>NW_027271609.1:0-1415133 GCF_040938485.1 Diadema antillarum
CGAGGAAATTCAGCTCCATTCCCCTCTACTGTTCTCATGTTTTGCACAGCATTATGTTTCTTGTCAATGCTTTTTGCAGGCATATCAATGATTGGAAAATGTGCAGAACTGAAGCTTTGGAATTCACAGATGATTTTTTAACATGTCTGATAACTTGTTGGCTTCTTTTGGCATCAATATCATAATGCCACATGAAAAAAGGCTTAATTCTCAGGAATTGCAAATCCTTCCCCCCTTCTTCACAAACAACAGCCAATTACAGCAAGGGAGAACTGAGCAAAAACAAAAGTGATCGTATAGGTACATGTGGATATCACTTTTCTCACTCCTTCCCACCCCCCCCCCCCCCCCCCCCCCGAGATTCTGCTGAAATGTGTGTGTAATGTCTTGATGGATAGCAGAAAATCTAATAATGCCACCACTGGACTGACTGAACCGACAAAATGCTTCCGTCCCGGGGTATTCCGATCCTTTTGTAGATTCAAGGAGCAAATTGCTGAATATTCATTAAGCTTCTAACGTGAAGAATAGTATACCTGTGTATCAATCTTTTTGGTGGCCACAGATCAGCGATAGAAGGAAGTTGTGGACAGTGACAAATGACGAAAGAACAAATCTTGATTTCTGCTTTGGCGGCACTCCCGACGGGAAACCTTGTTCCCCTGTCCGGCGAGACGTGTTCTTTTCTCGTAATGCCGGGGCAGACCCCGGTGAAACGAATCGACCACACAATCGGTGCAGAGGCTTTCCGTGATTGATCGCGGTGGGCTTTGGGACTTCACGTTTTTGTCGCCATGCCGGCACCGAGCCCCCTTTGCGGGAGGATTCGAGCTTCGGCAAACACGGTGCGCAAGGAGAAGATTGAGGAGGAAAAACTTTTTTTTTTACCTGTGGAGCGGAAATTACGAGAATTAAACTCCAGTCTCAAATGTCTCGGATATCGCCCGTGGTTTAAATTCTTGCTTGTTGGGCATTGTAAAGGAAGTATAGGCATCATGCGACTCAGTACAATCAAATGGCCGATAAGTTGGTATTGATTGAGTATCTTGTTTGTTACAGGGTTCAATAGAGGTAAACTCTAAGCTATATGTAATACAGCTTTCTTATCATGAAGGGCATAGACCTACCGCAGCATCTCTCAGAAGTTTCAACTTGTTACCGAAGATGTTGATAAGAGAACAACATTGATCAACAACATTGAGAATTAATCTGCTCTTCAGGCTGTGGGGCTTTGGAGTACATCACTTGGACCAGCACAGTGTGTCATACACAGGATAGGATGACCGTGTTATCAAAGCTGTTTTTATGTAAGGACTTTTTCTTGGGTGAACTCAATGAAATTTAGCAGGTTGTTTAGATCCTGTTCATCCTCTTCTTCAATGTTGCAAAAGTTGAACATCTTCCTCACGTAGAGGAATGTTATGCAAGATTGTCTGACGAATCCACCAACAGCATACTCTTGCCCATTGCTAGTGGCATGCAATGTAACTTTAAAAATGTGCGCTAACAGAAGGGTCATTCGGATCTCGCTTTTTACACGCAAATTTTCCACGGGCAAGAGATGAATATTTCACTGTCGAGGAGATAGCAGCCGAGAGGGATGAGTGCTGATCATACCAAGCCATATCATGTTCTCTAGCTTTTAACATGAAAAAAATGCTCAGATACATGGCTCCCTGGCCGTGCTGCTAAACTTCAGATTAAAGCCACTATTTACCATTGGGAGCAGTGATTTAAAAAGAAGAAGAAGAAAAGATTGAATTATCACATTTTATGCATATATATGTATAGTATAGTTCAAAAGATCCTACCATATAGAAATGTTGCAATAAAGCCACATATCTGTAATTTTCTCAATAAACCATTACTGTTGCTGCTTTATTCTAGAAATTATTTTAATAAAACTATTGTTCACATTTTGTATATGTACAACAATACTTAACATTGATCATGCTGATTAACATTTTTACATTGGTTATTTCTCACATTTTAGAACTAATTTGAAGTACTAAAGCTGTTTTTTTTTTCATCTGCAAATGATAAATAGTGGCTTTAAGAATGTCTACTGTTTCAGAAGAGCAAAAAGCATATCTTCTATTAAATCAAACATTGTTCACACAAGAGTCATATCATTATCATCAGTCAAGATGGTCGTCATTTTTACTAATAGAGATAGTTTTCTGTATAGAATCATGTTGTTCTTATCTTCTTTTTTTTTTCCTGTCCCAAGCATTTTTTACTGTGATAATGTAAAGTTTGCCATTTCCATTGTTCATAAAATTTGTGTTTTTAAATGGAAATCTATGAGTCATCACATCTCTGTGTTAGGTACGTATAAAAGGGATTGGTAACAGACTTAACAGAAATGGTGCATGTAGACACACCTCGCACACACACACATACACACACACAACACACACGCACACACACACACACACACACACATGCACACACACCAAGGAAGAAGGGGGAACGATGATCCCTTGATTGACGTGGACCAAGTCTGCCATCATGAAAGCCAGCCACTTTAATTTGTCATTAACAGCCTCGGAGAAGATCCGGGGAATCCGCCACTTCATCCACCTTCCGCATCCCGCAGAAAAGCACAAGATCAGATGGCTTACCCCCCTTCAACTGCACTCTCTCTCTCTCTCTCTCCCTCTCTATCTATACTATCTCTCCGTCTCTTTATCTCTCCATCTCCCTATCTCTCCCCCCTTTCTCCATCTACATATCTCTCTGTATATCCCTCTCCCTATCTATCTATTTATATCTCCCTTGCATTATCTCTCCATCTCCCTATCCTTCCCCTCTCTCTCCCTCTATATATTTCTCTATATACCTCTCTCCATCTCTGTATTTCTCCCACTCTCTTCCTCTATATATCTGTCTATATACCTTTCTGTATATACATCTGTCAGTCTCCCTATCTCTCCCACAATCTCTCCCTCTATATATATTTCTCTATATACCCCTCTCCATCTCTCTATCTCTCACAAAGTGTCTTCCTTTACATATCTCTCCTTATATCCCTCTGCCCATTTCTCTATATCAATCTATCTGTCCATCTCTCTTTCTCTCATTCTCTCTCTCTCTCTCTCTCTCTCTCTGATGATGGGAGATGAGGGATAGGAGGGGGATATGGGGAAATGTGCGCCGACAAGAGTTGCAATGGATGGGACTGAGAATGAGAGATTGCTGGATTCTGCTTTAACACTGGGAATCAGTGTTTGATACATGTGATTTATTTTAATTTGTCACCCTGCCATTGTGTCTCTGCACATTTCATCAGTAATGCTGATGCTGTATTGGGGGGGGGGGGGAGAAAAAATGGTGTTTGTTGGAACATTTTTCTTTTTTTGTGTGAGAAATACAGCAAGAACAATGGCTGTCTTGTTGAGAAGAGCATGCACTTGCTTCATGTTGATTATCATCCATTTGTTCCACCATCAGCTTTGTGGACACATGTTGTCTCTTGTGCGGCCTTATAAGTAAACAAATTGTCGCCTCATGCAAGAAGGACTCACATCTCACCCCCTCCTGCAAGTACAATAAAAAGCACCACGGGATGCCGTTGCAAAAACCTTCGAATAACGGCGAGGGATCGGGCGCACAAGACAGGAAGACCGCGAGACAGTCGGTTCTATTCTCGGCAGATGCTTGTATTTGATTGCCATTTTCTGATCAGCCGTGATGAAGACAGCGAGAGAGAACAGGGAGAGGCAGGGGTGAATGAAAGACGCGGAATATGTCCCCGGGGCGCAGCGTCAAGGAATGCCATAAACAGACGAGAAAGGGGAAAAATAAAAACAACACCAACACACACACACACACAAAGACATTAATATTGGATTTCTTGCGCTGTTGCCATTGACATTTTAAATGTAGCTTCTGTTGACTACTTTTTTTCTTGTAGAACATCAAAATACGAAGAGAAATATTTAGGGAGAAAGATGGACAAAGTAGAGGGAGGAATGTACGAGAGTATGACAGAATAAAAAAACTTCGGACAATAGAAGGTTGATGTCTCCTCCACTTCTTCAGATCTTGTCAAACCGCATCGCTCAACATAAAACTCTTTATACTCTGCGAGATGGCGTAAGAGGGCGTGTTCGCTCAGCAGGCAAATAATGAATCTTCCGAGAAAAACCTTGTCTCTTTTGACACACCCGTTTCACTCAATGCTGTTTTTCTCTTCCGATTGGCCTCATGGCTATTATGCATTTCCATGTAACTCCCTGTCTTCTTTCATGCAATCTACCTATGAATGAATACATTCGCTACTGCTTCTCCTCACAATGATCAAAAGTCATGATGACGATGATAACAAATATAATCAAATTTATAGTAAAATAATATTCATGATGTCAATCAGCATGCACTTGTGGAAAAAGAGAACGAAAATATGGATAAACATTTCATATGAATTTTTTTTTCATTTGTGAAAAATAATGGGAATTTGAAATTGCACCAGCATCTATTGATTATTGCTATAGCTGAGTCTCATGATACATTAAAAAACCCTGTCCTTTATGACTGCACAGCTAGTAGTTATGTCATGATAATGCTCATGAAGGTAAAAAATCATAAAACAAATAGTGGTCAGTCTTTGTACAATGGAACAAGATTTTGTATTTGAGAAAAAAGACAACTGCAACAGGCATCTATCACTTATTCCTACCTCTAAATAAGTCTCATGGAATACAAAAACTGTCATTTATAAGTGCACATCTAGTAGTTTTATCATGATAATGCTGAAGAAAATAAGAATTTATAAACCAAATAGTGATCAGTCTTTGTACAATGCAGGAGGATTTTACATTTGAAAAAAAAAAAAAGACCAACAGCGGTTTTTTTTTCTGCCGGCTCTTGATGAAATGGCTTGTACCTGACATAGTTTTACATTATATTTCTGGAAATTCTGGAAATTAAGTTGTCTTTCATACTTGTGTCGGATAAGGAAGCCTAGAGAGTCAAAATATATTTTGACACTTCCCATCAAAGTTGTGATATTTTCTATAAGGTAGCAAAAACAAGACTAATTATTTTTGATGCTATTCATTTTTGCTGGAAATTTTTGCGATTTTGTTTTTCAGTGAAAGTGGCGTTTGTCAGAAGTCACTGCTTTTTGTCGGGAGTCGCTCGCATGACGGTAGAGATGTTGTCAGTCGTTTGGGGCAAGGGTTGATTCTATTCATTTATTTATTTTGTTATTCATTTTCTCACCCCGCGGGCATGTTTTCGTATCTGATGAAGACGCGGGTCGTGTTGTTAAAGAAGGCGATGAGAATCGGCTTAGCTGGGGTTCTCCCTCTTTCTCTCTCTCTATCATCCCTCCCCCCCCCCCCCCCCACCACCTTCCTCTCCAGCCCCCTTCATTGCCGATCGAGGGCACGGAGTGTCACATCTTGTTGGTTGCCATGGCAACCCCTCCAGGGCTCTCATTAATGGATACTTGAGTCGATGAAGGACAGAGTAGAGATCCTCAGAGGTTAGGAGGAAGAAAAGAGTGAGATGTCTCTCTTTTTTCTCTCTTTCTTATCTCTTTTTCCTTGCCATTCTCTCTTTTGCGTCCTCTCTCTCCCTCTCTCTACCTATCTATCTATCTCCCTCCCTCTCTCTCTCTCTCTCTCTCTCTCTCTATCTATCTATTTCTCTCTCTATCTCTCATTCTTTTTATTCTAGCTAGTTCTCCTGTTTCCATGTATCTCCATCTCATTGTGTAACTGTCAAAAGAAAAAAAAAGGGGGAAACATATTTTAAAGAAGAGAGTATTCCTACCAAGGCTTTCTTTTTCACTGAAGTATTAAGGTGTGAGACTGCCCTATCTCTTTCTCATTACTGCATATTTTACAAAATCTTTTTTGATAGTTGCTTCATAGTCTCACTGTCTCTCTTTTTTTTGCATTCACTCATTTTTGTCTCTTTGTTGCCTTCAACCTCTCTAATGTAGTATTCATGGCCATTTTTTCGCTCCCAACGTGCCATTTCTGTTTTGTTTTTGCGTAACGGCATGTTTACGCCTTACTGATGAAAAAGGCCGTGCGATAGAGTTGTGTAACATGGTTCCCGAGTGACCATGTTGTAATGCTGGGTTTCATAATGCATACAACATAACTCACTGCGTACCAGATCCTGTTGGTTCCTGTGTGGAAGTCTATGAGGATGTCAAAAGCTTGTAGAGTACGGGTTAATTGAAGCGACCCTGATGAGCCCATGTTAAAAGAAAAACAGAAAGAAAGAAAGAGAAGTCGGAGCTATATACGCACACACAGACAAACACACACCCAGATATATACTGAGACATGTTGCATTACGTGATATATGCATTACTAGCATATGATAATAATAATGATTATAGATACATTTATTTAGCATTTTATACATTGTTTCAAAGTACATTGTAAAGATGATGAAAATAACAGTAATAAGCTTTTATAGCACATATTACTGATATTGCCTCTATATATGCATATAGGTTACAATATTACTGTAAATATCTATTTTGCCCTTTTATTTATTATTCCTTGTGAGGGAGGATGATATTTCTCCAATTCACTCTGACAGTTAACAGAGTGTATCAGTGTTTAATGCAGCAAACAATCTTTATTTCACAATCAGCGTAAACATCCGCGCAGCCAAATTGACTGTTGTTTTAGTCTCGACGGACTCAAATGACCTTTTCCAAAGTCGCTCCTGGTCACTTTACGCTCAGAAGTAAGTCCTGAATTTGCCAAATCATGGCTCTGTCAATGCTTGCTTCTAAGGAACCAGTAATGGTCAGAGCTACAGGGCAC
This sequence comes from Diadema antillarum, assembly GCF_040938485.1. Classification (NCBI taxonomy): domain Eukaryota; kingdom Metazoa; phylum Echinodermata; class Echinoidea; order Diadematoida; family Diadematidae; genus Diadema; species Diadema antillarum. The sequence continues at coordinate 6,798 of NW_027271609.1, forward strand.
AAAGTTCCCTTGAGGATTAATGACATTGGTCAGCAAGCATGCCTTGCTTGGCAGCTGTGAGAAAATAAGAGATATTTGTGACCCGCTACAACAAAAAGGTCCTAAAGTCGCGCACGGTCGAAGCCGTGAAAATCGAGTTTGAAGTCAGAGCATTAAAATTGGTCAAAACTTACGATTTTCTGATTTTGATATATTATTGGAGTCTAACATGTCTTCTATCATCTGTCGAAATTTTGAAGCAAAATGATCAAAGGAAAGACCAAAGAATAGCGTTTTACTGAACCATGTTTTTTGGCGTTTCAACGAAGCATAAACTGGTTCAAAAATTTGGATTGAGCGCCACAGATAGGTTCCGCCCCTAACAACGACCAGAGTGATCTCATTGGTCAGTTTGCTGCTTGCTAACCGAAGCGTGAAGCTCGTGCACTGCCCAGTCGACTGGTGCCTGCGGGCGGGGTGCGCTATGCTCAGCCGCTTCTCACATCCTGGTCACTGATTGGTTGGTGAGGAGACCGCCTACTCTTCGGGGGTTGCTAGGGCTTACCTTCTATTGTCCAGAGGTGAAAACTCACTCGCGTGTCCCTTGATCGCGATTGCGTCGAAAGGAAGACTTTTAGGGCGCTTTTCTCGAAACAGTGATTTTCCAGACGTCTCGACATGCTCTCTTTTAAACATCGATATCTCTGCAGCCGATTATTTTTATAAAATGTGTTATATATCAATTTAAAGCAGAAAGATTAGGGGATTATATCATGAAATTTTCAAATAATCGACCTCGCCCGACTTTAGGATCATTTTGTTGTAGCGGGTCACATTTGTTCTGTTTTCAGCTTGTGATTTTATCTTTATGTATGAATTTTTTTATTCGTGCATTGGAGGTCCTAGATGTGAAGCTTTTGCCTCCTGTGAATTCCCTTTTTTGGAATTATCTCTTCCAGGTTTTTTGATAATCTCTTTCTTCTTTTTCATAAAACAATGCTGGTTTATCTCTTTTTCATGTACCATTAGATTCATGTATGAAAGTGTTGTCTTTGTTTAACTGCGTAAAAACAATAAGTTGAATCATATTTAATCAATTTCATCAACTAACACAAACATTGAACAGTATCTTCACAAATAAGTGAGTGCCTGCAGGAATAAAACGACGTCGGTGTTGCACTCTGATGCAAGCACTCGCTCTGCTTGCAGCGTGCTGAGGGTTAATGCCAGAACTAATCAGCAACGAGGCGTACACAGTCATGTGCATGTAGCTACGCCGAGCAAACATCCACGCAGGGTGCGTGATTTTCACACGCTTTCCAGAAAGCGGCCAGCGTTGCCCGCCCCATAATTGCATCTGCTCCATTTTTTCCTCTTTTTTTTAGTGACTTTTACAGCAAGCCAAGGGAATGTTCTACTCTGTTTTTGGTAGAGGACGACAGAGTCGTAGCTTTACCGTTCAACCGGTTACCATGGTGACGACCTTCATATTTTAAGGGAGCGTGCCAGATCTGGATCAAAATAAAACAAAATGCACAGCCATGTTTGTCTTTGCAAAAGTCTCCAAAATCCATGCCAAGAAAAGAAAATCTATGTTTAGGACATAATCTGTGTGTATCATGTACATTGTGTGGGGTAGTATGGCATTATTACCCTTCTACAGTGAGATGAACATGATCTTAACCATTCATATCCAAGATTGTTTTAATCAATCATAGGCTTAACTGTTTCTATGCCAGAGCCTTTATACAGTATGCTATGGGGTTTTCTGTGCCTATCAGCAGGCAAAGGGTTAATTGAATGCACACCATGTTACCTTGCCCCTTCCTTACCCACAATGCAAACATGCTGGCGTTATTGGAGTGTGAGCTATATTGGCAAACCGAGAACTTATCCTTAAAGGACAAGTCCACCTTCATAGACATGTGGGTTGAGTGAATGCAGCAATATTAGTAGAACACATCAGTGAGAGTTTGAGCAAAATCGGACAATCCGTTCAAAAGTTATGAATTTTTGAAGTTTCTGCTCAGTCATGGCTGGATGAAAGGACTAAGTAAGCTTGTGATGCCACATGAGTACAATGATATAAAGAAAGAATAAAGAAAATTCAACATTTTTCTCGCGTAACAAAAGAACACTCGACTTCTCTCTTTCAGAAGGCAGAGGGAATAATATTACCCCTAACATACATCAATAGCAAGTCAAAGAAATGTGCACTTTATTAAAAAAGTAAAGTTTTGTGAAATTCTCTTTTTATTTTCCTTATATAGTTGTACGCATGTGACATCATACACTGTAGTAGTCTTCTCATCCAGCAGTGACTGCGCAGATACTTAAAGTATTCATAATTTTTTTAATGGATTGTCAGATTTTCCTCAAACTTTCACTGATGTGTTCTACTAATATTGCTGCATTCTCTCAATCCTAATGTATATGAAGGTGGATTTGTCCTTTAACTCGTTCTGTGCCAGGGACTTTGGAACGTGTGTACAGTGATATGTGGTTTCTACGTCAGTCAGAACTCAAAGCACGCGAAGGGTTAAAGGGATTGTATAGTTTTGGTTGAGACCTAATTTCAGATTTTTAACATTTTTTGTGAGATAATGAGAAGTCTCATGATATATGAAAGAGAGTGTAATTTCAAGAGGAATTCAACATTTCCTTAATGAAAATTGGTTTTGAAATGGCTGAGATAGCCAAAACAGTGCAATCCTAATAAAAGGCGGGACCCCCTTTTATTATGATTGCTTTGTTTTCCTGTGTTTGTGGATGTCTCAGCCATTCCAAAACCGATTTTCATTAAATAAACATTGAATATAATTCCTCTTAGAATGGTATGCTCTGTACTATTTCATAAGTGGTTTCTTAGTATCTCACAAAAAAAGTTGAAAGCCCAATCCTCATCTCCACCAATACTATACCATCCCTTTAATCTTCTTTTCCTGTCTTCTGTGAACCGCATGATGAGAAAATACAGGTGTAGTAATATTGAGTGGACCCCCTTCCTTCCATGCATACACCCAAAAATATTGCACAGAAAGCATTAAAAATGCACACTATCACATGCAGTACATGACAACCCCCTGCAAAAGAACAGACATTTTTGTTTAAAGTATTCAACGCCTGTGCCTTTGCTTTCATCGAAGCCTCCAAATGCACTGAGACACATACAGTAACGTGTGAGTTGAGCTTGCCGTGTGATTTCGGATGGATGACAAGTTTTTGTCTCTCATTTGCTTGCTTGTGTGTGCATGTGTGTGTGCATGTGTGTGTGTGTGTGTGTTTGTTTGTCTTCTTCCTCTTTTGTCTAGTTACGGCGATCTAGAAACGTGGAAGTCATTTCATGGGACTGCGCGTTCCCTTTCACAGTGTCTCCCCAAGTCTCTTTTCAAGCCATTTTTTTTTTTTTTTTGAGCTGAAAGCAACAACGACGCTCCCAGAAAAACAACAACAAAAATAATGCAATGATTAGTCTTTTTTTTACACAGAAGTCTGCAGCCAGGCAGCCGTGAGACCCCATACCAGGAAATTGTTGGCGCGTGGCGGATAGCAAATTAAGGGCGAGGAAATTCAGGGTAATTACCATGCACTTAGGATGAAGTTGTCATGGTAACCACACCTCTTAGCACAAGGAAGGCTGTCTGTTATTCGAATTTTTTGTTCCATTCTTTTTTTTTCCATTTCTTTTCTTTTATAGAGGAAAGTCTTGAAAGCAATGTTTTAATTTATTAATGCTCTGAAAAAAGCAGTGAAATTGAATATGATATGGCACTATTGATAGTCTTCCGAAGTAGTGACGCAAATATAGGATTGTATTTTTATATTTATTATTATTTTTTTTTAGTGGAATATCCTTGTTTTTGTGTTGATCCACGGAATGCTACAATGTATTCCTTGGCAACATGATCAGTATGAGAACATAGCATTTCCTGATTTGATGCTGTTTTTCTGATGTGTTTTCATATTTCCCTTTGGTAGGACATATAAGGACATAATTTCTTCAGGAGCAAGGAGACACATGTACCTACATTACATTCCCATGAACAAGGAAATCAAGCAAGCAAATATAATAATTACAATTTTTAATATCAAGAGAAGAGAAGCATGCTTAATTTTCAGCCTTGAGATAAAATCTACAAGTCAGTGAATAGAGAGGAGTTCACTGTTTTGACCAAAATAGAAAAATTCGTACTGAACAGACACACCTTACCAAACATATGTATGTCATATATTTATGTGTAAAGGGAGGCAACAACATATGTAAATTTTACCACGTAACGTCCTATAGATGAAGTTGTGTACATTTACCCCTGTGGCAAACTTACCTGCTGCTATTTACCTGCTGTTTCTCTCAATACATCTCTCGTAAAACAGCGACAGTGATTGTTTATGTACCTTTGGTGTTTACCTCGATAAACGAACAGATGCATAATACTGGAATCTCCAAATTGTGACTTTTAAGGCTGTGCTGTCAGTATTTGATTTGAGATTCAAGAGTTTTGCTAATGGTATTTTGTTTGACTCAAGAATTTACTGTATCTCCTCTGAAACTATTCAAGGATAAAAAACAAAATCAAACAGCAAAAAGTTTGCAGCGTCGATTCTTCCGCCAGCTCACAGCAAGTCGCGAGGCGCGCCTTTCCTTGTTTGACGGATAGGCAGAGTTTTTTGGAATAGGATCCAAAACGTTGTGTAAATTGCATCCACTCCTGCGCCCTCGCCGCCAATCATTCGCCGCTTTTCCCCCTCCGGGGGGAAATCTTTTAATGGGTCAGCAGAATGTGTCAAATTGGCACTCTTTTCCTTAATGGAGTCCAAATGTAAAACAAGCTCATACAGCTCACATAGTAAACACATTTCATTCTGGTACAGAGCCTCTTGCGAGGGGGGGGGGGGACCTTCTTCCGCATGTTGTTGTTGTTTTTTTCCCCTCTCTACAAACTCAACATCCTCTAATAAAGCTGTTAGATCAAAAACCTTGCATCCAAATGACGTCGGGATGTTTATTTATCATTCCCGGGAGAAAGACAAGAAAAAATTAAGGCTGGTAAACATTTCTGCTCCCCCCCAAAGAGGATAATTCATGTGCATCAAGACTGCTAGTCAGCTTTAGCCCTGTTGAATTAACCATTCTGGTTCTTAAGGCGGAGTGAGCAGGGAGGTACACCTGTTTGTTTTGAGTGTGCTTGTTTCCTCGTAATTTGCGAGTTAGTGCTGCAATGATCTGTCCCGTATATGCCACTGTTGATTATCATCCATAGAATAAAAGGGGTAGGAAAGATTTACCAATGCCAGATGACATCCGTCTGTCTGATCAGAGTGGAACCGGGTGAAAACATAATAGGGCCAAGCACTGAACATCAAAGAACATCTGAGAATGATGGCAAAGGAAAAAGAAAATCAAAATAAAGTACATTTAGCCCTGATCATGTCACAACTAACTCTTGCATTCTCCCAATTCAATTCAATTCAATTCAATTCAATAGTGTATTGTATTGCCATCAAAGAGAGAGAGAAAACAAAACAAAAAACATTCAAAGCGGTACAAGTTGTCAATTTGACTCTCATTCATCTGATAAGGACAGTTCATTGAACACAATATGAAGTATATGCACAAATGATTTTATAACAAGAACAATTCAATTCAATCTAAATCAATTATTTATTTATCTCCATCAATAAAAGAAAATACATAATACATGAATTTGAAAAGCAAATATTATACATGCCGTCATTAATTACTTCATCGTTTGGAATTTTTGATGTGTGAAAAAAAAATGGGACATTGTTTATTCACTGTTGGCAATATGTCATAAGAATGGAGTCTGTTTATGGTTGACTTGTTTTAGACGTATGTTGCCTTTTTTTTTTTCTCCCTTGAGTATAATTGAATGAACCAAACTGGAGACATAATATTAGTAATTATCTCAAATAAGATTGCTTGTTGTCTTGTGTTGTTTGACTTGAAGTGAGACTAATGTCATTTTCTCTTGATCCAATTGTGCTGCACTTATTCATTTATTTGTTGTTGTTTTTTCTTCACATGAGTAGCTCTATAATGGATGCCTGGCAAAATCTGTCCTTAAAAACCTGCCCGTCTGTTTCAAAGGGCACATATTAATTTTCATCCCCAATCCTCCCCCTGTGATATCAGGCCATATTTCCTCGTTTTACCATCACTCCCCTCCCAGGTTGTCTCCCGGATGACACCACCCCATTCCTCATCCCACATTTTCTCCGCTGGTCCCTGGCTCCTTGCGTCCCCGTTTTCTCCGTGTCTGCATGCATTCACCCCCCCCCCCCTCCTCTTCCCCCTTTCAATACTCTTTATCAAGGCAATTTTGACTTCCAGAATGACCCATGCATTCTGCTCTCTTCGTCTCCACTACGGACTCGTTCCAAATATCTGTCCACCTTTATATATTTCCCTCTGAGTATGATGGCAATAAAGTGTTTGATGTAAACCTTGGAATGAAATCATTCCTCAAGAGTTATAGCTCTCCTCTCTGACTTTCCATGCCTCATATATGCCTCTTGCAATTACTCAAGAACTGCATATTTCGTTCCCATACCTCCCCTATAAGCATATATCTTACCAGAGGAATGCGGTACCTCATTATAAAACTTCCATAGCAACATGGAGGAGAATGCAGAAAAGCTCGGGTTTTTGTTGCTATGGAAATTGCAATTATCATGAGTTACAGTTAAAGAAAGTCTTTCAGGCAGCATTTCCATGTAGTGAGCTCTAGGGAGATGAATTTGGTAGGAAATTCCTTCTGGCTTATAAATGATTTACGTTAATTTTCTTTGTCCTTTTTTTCCTCTTTTTTTGTTGCATGTTTTGCTGTTTTGGGAATTCCCCCGTACCCTCCCATTCCTATTGCCAATCTCGTTAAAGATCTCCTATGCTAAAGAAACAAATTATCTTTTGTTTGAGCTGTTTCTCGTTCAAATTGTTTGCAGAGTTTTTCATACTCTGGTAATTGCAAAATCTGTAACAGATTATTAAATTTCCCACACTTTAAAAAAAAATTAAAGTCTTTGTTTCTGTCTCAAATTTTGATTTTTTTTTTTTTTTTTGGTGTAGATTTCTTTGTGACTTCATGCAGATTTTTATGAATATGACTACCTCCTTCTAACCTCTTTCCTCAGTATCGTCACCTGAGAATCAGAATGGTGCTATGGCATTCTAAGATTTCAGCATACATACAGATGAAACAATCAATTATCATGAAGTCAAGAGTTTACTGTTCAAAATATCCAAGTAAAATAGTGCCCTTGTGTTTTTTTATGTGTGTTTTTTGTTTGTTTTTTGTGTGTGTTTTTTTTACATGTTACTGAAAATGAAAATGATTTAAATTGACACCGTAATGTAGAGGTGATCAGGCTCTACAATTTAATACCAATAATTCAATACCCCCCCCCCCCCCGAGATTACGATAACGGCCTTCTAGTTCTCAGCCGATGATATGTTACGCAGTCAAATTTAGAGTTGCCAATTTAATATTATTGTACATGTTATATGTTGTTCTATAATATGTCTCGTATATATATTACATGAATCTTATGCAAACGTTTGAACAATATTTCATCACATGTATACTTTGTACTATGTTTTTTGATTTTCGATGATTGGAAATAAACTATGATTGAATTGAATTGAATTGATTGAATTGAATTAAAGAACAAAATAATGATTTATGCAGCCCATGGGATTCCTTTGGGACTTGATGAACTTGTATGTCAGTGCACATTAGGAGGGACATGGGGGGAAAAACTCCATGGCATTATCCCTGATCTTCTTTGCAGTGCATGGTATGCCAGACAGGTAGCCAAACATGAAGTTGCCACCCGACTGGCATGGTGACTATCTACCAAAGATATGAACTCAGTCTCAGTACTTTTTTTTTTTTTCAGTGCTGACATATATGTTACCAGTCTGTTGCCCTCTATAATGTCAAGTTGAGGATTACTGCTATCATTACAATGCAATAATTTTTGGGGGCAAATTATTTGTATAGGGCCCCATTTTCTCTCTCTCTCTCTCTCTTCTTTCGTTCTTTAAAACAACAACAACAGCAATGCAATAACGGTGAGATTTCATTTTGTTGTTGTTGTTGTTGTTGTTTATTTCTGCTTTTCATGTCCATATCAATATTTTCGTTCACTCTTTTATTCATTTATTTCTCCATCCCCAGCAGAAGCATATCAATATGAATTTTTACACTAAATAAGTGTATTATATTAACATTGCAATATGCAACAAACAAAATCTGCAAGTTTCTAAAGCATTTTTGAAATGCAAAAAAAAAAAAGATGTTGGAAATAGGAGAAAAGCTAAAAAAGCAAATTTTATATCAATTTCTGTCTTATCATTAATATATTGATGGAATGGGCAAATATTGCTCAGTTGAATTTTCTCTTTTATTGCTGTTTTCATGCCCAGAATTAAATTGTAGAAATTATTCATTAAGGAACAGGAAAGAGGCTTTATCAACATGTTCATTGTTATAAACCTTTGCATCTTTTTCGTGAACTCTTGGTCGGGTGAGGAGGTGCGATCGAACGATCGGGGGGTGATGGTGGCGGAAGACGGTGCCGTTTAAAATTGACGGATGCAGGATGCCCCCACCACCTGCACCTTTGCCGTCTTTGCTGCAGGCAAGAAGAAAAGAAAAGGAATTAAAGAAAAAAAAAGGGAAAGAAGAAGAGGGGTTGTTAGCATCGCATGAATCTGCGATTAGGCGAGCTAGGCATGCTGTGAAGGTCACCTATAGTGCCCAGAAGGGAGCTGCACATATGTATTGAGTACTGATGAACTTTGAGATATATCAGTTTGGAAAAGAGCATGTTTTCACTTTGATGTATACCTCTCTTTTGTTTCACTTTGCCATTCCTGATTAACAAAGCGAAATGATCATGTCTGACATACTGTTATTTATGCATAAAGCCGTTTGTAACCTTTGGAAAAAGGTGCTATGCAAATGTCAGAATATATGAAGAGTTTATTCGCAAGAACCGATAAGTCCATTTTTGAAGATTTTGAAGTACGGTCTCTGTCATTAAGTACAAAATAATATCTTTTTAATGATATATTGGTCACTCTATATAAAAGTACATTTTTGAAGTTATGGTCAAAAGAAGCAAAAATTTTCTTATTATTCTCCTTATTTTTCTTGACCTTTAATCGCAAATATGTCTATTTGGCAAATATGGACTTATCGGTTTTTGCGAACAAACTCTTCATATGTGTGTATGTTAAGTCATCAAGAAAAAACAGTGTACCCCATGTTTGGTTTTATGTAACTCAGTCATGTTTGTTTTCCTACTTTTGAGAACACAAAGTGAAAATAAATTCAAATCCATCAATCGATCAATGTTAAAGAGAGACTGTACAGTTCTGGTTGAGGTGAGGATTTAGCTTTTAACATTTTGCGTGATATTCAGAAACCACTCTATGAGATGTCAAAGAGCATGCAATTCTAAGGAGAATCTAAAGTTTATTTGATAAAAATCGGTTTTGAAATGGCTGAGATATCAAAAAAACAAGGTGAAACAAAGCGATCCTAATAAAAGGCGTGGCCTGTCGCCTTTTATTATTATCACTTTTTTTGATATCTCAGCCATTTGAAAACCAATTTTCATCAAATAAACGTTGAACCCTTCTTAAAATTACATGCTCTTTCATATTTCATAAGAGGTTTCTCATTATCTCACTTAGGAATATCATAAACCTGAATCCTCACCTCAACCAGTACTGTACAGTCCCTTTAATATATGCAAGAGAGCCAATATTACATTTAAGACACTACATTGAATATCATGATACATGCCACTGGTAGACTTGACTGCTGTCTTCACCCCTTTTCACTTAGCCATAGAAGAAAAAGCAAAATAAATTAATTTTGATATGACAGAAATAGCTGTAGGTTACACCGTGGGAACGTACGTGATCGCAGATTACACGGATTTGGAAGCTGCATAAACATTGGAACATGGGCATCAATCTGGGCAGCCCAGCTTTTGTGGTAGGCGTGTCAAATAATTATCCTTCCCAGCCCCCCCCCCCCCCCCCCCATTTTAGGAGTCGCTTATTGCATTTCTGGCTGAATTTTACCATCGCAGCCCGTTTGGAGCGTGCAAAGTCGAGTGAGAGTCAAGTTTAGGTATGTTGATCAACCCACATGCGTCACATTGTGAAAGCTTTGATTAAAAAATTGTTACATGAGCAAACGGCTTGACTTAACGGAAGCTTGGAAATGGGGTGTTCATGTACGTGATTTTGTTGTTGTTCTTGTTGTGACTAGCAAAATCAATATATAAAGGAACGAAAGAAGATCTTACTTAACTCCCACCAGATCTCATTTCATGCTACCTAGAAAAAAAAAAATGGAGGAATTTAGTCATCCGATCTCTCAAGGCACTTAATTGCCTCATTGCCATCATGCACATTGTCACATCAAGGGAGGCAAAGTGGAGATGGTTTGATTAATTTTGAGCTGGAGTGTCTGTCCACGGTATGCTGCCTTCTGCGGTATCTACTCAATTCAAGGATCTCTTTTTCTTCTTCTTCTTCTTCTTTTTTTTTTGTGAGAGACATTGGCCAAAATTCATGGGTTGTTAAATTCTGATTTTATGACTTGTATGCCTAACATCACAAAAGAGAATTTTCCTTGTCCCAAGATGTCATATTTCCCACCTGACAAATATGTACTTGCCGTTCAAGGAACGACGCAAATAATGCGCCAAGAAAGAATGCCGATGATGATAGTTTGTCTTATCTAACCAACGTCATCGAAGTGGATTCGTCAGTATTGCCACTGCTCTTCTGTCAAGTTTTCAGTTCAACTGACATTTATTTGAAGGGCCCTACCATTGTTTTTACCCCCCCCCCCCCCCACACACACACATTTGCATTTACCTATCTATACATCTGGGTTGAGAGGGACATTGTAGGTTTAAAAAAAAGTAAATAAATGAAGACAAAAATCTGTCCGAGGGTGAACGCATCAGACAGGATTTGATCCTCAGACCTTATGTTTACAGATCCAGAGCCTCAGCCACTGTACTACCACTGTGCTCCACTTGAAAAGATTTCATCAAATCAAAATTAAGTTTTATCCTGCACCCTGGTATCAGCACCTTTTTGGAAAGATATATGTGCTTATTCGAGAATAATATTCTAAGGAAAATTTGATTTGATTCTCCGATGCTGATGTATCTTGATTAATGTTCAATATTTTGAAAAAAAAAAGTACATATAGTGTCTCTTCATTACCACATGGCCACAGGAATGTTGCACAGTGCCATGTGCAGTTAATGTGTGTGTTTGTTGATGTTGTTGTTGTTGCAATTGTCGTTTTTTGCTTTTTAGTGTGGTCAATTGATTAATTATAATGACCTCCTCAAAGTTTAAGAGACATCATTTCAAGATTGGGTGTGTTAACCCGTTGAGGATGAGCTGAGCTGGCTATAACACATATGTCCCACTGACATATCTAACTGAGTATACTCGGAACTAATTAGTCTTGAAGGGGTTGAGAAAATCTATATAGCAAGATTTCGTCCAGCTTTTTCTTTTGGCAATTGGAGATGTGGTGATCTCTATTTCTCTTTGCCTCTAAATACTTACCATTAACTGCAAATCACCATGACAAATGAGGCACAGACTAATACTCTACAAAATAAGACATTGCAACCATTAACTCTTTATGCACCACAGTGTAAACCCCTTGTGTGCCACATTATTTTGAGACTGCAACTTTATGGCAAAGCTATGATTATTTTTCTTTCAAATGACCAGTACCTACATTATCATCCAAACATGACTTATAGACACAAAACAGTGACAGAAACTTAGAATTTACTTAGAAATCCAATAGGAAACACTGCTTGATATTCAATCACCACACGATGTAAGCTGCGTGTGAGAGGAATGAGTGAAGCTTTCATGGTACTGTGGCATTTGCGATTTATCGATTGGTTTGGGTGGGTTGTGCGTTTTAGCAAAATATGGAAACTTAGCACAACATCGACTGAGTCAGGCATGTAAATGTGGCACATAAAGAGCTGATTGGCACATGATGACTATAGAGTGTGATTATGTTTTTGATAAGCCTATTCCTAGCTGAAACTAACTAATCCACAATGAACAGACCGTGTCTCAAGATGGAGGACCTATGGGAGGTGTGACCTACGTGAATCCATCACCGTCATTAAAAGAAAAAACATGGTTGCCACGGCAACAGTCAATGTTGGCAGCCAATGTATGTATATATATATATATATATATATATATATATATATATGTATGAATATATATATATATATATATATATATATATATATATATATATATATATATATATATATATATATATGTGTGTGTGTATATATATATGCACCAAGGATGAGATGTTGCTAAGGAGCGGTTGCCCGTGACAACCTTTCCTCACCTTCACATCCTGTCTCTCCTCCTCTCGACGACGATGATGTCGATGCGGAATGGAAGGGGAAAATGTTGTTTTCCATTCCCCACTCTCGAACATCCAGCTTTGCAATCAGTGGAAATCTGTTTCATTTTTTATTTTCTCTTCTCTTTTGTCTTTTTGTCTTTTTGTCTTTTTTTTTTCGAAGCAGATCGAATAGGAATTGGCTAGTAACGAGGCGGAGTGGTTCAGTAATGCAGGCCAAATTTGGAAGAAGAGAGTGCAATTAGATTACAATTGATATGCCCATTATCTAGGAAAGTGAGCTGGGTGAGCAGTATTGACAATATAACCCTCCTCTCTGTTCCGTTTTTTCTTTTTTTCTTTTTCTTTTTCTCCGTCTTTGCCTCTCCCATTTCTGCTTTTAAATTGAGGTCGTAAAAACAATGTAGACCTGACATGCAAAAAGCAAAGATTGAGGGAGAGGAAGAGGAGAGAGGGAAAAAAATTAATGTGCTTGCCTTGTAGAATTCACACACATCCTAAAATGGGTGCATAGCTCGTACCTGGGTTAGAGAAAAAACAAGGGAGTGTGGTATCCACCGACATCAATTGCAATTAATGGGACTGTTGATTAAATTACAAACTGTTGAGCATTTCATTCTTTCAGTAAAGTACCGGAATAGTTTCCTCAGATATGAAATATATCATGAAAGATTGTAAGAATGACTAGTGTTTATGATGACAATGATAATGATAAATGTTTTTCTATCATAATCTTTGTTAAGATAGCAGTAGTAGTGGTAGTAGTAGTAGTAGTGGTAGCAGCAGCAGTAGTGGTTTTGGTGATGGTGGTACAACACAAACCCAGCTTTGGTGCTTCAAAATAGTTCTGAAATGTGAGTTAGGGATAGAAACAACTAATGTAAAAATGTGAATCAGCATAACAGATGTTAAGTATTGTTAGATAAACAAAATGTGCACAATAGTTATGATAAACCTGTTTCTAGAATAGCCTAAACCGTCTGCAGTTATGGTTTATTGAGAAAAATAGTGATATCTTCTTATATTTTAGGATTTATTGCAAAATTCTTATATGACAGGATGTTTTGTGATACAACTGACCTACACATATGCATCAAATGTCATAACTCGAACATTTTCTTGTTAAAATCACTGTTCCTGATGGTAATCAGTTCCCTTAATATCATGTTTTCTAGACATTGATACTGATAATGACAGGAATATCCTTTTAGCCTCAGTTCACCCTACTGCTTCAAACTGCTTCCAAATAAAAGAAATCCCCCCCCCTTTACAAGGTAAATTTTGCTGTACTGTTCCCAAACCCTCCCCCCCCCCCCCCATATTCACACAGGCAAGAGTAAAAACTGGTATTCTTGCTTTCTTGATCCGGGGAAAGGGGTATTGTGTCATATGCCTTTCATCATGCCGTTGTTGATTAGTCTGGAAAACTCAGTTTGCGAATTTGAGTGTAAGGGCAGGTGCAGATAAAGGTCACGAATATTCTTTGCTGTATAGGCACTGCTCGTACAGACATAATATATGACTAGATACGCAGAAGTGAATAGACGGGACCAAGGAAATCAAGTCTGTTTAAAGATTTATATTACAGTTGACTTGCCCAACAGGTTATACATGTACAAGTACAATCTTTATAGCATGAAATTAAGTGCAAAGTTTAAAGAATTTAAAATACTTATGAAATATTGTATAAGAAAAACATTGCAAGCATATGAACTAAACTATTCTATACAAAGTCAAGATTTTTTTTTTTTTGCAAGATATAGTTATTGTATTGAGGAAGTTTACAGGTACCCAAATGCATGCATGTGTGTGTTCAAGTGTTTGTAATAGAAGCAAATCCATTATGGTTTGCAATCAGAGAAACTGCATTGAAATACTGCAACTACAGTATAAATTACCTGTAAACAATATTGATTAGCAAAAGTAGAAGAAAAAAAGAGAGAAGAAATAGATCAGAGTCCATAAAGCAGTTCACAATATAATGTACCTCATATGTTCTTCCATTTCAGCAAAATATATGTGTTTCAAGTGAAACAGGTTGAATATATCAGAAAGAAGAGCAGACATGTCCCTATTGGATTGTGGAGAGCGTGTAATCGTTAGAAATTTGATGAATCTGAAATCAGCAAGCACTTGAAAAAAAAAAAAAGAAGAAAAAGAATCAATGCAAAAGTTGATGCAGATAAGAATCAATAGCACGCAACAACAGCAGAGTATATCATTTTCTTCACCGGCTTGTAGGAACAACATCTTGTTTCTTTTTTGTGTGGGGGAATTTGAGACACCCCTGGAAAGTGATGCGAGAGAGAAAACGGTGTCCCCCCCCCCCCCCCCAACCCAAAGTAAAGAGGGGGGAAGAAAAGATACCCAAATTTTGTTAGCATCGATGCCACCGTACTAACACGTGTTGAACGGTTGCACGTGTGGACGACTTAATTCAATCGGCGTGGCTTCATACGATATTGATGACGGTGCCTGATTAGATTTAAACCGATGAGGAAAGTAGGAAAAGGGAGGAGAGAGAAAAAAAAAAGAATAAAAGAAGAAAGGAAGCGGGACAGGCAGGCGGTGATGCTGGAAGCCTGCGCTCGTTCGCTGGCACCGTAACGATAGAGTCCAAAATAATTCTCTGGTTTCACATTGTAAGGCTGTTTGAAATGTGATTAGGGAGGCAAACTTGTTTTCTTTCTTCGTTCTCCTTCTCTTATTCTATGTCCGCATTTCTTTTTCTCCCATCTATTTGTCCCCCCCCCCCCCCCCCCATCGCATGTGGTTTTTTGAATTGATTGTCATTTCCCAATTGTACTTAACTCAAGCCTGCCAAATGAAAATAGGCTGGTAAGAGTGTCGAAGTTTGATCAAGTAAATGCAAGTTAGGTAGAGTATACCCTGGACATGGCAACATTCGAAGCTGTTTCCATCGATTTTCTTTCTTTCCTTCTGGCGTCTCTACTTCCATAAACAAGTTATCGTTCCCCGTTTGTGGGACAAAAAACAATTTCATGTGCAGCAGAGCTGGAATTGTTTCTGTCCCGTATTTGACCCCAACCACCACCACCACTTTTTAAAACTTTTCAAAAGTTTTGACAACAAATGGAATCTCGGGATATTTGCACCAGAAGCAAGTTTGGAGTTTACTTTGAAATTTGTCATACAACTTTCTCAAAGACGTATCCAAAGTAATCCTTTCGCATGTTTGTTTGTTTGTTTGTTTGTTTTGGGGATTTAGGATTAACCTTCCTCACATGTTTGTTTCTTGTGTATGTATGTGTGTGTGTGTTTGTGTGTAGTTGTTGATATTGTGTTTTGAAGCAGAGGTTAGTGTGTGTGTGTTATATGTGTGTATAATGTAATTGTGATAATTACAAATATGTTTTGCTTAGTTTGTTTTGTCAAACTAACAAAAATCACATTTTTGTCCTTTTTTTAGTAGGATCGGGCCATGATCATCCAAGGGATAAGTTCGTTTTATTTTTTTGGTGTGAACAGGCCCTTTAGTGTAGACAGACATGCTAATAAAATCACCACTTCCAACCATCAGTGGATTTCCCTAGAGTGTAGTTGGCATTATTTTTTTTCATGGAATAGATAGACTAAAAAAGAGATTTTGCGGGATAGAATAGACAGTGGAAATAAATCAATCTCTGCTTTAGACTTCCAAATGAAATCATCCTGTAGAGAATTGTGATATTTCCTTAAACCCCTACTCCTTTTCCAATTGTTACATTGACATTTTTTTTTCTGTTCTTGATTTATGTGCAGGACAGCTTAAAACAAAAATCACAATATGCATTATTCTTATTATGCTGAAATGTAGGGCATGTCATTTTCTTGTTTTGCATTTTTGTTTTGATTGATTGTTTGTGGTTTTTTTTTTCATTCATTCATTTGCAATCCCAAACAACATTCAAATAAGGTTTGGTAAACAGATTAACATCACACAGAATTAATGGCAAGGTGTTTTTTTTTTATTTTATTTTCTTTTGCTTGCATTTATTCTGCTTTTCAAGTCAAAACAAAATAGAATTAAATCATAACAAGTTAACAAACATATGTAATTACAAAGGAGCAAAAGAGAGCAGAACCCCATGTAATACTACAGCATAATCATAGGATATTTATATAGTTGCATAAATCATGAAGGGCAAATTTTTTTATTCAACAAGGAAGGTTTTGTTTTTGTTTTTTCTTTGTAAGGGATCAAATACTTGTGTATAACCTCTTCACATTTAGCGAATGATCAGCAAGTAAACACACAAGTCTGCAGGCGTAAAGATAAACCCTGCTGATATACTCTATGGAACAGCTTTTCTAATGCTTGCTCAAATTCCAACACGTCCCAGGCATTCTACACCCTTTAATCTTCCGCCGCAAGAGCTGTCTCCTGAGCAGTATTTCAAGGAGTCACCATTACATTTCCCATTCATAATTCCTGAGCCAGTCGGCAATACCGATGATCTTTCCGACACGCATCCCAACCCAACCCACCTCTCTTCCGTGAATAAACTACCAAAATCAGCTAACGAGTAGTCTAGGTATACACAAGGCACATGTACCAATTTGTACTGAATTCTGATCGTTATTGTTATGACACATTTCCAATGTATTACCTCTAAGCATGATGGACAAGTTTTTGTTTGTGGAACTATATCTGTTACATCAAAGTTAAGCATACACCAAGGTTAGTCTATTCACCTAAACCTATTTTTGTACAAGAGTTAGAAGATTACATTTTAGTGGTAAAAAGAAACAATGTCTGAACTGCCAGAGACTACTCTGTGGTGTTAAATTCATCACAAATGAAGGGGAAGTCGGTGGTTACGTCCCTGTGTTGATTTCGTTACAGCTGCATGCTTCATCGCTCAAAGATGATTTAATATCTGCACCGTATTGAAAAACGAGAAAATGAAATAAGAAAGTATGTAGAAACCTAGCAAAAAGGCTTTAAGGAGAAGGAAAGGGATATCAAAATAAATTGCACATAGTGTTTAAACGATATCGCATTACACATCAGGAATGGGCAAAGCAATTTTCAGGCCAATCAGAAAATTGGCCTGCCAGAGTATCAGTCAGTAGGGTGCATTTACATGGGAATTACCATCGTGTTAGATACCACGGTAATCTGTTGGTGTCATTTTTTCATAGGCAAAATACCACGGTAATAGACACTGTGGTAATTTATTTGGTACTGTTCTTATACCATAGTATGTCTGGTTTACAAGCAATGTGCATACGTGTAGATCTCTAATTGAAAAAGACACAAAGTATGTCAAGTCATGTGAAAAATACAGGGCTGTTATACGATCAGTGGTATTTCATGATACAATTCACACTCAAATATCGCATGCGTATTTCACTTGGGGTTTGAATTACCACCCAGAATACCATGGTATTTTTGCTGTGTAGTTGCTGTGTAGTTCATCGTCAGTGTGATGCTGAACATGGGTTCTGTAATGTGCTGTCAAATGTTGACATCAGTCGTCATTAGCAGTGACCCAGTCCACGATAACCTGTGAACAAGATAAATGCCTCTTTAGGTCGAGTTCAGACCCAATTTATTAGTCGTTAACGATCCTTAAGAAGTGACGAGCAAATAAACTGCCGGCCCATAGACTAATTCTACTGTTTGTTCTGTAATTACGCCAAGCCATCGGTAGGCAATTGGATACCCAAGAGTGCTGTTTGCTCAGCAAATAACTAGCAGTAGCGGTGATAAAAACTGGAGAATGCAGTTTACCGTGGAGGCTCAATTCTCATCCAGTTATGAATATGTGTCAACTTCTGTGATACCGCACGCTCCTTACCCGTAACTAACGTAGAAACAAAATAGAGGAACCACAGTGAGAGATTAAAGGGACTGTACAGTACTGGTTGAGGTAGGGATTCATGTTTTGAACATTTTTAGGTGAGATAATGAGAAACCTCTTATGAAATATGAAAGAGCATGTAATTTTAAGAAGGATTCAACATTTATTTGATGAAAATTGGTTTTCAAATGGCTGAGATATCCAAAAAAGTGATAATAATAAAAGGCGACATGCCACAACTTTATAAGGATCTCTTTGTTTCACCTTGTTTTTGGATATCTCAGCCATTTCAAAACCGATTTTCATCAAATAAACTTTTGATACCCCTTAGAACTGCATGCTCTTTGACATCTCATAGAGTGGTTTCTGAATATCTCACAAAACGTTAAAAGCTAAATCCTCACCTCGACCAGAACTGTACACACCCTTTAACCCTTTCAGTGCTAATGGGTCAACTGTGCACAAATTGTGCACTCAAACCTATGAGCATGTAATCAATATGGCATGCAGAGAGTTAAAAGAGGGGGAGGGGAAAAATAGAGATAAAGGGCAAAGTCTCTACATTTGTACAAAGCAATAAATATGGTAACTTTTCATGGTGTTCATAGGCTCTAACTAATCCAGCCAGAAAAGTGCATTGTGGAATGAGTTTATGTTTTACTTCATTGGTATGGAACACGAATGGATCAAATCAGTTGCAGTCAGTGAGTATAGGTTTTGTTTGTCAGTCACGATGTACAAATGTATGGCTATACTTCACCTGTTAGCAGCGCAAGGTGCATGAAAGAATGACGCAAATTAGTATAAGTCCCAGGTTCTATTCAGGATTCAACTGTTGGGGGTGGGGGGGGGGGGGGTAAAGATATCTATAACTTTATTGCGTGCTACTTTCTGCAGTAGCTGAGGTTGCATAGTCTTTCAAGCAGATGTGATGATGTTTTATTAAAATGTCTTTATGATGTCTAAATCTCATGCAGCTTGTCTATTACCTGATAATAGTAGAATTCCCTTCTTCTTCTTTTTTCTTCTTTCTTTCTACATAACAATCAAAATAATGGTATCGAGTTTGAGTTGCATAAATGTTACTTTTCTAATGCTTATGTTGTTGCTTTTTCATAAATTAATGTGTTTATAGAAATGAAGTCTATGAATGTCATTTACTAAGGCTAAAATGTATGTGAAGAGTTTTACCTTAAAATGGGGTAAGTACCATACTTTGATATTTCTAAGTATGTCCATCATCAAATAGGCAACACAAAACCATTTCAGTAATACTTCACTTGGCACATAACACAGAATATTCGTGAAGTTATACATAAAAGTATCCCAAATTTTTGTTATTAGTTTCTTGTTTTTTTTAAGCTTCAGTTGCAAATATCCCACATTAACAAAAATAGAGTTTACTTGGTTTTGCAATTGAACTCTTCATGTATATTTCTTTTCAGGATTTCACCCTGCTGTTGCTGAAATGTTATCAACATCTGAGACAAAATCCCTATCTTGCGTCCATTTCAAATTTCCACAGAATTTAATCGGAAGAATGCGCTTCAAGCTAGTACGGCTCATTGCCACCATACTCTAGCTGAAGACAAGGTTAGATGATAAGAAACTGATGTTACAAGTTGTTCCTGTCACTGTTTATCTCCTATCTATTGCCTAAGATGTCTACCGGCTTTCGGATTAATGTTGCCTCGCGGATTCCGCATTCAATTCGGGGGTACATCTTTCGCTTGAGTCATTGTTTTGAACTGTTATATTAAAGTTAAAGAACCTTTCTTTGTGTGGTGTTTTTAAAACAGCTACCTATATTTCTCTTTAAATTGGATTAACAAATGTAAAGATTTAGTGAAGCAGCAGTAAAAATTGGAGAGAGAAAATCGATGGAAAGTTGATTTTTTTTTCATATGTGTATTTGAGTGTGAATGTATGTGTTCGTGTTTATCAGATACTGTCTTGTTTATACATGGTAAGCATGTTTGTCTGTAATTTTATGTTTCTGTTATATCGTCATCAGCACCCTTGACATATATTTAAGCTTTATCCTTCTCAAATGTTTCATCCAGTGAATAGCTGAACATTAAAATCTTTAGATACATCATGGAATTATCTGTCCTCACATAATTAAATGTGTGTTCTTGGTGCCAGCAGGTTTGAGTGACAGACGTCAGTCAAAGCCATGTCCATGCCTGTGGTCCCTATCGGGTGGACTATTGATATTTCACACATTTCCTTTGACCATTCCCCACTGGTAAATTTCAAAGTCAAAATTGTTCTCTTGATAGACTCTATGCCTACAATTATGATCTATTGTTGTTGGACTTGATTCAAAGTATTGGTGTATGCCTACAATTATGATCTATTGTTGTTGGACTTGATTCAAAGTGTTGGTGTGCCATGTACATGCATTTTGCTGCTGATGTCAATATAATTGATTGACAGGTGTCAATCAATTAAAATTTGCATAACCATTATAGTAAGAATGGAGTAAACAGGTGGACCATTGATTGTTTGGGTAGATTTCACATACTGGCAGACAGTAATTTACCATCAACACCTGTTTGTCTGGAATTTTAACCCTCTGTGTTTTGTTTTGTTTTGTTTTGTTTTGTTTTTGTTTTTGTTGTTTAATTGATTATTTTAATTTTCATTGACTTTTTAACTTTGCTGTGTAGATGTAGGTATTCTAACCCTCTTTGTGTATGTGTGTGTTTTTTTTTGATTATACTAATTTTAGTTGACTTTTCAACTTTGGAACTTTTCTTTTCAGTGAACTCAAACTCAGCCAGATTTAGTGATAGAAATGTGGAGCATTCCTTTTTGCATAGATTACAAACAGCAAGTTACTTATTCTAGGAAGTTGGGTGATATAAAGGCAAGAACTCTTAACCTAAATGTTAAAGAACATGATTCCTCTTTACCTTTTTCAGGTATAAAATTATATGCTATGATGTGCTTCTGTGTTTTGTTCTTCTGGTTTGTTTGTTTTGTTGTTTTTTTCGTTGAAATGTCTGGCTACCAACTTCAGTTCTTGAACAATAACTGGAATTCAATTTTGTTTTCAAGATACCATTCCACACAAATTTGCATTTTATGTCTTTGATGTTATTTACTGCATTTTCTTTTCTTTGTGACACAATAGCCATCTTTTTGTCTTTTTTTTAACTTTTCCCTGTTTTGTTTCAGCAAACAGTTCACATGAATACATTTTGAACCATGTAAATGTAGCTACAAAAAACAAGGATTCTTTCTGCTTCTCTTGTAATTGTTGTGACATTCTAGATTTGCTTGTTATTTGCAAACTGACGATCGAACATTCTGTTGAATACACTTGAAGATATGCCGTAAGCAGAGGACGAGTTTTGATTCATCAATACGCGTCCGTATTTGTTCCACGTTGAATGAATTTTCGCCCCATTGAGGGGCTTCCTCGACAGCTGATGGGCCCCTTTAATGTATTAGGTATCTAGCGTTGACTCGGATTGATGCGAAGTAAAATGCGATTGATGCAGTCAGTAATCTCGGCGGTGTCGGGTTTCTTCCCACCGACTCGCGGCGGGTGCCGTGCTCCCGCGCTCCCCGCACCGAATTTGCAGCGTGTTGATCACGCATTATGTGGAATTGTGACGGCATTTGAATGGGAGTAGAGGGATGTTGAGGGGCTACGAGGATTTGCCGTACAAGATGGAAGAAAGATTGAACGAGGGTCGGGGGGGGGGGGGGGAGAAATACAGAGAGATATAACAAGAGAGAGAGAAAGAGATGAGGAGAGAGGGACTGGGCAGTAAAACATACGGGATGAAGAGATTTTCGCTATCTATTCACAGCGATGGCTTGTCCAAATGCGGTCTGTGAGGCTTGCCGGTGTTGGGTTTCTCAACAGAAGAATTTACGGCACGGGGAAAAAGGGTGCCACGTTATGAGCGGCCTTAATGGCCAGGCCTAATCGAACAGTAAATACCAGTATGATTATGAGTTACGGCTACAGACACTGTCCGTTCAATCATTACTGTCAGGTCAATATTAGTCATATCATTACAAGGTTGGGGAATATATAGATTACTCTGCACTTCTCTCTCTTTCCTTCTCTCTCTCTCCATCTCTCACTCTTTCTCTTCTTTAGTTCTCTGTATTATATGATATGTATGAATAAATAAACATATACAGAGAGAGATAGAGATAGATGTGCACATATTTGCAGAGAGAGTATTTAAGATATGTGTATGTTTAATCAAATATATATATATATAGAGAGAGAGGAAGAAAACGAAGATGAATATATCTAAAATACTCATCTTCTATAATTTGCATTTTATTTACAGGGAGAGCATTAATGATATGTATATTTATAATCAAACATATATGATATACATATGTACATGTATATATAGAGAGAAAAAAGAGAGAGAGAAGAAGATGAAGAATACATCTAAAATAACCTTCTCCCATAAATTACATTTTATTTGCAGAGAGTGTTTTAGATGTATGTGTGTATATATGTATATGTATGTATATATATATATATATATATATATATATATATATATATATATGTATATATATATATACATATACATACATATATATATATATATATATATACAATCAAGTGTATATATTTGTAAAGAGAAAGATGAATATATATGTATTTGAAAGTACTCTTCTTTCATATACTACATTTTATTTGGTATACACACAGCTATATAGTGTAGATGAAAAATGTGAGAGATGGGGAGGGGTCTTTAGAGAGTTGTAATTTGGAGGGAAAAATAAGTCAAAATGTAACAAAACAAGGGAGGAGACAGATATATGCAAGTATTAATGTCCAAGAGA
The DNA here is from genome assembly GCF_040938485.1 of Diadema antillarum. NCBI lineage: Eukaryota > Metazoa > Echinodermata > Echinoidea > Diadematoida > Diadematidae > Diadema > Diadema antillarum. Next base: position 29,887 of record NW_027271609.1, read on the forward strand.
ATTATTAAATGGAGTGGTTTTGATAACATTTCATATATGACTTAGTAAAACAATTGTGAAAACATTCAATACCAAAATGCACTTCCAATTCTATGGGGGGACAAAAATGGACAGTGTGTTTATTGGGAATAACCATGAATGTCACTTCATATCCACTGAAGATTGTCAGATAAATCTCTGCTTGTATGTTTAACCTTCTCTCTTTGAAAGATAGATAGATAAATAGATGTTTGTTGGAAAAAAAAAAGAGTGAAAATAACATGAATTGAATGAATTTAATGATGAAATTTAGAAATAGCCATGGATGTCACTTCATATCCGCTGAAGATCGTCAGTTGGTTCTGTGCTTGCATGTTTAATTTTCTCTCTCTGAAAGATAAATAGATATATATATATATATAGATAGATGTTTATTAGAAAAAAAAATGAAAATAACATGAATTGAATGAATTAAAATAAATGGTGAAATTGAATGGTGATAGATAGATTAGGTAGAGAAATATATTGTGGATGATACATTCATTAAAACTCTTTAAATTACTCCAGTGGCTCTGTGCACACAAAACACTGTCCTCTCTACACATTACATATCCTGTGTGTAAGAAAAGTGTTCCTTTTGTGTTTCAACATCATCCATTACTCTGAGCAAATTTAGTCTAAACCCCACGTTAACCATCAGACACAAACTTCCCCTCCAGACAATTCCATGCAACTAGAAACCACATTCTTTAACAGATAGTGCATGTATCTTAACCGTAATCCTGAAATTTGTTTCTATTTGCAACTTGCAGCAGAAGCCAGTGCGAACTGATTACATGTTATCATGTGAGGAACATTGTATAACCCCCCAATCCAAGTTGGGTGATATTCAGTCGAGGTAGCAACAGCGAACAATGCCGATGATCTAGAGTTCGGCATCTACTCTACATCGCTGCTAAACATCCACAAAGGTTTCTACGGCCTTCTCCGCAGGGACCCCATTCAAAAGGAACACCTGGACAGTGAGGACCGTTTTCGGAGACCGTTTCGGCGCGTGCCGCCGTTAATGTACGGCCGTACTGTAAAAAAAAAAGAAAGAATGCCACGTCGGATGTGAGAAGGGGACAATCGGCAACGGGGGCCCCATGATAATTCCCTTTAAGGCGAGACCACTTTGATGCAGCTTGCAGCGTGTGAGGGAAGAAAAGGGGGAACATGTTTTGCGAGTTATAAGATGGCTAAGGGGGGAAAATAAAAATGATGAAAAAAATGATTAGAGTTACAGAGAATGTAGCAACCATTTGAGAAATGTTTTAGCACATTTCTTCTTCTTCTTCTTCTTTTTCAGCCTCCATGTACGATTACCCCAAACTCGATCAATTCCATGTGCTGTGGTGTATTTGATCACTGTGTGACTCTAAAAAGTGTGGTTTTTGAATGCCGTATAGTCAGGAAGTAATGTTCATTTTAACACATGTTGTGGTTGGCTGGCTGTCAGTGTTTTCCGCTATGCAATGTGTGAGTAATTTTTGTAGGTGAATCTATGCCATGTTCAAGAGGCTGTGGTCTTGTCAGGCATTATGTAACCAAGGAAACATCTTTTGAAAGTGTCCTCACCTGTTTGAAAATATTGCGCCTGTCAATTAGAAATAAACATTTTGTTGTGATCATGCCTTTGATTGAATTTATTCTTCATTGAGCAGTGACAGACATCATGATGCAACCTGTGATGTCACACACTGCCCCACAAATCAAAAGTAATCGGTGCGAAAGCATCAATCAAAATTACAGTGCCATTCATAAGTTGGTTGTTACCATGGCAACACAAGGGATAGGTACCACAAGTCACATTGCAGTCATAATTGCAGTACTATTGCATTCTACACTCTGAATTGTTTTAGGGCATAATAAACCTTAAACTTGCTCCCCCATTTTATTTGATGTACAGCATAAAAATGATTAAAAAGGTTTCATATTCTAGTTGAATTACTTTGTATGAAATGTTTACATACTTCTAAGGATACAGTTTGACTCAGTCCAAAATCAGCTTTGCTAGCACGTGAAGAGAAGATTTTGTGTAATTCTGTAGTGGTGTAGACATGTGTGTGTTAAAGCTTGAATACACAGACATTCACACTGCCAATGAAAGGGAAGGTGGTAGGGGAAAGAGAGGGAGAGAGAAAATCTTGTTCAGATTTGTCAACAGAGGGCAGCATTTTCCAAAGGATACTGGATAACTCTGTATGTGGTTCAGTCTGTGTGTAAAACAACGCAGAAACCAGCACTCTGTCTCATATGTCTGTGTGTTTGTTGTGTATATGTACAATGTTGCTATTCACTCCAAGATGGACTCAACTACTCCTCTGTAGGGGTGCATGGATAATCAATTTTTTGACATTTTGTGTGTGACCTACAGAATAGTGATTTATGTGGCCAATAAAAAGAAACAGCTAAATCATCATTTAAGTTTAAACTGACAAGTTGACATTGGTTTTGACATTTTATAATCATTAAATATTTACTAATACTGTGTTTTATTTGCCAGTTGGCACAGATGTCTAGAAACTATATATTTTTTTTTTTTTGGGGGGGGGGGGAGAGACTCAGTTAACATTTTATACTTGAGTTTCATTGAAACTAAATTTTTAGAGACTCAGTAAATTGGAGTAGCCCCTACAGTAGTAAAGAAGGAAAGTAAAAACAGGATAACAATGCTACACTGAGAAAACAAAAAAATGTGTGTCCTTGTTTGTGGGACAACTGCCATGGCAGCAGCATACATCAGTGAAGAGAATGCATAGTACAGCTAGAATATGTCAATGACCACAACACTTGTGATGTGTTCGACACATGGTTGCAAGCCGTTGCGCTTCTCAGTTTTGGCAGAGCATCTGCTGCCTGTCTCATGTGGAACACAGGATGGCGCTGTTCGCATCCTGCCTGCATGGAGGGTGGAGTGTGTGTGTATGAAGGGCCTGGAGAATGTTGAGATGGACTCGTTAGAGGAGGATGGTTTGATCAGTCGGAGAACATCAGTGATGATGATGAATTACAAGATCATGATGATGATCATGATGGTGATATTAGTGATGATGGTGATGATGGTCTAGATGGTGATGATGGTGATGATGGTGATGGTGTTGATGATGATGGTGGTGGTGGTGATGGTGATGGTGACGATGATGTGGGTGGTGGTAAGGTGATGTATGTTGGTGTTGGTGGTGTTTGTAATGAAGCACTGGAACAATTTACCACTTACCGTGAGACAGTCTCTATCAGTCAGTGTGTTCAAAAAAGCCTTGAAAACACATCTTTTCAGTAGCAACTAGTTCGTAGCTGTAACATTTATCCATTATTTTACATACTGTTGTATATGTTTTGAATTGATTGTAAGCGCTTTGGGCCTTGTGGGAAAAGCGCACTATAAATAATAGTAATAATAATAATAATAATAATAATAATAACGATGAAGATAACAATGATGATGATGATGATAATGATGATGATGATAATGATGATGATGATGATGATGATAATGAGGATGATGATGGTGAAAATGATGACAATGAAGATGATGAATATCAAGACAATCTAAACTTTGATCAAAAGGATTATGTTGATAAAACATGTAGTAATGCTTTTGATGGTGATGTCGATAAAACTAGTATTCATATGTTACATTTTCAATGAATGTTATGAATGCAGTCTTTATCATTTTTTAGATCATGATGACATCGTAAAATTAATGTTGATGAATGTACATCGAAGATAAGCTGTATAGATATGAACTTCTTTGCATCAAAAAGTGATGTGCTTGTCTTATATTCGTTGAATTAGGATGTTTCTGTTTATTATATATTTTATGTTTGATCCACTCATCAAATTTGTTTGTTCTATTTTTTTTTTATTCTTCTCTTTCATGATCCACCTTATCTTGTGGCGCCTCAATCACTACTCAACATAATCATCAACAGGTGAGTAAACATTATCAATGCTGTTATAGTTTAAAGGGCTCGTATAGTTTTGATTGAGACCTAACTTCAGGTTTTTAACATTTTTGGGTGAGATAATGAGACACCTCTTATGAAATATGAAAGAGCATGTAATTCCATGAGGAATTCAACGTTTATTTGATGAAAATTGTTTTTGAAATGGCTGAGGTATCCAAAACGGAGAGATTCTAATAAGTGTGGGACCCACACTTTATTACGATTGCTTTGTTTTACTTTGCTTTTGGATGTTTCAGTCATTCCAAACCCGATTTTCATCAAATAAACTTTGAATTCCTCTTAAAATCCTCTTAATATTTCATAAGTGTTTTCTTGGTATCTCACAAAAAGTTAAAAGCCCAATTCTCATCTCCACCAATACTGTACTATCCCCTTTAACATCATACCTCCTTTCAATATGTTACTAAGTGCTGACATGTGAGTGCATCAAAATATTGGTGTGAGGAGAATTCTACCTAGGCAGTAACAATTGATGGCGAGGGAAAACGGCAGGGACTGTGAGATCTGTCATATTGGAAGGAGTCTAGCGCCACCTTGTGTCGAGAGGCTGTAGAGTGTGATCTCCAGTGATCAGCACCACTGATCAAACACCGCATGTGGAAAATTTAACAGGGAATTTGCCTCTAACATGGGGATATACTCCTGCAAAATTATGAGTGTGTACGTTTTGGAACCTGTGTGTTTTAGGCTGTACTGTATGTCTGCACTTTTTGTTTTGTATGCATTTTTTTCGTTTTTTTTTTTTTTTTTCTGATTGATTTTTTTTTCATCAATTCAAAATGTAACGTAAAAGAAACCAAGCATACATTGAAACACACTAGTATTACACAGACTTTTTGTAACAAGAAGTATAGTCATACAGAAAATGTTTATTTCTATATGAAGCCTGTTTTGTGTGCTCATTTAGTGTTATGGGATTCTTTCTGTTCTTGTCTGTTTCTGTAATACACACCATAACTCACAATCAGAAAGAACTCTACAAACAAAAAATTCCATATTAAGAAAAAACAGAAACTTAACATTTAACAATGTGTTGTAAATGCGAGATGCACAAATAGAACTAATGATCGTCCAAAGTAGGCTTTGAAAAATCCTTCATTCAAACCAAAGATATGAACAACAAAAAAGGTTCCAATGAAAGAACATTTTACTTTTTTTGCACCTCATGGAACACTAAAAATGAATAGTGAAAACAATGCTAAACTATATAGCTCCGAACCTCGGGTTAATTAGTGACATGCATACATCAACATTTCACATTGTGTCTTGATATCACATTGTATCTGTCCATGATTGCACTGTGGCCAACTCCATTATTGTGTCAAAAACAGCTTTCTGCCAAGAGGAGTGGAAGAGCGCCACCTAGGGGCAGGAGGCTGGACGCTTGGCCATTGCTAAGCTTTGGCATGAGGAACATTAGCAACATCATTTTGTTGGCCTCCTGAGTTAAAACTAAGCATCTGTTGCTGAATCTCAAGGTCCCTGATTCAAGCCACCTGGATGCTGCAACAGTTGTGTCCCCTATGCTAGGCGCATTATACTTATTGCCTCGTCATTTGGGATGAACTTGAAGTCACTATCAATCCCGTGGCGGTGACATTTGACTTGGAAATATTTTACACAAATGCTAGGTAAAGCATGAATTCAGGTGTTTGTTTTGTTGTTGTTGATGTTGTTGTTGGTTGTTTTTTTTTTTTTTTTTGGGGGGGGGGGCTGTTTTGTTTTGTTTTTTAGTTTTAGTTTTAGTTTTCCCTTTACATTCCATACCACTGATCTTTATGTATCATAGTATTCCATACATGCTTCTGATGAACCCGTTGAGGACGGACTGATGTTGCTACAACACGCATTTCCCGTAGACACTTGCCGAAGTGTACTCGGGACTCCTCGTCAACAAGTTCATTAGCCACACGTAGCTTTTCATACTACCTAATTTCTTTCCTCTTCCATGTGCTTATGCTTTCCAGTATCCCCTGTACTTTCCACTCACCTCTGTTCTTTTTATTTGTTTCCATTCATGTTCAAGTTCAGCTCATGATCATCACCTCATCTTTACTTTCCATTGGTATTTCCTGATGACCTTTTCTTAAAGTCTTTTTCTTGGTTTGTGCATTATGATTTGAATACACCCATGTAAATTTACTACCCTGGATGTAGCCAGTGGGTAGATTGTATATGCCTACCTCAGGAACTGATCAAGAGCACTATTGTTTTTCTTCAGCCTCTACAATATGCAGCTCAACACAACTCATCATAGCTGCAGAAGAAAATACCTTTGTTGCACCTTTTTTCCCCTCCCTCATTTATTTTGCCCCTTTAATTCCTTTCCTTTAGGCCAACTTTTTTCAGAAGGTTAGGCCTTAATCTACCCACCCTGCCCCCATCTATTCCTCATTGATCACTCTTGCCTCTCTGTCTTTCTCCCAAGCCTAAATGATCCCGCTAAGTTCACTTGCCCCCGAAGCAATGCCGGTGTATTCTGACGATGCGATGCATGCTGAAAGTGCATGAACTGCCAAACAAGAGGGTGTCGCAGAAACCTTTGCTAAGCACACAGGGAAACGCAGACCTGGGCCCCGTTTCATAAAAAACATAAAACTGACCAATCTGAACAATCAGTGACAACTGCCACATTTCTATGACAAATTTGCTCTCAGCCAATCAGATGCAAGGATTTCAGTAGCTCGTAACAACTCTCACAACTTGTCACTGATAACAAGTTTTATGAAACAGCTAGGGCTCTGTTCAGACCAAAGTTCACGTTATGTTTTTCTTATGCTATTTTTAACCCATGGAAGATGGACTGATTCTCCTAAAACACGCATTTCCCATTTACTCCGGCAGGAGAGTACTCGGGACTAGTTGCCAATAGGTTAAAGATAATAAAAAGTTTTGGTACCTCAAAAAATTTCCCTGAATTTCCTTGTCTTGGTTTGTGTGTCACGTTAAAGTACGTTGTCTGTGAGAATTACTCGTCCCAAAGTGCTCTCATGTCTTAGTAATCATGCAATAATGGTTTCGTACCAGAGCCGTCGCCGTACAGTGTCGATAAACATTGTACGAAACCACTGACTGCGACCAGCAGCGTGCAGCCCATTGTACGCATAGCTAACTGCGACCAGCAGCCCCATACGCATAGCGTAATGGGGCTTCGCATTGTAGCATTCAGGATCATGACAGAATTAGTATCGCGGGTAAATGTCAACTTAAAATCCAAAAATTTCTTCGATTTGAAGACTTACCAATTAAGGTGAAGTATTGAAAACAGGCTTCGAACAACATTTGGTTCTGCCAATAGTCCCTTTCTTTTCGAATTGATGACTGAATGTGACTCGGTCGAGAGGACCTTGGGAGAGCTGTACACTGACTACTACGGCCAGCCTATGCGCACACAAACATCTTATCCGTTGATGGATTTGAAATTTGTGCGCATGTGATGCGTTCGCACGCACTGGCTGTAGTATTCAGTGTATGTAGCTCTCCCAAGGTCCTCTCGGCGGAGTCACATTCAGTCATCAATTCGAACAGAAAGGGACTATAGGAAGAACCAAACGTTGCCCGAAGCCTGTTTTCAATACTTCAACTTAATTGGTAAGTCTTCAAATTGAAGAATTTTGGGGATTTTAAGTTGACATTTATCCTGCGATACTAAATCTGTCATGATCCTCAATGCTACAATGCGAAGCCCGATTACGCTATACGTATGGGACTGCTGGTCGCTATGCGTATTGGGCTGCTGGTCGCAGTTAATTGCGTGATTACTAAGACATTAGAGCACTTTGGGGCGAGTAAGTCTCACAGTGTTAGTTATATGAAAGGTACTTTAACCTGAAACACAAACTAAGACAAGGAAATTCAAGGAAACTTTTGAGGTACCAAAACTTTTTATTATCTTTAACACTTGAACTCTTTGGAGTGGCACTTGTAATTGTAATATGTTTTAGCATTTATTTCACAAACATTCAGAGCATATATGAATAGAAGATTTTGTTTATCTTTGGCAGCATTATCAGAATTGAATGTCGAAACCTCGTGGATGTTACGTGAGAAGATCGACATTCGTGAGACACAAGTTATGTGTCTTGTGAAGGGTGTGTAGGATATTCTCTATCACCTAGAGTGCAATGCTGCCCTCTTGAGGGCATTTCAACACAGGGACCTTGCATTGAGTTTGCCTGTCTTTGTGTTCATCGAACTCCCCCCCCCAAAAAAAAAAAAAAAAAAAAAAAATTCCTGCGTTTTTCACCCTCTGTTCTTATTGATTTCTTTTCACTTTATCATTTCCCTCTATGAAGGTTCTCTAGTAAGTTACAAAAGTTCAGATTTGTTTTTTAAACTTTGTGATTTTCATGAATTTTTTGTTTCAAATTTTCTGTTTTGAATTCCCGCTTCATTCTTTAATCTTCTTCTTGTAGTATTTGAAATAGGACAACACTTGCTTTTCACTCATCTTTATCACTGATCTCATACTTTCCTTAATTACTCTTTTTTTATATCTGATTCATACACTTGTCACTAGCTCTTCAATCATTGATGTGCTCAGGCACAGAGCTTAAAGGTGCATGGTCGCGGTGTTTTAGTCAAATGCGCACACGGGCGCACGGTGCAAGTTTCCTATAGAGACCTATGCTATGGACTCCTCTTTAGCGCTTACGCTTTAGCCCACTTCTCCGAGTCCGAAGAAGTCCGATTCACTGTAGTCAGTGGTCCGATCACAGTTCGGCTCATGATTCAGCTGAGGGGGATAACAGCTCTAGCAAACTTCTTTTGTGATGTCATAATAACAAGCACATATGCACGCACCCTGGCATTACTACAGAGTGCGCGATGCGCAGAGAAGACAACGAAGGCAACGTTACTTAGCAACACCTACGCACTTTACTCTTGATGACAGCTCAACTTCGGTAATCTTCGTATCAAAATGCTAACGGTGATTGGCAGTATCATCAACAGCGCCCTCTACACTACCAGGACTATGCACCTTTAACTTTAATAGCAAGCTATATCATCAGCAATCAGTAATCCCTCCAAGCTTGACCTAGTTGTAAAGTTAGCAAACCCACTCAGGTGTAGCATTGTGCCTCAGTCCAACTGGAAGGCCATGGGGACACTATAGGGATTAGGGGGATTAGGTAATCTCTATCTATTGACGATATCAGTTTCAAGACATCTTTGCTAATCAGTGATGAAAGCACTGCAGCTTGTGTGCCAGTCAACAAACAAAGCTCAATAAGGGTTGATAATAGTTTGCTATATTTCTCTCCAATCTCATTCTCTCCATTTTATAACTCATTAGTCAATGAAGCACCCCCAAACCACCCATCTTATTAATCCCTAAAATGCCTGAAATCACCCGTCCGTTTTCTGCTTTACCATTTTTGTTGTTTTCATATAGAATATACGATTTTGTAATTTGAAAAAGGTCAAAGGTCAACGAATGTATGTCAGGATTACCTCTTTGACACACCATTCTCTTGGTATTAAAAAAAATTCTTAGGCTTTCAAATAAATATAACTTATGATAGACAAACATAAACGTAACTTATAATAGACAAAAATAAACATGCAGTGAGGTATCACTGAAGAAATAAATCAAATCAAATCAAATCAAATCACACATCTTTTACAAAATTGTCGAAATGAGGGCAATATTGCTGTACCTTCTAGTGAACCATAGGCCATTATCAACAGAATCTTCAGTGGCTAAAGAGTTAGTCCTTCTCTCTCTCTCTCTCTCTCCCTCTCTCTCTCGCACACACACACACACACACACTCTCTCTCTCTCTCTCTCTCTCTCTCTCTCCCTCTCTGTCTGTTTGTCTCATCATTTCTTCCTCATGGTTACATAATTACCCTCCTCTTTTTTTTTTCTTCTTCTTCATCTCCTCCGATTATCTCGGGAGGAGAAGATGTTAATGAAGCATTGTCTTTGGCGGGATGATGATTCAACTTCATCCGATATTAAAACTGACTCGTGTGCGAGCATTGTTGTCTCAATGTCAGCGGGATATGAATAAATTATTCCCCATCCGTCAAAGACGGGCCTGCCTACCCCGCCGCGTCAGTGATGCAAGATGCAAGGCCCGTACGCAGCCTGGAAGAATGAAGTTAGTCTTACCCGCGAAGCAGACATGATTCTTGTACGGCCCACGATGCAACCCTTTAACTCTTTATGTGCCATGGTTAAAACCCCCTTTGTGCGACATTATTCTTAGACAGCAACATAGTCATGCTTTGGGAAAACATTATGATTTTCAAATCAATGTAACTTTTACAAATATTGTGTTACTCTGGACATGTAACAAGCAAAGTTGTGGAGAAAATGACAAGCTTTGCTTTGATGTAAATTGTGTGACAGACTTGTGAAGTTTTTCTTTCAAATGACCAGTATGATGGACTAGGCAATCACAAGGTCCCCAGTTCAAATCCCATTGCTGCAATGCTCTAGACAACATTTGAAGAACAGCAGTGGCAGTGGTGATGATTGTGGTGGAGCTGCCATTTTTTATGGTAGAGTTTACAACTGTTACAGTTCATTGTCTCTAGTCCTGACAATAATCATAGTGATAATAATGATGATGATAATGATGATGATAATGATGATGATGATGATGATAATAAGGATAGAATGATGACAATGTGTATTGCATAGCATTGTATTTGCCTTAACTGGATGCTCAGAGCAAAGTGCCTTAGAGTGCATAGGCAAACTGCGAGAGCAAATACACATCCAGGATATCTGTGACATAATCATGTCAAAACAAACTAAAGTACAAAGGTAGAACAAGCAACAACAAAACACACACACACACACACACACACACACAAACAAACAAGTTACACGTATCTGATTAAAGGATGATTTCAGGAAATATGATTTCATCATGGCTTTCGAAGTTTCCAAAGATAGAAAATTTCTCGGACATATGCAGGCCGTTCGTTCCAAATATATGGTCCAGCATGTGCAAAAGATCAGTGTCCCCCCCCCCCCTTCTCCTAGTTGATGGTACTTTTAGAAAAATTAGCAAACCAGTTAAAGTACCTTGGTATTTTTTTTTTTTTGCCACCACTATGACTGTGTTATCACTTCATGCAATGCATCAATCAATATCAGTCACTGAGCACAACTTTTGATTGCACTTCGTTAAACATTCATGGGTCATCCTATGACTCTTTCAGGGGCATCTTTGTCATCGTCTCCATCAGTTTTAGTTAGTCATTTCCACAATCCGTTGCCACGGAAACCCCTCCTAAAGTTCCTACCACATCCAGCACGGTCTCTCATCCCAAACTTTCTTGAAACCTAAGTGCTCTCTCTCTCTCACCATTTTCTCCCCCACTGTCTGTCTATCCCCTTCTGCCTTCCATTTACCCATCTTCCCTCCTTTTCTTTGTCTATTTTTCTTTCTATTGCTCCTCATCTTCTCTCTCTATCTATCTCTATATCTCTTTCTCTACATCTTTATTAAACAATTAAAAAAGAAAATAAAGTAGGGTAGGAAAATTGCTTTTGAACTTAGTGCAGGGATGAGTGAGAAAAACGTGAAAGAAGTGTAGAAGGAAGAAAAACCTGAGGAAGAGAGTAAGTGAGTGTGAGAGAGAGAAAAAAAAAATCTGCAGACAACGTCACATCACCTATCTCCTTGCTCTAGCCCGAGGGTACGTTTCCGGGGCCCCGCACAATTGGTGAGAGAAGGCGCCTGGCAAGATTACACTCGCGCATGTTTTTTTTTCGTAGGAAGGCCCCATCGGCGTTGCGTTACGTTACCCCATAGCGGGGGCAGGGAGTAACGGCTGCACGCCAAAACAGGTGCTGGTGCCTTGTACATGCAGCCTTAAAAAATTCCCCTTGGCTTCTAGACTTATCTGCCTATACCCACGGTGTGTGACTTGACATGGAAAGTGACGAAAGTGAAGAAAATTTAAGGAAATACAAAATGAACTTTCCCTTTAACACTCGTAGCAAATATGTTTGCCATGTGGTATGGTCGGAATCTTACAACTTCTGTCACGTCGGCCTCGTGTCATCGTGTTTTTTCGTGGGTCGGTCGTTTACTCAAATATTTGATGGAACATCTGACGCTTGCTACAGAAAGTCAATAATCTTGAATAAGCTATTTTGGTCTCGCAGAGTCCTGCGAAAGTGGAGCAAGAGAGTTGCACCTTTGATGCCTTGAGTCTCTCCATTTGAATCAACAAAAGAGTTTGAATTAGCAAAATCTGGGGCTGCGAAGTTAGCAGACTATTTCATGGTTAGCTGATGTGATTCTTCCAACAGTTATTGTTCGTCCCTTCATCACAGATTTCTTCTCCACCCTCTTCTTTCAGTTCTTATTTTCATCCAGCATCTGCCTCTAGTCTGTTTTGCCATTCGCCAGTTCCTCTATCTACTCCTTTCACTGCCCTTGTTGCAATTCTTGTCTAGGCTTTGATCAACAGTTTCACCGTCTTCTGCACTTTTCTTTGAAAATTATCGAAAGCATCCGTACAATTCCTTTCTACAGAGTACATCCAGAATCACTATTTTCACAGAGTACATCAGAAACTTGCTTTCCTTATCTTTCAAAGAAAAAAAAATACTGCCCTCTGTTCACAATGAAAAAACTTTCCTTTGTTAACTCATCAGCTACTATTTCCCAAGTCTTTTTCTATCCACCCATCTCTCTCACACCATCTTTTTCCTTTCCTTATTTAAACTTCCCTAGCTTTCCTTTCTCATCATGTGTCCTTCCTTAAGACTTTGAGCAGTACCTCCTCCCCTCCTCCCCACCCCCTCTCTCCCTCCCTCGCCATCTCTCTCTCTTCTTCCCCTCTCTCTCTTCCCATCTCTCTGGCAGTTGCATTCTAACACCACCAGCCACCGACTTTGTTATGTTTTATATCTCCGTTCCCATCTCCATCTCAACTGTCGAGCCATCTCGTGTTCGCAACCCAACCTCGCTGGCTCTGCCCTCCTCCTCCTCCTCCTCCTCCATATCCCCTGGTGGAGACGGGACGAGCTCTCTCCCAGATGACGCAAATAAAAAGAGAGAGAGAGAAAGAGAGGAAGAAAGTGAAGGTTTTAGAAACAAGGTAGGCAATGGAGTGAGGACTTTTGGCACCGGCAAACCAGTGCCTGATTGCCGGACAATTTCCGATCCATCGTCCTCGGGTCACTGACTGGGGTTGCCGTGCCAACACGGAGATTTGACTCCGCATCTCCTTGATGGGGAAGATGGCAACACCTCCTTCATCTAATTTCATCGCTATCTCTCTTCCTCTCTATCTCTCTTTCTCTCGGCCATCTCTACTATATCTTTCTCTCTCCCTCTCTCTCTCTCTCTCTCTTACATTTCTCTTTCTCTCTTCCGTCTCTTTCTCTACTATATCTTTCTCTCTCTCTCTTTCTCTCTTCCGTCTCTTTCTCTACTATATTTTTCTCTTTCTCTCCCTTTCTCTCTTTCAGTGTCTTCACCAGTAGCATCCCCAAGTTTACTCCAACATCTCGGATGGAGACTTGACTGAAAGTTTTCTTGGTAAAGGAGTTAACAAACTTTATTCCATCAAGGCACTCCCCCTCCCTTTTCCCGTTTTCCCCCTCTCTTCATCTCTCTTCCTTTTTCTCTGTCTCCCTTTTCTTTTCCCCTTTTATATATTCATCTCCCTCTCTCACTCTTTTCCCCTTACCATCGATTTGAAAAGTAAACTTATCTTATATCAAATTATTTACAAAAACTGTCATGGAGGAATTCACTTATACAAGTGATTCAGGGATAAATCATCCACAAAAAAATGTAGCTTGAATGTTTAGTTTTAGTTACAGTTTTTTCATCCTTCTGTGATGATAACACAGCTTTCATTCAGAACAACTTTATTGGATAAAACACCTGCGAATCTTATCTATTAGATTTGTATGTTCATGAACCAGAAAAATGTGTCTGATTCTTTGTGTACAACTCTACCATCTCTCTCTAATATCTGGCACATATCACATTTATATGTCTTGTAGCTACCACTTGTCAGCATTGTTAGTCTAAGATATTTTCCAAAGCACATTGCTGCACTGAACTGCTAGCTCTTCTCAGCCCATTCTGCTCTGCTCTTTCTCGTCCCCGAAATTTCCCGCCCAATTGATCGTGAATAGTTGACTTAGCGTCGTTAATGTCCTGCCAGACCCTATCTTGTCTGCGAGTCACCTCACATTCTCCTCGTACTCCAGGAGAATTTTTTTTTTAAAAAATCCGTCACTCTCTTCTTCTCTTTCTTCATGTCGCACACAATTTTCTTCCCTCAAACCCTGCCTCCTCGTTTGTAAATACCCCTTTTTGCGGATAGATGCAGAAAGTGTGCATGCTTCATAAAGAGAGAGAGAAGGAGAGAGGGGCGGCCGTAATAAGGCAAAACAACGTAACTCAGAATATCACGTTCTGAGAAAAACGACTTTGAAAATTCAATTGGTTCCCATTTTTTCGTCATAGGAGCAAAACACTTTTGAAGCAGCGAAGTTTCTTAGGCATTAATAAAGAATATCTCGGGAAAATTTCAGTAAAATAGGACTTCCCGTTTTAGAGTAATTGCCATGTTTAGAATAGATACAGCATTTTACCGAATCACAGCACTGTGCTGATGAGTAATTCTAGTTTGCCAAAAGAGCGTATCCTTACTTACGTTGTGCGAGAATCCTCACGCGGCAACATATCAATTAGGCAAAAGAACGTATCCTGACTTACGGCGCGTAAGCATTCTCCCGCGAAGCCACTTCAGTATGCCAAAAGAACGTATCTTGACTTACAAATATCTGCGCCTCAACCCTTTCATCAATGTAATTAGGCAGAATGACGTATCCCAACTCTATGGCAACAATCTCTATGATTTATTTACCTTGACAATTTTGTTAACTGGATGATAAAAGTCCCGTTATGTGTTTTTAAATATACATAAGGAATAGTAAAACACGTTAGCTTGCAAATTATCGATACAATTGAACATTTTCATTTTTTTTTTCTGAAAACTTACCGAGTATGTACTAAAATGTAATTAGTTGTTATCTACCAATTACCGTATATTTTTGTTTTACTTCATTTGCATACACATTTAATAGTTTACTGAAATGTCCATTCTTTTTTATTATCTTTAAGTGTATGTTTTTTATCTCTTGATGTAAGATTTTTTTCATTGGGAGCATAATTATATGTGGTTTATCATTCATGTTGTTTTAACAAAAGCATGGATTTGGATTAATATTGACAACTAAAGTACGAGTTTGGGTAAAGTCTGAAAATGGATTTCATTACACTTCTTATGCCATGTGCTACAATTAAGATGAACTTGAAATATGTATAATTTTTAGTATGAAAATGCATGAGTGGCAACTATTATGACTGTATGGGAACTGGCAAAAAAAAAAACTAAAATAAAATGGGTATAAAAAAGAATTATATAGACATCTGCACATACACTTCGTTTCAAAGACACACGCACGCATGTGTTAATATTGAGACTCCTGTTTTAATTTCTATCTTTTCTTTGATTTATTTAATTATTTCCATTGAGATGAAAGGATTTGAACAGACATAATAATATTAAGTACTTTGTTTATCGTTATAAGTTGTTGATGTTTTGTTGATTGCATGAATTGTATCCGTAAGGTTAAAATGCCTCAATTCTTTGAACAACAATAATAACAATGATTTATCAGGTTAGTATGAATCCAGGTTTTAATGTTTTTAGGTGTAACTTGACCACACACACACACACACACACACACACGCACACACACAACCAAGCAAGTACAAAACACACACACACACATACACATCTCAGACTTGTCAGGGGTGCAAACATTCTCTCAGTTGAATAACTTTGAGGTAGACATGACAGAAACGTAGATGCAGAGACTGATTTACATTTTCTTAAAGGTTTATAGGGAAAAAAATGTGTGTACATCTGTTTCTCAAAGACAACAGCATTACAGAAATCATTCGATTATTTGCAAGTCTTAAAAATATGAAATAGGTATCTACGCTTTCTTCTTACAATCTAAGATAGAGTTTGATATGCCATTATGCTTTTATCACATTGAAAGCAAATCAGCAGTAACTATAAACATTATCATGATGGTAAAAGAAATAGAAAAAAAAATGTAATTTACTTCCCGAGTAAAGAAGCCTTTATCATTACGTACCACAGTTGAACAGAACCATGGGACCAAAATTTTCAATTTCAATAGAACAGAACATTTTTTTTTTCTGAAGATTAGTTAGACTTAGTTATACTATTACCATATTAGACCTTCGCATCAATTTTTACCTTGGAAGATCAGAACATCTACAAATTACAAATTATAAATAGCACACAATGTATTTTTAATCCTTACTGTTGTTGAAGATCAAGTGTAGTTAGAAGTAAATACTTGGGTAAAGAACAATTATCAGGCAGCTGAAACGAAGGGAGAATTTGCAACAGTATTTACTTTAAACACATTTCAATAAACGCCTTATCACAACGGCGATTTGCTGTGCTGCAATACATCTGCGTTGTCTGAGAGCTCCCGGAGAGATTAGGCTCAAAATTAATCAAAATTATGCAGGAGATAAAGGTTACTATTTCCCTGGTTTTCTGAAATATGTTGACAAGTTTCAATCAACATGATATTGATTTTGAGGGCAAGCATTTACAACAATATTTGATATGAACAAGTGACAGTCTTACCTAAAGTTGATCATCATCATTTCAAAGGGCAATAAGCCCTCATCATATTTTTTATAAAAATAGAATCTTTAGTTTCATATCAATATAAAAAAAAGAAATCTTTCTTGTGCCTTAATAACGTAAGAATAGTCATTAACATTTCACAGTTGAGTTTTGCGAGTTCTTAATTTAACTGTGAAAGATTTACTTGATCCTATATAAACAATCCGAGTGTTATTATTTTTCTTTTAGAGTTGACTGATCTAGTGCAAATCCACTCCATCCTTCATGAGATTCTGATGGGCGTGCAGAGCTGTTCTGAAATTTGTATAGTTGCTCCTTTCTCTGCTTTCGAACTGCTCGGTAGACCACTGCAGGAAAATGAAAAAGAAACGCAAGAGAATAATCAACACAAAATAAAATGAGGCACTCTGTATTTTCCACAAAAGAAAGCTAGTGAATTTCAATTCTGCTTTAGTTATGTGATTAAATTCTTCATTAGACATGGTTGTTTGTAACAAATCCTCTCTCACAGACCCCCCCCCCCTCCTAAAAAAAGCAAAGAATATGAGAATGAGTATTTATGAAGAGTTTGTTCGCAAAACCGATAAGTCCGTTTTTGAAGATTTTGAAGTACAGTCTCTCTCATAAAGTACAATATGATATCTTTTAAATTATATACTGGTCAGTCCATAAAATGGAACATTTTTGAAGTTGTGGTCAAAAGAAGCAAACAATTTCTTATTATTCTCTTTATTTTTCTTGACCCTTAATCGCAAATATCTCCATTTGGGAAATATGGACTTATCGTATTTTGCAAACAAACTATTCAAATAATGAAATACACTCACAATATCTATTATTCAACATCATACAAATACCCCTTGAGGATGCACAAGGCTTTGTGTTTGTTTTGAGACAGAATATGGTTACCATTTCATCAGTTTTCATTTTATATTATTATTTTTTATCGCTAAGGAATGAACTGTGAAATGTGGTATTCTCAAATTATCAGAGAGTCATCATCATGGATTCTGCCTTCTTTTATTTTTATTTTTTTTTATTTTTCCAAATGCCGGCTTGTGTTGCTAGTGATAATGACAAAGGTGGGATTCATTTCTGCCCCCTTCTCCTAATACTTTTTTTTGTATGAATTAATAGGTGATTATTCAACGTGTACCTTTCATTGTACTTGATACACTGCATTCCTTTTCTGTGCTGGTCTTGGCTGGCGGTTGGTGTGGACACTGAAAAGAGAGACAAGCAAACATGTATATCAACACGAATGTTAATATCACCTAAAGTAGACGATTGGGTCTGAATATTTGAACTATACATAGTATTTAAAACAACCTAACTTAAGAATAAATATTTGAATTCCATAAGCTTTTGCCCTCAACATTTTTATGGGGGAGGGGTGGAACGTATTTAATAGCATGTATAGGATCTACCATGGCAACAATGCATTATATCGTATCGAAATGAAAAAAAAAATGTTTTAAAGAATATGTACAGCTGATTAAAATTGCACAAAGAATTAAAAAGAAAATAAATCAGGCCTCCATAGTTAGCAGGTAAAGAGTACCATTAAATATTACCTTATTTTTAGGCTATTTTTAAGTGAGTAAATTCCTGTACGTATGAAAACACCACAATCACATTCTTCATCCTTTCAAGAAATAACAAACAAGATCTAAGACTACTTATGTTTAACCAAAGATGTAGACCAAACATTACATTTTATCCCTACTTTTCTTGCCAAAGTAATGATGTTAATGTCATTATTAGAACATATCGTCTGCCATCAGTTCATGTATCCACTAAAGACCGAATGGAATTCATCAGTATCAAGCTTTATTGTCATTAGCTTGTAGTCGAGTCTACTGTTTACTATAAAGCTGTTACTTTACAAAACTGAATTTGAGGTAGAAGACCTCAAGTCAAATGATGTCGATGATCATAACAGTATATTGGGTCCACTTCCTTTGCGCATAGGTAAATTTCTTTTGAGAGTCACTACTTGATCTACTAGACCATTAGTAGTAGTACACTGTACAAGTATCCTACATTTACATAGTCCTTTAATAGTAGAACCACAACCACACCAATGAGCCACGTTTTGCCAAGCCCACCGACAGGAAAGGCTGTCATACTCATAGATCTATTTTTGCTCTTTATTTTCGTAGCTTGCTGTGTTTTTTGTTTATTTCTTTTTTACTCATCGTTTTCTTAAATCTTAGTGAAAACTATAATTGAAAGTACTGGACCCTACTAGCATAGCGTACTGTCGTCCACTCTGTACAGCCCAATTGCCGTACATCGCACGGCGTCTGGTCGGGCTGGATCAAACTTAGACCTGACAAAAACAAAATAAAACTTACCGGTGTTACCGCTGATTTTCTTTGTGGTAGCATTAACTGGTCAGGAGAATATCCATTCCATGACTGCAAAACAGAACAACTGGCATGACTTCATGGTTCACACTGCAGCAAAGCTTGCCTGCCAGTCAACCAGTACTCTGCTGCAGCACTGCTGCAGCTGTTGTCGCAAGCGGCCCGGCATCAGCGGCGGCACTACACTCACTGCCGCGGCTGAAATGGATCTGCAGCACGTAGCCGTAGGTCTTGCACATAGAGTTATGCAGTGTAGCGTGTGTTGTGATGGCCACGATGTTGATACGTTGTTTTGCCGTGCTGACTGTAGCGCGCATGGCCCTGATTTTATACAGCAAAGCGCTGTATGATGACATACGTTCTTTTGCCGTGCTGACTGCAGCGCGCATGGCCCTGATTTTATACAGCAAAGCGCTGTATGATGACATACGTTCTTTTGGCGTCGCAATTTCCTTCTTTTTTCTTGAGAAACCACCATGAAAAAACAGTGTATGTAAAGATACGTTCATTTGCCGTAACAGCGAAAATGCTTTCTTTGTCATTTCTATACGTATCTCAGCTTACGTTGTTTTGCCTAGCTGGAGACGGCAACGTTGTGAAAAAGGTGTGTGAGATACGCTTTTTACCTCTGAAATGGTAAACATTTGAGAATTGAGACATTCACCATTAAAAAGAGCACATTTTATTTAGGAGCCATATGCTCATAACTCAAAATGCCCAAATTTTGAGTTACGTTCCTTTGCCTTATCACGGCCGGGGGGCACAGAACAAAAGCAGAAAGAATTTGGCAGTTGCCCCCCGGGTCTCCACTTGTCCTGTCAAACGAGGTTGGAGCTCGCGAAAAAGGAGAGATGCATCTGCGAAACTTGCTCGGGCTCTGCGCCGTTTTCGCTTTCCGTCTCGACAGTGTGCTGGCATGCGGCGCAATCAGGTGGTGAAAAATGAGAGGAGTTTTGCAGGTGAAAAAGAAGCAGAAGAAGAAAACGAAGAAGAAGAAGATGAAGGAAAGAGAAAGAAAAAGGAAGCATTAGAGAGAAGGGGGCAGATGATGGGAATGGTTGTAAAAAAACAGAAAGGAGTAACATTACGATTGTTAAAGCTGAAAATTGATACGCCTGTTATCGCGATGCATCACGATGCATCACCGTTTGTGTATGAGCCGTTTAGGGAAGATGATGCGGAGGTTGCACATACCAACAAGAAAAAGAGAGAAAAGAAGGAGAGAAGAAAATGGCAGAGGGGAAGACTGAAAATTGTGATTAAGTTTAGCCGGAAGGTTGTGTTCAGAATCCAGGCGTAATCATTGAGGTACAGGTATCGCTTTTCACGGGCGAAGTGACGGCCCTTGATTTCTCAAGTGTGCTCATGTTTTTGGAGCTTTTTTTTCCCCCTCTTTTTCCCTCTCCCTCTTTTCTTTTTCCTTTCTTTCCTTTTCTTCTCCTTCTGCGTGTCGTTGATGGTGGCGTTGATCTGTTTGAAATCGGGGGGTGCTGTGTGGGTGCGTGACAAATTACAGGCTCGGAGCTATTTGCTCGTCTCCACGGAAGGCAGCACTTAAATGCAGCTATTGCCGCCACCGTCATGTCCCGGCATTTTTCGGAGGTAGTCACTGGCCGTGAAAAGGGGTGTCACATTACCCTCCCATGTCCATAATCATGGCCATTTATAAAGAGGTGTATATGGTTTCCGAAAAGAGAAAAAAAGCTCAAACACCAAGCAACAGTTTCCTTCTCCATAAGTGAATGGACATGTGTTTACATTGATGGGCATCAGCACGCTATCCTAATCATTTACCGCATCGGATTTCCAGCACTCCCCTCTGGTGGACATGCGTACTGTTTGCATGAACTCAAATTCTCTTCTATGGTTATTACTATATGCACATTTTAAAAAAAAAGTATGTTTACTGGCCATTAATGCAAAGAGCACGATGGTATGGTTGATGACCGTCTTATTCAGGGGAATCATGTCTTGCTGTTGTGAGCGAATCGAGTCACTTTTTCCTCAAAACTTGTCATCATTTTTCATCCTTGGTTTTTCAGATTTTGCTTCACTCCCACCATAGAGGACCTATTTCTCAGCTGCAAATGAGGATTTGCATCACAATTTTCTGAGCAGTCTGTCAGAAAGATGTTATTTTCATCATCGTTTTCTAAATCATTATTTTTGTCTTCATTATCAGCTCATTGGGAACAATTTGTATTTCATCATCATCTTTGTTCTTAGCATCATCATTGCCAATTTTGCTAATATTATTATTATCATCATGATATTCTTTGTGATATTATCATCAGTATCATCACATTGTCATCACTACCATCATCATCATGTTATCGTCATCATCATCATCACCCTCATCATCTCCATTGCCAACATCACCATCGTCAATAGCATCATAATCATCATTACCATCACCATCATCATCACCGTCATCAATAACATTACCGTCATCATTAGCATTATCATTATCACAATCACCATCATCATCATCATCATCACCATATCAACCTCATTGTCATCAACATCATCATCTTTGTCTGCAACATTGATTCTAATCTTTATCTTCATCAGTATTCACAACACCATATGTAGCAATTTATTATTTTCCTACACTTTCTACCACCTCTTTCTCTATTTTTTTTTTCTTTAAAGCAGTATTGATAGATAGTTGATACATAAGGGTGGGACAATCTTAGCCAGAATTAGCCAGATTTTTTGAAGGACAATTAACAGCTTTTTGGTTTTGTGTGGTAAATCTTTCACAATATTGATTTCTCATCGAAAGAATGACATTCAACAAGTGACTTTGAATCAAATCTTGTATATAATGTCATCAAAATGTTACATATGAATGGAACTCAAGGATTGATTAGTGTCACAATATTTCTTCTCCCATGAATCCGTTGAAGACTAGTCCCAAGTATACTCAGAACAGGTGTCCATGGGAAATGCGTGTTGTAGCAAAATCAGCCCATCCTCAGCAGGTTAAAAGAATGATATTCAACAGGTGACTTAGTCATGTATTGCATATGATATTGTTGAAATTACATCACATCAGTGAAATTCAAGGATTGGTCATTGAGTCTGTTTTCATGTGTTAAAAAATCCACAGTAGTGTGAACTAAGACTTAATGTGCAAAGGCCATTTTGTGTACATGCTTATATGCTTGACTGCCTTGTTCTGCATCCTTGATATAAAAGCTAACAACTTTGGACAAAATTACAGCAGAAATTAAAAAGTGCTCACGAAACGAGGGCTATAGCTTCTCAGGGGATTCAAAACCGAATTCTGTGCACGTACGTAGGGAAGACAACGGACCCAACTTGGCCAATATATTCTTTAGTCCTAGCTTAATGTCGCATGCTATACATACACATGACGACGCTTTCCCAGGATTACCGTCTTGCATTGAACTCTGTATTCGATGGCATCCAGCGTATCTAAACCCGTCCCCCCGTTCGCCCCCATTGAGAATCCACGATGCTCGCAATTATGTGCAAATTTGACAAGGAAACAACAATATTCGCCACGACTGTTTTTCTTTCCGAATAGGCAATTTTCTGTAATTTGGCGCTCCCATCTCTCTCGTTCCGAAAGGTAGAAGCGACGGGGCCCCCGCTCAGCGTGAAAAATTTGTTTGTAGGGGCACAAGACAGATGGAGATAGAGAGAGAGAGATTGAGCTTCTAAGGAGCTGGCACAACGGGAGCATTACCATCACAGTGAGTTCGGTAGGGATGGGAGGAAAATTGGAAGTTAATGGTTGCCATGGCGATGCAAAATGTACCCAGGTGGGGCTTAAACAGGTGTAGCATTCATCTTGAGATCGTGGATATCAACAAGTGTCGTTTTCACTCAATAATTCACTCCATTTTTTTTCTCTCTCTATCTCTCTTTCTCATTTCTTCTCTGTCTTGCTCTTGTACCTGGTTGCATCTGTAGCTGCAACACAGTGAACCTCCTACCACATTTTTGCAGGAATTGTTAATTTCATTTCCTCCGAAATCTGTTGTGACCCAAATAAGGGTGGTCCCGATCTTGCTATGCCTTGATATCATTCGTTTGATATTTCGCCAGACTCCTTTTATCTTCTTGTTGGTTTTTTTTTGTTATTATTGATATAAGCTGAAGAAAGGTTGTGCCTCTCATTTCTTTGATAGAATGCATCAAATGTTTTGTTGCTTTGTAAACCTGAATGGCTGCACGGAAAGCACAGTCACGATAATACGTAGAATGAAAATTCAACTTTATTGACCCTTACCTCACTTTACGTGCTTCATTTGCCGACAGGCACCTGAACTGGAATGCTTATTTTGTCAATTGGCACAGACATATGGAAACTGTTGCCAATGAATAGACATTAACCTCATCCTCTTTAATAGTGCCATTGTGTCAATATTTTGTATCTCATCCTCGAGACATGAAGCCCATAGCTAGGAATATTTCATGATCCAGCTGGAGGTATGGCTGAAGAGAAGTCGTGGGATGGAGCTCTTATTGAAATTCCTATCCAGTCCATCTTTAACGTTGCAGCTGATATGCATTGAGTACAGTACTCTCTACACAGTGATTGTGGCACTTCATCAGGAATGCAGAGGATAATTTTTCGTGAGTCCTACGTAATTAGTAGCGCAGCGTGACTTTAGCTGCCGAAAATGTCAATCTGCTGCTCTCCGGAAATTCATTTTTCTTTCTCAATTTACCATCATCGACATGAAGAATGGAACGTGTCGGTACGTCGCGCCGAAATGCGCGCGCCGAATTTTGCAAACGAACTCGGGACGGAAGAGTGAATGTGATTGTGTTTAGACCCTAATGAGGGTATACCCGTCTTTCAGTCTTCGCAAGACTCGGTATTCTCTTACCCCCCTATACCTTCGCCCTGCTCTGCCGCACTATAACCACCAAATCCGTAGACCGCCACCATCCGCGTATCCAAAATTTGGAACTAATCATGTCTGCTGACATTTGCACTGGATGCTTTAAGGCCACCATACTCACTCACCCCCAGCTCTGCACAACAAGGGAATGGAGCGGAAGAACGAAAGAGAACGAAAGAAAAAAAAAAAGAGGAAACTAAAATGAGCTAGAGTCTCAGCCGGGGAAACGCTAATAGATTTCATTACTTAGAGGATAGTGACATGTATGTAGCGCTACCTTTCCTATTACTCTGCGTGAATTGAGCGTATTGGTGTAATTAATTCGGAAAATCAAGTTCCCTTTGGCTGCGGAATTGGACGCGATGGATCAGGATTGACAGTTATGGTGTTGTATGAAGAGCCAAAGGGGCAACTTCTTTTTTTCTTCCCCTTTTTCTGTTGTTAGTTGTTTCTCTATCTCTTCTCTCCTTCCATTCTACTCGCAGGTCTCTTTTTTTTTTCTTCTTCACCTTTCTTTTCCTCAATAAATGCATGAAAGAGGACTGTTATGGAATTGCAGGGGATCCAGGTATCCAATTTACAGGTTATTTCGTTGATTTTTTTTTTAAAGAGAGAAAGAGAGAAGCACCTTCACTGGAAGAGTGAGTCTTCCCAATCCTTGTGCTTCAATCTTTTTTCTTTTTCTTCTAGTTTTTGGCAGAGAGTTGGTACGTCACAGTCAAAACAAGAAGAACGTTTGTTGTGTCTGGTATCGAAGTAGAAGACTTGGTGATGAAATGGATTTGATGGAAGCAAGAACTTTCGGAGTCTTCAGTTAGATTTCAAGGGTTAACCCTGCAAATTCCTTACTACTAGATTTGATATCAGTTGTGTAAGCAAATTTGGAGTTCGGTTCTAAGAAACTTCTTTAATATACTTCAATTGATTGATAAATTGCCCTGCATTGAAGGAAATATAATATATGCTAATTAAAAAAAGTCATTTCTACTTATTTTATTACTACTACTACTACTACTCTGACAGACTCCAGTATCACTACTTGTATTACTACTGCAACTACTTCTGCTGCTACTAGTACAACTGCTACTGCTACTGCTACTACAACTATTCTACTAGTACTTCTACTACTACTTCTACTACTACTACTACTACTACTACTACTACTACTACTACTACTACTACTACTACTACTACTACTACATGTACTACTACTACTACTAGTACTACTACTACTACTACTACTACTACTACTACTAGTACTACTACCACTACTACTACTACTTCTACTTCTACAACGTCTACTACTGTCACTACTAGTTCAATCACTACTACTTGTATTTGAGTGTTTGAGTTTGTGTTACATCTATCATACAGTCTTGAGAAAGTGCAGCAACTGGCTGAAAGTCATCTTCCCTAGGTGTTTTTGTATTGATAACAACAACAACAACAACGAACAGCATGCTCACCAATGCCCCGCCCCCTCACTCCTGGGGATCAAAAGGTCAACAAGGGTCAAGCTGTGAGGTCAGCAACCTCCTGCCGATTCTTCTTCTCCTCCCATGCAACCGCCCCGGGCATCAATCGGTCCTGATCCTGTAGCACTGTGGAGACAAGGGGACATTAAGTGGTCAAATAAAGGTGTCATGGGTGGATGGAGACAGTCAGGACAGCTGCTACCATTTGAATTCTTGTATCAGATAGCTACCAAATATGTTATCAAGATAGATAGATAGATAGATTGATAGATAGATAGATAGATAGATGGAAAGAAAGATAGATAGATAGATAGATAGATGGAAAGAAAGATAGATAGATAGATAGATAGATAGATGGAAAGATAGATAGATGGATAGATGGAAAGATAGATAGATAGATAGATAGATAGATAGATAGATGGAAAGAAAGAAAGAAAGATAGATAGATAGATAGATAGATGGAAAGAAAGAAAGATAGAAAGATCATACAATAGATAGAAAGAACGTATACACTCAGCAAAAAAGAGAAAGTAAACATTTTGTCAAGTTTATATTTCTCATAGATATTTGGCTAAAAGTTAATATATTATATACCACATGGAAGGTAATTTAACTGGCTATCTACCAAGTAGGTCAATAAAAAGGGAAACTTTACACATGAGTGAACACCTTTATATTTCTCTTCCAAGGCACAAAAGTAAAAATTGCAAAAATGAATAAGTTGTTATTCATGGGTAAGTGCTCTTCCATATAATAATAAGATCAAAAGACAAATTTAGCACAAAAAACCGTGAATTCTCATGTAAAAATAAACCTGTGGTCTCTATAATATTCCTTGAAACCCATAAGATCAATGAAAGCTAAAAATATTGGAGGAAAGTGAAGAATCTTCTGTCAAATCCAAATTCAAATGAAATGAGAGAAGAAGCAATATTAATAAAAGTGATAGGAATTTGAATTGATTTATCAAATTAGGAAAATTGTAAATGATATTTGGTTCATGAATGATTGTCTTATGAATTCTTAAATTAATAAGTCAATGAATGAAATAAAGATATGAACTGTTTATTTAATTGTCTTTGTGCCCTTACTCCCTATTTCATTTGAGGTTTGAGTTGACAGAAAATTCTTATTTCCCTCTTTAGTTTCCCACTTTGATTTTGTTTGAGGTTATAAAGAGATAAAGAGAATGAAAACTTGTTTTTACTATTTCATTCATGTCTCTCATTGTGTTAAACTGGTATTTTGTTATCATTGTTATCTTGAAGGGCATTTGCAAATGAAAGACATGTCAATTTTCACAATTTTTACTTTTGTGCCTTGCAGGACAAAAATGATTGGCATTCACTCGTGTGTAAAGTTTCCATTTATACTGACCTACTATATAGGTTGATAGCCAATCAAATTACCATTGATATGGTATATAATACATTGATTTTCATCAAACTCTTCTATGAAAAATATGAACTCAAAAAAGTGTTTACTTTCTTTTTTTGCTGAGTGTATATGTATTGTGTGTACCGTGTATACATATGCATAAATGCATACTGGGAGAAAAACAAATCACTAAAATTAAAAAAGCTAAAAAAACAAGAATCATGTAGGGAGTTCATTCATCCATGAAAATGATCGAATCGGTCAAGGATTCAAAAGCAAGTTTGAAAGCATTCTATGGGTTATTGAATTTATGTGCCACATACAAATTGAGAAATCAAGGCGGAAGAAATAAGAGTACTGATGTATTTTATCTTTCAAGTGCATAACATACTCTCTAACAAAATGCTCTCTAACAAATGTTTCCAAACAGGAGTAACTGACACCTATTGATGAAAAAGGAATTAAAGGTGGGCTTTCTTTGACTTAATTACTTGCATTTATTTTTCTCGGTTTCTTTTTCATCTTAAAATAGGCCATGAAGTTTGAAGCACATTGTGTTGGTAACAAAAGAATGCATGATCTCAAAATTCCCCCTGCCCTCGTTGTTGGTAACGAAAGTGTGACCTCGCTGAAACCGAGAAAATCGGGTCCCGAACCCAGGATGAAAACAAAATCTTGCCAAGAGGGAGAGGGAGAGATCTGTGAGAGGATTTCAAAAATGGGGAAGAAATGAGGAATATTGTCCTGGAATCGGGTGCAGCTGGGGTGGACGGGATGGATGATATATCCATTCCCCGCATCTTTCTTGTTGCTGTCGTTGTAATTAGTTCGAGGATGGAGGAACCGACCTCGCGACGAGACGGTTTTCACAAAATTCACTTTTGACTGACAATTTGGGAGCACGAGGGGATTCAGCGATACCGGTCCAGTGATACCAGCGAAGTGAGAAAGAATTGACATTTGTGCAGAGATACAGGTGCCTTGATCACGTTTCCTGAGCAGAAAATACTTTCCTTTCTTTTTCCTTTTTTTTTTTCTTCCCTCCTCTCTTTCTCCTCTGCATCCTTAGCAGAGGATGAAAATGTATCCAAACGGGTACTCTGCGATGATGTGTTTAGTAAAGAAAGGATAACTTTCACGCTTGTTGTTGGCAAAAGAAAGGCCGGATCGAGATCGAAAGACTGAATGAAGTGAGTGCGATGCGAGCTTTGTGTCGATGCCCGGGTTAACTAGCAACAGTCAGCAAAACAGTATCCACCCTACGCATTGAGGCATTCGAGAGGAGAATTTTAGGAGTTTGGGACTCTTTTTTTTTTCTGGTTGCGGCTGTTTGAATAGTGTCAGCTGTGTTGTATTGCATGATTATGTGACCCAATTTTAGCGCATGGGATACATTAGTCCCGTCTGCTTCATCAGATAGCCTTTCTTTTGATGCTTGCAATGATACAGTCTGTATTCACAATGTTTTTCATACTGGTTCTGTCAGGTTACCCTACAAACCTTCAGAGTGTCCATGTCTTCCACTTGATTTTTTCATGCATCCCTGTTGTGTTAAGATCCCCCCCCCCCAAAAAAAAAAGAAAGCTCATTTTACCCGTTGAAGACAAGTCCCGAGAATACTCGGGCAGGTGTCTTTGGGAAATGTACGTTATAGCAAAATCAGTCCGTCCTGAACGGGTTATAGACCCAGAAGCATGGGATTACCATGGAATGGGACAGCTGGCTTGGCTTGGATAATGTTCGGACATCCCCGTAAACAAATTACAGCTTTATATCCCTGCTCTCTGCGTAAGTCACAAACAGCCGTAGAATCTTGACTGGAATCGACCGTTACCAAGGAGCACATTAGCGATGAGCACATACTCGCTGACCAGTTGTTATTCATGGTTTTCGAATGTGCCCTGGTGGGCAGCGAATGAATCGGGCCAACAATGTATCCCCACTTTACCAGGTCTTCAAAATTTCATACTCACAAAATACCATCCCCACCTCTCTCTCTCTTTTTTTTCCTGCTCTCATTCTTTCCGTCAGATCCCTTCTCCATTTTCAGAATATGTTTCAGATTCCAATTTTGCATCTCTAAAAACACCCGATTTCTTGGCCCTACGTTCTCTATAGGACAGGCGAGCCTCCATCCTTCCCCCCACCACCCCAAGACATCAGTTTCCCTGCCCCCGTTTCCATTCATCCAGCCGGTATCACAAATCGCCGATATCGCTATCACGTGCTATCTATTGTATGCATCTCACCCGCTTTTTTATCTATTGGCGGCTCAGTTTCAGACGTACCAATTAATTCTCCCTCTGAAATCTACCACACACTAATTCCTCTCCTCTCTCCCTCTCTTTCTCTTTTTTTTCCCCATCTCTTCATTCCTAAAGCATCCTTTCCAGGGGTGCGTGCCATACCCCTATCCGATTCCTAGCTCCCGACGAACCTTCTCCCCTCTTCCCACTTTTGGCTCCAGGAGGGGTGATAATCCGTCACCCCTTTGCAACCCCCTTGCTTCCTGCGGACTTCCGGTATCGCTTTTCATCTGCCGTGTGTGGCGACAATATATAAAATTCATAGAAGATAAAAAAATGGGGGAAAAAAAGAATGTCTCAGCCTTAAACTTTTGCCGATTGTCATCCGCTCATCATATTTCCAATATCCGGAATGTCTGACCGTCGACTGCATTGAGGAGTCGCGGTATAGATGAGGGGATATAGAGTCCGGTCCATCTGGCAGGTGGGAGATGAAGCCATTAGATAGCAAGCCCCTCTTCACTTGGCGGAACTATTCCCTTCTTGCACTCTGACTTTCGCATTCATCACCCGTTCTCTCCTCATGGAGTCAATTTCAGAAAAAGCGACAGAAGAAACTGCATCTTAGATGGTGCAGTTACGGAAAAGGGCGAGAAAGATTGCTAGGTATTTGTAGAATCTTGCCAGAATCTGTGAAAGTTCCAAAAAGTTGAAAACTCAAAATTGTTCAAAATGATGATGACAATTATTTCAAATCTAGCAGTGAGCAATATAGATATTTTTATTATGTGTGCGTTGCTTACCGACACATACATTCCAGTACTAGGAATTTCAATCCGCAGAGACGTAAATATCCCCCCTCCCCCCTCCCCCCCCCCCCCCGACTGTGATGCCATCATTTGTTGTGTATCCATGGCAATAATGTAATCGGTCAAGCAGTGATGGGAGGACATATGTGTGTGTGTCCGACCAGAAGACACCTAGTTTCACTTATGGAATTTTCATGTCATTTGATGAACAGGTACATCGATCCATAGTCGACCTGCTAAGTACATATTGAGCGACACTATGAATACCCAAGACTTAGTGCATCTCCACTAACTTCACCAACTTAAACCTGTGCATTATTTGTTTTATAAGTTGGATCGAAAATGAACATTTTTTGTGTGTGTGTACCTTTATTGGTGAATTACAGTTGGCTACATGTAGGACATGCTCCACAGCCAAGATGTCTGAAGATGTTCATTCCAAACACGTGATTCACGGACTACATACACGAACTAGAAGTTGCCAAGTACATATTGAGCGACACTATGAATACCCAAGACTTAGTGCATCTCCACTAACTTCACCAACTTAAACCTGTGCATTATTTGTTTCATAAGTTGGATCGAAAATGAACATTTTTTGTGTACCTTTATTGGTGAATATCACAGTCGGCTTCATGTAGAACATGCTCCACAGCCAAGTTGTCTGAAGATGTTCATTCCAAACACTTGATTCACAGACTGCATACACGAACTAGACGTTGTATGCAGAAATCAGTGATTGAGAGCGTAATGCGCTTGTAACAGCTAATGAATGGAGTGTGCACTGCTAAAGTATGCCTTACCACATCAGTGAGCATGCAGTTATGCCTTTTTCGGCAATGTGCCATAGGATAACAAACCGTGCTGTTATGCGTTTTCGTTGCACAGTTTTTTGGAAGCCGGTGCATTCTAGTAAGAAAATAAAGAGTGCACACGTGACTCATTTTAGCATCATTTTCTGATTGGCTACATTCTTGAACTCATTTTATAAAAGCTTCCATTCTAAACAAACACCAAACCCACTAACAAAAGTCTGGAGGACAGTGAACCACCAGAAGTGATATCTTGTCATTCCTCCACATTCACCCAACTTAAGTGGCATCTAACCCAACCTCAAAAACAAAAGACGGGAACAAAACCAGACAAAACGGTGCCCACAGGCCATCCTTGTCGATTAGAAATCATCCGGGAGGCAAGAAGCGCCAGCCAGGAAGAGAAAAAAGATTCAAGCGGTTGAGAGGCATAGCTGAAATCATATCGCCAGGAGTTTTTTCGTCGCGGGATCCCTAGGAGGTTTTTTGCGTTGATGGATAGGATGAGATGGAAGATGCGGAGATACCGGTATAAAGGGAAGAGATGAGGAGAGGATGGGGAGAGAGATATCTTGAGATGAAAACTTGCAAGAAGGGAAGAGCAACGAAACATCACCTCTGCGTAATGTTTCAAGAATTAACAACTCCTCCTTTCTGTTTTCTCGGTAACACTGGTAATCGTAAGCCGTAATGTTTATCAGATTATCTAGCTGAGCGAAGAACATTTACCCAGCACAACATCTAAAAAGTTGGCGACGCCCGCTGTTTTCGTGACACTGGGGAAATTCACGCCATACATGTTTATCGGATGATCTCGCCCAAGTATGAGGCACTTTCGTCAGAGATGGGAACAGATCTTTGCGAGAAAATACATGAAAAGGATGTGGAATGCTTACATACAAAATTTCTAAGTGAATATACGTCATATGTGTATATATCAGAATAGGAGTATAACTTTGATTTCTGTTTTGTTATTCAATAGTGGTTTAGCCTCTCTTGAGGAGTTTTTAAAAAAAGTGCTACTCAAGACAGTGTGTCAATGCAGGTGGGTGCAAAGGATTTCATGGTAGCAATGGTGCCCACCCATTGATATGCAGTGATATCCGATGTCAGGTTCTGTAGAGTTAATACCAAAAGAGTATGAGCATCAACTCGCCATTAGCTTCCATACAACAGCTCTCTGTGTGCGTGGGGCATTGTCCATACTATTTGTAGTAACAACTGCAGGAAATACCCAGGTGTCCCTTTTGCTTTTGCCTTTGCTTTTGCCTTTGCTTTTGCTTTTGCATAAGTGGTGCACAATGAAGAGCCCTTTCAGAAATGATTCGTCACTTACTTTGTATGGAAATGAATGAGTTTGTACAACCTTAGATTTACCATGAGATTGAGTCTTAATGATTTATCTTTTTTTCTCATCAGTTATGAAAGTTCAATCACATTTTATATCGGCTTTAATACAAAAACTTTGTGACAACATGATTAGACATCCTATTGTACTGATGGCATTTGGCATTCAGCAATGGAAAAGTGCATCGACATCAAAGTCAATTCAATTCAATTTATTTTCATATCTGTCAATGAAGGAGTGTACATCAAATATAATAAAATGAAGTGAATCATAATATCCGGCTTGGATGCACAGTAAGTGAATGTAAACATATAAAAACATGGCAGTCAATCTTCATAAGTTGGCTCTATGTATAGATGCTAAAGAAATATGAAGGAACCTACGTAAAAGCAAATGTCTTTTGTAGTTCAAGGGTACATGTATTTATGCTTGTTTTGAGCACTGCACATAGACTAAATTCCAAATGTTGAGAACCACACTGCAAGTAGTGGGTATCGTTTAGTGTAGATATAGCTAAATGATACCATCTCCATCCTATGTGATAATGCACAAAGATGGAAGTTTCATTTCAAAAAGAGTTTAATGGTTCTTTTTGTATAAACAGGTCTTTTTGTAAGTGATGTTATAACAGTGATAGTCCATTTATGCCAAGGGCCATCTGTTGTCTATAACCATTACACTACCTGACACAGTATCCAAAGTTGCAATGAATGTGATATCAGCCTAGGAAGGTAGATCCTGTATTTTCTATTTTAGGTTTGTAGAACAAATTCAGTGGAAGGTTTTTCTTCTCTTTCTTGTTGATATACACCTTCTCTATCTCTCTCTCCCCATCTCTCTCTTCTTGAAAGTCTATGTTCCTCTTCTATTTACCTCACTCTTCTGGATATGTGCACTGTATGTCTCTCTCCTTGATATGTTCCTTTTCTGTTTATCTCTCTTCTTGATATGTTCCCTTTCTATCTATCTCTCTCTCTCTTTGCTGTACGCCTTTTCTATCTATCTCTCTCTCTCTCTCTCTCTCTCATCTTGATATATTCCTTGTTTATCTATCTATCTCTTCTTGATATGGGCCTTTTTATCTATCTATCTTTCCTTGATATGTTCCTTTTCTATCTCTGACTTTGGTATGTACCTTTCTATCTCTCTCTATCTCTCTCCTTGATATATGCCTTTTGTATATCTCTCTCTTCTTGATATGTGCCTTTTTCTCTCTATCTCTCCTTGATGTGTTCCTTTTCTATCTTTATTTCTTTCTCTCTCCCTCTATTTCATTTTTGCATGTTGTTGCTGTTTCCTTATTTGTTTCTTTGTTTTTGTTTTTTCCTTTTTTTTGCTCATATCAATTCAAAGCCTAGACAGCAATGTGACACACTTTAGGGGTAATTGCTCATTTTCCCGTCTCCTCCTTTACACCTGTTTCCAAATTTGGTTATCTCACATTCGCCACATTTTATATCAAATTATCGACTCCTCTCGGGCAACTTTACCCCCTCACTCTTTTCAGGGGATTTATTCTTTCTTCTTCTTTTTTTTTTTTCATTTGGGAGGAAGTTTGTGCTCACATTCACCCTCTTTTCACTTTTGTGCTTGTTTGGGGAGTCTGTTGATTTTCGTTTGTGTTCCTCATGCATTCTTACATTCATTCACATGCAATGAAAGCATTTTTTTTTTTAATTAATGATCCTTATGTATTTGTGTAATACATTCACATACTTATATCTTTTCTCTGTCTGTCTGTCTGTCTGTCTGTCTCTCCATATCTTTTTGTTCATTTTCCTCCACCTTCATTTCTGTGGATGTTTTTTTTTCAAAGTGAAATTGCTTTTGCACTTTGCTTTCATCAATTTTGAGCAATGACATACACATTGTGAACATTTTTTCCAAATTATCCAGTGATGTAGGTCTACCAATATTTGACAATAAAATGAAAGATGGATGATAATGTTTTCTTGTGATTTTGAAAAAAAAAAAACAACCTAAAAAACAACATGTTGATCATTTGAAACTCTTCATAAAAGTTGCTTGTTGTGGGATTTTGTTTTATCTTTTCCAGTTGAAAATGATAAGATACAGAGAGAAGACTCTCATGTAACTCATTTTGAAACATGACTAAAATGAGCACTCGGTGGAAGATATTCAAAATGCAGTGAATCCCAATATCTGAATATGAATCGGGAGCAGACACTGGCTACAGTCGTCTCTTCGGATGCCTGTTTACCAGTAGTGGAGAGTCAACTTTGCCCTTTAGCGTAATAACCGCCGGCAGACACTGCATGGTGGGCCTGCAGCGCTCCCTCCCTGCACCAACCGGCTGCGTCAAACCTGCTTTGTCTTCGGTTTTCATTACGTTCAAGATTAATAAACGGAATTCTCCATTTGGGAGAATCAATATTTCATCTCTAAGAAAGAAAGAAAAAATACAGCTCTTCAATACTCCCCCCCCCCCTTCCTGAAGATAAAAAGTGACGCTGGAAAAAAAAGATGTCAAAAGAGAATGATCTTAAGAAAGAAAGATAGATATGAGAGAAAGATGTATGAAGATATCAGCGCCAACTTCAATTGAGGTAGTTTATCATTTTTTGCTCTTTTCCTGGAAAGAAAGGAGAGAGAATGAGAAAAGAAGTGGATTGCAGATCTAAATCAGAAGGCACCTGGTGGGTAGAGAATGTCGTCAGAAATCTAGAACGTCAAGTTAACCGGCTCATGTCTGATTTGTCGACCAGTTTGTCGCGTGGCGCAGCGCCGAGGCCAGCCATCCGTCTTGCGGTATTTGACGCATCGCGTTTCATTGAATGGGATATACGTACGCATCCTGTGCACCACTGCACAGTTTTAACCCCCAAAATGATACTGTGTGCATTAATGTCAAAAATAGCACAATATAGGGCTCAGTTTTTCCTGATCAGTTTTTGCATTTGTATATGATATATGTATATGTATATATGTTTTGGTATATATATTAGGGTGCTACATAAGCACTTGCCCGATTGCCCTGGGCAAGTGAAAATTAAATTTGGGCAAGTGTTTTTGAACAATGAGAACAACTGCTTGCCCGAAGTGGGCAAGCAAAAAGTTTTGAAGTCACCTTTTTTCATTATTCCCCAAGACATACCCACAGAATCAACCATATAGAAGCCAAAAGATAACGGCTGTTTGGTGATGTAACACACTTTATATCTCATTTCAGCAACTTTCCAACACTTTTTATTTAAAGTAAAGAAGCCCCAGTGCAATGCAATTTGGCAACACTTGATTGGACCAAGTTTGTTACTCCCTTTAAGCATGCGAAAAAATGTGTGCTGTTTATTCAAATAATTGTGTTTAATTAAGCCCTTGACTTACACATTATTTTCTTTATTATTTCCCTATATATTGGACTTTCTTTTTGGGCACGTAAAATTAATATTCAGGCAAGTGTTTCCAAGCAAATTTGAATATCTGCTTGACCGACTGGGCAAGTGGTAAAATAAAGTTATGTAGCACCCTGTATATATATTACTACATCACCATACTGTTCTAAACCAGTCCCAGCTTTCAGGGTAGAAAAAATTGTCTTGTAGTAGCAAGATTGGCTCACAAAAGAAGGAAATTTGATATGTTGCGCAAATATGATTTTTTTTTCTTCCACAGTCTCCCCGTCTGATTTTCAAACACCGAGGGTTGTTCTGAATTTAATCTTGGTCTAATTTATTTTGGTTGTTCTCATTTCTGTGTGTGTGTGTGTGTGTGTGTGTGTGTGTGTCTGTGTGTCTGTGTGTGTCTGTGTGTGTGTCTCTGTCAGCACTCGACTCGACGCTGGATCCATTTTCAGTGTCGACGTCGAAAGTTGGAGGTGGAATTCTGTCGCAGAAAGTAGCCCAGGTCGCGACGTGCGCCCCTCGCTCTGCTCTGACAGATGATATTTTTGCCTTCTGGTGGCACAAGATGCGAATCTGATTTTTAAAATGCTGGCATTTCGAAATGTCAGGGAGAATTAATCAGTTCTTTTACATCCCTTCTACTGTTTCATCTCTTTTGCAGTACTTCTTTTTTTTCTCTCTCTGTCTGATTTTGTTTTATTGTTTTCTTGAATGCCATGTCTGAAATTTTCTGTTTGAGTTGCATCGAAAGCAACAGCATATTCCTACCGTGACTTATTCTCATATGAAAGAAATCATAATGTAGGAATAATCAAAGCTATTCATGAGACTTGTGTCTTATTTTTCAATATGCATTTCTTTGCTCCCTGCCCACAAACATATGGAAAGTCAGGCCTATAACAGAGCCATTCTTCAAATGAAAGCTAGTCGGATATTGAATGAAACAAAGACAAAGAAATGATTATCATTTAAGTAAGTGGAATATTCTTGATGCCTTGTAGCCACTTTGAAGTCTTATCATATATATTTTATCTGATTTTATTTCTTCACAAATGCAATAATCTGCATTCGATGTATATATATGTATATATATATATATATATATATATATATATATATATATATATATGGTGTTTATATGGAATAATGATTTATGTGTCATACACATAATGTCATATACATAGTATGAGTGGATCACTATAAGCTATTTACAATATGTTTGATATCATACTTAATATGTGCATTTCTTCTCTCTCTTTCATTTCATATCACCACACTCGAACTTGGCCTTTTCTTCCAAACAATTCAGGTAAGTTTCTCCAAGGTGTTTCACAATGCCTCTTTTACTTTTGTGAGTGAAGAGTGATGCACAAGACGATCCATTTATGTTACCATGGCGATGAATGATATGTGCAAACAACATATAGTTGGAGATGGAATAACCTTCAGCAATTCATTTTGACAACACGTATGTAAAGGAGCGTGATGTTATGTCGGTGTACGCCTGCGTGCTTATGCCAGACTGCCATATTTACATTCGCATGCCATTCTTGGCCAACTGTTTGATAGCACATTGAAGTTTAGGGACATCAGAGTACATATCAGTCATGTCGTATGCAGTACCACTTTTTTTGAGGGTCGTGGTTAGGGATAAATTTACAAGAGGGCATCTTGTTATGAGAGATGGACCTGGTTATTATTTCACTTACTCTTTCCTCTAACTTTCCAACATTGTTCCATTTGAATTCAGCAAATTCATCCCAATTCTTGGCATGCTTGGCAACTCAAACCCGAGTGCAAACAGTGTGAGAAAATCTTTAATACTGCAGAACTTTTGTGTGATAAAGACAAAAACAAAAACCAAAACAGATGCATAAAGGGGTTATACAAGTCCTAAATATTGAAAATCAGTTACCCCAGATGTGTTTGGATCGGAACACCATGCTCGTTAGGGAATATGCCGAACAACATGGAAGATACATCAATTTCTCTAACGGTATATTGAAAATGGCTCCCAAATAAAGCTGACACTGCACGAAGAATATCCCCTGTACTGGTGTCACGACTTCTCTCGGTATGGTAGAGGTTAAAGGGATTCCTACAAACACATGCCTAGAAGATGCTGATGAAAAATATCGGCTATGGAACGAGATTTGACAAATACCGGACCGTATTCCGTGGCCCACGAGAGCATGAAGCGAAGAAAATGCCTGACATCGCGTAATCCCATTTCGTCGTAAGCAAGCCTGCATTAAATTGCGTGCTCCCCTCCCCCCGATCCCACCCCTATAGAGTTTAAGCAGCTTTTGTGGCTTGTAATCCAATTTTTCGGGGCTCCTTGTCAATGCCCTATAACCACTATTTCTCGATAAATGCGTACTATGAGGCATGTTTACTCGACGAAACCCATACATTCCGTGAAATGCTCTTTTCAAGGTGTGGATATCTTCTGAGTAGCTGTAGAAATGGCGTTCTACTTTTGCTTGTTTGTCTGTTTGTTTCCTTATTTGTTCGTTTGTTTGTTTGTTTGTCTGTTTGTGGCATCTGTTCATCTGAACTAAGCGCGCTATAAAATTCTAAAATATAAAAAAGGACTTCGATTTTCACTATCATGGAACTGAAAAAAAAGGACACGTGTATGTCACACATTGTGCGTTTATCTTTGAAAGTAAGTAAGAAAGACAACTAAGCTTTCACTAACATTGCTTGCCATCTTGATATCATTAGGATGTTAGTATAAGAATGCATCTTGAAAGAACCATGCATGATTTTGTAGCAGTATGAATAGAAAATAAAATAAAAGTGGTATATTGGAAGGTGTTTGTGTGTGCAATTGTTTTTTTTTTGTTGGTTTTTTTGCTTTGACTTTTTCGTTCAATAGACAAGAAAAAAAAAGAGAAGTTGATCAATGACAAATGTTACATGGTATAATATTGGTGTGATTATTTAGGGAGATTCAGACTTTAAGAACAAAGAAAGCATAGATACAAAAATGTCAGCAGAATAAATTGTCCCTCCCCAACTGTATAGAATCCTGGGCACATTAGATTTATGTGGCTGGTTTGTTGGAACCACCATCGTCCGTTTGGTTTAATCCAGCAATATATTTCAGCCTCATGTTGTAACGGTGGTTGAGTTCACATCCGTGCAAAAATCTGGTCCTCATCCCTTCCCTCAAATTGTGTTTGTGAGAGACATAAGTGTAATAAGAATGACTTCATAAAGATTACCATCTGAGGGTCATACAACTTTTTTTTAATCGTTTGACTAAACAATTTTATATTATCATTATTATGATTGCCACTACCACTGAAAAAACAAAAACAAAGAATATCAACTGTGCTGCATCAACCTGTCAGTAATATAAGTGGAGTATAAGTGCATGAATATTCATGATTTGTGCAGTTTTGTTTATTTGTAGCCTATCCAACTTATCCCAGTCTTACTCAATGGGGATTTTGATATCTACTGACTAAACTTTTATCTAGAATAAAATTGTGGGCATTTAATTGCTCTGTTCTCTCCCATCAAAATATGATGAAACAAAATAGGTGATAGAATAGAAGACACTGACAAAATGACTATTTGAAAGCAAAATCAGGTTTTAGGATTTAATGCTTTAGTGCAGATGTAAACACCCCTGTGATTTAAGTTAAAGCCCAAACAAGTACTTTCCCCATGGCTGAAGCATCTAAAAAACGATGAGGGCTAAACTCCTCCAGATGGTTATTGGAAATGGTATCAACATTCCCCTTTGTGTGTGTGTGTGCACATCACTACACTGTCCCTTTATCGTATCTATGGCAACCCTAATTGGAAGAAAATGAGGAATTACAGAAAGACGAAATTTTGAGGTCGATGGTGTATGTGTGTGCATGTGTTTCGTTTCTTTGGCTGCCGTTCCTACTCCTTATCCTCTCCTCTTTCTCTCTGCCGACGGTGGTGGACAAAAAAACGGGCCACTTACGTGGCAGATGGTCAAATCACCAGGTGATGAACGCAGGACGAAAGTGAAGCGATAATTCATGACCCTCGTATCCCAATGGTAGAGTGTCAGCCTTCTTTGGAGAGTTTATAAAGTAGGCTTTTTTATCTTCCTTTTTTTTTTTGGGGGGGGGACATGTATCTATGTACAGATGGTTGAGATGTCTCTGTAGCTATACAGGCATGAACATCTAGCCTTTGTTATAGTCTTTTTTATCATTGTATTATTTTTGGTGTTAAATTTGCACAAAGTGATAGTACTGAAGCTGTCAGACGTCTTTACATCATCTTTAGAATATTTTATTATATAGGACTTTACGTCCATTATAAATGATGGTGCAGTAGACTGTGCAATGAATTTTAAGACTTTTGCACACTTAAGCTCTTTTTTGCATAGTACAAAATCATGAAAACTGACTATAGAGTAACACTGCGACAGTAAGCGGCCGTGCAGCCGTTTGCGGCAGGTACAACATACACGGTAATATACCGCTAAACACTGCATTGCACTGTTACATGCACACTACACATATACTAACACACTAGCAATCAACAAAAACCAACCGATAATATGGGCACGATCTCTGACGAAAGTGAAATTTTCTCACCTAAATGACAACATATCGCATCCAAAATGAAATTTTCGGTACTTTTTAACATAACAGTTAAGAAACAATGGTCCAAGAAACTTGATTTTTTGTCGTTTTCTCGATGTTCATGGATTTTGAAAACATATCCTCACGTAAAATAGAACTTTCGCGAGCCGATGTGGGCCGCCATTTTTTTCGGAAAGTGGATGTTACCATCGAAAAAAATGAGAAAAACACGAGAAAGACATCAACAACACCGCCAGAATTGCGATCTTGTTTGCGGCCAATGCATGTGCGCCCGCTATTTTCACGTGGTTTCGCAATGGGAATTGGCGCTTACGCAATGTTCGCGAGACATGTGAAGGCGTTCAGCTGCAGATCGCGGAGCACGCGCGTATTGCATAGGGATTGTACATCGTGCCGCAAGCAGAAATACTATGTCGCATATCGCCCTTATCGGCGAAAATTGTGACGGGTTTTGCCCTGGTAAATCATGAAAACTGCGTTGGTCAATGGTAAATTTCTTTTATGAAAACAATTGCGTTAATGAATAATCTTGTCTATGATATATGAAATGGTTGAAAATAATTTGCCTGATTTGTTTACAAGTTGGAAAAACCCTTAACAATGCTTAAACTGCCGCAAACGGGATATTTTACTCTATAGGCCATGAATTATAACTGGTGTGATGACTTATTGTACTACCTGTATACCCAAGAAATCCGAAACCTTAGTCCAACCTTTCAACATAATTATACAAGCACATTGTTTAAAGATTTCCTTCTTTTTTTCCGACAAGCTCTTTGCTTTCAAGTCATGATAAGTATTTAGTGCATCATTACATGTCTTTCTTACAAAGGACATGAAAATCTTATCAATAAATAAATCAGAAACACCTTGTAACCAAACAACCCTCCTTCTTCAAAGAGAAGTGAGGAACACAGATACGATTTCTGTTGACTAATTATATCTATCATTCACACTCATTATAATACAGTGGTGTGACATCTTCAATTAGACCACTCTTGGTAGCACGAGGGTTTCTGCTAAAAATGTAGCGTTCAAGTAGAACATACCCCAAGCAAAGTAATGTTAACTAAGATTTTTATGCATTGTCATAAGCTTTATTTTTGTTTTAAAAAAAAAGGGTAAAGCAGCAAAGTGAAGAGTGAAGGCATTAGTCCTCTATAACAAAATTTGAAAAAAAAAATGCACTTTTTGTTTTGTTTATGGTAATCTTTTTTTTTTCAGTATGCATCAGGAACATTATCATCTTGGGCACTGTCAGCTTTTATAGTTTGAGTTGTCTGTATTTTTGTTATCTATTTATTATTTTTTTTTTTTTTTTTTTTTTTTTTTTGGGGGGGGGGTCTGGCCAAAGTTGGTAGCAAGTTACTAAAACGTGCACAGCATTGAGCAAACAGCTACTACATTTGTTGGCATGGCAATATATTTGTAGTGACTACATTCCTGTTCGGAAATCGACTTTCCTTTCCCCCTTTTCCCTGACTTTTTGGCCTCATGCACAATTATTGACTTCCCTCAAGGTTTTGCTGTGTAAAGAAAAGGTAAATGAATTGAATGAGAAATGAATGAAAAATAAAAATAAAAACAAAAAGTCAACTTCAATCTCGGCAACAAAATTGATCACCCCATTTTCGTTGGAGGACAAGCTATTTTAGGAAGGAGATGGAAAAAAAAGGAAGAACATGCATTTCCTTTCCGTCTTCGTGTGGCTGAAAGAAATATTTCATATGTGCCATATAAAGTGAAGGAGGAGAGAGAGAGAGAGAGAGAGAAGAGGGGGGGGAGAGTTTTCACATGATTTTCATGGAACAAATCAATATGTATTTGTGGCAATGGTTTTGGCAGCTCCCAAGGAGAGAAGAAGGACAAGGTTGAAATGGTTCTCAGCATTTCAAGGGATGTGGGAGAGAAAGATATAGAGAAGGAGAAATAGGAGAAAAACATATATATGTATAAAAGAGAGACATACAAAGAGGGAGAGATAGGAGAGAAATATAATATGCATAAGAGAGAGACATATGAAGAGAGAGAGATAGAGAAATATATATATAATATGTATGAGAGAGAGACATATGAAGAGGGAGAGATAAGAGAGAAATAAAGTAAGCATATAATAAGAGGGAGACATATGAAGAGGGAAAGAGAGAGACAGATATATAGAAGAAGAGAGATGAGGAAGAGAAATATAGGGAGTGAAAGAAAGAGAGACTGGGAGAGATGGGGGAAAGAAAGACAGAAAAGAGAGAAAGAGAGAGGAGAGAGAGGGAGAGAAAGAGAAGAAAAAGAGGGTAAGAAAGTTGGAGCAATGGAGCAGAAAACTGGTAACTGCCTGCCTGACAAGTTTTCATCAATATGTTAGCATTTGTCATTACTGGAGCAGTCAATCGTGGGGGGCCCTCAAACTCACAACA
Source organism: Diadema antillarum (assembly GCF_040938485.1). NCBI lineage: Eukaryota > Metazoa > Echinodermata > Echinoidea > Diadematoida > Diadematidae > Diadema > Diadema antillarum. Next base: position 72,259 of record NW_027271609.1, read on the forward strand.
ACAAAACAACAAGCGTCGCTGAATGGTCTCAAAATGTTAACCAAGAAACGCTGTAGAGCATGTCTTGATTCACAGAATAGAATCATATAGTGCTTTAATGTTTGGTTATGTGCTTGCAGAAAGGCACCAACCAGACATTAAAATTTTCTGCGATCACAATATTATTTACTATATAAAAGGATTCTGTCAGTTTCTAATGAAAGCATACATAAAAAGTGGCACTATTGCATGCCAATCATGTTCAGAAAATGAGTGAAATGTAAAGTTGTCAACTCATTTGATAACTGCTGAATGTTTTACTCATTTAACATGTGTTCTTATTAAAGGACAAGTTCACATTCATAGACATGTGGGTTGAGAGAATGCAGCAATATTATTAGAACACATCATTGAGAGTTTGAGGAAAATCGGACAATCCATTCAAAAGTGTTGAATTTTTGAAGTTTATGCTCACTCAAGGCTGGATGAGAGGACTATTATAGGTTGTCACATGAGTACAACGATATAAAGAAAGAATAAAGAAAATTCAACATATTTTCACTTTTCTCACATAACAAAAGAACACTTGACTTCTCTCTTTCAGAAGGCAGGGGGAATAAAATTACCCTTAACATATGTCAGTAACAAGTCAAAGAAATGTGCACTTTATTCAAAAAGTAAAGTTTTGTGAAATTCTCTTTTTATTTTCTTTGTATGGTTGTACGCATATGACATCATACACTGTAATAGTCTTCTCATCCAGAAGTGACTACGCAGATACTTCACAAATTCATATCTTTTGAACTGATTGTCCGATTTTCCCCAAACTTTCATTGATGTGTTTTTCTAATATTATTGCATTCACTCAATCCACCTGTATATGAAGGTGGACTTGTCCTTTAATTATGAAGGGTTAGAGAGTCACCAAATACTACTATTTTGTAGCTGTTTTTCATCCTCCATTTTGTAGGTTTTGATGTGCCGCATCACAGATTACAGTGCAATTCAGTCCATTTCAATTATCATTTATTTCCATGGAGCAGAAGAGTAAAAGAATGCATAAAGCATACATTACACAAACCATATTGTTCTATCAATTTGTAAGAAATATCCAATAGAGTGTGGATCAATAAGTATATTTCTGCACAGTTATGTGGAATAACCAAGAATAGCAATGCTGCCCAGTTTACCTGTGCTACCCAAGGCACCTGTATGCAGATTTATGGAAATTCAGGCAAGTATTGTGTGATGCTTCATGCAAGCCAGAAGAATGATAGTCTACTCCAATTCGTCATCTTTGTTTTAATTATCAACATGTTGTTCCTTTTGAGGTGTTTAAAGGAAGACAGTACTGAATTATTCTCTTTCTAGTAAAGTGTGAATTTTCTTCTCCATTTTGTGACCTTTTTTGTGTGTTTATTTGTGCTATTTCGAAGAAATGATTATGCACGCAAAGAACACTTCTGTTTCAATCGCCTCTGTTTGCACGGGAAGTGCGTAATGGTGAGCATATTTGGGCCAGGAGAGGTACTTGTCTTGAGTGTCCTCTGAATCAAAGTGTGTCTCTCAGGCATGAGAAGAAACCATTTGCTTCAGCGGCACAAGGGCGCTAATGCATTTTCACTTCAAGAGAGCTCGCTTCACTCAACCAATACATTATAGAGCTGTGCTAGAATGTGTAGAGATAGCAGCTTTCTGCATATTAGCTTTGATAGTACAAGGCATTATAAGTTTATACCAGATTTGCAAGAATTTAAATATAATACATATTTGTATACACACGATTGTAAATAGATAGGTAGATATATAGATAGTTTGGTAGATATATAGATAGATTGGTGGATATATTGATGCATAGGTAGATAGAAGGATAAATAAATAAATAGAAGGGTTGATAGATAGATAGATAGTTAGATAAGACAGATACATAGAGAGATAGAAGGGTTAATAGATAGAAAGTTGATAGATACATATGTAATTTTTACATGGATAGACAGAGACATATATAGATGAATTAATAGAAACATATGTATATGTATATGTATATGTATATGTATATACAGAGTTATACATACATGTGTGAATGTACATTCACCTGTAAGTATGAAATGTATGTATGTATGTATATATGTATGAGTGTATGCATGTATGTAGGCGTGTATGTAGGTATATATATGTCTGTCCTTATGTCTGTATTAGTCACCTGTCTGTTTTTCTTTTCTCTTTCCCATCATATGTCTGTATGATTCTGGGCCAACTTTTTCCACCTGTATGTCTTTAGCGTAATTGGACCATCAACAAGGCAGAAGAAAGAGGAATGGGGAGGGGGAGGGGGGAGGGGGGAGGGGGGACCGGTAGAAACGAAAATAGGGGAAGAAAAATACCTCACGAAAACAGTCCTTCTCTTTATACAGTCTGAATCATTGACAGACTGCTCGGAACAGTCAAAACCGTGGGATTTGTTTTCGCAGCAACTTCTGCAAACTATCATTGCCGGCCATTTGGTGGGCCACTGATTGACGTTTTCATACAGAGGGCATCATACACGGTGCAAACACCCATCCCGAATGTTCAGAATTCCGCACCGTTCCCCCTCCCGTCTATTTATTTTCGTCGGGAAGGAGTGACGTTATTTACCAAAGGACGCACGAGGAGTGTCGCTCGAATCTGAGCCTCCGATTGTCTCAGAGCGTCGTGATCGAAGATTCCATGCGCTAGAAACAGATAAACCTTTTCAATCAACTTTGAACTGCGAGTTTTAAATCTAAAAATTCCACAACTTCCTTTCACATGTGTTTGTGGGTAAATCACACTATTAACCCTGACTGTTCTGTGTTCTCTGATCGGCCACACATATGCTAGAGTGTTCTCTTTGCTGCCGATTCGGACAGATGTCTGCAAACTAATTGTCAGAAAATAGAGATTACCTAATCCCCCTAAATCCCTCTTTGTGCCTGGACACTTAGGCTTAACTATAGAGGGTCAAGTTAACGTAATGTTTGCATAATTTTTTTTACACTTCATGTCATAGGCCTTTTTGTGATTACCTTTTTCATTATGTTCACTTGTCATTCATTCACACTGTATAGTCTTGAGATCAGACTGAACAAAGATGATGTGAATAGGCCCTAGTCTTGAATTAGACTGCTGATATATATACTATGCGCGTTACAATGCTGCCCTGAAACACCATTAATCCACGTTGTCACATTGTAAACCGCATGTGTATATTTAACTTTGTATCTTTTTTTTGTATGAATTTCTACTATTCATCATTATCATTTTGTAAGGTAGAATGACCAAAAAAAAAAGAATGATTGTGAATAGATAAAATGAAACATTTGAACTATTTGCTAGTCATAAATAATGTTTTGTTTCTGTTGTACAATTTTCAGAAGCCTATCAAATTTGCTAAATTTATGACTTATTTTCAAATTGGCAACATAGTTTTGCAGATTGAATTTAGTGGATCTCTCTCAAATTAGCATTTTTTCATTTTGTTTTTCCATGTCCTGCTGATTTCTGACCAAAGGGGGGGGGGGGGAACTGAAGTACAAAGAATCCCCACAAGACTAGTAGTAATCTAGAAGAAAGAATGAATCCACTGCCCCCTCTGTCAGGGGTGCATACATATCCATCGACACCCCGAGGTGGCCAAAGTTGCACCCCCTCAGGGGCAGGTGAATCGGTGTGCCCTCTAGAGTTGCTGGAGGAGTTTGCCTGGGAAAAGAGGCTCCTCCAAGTTCATGGACCTTTTGAGTTACAACCAAACAGCATCCACCAGAACAAAATCACTGGCACCCTTAAAAGTCAAGACATTATTTTTCGGAAGACAGAGATTTACTTTGTAAGAGTAGGATAAAGTATGGCTGTGAATGACTGATGTGATTGTTCATATATGCTCCCATTTTCAGACAATTGCTATTGATGAAAATATGTCTAATATTTGTTGCAGATCATCTACTCTAACAGAAAAGTGCAGCTGCACAGCACAGCTGTGGATAACCAAAGCTCAAACAATTAATTTGATTTATCTATTTGAAAGACACCCAGTCTCGTGAATGATATTTAGTCGAACAATTGCCTTTAATTCATCATGATGAAAAAAAAAAAAAATTGAATTGAGATCGACTGTTTAAAAGTCCTTTACCAGCCTACTCAGAAATATGAGTATGTACCTGTTAGGCATGCCATAGCGGTTCTGATTGTTTCAGTTGTACATGTTGTTTGTGAGGCAAACAGATTTAACAGATTTTAAATTGGTTATATCACAGCAAAGCAATTCATCATTTGAGGACCAGGTCACCTCCGTGGAAGAAATCTGCCTTCCTCCTCCACAAACTGCCAAGGTCATGGAGATTGTTAGCAATGCCCGTCGGCATGGCAACGGCTGCCAGTAAACTTTTGACCAATGAGGGGAGAGGGTTCACTGCTTGCCGCGTCCACCAAATGTGTCCCCAGGTGGATAGCCAGAAAGTGCAGGGGCAAGTCCGTGGACATGTTTGCATGTGTTTATTCCATGATTTATCCTGAATGTGTGGGACTGAAGTCAGGAGAAGCATCCTTGCACCTGAAATATTGGTGTTGACTTGGAGCACTTGAACTCCGGCCTCCATATTATGTGTCTAGTCCCCCAATATCTCCTCCGATAGTGCCGATATCGCTCCCAAGGAGCAAGAAAGATTTTAGTGAATTATGTTTGATGTTCCAGCGATTGGTAGATGGTGATCTGATGGCTCTTTGCTGTATTGGCGATCACAAATTTCTCACTCCGTCTTGGTACTGTATATGCCGAATATTTCGCAAGGTTTTTATTTGTGCGAATTTCGCAAGTCAGGTGCCATTTGTGAAATTAAAGACACATGAAAATAATGACTCTGATTTTGATATGAATGTAATGCACACATAAACATTTCTCCATTCAGTACAGTATATCCTTGACTGTGAATTTAACCACTCGCGAAATCGTCGGGAAGTCCCAATTCATGAAAATTTAGACTCGCTTAACATATGGCATATACAGCATTTATGTTGTTTGATTGTTTGTTTGTTTGTTTGTTTGTTTGTTTGTTTGTTTGCTTGTTTGTTTGTTTGTTTGTTTGTTTGTTTGTTTTTGTGCGTATCCTGCTTGCCCTGTGTAGAATATCATCGGGTTCATTGATTCATAGTGATTGTTAAACATGGTGACATCAAAGTAATTGTGACATTCTGCTGAAAGTTGTTCGGAAGCACTGCCTAAAACCACTTTGTGAAATGAGTTTTGTGTGGGGGGATATTCTTTTTAGATCTTACATTTACCTGACTTCTGCCACTTCACATGTTTGAATTCCTCCCTGCTTCTACACATGGAATGTGTATGTAGCAAGCTGGCTGAACCATTGTTCAGTGCAGTAGACTGCCAAGCCAATTGCATTGTACATACATTATGCGCATCACAGGAACAAAACTGTAGGCCTGCAATATTCCTCAATTGTCAGAACTTCCCAAATTTTGTTTTCCCCTCTACAGTGTGAAAAGAAGCGTAAAGGGACTGTACAGTACTGGTTGAGGTTTTGAACGTTTCTAAGTGAGATAATGAGAAACCTCTTATGAAATATGAAAGAGCATGTAGTTTTAAGAAGGATTCAACGTTTATTTGATGAAAATTGGTTTTCAAATGGCTGAGATACCAAAAAAAGTGATAATAATAAAAGGCGACAGGTCACGCCTTTCATTAGGATCTCTTTGTTTCACCTTGTTTTGGGATATCTCTGCAGTTTCAAAACCGATTTTCATCAAATAAACTTTTGATACCCCTTAGAACTGCATGCTCTTTGACATCTCATAGAGTGGTTTCTGAATATCTCACAAAACGTTAAAAGCTAAATCTTCACCTCGACCAGAACTGTACACACCCTTTAAATCATTATCTTACATTGCTGTATTTTGCAATGAGAACTGGACCTCATGACGTTGTTATGCACTGCAGCAACTTCATCTGAGAAAAGTTTAAAAAGTGCTTAAATAGTTCCTTGGTGATGTTTTCGTACTTTTTTTTTCATTCTCCGACTGGATTGTTTTTCGTGAATTTCTTCATTAAATCTCTCCTCACACCATCTGCTTGAGATTCTGCGTAGTAAACAGTGATGCCGAGGAAGAAAAGAGAAAGTCCAAAGAGCCAAAAAAGAATAATAAAATAGAGAAAGGGTCTTTTACTTGTCCTCACCAATGACCCTTGGCCACTTTCACCCCCAAACTGGATGACCTGAAATTTAGTCTCACTTCCAGACTTTTCGGCTAATTCCCTCACACAGCAATGCAACGTATCCATGATGTCTTGTCTATGAAATCATTATTCCTAGAGAAGTTTCGCCATTAATTATTGACATGCAAGTCAAATGTTTGTTTTTTTTCTTCAAAAACAGTATAAGTGCAGAGTTTAGCTTTGAAAGGAAGCAGGGATTTGGTTTTCAAGAAATTGATTATGGGATTTGAATTCAAGTTTTCAATACTTTCTGTGTGAGTGGTTATGAGAAAGACTACATTGGTGTATCCAAAGGGAAAAGTGTTTCTTACAAAGTAACAAGAATTGTTGACTGCATCTTTGTTACTTTCTTCAGTTTATTTTGATGCGGGTACAGTTCTTTTTTCCCCCTTTTTTTTGGGGGGGGGGGGGGACAGTTTAGTCACCACTCTTCCTTTAAGTTTGGTGAAAATTCTAACTAGAAGTGTTAAAACTGTTCCAGTTCTGAAGATATTTTTTCGTTTTTGCTGAATCTGATATTTCACAAAGATGTATGTTCAGATGATTTTGAATGAGTTTTATTTTTACTTTGATATCAAGACACATTGCCGTTGGATTGCACGCATACTGGGAACTAGCCTTTGCTCAAGCCTGCATTCAATAATGCCAACCAGATGAAGCACATGAGTACATGTAGTAGAGGAGGAAAGCCACCAGCCTTGAAGCTGGAAGCGAGACTGTGGTTCCCAGAGTCATTTGTCATGAAGCTGGTGAAAAATTTGCCACATGGAGAGACGAGCTATTTGCAAACGTAGGAATTTCTGTCAACACATATCCTACCGGTAGGTGGCATTCGGTTGACACAGTGCACCTACAGGTGTTTAGGGGGCGGTGGAGGAGTCATTTCAGTCAGTTTTATCCCCGAAAATGAGACTCCTGGGTTGGCTATGACTGTCCCATGCCCTTATCATCTGTCAAGGAAGAAAAGTGTATGACCCTCGTACGAGCATCATGCATGGGTCGACACACTACGCCCTCCTTGAAACCAATGTTCAACTTTTTGTATCTACGTTTGATTTACATCTCTGTTTAAACTCTTTCTTTTTCGGGGGTTGTTTCATTCACATCTCCGGCTAAAAAGAAAAATGACATCAATAGCCCCCCTCAGTCCTATTTGGTAGTTACATAGCGGGCATTACAAACTGTTGACATTGACTAAAAAAGTTCTCCGCATGGGGAGGCTTGCCTTGAAATTTTGAAATGCATTTTTACTGATATGTTAGTAGTCTTCTTTGCTAGATTTTCATCCTGAGTGTATCTGTCTTGGGGACTGTAAGAGAATGTCTCCCTGAGACTTATTCTCTGCACATGGGCAATTTCACTTAACTCATTCTCTGCCAAACCAAACTATAATAAATCTTTAGAAATTTGATTAAATGTCCTAGATACTCTGAAGGCAAAAGAAGTCTTACGTTCTGTGCTTACACAGTATTCATTTCTTCTCAGTTCTATTATGCATAGATGTCATGAAAGCAATAAACCATAAAATATATGGTAAATAAAAACAACAATAAAAGATAATGGGGGAAGAGGCAAAGGCAGAACCAAAGACTTAAGAACATTGTCTGAATAAAACCCTCAGAATTGGTGAATACTTGACTTGTTCTGCATTCTCAGAGCTTAATGGGGTATGCTAGGCCCAAATCAAAACACACAAATCTTATTCGTCTTACTGCAGAAGAACTTGACAGAGATAGGAAATATAGAGGGCAGTCTATACAGCCATGAATGCCTACAGAACTCTATAGAAATTAGACATAAAGGTGCTAGAGAATGAGTTTTGACAGGCAAAAGTCTACAGCATTGTCAGTCAGTCTTTATGTTAATTTACATGATAGAGGTAAATTCTGTGCATGAACTTTCCTTTCTGTAGGATTTCTCTTTCAGGATCAACACCTAATTTCATTTCATGTGACTGAAATATGTGTGTCCCCATTTTGATTGGTCAGTGGTGTCAGTGAAACCAAACAGAATGATGAAAAAGTGTTAAATGTCAGAAAGCATCATTCCACAGACATGTTTTTAGTGTAACTATTTGATAATCAGCATAGTTTAAATGTAAAGGTCATTGTAAGGGGAGGGGGACCTTCTTACAGAGTATTTACTATCCCATCATGCCATGCCAACCTCTAGATGCACATCTTCAATGTCTGTCTGGGCAAGGCATGTCCGCAGCCTCCGGGGCATCTAGGTTCTCGTGGTGAGGCGGTCGTCGTGGCGACAAGGTCAGGGTCTGGTGCCGGGTGGAGAGGGATTCACCTGTGGATTCCTCCGAGGGGTGCTTGATTGCTCCCCAGTCGCACCCCTCCTCTCTCCGCACACACATTCCAGGACAACAAATCCTTCATCCCTTCAGAGGTTGTTTCCAAACACCTCATCAATTCTTCTCAGAAGCAAGGAGGGCATCCTTTGACATTTCTTTCCTTACTTCTTCCATTTCATTTGCACTTTGCATATCTTCTTCTTCTTCTACTTCTTCTTCTTCTTCTTCTTCTTCTTCTTCTTCTTCTTCTTCTTCTTCTTCTTCTTCTTCTTCTTCTTCTTCTTTTGAGAGGAGGGGAGAGTCTTCCACTTCTGTTTCTTTTCTTACTGTCTTCTTCATCTCCTTTTCTGTCTGTTTCTTTTTCTTCCTCTTCTTCTTCTTCTGCTTATTGTCCATCTGTTTTTCCTTTTCCTCATCTTCCATTTTTTCCTTCCTCCAATATATTTTCCTTACCTATTAGATATTGTGTGTTAACAAAATTCTTCCCCCTTCATTTCATTCCTTAATTGGGTACATTGTTTTCCAGTTCAACTTTCTGTTTCTTCATTATTTTTGTTTCCACTTTGCAGCTCCCTATTTTTTTCTTTTTCTTCCCCATCATTTTTCTTTCCTTTTCCTTTTGTTTGCCCGTCGATATATAAAAAAACAAAGTGATCCTAATAAAAGGTGGGGCCTGCCTTTAATTAGGATCACTTTGTTTTAATTTGTTTTTGGATATCTCAGCCATTTCAAAACCGATTTTCATCAAATAAACTTTGAATTCCTCTTAGAATCATATGTGCTTTAACATTTCATAAAATGGTTTCTCAGCATTTGACAAAAAAGCTAAAAGCTGAATCCTTACCTCAACTAATACTATCCCATCCCTTTAACACCACAATAACTTCATTTTTTTTGTGTGTGATCAGTAGCTGTTTGCTACAGTTGACTTTTATTGTTGTGCAAGCGGACAGGTAATACGGCGAGTTGACAGCACCTTGTTGTTATTGTTTCCATCTTATCCGATTGTCCCTCTCTCGGCATACCGGGCATTTATGCGCGGTCAACCGTAGCGTTATGGGTCAAATGAATTGACACTCTAGGCGAAGGAAGTGGTGTGAGAAACTTGACGAGGGGGCAGTGTAATGACCTGACTGAAGTTACGAGCAAGAAGGAGAAGGAGAGGGAGAAGAAAGAATCAAATCTGACAGAAATATATAGACCCATTTACACTTAAAAGATTATCAGGAATATTGGAACCCTGACTGCAGTGTAGGTACTCCATAATGTGATTTACGAAGAATTAACAACAAAAGAATAAACACATAATACAAGAGTAACTTTCTTGATGGTGTGTGTGGGTAGGGGGGGGGTTGAGGAGTAAGATAAGGGTTTAAAAGCTTAAACTATTCCCTAGTAGATTAATTTTAAGCTGATCTGGGGCCTGTTGCATAAAACTTACCGTTGAATTTCAATGGTAACTACCGTCAAAATTAGGCGTCACAGCCAATCAGCATCAAGGATTATAAGATTTACCGCTAATTTGAAGACTTACCGCTAGAAAGGAGCGGTAAGTCCAGCGGTAAGGGTTTTATGCAACAGGGCCCTGGTCACTTGGTTATTGAAATGACACAGTTTGCATTTTATTCCTGTTTGTAAGTTACATGAACTTCTGTCGCAATATGCTGCTTAAAACTTGCATTACAACTCTGTTATATATATAGTTAACATAACAAAAATACTTCACTTTCCCACTAAGACAAGAGTAGTGTTCATGTCTTTGTTTGTGCTCAATGGGTTACAGCTCGTTATTCCAAAGGCTCTTCAGTCTGAAGATTCGTTATTCCGAAGGTTCGTTATTCCGAATTTCATTTTCAGATTAACAAATCTTCGGAATAACGAACTTTCGGAATGACTCCACAAATGTTCGGATTAACGAACCCTTTTTCATTTTCGGATTAACGAACCCCTAGGTATAGGGAATGTGTGTGTTTCGGATTAACAAACCTTCGGAATAATGAACCTTCGGAATAGCGAACCTTTGGAATAACGAACAGCACCCGCTCAATGTATAGTTTCCTTTTTACTGGAGAATGAGTTGCAGATGGAAAGTTTAAAGTAGATGATGTCACATTCAAATGGACATGACGTCTCCATCATTGCTAACATTTGTTTAACCCATTGAGGACGAGTTCCGTAAATACTCGGGCAAGTGTCTGTGGGAAATATGTGTTGTAGCAAAATCAGTCGATCCTAAAGGGCAAAATTTTACTAGTAGTTGTTATCTTGTTGATTTGATTGCAACAAATTCTGTTTTTATAAGAAAGTTGAATTGTGACATGGCAAATCATATAGTTGGTTCTCAAAGAGATTTAGAATTTAATCACCATTTCAACCAGTCCACTTCTTAGTCACCAATCATTCTTGATAAGAATAGTCTTAACCCGCTAAAAACTAATCCCGAGTATACTCAGGCAGATGTTTATTGGAAGTGTGTGCTAAAGCAAAGTCAGCTCACCCTTAAAGGGTGGAAATGCAGATCCAAATTCCTGGTTACTTCTCTTTCAATAGTGTTCAAATAATAGAAATCGAGCATACGATCTTATTCACAAAGAACAACAGCTTGATGAGAAAAAAAGAAAATTTTCTGTGAATAATAGTCTTCTCTTGTAAGTGTGAATAGGGCGTTTGTTGAGGGACCAGTGCACATTTGCAAGAAAGAAGGAAAAGAGAGAAGGAAATATTGAGTAATGGCAAAATATGAGTGAAAGATATATGGCTAGCATAGGAGGCTGAGATTTTATGCGAGTTTGTCCTCTCAAGACTTGTACTTCGCCTCTTCCATTTTTTAAGAGCCGATGAATGAAGAGAAGGAACACGACGTCCCCATGCTGAGTTTTAAATGATTTCTCTTTGTAACTGTGGCCATATTGTTTGTTTCAATTTCTGCCTTATTTACAACTCGAGAAATTGCGTGGCGACAGAAATCATACGCTCTCACCCTGCTCTTGCCAGGAGTGGCGCAAATGGGAATCTCCCTTTGAATTTTTGTCAAGGGCAGTTACTTGGAAAAAATTTGTTTGCGAGTGCATTAGGGATCAAAGGCATGAAGATAAATATGATATAATAGATATTTTTGTGTGTGCCATATATGTTGAATATATAGATATTTTTGGTGAATATATAAATATATAAATATGTTTGTGTGTGCCATATATGTTGAATATATAAATATTTTTGGTGAATATATAAATATTTTTGTGTGTGCCATATATGATCTCCCAATATGGCTGGCACTCCCTCCCTCCCTCTCTCTCTCTCTCTCTCTCTCTCTCTCTCTCTCTCTCTCTTTATCTCTTCATATCTTCAATCCATACCAATATTCTGTTTGTATGTTTCTTCTAAAATCACAACTTTGTTGTGGTTTCAACATTTTTTCCATTTGTGACACATATAAGCATTCTTTTTTTTAAAAATAAAATCAATTTATGCAAAGAGTTAGCATTTCAATGATATGGATTGTTTATGTTCTCTTGGCAAGTAATCTTCATTCACCGAACATTCACCTGTATTGGAGACCTAACACAGAACACATTTGAATCAAAGTTCATTTTAGTTGTAATTTTTTTTCCAGCAGATATTATCTCTAACCCTTTTGACTTCCCGATTCCTGGAGAAGGGAACGATATCCATGCGTGCTTCACAAAATGTCTGTATTTTGCAGAAAAACACCACACCATATTTTGCGACCTAGTGCTGGCACGGGCCAGTGTAGCCAGAATGTCACAGCAAGCGGCAACGACCTAAAAAAAAAAAAAAAGAATCTGTGAAACAGAGTGAGTTAGATCAACGCTCTGGATTACATCACCAAATACCTCTTCTACGATCGGCACAGGGGATCAATAAAATGCCAGATTATGTTTAGACGATACAAACTGAGCAATCAGCGTGGCACTGTCGGGGAAAAAAAAAGGAACTTGCTATTTTATCCCGGGATGAAGAAGATTAAGAAAAAAGAAGAGGGGGAAAAAAGAGGTTAAAAAAAAGGAAAGCGAAACAGGATAAAGAAAGAAGCGTTATGTTTCCGGCAGTAATCAATGCAAGATTTCCAACATTTCTGCCACGGGGTGCAACTTAGTCGCCGAATATTGATCGCCGTGAAATCTATGCCGTGATAGTCTCACATACCGTGGCCTTCTTTCCTCACGACACGGAGGGGAGGGAAAGTCCGCGGAAGAGTTTTGCAGAAAAATTTGGGATCGTTTTCTTTTTTCTCTCTGAAATAAATCACTCTGCAACATCACGGGAAGGTGGGGATATATAAAAGGAATCTATTAATTTGGTGAGGATTGATAACTGGTTTTGTAGCAAAACGGTTGTAAAAGAACTCGCTATGTTTTTTTTTTTTCTGTGCGGCGTAGGAGAAAGACCAGCTACCGGACAATTTGAAGAGCCGCTACGAGCCCGCGGCTTGGTGCTGAGTGAGTAACAATGGCTGGGGGGGTAAATGCAACAGCTTCCTTATTAAACGGTTGCTCCTCCATCGAACGATATCCACTCGATCAGCGGGACAAGACCGAAAATGAAGTGGATGATATATTGATGATGCAACCATTCCAACCATCGGCTTACTTTTATTGTTGTTTCCTGTTCCGTTTTCTTTTTTCTCATCTTTTTTTTTTCCATCCTCCGAAATACCCCGAAGGGTGGAATCAATTTGAAGCAAGTAAAGCGTTTACCGAAATTTGGGGAATGAGCGGGACTACATGTATGTGATGATTAATAAGCTGCGAGGTATCTTTGGCAGATGACATATTGCAAGACATTTCCCTTCATGTAATCATGGCCGGTCATATACAGGTCTGACCGGAGGGGGTAGTTTAATATTTTTTTTTTTCTCTCTTTCCCAATATTTCACCCTGCTAGATCTCAAGAGATACGACATGTCAATCATGTGTTCTTCGGCTGATTGTCAATATTTAATTTCTATCCTTTTCCCTTCTACATTCGTGGTCATGAACTTGTGTGAACTTTTATCATGAAAAAAAAAAATGAAGATGTCAACACTGTAACCATGAAAGCTAATCAACATTTTGCTGATGATACGGAAATTAACAAATCAGATCAAATCAAATCATAAAGTCATGTAGATGCAAGTGATATCCCAATCATGAGTTTGAATAAAATTGATCAAAATTATACATAATTCCATTAGTCAAATAGAAAAAGACAACAAACAAGTGACCTATATTTGTCATTTGAGACAAAACTAGAGCTGTAAGCTCCAGGAATTTGCATGTATTGTATGATTTGGGATTTGGTCGTTTGATTTTATGTAGTTGTCATTATCTCTGTGTTCATTTGATTTGATGCTAATCCAGGCAGACTTCATTTTGTGGTATGCACATTACTATGACACATGATACTCTGTCCCAGTTGAGGTTTCAGTAGTGTACACCACCCCCCCCCCCAAAGGAAGTTGAAAAAGGGGGTGTATTAACAAATATGCGTAATGCTACAAACAATCATTTCATTGCCAATGTAAACCACACCCTCCCCCCTTACCTTCTTTCATCTGCCATTTTGGATGGGATGACTTTGATACGACTGGTCGGAGGCGGTCAAACAAGCGGACGATTAACCCCGCTCATTTGAGACTGGACAAAAGGAGGCTTTAGGACTCCGATGATCTCTAATTGACCGAGGTCACTTAAACAGATTACCAGTGTAATTGACATTGATCCTAGCTATTTGCTGAAGAAATGAAGACGACGAGAGGGAGAACAAGAGAAGGATCGGAGGGGAAAGCAACAGGGAGGGAGGAGGGGGGACTGAGAAAGGATAGCAAAAGAGAGGGAGGGAAGGGGGAAAAAGAGGAGGCTGTATGTAAAGCAAGAATTCAGAATGGTGCACTTTATCATTATCAAGATATCTGAACTGTTGTAGACTCGGGCATTCTGGAAGTTGTGAAACAGTATATTTTTACCCGTAACTCCTACATAGGGTAACGGGGGAGGGGGGAGGTACAGGTACCTTGAGGTGAGTCTACATAGGGTAACGGGGGAGGGGAGGGGAGGAGGGGGGAGGTACAGGTATCTTGAGGTGAGTTTACATAGGGTAATGGGGGAGGGGGAGGGGGGGAGGAGGGGGAGGTACAGGTGTCTTTGAGGTGAGGCTACTGTAAGCCAGCCTAATATCCAGCAATTTATTTGATGTGCGGGGGCCCCTGTCACTCGCCTGGCTGACCGGCCTCGGGCTTGACTGACCTCGGGGCTTGACCAACAGGGGTCAAGCCAGACCCAAGAGGAAGAACATGGAGGATGAGGGGAGACAGATCACATTATTACCCCTCCTCTTCACCTCTGTGTAATCATCCATGAGAATTCTCTCATCCCGCTGTGTGTTTGTGCCCCCTTTGGGGTTCAGTGGGTTAATTATACCCCGCTGGCGTTATCATGTGAGTAGTGGTGTTAGGCCTTTGAATGTTCTTTTTTTTCTGAAAATCTGGAAACCTGGGAATTTTGAGAGCTTCCTTTTGTGATGACATACGGCTGTACTGTAAAAAAAAACAAAAAACAAACCCCAAAAAATAAACAAACAAACAGAAATACTCAAGACGTGAAGATGCCACAGATCGGAGCGAATGGCCCTTTTTCATGGCTGAAACTTTCTTGAATTGCCACTGGCATTCAGTGCATTGGCTAGACAAAACTTTCATGTGCATTTTACTTCAGCAAATTTTGGCTCCTCGCAAACATCGCGAAAGTTCATGTATGCAAAAATTTCTAGTTTGACAGTGTTCTTTCTCTAGTTATCTGTTATGTGTGTGTGTGTTTGTTTGTTTGTTTTTTTATTCCTTCTGACAAGTTCTATTATGCATTGTTTGTTCATGTTATTTTCATTGATAGGATCATTTTTAAAAAATCCTAATGCGGATGCAGAATGCATTCCTGGTGCATGCAATCTTTTATCACAATTTGACTGGGCATTTCAGTGAAAGTTTCAATGCATCAAGCAAATCGAATGAGAAGTAGGGGAAATATTCCATCCAGACCAGCAGACCAAGCTCTTCTCTATTGAAGTGAATGACTTTCATGCTCTGAAGCGCCCCTGCCCCAAAGCTGTGAAAAGCTACAGAAAAGAAGGAGACACATCACTCCCATGGCGTGCAAGTGATCTTTGAAGCATAAACACGATCCAGCAGACAGACGAAGGGGCACAATCTCCACACAAATTTGTGGATTACACCCCCCTCGGCATCTCTGCATCACAATGTGGGCAGAGAAAAGTAGGAGGCATCCATGGACCTAAGGGGGCAGAAGTTTACCTCTAAGGAACAAACTTTACTGTTGCCCTCAACCAAACTCTGCGAATGGACTCCCGTGAGGTGAAACATACCAAATTTGTTTACTGACTTGTCACAGTGAGAAAAAGATACTACATTAACCCGTTGAACACTAGTCCCGAGTGTTCTCAGGATAGGGCAAATGGGAAATGCATGTCGTGGGAAAATCGGTTCATCTTCAACAAGTTGATGTCATCCGCCAATACTGTTCCCGCCTGTGTTCCTCGTGCGCAGTACTGGTAAAAGCATCGTTCATCTGACGTATCGTTCATGACTGAATGCTTTCATATCCATACATTGTATGAGTAGGTGGAGCTTTTGTTCGCAAACTACCAAATGAATCTAACACAATGTTAAAAAAAAATGTACAGAGCGATGCAAAGGCCTAATATCAATACGTCGTACACATTGTATATCCATATGTTATACGAATATGTGATAACTCGGTGTGTCTGAAAGCACAACCAGGCAGCCATGTTTTGTTTGTTTGTTTGTTTGTTTGGAGGTTATCACCAGTCACGTGTACAGCCTTTACCAGGGAATTTTGTTAGATCATTGTTTTTATGCCTCCGCCACGAAGTGGTGCCGGAGGCATTATTTTTCATGTTTTCCGGCTCTCTCTTTGTTGTTGTTTGTTTTGTGTGTGTGTGTGTGTGTATGTGTGTGTCCATGTTTATGATCAAAGATGGGATAAACATATAGCTCTCTGATAACACTAGCTGTGATAGTTTAAGTGTGTAGGCAAATAGAAAACATAGAAGGAGGTTGAAGAGAGAGGGCCGTAATCCCATCCCTATGTCACAGCCTTGAGATTGCTCATTCTTTATTACCCTACATCATCCAATAACGTCATATCATCTGATAAGATCCTGGGGCTTAAAAAAAAGCAAGAGTGGATGATTGGACAATTTAGACAGCGATATCATCAGGAAGGCACTTTTAGAGTGTACATTTCTCTCCCCATACAGATTATACAGTGTAGATCACATATATATATATATATATATCCCTTCTTTGTTTCTCCATCCTGAACGCTATATACTTTCACGATAAAAATCAAAGCTAAGTGCACTGCAATCTCTTCATCATCTTATCTCCTCGTAGTAGCTCAGATACCCTTCCATTGCAAGAAAATTCCACAAGTTTGTATTTTTTTGTGTGTGTTTTTTCTCTATTGTCATTTCTATGTGATAACAGAATCCAGTGTTGCTGTTTCTTTCCCACTTATTCATGTGATTTGCTACCACCTAGAATAAAAAGAAATAGGAAAAGAATAGGTAAACAAAACTAAAACATTCTATAAACCTTGCATTACAGCCTTAAGACATAATCCTACTTTTTGTTGTTGTTGTTGTTGCTGTTGTTGCAGTGATACACACTTGTCTACACTGTCACGTTTTGGTTGTTGTTTGTGGTGGTGTTATCCTTGTTTTAATGTTTTGACAATATCCATTGTTGTTGTTTTGTTGTTGTTGTTGTTGTTGTTGCTGTTGTTGTTGCAGTTGTTGCAATGATACTCATTTGTCTACACTGTCACGTTTGGTGGTTGTTGTTGTTGGTGTTGGTGGTGGTGGTGTTATCCTTCTTTTAATGTTTTGACAATATTCATAGGTACAACAGAGCAGATCTAATGGAGAAAAAAAAATGAATATGTGTAAATATGTATTGATTTGACCACGGTTGTCTACTGTAACCTTTTGAAACCTTACCTCATAGAAACCCTGATGAGAATCTGAATTATGAATATCTTCAGCAAAACACCAGCCCCATGAATATCTGGGAATGATTGAGGTAGGTTTAAGTCACAGTATCTGTTGCAGTATTTAATCTGTTGCTCTGTTAGAGATTACAGCTGCCCAGAGGGTCAGTACATGACCGACCCAGTTCCTCTGAGCAACAAGTTAACCATAATGCTAAAGATCAGTTCTGAGTTGTATCACAGTAAATTCAAGGTGTATGGTCATCTGTAACTTAATGAAATTTGTTGTTCTTATGCAGTATTGTTGTGAAGATAGATCATGCTTACCGTAGTAGATGCACTTTGGTCAGGAATGCTTTCAGATCTGACTTCTGATTTAAGTTTTGTCCAGTGTATGTCTTGTCTGTTTGAATTGGACGCTGAAGGTGGAGCGTTAGAAATAGTTGTGGTCATATTTTGTTGCCATGGCAACTGAATGATGTTGGGAATGAAAAGGACTTAAGAGAGAAACCCGGAGATAAAAACCCACTTCCAGAGCTATAGAACCATCAAGATTTGGCCACCGTGACATTTTTTTGCTCATCTCTCCCAGCTCTTCAACCCTCATCCGCCACCTCTTCCCGGCTTCCGCATCCAATGAGGAGCGTTTTCCAGCTCTCCTCGAACTCAAGACGGAATATTGCGCCGATTGCCGGCAACGACGGATTCTGCGGTTGCCATTTGTCGACAATCATCGCATTCATTGGAATCTGTAATTGCCGCATTATCATCGTCAAACATCGGAAGTGAGAGAAATGTAATAAGAGAGAGAGAGAGAGAGAGAGAGAAGTGGAAGAGAAGAAAAAGAGATGTATGAGATTGTTGAAAGAAAAAAAAGGAGACAAAAACAACAATGAAAATGGAGAGAAAATAAAAGAAAGAGGGTACAAAGAGACATTATTAAAAGAAGAAGAATCAGATGGAAGGAAGGAGAAGGAGAGAGAGAGAGAGAGAGAGAGAAAATGCACAGGCAGAGAATGAGGATGGGAAGAGGATTAAAAAATAGAGAAGATATTTCTGTAAGTTACTGTGTGTGGATATTCCAATTCAATTCAATTCAATTCAATTCAGTTCAGATCAATTCAAATCATATTTTATTTCCAATATCACTATTTTTTCTTAATTCAAGTTCAAGGAATACAGAAGGTACAATGTACTACTAGAATATTCAAACATTAACATATGAAACTATTTGTTCCAAATAATTGTCTTATAGCAAAGCAGAGGCTCACATGGAAGACAAGCTTGTAACAGTGTGGGCCACTCAGAAAATCAGACTTACAGTAGAAAGATGCCCAGACCAACGCAGAGTTGCTAAGGAAAACAAGGACATAGTACAAACAACAAGAAACGATGGGAGGGGCAGATAAGACGGAGAGGGAAGGAAGAGAAGGAAAGAAAGAAAGAGGGAAGGAAGGATGGACTCTTCCATTTAAATTCAGTATCTCTCTCTCTATTGGTTGCATTCCTGTTTACCCTCAAAGTTTTTCTCGCTGGCAAAATGATAGATGACCAAATTAAGTGAGTGAGATTTCAGCTCAGGCTAAATTCAAATGCAGTAGACCAAGACTGGAGTTGTTTTTCACTTTCCTTTCATCCTCTTGACTGCAGAAAGTCTTTAATCTTGAGATATGGATAAACTCTATTCCTATCATTCATGTTATACCCTCACTAGAAATATGTAACCCTTCAAGGATAAACTGATTTTGCTGTAGCACACATTTCCCATAAGGGCTTTTTACACTTGTAAATTTTTGCTTAGTCCCATACCAACGGTGGGGCTAAGGGGGGCCTTAGCCCCACCGTTGGTACGAGACTATCCTTAGCCCACTTTCTGTTTACACTCGTTTTTGCCAAAGTGGGCTAGCCCCACCGATAGTCCGGTACTATCTAGCCCTGCAAAATAGCAGGGTTAGCACCGCAATTGCGGTGCCAAGCAAGCGAGTGTAAACAGAACGAAAAAATAATCCTGGGCTAAACGAAGGAGACGAAGTCAGACCCCCACTGACCAATCAGAAACGAGGTAATCAAGTGCTGCCGGTGCGTGCGTGTATGTGTACAGTGCACAGCGTAATCATGAATATTCATGTGGTTTGGAAAGTACCGGACTAAGAAATACGAGTGTAAAAAGGTCAATTTTCTCCTTAGCCCTGAACTAGAGCTTAGTACGGGACTAATTGGCGAGTGTAAAAAGCTGCAAAAATTGGTACGGGACTAACGATAGTCCTGGGTCAGAGAAAGTACGGGGTTAAGAAACACAAGTGTAAAAAGGGCTATAGACACCTGCCCAAGTATACATGGGACTAGTCTTCAATGAGTTAAGGTATATATCCTAACTTAATTTATTATCATTTTGAGTTGCTTTGTTGATGGAAGCTGTAAAGCCAATTTCTGCTGAATGCTCTTCAGAGGAATAAAGTACCAATCAAATTCAAATTCACCTGAAGAGTTTACTTTCATTTTTCGACAAAACATACCATACACTTCATTCTTTGTTTTTTTGTTGTAATAAAGGAATAATGTAAGCAATGCATGTGACTTGGCCAGAGTGTATCCAACACTAACGAAACACTTTATAACAAAGCAGACATATATACAAAAATGGAGGGAACCACTAAAAACATTATTTGTTGTTACAATCATGCCGATCACTAAAGTGATAGCATTAGCAGTCATGATTGTGTTGTTGTTTCTATTATGTCATTATAATTCTTGGTATATTAATTGTCATCCTTGACGTTACTGTAATTGTCTTAACCCGTTGAGGATGAGTCCCGAGTATACTCGGGCAGGTGTCTATGGGAAATACGTGTTGTACCAAACTCAGTCCGTCCTCAATGGGTTAATCCAAGGGCAGACCTTGTCCCGTAAATCAAGCCGCAGCATCAATTCCAATTTGAATAAGGTGATATTTCTCGCAAACCAAATTAATACATCACTGAACACTTCTGACGGCAGACTTGCTTCTGTATACATCTTCCCAGAATGCCATGCAAATGAGGCTCTCTTCCTGTAGGGTTGTCGAGCGGTGCTGTCAACTTAAATGAAGAACGGAATTGCTTTACTCTTCAAGGAACTGACGATTGAATACAAATGAACAAACGCAAACATAGAAACGGCAAAAAAAGTGTGCATTTTGAATGAGATTTGCTAAAAATACACAAAATTAGACAATAAAGCAAGCAAACACACACAGAAAAAAAAATGGCGTAAAAGAATAAGAAGAAAGTACAAATGAGGAATTAGTTGGTTAGGGGGAGGCACAAGAAACCTTATAATGTTTGAATGTAAATTTTTCACGCCCCAGCCATCGCTGGCGGTATTGAATAACCAATATCGGTTTTGTGAGGCGGTGAGAATTGCCCAATAGAGCTCCGTCTGCCTGGTTTGGTTAGGAGGCCCTCGTCTGAGGCTCTGCCGTTTCTGTTTCATCAAGATCATCTCCTTTTTTTTTCTAAAATTGTCTTATCGACAAGGTCTGTGAGGGAATGATGCTTGTGATGTGTTCGCTTGTTTCATGTTTTGCAATTGAGTCATAAAATTTGTGTTCTGTTTCAGTCTTCTTTTTGGGATTTGAAAAAGTTGATGTTTGCTCTTCTTTTACGCGTCAATACAGCAATATCCTTAACATCATCTTGCTGTTTTTCTACATCATGATAACAATGAATCAACTAAAGACTTCACATGTCCAGTAAGGAATGCCTCAATACATCAGTGTTGTTGTTGTTGTTGTTGTTGTTGTTGATGTTGTTGTTGTTGTAGTTGATGTTGTTGCTGTTGTTGTTGATGCTGTTGCTGTTGTTGTTGATGCTGTTGCTGCTGCTCTTGTTGTTGTTGTTATTGTTGTCGTTGTTATTATTATTGTTGTTTTTGTTGTTTTGTAATGCATTAGTGTAGAAGAACCAATTATGTACATACATACAGGGTGGATTCACCTGCCTTGAAGATCAGAATGTCTACATTGTGCAAAGCAAAGCGAATTTATGCTCTGCATAGAACTGATACTACAACTTTATATCTGGAAGTGATACAATTCATTTGTGGGGATTGCACACAATGCAAAGGAAAACAGCTCAGATCATGATTTCAGGAAAAGATGTTTGTGCAGAGCTTTCTTCAGCCATCAAGTCCATAAATGAACTTTTTAGTGGTTAAGTGCTATATTACTTTATTCTTCTTTTTTTCATCTTGTATTCAAAAACCTTTGACTCCAAATCAAAACGAAGATACAGGAGAGAATGAGAGGAGGTTATGTCAGATTCCGTGTGGAAATATTTGACAGAATTCACTCTTTTTCTCACACTTTCTCTCTTTCCGTCTGTAGCTTTCTCTTTTTTCTGTCCTCTTTTTTTTTTCTCTCTTTTCAAATTTGGAGATGGACACTCGCAAACCAAACAGCATCATTATACGGTTTTGGGTCCCGGGTTACCGCGCCTCTTATACGGCAGACCTACTTATGGGGTCTGCCGATGAATGCCTGCACACATCTCAACCCAAACACCCAGCCATTTATAATGGAACGCTCTCATTTTCGATTTTTCCGACGCCTCTTTCGAGGGCTGCCCATGTCACTCTACTCCCAAGTTTCTGCGACCAAACGAGAAAGAAGAGAGAGATAGAAGATGCGCAAAAAAGAAAGGGAGAAAAGAGTCCACCTTAATACTCTCTTCAGCAAGTGTTAATCACAGCATCGAGCGTTGTAATCGCTCACGAACCCCTCAACGCATCTGACTCGATAAAGATCTCATCTCTAGAAGAAAGAAAAAAAGCTCGGCAGACACGGCGGCGCCCGACGACAGCCCCAATGCAATATTCAAATCAGGCGCTGGGCCATTTAGCTGGGGAGTTCATCCAAACACCCCCCATTTTTTGCACCGGCGCTGCACCTGATTTGAAAAAAAAAAATCATGTCGCATGTGTGTTTGAGTGTCTGTCTGTGTGTATGTGTGTTTGTGTCTGAGTGTCTGTCTGTGTGTGTGTTTGTGTTTGGACAAGGATGTTTTCTCAGACAGTAAAGTTTCCAAAGTGTTTGCGAGAAGACATTGGGGAACATAAACACAGGTGATATTCAAATGAAAAAGCTGCCATAAACACTGCTGACAGAATGACTTATTTCTTTATCTTGCATTTAAGAAAAGAAAGAAAAAAAAAAACTTCCCCTAGTCCTACATACTCATTTTCACGTTTTGTTTTGTAGGTCGACATTCTTTTTTTTTTTTCTCTCTCTCTCTCATGTCTTTTTGCTAGCTCATTCTTTAAGATGTCAAATCTTGCTTTGTTCTGAGATGTCACAAAAAAGAAACAATGCCTTTGAGAAAGTGCCCGGTTCACCGTTCACATAAATATAAGATGAGGGCTTGTCAAGGCATTGTTATAATAGTACAGGTGTCTGTCTGCGTTGAGGTAAACTGATGGGTTACTGATGACAAACTTAAATATTTACAAGTTTAAGGCACAAACACCTTTTTTTTTCTTTCTTTCTTTTTGACCACACTCAATAATATAGGAGAGTGTGAACTTTTGACAGTTCTCTCAAAAGCAATTTTCATTTTGATCCATTTCTGAGGTAATTTGCTCAGAGAGTAGCATTTACTGTTGCACATATTTAGGATGGTATACTAAAGATGTTAATTGAGATTCTACCATAAATGAGCATTATGTATTTGCATGTAAAACATATGTATTGAAGACAAAATATTACAAATAATGTCTATTAAATTGAGAACCTGTTTTTGCACATGTTCATTCAAAGAGAAAATAATATTGAGACATAACAGGCAGATTTTTTTTTTTTTAATGTGCATGTTGTTAGAATGATAATGAAGTTTCAGTTTTCTTCGTCTTTCAGAGTATTGCTCCATCATATGTTACCATGACAACATCCTCATCACTAGACTGAACTGAACCAAACTGAACTAAACTGAAATAGAAATTCCTAAAGATGTTCATATGTTTTTTGTTTTCAGCGGTTTTTTTTTTAACGATGACTGAAAAGCAGCGTTTACATTACTTACCTCTGAAAGACGCCAGTAATCAGTATTCACGGCCAATAGATGTTCACGACCGAGATGAAAGTGGTGATCAGCGAAGCGTCCTAAAGGGGGAGGTACACTCGACACTCAAGTGGTCAATCCAATTGACCGGGCTCCCTCCATTTTTTTTTCTTCATCTTTTCCTGTTCTTTTAAATCATTGATACCTACCAACCACCCCCCATCCTTATTTTGTTTGTGTTTTGATTTTTTTTTCCTTAACGGTCTCGCCCAGCATGTTCTCTCTCTGTCCGCTACGGGCCATGATGCGCGAGGTGCCGGGTCGGTCTTATCGTGGGTGACAGGTGCTAATTGAATAAAGCGTGCTAAGACGATGGGATGAGGGCGGATGGGGAGGAGGGGTCGCTCTTCGTTTGGGTTAATGGCATTAAGACTCACCTGGATGCATCTCGCGTGGACGCTGAACGAGAAGTCCTTGCACGTGACGTGTCGAGTTTGAAAAGGGTGCTTAGCGTTTTGAATCAACATAAGTGTCATATCTCACACATCTTTTATTCTTCTCCATACTGCACTTAAAAGGGAAGTGTTCCACAAAATCTTCTATAACCTCACTTGGTCAAACTATCACAAGTTTGAATGAACTCATTGCCATTTTTTCACAAGATCATGTTGGTTTTTTGTTTGTTTTTGTTTTTGTTTGTTTTTTTTTTGGGGGGGGGGGTCAGAAATAGCAAACTATCTAGAATTTTAGTAATTTGGAAAGAGTGTTATCTCCTTCACAATGATTCCAATGATGCACTGTAATGGAAAATTGATGAAAAATTTTAGATAATATTCCTTCATTCCCAATAATGATACCACGGATGCACATACAAATAAGTATGTAAATATATATTTATACTTGTATATATTTATATGTATACATATATATATATATGTATTCCTCTCCTCCATCTACTCCCATCATAGCAATCGCTCCTTTCTCACAGCCATTGCTACCATCTATTTCCCTGACACGCTCACAGCATCAACAAGATGTCTACCACTTCTACCAATCTCGGCCAGCATCACTCATTCTCATCCTACGTGGACCACATGCCACACTGATGATGTGGTGGTCCTCCTCCTCCTCCTCCTCCTCTTCCACCTCCTCCTCCTCCTCTTCCTCCTCCTCCTCCTCCTCCTCCACTACCATTTAAATTCATTCATCAGTGGATTATCGTTTAGTGCATGTGACCTATAATCACAGAAAACCCCAACAGAATTTCTGGTATTTCTAAATTGTCCAGAATCCAAGCTTTTCAGCGGTATATAATCACTTCATTTGCTGTAAAACTCCACCAAAGAAATGGGGAAGTTACAAGCCATCATATGAATACAGAGAAAATTGGCTTTTAGGTAAAGATTCAGCCAAGCATATAGAAGATGTAAGTACATGTACTTCTATGACCTCAAATATGTCAATTTAAAACACCTTAGGGACCTACCTCATAAAATATGAAAAATTTCAAAGTTCAAAACTTTATTCTTCAGACCAGAGATTGTTTGAATATTAAGCTTTTGGCTTTTGACCAAATATCTCTTTTTTTTTCAGTTAAATCACCGTATTTTTCAGGGGTTTTCTCGGCTTAGATATCTGTTTCTTCATTGAGGTAAAAGGGTCATGGATCACATATGAGATGAACAGCACTGGATATAGACTCACCTATCAATAGTAGCTCAACATGCTGACCTAACAATATTTTATATTTTTTCCCGCTGCACCTCCTGCGAGGACACGCAGAGAAGTATGGAATATCAACGTTGACAACAAAATGTGCCCATTCGTATTCACCTTTCATGGCCCCCTTTTCTCGTGTCCATTCACTCCAGACTATCTGGCCATCCCCGATTAGGACATTCAGATTACAAGAACATCTGAAACATATGCAGCAACTCTAAGAATTACAATTTTTTTTTTTGTCTTCTCGTGAAAACGAGATGCCTGCTTCCAGTTTTCATTCCACCTCAAGTACCAGGCTGAATGATGACAATTTTCTTCTTTTCCATCCGCGCCTCCTTCCCCGTCCCACCGTTTACCGGAGCTACATTTCTACCCGCTAATTTCCAACACCTGTGTTTTTGCAGCTAAATATTTTCCCCCCACCTTGCCGCTTGTCCATCCTCACCCATCTCCGTAATTTGAAGGGATAATTCATCATGTGACGGGTGCCAGAGGAGAGAAAAAAGAAAAGAAAATGGGAAGAAAACAGAAAAGGGAAGACAACCAAGGAAGTAGGGAGGAGATTCTTTAAGTGTGGAATGCTCTGTATGAGGAGCAAAGTGAGTGGCACGGTTCCCTCTCCCCCACTTTATTGCTAATAGTCCCACCTGCTTCATTAGGCGTCGGCTCCAGTCAGGCCTGAAGCGGCAACCTTTTTTTTTTCTTCTTCTTTTCTTCCACGAATGGATTAAAGTTTGTCTGCTGCTAAGTCGAGCAAGTCGTGGCACCGTGTGCAAGTTGTCCCATGCGGTGCACTTTTTTTTTTTTTTTGCTGGTCTAAGCTTTGATCAGCATTTCTGTTCGCGTTTCCTTTCATCTGTTGTGTCCAAAGCAATTAGATATCTGTCTTTGCAACACTATGATATTGTGTTTGAATGTGCGTATGGATTTGAATAATCCTTTTTCTGTGAATTTTGGCAAAATCCAATTCATAAATCCACTTGCAAACTCCCCATTCAGTGACGGGATTGAGAGATAGCGCGGGATTTCGAGGCCGAGTTTACGCTTCCAAAGCTCCGCTGTCGTGGCTCTCCATGGAGCGAGTAAGGCTTATCTCAGACGTGTACTCAAAGACACCAACCTGTGTGGCACAATTCATCACCTTCAAATGCCCCTGAACATTTTTCAATGTGCTTGTGACTTTCATAAATCCTCATGTATAGAGTTTTGAGATATTCTAACATTGTATAAGGCAGCATGATGATAAATATATTTTTTTAAGATGCTTCTTTGGAAGATTCAAACACTTGCTAGCTCAAAAATGGTGAAATATGCCAATGAAAATGACACAAATTGCTATGAGACGGGAAAAGAGACATAGAGAAGAATTTCACCTTTCTTTGTGAAGTTGTACAACGCAAACATGAAGAATGTACATAAAAATGGGCAAAAGTGTAAATTCATTATTCTACATTGTATCTATTTCATACAAATCAACTAAAACTTGTTTGTTTTTTGTAATACTGGGAATAAAAACAAATGAATTGCGTCACACAAAACATTAGCAAAACACAAAAACATGACAACCGTTAAAAGAAGACATACACTGTACAGAGGAATAAGGATATGTGTGAAAAGCACTTTGCCATAGAGACAATGTGCGCACTTACTGAAAGGTAAACATTAGACACAAATGTGGAATTCCTGAGACTTTTTGACAATGTCAAAACTATTATAGTGTGGGATGGTACATTTATTTTAAAGTAAATGTAGATAAAATGGTAAATGGTGATACAATGAAGACTCATGAATAAAAGTCAATGTGGGAAGCATAATCTTCTGAAGATATGAACGAACTATTGGTGCAACCTGTTAACCATCAACTCAAGTCACATGTATCTATTCTTCCACATGATTATAGGTATTGCCTGAGAAGAATCAGTGATGTGTAAAAATAACATTTAATGATTAACAGACAATGATACAGATCTAAATATGAGTACAAAATGATAAGACAATAATTGTTTCATGTATATTTTGTATTTTGCTACGGTTTTTTGCGGACGAATGGAAATAAATGCCAACTGAACTGAACAAAACAATTAACGAGTAGATCTTGCCGGTCTTCAAGTAAGCAAAAACCATACGACCCAATGGATACATTCTGAAGGTCTGTGATGATTGATAGGACATCATTAAAAAGAATAATAGTAATAATAATAATGAAATGCCCGTGCCAATTTTTGTAGGAAGAATGTGTATGAATATCTGTGTGTGAATATATGTCTGTTTGTCTGTCTGTCTGTCTTTGTAGAACTGGAAGAGAGGAAGACAAAGAAATGTAAATGTGTACAGTTTCCTTTTTCAGTATAGAAAAGAAAAATGTATGATGCAGCATTGTGCCGACATGACACAATGTATAAAGGTGCATACATTGTTCTGTATATTTTCAGTTTAAAAGCAGAAAAGCCTTGTCTTAAAATAGAAAAAAAAAAGAAAGGCATCATGAATATCTTTTCATTTTCTATCTGAATGTCATTGAATGTACATCACTGTCAGTGTATAGGCCCCACATCAATTAGAGTTAGAATATGACCGTGCTGTTCCAGGCATAATGATTTTAGTGTAGTTCTATAACTGACTCATTCTGTTATCTCTCTTCTTTTCTTGCATGAAATTTGCAACTGGACCGACCTGCCCGCACATCTTCTACTCTTGAACAGGTGAGCAATAATAGGGTTGAATTATTAATCAATTCTATTCAATCAATTAATTATTCATACTCTTAGTCCTTTCCTACCCTCCCTTCCCCTACCCTACCCTGTTCCTAACATCTCCTGGAGATTTCCCCCTTGCCCATTAGCATTCCAAAATAGGGTAGGTGTTTTTCTAACTCTCACGGATACCTGTTAGTCATAGACTCAAGTGTCTCCCCCCTGGCCAGATGGGAGAGGAGGGCATTTTGTCTCCAATACCACTTTCGTTGGTGCCTGTCAGTCCGGCAACCACCCCCTCCTACCAATACCATCCCCACCCCACCCCTACCCCTAACACCATCTTCATCATTGGTCAGTCACGTACTTACCCCATCCCTCCTCTGATCCTTACCCAACCCCATCCCCATCTCCTTCCCTATCCCCTTACCCCATCCCCCATCCCCCATCCCCCATTCCCCATCCCCTTCCCCCAACCCCAACCCCACCGATCCCCACTCCTTCTCCCAATCCCAAAACACCAACCCATCTCCCATCCCCCATCCCAACCCCCCCCCCCCCCCCCCCCCCCCCCCCCCATCCTCACCCCCAACCCCACTACCAAAGAATCCTCCGGAGTAAAATTATGCAGGCATCTTCTTTGGAAGTACAAATATGATTGTTTGTAATGACTTGCCCCATGGCTAGAGTTCGGATATCCCCTTCTCCATAATTTCTCCCTTTCTTCTATTGTACCTCTTGAAAATAACTTGACAACCACTGTTTTTTTCCCCTCCTGTCCTTTCAAAATATGAATGAATATCGTGTACCCGGCCACGCTTCTTATGCTAATTGTTAGTCTTAAGTTTCCAGGCTTCCTTCTTTGACGGAGGCGTAACCCTATCCGGCGGATGTGTTTAGTTTCCAGCAGCGGGGGGAAAATATGAATCCTCAAATGTTTGTATTTTGAATCATCTTCCCCCGATGGCTCAGTGGTTGTCCCCCGGGGGCACTTACTGACAGGGTCAGTGAGCCAAGCTGCCCTGAGCAGCATCCTTCTAGGAATGTACTTTCTGGCAACTCACTTTGCTCAAGTCTAGAGTACAAACATGCGGCTCTCAGTTGAATCAGTGATGACTATGAATCATGCTGATTAAACATGGTGATAAAAATCAGATCATATGAGATAAGCTAAGCTCATACCTGTCTAGACTTGGCCCTTTTAAAAGGTTAAGTTTCTATAACAATTAGAATCATAACATCCAGTAAAGTGTGTTACACTGCTGCAGTGTACACATGAACATGACTCTCAGAATACCACGGTGACCTATGATAAAAAAATTCACAGAGAAATATGTATATAAAGTAAAGGCATAAACTTTGCATCAATTTTCTGACCATTTATTTATCTTCTTTTTTTTTACTACTTCAAAACAGGTTGCAGAAATGCTTTTGCCAACAGGGAAAGTACTACTGTAATCAAAGTACTCATCACAATTTCCTGTCACAACATAAACAGAAATATCACATGCTCTGACATAAAGGAGATTTGCTTGGTTTTATCACATTTATTATATATTTATTCATTGGGTAAAATAGCAATGAAATAGTGGTATATTCTGGGTAGTCTAAAAAAACAAAAATACATTTCCAATTAGCCTAAAAGATATTTATATGCCTAAGGTCTGAATATCGGCCTTTAATCCAGACTTACATGGATGTTGTATGCAGTAAAAAACAATAATGAAAATGTGGGAGGAAGAATCTCCATCTTGACATTGGGGCAGTGAAAAATTATGCCAGAAGGCTGGGACCGAGGCTAGACGTGATGATTGTAACTGCCCCTGTCAACCATCATCGCACCTCGATTACAAATTGACAGGTTTTTGCCTCCGTCGCTCCCCATCCAATAGGGGGGAATTCACGATCAATTTACACCAACAGTGGGGGCATCCAGTGATTACCAACAACAACCAGAAATGCCCGACATATTTATGCAAATTAGGAGAAAGAGAGCAAGAGAGAGGGGGGAGGGGGAAAGTATGGACGAGTTTGGCTGGGGATGCGCTCTTTGGCTTTGCCGGGTCAAAAATGGTTCCAAACGCCTTGAAGGTATTTGCGACTAATGGAGTCATCACGATTTACATAAGTTCATCTTTCATGGCGTGGTTGCGAGACTGGCCACCAAAAGAAAAAGGGGTAAAAAGATGGTGATGAATTGAGTAGGGGAAACAAATACATAACATTGAAGAAGCACTTATAGTACCTGTCCATTTGCACTCTTGGCAATTCCTTCTAAATTTTTTTCCCTTTTTTTTATCCATGTCATTTAAGATGAGTCACAGGCACCAGATTCCACTCGATAAAATCAATTAAGACAAATGCGCCCCAAATTCGCACCGTTTCACCCCAAATTATCGCCAAGGTGCACGCATAGTAGATCAGTTGGATGCGTAGAATCGCATGCAGGGAAAGAGGAGAGGGAAAGTGAGCGATGATCTGGATGAAAGACAACAAAAAATAGGGGAAGATTTTGAGGAATGGGGGTGGAAGAAACGGGGCACGTGAGTCACACCTTCTCTCCGAGACGGGGATGATCGCGGCGGGCGGACAGATGGAGACGCGGTGTCCGGGTATTTGGTTCTGTCGTCTCCCCTCAGAGTGGCATGAGACAAAAAAAAATGTAATGGCAGGGCAAACGAGATGATTCTTCAAAACTCGATCAGGAGGAAACTGAAGCGGGAAAGGGTGGAGCACCTGTTGACGCCTCATTGGGTCGACACTTGGGGAACGGTTTCCTCCGACAGAAAAGAAAAAAAGGAAGGTGGTCATCACGTTCATCATCATTTTTTCCTAGATACCTATCCCAGACAAATCAGAAAACCAACCATCCGTATTTTATTCACCTCCTTGTGTATCTTCTTTTTGTCACTTCGTGGTCTTCTTTTCATAAATGAAATGATAATTTATCACACTCCCTCTGAAAAATTGAAGATTCACCCAGAGTTTGCACAAGACCCAAGAGGTTTCCATACGAACTACTGTCACCTGTAGAAACAAAAGTATACATTCATGTGAACGTGTCTGTTAGTATGGATAGAACGGGTTAACTCCAACCAGTTTGCTGAGATGAACTGTAGTGCCAGGTAGAATTTTTAGGGATGATATACGTGCTCTTAAAATGAAAAGTTTCTATATCATGTAATGTTCTTTCTTATTGCTTCATGTAGGAAGCAATTCCCATGAATGTTTCAGAAATTATTGTAAGTTGCTGACTATGAGGTTTTGTTTCTTCATTTTTTTCTCGTGTTCTTGCATTTACATCATTTATACCATCACTTTCTCTAATGAAAGTGAATCAGAAACACAGCTTTTATGCCAGATGGAGATGAAAATGTTATTTAGCAGTTTGCACTTTGGTATTCAGTATCTAAAGTAGTAACTGTTCACAACCAAGCACTGGAGTCTTAACTACTGTACCTCAAGTCCGCACAACCATGGCAGAGTCAACACCCCATTGTGCCTGTGGCCGAGATAGGAAATTAAGTCACTTTTTTTGCGAGAACTGGAATACAGCGCTTGTTGGTATGCATGGCTGACCATTCGGGCTATGAAGCCGGATGAACGGGCACACTCTTTATTCGGGTCTCCCCGTTCGCCGTTCCGCGTCTGCGGAGCAGTGCGTGAGTCAACCCCCGGACGGATGACTCAAAGGATGGGAGATACCGAGACGCGGAGTCGGTCACTACATACCTGCTGGACAAAATGTCCTTTCGTGGCTTCAGACTCCAGGTCGCCAGAATTCCCAATCAATGGACCAGGTTTCTGGTCAAGCCCAGCAAAAAGATGCGTCAGCGTGGCTTTGCACTCGATTTAACTTTGAAGGTCGTCTTGGAAGTACCTCTATTTTTTTTCCCCAACTCTCTAACACATTATCAAAAGACAGGTATTGAGGGTCTAATATTTGAATGTATCTTTAAGAATTCAGGTGGGAAGATGTCTTAACCCTTCCTATACCAGGGAATTTGGACAGTGTATACAATGCCATGGTGTTTTCTTACTAATCGGAACTCAAAGCACACACAGCATTATGAATGGATGAATGGAATCTTATCTGTCACAAGATCATTCGTTTACTGCATGCTAAATCTTATTCAGACAACATACAGCTTTTCTCCTTCATCTGGATGTGAAGAAAATTATTTCATGCCTACCATAAAGTTGATTTGCATTTAAAATCATGTTTGCTTAGCCAGCAGCAGTCTTCAAGGCTATGAAATTACAGTAGTCATAGTGACTGAACGAACTTGAACAAAAATGTATTGCTTCAAAGTTTGTACGTTTAGGGTGATGTGCATGATATCTTGATTTTTTTTTTTTTTTTTCAGTGAGGCAAATGACTATTTGCTGTGATAATTTCAGTTCATTGATCAGTGTCGCAATATGTCAGTCCAAACTGGTTTCATACTTTTAAGGGTCCTGGGAGAAACAGGGATTTATAGGAATGTTGTAAAGTTAACTTCAAACATCATAGGGAAAGAGAGAAACAGACAGACGGACAGACAGACAGACAGACAGACAGGAGAATAGCATCATGTGTGGATATTGTTCACCTAGAAAAATGAAATCCCGTATTCTTGAGAAGATACAAATACAAACAAAAAAAGAGAGGACAAGACAAAAATGAAAGGGGAAATGCCAGATGTGGCAAGGACACACGTGATGCAAGGATCCTCCCAGATGGAAACGAAAATTGGTCGATTCCGGTGTCGTGCCGTGGTGGCTTCTCCGGCCCGCTGCTTCGCGTCGCCAAAATTGTGTTGACGCAGCCTGCCCTCTGTGGTCGAGCCTGTGGTCCAGTCATGTGATTAGTTAGCCTCGAATCAAGGATGATGGGGTTAATTTGGGAAGTTGGCACAAAAAGAAAACCAAAATTAAGCTAGGGAGAAGCTTTAGGTGGAGAGGATTAAGTGGTGGGAAGGTGTACAAGTTTTTGTTTTTTGTTTTCTGTCTTTTAATCACGTTTCCTCTGGTTCACATTGTGGAGGATATGTGTCTACACATTAACCCATTGTGTGCTTTGACTGCTGACTGACACAGAAAACCCCATAGACTTTTACACACTGCCAAAGTCCCTGGTACAGAATGAGTTAACCTCTTCACCTACCTTTGTCATAGAATGGGGGCACTGTGGCAAAGTGGATAAGACTCCCGACTCCCAATCGGAGGACCCGAGTTCAAATCCCGCCCAGTGCTTACATCCTTGGACAAGATGTTTTTTACCCGCCATGTCCCTTTCTTGCTCGACCCAGGTGTATGAATGGGTACCTGGCAACGCTGGGGTAATAATAATGGCAGCTAGGCCCTCTGGTAGAGCAGTGGCAATGCTGAAGAGGCTACCCTGGGTAAATAAGACCTTTTTGTTATCATTTTTATCATCACCAAATTGTTGGCTTTCTCTGCAGATTAGTTTAAATGATCTGAGGCAAGTTTATTTGATGGAAATATGAGTCTGCTAGTTTCTTATCATCCATGACTGGGCTTTATATAGGAATAGTGTTTTATTCATGGTATCATCATAACTCCAATTTTTTTTTTTTTTTTTGGGGGGGGAGTGGGAAGGGACATATAATGTTGTATTGATAGAATCTGAATTGAGTAGAAGATCACTGCATATCTCCTCTTTGTTCAGAACAGCTGGCAGTTTGTTCTTTGCAGTTTTATTCTTCTTTCTTGCCATTTTGTGCTGATTTTTAACACGTTCCTTGACTGATGACTACGTAGTCAGTCGTTTTGTCAAGGACCATGTCAATTTGCGACGCATTTCTCGAAAAGCTGCAACAACTGAGCATCGCTCCGACAACAAGTCCCACAAAATATTACCATCCGTTTCTTCATTCTGCATTGATCTCCAGCATCCCTTTATGACTTCATTTGCTCGGTACTTTTTTTTCTGTCGTGCGTGTGTGTGTGTGCATTTTTTTCCCTCTCCAATCCTATTCCCCCGGTCCCCTGAAATCCCCAACAATATTAGTCTTCTTGCGGCTCGTCATGACGGAGGGCCGTGAAATGATTTTCGCGCCAAGAATCGGGAGTGATTGGACCCAGGAGGGCCCGCCGTCACTCAAAGTTGCGCGGGGCCTCTCGCAATCGCGGCGGAGCGTGGCCGCCAGAAAAAAAAAAGAAAACCAGACCGCAATGATTCGGCCAGGCAAGCGGAGGAATGAATGGAAGTGAGCGGAGAAAGAGAAAAAAAAAAGAGAGGAGAAGAGAGAAACTCTGGCGGTGGATGATGGGTTGGGATGCGTGACTCGCTGGCAGGAATTTCCAGCGGTTTGCGTCCCGCGAGTCCTCCGTCCACCGGCTGCTCCCGATATCGCCTGACAAAATCCCGGCCAGAGTGATTGAACTGTTGTTGTTGTGCTGAAAGCTTCGTGCAAAATTAACGCCGGACTAACTTTGGAATTTATTAGAGCGTTCCAATATTGATGTCTTTGTAGTATGACATCCGAAAGTGACGTGTTTTCTCTCTCTCTTTCTCTTTGCGTTTTTCTTCTGATACCAACAACGATACATCCCTACTCGTTGAGAATGTTTTCACTGATGACTCACATTCCACAGCAGGTATTAACTACCCGCGGCTGAAATTTCGATGAAGTGGCTACATTTTTTTCTTCCGCTTCTTCTTCGTCGAGAGTACATGGCTATGTCTCGCATGGCACTATGTCAACACAGCAGTAGCTAATTATTGCACGCACTTCAAAATTTGTCAGTGCGTAAGATGACTCGGCACCTGTGCATGTGTGGACTGGAATTATAATCTGTTGAGCAGTAGATATTCTTGTGTATCTCCTTTGTTTTAACCAGACC
Organism: Diadema antillarum; assembly: GCF_040938485.1. Classification (NCBI taxonomy): domain Eukaryota; kingdom Metazoa; phylum Echinodermata; class Echinoidea; order Diadematoida; family Diadematidae; genus Diadema; species Diadema antillarum. The sequence goes on from NW_027271609.1 coordinate 107,103, forward strand.
TATGGTAGCTTTAAAACTCTAGTGTAGGTCAGTTTTTAGACTTTGTCCAATGGTTTTGTGATAGTCTTAAAAGAGTTCATCGTATTCAGGTCTCATAGAACATTTTTTTATTTGTCATTCCATAAAGCAACCCATTCAGTCTCGAGTGATGGACATAATGTGACTGATAACTCAATGTTGATATAAGTTTAAATCTCAAAAAAAAAATCATATTTTAACTCTGTCTATTCTTTCTGTTTTATTATTCAATAAATAAGTTGAAGTATTTTGAAATCATGCGGAATGGACTTTCATTAAGTATGTAGTAGCTCTTATTTTGTTATCAACAAAGAATGTGACTGGTAGAACAGTGTGGCGGTAAACGATGGGTTTATTACGACACTGGAATGATGTGAATATGGCATTTGAATTTTCAGCATTACGTAGCAGAAGAATGCCCCATTCATTCATTCATTCATTCATTCATTCATTCATTCATTCATTCATTCATTCATTCATTCATTCATTCATTCATTCATTCATTCATTCATTCATTCATCCATCCATCCATCCATCCATCCATCCATCCATCCATCCATCCATCCATCCATCCATCCATCCATCCATCCATCCATCCATCCATCCATCCATCCATCCATTCATGTTTTATTTTTATTTCCAAACAAATATACATGGGTAATACAAACGTCAAAATGATGGTACATGTATATTCTTGTACCATATGATGCCGCACGATCAGTAGAAATGCGCCTTGTTTCATTGAGGACTTGATGGAAATCTGCCAGAAGATATTCCACTATTTTAAAAGGGGGGGGGAACGAAATAATTTCAAATTCGTCTTGGTCTCTCCATCTTCCTCCCTATCTCTTTTCTTCTTTTCCACTTCTCTGTTTCTTACCCTCCCTTTCCCCCTTCACTTTCTTTGTCTCTTTCCATAGTGATAGAGATACGTTGTGAGGTAATATATATTGTATTTTAAGGTAACTTTTCAAAGCTGCTTTTTAACAACAAGAAAAAAAAAGTTAGGCGTAATTTGCAGTGGCGGGGATCCAGGGGGAGCGCAGCGGATGCACCACCTTTATTTTTTGTTGAAACAAATAGAAAAAGAAAAGATTGGGAGAGGGGTGCATGCACCCCCCTTTAATATTGTAAAGGCGCCCCTTCTTTACGGAATTCCGGGATCCGCCCCTGACTTGTGTGTGGATGCGATTCATTCTATGATATGACAAAAAAAGTGCTGACTATTTTGGAGTTTTCCCCTTTTGTCTGGCATCAGAGATCTGAAGAGTTTCCTTTGAAATTTTGTGAGAGGAAGCAAACATCAATCAGATGATATTTTTAGGCACAGCTCGGAGTTGACGTGCAGGATGTAAAAAACTTTTACCACCTTCTACTCTTCATTGACGCCTTCCCACCCAACCCCAACCCCTCAACAACAAAAAAGTGCAAAGAAGAAGAAGAAGAAGAAGAAGAAGAAGAAGAAGAAGAAGAAGAAGAAGAAGAAGAAGAAGATGACAATGAAAAGAAAAGATCTAAAATGTTCCAGGTACTCTTGAACATCACCACCTACTAATGCAGAGTGCACTTTCACTTGTAGTGAACTTCGCCAAAAGTTCACAGAGGTAAAAGTCTCTTCCCTCCATCTTTCTCCTTTGATCTGTGCAAGAAAATAAAAGATAAAAGATCTTGCAATATGACTCTAAAAGTTTTGAGAGAGACACTGAAAGAGATAAAGAGTGCACCAGCAAAAGAAAGGTCTTTTCTTCTTCTTTTTTTCTTCAACTAAAGTATTATGGGAAAATGGGGCTGTTAGAGAAAGAAAAAGAATATAGAAAGAGAAGAGCAAAAAAATATGAAATCGAGATAGAAAAAGAAATGAGTCGGGGAAAGACAGAGTTTACTGAATGATTCAACAGGACAAGGGAGTCACAGAGCAAATAGGAGTGGAGGATTTGCACCCAAATTCCGCCCCTCCGTTAAATTGTTTTGGGATTTGCACGGGAAGTGCTTGAAAAGATTGGCAAGGAGTCGGGGACACCACCGGAGGAAACCAGGGATGAGTAGAGAGGAGGGTGACACACCGGGGGGCGGGGCAGGGGCGAAGTCTGGGATGGAAAGAGGGGCAGGGATGGAGGAAGAGGGGGGAAGGAGGGAGGGTTGGAATGTACATCGCAGATAGGATGCCCCTCTCTACACATGATAGTGACAAAGGTTTTTTTCCCCCTTGGATGGGTTGCCATGGGATACCTCTGGTCCTTATCCCTATCAATCCCATTGGCAACCTGTTTATAAACCATCTCAGTGGCATTTAATGATGGTGTTCCTGTAAGGGTTAAATAGTTTTAAAGTTATGAAGAGAACTTGATACTTGGAGCAGACCAAGGATGGCTTGTGGAACAGAGTTAAAAAGATTCTGGAAGATTGCAAATCCGATGTATCGAGAGATAGAAGATGATATTCTGAGTTTCAAGTGGTTGAGGCAAAGGTTTGATGGACCCATTTAGTCATATTAAATGTCCATGCCTCTTAGAAAGATATACCTTATTGCTTACAATTACGTGGATATCAGTATATAAATGCATGTCAGTACAACTTGCAAAACGATGTTACAGATTAGGGGTATCTGATTTTTGTCATTCTTTTTTTACTTTTGCTAGGGAGTCTGTGGTATTTGAAACAGGTTGATCTCAATTAAGAGCGAAGGAAACCAAGAACTTTGCATGTGTTGTGATTTCAGAATTTGCCACTATATATGCTGTATGGTACACGGATGAATTTGAGATGCTGTGTAGTTGGCGGGAGTGTGCATTGTTGGCTGGAACCTACATCTTCGGGCAGTCTTGATAGGAGAGACGGATTGTATCGTGCATTCCTGGTAGATTCATTGCCTTTGTGTCTCCTGCTAAGCTATTTACGACCAGTGCTCTCCCCAAATCCCCTTTCCGTCTGCTACCATGATCCCAGAGGAATGGATATGATGGGAAGGGGGGGGGGGGGGAATGTTGCACCCCTCCTTCCCTCCTTCCTTACACATCTTCATGGCCAGGGACAGTAAGCGATGTCCATTGTCTGCCGCATCCTGTCGCCACGGCGACAGTGCTGTAGCTGATGACCCTCATGAAGAAAACATGGCAACATTGATAGGCCGGCAGAAAGGATGGGCTTTCCTCGCGGTGTGGTGTCCCTTTATTTCGTTTTCACGGTCGGAAAAGTCCGATGATGTCATCAAGGAGAAGTCGGTGTGGTGAGGATGATTGTTCGGTGGTAGTGGTTGGGAGTAGGGTTGGTGAATAAGTAAGCCCTCTCTTCCCCAGGGGGTTTAGCTCCTGGAGTAGATGGAGGGATCCTCTCAACATCTCTATCTCTATCTCTATCTCTTTTACTCTCTCTCTATGTCTCTATCTATCTATCTATCTATCGTTATCTAATTATATATCTATCTATCTGTCTATCTATTTTTTTTTTCTTTCATTCTACAGGGAGAAAGATAAATAACAAAAGATCTATCTCTATCTATATCTCTCTCTCTCTCTCTCTCTATGTTTCTATCTATCTGTCTATCTCTATCTAATTATATATCTATCTATCTGTCTATCTATTTTTTTCTTTCATTCTACAGGGAGAAAGATAGCTAACAAAAGATCTATCTCTATCTCTATCTCTCTCACTCTCTCTCTCTCTATGTCTCTATCTATCTGTCTATCTATCTCTATCTAATTATATATATATTTTTTTTCTTTCATTCTACAGGGAGAAAGATATATACATATATATATATATATACATATATATATCACTCTCTATCACTCTCTCTCTCTCTCTATGTCTCTATCTATATCTCTATCTATCTATCTATCTATCTATCTATCTATCTATTTTTTTTTAGTTTCATTCTACAGGTAGAAATACAACAAAAGAAAAAAAATATATATATACATATAAATTGAATCCTCTGTCTGTCTCTGTTCATTTATTATCAGTCAGAATCCTATACTATCAGACGTGTTTCATGAATACATACATGTAGAGAGACAGAGACAGATATATGCACGTGTAGGTACATTATGTATATATGTTCATTTAATCATATGCATATTAACATATTGGCTACACATATATATGATATAATAGTAACATGTATGTGAGACAAAATGAGTAAAGATGTTGAAGTTCTCATCCTCTGTCTCTTACTCTCTCTTTAACTCTTTTAATCCTCTCTGTTTCCACGGAGACGTGGGAGAGGTGTTGTTTGGGAGGACAAATACACACACACACACACACACAGAGTCCCGCATCATCATCATCGGGGGGGAGGAAGTTGCCGGGGGTGATGGATGGGAAATTGGAGGGTCTCCGGAGGGTCCTCCCCGGGAGGAGAGGATGGAGGGGGATGAAGATGCTGCAGGAGATGATGACATCAGTTTAGTCATCATCAATGTCATCTTTCCGGAAGATGGCGAGAAAGATAGAGAGAGATGGTGGATTCTCTTCTCATCCAGCAGTTTTAAGACACTTGTGATTATTCTCAATTTCATTTTTTTCTCTTCGGTTTATTTCATACTTCTTATATATCAATATTACATCAAAAATTAAAGCACAAATTCTTCTTCCTTGTCAACATTGTACAAAACAAACAAAAAATATACATACATACATACATGATAATGACACAGTGATTTTAATGATATCTGGTCGAAAATCGAATGTGATGAGATTCATAATATGCTTTTATTAGCAATCCCCGTCGTGAAATCAGAGAAACGTCGTGATATTCTTCTGTATGTGTATGTTTGTTTGGATCAAACCAGTTTATGAAATGCTGCCATTTACACACACCCAACACAAACACACACACATGCACACACACACACACACACACACACACACACACACACACACACACACACACACACACACACACACACACACACACACACACACAACAGCACTCTCCAAAACACATCCACTCTCCACACATGCTACTAATAGTATGTCAGGTGCATAGAAGAAATACAGCACATGCTGAAAGGTTAGTTAAACTTTTGCAACTATGAGTTCATTTGCTGCTTCTCAGCACCACGCAAGCAAATAAAGTGACAGATCAACCTCAAAGGAAAAAAAAAGTTTGAGAAGAGAGCATTTAAACAAAATCAATATCATGGAAATCAGTATAGACTTAAATGATTATTCTTCTGACATTACATATACTGTAAAGCATGTTCTTTAAGCTTTTATGTGCTCCAGCACTTTATAGCTTGATTTGTGAAGCTTTTGCATCAGCATTTAGGAAGTATTTAACAGCATCCAAGCTGACCTACATTGTAGTTGTAACGTTTGCAAAGCCCACACAGGTGTAGCAATGTTCTTCACTACAGCAGGAAGATCAGGGTGAGACAATAGGGATTAGGGGGATTAAGTAATCTTTGTTCATTGGCAGTTAGTTTCCGGACATCAGGTACCAATCGTCAAGGAAACCACTCCCAACATCCGTTCACATGGGCCTGGGAAGAGTTGACATGCACGTTGTGTGCTTCTATGTGATGTCTATTTTTGTCATCATGTTATATCACATTTTAGGCTATTTCATTTTTATATAAGTTTGTGATAGTAGCCTGAAATTCAAAGTATGGGACTTTAAATGATATATACACACACTTAAATATTTGATAGAATATTTTGGGGCTGCAGGTTTCACACTGTGGAAAACACAAAAGGTGTAGCAGTGTAAAATTATTGTAGAGCTTGTATACATGTATGTAACACAAAATCTTGGTTTTCAGCTATGAATGCTTTTTATTCTCAAGAATGTGTAAAAACAGAAAAAAAAACACTGTTGACACATTTTCTTGCTGGTGGAAATGCATTAGAAATCTCTTGACCTTTTAACAAGTAGGTCTACTGCATGATTTTGTGTTTTTGTATTCTATTCCCCACACTGGTTTTTTTTCGTTCAGTTTGCACCAACTGGTACTGATAGAGGCTGTGAAAGTGTGTGTCCGGCTACGTGCTCACATTCACATTAGCAAAAAAAAAAAAAAAAAAAAATGAGAAAAAATAGGAGAGACATAAATCAATACCGTCCCATTTTTGAGGGAGGAGGGTACAAATGGATCCAAAGCAACAATACTCAGCTCGCCCCATTGCCGAATCACCGGCATGCCTCCGCGGCTGCCGCAGAATATCATTTGAACGTCATTAGCACGGACGGACCCTCGCGTGACCCAGTGGGGCAGCGAAAAAAAAAAAGAGCAGCATCCATACTTCCCAACCCCCATCTCCCACAGTCCACACTTCTCTCTCTGTCTTTCTCACTCTCTACCACTTTCTCAAGATGTTGTACCCGTCCTTGTATTTAGCATCCCATTGGTTCCCTTCAGCTTTCGTCAGTTTTGCGAGGGAGAAGATAGAGGGTGGGGTAGGGATAGGTACAACCACCGCCGCAAATCAATTTTCGTCCAGCCCTGCTAATGTAGGGGCAGCGATGCGCATTCCTGGTCTCGAGTGTTTGTCCATTTCCGACTGAAAAGTGAGACAAGCGAGCGCGGCCCGTGCTCACCCTCGACGACCGCCGCAGATCTAAATAGAAATGAAAGATAGAGAGAGAGAGAGAGGTTAAAGCTGGAAAAAAAAGGAAACTAAAAAGCCAGGAGACGAAAGTGGAATGTTGAGAGGAAGAGGAATAAGGGCAGGGACGGAAAACAACCGATAGAATCAGTTCGACACGAAGCAACAGGTCCTTGCGATGCCTCCAACGCAGAAGGCTCCATTAGCATCCATGACATTAACCCCTTGTATCCCACATTTCTGTGAACATGACATTGAATGTGTTCCACCACCTGTTGCATGGAAACCAGCTCCACTCTCCCATAGTTCTCTTCAAAAACCCATCAAGTTCTATTTCTTTGCTGAGAAAAATTGTTGTCTTCTTGTCATCAATATGGCAGCTCAGAACTTCAGTGCATATTTCATGTCGAAGATGGATTTGGTGGAATCTGGTTAAACTCATCAAATCTGTACAAAGCCAGAGAGAAATTTATTGAAACATTGCCAGTTCGAGAGAGAGAGAGAGAGAGAGAGAGAGAGAGAGAGAGAGAGGAATGAGAATAGTAGCAAGCAACAAGATCTGGGCAAAAGAATCAAATGTTTTATGCCTGTTCATGCTACATAATGACTCTTTTGCTGTGACTAGAACAAGAGATTCCACCCAGAGCTAGGAGCTTGGAACAAACAAAGAAACAACAACAACAACAAAAACCTAACAAAAAATCCATTCAGATCTGAGTGTTTGAATCTAAGCAGAAGCAGAAACTTGGACCAGAACTAAGAAATTTGATGTAAACTAGGACATGCAACCAGAACTAGAAGCCAGATAAGAAAAAACAAACAAAAAAACAAATAAGCAAACAATCAAAAAGAAAAAGGAATTCCGACTAAACTGTAGAGTATCATGTAGAATGGGGAACTCTTTTGAGAACAAAAAACTCCTTCTACGACTATGAACTTTGACCAGAATCTCGAGCACCAGTCAAAGCATGTTTCAAAATAAACAAGCAAAGAAACAAACAAAAACATGCACACCAGGCAGTCCAACCAGAACAAGGTGCGCTTAGCTTACCAGAATAAACAATTAGATGTGTTGCACATGATTCCACTTTACAACTTCAGAACCGGGGTGTTTGTAGCCGGCCTTTTTTTAAACAAAATCTGCTGCCTCCAACCATGTGAGCAAAGGGTATATATTCTTTTCATAAGTATTAACTGTCTTGTCTAAATATGCGTCAGTAAGCTGACAGGTGACTTCAAGATTTTGAAATGTTTGAGAAGCGCTGCATTTTTCATTTCCTCAGTAGGTCATGAAAGTTTTAGATGTTACGTACGCCACCTGTGATGAAAGAATTAGAATTTGAGGAAATTTGGGAGGAAATTACACGACCGTTTTCGACCTTAAAGTTCAAAAGAGACAAAGTTCACGCGCGGCTCTTCTCCTTCAGCGAAGACGACAAAATTTGGCATGAAAAGGGAAGGTGGAAAGGGGGAGGAAAAAAAAGAAGCAGTCTATGAAGGTGAGGATGAAGTGTTCACAATGAGCAGGAGTTGAACCCCGAGGGCAGCATACGACGCGCCCTGTCTTCTGCTGCATTTGTTGCTCAATCGATCAGGGCAGAGCCTTTGCTAAATCGTGCCGACTAAAGGCCGCAGTAGGCCGAGGGACATACCACAAAACCCAGGGGAGGGGAAATAGAAAATTGGCAGGGCGCAACAAGCCTCATGGAGAAAGCAAAGGAAAATAAAAAAGGTGCCAGTGAAGACAAAACATGAGGTACAACAAGATCAGACTGGCTGAAAACAAAAAAACAACAACAAAAATCAAAGAAGATGAAGAAGAGAAATCCCAGGACTTTTTGAATGAACGGCCAGAAATGTCAATTGGCTGCCGGTACCTTTCAGCGTTTCTGCGAATGAAAACAGGTGGAAAAAAAGGAACAGCACACAGGGGTACGCGAGATCAGTGCCCTTTGTTTTAATCAGCCGCAGTGTGAACTGTACATGTGGCCGGACTAAATTTGCTGTCAATTGAGGATGTACTGTACTTACATGATCAATAGATCTTTCCAGCTAGATTTTTTTTTTTTGATGAATACAAATCCCCCAATACTTTCTTAGCAAATGATTTCATGTACTGCTTATCTGACGATTTTTCTTCATTGAAAAAAGAAAAGAAAATGGAACTTCATTCCCCCCCCCCTTCTTGTTTGTATGTTGTATATTTGTTCTTTGATTAATTGTGTCATGATGGAAGTCTTGTAATTTCAATGTTCATAAAGCTCATGAGATTCTTTTAAAATATCAATCTTTAAACCATAGGAGGTCCCACAAATTTTTGCTTGTTTTTCTTTGTCCACAGTAGAACTCTCACAATGTTCTTATTCATCTGTGCTGCCTGTTACTAATGCCTTCCTCAGACCATTTTGTCAGTTTCAAAGTGAAATTGAATTACAAGATACAAAGGATTAGTCAGTAAATATCAAATCAGAGCCTAACTGCACAAGTGGGAAATTTTATTCAATAGCCACTGTTATGTTCTGTTTAAAAGATTCTCATCCATTGAGGACGGACTGTTTTTTGCTACAAAACGCATTTCCTATAGACACCTGCCCGAGTATTCTCCGGACTCATCTTCAACGGGTTAACAGAAATAAAGAAAGATTCTTAACCGAAATATAGGAGCTGCACAAAAGTATAAGACTAGCATATAAAAGTAGTTGCTACAGATTCTTGGATGTGAGACATCATAGCTAAACACATGATGTCTACCTAAGATATGAATGTAGTGAAGGCTTGCTTTATGCAAAAAAAAAAACACAAACAAATAATGATAATAAATATCCAAAATAATTTTCATTCTTAAACAAAAGCTAATGCTAAGTAGACATTCCTCAAAGTTACCCTGTCATATAATCAAAATACTTATCTTCTTTTCATATATCATATTTGGATGTCAAAGGGATGTACACCGTGTCAGACATGCACAAAATATGGTGTAAACAGACAGGTGTCAAATTTTGAACACCAGCAGAGTTGTTATACTGTACAATACTGTATGGTAAAAGCGCTTGAGTGTATACACCCTGGGGTTTATACATTGTAGAGTGTAAACAGCATAGGATGTGAACGGTGTATAGTGTAAAACCGTTGGGTGTAAACACATTAGTGTGTAAAAGTGAAGAGTGTAAACACCGTAGGCTGTAGACTCCAAAGGGTGTAATCAATGTACAGTGTAGCATAGTCGAGTGTAGTCAGTGTGGGGCATCAACACCAAAGGATGTTAACACTGTAGTGTACAAGCAATGTAAGGTGTAAACACAGTAAGATGTATAAGTGTTTACACTCTGCTGTCCTGACCCCCTGCAGACAGAAATGTGGTGAGGCTGTGTAAAAGGTGCGGGTGTTACAGACTCTGGCAGTGAGTTTGTAAACCCTTTCTGTACCAGGGACTTTGGACAGTGTGTATAAGGCTTTGGGGGGTTTCTGTGCCTATCAGCAGGCAAAGCAGACAAAGTATTAAGTCAGACATATGCAGAACCTACGAGGAGTGGAAAAGGTGCTCAAACTCCAGAAATGGGTTGACTGCTAACCCCTTTTTTTGTAACATCGCGGGGGAGTTTGAGAAAAGCGGGCTCCGTGAAGGGTGAACGGACAAGGCAGCGGGTGAAAATGTCAGAGCGTTAAAATCTACGGTCATTGCATAAGGCCACTTAACTCACAAATTAGACTTCTTTTTCTACTTTTTTTTTATAATCACCAGGCAGCTGTTTTCTACTTAACACCCACGCAGAAGTATGTTTTTCCTTTTGTGTGAGCTATTGAATGAAGTATTTAACAGATTGCCACTCGGGTAACGAGGTATATCGGTCCCCTGTAGATTCAATACTTCCTTTACAAGTAAGAAATGAAAGCCATCAGCTGTTTGACACTGAGTTGTCTTTTGTTATAAATGTATAGGTAATGCTTGATCATGCATAGAGGTAGAAATTCAGTTTCATTTTTGCAACATCTGAGTGGGATTAGCATTCTGCATTAATTGCTGTGGAGCAACTGGCATATTCTTCTTGATATATGAACAGGAAATCTCTTCGTCGATCATCGCTGATGTAAAATGTAATCATTTTAGTTTGATACCAACATGCTTTTTCCCAGTTTTTTCCCAGTGTGCTGTGTGATTTATTTGTTTGTTTGTTGGGCATCTAGTCTAGAGATGAGAGATATTTTTGCTAGTTGTTTCATTTCATCCTAGTGAATATGGCAAATGTGAAATGGCTTTGATATTTGGAGCCAAAATCAACAAGAAATGTAAAGACATGAATATGAAACAGTTATGAAAATGCAAGTATCAGTTCAATTATCAGGCTGTGATGTCACTGAAGATGTTTTTCTTACTGTTACTCGAAAGCTCTGAATATGCTGTAGATGAAGCTCAAAAGCCTGTAATAGGGAAAATCATGTGATGATGACAGATACATATATATGTACTTCATATTGCTTTACTTTAATACCTATCCATTTAACATTTGCCATTCTGATGGTGATCAGAATCAACCCCTGCAGGAAAACAAAAAAAATAGTTCACTCGTTGATAAAATGTTCGATATTGAACATACATTTCTCTGTTAGTCACAAGAATTCCCAAGTCATCTGGATGTTTCTGCTTAGGTGCAGCCTCCTTGGTGCCATAATACCATCATCATACAATAGCCCCAAGATGTGTGGAGACCACCAGTCTGAGGCTGCATCATTGTGGGACGTTGCCATGGTGACGAGATGAGACCGTTTTTCTCTGCCATGCCCAGGAGCAATGGAGAAAGCATTCCTTGGGTCAAAAACGCCCGCCATCACTGCTCCTAGCTCTCTCACTCTCTCTCTCTCTCTCTCTCCACCTCCTCCTTGCTTTCATCGTCATACAATGCCATCGCCATGGCGACGACGAGTCTGTATCATTGTGGTTGGTCCTATTAACCCTGTTTCTATGATAATCTTCATTGTTGGGGGTTTTAGAAGAATTAAGAAGCCCCCACTCCTTGAAAAGATGAAGCATCCACTTCAGACTACCGGCAGGCTGTCTTCTGCATGAATTTATGACTCACCTCAAGTACACCATGAAAATAATCATCTTGGGGTCATAATTTTGCATTCATATGATAAAAGCTTGTATCTTTCTCACAAGATTACAGTGTGGGAAGATATTTTAAACAGTAACAGATGATTAAAAACAATGAGAGACAGGGTGCTGGGATATTTATCATTTCTCAATGAAATACTTTGTAAGCAACAATTGTTTGGTGTGATTTCAAAATGTTATATGAGATGCAAATGCTCAAAAGCATTCATCTTTACAAAATAACTTTGGGTTTTTGGGGGTGACATACAGACGAGGCTACTTTTCTTTACATAAAGAACCTTAAATTGTCCTGTTAACCTGTTGGGGACAAAGTGATCTTGCTGTATACTACACCTTCCAGAGTGTACTCGGGAGTAGTCGTCAACGATTTAAGGTAGGATGGTGTGTTCCAACTGCAGCTATGAATATCATGATGTTCAATGACAACAATTCATTCCATCATATAGACATGCCTATGGAGGATGACTATACTATCTTCGTGTAGTTTGAGGTTGTTGTTTTTTTTCTTTCTTGTAGAAATAGCAAATTATGTAGTGCTTGAAAGACAGAAAAAAAAATGATTATATCAATTCATCATGACATTGCTCATTTAACCCATTAAAGACAGACTGCATTTCACATTTACCCAGCCCCAAAATACCCGGAATTAGTCTTCTTCAACAGGTTAATATTCATATATTGTGGATCTAACAGGCAATGAGAAGAAATAATTGCATATGATGGTAAGCATAATCTCTGTAAGTTGTTGTTGTTGTTTTGGGGGTTTTTTTGGTCAACAGTCAATCATCAGATTATAAAAGCAAAACTCGAATTTCATCCTGTCAATATTCAGAGATTCCTGACCCTTTTTGAAAATGAAATTAGCAGACTAAGTGGCACCGACCCCTATCTGTGATCATTATCATACAATGTGGGAAAGATTTGAGTCACCTTATTCTCTTCAGATGTCACAAGAATTAAAGACACTACATGGTACAGTGGACTCCCGTTATAACGGAGTCCTCGGGACCAGCAGTTTTCTTTCGTTATATCGAAATTTCGTTATAACCGAACAAATAAAGAATAAAAGAACATAGAGCAGATGATGTTGCAGTCTGAATTTTTACTTCGTTGTAGCCGGAATTTCGTTATAACTGTGTTTGTTATAACGAGAGTGCATTGTACAGTAGTGGATTGATTTAAAAGAAGCTAAAATTGTTCATAGGTGAATCTCAGGGAAATCAGGGAATCATACGTTTTTGCTCCATTTAGCAATCACTTTCAACCAGAGTTTGTTTGAAGCATCAGTTTTGTCATGATATTGGAGATATCTTTAAATAATGTCTTCAACATTATCTGTGCCAGGAACATTGGACAGTGTGCAGAAAATGATGAGGATTTTTAGCACCAATCAGCATTCCAAACACACAGAGGGTTAGGGTGGGGAAATGTAGGTTCCAGCTCATCGAGCAACATGCTTCTTGTGAGCTTCAACTCATGCCAGGATTCCTTGATTCATTCGTACATTTACAGCACAAGAGAAGTATGCAGATGCAGCCCCTCTGCGATGGTGGCGCCAAAAGTCGTTGAGTTCGCTCGTGGTCAGACACCACGGGGGAATCTCGCTGGTGTTTCCTTGGCACGGAGAGAAACCACGAGGGGCGGGAGCGGTCTAAAAGTGGTGGTGTGATTCGAGAGTGACCGGTGTGTCTCCTCTCCACGAGCTTTCCTCGTTTTCCGCCAATGATGGTATGACAGTCAATGGCGTAGTGGCAGACAGCCCGTCTCTCCGTGTGCCAACGAGGGCGCTATATAGCCTCAAGGCAGCTCCAGTGGTCCCCATCCCCCCCCCCCTCCCACCTCACAAATCCTGAATCGTAACAAGAGCTGCGGCAGAAAACACCATCACACATCGACGTAATCATATCATGTGTCATTTTTAACTCTGGCTATTGATTGTGTCACACATGGAGAGATACATACACCAAACCATCTCCCATCCTTCCCCCCCCCCCCCCCCAGGAAAAAGCAAAAGAAAACTTAAAGTAGGAAAACAGCAGCCAACAAAAAAGGGACTCAAAATTTACATATAATTCTCAGTCTGCCATTAGGGAATTGGATCGTGCCTAATCCACACACTCGCTCAGTAATTTGGGACTAAAAAATTCATTTTGTATTCCTGATCGGGGCAGCCAGGGACTGCATTGAGATTCACAGGTTTGTCAGGAGAATTTTTTCTCCTTTTTTTTTCTTTTAGTCTCCCCGACGGAGTTACGTTTCATATCTGTCGCCAGCGTGGCACTTACGGTCGGCTGAAATCCGCTTCTCCGGCCTCTTGGTGTTGCTTTCTGGCGGAATCTGAAAATCGGTGCGGTGCGAGCTGTCATAAAGATCGGGTTGGGTTGAGCTTTCGGCCGTGATGGTGCTGTGAAAATTGATTTCCTTCTCCTAGATTTTTCATTGAGAGTCAAGTCTGCATCACCCTTCTTCATTGCTGTTCTTGATGTTGTTACCTATTTTGTTGTCATCCTTCAGAAAATCTGCATTTGTGATGGATGGGATTGACGACTAACCTGTAGTTCGACAAATTCCTATAACATTGTAGCTATCTTTCGCAGGGCCGCGTAAATGCTCTCAACCTTTTTGCTTCTCGTAAATAACTTGTAGAGACAGAACCACGTTCATGTGTGATTAATTTTATATTTTCCACCTGTGGCTGTGTCTGAGAAGGACATGCAAGAAATCCAATCACCATGGCAACAAGTCAACTATTCCTACCTTGACTGTTGCCAATTTAAGGAACTACCATAGCTCACAGTGATTTCTCATCACAGTGTGCTACACTACATTACACAAATGTGCACAATGGGCAGTGGACTGTCGATGTGGTGTACTGGACATTGTTTACGATTCATGGATCCCTCAAAATTGATAACGATAAAAGATACAAGATCAAAGCTTCTGTGGGAACTCATCATCTTCGTGGTGAACCCGTTGTTCGGTCTACAATTTTGTCGAAGCCAGCTTTCCCTAGAGGATCGATTGGATGAGACATTTGCTAAAATTGTCTTGGACAAACCACCAGTGAAGCATATCACTGAAGATGATAGGGTCGTATGTAAACTTGAGAAACATCAGCCCAAAACCAGGAGGTTACCAAAAAAAAAAAAGTGATTAAGATGAGGCCGGTTACACCCGATTTGCATAAACTCCCAAAACAGAACTGACTTCTATTCATGCCCTCAGTTACCCAATACTCCATTTGAATCGAATCCTCATTTACTCTTGAATCCCAAAGTAATCAATATTCATTGAAAAGTCTCCTAGATGGGGGATAGCTTACACAAGGTGCATGACTAAAATGTACGCAATTTTCAGACTTTTCACGAGTCGGTCTCCACAAAAAAGAAAGAAAAAGAATTCCATCACTCTCTTGCTGGACATTGCGCCAGGTCTTGAAGCAGACAAATATGAAAGGCTACTCTTGATATGATTCTCGTAATCATCATCTCTCGAACTTTTCTTCCGTTCTTGACTTTGCACGGTCTGCCGAAAGCCCTTCCCTCCGTCCTCGAGATCAGAGCGAAATGTATACGTTAACTCCAGAATGAGAAAACAGGAGAATTAAAGGAACTGGGTGAAATGGCGTAAGAGATATGGCTCGCTCTCGCGTGCCCTTAGACTTGTTAAATTCTACCCGCGCCGAAGGAAACGACGCAATCCGATGCGCCGCCTTCGATTGCGCCACCGAACACCGCCGTCGCTCCGTCGAGTGCACAGCTCTGCCCGCGCATCCATTCTCGCAAGATCGACAACTCTGCCGCCGTGTGACCTGCTCATTGTAGAGATAAACACGATCCAGAGCCTGGACTCTGCTCCCTCTAGCTTGGAGCCCTGGATAAAATTATGTGGTTGATTAGGATCACTTTCAGTCCGTGTGTCTGTCTGTCTGTCTGTCTGTCCATTTGTAGATGTGTCTGTAGTACATGTCACATGAAGGAGGCCTCATCCTACTCAATTGGACAAGAAAAAAAGTCCCTTTTTTTCTCAAAAAAAAAACAAAATCAGAGGTGAATGACACAAAAATATGAAAGTAAATTTGACTGTGTTACACTCTTCATGTAGTAGATGAGATGGCAAAAACAGATTTTATCAAGAGCAAAGTTCAAAAACGAAAAGAAAAAAATATTCTCCTGAAATTACTCTCCCTTGTAGACCACGGTCCGTGTATTTAGAAGGTATGCGGTTTCTTGTGTGATTCACTGCTGCGGTAGGGTCTTTTTATATACTCTCGCTCACACAGAAAAGGTTACGAAATCCATAATTTATCACAATCGTTGTAACGAGGTGTTCGCAGTGCCTGCAGACGTGCGCCAATATCAATAGGTGGGACTGAAGTGCCAAAGCTGCCTGCAGGCTAGAATGGAAGAAATTTAATTGACAGTTGGCTTTCTTTGCAAAGAAAGTGAGGGGGTAGCACTTCTACCCCTGTGTGAACTCAAACTATGTCTGTTTCCCTGTTTTCTGTCCTTTTTTTTCTTTCTCCTTTTTTTCCACCGGCAATCCAGTGATTCCTCATCACTTCCTGCAAGGAAATTACTTTATGAAATATTTCTGATGCAACATCATTTCTCTTTCTGCCTTCCAGTCAGCTTAAAACCAGCTGCTTATTTTCAGATAACTGCCTGCATGGTTTGACCTACGACACTTGCTGCATTTGCATCCCCACCCCCCCCCCCCCCCCCCCCCCTCCTTCAACTGAACTCCTGCCATTCGACATTCTGTTTGCTATTGCAGGTCACCAAGATGTGTTCTGGGCCCCGATTTCATAAAAAAGTTGATATGATAGCAACTCTTGCTGGAATGGCAATTGTCATGGTAACAACAAGAATCCAGCCTCCTGATTGGCTGATGCTATGGGAAGTTGCCATTCCAGCAAGAGTTGCTATCCTAAAACATCTTTTATGAAATGGGGCCCTGGTCATTCAAAATGAAAGCTTTATAGTGACAGGTCCTATCCAAGATCTGAAGCATCTATTTAGTATAATCTGTTGTCCCAGAACAGGTATTGAGGATGTACATTGTACCATCTATACAGAGAATAGGCAAAGGTTCAATGGTAATTATAAAACTGTTCTGTGAAATCTCGTAACAACAATTGCTGACAAAACCTGCAGTTAAACTAGGGTACTATATCATTAACCTCATCGAGTACTGGTGGGTACAGAAAACTCCATAGACTTGTAAGCACTGTCCAAAGTCCCTGGAATAGAAAAGGGAGTGAGGACCCATTATGCAGAGGGTTCAAGTCCCCCGAATCTTGTAGGAGGCTCCTAGCTGCTAGAAAAAACAAAACTACGTCTTCGTGTCCTGACAAAAGAAAATGGAAGCCTGAGTAATTTGGGAGTTATAACTGCCTGCCGAGATGCATGTTACCACCTAAGCATCTCCCTAGTACCTCTTGGGAACCTCCCTAATTTCAATGTGTAGATACCGGCAGCCCTGCGTCATATTTCTGGGGGTCTTCAGTACATAGACACTCCTTGCTATTGACCTTGATACTAGAGTTCAATGTTTGCATTCAATCCTGGAGTAGGTTTTGTTGTTGTTGTTGTTGTGCATTGATGTAGAACTTTTTTTTTATTGGGAAGGGGGTCAGAATAGATAGACAAATAGATGAATAGATAGATAGAAAGAAAGAGCTAGATAGATACCATTAGCAGGTAGACAGATAGATAGGTAGATAGATAGACATATAGACAGACAGATAGATAGATAGATAGATAGATAGATAGATAGATAGATAGATAGATAGATAGAACCAGATATAAGGAGCTAGCTAGATAGATAGATACATTGATAGATAGATAGATAGATAGATAGATAGATAGATAGGTAGATAGATAGATACATTGATAGATAGATAGATAGATAGATAGATAGATAGATACATTGATAGATAGATACATACATACATACATACATACATACATACATACATACATACATTGATAGATAGATGGACACATTGATAAATAGATAGATAATTGATTGATGGAGTTAGATATATAGAGAGATATATATCTAGATAAATAAATACAGATTAAATGCAAACTACCCTAAAGTGATATATGAACAACACGGAAGCATATATTGAAAAACTCTTCAATTATATATTTTGATGATGAAAGAAGAAACACACAAAAGGATCTCCAGAGGGCACTGACATATATTTGTCCAGTTCAATATGCTTCAGGGAAACAATTCCTCTTACCTTTCAGAGAGGAAAAAGAAAGACAATTCATTTGATATTGTCATTTGCAGTGTCCTGTGTATGCATTCATTAAATGTAACGTTGTATTCTTTGAAAAATCGAAGTATGGTCTCAGTTGTTATGTAGATTTGTCAATGAAATGACAATCTGATGAAGTTCTCGTCACAGAGGAAGAGAGAAGGAAAGACAGATAAGAGGTAAGAGGGAAAGAAATGTGTTTATAATGTGGATGTTTGAGGGAGAGCTACAAGAAGTGTTTGGTGTGTGTGTGGGGAGGGTGGAGGGTTACTGGGCGATTAGTGCCTGTCAGAAAACAAAACAGAGTTGCCCCGGCAAAGCTAACACGGTGCTTGTTTTCTCGAGTTTGGCAAAACGACTCTCGGGCGTTTTTCGGGCACGTGTTTTTCCAGCTTTCGGCAGCCGAAAATCAGATTCCCATAATGCACCGGGGCAGATGAGGGGGCTTTCCAGTGCCGTTGCTCCCCTTTTGAGGCACATCTCTCATTTCCCTCATCCTGAGAGGTTTCTAACAGCTCTAACAGCTCCTCCACGATGCCTTTTGTTTTCTAGAATTTCCAGCCCCTTGTGCGAGGCGACTAAATTACTTCTAGCCATTGTGTTGGTTTTACACCTCAATTTTCCCGTCCGTCTTTCTTGCTTTTCTTATCTCAGCCGTCATCTCGACACTTTTGTTTCATTATTTTGTCTGTCCAATTAGGTTGGAAAGAGGGTGTTTGACTTGCCGTTTGTAGTGACAGCCCTATCAGTCATTCTGCAAAAACTTTTTTCTAGCAAATTCCAGTTACAAAATGTCACTGTTACCATGGCTACCATTTCATCATATCATTTATTACTCATTACTACATTTGTATGTAAAAAAAAATAGTATTGCTACACAGCCTGTACCTATCAATTTTATGAATGCTATGTTCATATTTTATTTTTCATTTCATTTCTTACAAGATTTCCAAATGCTATCTTCACACTCACACAGAGATCTATTCATTACTTCTTGTTTGTTTTAACCTGTTGAGGGCAAGCCAATTTTGTAATAAAACGTATATCCCACAGACACCTGTCAGAGTATGTACTTGTGACTGGTCATAAAAGGTTTAATTTCTCTTTTGATTTCTTTATCCGCCTATCTGTAATTGTGTCTCTCTGTACCTCTCCTGAACACTTCACCCACTTGCTCTATTTCTACTCTGTACTGTGGTCATTTTAACTCTTTGTTGTTTTCGTCTACCATTCTTTCGCCAGTCTTTCCATTCCAATAAGAAGAAAAACTGCAAATTTTGATCTTGCCAAACCATCTCTGGACTTCACTGAAGACCAACCCTGTATACCCCTTCTAGCTATTCAGCACCCATTGCTAATGTACCCCAGCCACTTAAAGAGAAAAACCTTTACAGGAAAATCTGCTGTAATTATGGGGTGATCCCCAGAAATGCAGATAAAAAATGCTCGATACCAGAGTTACATCTAGTTGATCGTCTCGATCGCATCTCATCCATGCAATCAATTATCGGAAAATCCTCTTCTTCCAGATTCCGGCGTGCTGCTCTTATTTTTTCTTTTCTTTTTTATCGCAAAGAAGGTAAACACTACTTGCTTTCTCTCTCTGGTTCGCTTGCTGCTTTTTCGCTACCGTCCTAATGGGGGGACGATTTCTTCTCACCACTGATTACATGGAGATGGCCGATACCACACGCATTTAGACCACCGCAAAAACCAATCCGCAAAAGTATCTGCGGCTCCGCGCGAGTGAGAGAAAGTCATGCATTTGCATGAGTCCACACGAGGGGAGAGCCACAAATGAGATCGCTGTAGCCTTCTTCTTTTTTTCTGCCACTTCAGCTTGCCTTGCATCTCAGCCAGCCTTTCCGCAAACTAAACACTCTTCCCGATCTCCACAAAAACTTTCTCATGCACCGCCTCAAATGTTATCTTAGATTGTCTTGTTGCATTACATAGACATTTGGTTAAGATATCAGCAAGTTTCTGGAAATGAATTCGCACAGTCATTACTAGTCAACCATCACTGAAAATATTTTGTATATTTGTTTATATTTTTATGACTTGTGTAAAGAATATGTTTGATATTGTCATACTTATTTTTCTTTTATATACAAGTGGAGAAATTAAACTTACTGAAAATAAAACTTACTGAAAATGAAACTGAAAACATTAAGAGTGCTAATGCAGTACAAACCAGTGAGCATCTAGCAAAACAGCCATTGACTGTAGACAATGCATTGATATGCAAAGTAAGTCTTAAACAAACTAAAAAGAACAGGCCAATTTACTGGGGCATGCATTCTAAAGGCCGTACAAATGAATGAGTTTAAAACCAAATAGACATTAATTTAGATAATGCATTAATTTGATGTGGTACTGCACAATGTGAATAATTTATCAGTACTGTTTGACATATTGTGGGAGCTGGGTGCCTTTAAATATTCTTTACAGACAAATGACGCCAAATAATTGCTGTTCATCATCATCATCATCATCATCATCATCATCACAAAAGAATAATTTTAACCCTCCCCCTCCCCCCCCCCCCCCAAAAAAAAAAAAAAAAAAAACTGCCACTTTATACAATGCACTCTCTGAATATGTTGGAAAGCAGAAAAAAAGAAGGGCAACAAGCGAGACTTTTCCTAAACAGTGGCCGTTCTCGCTCCCCGCCCCTCGCATTTTTGCCCACCAGGCTGCGACGGCGCAAATTAAATAATAACACGAATTGACAAGAGCATGTGCTGCATATTTTGCGTCCAATCGTTATCCTATTTCCTACGAATTTACCTTACGGAGCTCATTCAATTTGCCCGCAATTATCTTGGGGCAAAACTTTAACAAGAGCCAATTGCTTTCATCACACTCTTCTTTTTCTTTTCATTATATATATCCTCTTGTCCCTCTCTCTCTCTCATTCATTATGTCCAAACTCTGTTTTCCCTCTTGGCATTTCGGCAAAGTTTTTACTTTCTTTCAGAAATATTTGCATAGACTCGGCGGAGAAAGCGACGGCGTAGTGTGGGAGTGAGTTTGCACTGTTTTTTTTTTTTGTTCAGTGCTTGTGTAATTGGTTATGGAGAACTTTCTTCTGAGGTAAAGAGTGACTTTTATGACCCTGTACAAATAACCAGCAGGGATAAAAAGACAGACAATATGAATCACATCAAAGCATCAGAAAAATAAATGGATGATTTCAGTTATCAATCAATTTTCATCCTTTTCTTCTTTTTTTTTTCTTTTTTTGTTGGGGGGGGGGGGGGGGAGGGGTGCTCCTCTAGTCTGGTATCACTAACCCCTACTTTCCCAAAAGTTGCCTAACCCACTGAAGACGAGCTGATTTTGCTATAACACGCGTTTCCTATAGACACCTGCCTGAGTATACTCGGGACTAGTCGTCAGTGTGCTACACACGTTTCTTTCTTATTACCATCATTATTTTCTTTTATTTCTTCATAATCTAGCCTTCGCAATGTATCTGCATAGTGTCCTAAAGAAGCGCAGAGTGCATTGCATTTAATCTTAGCACCTAGTTGTCTTCAAAAGCCCCAATATAGTGACAGAATATTAGCTGTTTCCGTAGTACAATGTAGTAAAGCCATAAAGTAGAACTCTATCTCATATCATACAAAGTGTAGTACTAGAAACAAAAACGTAAAGATTTAAATTTGCTTGTGTATATGACTTCATTTTTCATACCACCCGAATAAGCATCAGTACCATCTTTATGCTCACAGTCAGACCAATTAGCCCGTTGAAGACGGGCTGATTTTGGTGCTACACGCATTTCCCATTGACCCCTGCCCACGTATACTCAGGACTCGTCCTCAACGGGGTTAAGAAACACGCTCAAAACACAGGATGATAGACCAAGTGGTAAAGAGCAATGTTCACTTTTACACTGATGGTCCTTCGATGTCCCTGGATGCATTTCCGGCTCAGAATTAAGGTTTCCCAACAACTTTCAGGGAGCTTTGGGCAGATGATAAACACAGCGCTGTTTATGTCTCTGGGGTTTGAAACGGTTTTCTGTAATGCTGAAAAAAAAAATAAAGAAAGAAATGAAATGTGATTGCAAACGCATCTGAGCCATAAGTGCATTTCCATGGAGATGATAAATGCAAAGTCATTTTGAAATTCATTTATAGCTCAGACTTGCCTACGCCAACCACTGCCAACAACACATCTCTGCTCCTTGGGTCAAACTGTGCAATGTAATCTGCACAGTGACATACTGTAAAAGTGGTTAGTTTCGAGCGAGTAATTTTTCGCGCTCGGCTGGGTGAGATGAATTTCGCTTGTTTTTAATTCCGCAGAATCAAGACATTTATTAGTGGAACATACAGCGTGCATAGATATTTGCGTGTTTTTATTTTCGCTCTGGTTTCTGGTCGCAAAAAATTCCACACCACGAAAATTTCCACTTTTACAGTATGGCCTACTGTACCTGCACTACGTTCAGAATATCGTGAATGCCTATAGGACCTGCACAACAGAGAGTGCATGCAATACGTGTCCGCTATCTACTTTTGATTATCCAGCTTTATATTGTCAAGCTTTATAAGGAAAATGGCGACGATCATCATGCCATGCAATGGCGCCCTCTTGAGTCAGGGATCCCTTGTGCCTTTAATATTGCAACTTCTACGAACAAATCATTCATGAGGTGGCTTCCTCTGCTTGGATGTTGGATGTATCACAAATGGACCGAATTATAAGAATGTTGGCCCACGAAAACAGCCAAAACACAAGTGGAGTTCGCACTGTCTGCACTTTTGTTGCAGTCGTACAACACTTTTGTTTGTTTTTATTTCTGATTTTGGTTCGCCTTCTTCAAGGTCTTGGGAAGGGGGGAGTGGATATTCGCAGACATCGTTGGAAAAAGTGCAAAGGTGTCACATTTGTTGCTGTTTTTGTTCAAAAAAAAAAAAAGAGGGATAGAGCTTAAAGGGAGGATTTAAAAGGTCAAAGTATTTTAATCAACCTTGCACTTTGTCCTTTTTTTTTATGCATTTCTTTTTCTCAACTATTCTGGAGAACTTGAGTGGCAGAAACTTTGCAATTAATTGCAGAGAGTACGCAAGTAACAGTCCCGTTCATAATGTCATAGTGTGGATTTACACTGCCTAAGGGAAAAGGGGGGGGGGTTGTTTATGAGCAAAATGGGATTAAAGGGGAGGGGGGAGAATTGAATTTTGTAGCCCATGAAAATGAGAGAGGTTCTTTCATTTTTGTTGTCGATTGTGGAAAACAGGAACTGAATTTTTGGTCCAGTTGGAGAAAAAGAAAACCTTTGCTGTTTAGTCAGATGGGCAAACCGTACCATTTCATTTCTGCTGTGTAATGCTGCCTTTGCAGGACTTTTAGTTGTTGATAAGAGAGGCTTTGAATAATGTGAATATATACTACAGCTTCTCTCCTGTTTGATAATAAATGTGAACATTGTGTCTATTTTGTTTCTGTCACCCACTAGGCGTTTTCACATCAGCCCAATGAAAATCCGAGCTCGAAATGTATTTCATGGTCGCAAATTAGCATGCTATTTCATTTCCAATTTACATAAACCCAAAGAGCTAAATTCAATAGCTGAACATGCACAAACAGCATCAGTAGAGCACGCACCTTCAAAAAATTACCAGCGATTTAAGTGCAGGTTTCCTCGTTCGGTCAGGTCACACACAGTAGTCATGATGGGATGTATGGCACTAATTTTTGCAAGTTTGCAAATCATCTCACTATTTTGGAATTTTTATATGACTCAGATATAGGTGTGCCTGACATTGAAACTTTATTTCCCCCTAAACACTGTTTTTTCCTTCTTTTCTTTCAACCCTTTCATTGCCAGGGACTTTGGACAGTGCATACAATGCTATGGGGTTTTCTGTGTCAATCAACACTCAAAGCACACAATGGGTTAAGCACAGATATTTAAATTATTACGTCACCTGCAGACAAAAATGTTGTTGTTTCCACTCAGAAATTCCAAGATTTGCATAATTACTTCAGGACAAATTCATGCTACAAATTGCAACGGTATGAAGGACAAAAGACTGAATATTCAATTTCGTACATGCATCAAATATAAAAATGTTTATATTGCATTGCGAGACATTTGTAGGAAATAGCCCTCTGGAAATGAAACATTGATGTGGCGCAAAGCATGCCTCAGTTTGTGTATTTGATTTTCACTTCGCAGCATTTCAACATTTGATCACTGGCATTCTGTCAGTCATTCCAAGACATGTCAAGCTGCTTAGCATTGGATGACTGAAATAAGACCTAAAAAATACCTGTTTCAAGTATTAATCCTGTGTGTGCTGTGTTACAGAAAACCCCATAACATTGTACACACTGTCTAAAGTCCCCGGCACAGATAGGGTTAAAGCATTCCCTCAACTCGAAGCTCTATGATACCACCGCTGAGAAAAGTGGATGCCGTTTCCATTAAGCGACATTTTCCCCAGAGGTGTGTTTGGCTACTCGCTCGGATATCACAAAATCCCTTTTGTGGATGTCCCGGTGTAATCTGAAAATCTTCTTTCCGGATACAAACGAGCAAATTTCAACTCGGTTTCATCCGCACACTAATGTCGCTCTTGCTTTTATAACAATGAGTTTTCTTTGCATTCTTTATTTCACCTGGTTCTTTGCCCCTCCCTCAGCATGCCCCCCTCTTCATCCCCCCTTTCTTACCCTTTAATAACTGGAGGGCCTGGCATGAATGGCATCTCAAATGCCCATGGAAACCCCCCTCATCACTCGATACACTTGCCCTTCAGACATCGCTATTTGCTCCATTTACAACCGGGAACAAGACCCGGACGAAAAGGTGAGGACGATTCACAGAGAAGAAGATGAAGAAGAATCGTGGCAGTGGAGAAGGGGGGGGGGGTCCATGGTTCCCCTTCACCAAACTTTTCCCACGGGAACTCGCTAGCATCGACACAAGAGGTCCCACTCCAGCAATTATCCCAATTCGTCAAATTTACTCCGGCAGCTAACGGGCTGTATTTTGATTGGCCCCGGGCCAGCAAATGAACCCGGGCGGGTGTGTTTTCGTCCCCGTTTCTTTTTCCCCGTTACCCCCCTCCCCATTTTTTTTTTTCTTCTTTTCATCCTCTCGTGTTCGTGCATCTATTTTTTCTCGCCTCTTTTTCTGTTTCCCTTCACCCAAGTCCTTTTTATTTTAAACATTTCTTTCATTTGCTATGTTGAATGCTCCCAACCAACTCTCGTTTTCTGAGTGACGGAATGTTATCACACCTTTCCTCGATTGGACAGATTTCTCAAGCATCCCGCGAAAGGGAACGGGTCGCCGCCGTCGTTGAGGGAGAAATTGTTACGGCAAGAATTTAATTCCACTTTCCCTCCCATCATGTTCACAATTTGGAAACTCTCCTACTCTCTCTCTGTAATTCCCCTGTCATCTCATTACCTCTTACGCATCACGCCGAGAGTGACTTTGCGCCCGATGCCTGCTTTGCGGGAGCTGCTTCACGAGTCGACAGTAGCTTGTAGATAGTAAAAACTAAGATGATAATGGCATGAAAGTCATTGTGTGGGACAACAGTCATGCATGTCAAAAATATCGCTGGAAGATTCCTCGGAGTTGTTCATCTTTTTTGGCTTGTTCATCAGTTGAATAATCATGTTAGAGTTTTCATCTTTGCATCATTTGTCTCTAATCTTTCTTTTCTCTCTTCTGCCTTTCTGCGTCTTGTGTCTTTCTCATTCTACTTTTTTTTTTCTCTATCTCTATCTATCTATAGATAGAGAGAGCTAGAGAGAAAAGAAAGAGAGCTAGAAAGAGAAGATTAAAAGATCTTCTACTCTGTTGTGTGGTTGATCCATTTCGAAGAGCTCATCCTTGGACTTTCATCCTTTCAACTCCCTTGACATGTTTAACAACTACCTTGGATGCAATCAACACTCTGAAATCAGTTTAGGAATTCACAAAATACTGGTGTGTCTCCTGGATTTTTTTCCCCAGTTTGAAGATTTTTGCATTCTTCAAAAAAAGAAATTAAAAAAATTGACGGTCGTCCCATCTTTATTTGTTGTTCATAGGTCTTCCTTCTTCGTTCTGTCTTGTGTTTTCCCTCTTCTGCATCTTCCCATCGTAAGGACTTCCCCCCCCCCCCCACCATCCACCTGTCTGATGGCCGGTCCTCGTACCCCGACTTGAGGGTCCCGAAGATGCGTCAATTAATATCCCGGCCGCGTCATCGCCATCGTTGGCGGCAGGTGTATTCTGACACGTCCCCGTCTTCTGCCCCCCAAAGACGCGTAACTCGAGACGCGGGGGCAAAACGTTAGCAAGGAGTCAAAATCGAACCCAGACCGTCGTGGCACGTCGCTCGGCCAGACATCGGGGCGCCGGACGCGAGTTGTTTGTCTTTCTCTTTTCTTGTAACTTCCAACACCCTCCCCCTCCCTCCGCCCGATCCCTTTCCCTAGAAGGGACAAATTTCAATTTTTAATTTTCTAAATAGTCACTTTGCTGTTGTCAAATGATCTTTGCTACTCGAATGTAATTATCATTGCATCTGAATGCCTGTAGGCGCACAAGCCACAGATGTGCAAGCTCGTGTTTGGTTTTTTCGCGTCAGCGAGGGCCAATTTGTGTGTGTTCGAGAGGGCGTTTGTTATCATAAGAGTATGAGTCAAAGTTTGTGAGATGCTTTTCCAAAATCCACTTCTTCGCGACTATTTAACGTCGGGTCACGGAATTCATTTAAAGTCAAGAGAGTTAATCGCTCTCGCTCTCTTATTTTTCATTACTTTGAGGTTAGCAGAGTTTATTGTTGTAGCATTTCATTTTTCTCTCTTCTCTTCTCTTTTTCTCTATCTTCCTCACTTGGTCTGTGTCTTTTCTCTTTTATATTTTCAATTTCTTATCAGTGCGCCGAAGACTATTATGTCCAGAAAAAAGGTTTGGAGCCACGATGCATTTTGAACATCACCGTAACATGCTTTACAGATGACAAAATGGTGGACATGATTTCATTTTGAGTGATAATTCATATGCTCGAGGTGGAAAATTCATTGCAGAAACTGTTCGACCAAAGTTCATAAGGAGCAGTCATTGTTTATATTTCTGAAGTGTAGATCAATGTACAGGATGCGGGTAGAAAAGAAGCAGAAACACTAAGTATTGAACATGTCTTTGTTGTATCAATGCAGCAATTATGACATACACATTGTCCTTGAACCAAGACTAGTGATTCTACAGTCTCGCATTCCCCCAAAGTCAGTGTCAATCACCCCAAGCTGACCACAAATCTATGCCCTGCTCCAGCTCCAATACATTTACCAGTCAAAAGGGTCAAGAGAATCTGGACACTGGTTTGATTGGCTCTGTTTCAGTCCAAAATGGGGATATCACAAGTTATGACAATTTTTGTCACTTTTTATCAGTGGGAGATCTGACCTGCGGCATTCTTGGGGAGATTTTTATGGGAATAAATCGTAATAAACCAAAAATAGTGTATCAGCATTAGAATCGATGAAATCACTCATACCCTGTGAAATATATGAATGTTAAGCTGCAGGTGATCCATCTGCCGGGGTATTTAGTCAGTACAAATCATGTCAAAACATTTCCTTTCTGTCTGTCTGTCTGTTTTTTGCTTTTGTTTTTGTTTGTTTTTGTTTTTTTTACAATGCAAATGCTTGATGTGGGTTTTCTTTTCTATCACTAGGATGAGTTTAGGATACAATGTTGGTTTTGTTTTATTTTGGGTTTTGTTTTATTTTGGGTTTTGTTTTGTTTTGTTTGTTTGTTTGTTTGTTTTTTTTTAAGACAACTTTTGTCTCATATTCTGTAGCAAATGTCTGACATGCACTTGTGTGTTTCAGCATATTTCTTTCTCGGCTACTGTCTGTAATTCCTGGATAGAAATTCTTTGTTTCTTGCATCAATGCATATTGCAGTATAGTTGTGATCGCGTGTGAACTGAAAGTTTTCTCCACAAAAGTTTGCATCCCTTTCTCGTTGGCTCATCATGCCGTTGTTATTTCAGCAAGTGATAGTCCCGTGATTCTCTCGGTGTTGCATTTCCCCCGTCCGGAGGATGAGTGATAACAGGCGAATTCCTCGGTTTGATCTGTCTCCGCTTCCGCATTCATCGCTTTGAGAACGAGATGGCAAACAAAATGCATCACTGATTGCAACGGAGACCATCCTTAATTGAACCCAGTGGTACGTTTTTCGGGGGTGCGACATTGCAGGCAGGAGGCACCGGACAAAAAATGTGTTCCATGTCCGTTTTCCAGCCACGGAATTGACAAAGACAACTACAAGGGGACTTATGGCTATAAAAATTCCATCCAGTCGCCGATTGCCCCCAGTGGTAGCCCGCAAGACTGGAGTATCTGTCAGAAGTCAAAACCATTTTGTCATGAGAGGGGTTACCGGGGGAAAAGAGACCTGACGTAGCTAGCCCCGGAGGGAAGAAAACATACCGCTATATTTGTCACTAACCCTTGACCGTCATTTACTCTGAACCCCCTGAGATGGGTAGGAATAAGTTTGGAGGAGGAGAAGAAAGGGGGTAGGAGCATTCTTTAAGGGTATCTGTTGTGCATTTTTAATGGTTTTCTACTGGTGTTTTACCAGTTTTCTACCAGTTTGGTTGACAAGCAAAAGAGATCAATAGTAGACATTTGGATGTTTGAATATGTGGGGGAAAAAGATACATATGTACTCACCTATACATATCAAAGATGAGATGGGAAAACAGGAGGAATTGTGGAATGTCATGTAAGTGTAGGTGGAGAAGAGAAGTGACCCAAGATTTCTTGAAGTCTGTGGACACACTGATGAGGTTGTGGAATCTTTCATCCTCTGTGTGCTAGGGACTTTGGACAGTATGTATAATGTTATGAGGTTTTTCTGTGCCAATTGACACTCAAAGTATGCAAAGGGTTAAAGTCTTGAACTGTAAAGACTAGACACTGACTGAGACAGGTGAAAACTTCTGCCTGAAATCATCACCATAGCAACACATGATGATGCAGATGATGATGGTGACGAAGATGATGATGATGACGATGATGATGATGATGATGATGATGATGATGATGATGATGATGATGTTTTAATTTTCTGAAGCTTTTACCATTATATCATTAAATTCATCACTGAAGTTTTGTACGCAAATGCAGATCGAACCTTTTAGAACCACAACTGGATTTTCAAAAGTGAATTTCTAATTACCTCCTCATATATTAGTTTTATGGGCTATCATCTTAATTCTAACAACCTGGATGCAAAGTTTGTCTCTTTACTTTTGCTTTACTTTAAAAAAAAAAAGTGTTTTGAAGGTCTTTATTTTCAACATTGACCCACATGTATAGGCAGTAAAGTCCCACTATTCTTTGAGATTTTTCTTCTGACCTCTACAAGTCTCAAACGATTAGTTTAGGGAAAAGAGGTCAAATTTTGGATACACTAGGCTAAACTTGGGGTCAGTGGGATCCATTCAGTTTTGAATCCCGGGATTTGTGTTGACATAACCCACTATCGGCAAGGCAGTCTAGAAATAACAAAGTTTGTCAAACGTAAAGCTTGAAATCACCAGAGTTGAAATTACTCAGGTTTTTGATACTCTACCCCTCCATGTAGTGGCTCGAGGTACATAAATTTGTGTAAGGAAGATAAACGCTCGAGAAGTGAACCCATCATGGGTAGAAACACAGTGTTGCTAGAGGACCAACGGCATGAACCAGCATTATTTCAAATACATGGGGCTGCATGATTTGGGGGAAATTGTACCCCAAATGTCATCCTTGAATTGTAAGAAGTGCAAATAGGCCAATGATTAAATAAGTTGACGATATTACAGTATCTTATCTCTACAAAAACCCGTCAAGGGTAAGTTCACATGCTGTAGTATACATTTGATTTTCTATAGACACCTATCGAAGTACATTGTATACTTGTGACTGGTCTTCAATGAGTTCACCAAAAATAGCCATATTCAAGATTGTGCTCAGCTAGTCATTAACAAAGACTCACAGGTCCAAAAGAATCAAATTACGCAGCTAAAGAAAAAAGAAGTAGTCCAATTTTCTTTTATACAATGCATTGTGTCCAATACATTAGAGATCTTCAAATAGCAAATATGACATCATCAAATTTGATCTTATAACTAGAAAGAGATAGAGAAAGAGAGAGAGAGAGTGATTATGAACAAATTTAAAGAAAAAATATAAATGGAAAGTAGTAAACTCGCAGGAAAACACTCACATACCTTGCACCGAACTTCGAGCCTCTAAAGACAAACTTAGAACTTGTTTGTCATAGATATATCTGAGTGGCACTGGACTGGGATGAAATATCAACTGCTAAGTACCATAGATTTTCATCTCACTTGTGTTAGCCACTTTTATACTGCGTGGAAGATGGTATCAATGATACCCCGTGTTGCCAATTTGATCCAGCAATCAAGGCGATAGTGATCTGGGAAATTCATACGCATCTTTTGAAACCCTTAGCGGCTCAGCTAGGTGGAAGAAACTTATGCTTCGATACCGTTGTCCAGTGTTTGATCAGATCTGTTTAGAAATGGCAAAATGAATTTTCGATATGAAGTATTGTTCGACAGAAAGCGATAGAGAATGGTGCATCAAATACTTGAAATATGTTTTCCATTTTCTTCCTCACAGCTTTGAAACTTTTTGACTGTGCAGAAGCACAATGAACATTAAATATAACTGTGAGAATTTAAATTGATGTATTGTTTCTGAAATAGCAGTGGCATTCCTACATACTGTTATTATCGTTGTTGTTCTTTTTTTTAGCATGTCTTCACAAAGATTTTTGCTGGTTTTCTTTAACCCATGTCCTTCAAGACTTTGATAAGTTCTGTGCAAAGTGTATGAAAGTTTCAGAATCTTGATCTGTTAACTTGATAAAAAGTTGATATACTTCATCTATAACATCAATATACATATTCACATATTCATAAAATGAGCCACTTTCTCCCAATTCATTTTGTTTTTCTTTAGCTCTAATCAAACAATCATAACCATAGGGTGCTTATGTTTGGTTAATCAGTATCTATTTATCTATTTCTTTAGTAGTACACACTAACACAGGATGCACAATATACTTATTCACATATTCCTTGAAATAAGCCATTTACTCCAAATTCATTTTGTTTTTTCCTTAACTCTAATCATACAATCAGGTAATCATAAAACCATGGTTATGTTTGACTGGTTAATCTGTATTTATTCTGTGTAGTACTACACACAAACATAGATGCACACAACAGCAAACAAGCAAATGGTAGGATATAAATGCTTTCAAGACCAAAATGTATATTCCAAAGTCACAAGCATAGCATGCAACAAAGTCAAACCAGCATTTATGCCTGTTCGATTCCCCAAGATTGCACCGGTGTAAAGTTCACTTCTCGTCAGACGACGTGGGAGTTAATAAAACTCGCTCCTTCGGTGAGGCCCCTCGTCTCTCGTCGTCGCGCGGGGACAACTTTTGGCTCATCCCGATTCATCGGCACTCGTCAAGTTTTCTCCCGCGACAAAATAATATGCAAACTCTCTCCCCGCTCACTGCCTACTGCTCGGAATATGGACATTCTCATGCAAGTCCGCGAGACGAGGAGTGGTGTTATACACATTTGAGTGAAGTAGAATCATCTACGGATACATCTCTAGTGTATAATCTCGCTGCTTTCTCCGTTTTTTTCTCCATCCTATAATATCTCCTTATACCCTTCCATTTCTGTCTGTCTGTCTGTCTCTCTCTTTCTCTCTCGCTCTCTCTCTCTCTCCATCCTCAAATACCCACTTCTTTCTGAATTACATCCCGCAAAATTGCTACTCGTAAGAATGGCGTATATTTCAGCGAAAGTGTTCACCGCAAATCTCAAAGTATTAGAGTAAAGCCGGGCAGAGCCAAAGGAAATGCTCATCTCAATAACTTTTTTTTTCTTTCTCTATTTCTCTCTCTTTCTGTCTTTTAAACTACTCTTTTGCTCTCTCTCCCGATTCTCCTCTTAGAAAACCATCGTCCCACAAAACAGCGGTGTTGTTTTCTTGCCCGAGGGGGGTGTGGCACCCCTCTCCCCCCCCCCCAAAAAAAAGGGGGGGCGAAAAAGAAGACCTGCCATACCATCAGACAATTCCACGATGCTCTTCTCTTTCTAATCTTTGGAGAGAGAGAAAAAAAAAATGATGGAGCTCCTCCTAACTGCATCGGTGCTCCATTTCCATCTCTCAGTCTCGGCTTCACCTTGAACCTTGTTTTTGTCTTTAACCCCTTGTATGCTTTGAGTGCTGATTGGCACTGAAAACCTCATAGCATTGTACACACTGACCAAAGTTCCTGACACAGAATGGGTTAATCCATCATGTGCTTCTTTTTTCTCTAACCTTCCCCCCTCCCCCATGAGATAAGAACAATTCAAAAATCAGTTGTAAGATGTAAGAAGTATCTCCCTTGAAAAAATCAAACAAACAAATGTACAAACAGACATGTATCAATGTAACGAAATCGAGGCTCCTGTCTCCTCTGAATGTGTTCATTCGGTTCTGTTGTGTTGATTTGGGTTAACCCATTGAGGACTAGCTGATTTTGCTATAAACGCCTATCTTTCATAGACACCTGCCCCAGAACACACAGGACTAGTCTTCAACTGATTGAACAAAGGAGTGGCAGTCATTTACCACAGGATGTTGAGGGCAGCTGAAGAGTTCATATCAAACCATTGCCAATCAGAGCAATACCCCTTACATGTAGGTGTACTGTAGAACATTTAGATGCCCTGAGCCTGTTCACTGGTCTAGCCCCCTCTGGTGTGGAATGCCAGGCTCTCTGGGCAGGTGGTTTAGATATAATGCAGACTAAGGGAAAAAATAATTGGTTAATCCAGCCAGGGGCCCCGTTGCATAAAAGTTACTATTATGGTAAATTTGCCATCCGGTGGTAACTTCCATGGAATTCTTGATTTTGATTGGCTGTTGAGTATTGTTGCCATGGTAGTTACCATTGGATGGCAAAGTTAGGAATGTGTCTCAATCCTGAAACAAATCTGAGTCATTTCTATGTAGTTTTATCATATGCAAACGATGTACAAACAAAAACACGTTTCTGGCAGGAAAATGTTGTATTTGCAAGACCAGTATGATAGAGTTATATTGTGACATTGATGTTTATTATGGTTGATCTTTCTATACATGCTGCAAAACATAGAAATATCTAACTGATTTTTTTTTTTCATTTTTGCTTTTCAAATGATTTTCCCTCATGTTTATAGTAGCATACATGTTTTTATAACTTATTACTGCTGTAGCCAAAATAAATCCATATTGAATTATACATCTGATGCAGGTTTCCATCTATTTTTATAGATGATTATTAAATTTGAAATTTTAGAGAAATACATATAAATATAAAAAATAATTGTGATAACAATACATTGACACATTTATTAGAATAATGACATATCAATAAAAATACAGTTGAATTACATCATAAATTATTGCATAACAAACAAAGAAATAAGATAATAGTAATGAAGTTTGTGTGCTGAACATTCATGATCATGCTTGAGAAATGTGGATTTTGGTTCCTTTTACTGCAACAGCACAGAATGGACTGTGAATAAAATGGGCCAAGATAAACTGTTGTCTATCCAATAAACCGGGTTTGAGTGTTGAATTTCATTGAATTCTTGTATTGATTTTTTTTGTTGTTGTTGGGTTTTTTTCGAAGGGATAGATCACCATCCCCCTCCCACTTTATTCCTCTGTCTCCCCACCCCACCCAACCCACCCATCATACCCTACTCCGCCCTACCCTGCCCCCCTGCTCTGCCCCCCTCTAGCCTGTCCATCTCCTTTTTCATGGCGGATTTCCACACCAGGGATTCGCTCCTTGTTCTATTTGCCATCCGAAGGTGTGTCTCGTCTAGCCCTCTTGAATACCCCGGGAGCTACCCCAGTTTCTGTCCCAGCCTCCCTGCTCTCTCTCCCTCTCCCCCTCCCTCTCTCTCTCTCTCACCCTCTATAACCTCTGGGCCACTAGTTTGGCTATTTTTCGGTTTCACGGCAAGGGGGGAGGGGTGAGGGGTGAAATTGGAACGGTGTTGCCCGGAAGAATCCTCCTATCGCTCAAGAAACGGATAGCCCCCGTTCTTAATAAGGAGGGAATTGGTGGATATATTAGCCTAGATGATGTGTTAGATTGGGGGAACTTCTTTTTATCTACCCTGTTGCTATCTTCTCCTCTTTTCTCCCCCCCCCTTTTTTTTCTCCTCTTTCTCCTGTTCTTCTTTGCAGTCTGGTTTCTTTTCACACACTCGTGTCTTCCATCCCCCTGTATCCACTCCGAGTAGCATCACAAGTGGTTTTGGAAAGGGATGAGGCGGGGATGAGATGAGATGTGGGGGGGGGGGGGGGGGGATAAGAGGTGCGCTGTCCCAAACAACCCCCACTGCCGAAAGGGGAGCCTCTTGTTCGTGATAGAGGTAGCGGGATAAATCCAAATCCAGGTGATGCAATCCTTATACGTCTCCTTGCTTCTCGTTTTCTTTTTTATTGGAAGGTTTGCAGTAGGACGAGGCGATTACCAGGATGGGGGCAGTATTTGGTATTTATGGTGTTGTGTCAAGGTGTTTTCCTTTGTTCCTGTTTGTGTATCAGCGGCCGCATTCACACCACAGCAGTCATCAGGTTTTGTTGCATCGTGATGCAAAAATCAATTTCATTTGTCAGCGCTCACACTATTTGCGCTGGATGAATTATCGCGACGTTTCAAGAAAAAGAAAATCCATTAGTGACCAGAATGTGGCCTTGTGCATCTGAGTGTGCAGGCCTACTGTGGATTGGACTGATTTTCATGTCACAAGAGTTAGCATTTTATTGGAATACTTGCAACAACTGATAATAGATTTAGCATTGGATTGCAAAAATCAATTTTCTCAAAATCTTTTAGATTTAAGGTGTATGTTGAAGAAGTTTGAACAAACTGACTCAGCATAGGTTAATGATGCCAACATTAGATATATCAAAACGATGTCATTACCACTATTCCTGCTTGAATTCAGCCTCAGCAAAATGAATATTACTGACCTTATTCTTTTGAAATCTCAAGGAGATTCTGTACCTCATGGAATAGAGAGAATTCTTCACCTTTACTAGTTACATGTATCCCTCCTGCCTAGAATAGGAACTCCTAACAATTATGTCAGATTTATATTCAGTGGTTGTGTCTGTGAGATGCGCGCAGAAGAGATGTAACGGAGAGGTCGGGTGCAACGTATGTAGGACTGCACGGCAAGGCTGCCTTGATGTTGCTGGGGATAAAATGAAGCAGCCTCCCCCCTATGTAAGCTATGATCGTAGCTCAGCAAGGAATGCTCTGTCAGAGAATTATTACATATCCATGGAGGTTTCATAGTTTGCCAGGATTTACCATTTAAGCTAGCAATCTCATCTTTTCTTCTTTTTTTTTTATTCTTTGCCTCTTTCTTTCTCCTGTTTTGGGGCAAGCTTTCTGCAAATCCCACCAAATTTGGTCTGCAGGCAGCGTTCCGCATCATAATAGCGCGTGTCGGATTTCAGGTCAAACAATGTGTGGACTTGGCAGTAACAAATGAAAGATTTGTTGAATTTCCTTTGATTTCGTCCACAAAAAAGTTTAACCCAAACTGTTCCTAGTGCCCAAATGGGACGCATTTCACCGTATTGCTCAGATCGCCAGCGTGGGCAGATGACCTGGAAATAGATGGTTGGGGATAAACATAACTCTGCCTCATTCTCATTTCATTATAACAATCTGCACAGATGGGCTGTCAAACTGTTATACCAGAATTTGATTGTCAACCTTTACTCTTGCCATCCGCTGTAGGAGGGAATGATCCGAATGACAAGGAGCTCGCTTTTGAGAGTAACCCCACCGAGGGGGTGCACTTGAAGGGTTAAGGTAGTTTTTCGGCACGGGCCTGAAAAGCAAACGTTGCATTGTATTCCCGGATTGAATGTTGCGGTATGTTTGCCTCATGAATTCTCATCTTATGGCACAACATTCAAGGAACCATTTTGGTGTCTAAGAGGTGAGGGTCTCAGTGTTCTGTACAGAATGAGTGGAGCCACCTTTAAGGCAAGCCTGAGGTAAAGTTCAAGCCCAAACGAGCAACTTCTTTCTCCGTCGTGTAACTCGAGAGCTTACCCCCTCTATTTGCTTAATTCCCACGGGAGTCAATGAACTGAACCGTACACATTTTTTCCCCCTCCCCTTCCCCCTTTCTTCAAGCAGCAAGAAAACAAATTTAATGATACAGAAGAGGATAGAATACGAGCCCTTCCCTTATAGTCTGTGTAGGTTTATGTAGCACGGGTCAGAGCATTGTCGAAACAGCTTTTCTCCCCTATTGGAAAGCGCCTCGCGATGGAGTTCATTGCATTGTGTAGCTCCAGTGTACCAGCATACTCCTATAACGACCAACAACTGTGTCCTACAATAGGCAGTGCCATTTAAATTCAGTAGATGTCTAGGAGCACTTGTCTTGTGCTTATTCCCCCCCCCCCCTTTAACCCGTTGAGGATGGACTGATTTTGCTACAACACGCATTTCCAATAGACACCTGTAGTCTATAGTCTATACTCGGGACTTGTCCTCACCAGTTGAATATCTATCAACTTGGAAACCATGTAACATGATGCATGAGCACGTTTTTTACCTAATGTATATAGTGCGATATCTTGACAGGAATATTCTTTTATTTTAGCTTTCCTTTCATTGAGTAGAAGTGGTAAAATTTACACAAAATTAGATCTCCCACCCCCCCCCCCAAAAAAAATGAAAAAAATGCCTATTTGAAAGCTAGAGGGAGAGAGAGAGAGAG
The DNA here is from genome assembly GCF_040938485.1 of Diadema antillarum. Lineage (NCBI taxonomy): Eukaryota > Metazoa > Echinodermata > Echinoidea > Diadematoida > Diadematidae > Diadema > Diadema antillarum. The sequence continues at coordinate 143,926 of NW_027271609.1, forward strand.
AGATGTACCAGAACTTTAATCTTCTAGTAATTATCTGCCAATTTGTGGAGGTAGTAGTGATATAGAGGCTTTTGGAACTTATATAACTAAAACAAAATGAAAAATTATACATACAGTAATACATTCAGCCCCTATGAGCAACAAAGTGCTCAAAGGAAAGACATATTTACTCAACCTTATGACACACTAACAATGAATACTAAAAAATTACAGAAAGAACAATAGAGCATTAAACCACAAAATATGATTTCTTGGACTTGGTAAGTATCAAAGCAAATATGGCAAGGATGAAGAAAATAGATGAAACGAATTCACCGTGCCTCTAACATGATCCCACTTCAATAGAATATCATCAGTTTATTGATTTATTTTCTTTAAACTGTTATTATGTTATTGTATTATATTGCTAGTTGTACCAGAGGTACAAGCTGTGCTTTTTGGTGCCATGCCTCCTCAATTACATGCATTGTCATTGCATATAAATTTTATTGTACCATTTTTTGTATTGAAGGAAATAATGTTACCTCGAATTGCATTGAATTGAACTGAATAAAAATGTTTATTTTTTCCAAAGTAGTTCCTTTTGTGCTGGGAAGCCTTAGCTACTTCCAAATAAAATGGCATGACCTTGTGATCTCAGAATATAATATGTATCAGTTGACTGTGAAGCATTTTGTTGTTGTTTTTAGTTGAATGTACATGTAGTTGTGTGTAGATTTAGTTGTGACATGTAATACCAAAGTGTCCATTTTCTTTTCTCTTCCCATCTTCATCCTGTTGCCATGCCAACCACTGGATGCTGATCACCGCTTACATGTACTCCTCATCACAGGTAAGCCATTCGTGCTTGTTTCAGCAGGAGTAGACATGGACGTACAATTTTTGTTGTTTCTGAAAAGCTGTTTCAGAGTATTGCAAGCTGCATGCTGCACTTGTCAAAGTTAAGATGGAACAATGAGCAATTGGTTTCTCTTGATCGGATGCCGAACCACTAAGACAAGATTCAAAGATGAAATCTAGAATAAGGGATGTACAGTTGGTCTCGGGATCGCATCCCTCCTCCTTCCCTCGTCTCCCTTTCCTTTCCTGCTCCTGCGTTTTGGTATACCTGTAACCAACTTTTCTCAGCGCGGTCACACCCCTATGATGTCAGGCAACATTGTTAACCCTTGGAGGACGAGCTGATTTTGTTATAACATGCATTTCACTTAGATGCTTGCCCGAGTATACTCAGGACTCATCCTCAATGGGTTAACAGAGCAAGTGGTGTTTAAAAAAACGAGGGATACTTGTTACACACAGCATCACTGATGTGTGTGTCCAGCTTTCTTTCTTTCTGTTACCTTTCCTTTGAGGTTGGGGGAAGATGGAGCCTGGAAATTCTAGGGGAGAAAAGATAAGACATGCAACAAAAACAGAGAGAAAAAATGCCGTAGCAATGATTTCATGAGACAGATTAGCATGGGTTTGATGAATTTGAGTCTCACGCTAGAAACGTCAGACTTCCGTAAGCCATCTCATTTTCCACCAACTGTCATCTGAAGAAGTTCAAAGAACTGGAAACACTTCTCCTTGCCAAGCCAGTGGACCATGTGATCTAACTCATGATCCAAATTCCTCCCATACAGTACATGTGATTTATTGCTCTCCAAAGAGATGTGCAATGTAGGTATACACAGTTGCCATGGCAATCATTGCAATCTTTAAAGCATCAGTGTATTGTTTGTTAGAGAAAAACTTTACTTTCGGAGAAACTGTTCCAATTTTATTTTTTGAATGACTATATACAGTAGCTACACTGGAGTTGTATTTGTCCTTGTGGTTAGCATGGCAAGATACTTACAGGACTTTCACAAAAGAGGTTCTATGGTCAAATTGTGCTTGGCCACTTAAATTCTTCGACAATTTTACTCACAATATCCTCATCATCGAAATATAGGGATGGATGCCTGACAATGCTTTAGGTTAGTGTAATAATAACGGCAGGGCCCTTCTGGTAGAGCAGTGCTAACACTGAAGAGGCCACTTGAGCATCAATTCTCCATAAAAATCATGTTCTCATCACATCTACAAGTCAACAAAAGAACCAAAGTAAATGCAACAGAACTGCCAAAGACCATGCACCATAAAAGCTGATAGTGCAGATATATGAAGGTATACAATTGTATGTACAGTAGGAGACAATAGCATTTCAGAGTTCATTGTTATTCCTTGTTTAGTGGTAGATCATGTTTCAGTTATTGTAGTACTGAATGTTTATATGTTTTCAAGGGCATTTGAAGTTTGCCGAATTTGAACTTTTTTGTGTGAATGTTGCGTGATGTCTGCTCCCAAGATATTGAGGCAATGAAAAGAAGGAAACTATGAAGCGTTTAAGAGGCAGTATTCCAAAAGCATTACTCCAGCCCAATTTGCATGGAAAATGACCGCTTGTTACATACATTAACAGCTTCGATGTAGGCTATATTGCTATAGTTTATCATGACGGCAGCTTTCAGTTCTCACTTTGCTTGCAAAAAGGCACACCCCTCTGAGACAACGAAAACATGAAGTTCACAAACAGTGACATTTTGAAAATCAGTGATGAACCTCAGCCTCACCTAGAAGATTTTGAGAAAGAATAAAAAGGGTGATATTAACCAAGAATGTCTTTTAGTGTCCATTTATTTTGGTCAATATTTTATGTCCCGGGCATTAGTGCTATATCACTTCTGGATCACAGTGGATGTAGAAATGGACATTTAACAGAAGACATGACATCTTTTACTCTCCATTAGCTAAACACACAAACATACATGCACACACATACACACACACAGACAGACAGACGCGCACACACACACACACACACACACACACACACACACACACACACACACAAAGGCACAAATTGAGTGACTTTCTGTGGTGAAATGTGAACATTTGTATGCAATCTTCCAAATTCATGGGAATCATTCATTCTTCAATGATATTCAAAGGCAATAGACCATTTCATAATTAATATCTGAGCAATTGCAAATGAAGGTCATCGTAGACCTTTTCTTGAAATGTACTTGTAACTGAGGTACTTAGAGACTGGATAGGTCTTCATGAAAAAACAAACAAACAAAAATATGTTTTAAGTATTCACAAATATGTATAAACTGGAATGTACAGGTGAATGTGTATTCTTTTCAATTAAGTTAACACAAGACTTTCATGCAACACTAATACATGTAAATTATTACTTTCTGCTCGGTTGTTTTCAACTGCTCATCTAATAGATTATTCCATATTTTGTAAAGTGTTTGAGTCTAGAGGTCCTTGCAAGCTAGTGCTAACTGTGAACTGGCTTACTAGCCCTGCAAGTTAGGCTTTTGATGAGTATAGGCCTAGCACCAGATAAACACCTATCATCCTTATATTTGATGGTCTTGTTTTTGTTACGGATGGAGGGTTTTTTTTTGTTTGGTTTGTTTTGTTTTTGTTCGTTTTTTTGCTTTGTTGTTGTTTTTATGGTGAAATGGCTATCGTGAGAAGCCTCCTACTTTGAATGATGCGTTCAGTTTTACGACATCGCAAGCAGTATCAAAACCATCGCAACATGAAATGTTTTTTTATGACCAGAAGAATTATATACCTGCAGACCACAAAATTTGTGTGTATCGCTTACAGTAGTTTCACAACTGATGACTGTACTTTTCTCAAAGAGGCCAGGTCAAAACCGTGCAAAATTTTCATCAAGTAAAAAGCTCCCTCAATTTGTGCCGCACTGAAGAATACATTCATAATATTTGGGTCGATTCTTTTTCTCTCTTTTTCTTTTTTTTTCACGACAAAAAGAACAGAAAGAATGGAAATTATCCACAAAAGAAAACTGAAAAAAGGTTAATGGAAAGGTGGGGCTAAGAATGTACATGCCCAAAGAAAAACTTGTTTGTATTTCGCACTTCCGTTCAGCTTCCGTGCAGAACAAGGCAGGGGAACATCGCACGAGGCGTCAAAGCAACACCCAATTCCCTTTATAGGCTAAATGAATTAGCCGTTGGGGCGCACGAATGTACTCGCCCGAGCGGAAAATTTGACGCTTGTTGGCGCGGACGTATAATCAGGGGGGAAAGGTATCATTAGGGTCGGGACAAAAAGTTCTTTTATTCAAGGAGGAACACTTTGGTGGGTTATTTATTTCTCGTTTGTTGTCACGCCTGAAATTTCCTCTTTCATACACTACCAATGACTTGTGGTTAATTCTCCTCTCTTTTTTACAGCATGTTTATATTTTTGTGTGTGATCAGACATCCTTTGTCAAGTAAGTTTCAGCACGAATGAGTTCTGCCATTAAACTGAGGATGCACTGCACCCACCTCACCCCAGGCTTTCATGAATTCTTTCTTTCAATCTTTCCATCTGAATTCATGTCAAAACTTGTGCTGTTTTCAGTCTAGAATTAATCATCATTTTGATTAATCTTTAGTTCATCACTAGCTTCTCCAACTCCTTGTGCTTGGCATACCATTTTATTTCCAACGAGAAGCTTCCACGTTGCATCTCTTCAAAGTCTTTCTACCACCCCATTCTTGGAATCATACCCCTCACTGCCCCAATGTACCTTCCCTCCTCATGTACGTTATGGTCAAATTCACCCAAAATTCCAAACTTACTTCAGAAGGAGTTTGACTACATCTTATCAAATTTTTGGCTAGAAAGAACTAAGAATATCACTTTTGGGCTTTTTGGTGTGTGCGTTCTTTTTTTATATCGTCAAACTGTAGTTGCAAGTCATACTTACAAGGCATATTGAAGGAGAATATTCCTTCAGTGTTGTTTGAAATAACAGCTGAAGTCACCAAAATGGGTTTCAAACAAGTAAAGTGTTTCCATGTCAATTACATGACATGAAGATTAGATCATTAAAGACATTTTTTCCCCATTTCTGGCAAGTTGTTTTTAGGTGTTTTTCCTTTTGTTTTTTGTTTTTTGCTGGTCTGTCAGTTGATGAGAAAGTTTTGTCAAACAAAGGCAATGAAAAAACAATATATGACCACACAGTTGAACTTCTCAACTTTTGACAGATTTTTCTTTAATGTCTCATCCAGTTCAAAACTTTAAACAAGATGAACATGGCATCCCACTTACTTCTCTAGTTTTCAGAAACAAACCATTCATCTGCCGGATAGTCCTACATATTCTGGCAATTTTCTTTGTATTTTATTACCACCCAATGCTCTGGGAGAAAAATTTCCCACTTACACCAGAACCAAGAAAACTCTAACACTGGAGAGCAGGTTGTCCTCTTGTGTCGGCTTTCAGATGGGCAAAGAGCTAACAAGTAAGCACATATTTATTGGAGAAAAACTGGTATTTTATGGACAAATTTATGGCCACTTCCCTCTCAAATCAGATTAGGGGGGAGGTGCCATTATTTTCGCCTTGGGGATATGTAGCCCATAGTCAAAGGTGACAATCATTGCACACATACATATGTGTACCAAGGCTCACAAGAGCAAAAGGGGGTAGGCCCAATTCATACTGACAAAATGAGCATGTCTTACATGGATAAGAGCAGTAATATCCACCGGGCTGTTGTAGTGCCACGGCACATGTGTTCATATACTGTTTTGCAGTGTTTAGCACACTTATAGCACAGCATGGAGACCAAGCTTGCCAGTTGCTATGGCAGCATCAGGCAATCATGGGGATCTTAGGTTATTATAGGCGTAGTTGGGTTCTTTCACATTTGGGCACCTGGTGGGATTGTCTATCATGAATTCTCAGTTTGAAAGAGGCAGAGGATGTGATTTTTATGTCCCATGCCTCATAGCACAGGGTTGTTGTTTTATTAACGAGTCCTGAGTATGCTCAGGCAAGTGTCTTTGGGAAATGCGTGTTGTAGCAAAATCAGCCTGTCCTCAACAGATTAATACCAACCATGCTTACTGAATGGACTCCAACTGTGACCACTGCCAGTGTGAATTGGGTCAAAGTTAATTTGCACCCATGCATGTTCATCAGGATCTAAAGAATCCTTGATATTTCTTTTGTTTCACATTTCTTTTCCTCTTTTATCTTCAAAATGTGCTTACTTGCTGTGAATGTCATTGAGTGTTCATTATGCAATTCAGGAGTCCATTTCAATGGTCTCTTTTATGGCATTTTTGTGAGAAATCAAATCTTTGCTTCAAAGTTTTAGGTCTGCTTTATGGTAATTGACAAGGGTCATTGGACATCTAAACAAAAAAAAAAGAATTTGCAGAGGCAGATATAAGTAGAGACTGAGAGAAAAGAAGACAAAAAATGAAACTATTGAGAGAGGGAAAGAGAGGATGTGTATGTGTCAGTTTGTGTGTATTTGTGTGTATACAAGCAACAGACAGATGGACAGGCAGACAGACATTCAAAGATATAGGCTGCATGAATTGCATAGAGAGACAGATAGACAGACAGACAGACTGACAGGAAGAATGGATCAGAAACTTACAGAAAATTACAGAAAATCCCACACAGACAGAAAGACAGAAATACAGAGCCACAGACAAGCAGAGACTGATAGACGGGTAGAAATAAAAGATGAAAAACAAAGACGAACATTTTTACTGAAAGGAATCTACCATGTTATCGATTTATTTCACTGCACTTGTTATTCTTTGTCTTTGTACTTTTTGAAGTTTGCATTCAAATTTCGTCTGATTGAATGCAGAAATAAAAGCAAACAAAACAAAACAAAACAAAACATCTCCCAGTGGTCACCCTGTTGGAACATGATTCCAAAGCGCACCCATACTTGTGGACGAGCCAACCAAAAAATGCATCAAATTGATTTATCGACTTTCAGTGTGTGGACGAAGTGCTGCGATAAAAATCATTTAGACTCGTGTTAATGCCCTGGGGGGTTTTTCCCTTCAATATTTTTTTTGATCTCGTGCGTCCTCAGTCTCTGAGATCGTGCCCTTTTTCGTTCGTCCATCTTCTCATTGGACACCGATGGACTCGGAGATCAATATTTGATAACTGACATCCGAATCTCTTCAAAGAAGACAAAAATAGATAAGATGTTGTGAAAGAAATATGTAGGTTCATGGACAGACTGAAGAAAAAATCATGCAGGATAAACAGTAGAGTTTCATGATTCATTGATTTACCCACACTACTGCCAAAAGAAGATTCTCGTTCTGTATTGTGTTCGTTTGTGTCTTTCTTTGTTTGTTTGTTTGTTTTTAAAGGTTTCTTGTCATGATTTAGAAGACAAATAAAAGAGCAGTGACAATCAGCAAAGTTTGTGATCCCCTGCATTAATGTTTTCAGAGCGAGTGGGCGGAATCATATAATGTCAAAGGTTTGTGGAAATGGATTGTTTTGACAAAATATTATGATATATTTGAAAAATATGATATATAGCCTACATATAGCAATGAAGAATGGCTCGTAGTTAATAATGATTTATGAACCATTCTTCATTGCTGTTCCTTCTAGCAACAGTATTTTGGTTCTTTTTTAATTCATTTAAATCATTCCTTATTTTCATTCAATGAAATGTGATACATAATATAGGCCTACAAAGTATATATTTTACAAATAATTATGTATATATTTTACAAATAATTACTATATATTTTACAAATATTTACTATATATTTTACAAAAAATTACAAAGTAAAAGTAAAACTTTGTAAGAAATACAAGTCATAAAGTGTAGCACAAAATTTGTAGTCAGCCCGGCAGAGGGACCCTAGTATAAAATTTCATCCCCAAATCAAATTTTTGATACTGACATAATTTGACAAAAGTTTTGTAAACTCTGTGACATGATGGGATTAGAATTATCTTCTTCTTCTTCTTCTTTTCCCAAGCCCTTAAGCCTTAGAGTCCTTCTGATGGGCAGGCCATGATATGTTCGAATGTATATGCTTATACAAAATATAGTGTCATATGAAATGATGTATACACATAAATATGTGACCCTGCACCTCAAAACAAACAAAAAGTCGCCAGACATGAATTTTTAGTTAAGACCATATTCTGAAAGAGCAGACGTTAAGCTTTAAAATGATGTATAACTCAAATCAAATGGACTCTCCTAACCTATCTAAATATTGGGAAGAAAGCACAAACTCGGGAAAAGTGTGAACTGAGAAAAGAGGCTCTGAAGTACAGTGTCTATTCAAGCGCTTAATCTTTACCAAACTGTGCTGGCTGTGCGATGAATGGAACAAAAAAGAGGAAGTAAACCACCAGAGTAACAACAATGAAGGGATTATCAGATTAAATTGAAATTAAGCATGCCTCATTAACACATTCTGTTCATAATTGATGCTGACTTTTAAAGCAGTAGCACTATTCTTTCAAAAGTTATTAGAGTTGAAAGTGAAGAGTGTGGACAAGGTTTTTCAGAAATGAAAAAGGGACTCTAAAGACACGCCTAATCACACTATTCTACCAAAAATATTCGAGATATACTGCTAAAAAAAAAACACTTTCCTGCCCGTTTTATGATACCAAATTTTAGCATAATGTAAAAGAAGACCCGCTCTTTCAGAAAATATGAAAAAGTCAAGTTCGGCTAGGTTGACCCATTTCGCTTATTTTCAGTCCTCATGCAAAATCAGTGTGTGCGACTTTATGTTCGTTTTGAGGTGCACGGTCACATATATACAAATGTATTTTATCATAGTGCATAACATTAAATGGTAATGTCCCAGGTAATGTCCCAACTTTCTGTTGTTATGGTGTTTGAAAGAGTATCGCAGCTTTGTACTTTTAAAAAAAATAAAGTTTCACACCAAAAATGGAATGACAATTGTGTGCCAGTCCCTTTGTCCAGATGATAATAATAATAATAATAATAATAATAAGGTCTTATTTACCCAGGGTAGCCTCTTCAGTGTTGCCACTGCTCTACCAGAGGGCCCTGCTATTATTATTACCCTAGCGTTGCCAGGTACCCATTTATACACCTGGGTCGAGAGGGACATTGTGATGATGGAGATATCTGGAGAAGTGATGGCCAGATATCTGAGGTGGGAGACTGTAAGCCTTTGCGTTCTGGCCTGCATGGTCATATGTACAAAGTCAATAGGGCTTTTTGAGTCTCGAGGGGGAATGGGTTAATTAAAAGTAGGATTTATCCCGCTGAAAATCATCCAAAATTTTAAAGGGGCATTACAGACTATTTTCATAGTTTCACATCCGATACCACCTGCTTTTACAAGTTCACCTGTGTAGAATTCATGCATGCCTTCTTCCATTGTTCTGCTTCCTTGAGCCCCTACTCATGCATTCTTGTTGTGAGGCTGCCATGTCATCATCCTTGTTCATTGTGATTTGTTAAAAATTTTGAAAATACTCATCTTTCTCATCCCAGTCACTCCAAATTCTGAAACTCGGCACCCAGTGTAACCAACTTATAGTTGTTCATATGTAAAAGTCTGAAAATCATCCGGAGGTCTCCTTCAACTTATAACTGACCTGATGTTCAAGTCACAGTGTGAAAGGGGACCGTCATGGAGTCAGCGGGGGACATGTGATATTAACACTCATTACGTGTTGACCATGTAATGGCCATAGACCCTCAGGGGTTACCGGTCAGTCTCATGTCCAGACAGTAGTATTGTGTAGGTACTGTCGCAGGTTGAAAACAAGATGCCCCGCGTCGTATTGTACCCAGTATTACTTCTGTGAACCTTTTAAACAGACAGTCTGGCACATACAATTCATATCTTTTGTGTTGTCACTATTTTTACATTTCTGTCGATTTGCCGACACCATAGCTAATGTAAGCTGACCTTGCTTTTGTTGGATTTTTTTTCTTTTTTTTTTATTGTTGGTCGGTTAAAGTGATAGCTCAGCCCCAGTCACATTTTTAAAAAAAGCCTCTTACATTTGTGTGCTTTTCTTTGTCTGTTGATTCTTTGTTTTCGATATCAATGATATATTCCTTCATGTGAATATGATTCGACTGAAATTTTAGATGTTGCCAGATTTCTATATCCTCTGAGACATTGTTTATTTTTTTTACTCCATATCAAGAAGTTCTGAAGAAAAGGAAGAGAACAAGTACACGCTTACAGACTTTCAGTACTCACAGTTCATTCCAGAAGGGTGCTAATTCTGCAGGTGGCGGACTGGCAGTTTGCATCAATGCGAGTTTTGAATCCAAACAAATAGGGAAACTGACAATAAATATGTAGTATTTATGAAAACAAAGAAAGAAAATGAAATTCCATCAGTAAAATATCTCAGTGAAATCCCATTTTCTTTGCTCATTTTCATTCAAAGTAAATTTTGCAAATGAACATGGATGAAATTGTAGCAAGTGCCTTCTTTTCTAGCCCTAAATTTTTGTTTCCAGTGGAAATACAATCTTCATGATTCCTGTGAAAAGGAAAGTCTCAGCATTATTATATTTCATTTTGTATCTGTTTCTTTTAAACCTGCATGAATTAGGAGTATTATAACCATGTGGTATTGATATTCAGCTCACTTTCAAAAGTTTGAAAGGGAAATTTCTGGTTTGTGATGCAAATGGAAGGAAAAAACATTCTTCCTTTTTCTCTCATATTATTTTTATGTGAGTCTCGTGACCTAGACTACAAGTGACCACTGTGTGTGGTTGACCATGGTAGGAACATGTTTGACAGAGGGAATCTTGACCAGAGCTGACCACCACATTGGTCACTGATGCATGATGACATTATTTGATATCAATGTTCATTTTGAATGCTCGGCAGTGCATAGTCTGCAAGGCGTCTGGCTGCCTTTGAATTATGGTCTAAGTAATTAGGTGGATCTTTGAGTGCCTGGGGTACCTCGCTTGCGTCGGTTTTATCCAGCGGAATGTGTGGCTGTTTTGGGTTATCTTATGGTGGCCTAATTAAGGTTTTATTACTCCAGCATGTCTAGCACCCACAGCAAGAGCATCAACATCACCATCATTATCATCGCCATCATTGTCATCATTACCCTGATCAGCACCACTTGTCATTATCATCATCACCATCACCACTACCATGTGCACCATCATCGTCACCATTATCATCATCACTGTCATTATCATTACCACCATCATCGCCATCATTATTACCATGATCATCACCATCACCATCATTGTCGCCATCATCAACATCACCGTCATCATTAACATCACCACCACCATCACCATAATCAGCACCATCATCATCATCTCCTTCTTCTTCATTGCAATCACTAATTAAAGTGTCATTACTCCAGCATGTGTGGCATCCACAAAAGAACCATCCCCATCACCATCACCATCACCACTGTTGTCACCATCATCATTACCATTATCAGCACCATTATCATCATTATTACCATCACCATTATCATCATTATTACCATCACCATCATCATCCTTCTTCTTCTTCATTGTCATCACTAAAGTTTCATCACTCTAGCATATCTAGCATCCGAAACATCACCATCATTACCATCAGCATGACCATCAGCATCAACATCACCACTACCACCATCATCACCATCATTACCCCTACCACTATTGTCATCACCAACTTCTTTAGTATCATCATCATCATCATCATCCTCACACCTCATCTCATCTATGTTGCCATCATTTGCACCCCTTTCATCCTCCTCTCCATCACCTTTCTAACCATATCACCACAATCATCAACTCTACACTATAAACCACTGTGTCCGGGGCAAAACTGATTCCCGAGGAATGCCCACCTATCACAGTTTGATCAAAAGACCAACCTTAACTTCAGAGATCATCCTAAAAATGGTTAAAGGTGGGACTGCCCCTCAACCACAATCCCTTGTACTCAGAATATATCTTTATTCATTGTGTCCCAAGTTTTGTTCATGTTGTGATGTTTGTCTGTGGTATACAAAGATGTATGTGAGTGCATTTTTTCTAATCTTCTCTTGGCATTGCTTTTGTCAACCCTCACTCCCTCCCACCACCCCCCCCCCCAAAAAAAAGAAGAGAAAATAGCCTATAACCACCATCTCCTTTCTTCCACTTCAGGTTCTTTGGCATCACATCCTAGTGCCCTCTTAACCCCATTTACTGCAAATGGACAAGCACTGGAAAAAAAGGGAAAAAGGGACTATGGGGGGCAGAAAAATCATAAATGATAACAGAGAAAGCATTTCCCCCCTTTGTTCTTGACTTCCAAAGGAGGGGTGAAAAGTCTTCCCCCAAGGCCAGGGGGGTGGATCCGGGAGACTCAATAACATTGTTTTGTCTGCCACCTCTCACCGAAAAACTGATTATCTTAAGATGAGAGAAGAGTTTTTAGATGAAAAAAGGGGGAAAGAGAAGTCTCCGTCCCCGACCACACGATATCTTCGAGATCTCAAAATTTCTAAATCCACCCTCCAGCTCTTTCTTAATCACAAGGGAGGAGGGGTTTTTGTATATATCGCCTTTATGAATTATGATGTTTTCATCGCCCGCACTATTTGTCCGTGATTTGTAGTGGTCTCCTAGAACTCCACCTATTTTAGGTTATTTCATTTGAAATGACTATTATTCTTATTCTCCTCCTTTTTGCCCTCCCTCTCTCATTTCATCCCCTTCCCCATTTTTCTTTTTTATTTTTCCCTTATTTCTGCCATTTTGTTTTTCTTCTTTGTGTTCTTCATACTTGCCCTCCGGCCTGTAGCTCAAGAGATATTAAATTTCAGATTTTCCTTAGCTCCTTCATGTTTTGTTTTGTATTTTTTCTGGGGGGGGGGGGGAATGGGGATGTTGCGATGATATGAATTATTTGGTCAGCACTTTAATGGAGTGAGTTGGTGAAGATTGTCTGAAATTGTGCCCCCGAAAATGTGTATCCTGAATCATTTCAAAACATTACACACATTTGCAGTTTTCTTTGTTTCTCCATATATTTCTCAAGCCTGCAGTTGTTGTTTTTTCACTTTAATTTGAAAGCATTCATTCAAACACTTTTATGAAAATTATACCCAATTCTCTTGTGGTCATGATGTATTTGATTTTCAGCTATGTTCATCAATATGATCACTGTGAATTACTTTTTCTCTTCTTTTTCTTGTTTTTTAAGGATTTTTTTCCTTTTTTCTCAATTCTTAAATTTAGTCAGAGAAAAATGTTCAGAGAGAAAATGTTTTGTTGTTGTTGTTTTCTGTCATAGAATTTCAAAACAAAAAGATTATTAGGCCTACATTGTCTGTTTCAAATTATTAGAGAGGACATTTGTCCAATATACCAGATATTCTTTGAATGGAAGATTTTGTTAAAGTAAGTTTCAAGTATGTGCATTTTTTTGCCTTATTTTCCTTCCCTGGTTTCAAACCCCTTAAGCAACTGCATTCATTAATTTTATCTAGTATCATGATTATCATCATAATCGTTATCATAATCATTATTTGTAGTATGACAATAGTGGTACTACTTGTACAATAGATTGCAACAGAAAATTAAATCTAATGGCCCGATCTGATATTATCGCATAGAAATCAATATCATGGAATTATGAACTAACTGAATTTATGAACTTAGTGGGTATCTCTCTGATGGGTTGCTAAATGAACAAAAACGGTGATGTTTTCTCAGTGAGCAAATAATGCTTGTTTTGTGAGCAAGCTTAGAGTCTGGCAGGGAGAGACTAGAGGTGATAAAATCCCAGCAGTTAAAAGAAATGTGATTATGTACTCAGCATTTTCCTTTCTCACCATCTGTGGAAGTGGCTTACAGATGTTTTGTCTAATCTCTTAACTAACCACAACCTTGTCTCATGAATGCTTGGCCATCAAATGAGCTGCAGTGACTAGTGTACAGGCGCAGAGGTAGAGGTGGGATGGAGGCCCCCTCTCCCCCCCCCCCCCCCCCCCCCCAATGAAAAAGGGGTGGGGAGGGAAAGAAGAAGTAGTTCTGGCTAGGGGTCAGATGAAGTTCCGCCATGCTTTAGTATTCAAAGACAAAGAGATGCAAGATCTTGTGTAGATAGATAGATAGATAGATAGATAGATAGATAGATAGATAGATACATAGATACATAGATAGATAGAAGCATACATACGTACATACATTATTATGAAAGAATTAAAAGGATTGCATAAACTTCTGTGTGAGAAACAATCATTAGTTTGTTTAATAGTTCTTTTGTAGGGGGTTCTTTTTAGTCTTTAATTGAAATACCTGGGTAATGGGTTGCAGTTAATTATTCAAAGACACTTCTGGACAACGTGCAAGTGAATGTTTACTTACTACATCAGCAGGCATTCTTTTCGATCATACCATTTGGGATAGGAAATTTTGTTAGGAGTCACAGATATCAGTATCACACTAGCACTGCAGAATTAACTCCAGGCCAATCATTAAGTGGTTAGTATGTAAAACATGCTTATTTTTCTCTCTCCTCCTCTCTCTCTCTCTGTCTTTCTGTTTCTCTCTGTCTCTCTGTCTCTCTCTCTCTCTCTCAGTCTCTCCCTCTCTCTCTCTTATCAAGGTATTTCAAGTTCCATAAAATGGCAGTAGCACAGAATTATGGTTTCAACTGATCCGTGAACCAGCTGAGATATAAAATATATATTCTCTCTCTCTCTATCTATCTATCTATCTATCTATCTATCTATTTATCTATTTATCTATCTATTTATCTGTCTCTCTCTTTCTCCCTCCTTTTAATCCTTATCTCTTTGTTAAGGTATAATTTCTTTTCACCTTTCATTCACATTGCCAGTCATCTCATCCTCCTCTCTCTCTCGTTCAAATGTTCGAGGCCGGTCAGGACTGACACGCACATTCCCAGAACTCCACAGTCGGAATGCCAAGGCAACGATGATAATTTGGTTGTGATTCGATAATTGATCCGGAATTTTCTCTTATGTACAGAAACAGGACAGAACCTTGGCAGGTACAGCCACACGTAATGTTCGATGATGTTGCTTCATTACAGCACTTGCCATCAATGCTTTGATGGACGGAAAGGAATTGTTCAAAGTTGTTTGTGTGGTTGTTGTTTTCTTAGCATCTGTGGTTGTTTGAAAACTTTAATCCAAGATATCAGCTGGTCTGGATGTGTATTGAATAAAGAAAAATAATGAATGAAGCTATAAAAAAAACAGTGACATTTTCATGCAGGATTTATTTCCTCTTTCGTTCACAAATTATGACTTATTGCCTTTTTTTTTTCATTGACACTTCCAGCCCCTTCCCTCAAGCATATTTTCAAAATAAACATATCCAATCATTGAGAAAGTCTTTTTTTTAGTCTTTTATGTGCTATTGCATTTTTGTCTGCATATTTGTAGCTGTTGAGTTGTGTTGATGTTGTTTGAGGTGAAAGATTTTGATTAAGCCTGACTGAATCATACCTATCTCACCTTAAGATCTACAGTCAAAACCTTTCCTTGGCCGGAACAGGCCATGCTGGCCCTTTTTTTTTTCTTCTTCTTCTTCTTTGTCCTTGCGCTTCGCAGGACAGCAGACAGCGGAACACTTTTGTCAGATGCTTCTTGCCGATGTACGACCAGGGTCCTTTGCATTGTTCCCCTCGCAGCTCTGCTGAACGCCTCTCCAGGCGGAATGATGCGATTAGTGTGGATTGAATTGGATATGCCTGTTTCAATTATTTGTTTTTCCACTTTAGTGATTTATTTTTTTGTGTCTTTCTTTCCTTCTTTCTTTCATGTGTTTTTTTTTTTCATTCTTTGTATCTCTTCTCTGAAAACTTTTTGTGGTAGGCATAAAAAGTAGATAATAAATAATGAAATAAATGACCAAAAATTATGGTGTAGTCATCAAATGTGAGGAGCATGCAATGTATATGTTTAAGTTGTCACTTGTTGATGCAAATAAAGTCTGTATGTCAGATGATTCCTCTAACGAAAAAGAAAATGAACCCCCCACAAAAAAAATCTAGATTAACAACCCAATGTTGATAAGACACCATGTGATAAATGTTGATAATAATAATCATCCTCCTTTTGATACTGCTTCACTAAAAAAGAGCCACAAGTGAAAAGAAAACATGAGAGTTACTGGTACAAAAAGGTTTTTAGTTGTTGATTTTTTTCACTCAATCCATATCAATATATTTGCTATGTGTCCATTTGTTCAGAAAATAAATCAGAGCAGATAATTGATTGCCTTGATGAAACATCTGCATAAGATATTAAACTACTAACTGTTATTTGAGAAAGAGTTCCCCAACCAAAATTTTCCATCCATCTTCCCATCTTCCTTGATCTCTGCTCACCTTTCCCTAACAAACCCATTCTCCCCTAGCCGTCTCATCACCTGTTATGTCTTACCCACAATTCCATCCCACCTCTCCACATCGAGCCTCACGAGGGCTCCCTCTCCCCCTGCCAGCTTCACCTGTGTTGGAGGAGTTCCGTCAGGAGTAAAAAAAAAAAAAAAAATGTGCTTGTAAATGTCAATTTGTGTAATTAACCAGCTCTTCACATCCCAACGAGCAATTGCACACTTTCTTCCTCAATCTCTTCTCCCTAACCTTCTCTTTTTCTTTTCCTTCTTTTTTTCTTCATTTCCTTCTTTTCTTCCTCTTCTACTATTTCTTCTATCTGCTCTGATTTCATCACCCTCTACTTCTTTGTCTTTAAAGTGCAGTAGAGTTCGTCACTAACAGCAAGGCAAAACAGTTGAGTCATTTAAAAAAAATAGAGGAGAGTTGAAGAGTTCATGTTGTCAAAAGACCTTGAATCTCAACTTTTGGTAAAAATAATTTTTTGTGATTAATTGTCAGATGATTGTATAAGTGAGGTCATGTCCATATCCTTAGTGTCCATATCCTTAGTGCCCATATCCTTATTGTCTTACCACAAAAAAAAAATGAAGCCACCGTAGCATGTCATAGGAAAAGGCAATCTCATTTGTCATAGCGCTTTCACTGCCATCTTTGTTTGTTTTTTTCAGCTCTCCTGAACATTTGACACTTTTGAGATACGAGATCTTGTCACCCCAACAGCAATATGTACTTGAGCGAGAATGGGAATACGATGGTATGCACATGGTTTTGACAGATGGGAAATAAATGTAAATTTGCTGTCAAACATGTAACAATTGCTTTATTTTCGTAAAAAAGCTTGTGATAAACGAAGAACGAAGATTGAAAAAAAAAAGTATGAATGATCACGCAACCTTTGTTTCCTCTCCGCCATTTTGTTTATTCCCCTTCTATCCATCCCTGTCCCTCTTTAGTGTCCTACTCCTGCCGGTATTTGTTTTAGATTTCTTCCGAAATGTTTTTTCCGCCATCTAATTGAGGGTCATTGTCCGGCCACGGCAGCGGTGAAGGGAGGCGCGGAGACGCAGCAAAGCGGCAATTGCATCGGACAGCCGGATTCATCTCACCCCGAGTCTTCTAACCCTTCTCCCCCTCCCCCTGCTCCCACCCCCCCCCCCCCCCCCCCAAGCACAGGGTAGAGAAGAGTACCTAGATGTCTCCGTGACGATGGATCTGATTAGAGACCATATATTGGCACATCTATAGGGAAAGGACAAAATGTGGTGGCTGAGACAAGAATATGATGGATCCACTCGCCCAAATTGAGGTTTTAAGGTACATTCTTCCTCCCTTCTTCTGGGGCAACCACTCTTGGCAAATGCTAATGCTTTTCCTCAGTCTGAAAAACAGGTCCTCCTGACAGATATTTGTTTTTTCATTCTTTCCATAGACTAGAAAAGATTGATGAACATCTCTCATCATATTAAGGCTTCCTCAAATTGGCAACACTGCACAGAGAAATACCCAAGCAAGTAAAAAAAGAAAACAAGAAATATCGCCGATTCCTCTTCTACTTGTTTTTCCCCTCCGGGATGTTTTGATGCTGAATTATTATTCTGGGACTGCCTCAAATTGGCAATGTTGTGCAGAGATAAATGATTATATGACAACAGAGTAAAATGAAAGTCTTCCCTTCTAACCAGAATTAAGAAGAGAATGTATGAAGCAGATTACTATCAGGTGTAACACCAACTTATAACATCATTTTCTCATAGCATTTACTTTTGTGAGGGAATTGTAAGAGCTGAACTTTGTCAAAGAAGTTTCCAACCTTTAAAACGAAGGATTTCAGATGAAACAAGAGGAAGGTGTGGAAATGGCATTAAGAATCTTGTTGAGGACACGCTGTTTGTCTGCCCAACAGATTATCAGGGAAACAGAGCTCTGCTAATTCTTTTAGTTAGAATTTGAAGAAAAGAAAAAAACGGCTGTCTATCACTGATGAGACGCTAGTTATCTCTTTAGAAAAGCTCAGAGGTTAAGTTGTAGGTCAAAGTTGTTGGCGTTATTGTGTCTGCACAAACATCTGCCTGCTGACGTTAGTCTTTTTTGTTTGTGTGCCTGTCTCCTACTTTGCTTGATGGATTATAAATTGGAACTGAAACTATCAAACTTTTTGTCACCTTTTCTTTTTTCCACCAGGTCTTGTGGTGGCAGTCACTGGACTTGAGAGTAAATTAGATTAACCCGGCCAGCACAAGTTCTGATTTTACTCGAGACTGTGTCTGCAGAAAAAGTGTGTGAAAAACAAAGTCATATGGTGTTTAATGGATACGAAAGCAGCTCATAAATGAAATACACATCTGATCAAGATATGATTTTTTTTTTCTCTCTTCCAACTAAAAAGGTGGGAAAGAATCAGAAGAAAAGGAGCATTTGATTAAAATACCATCACAGAGTCGTCACGTTAATGTGTGCGTTTTCTTCGCTCTGGGGGAAAATTGTGAATAGCTTCAAGGAACTGCCATTCGGGTGCATAATTAATGCTAACATAATGTGATATATTTCTCTCTTTTTTTTTGTACAGTATTATTCCTTCTAGCCTGCTCCCAAGAGGATCATATTCTCACTAATATTTACAACATGATTTTACATTCTCTCTCTCTCTCTCTCTCTCTCTCTCTCTCTCTCACTTTCTTGCTCTCTCCCTTTCTTTTCTTCTCTCTTTCTCTATTGTCAATGTCATGAGACCTTTTTTTCTTCTTTTTTTAGGTGTGCCCTACAGCAAAGAAAGTTTAATCACTTTTGTGACAAAAACATTGCAATGTATCCTTTTGCAAACACAAATGTCCAGGATGCAGAATGGATGCCGGGGATGCTGGCATGGCAACGGCAGAAAATGGCAGCCATTTTGTGAGGCGGAGGAGCAGTTAGGGAATAACTGGTGTCACATCAAGGGTAGATATCGGTGTCCTCTCTGTAGCTGTATGCATGGGGGTAAAAGTGATGGATTATCATTTATGTACATGCAGCCCGGAGGCGATTTTTCAGTTTGCGAGGTGATGGAATTTTGCATGGATCTTTCCTCTATGAGCATCGTCCTTCAAGCTGGATTAGTCATTCTTTGTTTCCTCTTCCTGTCTCCTTTGTCTTCCGTTTTCTAGACAGAGTGGTCAATTTGTGAGATTGTGTTGATCTCAGTTACATTCACTTAGCTTAACACCACTCCATTCCACGGTTCACCGGTACCTCTCATTGATATATCTACATTGGTTTCTCTCCTGTTTAAGTGTTTCACATACTGGTATAGACATATTCTTCTGTATCCAAGGACAGTCGCAGGAAAATTTAAGGACCATAATGAAAGCTTACCCTAATTTTCTCTTTTCTAAACAAAGAAACAATTTAACTTGTATTTATTGTCTACTAAAAGTCCAAACAATTGTCCTTTAACCCATTGAGGACGGACTGATTTTGCTATAACTCCTATTTCCCATACACACCTGCCTGAGTGTTTTTCGGACTCATCTTCAATGGGTAAAGAGATCTTGACCTTCATCTAAATGAATGTATTACCAACTTAAAAAAAAAAAACAACAACAAGAAACCCTTAATACCAGACTTGGCTATTCCAAGGAGATGCTCCTCACTGTTGTCATAGCAACAGCTCCAGTATGGATTGAGCATCTTTGCCACAATGCAGTTTCAAGAAATGCAACATTTCTGTTTACAGACAGGATTTTCATGGCTGGGGCTTGAGTGGGAGAGGAGAAAGGGGGAAACGGAAGATGGAGAAGAGTGTGAGGAAAACAAAAAATGAGGCTCGAAAATTATGCATTTCCGTCACTTGATATGAAGAACATGAGGGGAGAGTAGGAAAGAGTAGAGAAGTCGGAGTTGCGAATATATTTTTCGCCAGACAACTTGAGGATTGCCCGGAGCCGTAGCGTGTGATTGTCACAATTGCGGTTAGGCAACAAAAATGCACTGACTGATGAAAAATAAGAATCAATGTTAATCAATCACCTGTCAGTAAGGATGGTCGATCAGCCGCAGAATCCGTCCTTGCCTGCAACCACGGTAACCTCACTTGCTTCTGACCTAGGTTGAAAAAAAAAATCTGGGATATTGGAATAGGCAATGCGGAGGATGTAAGAATGTTCGATATACTGTAGCATTATTGAAAGAAATGCATCCACATTGAATGTTCAGCATCCACAACCTGTTTGGGAGCGTTTCTTTCTTACCATTAAAAAAAACAATAACAAAAAGGGTGTAAAATTTGTAAGTTTGTTTATGTCATAATATCCTGGGGTAGCAAATGGATAAGGATCATATAAACAAATTAAACATTTCTTCATATGCGCTTTGCATTTAGACACTTCTGTTGTATTTATTCATCTGATTCTGTTTTGTTTCTTTGAAGAAACATTCCTTGCACTTCACAACTTGGCATGACTATTTGAGTTGTCCTAAAGAACATTCGGAATGTTGTATACTTCAGAGAAGTCTATAGTAATTGTAATCAGATACCCCGCCACTCTTTCTCATTACTTTCATTTATTCTTCAGTGACATTAGGGAATTACAGTCAACATTTATTATTGGACCTCAATGCATATGGCATTTGTGTTGATGTAAACTTAAAAACAGAAGAAACATATAACATATACCTTACATATATACAGATATATATACATATAAATTTTAGATAGACACTGACGAAGGCTCGAGGCTGGCCAAAAATTTTGTTAATGAAAGCCTTGTTGAAACTACAAATAGCATACTTGAGACCCCTTCCTCTACGTATAGATAGACAGACAGATAGCCTTAGCAAATATATCTCCCAAGGGGTCTAGGGCAATTACCCCCTGGGCAATTACCCCGCACCCTTCCCCTGGCCCTAATCCTAATCCTAATCCTGAACCTAATCCTATCCCTAACTCAAACTCCCAACCCTAACCCTAACCCTAACCCTAATCGTTACTCTAAGCTTACCACTAACCAGTATTTAGCCGGGGGGTAATTGCCCTCTCGGGGTAATTGCCCGGATACGCTCCCAAGATATACCGCTGCCAAAGTTTCACATATCAATCAAATTATGTTATGCCTCCATATAAGCCATTGTAAATTGTTGTATAAAGGTAGCACACATGTTCATTTGAAAAAAAAAATGTATACATTCATATTTTCATACATTTGTATTCTTCGGAATAATTGATATCCAAAAGAGCAATGGCTGTTACACTGACTTCCTTTTGACTGTAGAATCCAGTCTCACGTAGCAACTGCCCTCTCTCTCCTCTCCATCACTCCGTCCACCGGTGGACGAGGCGGAATCGGCGGCAAACGGTAATAGATTTGGGAGATTAGCGGTGCTTTTAGGGTGCAGGAGAACGTGGCTCGGGGGCTGGGGAGCTCAATTTGCGAGCAAAACTTTCCACCGCTGGGATTACGCGCTCGGCGAGGGCGGTACGTGTCCTCCGCCGAGTGCGGTTGCATCATCACGAGTAATTAATGGCCATCATTTGGTTGCCTATTGCTGTCACTCACTCTCTTAAGATTTGACTCCTCATTATGTCTTTGCAGAGTCTGATTTTTTTTTCTCTCTCTTGCGTTGGTGCTTTTATGTGTCAAACACGAGTGGCTTCACTTATTCTTGTTGCCTTGCCATGTCACGTTTGAGTCGCTGAGCCATGCACTGACTCGTTACTAACTGTTCAGTTGTGAATATGTGATATTGATTCATTTTCTACTGAAATCTTGCTGATCATGTACAAAGACTGAAGACATTGGAGCCTTGTGGGGAGAGAGTTAACTGTACAACTTATCTCATTGCCTGGGAATTGTTCTATGGACAGGCATTTCTTATTTTTGTATTGTTTGTTTTGTTTTTTCTTAAGTTATGGTATGTCCTCCGATGATATGAGTGTGCACCATTGCATTACTCTCATATGAATGGAAAGATTTCAGATTAGAATCTTTGAAAGGAAAAGAAATGGAAAGAGAGATTCAACTTAACAAATCTTTTGTGATATTTTTGGCAGTCTTGATGTTCTTCTTCACCTGCTTGGACTTTGAGTAATAAAATATAGTAGACATTATGCTCTATTACTTAATTTGATTGTGTATGTGTGCTTTTATGAAAATATATTCTTATGTATGTGTATGTGTGTGTTGTATATATATAGAGATATAGATATAGAAAGATATTGATAGATAAATGAATAGAAAAATATATACACATAAATAAATAGACAGATATCGATAGATAGATAGATAGATAGATTGATTGAGACAGATAGATGAAAGGATAGATTAACAGGTTGAGAGATATACATTTATATACATGTGAGTGTGCCTGTATGTATGCAAGCATAAACTTCTGTACAATATGTCTATATGAGTGAATGTTTGTTTGTATGCAGGTATATGTCTGTCAATATGTGTCAAGTTGGAAGAGAGAGACATAATGAAATATCCATCATATCCAATCACTCTCTTATATTTCTATCTTTCCTATCTCTCTCTCTCCCCTCTCTCCTCTGCCTCTTTTGTGATATTCCCATCTATCTATCTGGATGACGCTAATGGCGCACTGCCCATCTGCACGTTAAAGTGGATCAATTTGGTCAGAGCTTAAAGCCTGGACAGCATGGCACGGCCCTTCGAAGTAGCCCCCGAAAAGCCTCAACAATCACTTTTTTCTTTAACCTTACCTTCAGATTCTGTGTATATCCCTGACAGGATAGCATCCCATTCATATCACTTCCACTTTCCACTGGCCTGTCATTCAGTTCTTTCATCTTTCTTTCTTTTTTCCAGGAACCAATATGAGAGAATTTGTGCTTCTTTTCTGTGCTTTTCTTTTTCTTTTTTTATTTCATTGTTTGTCTTCACTTGCGGTATAATAACCTCTTAAGATCGGCGAGTAGGGAGGTAAACGGTCCGGCCAAGCTTGACCGATGATGGCACCCAGGACTTAATGAAACCAGAAGGGATTCGCTTCACCCTCAATATTGCTCCTGCTCTTCGGGAAGAGTTGCCATGGCAACCAATTTTGCAGGCACTAAATGTCACCTTGACCTTTGGCTCATCACATAACTTTCTTTACCATATGTGCGTCTCTCTCTATCTTCTTTTTCTTCATCTGATCTTATTTGTGTGTAAATTTTCATCTCTTTAAAATTTCTCCATCTGTTTCCTACATCACACGCACCTCACTTCCTTCTAATAACATCTTTCTTTACTGTTTTTCTCTAAGTGCATAATGATGAAATGCACCTCTGCAAGCAAGTTCATGGAGTTAAATGGCTGCTGCTGTGAAGTTTCTCTGTCATTCAAGTAAGCACTATAAGAAAGGAAAGAAGATCTTATATGTAACGGGCGACTGCCAAATTTTTACTCATTTGACTGATGTCTTTAACCCGTTGAGGACGGGCTGATTTTGCTACCACACGCATTTCCCATAGACACCTGCCCGAGTATACTCGGGACTCGTCCTCAACGGGTTAAAGTAGATCTATAACAGTTATATCAACTATTTCCAGGCTGGGTTTGAAGCCACTTGGAGTGTGTACAACAAACAGTCTGTGAAACATTACAGGAGTATGCAGCATCATCGTCGCCATGGCAACTGAACATATTATCAGCTGATTGGAAACTGATGACTTAATGATGATGATGGCATGGAACAGTTCCAGAAATGTACAAACAGCTTACATTCTTATTGATTTTTTTCTCTCTTCATGTCGTCGTGGACCTTGTAAAATCACGGAGAATCAGAAAATAAGCGTTGATGCCGGGCAATCAGTACGAGGCAAGGAGGCAAATCATCGGTGACAGGGAACCAATGACGAATGACATGTGGGTATCGCGACGTCGCCACTCGTCCTCCTAGCAAACTAGGTCCTTCCCGTCTTTGCCACATGGTTGCCGCGGGAACAGGAGGACAAATGGCTGTGGCGGAAAAGGAGCACTCGAAGTAGAAGAAGACGAAGAGAAAAAAATTGCCATATCACTGGTATGGCTTTGTCTGCGCTAACTCTCTCGCAGCAGAGACGATATAATCAAGCAAGATTTGAGATTAACTGCCCCAAAATGGCGAGACCTCCATCAGGTTCTTTTCCCGTTCATTTGTCACTCCAGTTCCCCTGAGCATCTCAGGGTCATTAATAAACTATTCCCAAGCTCGAATTGATTCATATTGAGGTCACTTGGGAGGGGAAAGACAGATGCCACCATCTCATCTGTAGTCACAAAATTCTTCATCTCACTTTCATTATCATCATCATCTTCACATGATCTTGATCATTGTGGTTTAGTGGTTGGGACACTGGATTCTAACAAGTAGAAGGTCCTATACCCATGTCTCACTCGGCAGGTCCCTCTGGTAGCGCCGTGTTAACATTGATAATGTTATCATTGTTACATAGAACTATATCATTGTACTATGGCTGTCATGATACTTAGAGTCTGCTAGTGACAAGGATTTATTTCTATCACTCGATCAGACCCAATGTTCTTGTTGTTTTTACTTCATCAAAATGTAGTTTCACTTTGCTTTCTAAAAGTTTTGAGGCAAAAGTGGGTTTTGAATGTCACTTGTCTTCTGTATGTGTGTTTACCAGGACACGAACCCAGGTGGAGTTTGAAATGACAGAAGCATGTATGTATCTGCCCCCTGCACAGTAATGCAGTGACTACGTGTAATCAACATATCAACAAACATATGAAGCAAACCAATCTGCATGTTTACAGGGCTGAAACCATTTTGAAACATCCTTTGAAAATTCAAAATTATCCAACACAAAGGATGGAGAGTTTGTTTGTTTGTTTGTTTGTTTTAGCATCAGCATCAGCATCATTTTTGGCTGTATATTGGGGTGGTTTGCTCTTTGTTTCTGGCCCTTTCTTGAAGCCATTCTGCATCATTAACCAAGTCTATTCCCCCCGCCTGCTCCTTAAGAGCATCTACTGGATGTCCTCATCTGTTCTACGGCAAGCCATGTTGGGGCTATTAGGGTCTTTCGTTCGTTCCTGGAATCTCGTTTTATCCTCGGCACGGCACACGCGTCCCCCCGTCGTCTGCATTCTCTTCATCCTCCCACTTTCTGCTGTTTACATGACGCTTAGTTCCTTTAATGACATTAATACCTGCACCCCTGGTTCCTCCATCCCAACATTGTCTTCAGACTTTTTCTCTCTTTTTTTTTTCTTCTTTCTCTTCTGCAGTCATTTCCACTGTGAAAGACATCAGGGGGAAGAACACATAATTGCCAGCAGAAAGAAATTCTGACAGAAGAGGAAACGGAGAGATAAAAACAGACTCGTGTCGCTAATTTGTTTCGTGCAGCCAAGATAAGAGTTAGAAAAGTGGAGGAAACAGATTTTAAAAAACAGAAAAACCCCTTCCTTGAATCTCAATCCCAGATCCACCTCATCTAAGATACATTTTCTCCCCCAACATCCACAAATTGCTTCTCTCACCCTACTTTCCCTTATCGCTACCTCTCTCCCGTCGCTCGCACGCGTGTGCCCGTGATGGACTTACCAGCGTCCGCCTCGGAGTGAAAAATCTTTTGTTCGGAAATTGGAGTTAGTACTGCGGCGATTCCTGCCACCCCTCCTATCCCAGTCCCGGGCCGAGTCCTTCTGAAATTTAGTGACCGGCGATGCCGTCGCTGGTCGTATTCTGGAATCGGCAATTTCCACTCCCAAAGACTCGATAATCATTTTTCTGTCGGCCATTGTGGTGGCGGCAACCCTTTAAAGTTTGCGCAGGTTTCAAAATTGCAAAATTATAACTTTTCATTACTCTGTTCTTTTTCGGCGAGAGATGAAGGGTGTTTTAATTTTGACCCAAAATTGGGCCGTGTTTTACTCATTTCTGTGTGCACTTTAGCACCAGGTAAAAAAATTAAAAATGAAATAAAATAAAACAAAAGCTATCATTATCATCATAAAATGTCCTTTACAAGAGGGCAAGGATCCTGGGTATGAAAAATGTTCAAATGAACCATGGTATGTTTATTAGTAAGTAACCAAGCATTTCGTCATGGAAATCATAATTTCAAACATTGGCTTTTGATTCGCACATGTTCTTATGATACCACCAGTTTGGGTCATGAGGGCTATAGCATTTCATCCATTGAATTTTTGGAGATTAAAATCAAAGAAAACATAGCTGTTGGAGTGAGATTGATTTGTCACTTCTAAGAGGACCAGTGATGAGATCAAAACTACACCAACACTACATTATTCAGAATTTCATGCCTTTCATTTTCATTTTTCATGTATTTCATTTTCATGTTAAATGAAGACATTGGGAAAAAATGCAAATTATGTGCATTTCAGATTGATAAAAAAAGAAATTGTCTCTTTCTGTACCGCTGTGAATTCTACTATATTACCACCCAAGATTTCTCTCGTCACTACTTGCCAAACTTTGAAACTCAGATTTGAGGAATTTCTAGCGTCTTTCTGAATTCTGCCAAATCATTGTCCAATCATTGTCAGCAGAAAGAAACTCTCTTTGATGATACCGGTATAAACCCAATGTCTGAACTAAATGTTCTCAATTGATTCTTCATTTCCTGAATGTGGCTAAGTGCTAGGACCTTGCACGAAGGCTAACAGCTGTAGAAGATTGTTGCCAATTTAAGGCAATTAAAAAAAAAGTGCAGGGGGATAGGTGATAATTTTTTTTTTCTTGGTTGTCATTGGAAGGCAATTCCACGGGACCCCATCCATTATTAGCCTTTGTCAGACAATGTCAGACAATTTGCGAGAGGTCGCTAGTTTGGGGGAAAAGTGCAGGCTCTGTACGAATTTGATGGGATAGCCAACTGGTAGCCATGACATTCATCAAATTGAGCTTGCTGCTGCCCTCATTTTTGTGTGTGTGTGTGTGTAAATTTCTTCAAAAATGTAACCAGTGCACATTTTCTCATTCAGATGGAGCCAAACCGTGACACGTTCGCAGGATTCAAAAACAGTATCTGAGTCATCTGCCTCATGTTAGTCCTTTCTGGACCACCTCCCCCAAGTCATGCCATTGTTATTCTACGCAAACACTTTATCGTTAATGGTGATGAATGGGTTGACGAATGTTTCCACTGAAACGCAGTCGCTACGTAGAGCACGCTGGCAACTTCCAGGAATCCCCATCATTAGTTATGTTTATTCTCTTTTTCAACTTTGAAACAAACTTGTTGTTGTCCTTGGATGTAATGATTGTGATCTTGATAATCAACAGTGCTCATATTAACATAGTGTACTGCTATACATCCCTATGGGCTCAATGTCGAATGAATATGCTTTGGAGCCATTAACACATGAAAGTGCAATGCTATTTTTTTTTTTCAGTATCATAAAAATTGCTGAAAGCTTGTTTTATCTAAAATATTTCACAGGTTTATTTTAAACTGAAGTTTATCTTCAAGAAAACTAATTACAACTCATTTTGTTCCAAAGTTGCAAGAATTTTGACATCCCCATAGAGTATGTGCACAAGATACCAGGTGTCTCGAATAGTGATAGCTAAATGGCTTGCTACAGCATTTTTATGCCTCCGCCACGAAGTGGTGCCGGAGGCATTATTCTGATCTTAAGATTGTGTTCCAGGGGCATGTATGATATCTCACGGTCATAGTGACATCATGTCATGATTTTATGATGGTCAGACAGATTCTAACTTACAGGAAACAAACCAGTAGGCGCTATGGTTCTACACTGTCTGTACAGTAATCATGTTGCCTAACCCGTTGAGGACGAGTCCTAAGAATACCCGGGCTGGTGTCTATTGGAAATGCGTGTTCTAGCAAAATCAGTCCGTCCTCAATGGGTTAAACCTTTGTGTACCT
The DNA here is from genome assembly GCF_040938485.1 of Diadema antillarum. Lineage (NCBI taxonomy): Eukaryota > Metazoa > Echinodermata > Echinoidea > Diadematoida > Diadematidae > Diadema > Diadema antillarum. The sequence goes on from NW_027271609.1 coordinate 171,961, forward strand.
TGAGTGCTGATTGCCACAGAATTCCCATTGCACTGTACATGCTTTCCAAAGTCCCTGGCACAGAAAGGGTTAAATAGAGACATACATACATACATACACACACACATACACACACACACACACACACACACACACACACACACACACACACACACACACACACACACACACACACAACAGTTTGAACAAAACTTTATTGCGATAGGAAAGGAATAATTTCGGGAAGAGACAGCCAGACGGAAAGTTGTCATGGTCATGGCCGTTGTTCTCCGAGATCGGATCAAGATGCTATTGGTCTTTGTCTCGCTAATTGCTTCAAGGCCGCTCGCCTTCAATCCGATTTGCGCTGCGATGGAGCCCCCCGCTAATAACGGAGGGACACTCCACAGCGTTGATGTAACTACCAAATGCTCTCGATGCACTGATATTGTTTGGGCTCCAGTGTGACAAATGATGCTGCTCCATGGCCAATAGTTATTCAAGCCGCGTGAAGTTCTTTCCAATCAGAAAGGATCTCGGAAGACGGATGATGCATGCCCATTAGAGCAGAAAATGACGCCCGGAGTGATTTGTTAGCATTGTTCTTCTGCGAAAGGACAGATGATCCTTTCGTATCGGGCCATGAATGATGATCAAAGTGTAATCTTGAGCAAATTACTCTCAGAATTTAAATTAAATGACTAGCAATAATAAGCACAATGCATTAAGCAAGGCTCGCCTAATTAATTGCAGTCGAGTCGATCATTGTTTCATCGCGAGAGGGCGCTTCCACATTGCCCGCCCGAATCAATGCAGCTTTAACTTTACGACGTGACCGTCGCACCTTGCTGGTCGTCTCGCTCTTCCGCTATCATCTCCCACTTGTGTTTGCTCGGCAAATACACTCACCAATATCTTGTCTCTGTTAGCACGGGGAAAACGGAGCCCCTCTAATCGAGATGGCTTGTGTAACAAGTCGTGCCGAGTGCCGCTAAGTACCTTGTCAGCGGATTTGCCCGACGCATCACCTTACCACGGGTTGCGGCGCCGTCGCGTAAACAGTAGCTCTCGTGGCATTCTTTCGGTGCAAACACGGGCAAACGAATATTTGTCGGAGAGGTGAAAGGAGGGGAGAATCTCGCCTTTTTTCCTTCCTAATCAAAGGACAGATAGTGTGTGCCGAGCCACAATCAATTGTACTTTCACTATCGAATGGATATTATCCATTGCTGTACTTTACTCACACAGATTTGTCTCACATTTTTGATACAATGCTGTATAGTGAATTCATCTAAATAAACCATATGTACAGTTAAATAAATAAAAAGGACAACAGAGATATCATAGGATTGTGTGACAGACTACATGCGTGATGTAAGGTATCTATCTAAACTCTGTGTGTTTGTTGGCGTATCTTCGTATGTCAATCATTTGGAATACTAAGAGAGAGAAAAAGATATATAAATACATCTACATATAGAGAGATAGAGAAAGAAATATAAAAACATATCTATATATTTATGAATAAAGACAGATACAGAGAGAAATATATCAACATATGTGTATACATAGAGATAGATAAAGAGATATATGAATATATCTATATATGTATATATAATGAAAGATAGAGAAAGAGTTATAGAAAGAGATATATAGAGAGAAAGATGGGGGAGAGAAAGAGACATGTTCACCACACAGTGTTAAGGTGCAACATTAGAAACTGGTTGAGAGGATAAAGGCAAATAAAGGAAAACGAATATATTTGATGTAAAAGATTACATTTGCGGACAGTTTGAGCAGTGATTAGAAAGGGGAATACAAAGTGTGACACAAAGCTATTGATAGAGAGATGTACACTGAAGATGTATATGTACAGACAAAACAGATAAATGTAGTTCAAGAGATGGACTTACGAAGATACGCCAACAAACACACAGAGTTTTCTGTATAAATCTGTATTATATCTCTATGTTTATGTGTATCTATACATCTATATTTTTATATTCATACTTTTCTTTGTCAAGTTTCTCTATCTACTTCTAAATTGTATAATCTAATATCTTCTATATAAGTCCATCAGACCATGTATCATACTTTGGGCCGTTACTACCGTTTTCTCTCCATGTATCTGTTCATCTATCTATCCATCGGTCATTCCATCTGTCCATCCACCTGTTTGCTGGCCTTTTATAGTAGACACGCGCACGCAGGTTGAAGATGTGTTCGGTCCTTGAAGCGGCCGCTCCACTCCCCATTTTCAGCCCTCTCAAAAGATTAGATAGACGTGAGGCAGGGAAGTGGGAGGGATTGCCGCGAAGCGGGAACGAGATGGAGGGGTTTCACGCTTACGGAAGAACTCGTTTGTAAATCGCGTGTTCCTTGAATGTACTTTTAAACGTGTTTAGAGTTTGAGACTTTTAAGAGTTTTCAGCCACATGATAAAGCTTATATGCGAGGAGATTCTGTACCTTCATGCACATGCCATGATCAGAGCAAATGTGAGGTCATGTAAAACTCCACTTCTGTATTTTGATAGTAATAGAGATACTCTTATAAAGCAGTCATTCTACCTAAAAAGATACTCATTTTGCGTTTCAAACTGTGACTGTGCACCTGGAATGGAACACAAGATATACAGCTATGTATTAGGAAAATACCTCTGGGCTTAAACTTATTCAAACTGAATTCAGAAATTGAATTTAATTGAATGAAGGAAGTAAGGAAGGATTTAAATTGATCTTGAATCTAAATTGAATTCATTTTTCATAATTCAACAACAACATTATAATACATCACCAGCATTCAACAACAAAATACAATACATCAGCAGACAAAACGATACCAAAATCCTCAAGTGCTGTAATTTGGAATATGATTCGGAGAGACGTGATTCACATTAGCTTTATAAATCTACATAGTAAAACAAAAACAAAAACAGAACAACAATGAGATAATGATTATAATGATAATGGAATAACAGATCACTTGAATAGTATGCGATGTGTTTTATAACCACATTTACTAACAAGTTCTTTTGGCGATCTGAAAACACTCGGAGGCGAGGCGGACGAGTGCCTCTCCCTCAGATGTTGTCACCCTCTCGTTTCGGGCGAAGTCGACAAAGTTTTGTCCGGGAGAATGGCCTATTCCAGGGGCGGTGTATTTTCCTCGGCCGAGAAGATCAAACATTAAACATCTCCGAGGCATCTATGAATAACAGCAAATAATGGAGTTGGAGTGGGTTTTAAGTACCAATATCATATCCTTCATTTACACCAGTCTTACAAGGATTTAGTTTGCTGGTATGGGAAGATTTAAAGGTAATGTACAAAATCGGCGGATACATTTAGGAGGTGAAGAGACTTTTGATAGCTCAATATAAGTTCTCCCTCTCTTCCTCCTCATTCTATTCTTTGCTGTATATTCTTTTATACCTTCATTTTCATTTCTCACCTTTTCATTTAGTTTCTTCTCTCTTTTTTAGGTGTAGTGCTCGCATATAAACTGGTAGGAGCTGATATCAAACTTTTTCTATTAACCCTTAGAGTGTGCTATGTTCACCGATTGACTCAGATGTCTGAAATTGTCAATGTGTGGGGATTAGCTAATCCCACTAATCCCGCTAATCCAAGCTGTGTCTTCATGGCCTTCTTGTTGTACTGATGCACATTGCTACACATGAGTGAGCTTTGCTAGCTTTACAACATTAAGTCAAGTTTTGATCGATTACTGATTGCTGAGGAAAATTCATGACAAGTTAAGCTTAGTTCCACGGCATTTAAAGAGTTAATTAGAAATCCAAAGGAACACACACTAGCACATTGATGCAAGGGGATATCTGGATGCCATTTTCCAAACTGCAAATAACACACATTATTCAATGTGCTTTATTCACAACAACAAGAAAAGGATGAAAGAAACAGAAAAAAAAAGTTAGGAATCCAGAAAGGTAAACTGTAATCGATATGGGCAATGTCATTGATAACAACATCAAAAAAATCAATGGGAAATTTTGATCTGTGTGGATATCATTTCTACTCTCCTTGCTAAAATTGCAATTAAACAGGAAGTGCAAATGTTTGTTATTCTATTCTTTTACTCCATCAGTCAGATGTGCAGTATTGACCGCAAATTGTATCTCGTGCCATCGCTGATTCCCCACAGTGCATCTCTCAATGTGATAGATTTTTGTTCTTCCTGTCTTTATCCTTGAGAAGTACTCTTTGCCCATCCTGCAAGATATATACGCAGTGATACATCGCGGGATGGAATTTGCAGCGACAAGAGCTTTTAGAACATGTCTTTGAGATGGACAGCACATTAATCAGCAGCTTGACCCATAGTAGGGCTATTCTTTCTTCTTTCTTTATCTGCTACAACAGCCAAGCAGAAAGCATTACTCAGCGAGTCTTTATTTAGTTCTTCAAATGTTACAGAAAGGCAGACATACTTTGTAATTTTTGTTTTAAAAAAAGAGGAAGAGCTGTCACACCATTACTTCGAAGGTGAAGACTGAAATTAATATGATATTTCAGGGTTAATTTCAGAGCTCTTCAATGAAGACTACTAAGCAACCAATAAAGCCATAACCAAATATATAACATGTAGAAAATACAGCTCACTTTCTCTCCTCTAATACTTTTCTCTAAAGATTCTCAAACAAAACTTGTGCTTAACACTTTATGTGCCAATTGACAACCAAAGCCTATCACAAATGATTAAACAAATTACATTTAGATATAAGATAAGAGAAATTATACTTTCTGTCATCTTTCCTTTTTGCCCTTTTGCAGCTTGTGCAGTTTTGGGGTATGCTTCGCCTCTTTATATATTCTATTTCTTTTCTATCTTCCATATCTCTTTTGTGTTGTTCTTATCTGTCATATATCATTCATATCTTTTATAACTTTTGTATCTCCCATATCTTTCATATCTTTCATATCTTTCATCTATTTGAAATCTACCTGTGCCTTGTAGTGAGGCTAGTGCCAATTAAACATAACAGCAGAAAATCAGAGGCAGAAAGGCATTATGACTTTTTACCAAGCCAACAGTGTCATAACTCCCTTCTGCTTTCAAACCAAAGACATCGCCAAGAAAAAATGATGGATGTTGATGTAGTAATGAAATGATGAGAGGTTGAATGGTCATGTCAATCCATCCTGAAAAGTTGGGCTGTCTAATGAAGCATACACGTCATTTGCGTAGGCAGAAACTAATTGAAAAAGTTTGATGAGATGAAAGCAACACAAAAGTTCAGCCCATCCCCAGACACTTATCAATTTAACACATTTTCCCCTCCCAATAATTTGTACTTTGTCAATCTGCAAAACAATAATTTCCCAAATTGAACTTTCCCCCTGTCTAAAGCAATCATTGGTGAACCGTAACAAAGAGAGGATGTGATTGCTTCATATAAACTTGATTTCATCTTTCTGCTCCTTTTTTTTTTAATCTCATAGTCCCGCCCATGTAATGACCTGTGGGCTGATGGAATGACAAATGCCCCGTCACGTAGCTACTCATTTCTGCCATTTGTAAGCCATTGTCCGAGGCGCCGTTCTCTTGATTGTCTCAAATGTTTCCACACCTTGCCCCCGTCCTTCATCTCCCCCGCCCCCCTCCCTCCAGAAATGGGGTACACACATCTCGCCTCAGGGACCACCAGGAGGAATATGAGGAGGAGGAGGAGGAGGAGGAGGAGTAGGAATGGGTGGAGGAGGGGGAGAGGATGGAGCAGTTTTCCAAATTAAAAAGTCCCTCCCCATTTTCAGTTTCCCTCCTACTCATCATCCTTGAGGCTAAAGCGGAACGGATCTCAAAATTTGGAGAAAAAAATGGAGAAAAAATTAATCATGCAAATGTCCTCTGTATGACAAATCATATTTTTCCACCATCATCAACTCTGGTCTTTTTCTTCCACTTTAGATCTTTCTTCTCCTTCCAACACCCGCATCCCAACCCCCTGAAGAAAAAAAAAAAGGGAAAGTCACTGCAGACAAATTAATCGTCTCATCAAATGTTCCGTCACTCTCCTGTTTTCTCTTTGTCTCCGTGACGGGTTCATTGTCCTTCTTGACATACCGTACTTCCATTTTTATTTTCATTTTTTGAGGGGCGGCAGAGAGAGGGGGGGGGGGGGGGGGCGATAAATTCATATCATTTTTGTTTGCATGCTATTTCTCGCACTTCCAGTCTCGAAACAACTTCTACCTCTCCAACAACACCGCTTTTTTTTTCTCTTCTATTCTTTTTTTATACCACTGTCTTTTTGTTGCAGTCATGTGTTGTGTTGCGGTGATCTCAATTTTTATTAATTTGCCCACTTTTTTTCATACGGCAGACATGTGCATCAACAAATCCTTAGGGTCAGAAGGCGTGACTCACTGGTCATGGAGCGATAACAAAGATATGTGTTTTTTTTTTTCTTGGCGGGGGGGGGGGGGGGGGTGGGGGGGAAGGAACGGAAGAAAGAGAGGGTGCAGAACTGAGACTGGAACACATTCATATCTCCCCAGCAAGTGGAACAGTTGGCGTAGGTTGATCAAACTATTGAAATAACAAGAACACATGAATGCAACACATGGCTTTATAATTTTATCACAAACATGAAGCATAAGTACAGCAACAGACTCACTCATGTCAAACCAGTGAATGTAAACAAAAGTCTCCCTCCGAGACAAATAATTATAAGTTGAAGAATGTACATTGACTCTGAAATAACAAACAATTTGCTGCAAAACCTTCATAAACAGACTAATATATTAGTTTAAACAAGAACGTAACAAAATGAATTTCCAGTAGGCCTATAAAGATGTAGATATATCCTGACTATAACTGAACTCTCATCAGAGAGATTCCTTCACAATATGAATACAATTGATTACTTCTTAGAATCTAACTGATGATATTTGTGTGTGTGTGTCATATCTGAGACTAAGTTACATATTAACAGAAAAGAAAATATCAAATCTGTTCATATCTCAACGACTGTTGACCACTGTCGGCACTCAAGAAAAGTAAATAAACAAAATTCCTGGAAATATTTCATGGACCAATATCAAACAAATCATGAGCACTATGATCTGTCTGATATATTTTGTAGCACTTACGACAAATTAGGGTCGGAAACAATTCAAAGTTCGTGTTTCGAGCCCTTTTTGTGGCATTCTCCCACTTTGCTGCGAGTCAGTATCACGACTTAGTATTGATACAAGGTCTATGTAGACTCTCTGCGGTGTTTTCTTTCGCGGGAACGTATTACCGCGGACGTAAAGCGGTTGACCAAATGGCAACAACCCCATAACCTATGCCAGACGTCATGTTTTTAAGAATGGTTTGTGCGGCTAGTTTGTTTCTCCTCTCATTTCAGTGAGTGTTTATTCTGAGCAGGCTGAGGAATTCACAGCAGGAGTGTTGATGAGATGAATGAGGATTTTAGAGGTTGCTGCCCTGTTTTTACAAGCTTTTGGAATTTCCCCCAATTTTTCTCTTCTTTTTTGTTTTAAAGACCGCATTTCAAATCAGAATTCCACATTTTAGAGCAATCTACAAAAGCATTTATCATCGATAAATCACACTCCATATCTAAAGTGTAGTTGTTATTCCTTTGACTGTTTAAGGCATTTTTTTTTTTGTCTCCAGATAAGACATCCTCTTTACCATTTTTTCTTGTTATTGGCAACATCAGTTAAACATTGTTAAACATATGTTAGTTAAGCCCCAACTTCCCCTTCCTCCCCCCCCCTTTTTTTTGACATGAGGTTTGTAGTCGTAAATGGATTCCCAATCCTAAGGTCCCTTGTTCAAGTCCCCCCAGCAGTAGTTGCGCCACCAAACAAGGCACCTTATCCTCATCCCAAGGGGGCCTTTAAACTATCAGTCCACAAGAGCTAGCTTGTAAGCAGTTGAAGTACTTCCATAATGTCAGTGTGAAATAAATACAATCAAACAAAGCTAAAAGGTGAAGTTAATGTGAACTATTATTGTCTATGATGTGGCATGATATTTCATATCAGTAGTATTTACGGCTAATTATCATTCTTTTGTTCTCTCTTTTTTTTCCTTCCATGTTGTGCATCTCATCAAATTGGCAACATCAACATCATCGCCATGGCAACATATAGGTAAGTCAGTGATGCTAGCGAAGCTTAGACTCCAATATCCAGACTCGGGCATCCAATTACTTTATTTTTTAAAACAATGGTGACATGTTCGAAAACAAATGAAAGAAAAAATTGCTGAAAAGTCTTGTAACATTCAGCAATATTCTCCCTAATCAATCATTACAAGATTTATATCAGTATAAGTGTTTTTGGTTTTGTTTTTTTTTAATGTGGGTCAAGAATATGTTCATCATGTCTTTGTTGTTAAGAAATTGATTTCAGGGGTTGGAGTGTATGTTTGCTGTGTGTTTGTTTTGAAAAAAAGACAAGAGAATTTTGTTCACACTTTGTTCCCTGCAGTATTGGGAGCATTCCAACAAAATATTGGAAATGTTTCTTCTAGATGGCCATCTCAATGACAATAACAAAAATTGCTTAGTAGTTGTCCACTAGAATCTATGGTACACCATTACAGTACTCATTCTGATTGACATTTAATGGTATTCCAGGTAGATGCCTTTTTCAGTGAACCCATTAAAGACAATTTGATATGACATGCACACATGGACAAAAGTGTGCACCTGTAACTCCGTGGACTCCATGAAGTAGGAGTAAATGGTCCTCACGGGGGTTGAGACTTGCCTGTCTGGAGCCTTCTCCCATGTGACACAGGGACTTTAAAGCGCACGTAAAATATCCATGTTCAAGTCTGATTGTTTGTTTGTTTGTTTGTTTGTTTATTTCCATCTGAGAAGATGGCTGGATAGCCCATATTCAGCTACGTTAAGCTGGTCTTCCATGGGGTCCAGTTGGATGTGAGGTAGGACCACTTCACCGGGTTCAACACCCTGCCCTTTGCGATGAATGAATGAAGCGGGATCTTTTACGTGCATGAGTTGTTACTCTCTCATACACGGGACCTCCATGTTATGTCCTATCTGAGGGACAGAGTGTTTTGCCTCTTGCTAGTAGAGGGGACGGTGTGCTTACACACAACATTGTTCAGTCCAAACTCGGGTTCGAACCCGGGCCGTATGATCGTGAGGCAGATGCGCTACCGACTGAGCCAACTCACCGCCTCACAGAAAAACAAAACAAAACAAAACAACAAACAAGACATAGCAAAATCAGACTGACAAGACAATGGAAGTTTCATCAAAGTGAGAAAGAAGATATTGACGTTATTCGCACATTTCAAAACAATGTTTTCACTGAATTTTTATTGTGGCGGCAGCTGCATATGCAAATTAGTGGAATTGATGATGTCATCTAACTATTCTCGTAGTAGTTTATTCTCACTACAATCATAGGAATATTTTGACTCTCCCCATTAAAGCCGTTGCTTTTAGTCATTGCCACATAGCCAAACTTTGATGTGAATGATACAATTGTCTTTCCTGTTTGATTTTAAATCAAAAAGAGTATATTTGATAAAGATTTGCATGCAAGACGGTGAAAGATTTGTAAGCTGCTAACATCGTCACTTTTCTCTAATTTGCACATGTGGTTGCAACTAGAATGTCAATTTGTGAAGACATGGGATAACTTGAAATTTCACTGCTTGCTTTACACTAAGTCCAATTGTTATGAAACCTCTATCGTTCCGTTTGTCAGACTTGGCACAATTTATCGAAGCCAGCTTGAAGATGGCGTTGAATTGCACTTTAAGTATGTGTTACAAATGTATGGAGGAGATTTCTTCTTCGTGGCTTGTTTGCATCGCAACTGGAACTTACTGGTGGACACAACCAGATGAAGTGTTGCTCCAAACTCCAACGATGAGTTGGCCATCAGCGGAAGTGCCTAACTGTACATATGAACGGACAGAACTTATCACTAAATGACATTGCCACTTGCTGATGTGTGTTTTTTCTTGGGGGGGGGGGGGGGAGGCGAGGCAAGGATGGGGTTTAGTCACCTGCAACTTGGTGCTTAGACATACTCTCACTCTTTGTCTGTTGTTAAAGACGCTCGTGCCTATTTTTCTTTCCTTTCGTAAATCGGGAACGTGGCGACACGACTGCCACTATTCGGGACAAGAGTGTTCATTGTATCACCTCAACAACACATCACTTTCCATCTGTTTTGACTATTTTTCTATTTTAGTTTGTGGTCAAAACTAACGAGGAATTTTGACATGGACAGGATGGGTTCTTATTTTTCTTGTGGTGACAGAACTGGAAAAGGGGAGGATTGAATATAAGAATATTCCCAAATTAGGACATCCTCTCGCAGTTTGCGTGAAAGAGGAGGGTAATGGAAGAAAACACACACTCTGACAAGATTTTTAAGTCTTGAAATCATCACTTTCTACCCTCCACAACCGACATATTCTGGTGATTGCTTCTAACGACTTCAGCATCTTCCAGATTGTCCGCCAGCTGAGATAGACAGTTAGCGCATTGTTGCCCGGCCAGAACTGTCATTGGAAAATCAGGGAAATCGAACCGAACTGAAGAAAGATTGTTGTCTGTCATGCGCAGAAGTCAAAAAGTGAAACAAACAAACAAACAAATAAACAAACACAGACCCCTTTTGGAGAAAGCGACATGATACCAGGAAAAACTGACAGGTCACTTGAGGTGTTGGTGTTTTTTTTTTCCAGTAAAGCTAGCTTTTTAGTCTTCACCGTGAATCATTCACACGTGGAAGAAATTGAAAGAAACAGACTAACTGACAAACAGGGTCACACTCTTAGAAAACTGACTTTGTATTTCAGTATTACATTTCCAGTGGCATGAGCTTCATTCATAGAAAAGGATATTGAAGTCTTTCACAGAAAAACACTTTTTTTTGTTATGATGAACTATTTCTTGTTCTCAAAAAAAAAAATTGCAGCATCCATGAATTTCAAGACATTGCTTAAATCTAGCAGTCAGATCGCTCTCTCTTTCTCTTTATCTATTGCTCTGTGTTTCTGAACCCTCATTTTCTACTTTAAAGGACAAGTTCACCTTCATAAACATAAGGATTGAGAGAATGCAACAATATTAGTAGAACATATCAGTGAAAGTTTGAGGAAAATTGGACAATCGATGCAAAAGTTATGAATTTTTAAAATTTTTGTGTTGGAACCGCTGGATGAGGAGACTACTACAGCTTGCGAGTCATATGCGTACAACAGTATAAAGAAAATGTAAAAGAAAATTCAACATATTTTCACTTTTTTCGCATAATAAAAGAGCTCTTGACTTGCCTCTTTTCTAAGGCAGGGGGAATAATATTACCCATAACATTTGTCGGTAACGAGTCAGGGGAATGTGTACTTTTTTCAAAAGATGGCATTTTGTGAAATTCTCTTTATATTTTCCTTATATTGTTGTACGCATGTGACATCTAAGTTTTTCATACACTGCAGTAGTCTTCTCATCCAGCGGTTACTGCAGAAAAACTTCAAAAATTCATAACTTTTCAACGGATTGTCTGATTTTCCTCAAACTTTCAATGATGTGTTCTACTAATATTGCTACATTCTCTCAATCCTTATGTTTATGAAGGTGAACTTGTCCTTTAACTCCCTCATCGCCTGTAGGAACTCTTGCCTAGTTGATAAGATGTCAGTGGTACTGTATACTAGTTGTCTCAGATGTGTTAACTTGGCTCTTGCTATACTGCATATACCCATGAAGAAAGAAGGAAGGAAAAAGATAAATCAGTCATATGGTTAGTCCTATTTGTTTTGGATCGCTTCTCCTCCCCCCACCCCCCATAAGAAGAGAATTGAAAAAAATAAATCATAGAGTTGGAAGGATAGAATGAATGGGTCGTGGTTTACCACAATTACCACCAGGTATTATTCAACTTATTGAGTTCTAAATAGGTTTTGTGTGCCCAGACCCATCGTCATGGTGATGACATCTCGATAAGTGGTTGGATGCACTCCCACCTGCTGCACCTGACTTTAGGGACATTTTTTTTTTTTAATGGTTGCAGCGAGAGAAAAACAATAAACAAGAAAGGAGGATGAGATCAAAAAAGCTTGCTAAAGATTGCCATGATGTGCATCATGGATGAACAAAGGACAAATATTTAGATCAGAGAAATTGGGGCCTTTTGAGGTAATTTTTTGTCCTTGGGGTTCAGGGTAAATTTACATGGGAATTATCAGTCAGGGCGAGAAAGGTCCTGAGGTTGGCGGAAGGGGAAAGAGATGAAAAAAAGGGATGCCAAATGGGTAGGAATGTCTCTATGATGTAGTTTGTTCTTCTTGTGTTATTAATTCATTCTGGTATGAATGTTACATGAGGGCATATGCAAACAATGCGAGAGATTACTAACACTGCAGGATATGCCAGAATGAAGATGTGCTTCAATTGGTGCTAATAATTGTAGAGAATAGGGAATGGTGTTTGGTGGTAGGTAAAGCTGGAAGAAGAGTTGGAAGAGGGATGGGGGAAGGGGGGGGGGGTTGTTGCCACGCCCTTGGGGAGCAGAACAAGGAGGTCAAAGAGGGAGACGAGACGCTTAGACAGGGAAGAGGTCCTTGAGGTCAAAAGTGCCCGGCTACTTTTGGACCGAAACGTGAGCCGTTTTAAGAGGTCAATTGACGGATAATCAATTATTTCAAGACGGTGATTGTGTGTTTTGTTCCTCCGCCTGTTCCACTTTTCTTTACGATGTTCCGTAAGTCTTACCGAACAAAAGGAGATCGGCGGCGGTGGCGGCGCTCCAGTGGTCTCCCATTCACTCCACTTGGGCACGCCCTGAAGTGGTCCTTGCACTTCATCATCATCGCCCTCCTAACTACCACCACCACCAACACCATCACCACCACTACCAATACCAAATATGACTCCCCCCCCCTCCTTCCCAATCAAGTGCCACGCCCTCAAATTAAATCATCTTCCGAGTCGTGCACGTCCCTCTGAGCGAGCTCCCCGGCGATTAAGGCGATGGGATGGAATTATGCCACTTTCAGATTTTGCGAGTGATTCATGCTTCCACTTTTTGTTTTGTGTGAATTTTTTTTGTTTTATTTTGAAGGGGGTTGAATTGTTTTTATGCCCCGCCTTTCATGGGAAAGTATAAAACAAAAAAAGAAGGTGCAGTGCCCCTTGTGTTCAAGGTGGACCTCACATGTAGCAGAGTTTTACATGATTTGCCCATAAGCAGTGGCATCACATTTCTTACCTGAAACGAGGACGGCAAGATTTGGTTTCGAGACGGTGCAGGCGCCAGTCGGCCGCCGAGCATTTCCATGATGTACGATGTGGCAATAATCAACTGTTTGAACTTCAGCTTAATCTACGCTGCAGTCGGTTCGTTATCTTGTGTCGTATGTAAATGGCTGCCGCGGGAGGCGAAATTTGAGAGAGACGTGAAGTCCCACAGTACCCTTGAGCATTGATTATCAATTAGCACATAAATTGTCACTAATGATTTAAAAAAAAAAACTCCACAAAGTTTTGATCAAGTTCCTTTCAGATTTAGATATCAACAATCAAACTCTGTCAGGAGATGAATTTTGGCTCGGAGTTCAGATGCTGCAAAGAAAACTTGACTCCTTGCAAGAATCTTACCTGATATGCCCATCGATAATACATTCTCGGGATTATTTCCGAAGAAAGTTGTTTTGAAACAATTCTTCTTCCGGATGTTTTTGCGGAAAGGTAACTGCGCTACCCTCAATTATGTCAGATTTATGATGCTACCGAACTTGGATCAATCAATCCCAGATGTCCTTCAAAAATCTGGGATTTTTTTTTACTTCTTTTTTTTTTTTTTTGCTGAAATCTTTGATAGTATAGTGATGTTGGTGTAAATTTGATATAATTTTTTTCTCAAAGCAATCTCTTGAAATGGATGAAACAATTTAATGTTACATGAGGCACAACAACAACAATATGACTTTGAATCCCAAGCGACCAATACATGGCCAGTAAGAGGCTGTTGCAGGTTGAATTGAGCAATTTAGAATAAGTTTATATTTTCACTGACTCATTATTCTGTACTGTTAAAGAATGTGGCATTTGAGAAGGAAATTGTTGTTCAGCCATGAGTTAAAGTTAATTTTTTTTTTCAAATATTGTTATTGCTTTAAATTTTAAACAAACATGGAAGTGGACAAAAATAAACTTGTTAAGGGAGGAGATAATAGTTCATTGATTTATTGTGAGCAGAGTAAAGTACTTTAAGCATTTTGAGATAGTCTACATCCACCAGACATTACTTTGTCATGACACGAAAGGTATAGCTTATATATACACTGAACGTATTCAATGCCGTTCTACTGTCTTACAAAATGTGAAGTTATTGTGTAAGCCTATGCCTTTTTTTTTAAATCTTTAGTGGTCTTTGTCTCAGAAGGGGCATATCATTACAGATAATTGTTTGTTTTTACATAATTTAATAGTTGCATTAAAAAACTTTATTGTTTACCACAAATATGCATTTGCAATATCAGATGATGTAACTGAGCCTGTCAAATGTACTGGTACCATCTCTGAAAATTATTTTTGGAAGTTCACGTAACAAAATGTTAGACTGAACGGTTGCAAAGTACATTAAATGTTGTAGCATTTTTTATAGTATATGTTTGTATACATGTACTTCCACATTTTGAAGTAATATTTTCTGTTTACAGAGCATCATGCATTAAGATGAGCTGGGAGTTAGCCTAGTGATGTTAAAGGTATAAGTTACCATTTACAGATAAAACAAAAACCCAGTTTTGTGCTTCAAAATAGTTCTAAAATGTGAGTCGGGGATGGAAACAACAAATGTAAAATGTTAATCAGTCTAATCAATGTTAAGTATCATAAAATATACAAAATGTGAACAATAGTCATAACAAACTTGTTTCTATGATAAGCCATCTACAGTTATGGTTTATTGAGAAAAATAGTGATATCTCCTTATATTTTAAATTTATTGCACATTTTTTATATGGTAAGGTGTTTTGTGATACAACTGACCTACACATATATGCATCAAATTTGATAACTCAAACATTTTATCTTTTTAAATCACTGCAAAAAATCATTGCTTCCAATTGTAAACAATACCTTTAACTGAATGAAATCTGATCGACAGTTGTTGCGTCAAGCCTTTGATTGAGTCTATTGTAGGAGACTAGTCAGCTTACCTTCACCCCACCTATGCACATTATCAAACCTGGGCACACACACACATAATATGGTACATGGAATGTATCTGGCCATAAAGCTGACAGCAGTCAATGGCCATGGCCGTAAATTTGGCACATTTTCCCCCTGTTGCTGACCTTATCCTGGTTTTACCTGCCTTTTTTAATAGCTCTTACAGTCCAGTAAAAGTTCCAGAACAGGTTTATAGTGTGGGAACCCCCTGAGTAGAGGAGTCTCTCTTGTAACTTTCCGTATTGTGACAGCATTAAAACTAGCCATTGATGGCCAATTTTAGTGCTAGCCTCACTTTCAGGCTACAGAATGCCTCCACTTTCAACCATTGACCCTGTTCATCAGCCTCTGCATGAGTCTTGAGATGAGACTAATCTGCCCATGGGTCGCTTTAATTCACAGATAATAAGTTTAATTAATGGTAGCAACTGGTACAATGAAATTCTCCGTAGTCTGGATGGCAGGCTAATATAGATCATTAAATGTGATTTTTCTCTCTGCCAAGACATGCTAAGAAAGGCTACATACTACTATCCATGACATGGAAGCCTAAGTATTTTCCTGATCGTGAATATGGTATTATGCTATGAATCAAGGTCTAATTAAATTGGTTTTTGAACCAACGTGAAAGAGGGTTCAGCCTCATTTTTTTTTTTCTTTTTGTCTTTTACAAATGTGACTGCCTCATGATAGACAAGGAATATTGATACGATAGACTTTTATCAACGTATTTCTCTTTGTGAAAAACTGATGTTTTCTCAGACAATTTATTATGCTTTTTTTATTTATTCACATATAATTTAGGAAATTTTGACATTTTTATTGGTCTTTGAGTTGTTTTCTTAAAAAAAGAGGTGTAGAAAATCATATGAGAAGGTGATCATTTACATGATGGCCATTCGTTTAAATAGATTTTTCCACAGAGTCACTCAATGAAGAATCACAAAATATGTTTCCTCTCCTATTACAATAGCCAATTTTCTTGTTTAAATCACAGTTATAGAAGATCCAGGGTGGTCCACAAGGGGTTTTAGCATGTCGCTGCAACATGCTAAAATTCTTGTGCAACATCCTAAAAAGCCAGCAACATGCTATGCAACATCCTTAAGAATTTGCAACAAGCTCAAAGCAAAAGTATTAAAAAATGTGCAAAACATGTGCATAACATAAGAAACATCAAACTACCAGGTACTTTAGATATTTGTGTGCAAAACATGAGAGAGAACATTGAATGTAAGCAGCACAAAGAGAGATAAGCAGCAAAATATTGCGTACTACATACTCATCATGTGCCCTCCGCGCATATTCAATTTCTGCAATATTCTCAGATTCTGAGCTTGCAACATGCTAAAATTTCAAGTTGTGGACCACCCTGAGATCATTCTAAAATCAGGTGTGTTTTGCTTCTTAATGCATTTTTCATGTCTTACAAGGCTAAAAAGAATAGGAGCCTATGTTCTGCTAAAAAAACAAAAACAAAAATCCTCATAACCTGCAGTGGAATTAGAAGGTGCATGTAAACTTTGGAGCAGAGATTGTGAAGATTCTGTTGCTGCAAGAAATTATGAATGCGAGTTGTTTCTGACGTAGCTCAGATCTGATTCGATTCCCCCGTAATTGGCTCATTTCATTACTTGCCACTTCTACTTAGATAACCTCTCCGTTAGCTCTCTGGAAGCCACATCTTGGCTATGGGAGAGAAAGCCCCCAAAAAATCTTCCCACGATGGAAAGGATCTTAAAGTGGCCTTTCCGTTGTTTCTGTCGGAGAATCGAGATATTTAAGGATTTAACCCTTTCAAAACCTGGAGGGTGTTTCATAAAGCTGTTCGTAAAGTTACGAACGACTTACGAGCGACTGGTGATCAGTTCTTGTGCTGAATTATGGAAATTCTGATAAGTATAGCACATCAGAACTGATCACCCATCGCTCGTAAGTTGCTCGTAACTTTACAAACAGCTTTATGAAACAGGGCCCAGGACTTTAAATACAGCTGACATCTTATCATATATTTACTTGTCATTTGTATTGATAGAATTAGTTCCCTCCTGGCAGATTCTTATAGACGTTCAGCCACAAATTCACTTAGAAGTATTTTCTTTCAACACTAGGCTCATCTAAGTGTATTGTCTGATTTTGGATATTCTGTTTGTGAAAATACATTCACCAAAAGGTATCATACATACATACACTGTTATGCAGTAAGACATAAGCCCTACAGAATTAAAATGAAAGTTCATGTCAAGCAATATCTGGTTTGTGTCAAATGTGTTGTCAAACAAAATGTCTTGTTTTATGTCGATACGAAATGACCAGCACTGCATTAACGACTGTTCCAGCCATTTGAAATTCTGATGAGTTACTGTTTTCCTCTTCATGACCTTTATCCTTTTGTCAGTTGGATGCAGTTTTGAAAATTATATTTCACTCATTGGTAGCATATGTTTCTCTGGGTAAAATCTATCTTTGGGTGGAAATTCCTGGCATAATTGATATCATCATAGGGTTATAATCAGCATCATCATCACCAATATGGCTTTCAGCATTGTTTTTGTCTCCGTCATCACTACCTCTTTGGCATTGTTAACACCATCATCATCATCATCATCATCATCACCATCACAAATGCCAATGCCGTTTCAGTAGCATTACCACTACCACCATCATCATCACCATCACCACCAGTAACTGCTTTCAACATCATATTTGCCATCATCATCAATACCTTTTCAGCATCACTACGCCACCATCATCATCATCACCATTGCCATCAATATTTCCTTCAACATCATATTTGCCACCGTCATCACTACCTCATGAGCATCTTTAACATCATCATCATCATCATCACCACTAATACTGGCTTTTACATCATTTTTGTCATGATCATCACAACCTCTTTAGCATTCCTAACACCACCATCATCATCATCATCGCCACCAATACCGGCTTTAACATCATTTTTGTCACCATCATCATGACCTCTTTAGCATTGTTAACACCACCATCATCACTACCTATTTTGGCCTTGTTACCATCATCATCATCAACAACAGCAATACTGCTTCCAACATCATCTTTGCCAGCATCGCCAACATCTCTATCTCTTCAGCATCATCAACACCACCATCATCTGTGGTCATCTTTTCACCAGCTAGATGATGATAGTCCAGACAATACCAGCTACAATTTTGTTGTCATCCTCATTATAATTATCGTCAGCATTGCCATGAAAGAACCATCGACCCTCTCCTGGTACCAACATAGATCCCGTCCACCGCTTCCTCTCTGGAATCCTAGGCATCAGATCACCAGCTTACGGGCACATTGTGTGGTCCTCTTTCTCCCCCCTAATTGGTGTGGATGCTCCAAGATCACATCTTTAGCATCTCCAATGTGGGTCTCTTAATTCGATTACTCCCGCATCGCTCCGCCAGACATCGTCGCGCGGCTGGGTGTTGTCGTTTGGTAGAACATGCACACTCGCCTCTCTCTCTCTCTATGTGCTTCGCAGCAGTCCGAAAATGAGAAAGGTCAAATATCAGAAGAGATTGCGTAAGGCACCCCTGTGGACATCCATCGAGAGCCATCCACGGCTGGGTGCAGGTGAAACTAAATTGAAGCGAAATGACAGCCACTCAGTGCTGACAGTAAGAAGTGTCATAAAATCGGACAAGTAGAGGAGTGGAAGTTACACTGGAATCGAATGTAAACGAAGAATGTTATACCACTCGTAAGTTTGGTGTGCTTGTATAGGGTTGAGATTTGAGTTGCCATCATTTTTTTTTTTCGCGTGGGGGGAGGGGGGGTAGCAGTTATGAAAATAAGATGTTATTGTATACCAATCGACTTTGATGGTAGATTCGTATATGAGAACAAGGAATAAGGTTGTGAATGTATTTCCAGATTTCTCATCCAGTAGTCATATTTGTAGTTTTGTTTAGGGTTTCTCTTGCAGAAGTGGCCTTCTCCGGATTGTCATCAAGTAAGCCTTTGAAACATTACTTAGTTATTTCCACTGAAATTATAGACCCAATTAAAGAAAACAAAATCATTTGATATTGCAGTAACAGTTGAAATAAAGAACCAGTACACTGGCAAAAAAAAGGAGAAAAAAATGAGTGAATGGTGAATTTTATGACCCCTATTTGAAAGTGTTTACCATTTCTTCTGTGAACCAACCAACATTTAGTTCAATTGTATCAGTCAGCTGACAGAGCCCCCCCATGTTTATGTTTCTCAACTCTTCATCTGTGTAACAGACTTTTTTTTATTGACGAAAACATCTTGTAAGTGTGCCAGGACCGGATCATACCCTCATCTTGTGACCAAATAAGGAAGCAAATTTGATCTTCTCCCCTAGAAAATTGTGGCGCTTAAATGCCCAAGAAAAAGTGCGCGAGCCGCGCCGCGCTGGTAGACAATCGGGTCAGATAATACCAGTCACTTCCAAGATATCTGCTGAAATCATTCAGCGCCCGTGTCGCCCGACAAGCGGCTTGTAGCCGAGTACAAATCTGCCCTTGTTCAGTCTGTCAGCAGTGACAGACTTTTGAACCTCCCATTTTCTCCTTATGGTAGCCTTCTGCCAGGCTCATAGTTGTATTTTCCCTCTTACCATTTTCACTTAAATTATAATACAAATGCACACAAACACACTGCTATTGCTTCTGACCATCTGAGCATTGAGAATTTAGGGTTTCTGGGATGAACTAGGGCTTTCTATAGCTCAGTCGGTAGAGCACCGGGCTAGCAATCCAGAGGTATCAGGTTCGAATCCTGATGGAATCCCATTTTCTTTGCTCATTTTTCCACTATTGAATTATAGTAAATACATAATTCTGTACCCTGACAGCATCTTAATATTTCAGTGGATTGTGCATTGGATGAGTGTACCCTCTGTCTGGTGTTGTAAGTGTTTCAATCAAGTGTAGCCTCTCTTCATGACTGCAGGAAATGTTTTACTGATATGATGATATGCTATGTATGAAAGAAGCTCAAAAGCCTGGAATGAGGCTAAAACACCAGCAACACTGGAGCAAGGAATCCCTTTTCAGAAGCAACCATACTCATTCCAATGTACCAGTCTATACACCTGGTTCAGTAATATCTAAGGTGGAAAGGGGGAAAAACAGACTTTTAGGAGCGATTAACCTGTTTTGTCAAGTTTGTCAGGCGCGTGTTCAAGGTTATCTGTTTATTAGATTTTAAGCATTTCCCTCTTCTATCTCCGCCCAAACTCTACCATCAAAAATTGACAGAAACATCAAATATCATTATATAATCCAATGCAATACAGTTCATGTTTAATTATGCTCTTCCACCAAGGCTCAGAGCACTTACAAGATTTTAAAATAAAAATGAACATTTATAAACGAGATTCGGAATGGTAAATTAAAAAAAAAAATGTCCCATGATGTTGGGATGATAGTTAGGGAGGAGAAAAAAAGAGGAGGAAAAAAAAATAGACGTTGGAGGAGAATAAAAGAGAGATGCGGACCACCAGACACGAGCGGACGAGATATAGGACAAGATATTCAGAGCAGGAGATATAGAATGACGAATCGGGTTTACCCAAAACAGGTCACATGTCTACGCTATCTGCACCCCTCTCTCGTTTTCACTCTTAACTGTTCCGGTCTTCTTTTTGTTTAAATATTGCTCTCAGATTCAGATGGAATGGGATCCGATTCATATAAAATTAAATAGATTATATGATTTTGCTTGAGATGGGGTCTTCAAGTTTCCAACTCTTTTGTGAGATAATCAGAAACCTCCTACAAAATATGAAAGAGCATACAATTCTAAGAGGTAATCCAAGTTTATTTGATGAAAATTGGTTTTAAAATGGCTGAGATATCTGAAAACAAAGAGGGCCCAATAAAAGGTGGGACCCACCTTTTATTAGGACCACTTTGTTTTACTTTGTTTTTGGATATTTTCTGCCATTTCAAAACCAATTTTCATCGAAGAAACTTTGAATTCCTCCTAGAATTGTATGCCCTTTCATATTTCATAAGAGGTTTCTAATCATCTCACAAAAAGTTAAAATTTGAAATGTATTGTTTTATGTCAATAAATAGAAACCTCTTACAAAATATAAAAGAGCATACGATTCTAAGAAGAAATCCAAGTTTATTTGATGAGAATTGGTTTTGAAATGCCTTAGATATCCAAAAACAAGGAGGTCCCAATAAAAGGAGATCCACCTTTTATTAGGACCACTCTGTTTTGAGTTGTTTTTGGATATCTGTGTCATGTCAAAAACCGATTTTCATCAAAGAAACTTTGAATTCCTCCTCAAAAACTGATTTTCATCAAAGAAACTTTGAATTCCTCCTAGAATTGTATGCTTGTTCATATTTCTTAAGAGATTTCTAATCATCTCACAAAAAGTTAAAATCTGAATTCCCCCATCTCAACCAAAAGAGTACCATCTCTTTAAGCCCCTTTTTCGCAAAACAAAGACATGTATATGTCGAGAGTAAGATAATTAGATTGTTTTTACCTCTTACAAAGGAAAACAGAAATACATTTGACAAGGAAACTTATTTCACTGTCAACCGTTTAAAACAGACTTTCACAGTTTTCTTGAAATGTTGGATATGTTTAGAGAATGCAGAGTTTAGGAATATGATCTCTGAATGATAAAATGATATGTTATAAAAACATTAAAGAAGGATCTGTATTTTCTAATGTTATGACCTCTTATAATAACTCTAGTTTTACTTTTGTCATATCCTTAGGATCTGGCTCATGTATCTATGAATTACATGTAGCAAAGTCACAACATTCCATTCACTTTCTTATTGCAGTATTTGTCAGAAAATGTAGACCCTGTTTTTTGTGAGAGCTGGGAGATGTCACAGGCATTGAGCGGAAATGAATATGAACACTCAAAATACACTATTCTTTCTTTTTTGACCAGTAGTAGCCACAACTGAAATATCACATGGGCTACTTGGATGTATAACAACATCTTCTGAAGACGTACTTCAGAAAAAATCTCAGAAGTTGTGTCAAAGAAAAATGACAATTTCATATTCCTATATTGTAACATTCATTTGAAATATGTCATTTGAAAAGAGCAGGTGATTTACCTTACGCCTCATTTCTATGTAGAGATGCATTAATGATATTGTACATGCTCACACAGTAATTGATTTCTTTGAACAAGCACTAACATCATACAGTGCTCGTCTCAAGTACAAACCAGAAATGCAATTCGAAAGTCACAATTTTGCAACTCCACCATTTCAGGATCTGGAAATCTAATTCAAGTCGAACTTCAAAACAAGATCCCGAACACCAGGAAGAAAAGATTACAAGTCTACTGTTGCCCTTTTATTCAAGCCTCCATAAACTCCTAGCTGTGATTGCAAGCCAACCCCAATCCGCCGTTGTTTTCCAAATACTGCCCGATGATCCATCAAATCCGATCTATCCATCCCATCAGCTTCCTACTCCGCTCTTCTTCAAATCCTCTTGGCTCAATAAAACTGCTCGGTCTCAACTTTCCTCCAATAAATTTCCGGCTCTCTCCCTTTTCCTCTCCTTCTTCCCCCCCCCCCCCCCCACATGCTCTTATCTTCTTTGTTTCTCTCTCTGTTGTTGTTGTTGTGGTTGTTGAAGCCCACATCTCACCCAATGCAAGAATGGGGGGGGGGGGTCAATTTTATTTCTTTTCGTATCATAGTCATATGTTCGAGCGTCAGATAGCATACATGTATGTGCAATTGGATCATAGCTTAGAACTTACTTTAGAATCAAATTCTTAACAGTTTATAAAAGTCTGATACCCATTATATTTTGCCCCAGTGAATCAATGGTACTGGTCCCAACATCCCCATCTTCGGTCCTGCATGCTCGGTAACAAGTGTTTTGATCCCCTTCCTTCAAACAGTAATAGTACTAGAGGATTCTGCACTTTTCTGGGGTGTCTGTGCACTATAGTCGATAACAACCATAGTTCCAGAGATATACTCCATGGAAATATGTATGTATTTATATTTGTGCCTTTAAGCATTTTCAATAGGAGACAATATAAAAACAAAAGGGTGCTGGGGGTATCTATATTTGTGCCTTTAAGCAATTTCATTGGGAGACAATATCAAACAGAAGGATGCTGGGGGTATTTAGAAGGAAAGCTCTCTGGTTGGTGCTGGTTTGTCTGGAAGAAATATCCCCCTCCTCCTCCCCCTCCTCCTCCTTCTCCCATATCTGGAGGCTGCGATGGTAGTGGTGGTGGCCGCGGAGGTGGGGAGGTCCACCGGAGGGAGGGCACGGTAACCGATACCACGCCTGCACTTTTTGGAGGACCGGTCCAAGAAGTGGAGACGTTGTTGAGTCTGGAGAAAATGAGGGAGAAGGGGGAGGAGGAGGCAGAGGAGGAGGAAGAAAAAAAGCAAGAACAACAATCCTGTCAAATATCTGGTTCCACGAAGGGTAGAATGGGTTCAACAATACCAGTGGGAGAGGCAATTGTCCAGGGAAGAAGAAATGTAGGAGGAAGAGGAGGAGGAGAAGGGGGTAAAGGCTCTGGGAGGGGGAAGCAGGAGGAGGATGTTGCTATGGCAATGAAGTAGATAATCCTCACTTCCCTTTCAGATATGAGGTGTCATTTCATGGATTTGGAGTATTTGCAGAAGATGGCAAACATCCGAGACAAGATGCCGGAATAAGCGCACCATTTCAGACTTTTCCATGTCCAAGACAGAAGCATAACCTTAAAGGTTAGGCATGCTGCCTCATGAAAAATAAAGAGAAAATCATAACGACATAATATGTTCCTTCTATGAAATCTTGAGTCAATATAGCAGAAAGTGCCTTGATTTGTCCTGCTCTCATTCATCCTCTATAGCCCTTTTTACACTTGTGTTTCTTAACCCCATACTTTCTCTGACCCAGGACTATCGTTAGTCCCGTACCAATTTTTTCAGCTTTTTACACTTGCTAATAAATCCCGTACTAAGCTCTTGTCCTGGGCTAAGGAGAAACTGGCCTTTTACACTCGTATTTCTTAGCCCCATACTTTCCAAACCACATGAATATTCATGATTACGCTGTGCACTGTACAAGTACACGCACGCACTGGCAGCACTTGATTACCTCGTTTCTGATTGGTCAGTGGGGGGTCAGACTTCGTCTCCGTCGCTTAGCCCCGGATTATTTTTTCGTTCTGTTTACACTCGCTTGCTTGGCACCGCAATTGCGGGGTTAGCACCACAATTGCGGTGCTAACCCTGCTATTTTGCAGGGCCAGATAGTACGGGATTATCGGTGGTGCTAGCCCACTTTCGTAAGTCTAAACAGAAAGTGGGCTAAGGAAAGTCCGGTACCAACGGTGGGGCTAAGGCCCCCCCCCCCCCCCCCCCCCCCCTCTTAGCCCCACCGTTGGTACGGGACTATGCAAAAATTTGCAAGTGTAAAAAGCCCTTATGTGTCTTTCACATAATTTTTTTCTCTTTTATCTCACAAGATTCAAAGCATTTTTCTTTCATTTTTTAGGGGGGGGGGGGGGTGAAGATCAAAGATGAGGTTACAAACGAGTGCAAAGTGAGCATGACTGTGGTGAAGTGTACAAGGTCCTGGACAAGGAGGGAGTAGAGCTTAGGTGAATTGGAAATTTAGCATGAGAAAGAGAAAGAGGGGGATAGAAAGAGAGATAGAAAAAGAGGAAGAGAACATCTCGTATTGTTTAGATAACTTTAGGAAGACATGATTTCTTTTACCCCAGGTATGTTCTCCTTCCCGCCCTCGCCCCTACCACAACCCGTTACTGCCAAAGTCATCATCTCTCTACTTTGAATGGCCCGTTTTGCCGTCCTGCCAAGGAAAATGAGACAGCGAAAGGGAATCATCAGTTAGCCTCTAGGATGATTTCTAACAGTTTTTGCTCATCTTTTTTTATTTATTTGAATATTAACAGAGCCAAGTAGTCAATTATTTTCTGTGAATGGGGGAGAGGGTTCTTGAAGGAAGTGTTAGTAAGAGCAGATGTGTCTAGAAGGGGAGTTGATTCTCTTACAAGACATGGTTGATTCAGGAAGGTATTGCAGGTGTTACACTTCGGCCCTAGGAATGCAAGATTTGGTCCCGAAGGAAAGTGAAGGATGATTCATAAACAGTGGTGGGGGGCATTCACACGGCCAGTGAAAGTTTGCAACGTTTGGGTGAAAGTTGCCTGGCAGCTCTACCAAGCGAAGCCCAACATGATCACCAGAGAACTCTCAAACTGGAGCACAATTTTTCTGACTTCAAAGTGACGTTTTGTGATGATAACGCACACCGAAAAAGAATGCACCATTTGTCGTGTGCCTTCCACTTTACGTTTGGATTCCTCTCGGTGATCACAAATAAAAAGGGTGACTATCCACTGAGACTATTCTAGCGTCACACCGAAAATTGCATCATTCATACCAGAACTGCTGCTGAGCCAAATCGAAATTAGTTTTTTTCGGGGGCAAAAACTTTGAGCAGCATATCTCGAAAGTCAAGAGCTATGCTGCAGTGTGAATGGAATGCTCAAACATTGCGACTTTTAATGTCGTGTCATCTCACGATAAATGTGAGCCTAAGGGGGACGTTCACTCTTTTTCTTTTTCATTCTGTTTGTGTGAATGCATGTGTTGTTGTAAGGAACAACTTGAAGACACTTTCATTGATGTTTATTTCTGTTTTCGCTCCAGATTTTCATTCTAAAACATTAATATTTCTCCTCCCCCCCCCTTTTTTTTTTACCCTGGGGTGATAAATTTCGATCTCATTTTTATCTCTCTACATCCCTTTACTCTTCTCTTTTCTCTTGCGAGTTCGTTCAGTTCTTTTTGTAGTTTTTTATGTCCCCCAATCAATTTCATTGTCGGGTTTCGGCTCCGCGACCCTCCCGATTCCTCCCGTTTCCCGTTTGTCGTTTCCCCCCTCGCCCATCTCTCCTCATCCGTTACCATTTCTTAATTTCCGCTCCCAAACTGCTCCCTTTCCTGTTCTCGCTTCCTCTTTCACTTCACGTTCTTCCGCCGCATTTAACTTCACCCCCTTTTTATTTTCGTTGTTACGATTTCCGAACCCTCCCAACCCATTCATCACCCTCTCTTCTTCCTCCCCTTGATTTGTGTGTAAGATTTCCCGTTTATATTTTCATATTTTCACAATTTTCGTGTCGCTTCTTTCTCTCTTTCTTGTTCGAAAACCTCATCTCCTTGAATTTTACAAAGATCTGTCTTCAATTATTTGTTCGATGTATGGTTTTGTATTTTTTTGAAAACTTTTGTATCATTGATTTAATGATGATGTTTCTTTGGAACCGCTTATCTGACATAGTCTTTGTTTCAGGCTTCTGCCTTTTTTCCTTGTCGATGTGTCCATTCTCATTATTGCATTTCCGGTGAAAGCAGTCAATATGACAATCGAAATGTTGCTGTAGATTCGATGATGAATATTCATGTTACAAAAATTGTGAAGAGGTTCTTGTTCTTTTTTGATGAATGAAAATTGAACTTATGTGCATTTCCAATCATGCGCACTCACAAAATCAAGACAAATATTAATCAAAGACTGTGTTTAAATGACTGAATGTTTGAGTGATTTTCCTCAAACTTTCCTGATTTATTCTACTTATATTGCTGCATTCGCTCAATCCACATGTATATTTGGATAAAACCCCCTTTTTAGGTGATCCGAGTATCCTCTCGGATCACCTTCTGTATCTGTACGGATTCTTTGTTCTTCTTCTTCTTCTTCTTCTTTCTTTATTTCTGGACAAAAGTTGTGTATCTACGTACTCAGAAAGTACCCAGAGTATCAACTTCAAACTCATACCATATATGTATCATGTCCCAAAGACGACAAATCTATTGTATCATTGTGATTGGTCGATCGTGACGTCACTATGACGTCATTATATGAAAACACATTTTCATTCATATCTCATTAATGGAATAGAATTTTGCAATGAAATTTACGTCACATACATTTCAAATTATGCGCATTCTACTCATATTCTCAAAATTGATATTTTCTCTTAAAACGTGCGCGTACGCGCGCGTTGAAATATTTGTATGCTCAAATCGAGCGCAAATTTTTTTTGCACACGTTTCAGACCATTTGGAGCATTTTTTGAAAAATTGAAAAAATTGGACGGACGCGTACGCGCGCGCACATATTCGCACACACAGCTCATATGCAATGGAAATTTCCCGTTTTGTTAAATTTATCAGATGCCTAAAATGTCAAGGAATATTTCTACCAAGTTTCAAGTCAATCCAACTCAATATGACGTCATACGGGCCCGTCAAAGTTGAAATTCCGCGCGCGCGTCAATGGCGATATACAGTGCAACGATGCCAAAAAAACGCCAATTTTAAATCCGATTTTACTCGTCAGGATGGACGGTAACCTTCCATTTTCTTTACATATTCTGAAAGTTGATGAGTTGGATATGTTATTTCATGGGTTGGCGATGCTGGCAAAATGATTAAAAGATATCAAATTTCTTAATAAAGTAAAAAAAGTAAATTTTCAAAATGACGTCATCAAATTTCAAGTTCACTCGAGCGTATCTCACTTATCCTTTGCCAATTTACACCCAGATTTCAGTATGTTGTAGCTTATTAAATGATCTTTCATTAATATAATTACAACATTTTGATTGGAGGACGGCATCACCTCGTAAAAATGGATTGAAAGTAATATTGTCAAATTTGACCAGTTTACGTGTTATCTCTATGGGAGAGCAGTTTTTCTGGCAGTGAAAATTGACATGACTCTCTTTTTCGAGCACTAGCTCACTTATGCTTCGGTAAATTTCTCCCAGATTTTAGTATGTTGTAGCTGAGACTTTGGGCTATCGTAAGTGTGCCCTCCATTTTTTCATACGATGTCGGCATCAATTCGAAAAACTTGGTTGAAAATGGCACGAGGCTTCGATGCAGCGTCATTTTGCTTAATACACAGGGCCTATGGAGAATGAAATAGGTCATTGCGTAGCGCATCCGACTCGTAACCCTAAGGTCCCTGGTTCGAGGCTCACTCCTGCCAATATTTTTTTTTAAATTTTTTTAAACACTTTTTTTCTTCTTTTTCTTTAGTTAATCTTAATCTCCCTTTCCTTACTTTATCTTTTTCTGATTTTTTTATGCTTCTCCTTCAAATTTCTATAAAATAACATAATTTTTTCTTTATTTTTCTTCTTTCTACTACTTTCTGTGCAATAGATGAACAACAACAATGGCTATCAATCCCATATTTTGCACATGCCTAGTACATGTCACGTACATTATTTCATAAAATAACAACTACTTGATCGGACAACATCTTGGGTATGTAAATTAGGGTCAAAGGTCATAAATGTTTCATCTTGTATCTTGGCGAATTCCTGTCCTATCTTTCCCATATTTTGCACACGTATAGACGATGTCGCAAGAATCATTTCACAAAATAACCACTTTTTCCTCAGATGCCATCTTGGGAGTGTAAAGGTGGGTCAAAGGTCATATGTATTTGTTGTTGTATCTTCGTTATCTAGTGTATACGGAATTTGGTACCAAAGATGGCAGATATGACTCCCTTTTCTAAACGAGAATTCAAACATCACACGGCCAACGTTTTTAGCAACAGACGAAACCTGTATGGTCATGCCTATTGCGATCAGGACTCGAATCATTGATGAAAAAAAAAATCGGATCACCTTAATTTGTCAGTAATGACAAATTACAATCTCTAGTGTTAAACTTCCCGTTGTCACAAAAAAGTTCTTTCTCCTCAAATGTTGTGTAGAGGTTAGCTCAGAAAGTCCTCATCCTATCAATGTCAAAATTATACCATATATGTATCATGTCCCAAAGACGACAGATCTAATAAAATCATAGTGATCAGTCGAAAGTGACGTCACTATGACGTCATTATATGAAAACACATTCTCATTCATATCTCATTAATGGAATGGAATTTTTCTATGAAATTTACCTCACATATAGTTCGAATCAAGTTGATTCTACTCATGTTCTCAAAATTCATCTGTACTCTTCGAACGTGCGCGTACGCGCGCGTTCAAATATTTGTACGCTCCAATCGAGCTCAAAATTTTTTTGGACACGTTTCAGGCCATTTGGAGCATTTTTTGAAAAATTGAAAAAATCGGACGGACGCGTACGCGTGCGCGCATATACGCACGCACAGCTAATATGCAATAGAAATTTCCCGTTTTTTCACTCAGATCGGATATCTGAAATGTCAAGGAATATTTCTACCAAGTTTCAAATCGATCTAATTCACTATGACGTCATACGGGCCCGTCAAAGTTGGAATTCCGCGCGCGCGTCAATGGCGATATACAGTGCAACAATGCCAAAATACCGCCAATTTTAAATCCGATTTTACTCGTCAGGATGGACGGTGACCCCCCACTTTCTTTACATATTCTGAAAGCTAATGACTTGTACATGTCATTTCATGGGTTTGCGATGCTGGAGAAATGACTAAAACATATCAGATTTCTAAATAAAATAAAAAAAGTAAATTTTCAAAATAACGTCATCAAATTTCAAGTTCACTCGAGCGTATCTAACTTATCCTTTGCCAATTTTCACTCAGATTTCAGTATGTTGTAGCTTATTAAATTCTCTTTCACTCATGTTATAACATAATTTTGATTGAATGACGGCATCACCTCGGAAAAATGGATTTAAAGTAATCTTGTCAAATTTGACCAGTTTACGTGTTATCTCTATGGGAGTGCAGTTTTTCTGGAAATGAAAATTGACATGACTATGTTTATCGAGTACTACCTCACTTATGCTTCGGTGAATTTCTCCCAGATTTTAATATGTTGTAGCTGAGACTTTGGGTTATCGTAATTGTGCCCTTCGTTTTTTCATACGGAGTCGGGATCACGTCCAAAAACTTGGCTGAAATTAAAGCTTATCTTCGATGTATTTTCATATTCGTTTCTTTTTGCAACTTTCTTTGCAATAACTCAAGAAAAACAAGCCTTATCAGCCCAATATTTTGCGCATATTTAGTTCATGTCACGTACATTATTTCATAAAATAACAACTACTTGATCGGACACCATCTTGGGTATGTAAATTAGGGTCAAAGGTCATAAATGTTTTATCCTGTATCTTGGTAAATGAATGTCTTATCTTTCCCATATTTTGCACACGTAAAGAATATGTTACAAGGATCATTTCACAAAATAACTACTTTTTGCTCAGATGCCATCTTGTCTGTGCAAAGTGGGGTCAAAGGTCAAATATATTTCTTTCTTTATCTTCGTTATGACGTGTTATCTCTATGGGAGGGAATTTTTTCTAGATGTGAAAATTGACATGATTGTCTTTATCGAGCACTAGCTCACTTATGCTTAGGTGAATTTCTCCCAGATTTTAATATGTTGTAGCTGAGACTTTGCGCTATCATATGCATGCCTTTTAATTTTCATACGGTGTCGGGATCACGTGAAAAATGTGGTTGAAATTAAAGTTTATCTTCGATGTATTGAGATATTTCTTTCTTTCTACAACTTTCTTTGCAATAACTCAAGAAAAACATACCCTATCACCCTGATATTTTGCACATGTTTAGTTCATGTCACGTACATTATTTCATAAAATAACAACTACTTGATCGGACACCATCTTGGGTATGTAAAGTAGGGTCAAAGGTCATAAATGTTTCATCCTGTATCTTGGTGAATACATGTCCTATCTTTCCCATAGTTTGCACACGCAAAGACCATGTTACAAGAATCATTTTATAGAATAATCACTTTTTGCTCAGACGCCATCTTGGGTGTGCAAAGTGAGGTCAAAGGTCAAATATACTTCATTCTGTATTTCCGTTAGTGTATACGGAATTCGGTACCAAAGATGGCAGGTCTGACTCCCTTTTCTAAGTGAGAATCCAAACATCACACGGCCAATGTCTCTAAACACAGATGAAACCTGTATAGTCATGCCTATTGTGATCAGGACTCGAATCATTGATTAAAAAAAAATCGGATCACCTTAATTTGTCAGTAATGACAAATTACAATCTCTAGTTGTGTTTTCCTTTTGTGTGTGTTTTTTTTCTGCAAAAAGTTGCGAGGCTCCTTAAAGTCTGTTGAAATGAAAACGTTTAATCTCTGGCATATAAAGTTTGCCCAGTGGCCGTGAAGTGATGTAATGATATATGAGTCATCATCCAAAAATATAATGACCTCTCCTTTTCTCCCTTTAAGCACTTGCTGTCTGTCTGTCTGTCTATCTTTCTATCTCTCTGTTTGTCTGACACTGGTTTGTTTCTTTCCCTCTCTCTCTCTCGCTCCCCCCCCCCCCCACTTTCTATCATAATGTTTACATTCGTTATATTGTTGGCTGAGAACCAGAAAGGTTCTATAACAATTTGGGGGGGGGGGTGGGTTGTAGTTATTTGGTATCACCTTGTAGAAGCTCGATCTCCTCTATATTGTGGTGTCAAAGTCAATTCATTTTTTCAGTTAAATGTTAAATATCAAAACCACAATTTGATCCAATTTTTTCAACAATGCTTATAAATCTTCCCACTTTTGGTTAAGTTAAATGAACTTTTAGTATTAGGAAGATTGATTGTTTGGTTTTTATTTACACTCAAATCTGAGAACACAATAGCATCCTTCTGGCTCTCATCCGACCATACACTGTATGTTTCTTTGCTTGTGTATTATAGGTCTTTCTAACCCTATGTATTTTATGTTCTTTCTTTGCTTCTATTTCTCTTTCTCCTCCTTCTTTCTCTCCCTCTCTCACTTGCTCTCTTTTTTCTCTTGTTTCTCCATCTGTATATATTTCTGTCTAGCTATCTATATATTTCATATATTTCCTTTACCTATCTCTCTCTCTCCCCGTTTCCCTTTATATATATATATATATATATCTCTATCTCTCTCTCACTCTATCATATATTTCCCTCTGTACTCTTTCCAGTAGTACATTCCAAGTGACATCACATACTTTTGTTTTCTGTCAATCTTCTTTACCCTGTCATTTGTCTCTTTGTAAATGTTCTGTTTGACCATGTCTGCTTGTCCAACAAAAGCCCGAATGTGGCAAAATTTGTGGCAGTAATCCATAATCTGGCACAATCGGACACTTTCTTCTTGTAAACGGAGGCTGAATGTCTGGCCTGGGCCAAATGAATGCCTCTGAATGCCCATTTTCAGCCGCTCGACCTTGTCCCCGACAACTTAGGGAGAATTTATTTTCCAAACACTGAAGGGGGAGAGTGGGTATCTGAATCCAGTAAATGGAACCCTGTTCGCAGCCGAGGCTTTAGGACCACTCTGTAAGAGAGAGACATCCACACATACATGGACAGAAAGGTGAAGAACTTAAAGGGACTGTACAGTACTGGTTGAGGTAGGTATTCATGTTTTGAGCATTCCTAAGTGAAATAATGAAAAGCCTCTTATGAAATATGAAAGAGAATGTAATTTTAAGAAGGATTCAATGTTTATTTGATGAAAATTGGTTTTCAAATGGCTGAAATATCCAAAAAAAGTGCTAATGATAAAAGGCGACATGCCACAACTTTATTAGGATCTCTTTATTTCACCTTGTTTTTGTATGTCTCACCCATATCAAAACCGATATTCATCGAATAAAGTTTTGAAACCACTTAGAACTGCATGCTCTTTGACATCTCATAGAGTGGTTTCTGAATATCTCGCAAAATGTTAAAAGCTAAATCTTTACCTTGACCAGAACTGTACACACCCTTTAAGAATTGAAGGAAGAGAAAAAGAAAAACAGACAGATAGACAGACAAATAAAGAATTGAAGAGAGAGAAAAAGACTGAAACATACATGCATAGACAGCTAAAAAAAAATGGAAGAAAACAACTGGATCATCTTGCAAATTGTCACGGCCTTCATACTTGCAAATGACACATTCGTGAACATGTGTAATAAGGGCTTTTTACACTTGTAAATTTTTGCTTAGTCCCGTACTAATGGTGGGGCTAAGGGGGGGGGGGGGGGCCTTAGCCCCACCATTGGTACGGGACTATCCTTAGCCCACTTTCTGTTTACACTCGTTTTTGCCAAAGTGGGCTAGCCCCACCGATAGTCCGGTACTATCTGGCCCTGCAAAATTGCAGGGTTAGCACCGCAATTGCTGTGCCAAGCAAGTGAGTGTAAACAGAACGAAAAAATAATCCTGGGCTAAGCGACGGGGACGAAGTCCGACCCTCACTGACCAATCAGAAACAAGGTAATCACGTGCTGCAGGTGCGTGCATGTACGTGTACAGTACACAGCGTAATTATGAATATTCATGTGGTTTAGAAAGTCCGGGGCTAAGAAATATGAGTGTAAAAAGGTCAGTTTTCTCCTTAGCCCCGGACAAGAGATAGTACGCGACTAATTGGCCAGTGTAAAAAGCTGAAAATATTGGTACGGGACTAACGATAGTCCTGGGTCAGAGAAAGTCCGGGGTGAAGAAATACAAGTGTAAAAAGGGCTATAGTTTACAATGTATATGCTTGTCCAGTTCATGGCTGCACTTTATATCTACCTCAACGGAGAGAGCCACATTTCCACATTGAGCTGAATCATTCACGTGCCGAGGTGCAAAGCTACCAATCCCAGACTGCTGTAAAACCAAAAATTTTTGGCATGCATGAAACTTTTGAGAAGTTTGTGAGGAGCTGAGATTCGCAAAAGCAAAATGCACGCAAGATGGTTTGTCTACGCAACGCATACAGTGCCAGTGACAATTCACAAAAGTTTCATGTCGCCAAAAAAGGCCATCGGCTGTGGTTCCCCAAAGTTTAATGCCATGAATGTTTCTGATTTTACAATATTTTCTCCTATTATTTATACTTCATAAAGTCAGATTTGAGAAGAGACTGCACATTATATATCCATAATAAATATCCTCAATTCAGTTACATCAGACTTGATAAGAGACTATGCATGTCTTTGGGACAGCACTCTGAAAATCTGGATGTGTAATGATATATTCATCTTAATTGGATAATACACTTCAACTGCCTTGAATGAAATATTAAGCGCTCTCTTCATTTTTGTCCCCAACTCGCAGATTACCTTCCACTATTTAAAGCTGTCTTGATTTTTGATGAAGTGGTGATCTGCTGTTAGAATGAATGGACCCCATAAGCCTCACTGTTGAAGCTGAGAAATCCTTAACCCAATTCTTTCTGGAACTTTAACCTGCCATGTACTCAATCTATGGGGGAAAACTATACCTTGGGGGACATTGAGTTAAAAGGGTAGACTCAAGATCTTTCTTTTTTTTATGATGACTGACCATCTGGCACCCCAAAAAAGTCGTTGCATCTTCCGCTGTTTTTCCCCCATCCGTCCGTCCGCTGGAATTTGTTCTCTCTGATCTCCCCCATCCTTCAAACACAATCACCACTCAAATGACAAATGATACCCGCTAATTTGTCGCAAAGAGGGGTATCTGTTTTCTAATTCCAGCTCGGCCGGTCCCACCCACCAATCTTTGCCCCCATTTTTACTTCAAATCTCCCCCATCTTTTGTTGCCTTCCCTCCTGCCCAACCTCCTTCTTCTTTCTTTTTTTTTTTCATGGTCGTCTTTAATATCGACATTCTTTTCTTTATATACACCCCTGTCTTCTCATTCCCCTAGTCAAGCGTGTGTATCAAGCGAAAGGAGTTGATTAATATTACAAATTTTCCCATCACCTCTTTTGAACCTCGCCGCGCGACACACTGTAGCCCGGAGATATATAGTTTTAATCTCGGGTTGCCATTGCTCACGGCTACGTTGCCGTGCCGACATGCAGAGGAAAAACAACAACAACCACCCTTAATATAAAGAGACTGCAAAGACTGAATAACAGAGTGAGAGAAAGATATAGAAGGAGAGAGACATTGATATGTTCGTGTGAGCATATTGCCGAGAGCACAGTGGATAAAGATAGAAGAAGAAGAAGATGTATTTCAGGTTTATCGAAATGTTCTCGAGTTCAACGGGAAGACTTGCCGCCGCAATCGCACGACAAGACTGATATTCATCGGAGGCCAACGAAACGTGGAGAATCACGGCAGGCAGACTTGAGCTATTACGCCAGTTAACCCTTCATATGCCACATTCAAATCTCCCTCTCTCTCTCTCTTCCATATTAACCCCTTATGCGCCCAGCCATTTAACTGGTACTCGGCAAGCTTTTTAATCATTATTCCATTGATTTTATGAAAATGTTGACCTTAAAGTTCGACAACAAACCATCCAGGAGGAAAATCGTACCTCAGTAGAGAGTCTAGGTAATTTCCATCTATTGGAAGTTCATGCCCAGGCATCTATGCAAATCAGCAGGGGAAGTATTTCAGTGGATGCACCAGTTGGCAAACAATGCACAGTAAAGGGTTTAAAAACCGGGGTTCTGTTTTATGAAGAGTTATAATTGATTATATAGTTGATTAGGGTATGGCAGCCCGTGTGGTAAGGAAATTTATAATCGATTATATCTTGTGATAAAATGGGGCCCTGATAGCATAGGGATACTATGGAATGGGAAGGCTATCCCAGCTCAGATATATTTGAGAATCCCTGTAACAAACTGTGTGCAGCTTTGCAACTGATTTCTATGTGAGTACTGTCAACACATAGCTAAGGAGAATATTGACTGGAGTCGATCATTACCGATGAGCGTACATTTGATGCACATTTTTCGCTGACCCCAGCTATTCATGGTTTGTTGATGTACCCCGGCAGGCTGCGAATGAATCGGGCCATCCATGAATTCCCATGCTACCATGTCTTTAACCCATTGAGGACGATTTGATTTCGCTACAACACACATTTCCCATAGACACCTACCCGAGTATACTCAGGACTCCTCAGAAATGGGTTAAATCTCAGAATGTACAGAGTAGATGGGTAATGTCATAAATTGCTTGTGTACAAAGATCTATGAAGACGTAGATAGAGTGTTCTCTAAGCATATCCAATCGTTGTAATTACCTGTGACAGTTTCGACGATGGGCTGTCATTTCTCTCAAACGATGGCTTATCTGCAAAACTGTTACAGGTAAATACAACAGTTGGATGTGTGTAGAGAACTCTTTATCTATATTGATCAACCATCCCTATGAACTTATTTTGCAATCTATGGAGATGATTTGCAAAGGCCTCATCCTGTGGAATTATAAACATCCAGTTGTTGCGATCCCTGCTTGTAATGCTGCATTTAGGTCACATGGTGGACATATTAATCAAATGTTTTCTCTGTTGTTTTCCTCTACTTTTTCCTCCTCTGACTGTATCACTGCGATGTGTCTACCCTCAACCTTTGACCTTTGACCTGGATGCGGATGACTATTCACCATTCCACAGGTAAATTGTGATGTCTTGTTATGTGTTGTGCAAGGTTTTGTCCATGCTAGTAATATTGTGAGTCTCCCTTGTTTTTTGGAGGTAGGAACTCCCCTCAGCTAATATACCCCCTCCATCACCCCTTCCCTTGCCCCACCCCATTGTTCACAAACTTTTCAGCTTGAGAAGAGATGAAGTATTTCATACTGGAATAGGACATAACCAATTTCCAAGACATATTTTTATTCTGCTTTAATGACAACTTTTTTGTATGCTTCACTATGCTTCCTTTTACTGTATACTGATTTGTTGTTCAAGTCAACCCAAAGATTTTGAAAGAATTGATTTTACCTTTAATATTCCTTCTCCCCCCCCCCCCTATCATCATGTTGTCTCACAGTTCCTTCATTCACTTTGTGCCACCCCCCTTCCCCCCCCCCCCCCCTTCCCAGTTGTAATCTTATCATTCATTACCCATGTGTACTGGTTGTTGCTGTTGTTAATTACATCTTCGGCCATGTTACTGGCATGGAATTATGCAACTTCCGGAAAAAAGTTCAGACTTCTGTGAAATTGTCTCATCAGACGACCAAATCAACCATGAGTCCCTTATCAGACATCAAGACTACAGTGCAGATAATCACCATACAGACCTTGAAGATGTTATTTTTGTTTTTATTTTCAGTGGGGCTTGGGGGTGGGGAGGATCTTGCAAGTGGAGGTATGTTCGAATTCAATGAAGAAGGAAAATCAAGAGGATATAAGGCAGCTTTGAAAATTGCAATGTAGGACCTTTCCACTCACAGTGTCGTGTGAAATCAGGATCTTCTAGCACTAGTGAAAAGTCTTGAGTATCCATCTTATTGTTTGGTGATCAGCTCATCACATCTTATATGGCAAAAATTCAAGCTTTTATTTTTGTTTTCTATGTTCATTGTCTTGGGTGGTCACCTATGTGTGTAGATTTCATACAGGACTACATCTTGTAATAAGCTTTTTGTTTTGTTGAGTTCTAGATGTTCATTGATCGTCACTGTCCTGGTAAACTTGATAACATAACTTTCCCTCTCTCTCCCTTTTTATCTGTAGGTCTATATTTCTAACTCTCTTCATCTCTTGCGCACTTTCACTCTTTCTCTTTTTCTCAAGAAGTAGTTTGCCGTGGTCTAATTTGTGAGTCATATGCCACACAAGAACCATCGGTGGAGTTGATGAAGTTTTTGCCACAAGATTTTGTCATATTACAGCTACCATACACCTGTCCCTTGTTCTACAGGCCCACCCTGATGTTTTCACTAATTAGCACCACTTACCCACAAGGTGTTGAATCTTATCTTTCTGCCTCATCTATATCAGTTGCTCCCAAAGAATTCTCGCCAGGTAATAATAGTACCTGGTATCTCCCCCACAACCGTCCCCCCCCCCCACCCCCTTTCCCATTCATTCACCAACACCTGGAATTGTGGTAGACTCGGTCATAAGCTCTTTCTTTTTATGTTACATTCCGCAGAATTGGCCTTGATGTCTTGAAGTATTACAGAACAGAATCATACGCCAGCCACTTGTCCTATATTTTCATTGTTTTGTTTTCCATTCAAACCTACTCATCATACCAGCTCTAATTTCAGTGAATTTTAAATGGATTTGAAGTGGCACGTTGATTGTTTTGCTTTGATTGAAGTTTGTTTGTTTGTTCATTTGTTGGTTGCGGAGACAGCACTTGTAAACTAACAGAAGAAAAAACAAGGAACATCAATACTGCTGGTTAGGACTGAATTGAGGCTAGAACTCGCCACAACCACGCCGTTTAGTGTGAGAAAATCTTGGAGATGGATCTCGATAAATCTACCTTTATGCCACTTTCGCGACAACTCTCATCCCTCCAAGCTCTCTCCGTATCACCTTGCACTGTTCTGTTGCCTGTCAGTCAATTTCATACATGGTCTTTGCGGATGGGTCGAGGATATAATGCTGGCAATTTCGATCAACATTCTGTCGTCCATCCTTCCACTTTGCGAACTGGACCTGGCAGCTTTTCATGAACCCCAATGGTGTGCAGTGGATTCTATGAAAATTCTTTAGAAGCAAGCATATCACTTTGATATATGCATATGAAGCCTACAAAATAGAAAATAGTTGTACTTTTGTTTTACTTTGATCAGTGCAACAATAACAACAACAACACCAACAAAAATCTTCATAACTTGTTATTTCTAGTGACATCAGGTACAGAGTTGTATTTCATAAACTTAATCTCTAGTACTGAGTCATAGTGCAAAATCAAAATAAAAAGGAGATTGTAAAGTTTACATTTGAAAATAAATACTTTTTTTGAGATCTAAACAGGAAAAAAAATGCCAGGTTCACTTAAGATTCTTTCCTTCTTTTGTTCTTTCTTTCTTCCCTTTTCTTTTTTTTTTCTTTTGCTGCACGAGTATGAAAAGATAATCTTTCAACTTTTCTGTCAATCTCTCTTTATCCACACAGGATTTATCTTAACACTTTCTTCCTTGCATCTTCCTTCCGCTAAATCCAGAGAGGTGGATGAGGGTGGGGGGGGGGGGGAGGAGAAAGAAGCAAAATGGTTACTTTCCCACGCTACAAACTTTTTTTTTTCAAAGGTGAGCTTTACTCGCAACTGCTGTTTAACAGTTGCCTGGTATGCAGAGCAAAGCCTGTTCGTTTAATTAGACCCCTTTCTTTTTTTTTTCTCTCTTTTTTTTTGGGGGGGGGGGAGAGGAGGGGGTAATCTCAGTGCCAAATCTCCCATTCTCACCTGCCTGGATTGGTCCTCCTGAATCTTTGCTGGTTTCTTATCTGAGTGGCATCTGGTATGTACAGATGTTCAAGGTGGATGCAGGTTTACCCATCACCCCACCCCCTTCCCCCCATCTTGCACAGTCAAAGTGAATAATCAAAGAAATAATTGAGTATTGGATATATAGTTCATATTTTTCCTCAGTCAATCTCTGTTGCCATGGCAACATTAGGACATTGCCAAGTTTGTAAACTGATGAAGATGTTAATGAAATGGAGGAGGGGGAGGAGGGGAGGAGAAGGGTTTACTGTACCCGCAGCAGATGTCAATTTGTGAAAGTGTTGGGCAGAAGAAGGGAGACAGACCTTATGTCATTAAAATAAAAAAATGTGGAGGGTGTGAGAATTACAGATGAGGTGTGTAGTATAATGGTGGAATACTACTGTATTTCTTAAAGGATTAAATTTGAGTTTTCTCCTTTTTTTTTTTTTTTTTGCTTAACTATTTCAGTAGAAATATTCAATAACTAATTGAGGAGCTGTAGTCAGTGAGGAGATAAGACCACAGACTTCCAATAATCATAAAGTCTGACTGGTAGCAATGATTGTGCCTTTGGCCCTGGGCAGGGAAGTTTATCCATAGCCGCATTTACACTTACTAACATCGCGATTTTTAAAATCGCGATATTTTGGTTCCACCGTTTACACTTCCGCAAAAGCATGCGAAGTTTGAGCTTCACGAAACATCGCGATTTTTTGGTCGGTAGTGCGCATGCGTAATTTACCTCTTTTCAACATGGTAGCTGAGTGGAAGCGCGCGCTATTCTGTTCGTTTTCACTACAGTGCAGTATATTTTATTCACAATAGCTGGTTGGAACGTTGAGCCAGGGCTTTTTATCAGTACAATGCACACATAAATTTGTGCTTCTCGAGACTGTTATACTTACGGTAAAACTATATAGCTTGCTATATTAGATCACATACGTAGTAGGTGTGTAAAACTTCATCTACAGCAGCATTCAGGAGGATCATGAAATTTCGCCGATATGACGAAATTGAGAAGTAGGACTTGGAAGTTAGGACTGGTATTTTATCAGGCGACAGCAAGAACTCACACTTGTTACGTACTCCTATACTAGTATTCCACAAACGGCGTATATCGAGAGCAGTACGGGCTCTCTCACAATCTGAATCAACGCATTTCTGGGAGAACATTATTTTGTTAAGTCGTCTTGGGGTGATGATACGTGGTTGGAGAACTTCAGGTTTGCTACTAGTAGCAGTTTTCACGTACTAGTTTCATCAGGGAGAGGGAGGTGAGAGACTACGAGCCGATCGAGGATCAGCCGTTTAGACCTGTACACAGCTGTCTTTACTAGTACATTATACTAGTACTCTGGCCAGTGACCGACGTACTCTCTACACGTTCCAAAGAGGGATCGGGAGCGCGCGTAAACTCCCGGTGCAATCCGAGACCGAAAGTCACGTGATGAAAAATCGCGATATTTCTGCAGCTTGGGTTTACACTCGCTAACTTCGCCTCAAACTTCGCGATGTTTCAAAAAATCGCACTCCGGCTGGCGATTTTTCTGGCGATGTTTCGAGGGCGTTTGGGTGTAGTTGCTTAGCAACTTACACCCAAATGTCGCGATTTTAGAAAAATCGCGATTTTTCCAAGCAAGTGTAAATGGGCCTCATGTTGCCCTGTCCCTCCAAGGGAACTACACTGTATAAGCCATTGTAGTTACTTGTTTACAGACATTTCTTAGCTGCTGTATAGCATGAATCATGGATTCAATAGTTTTGCATCTTTGCTTCAAATTATACACACCATGTTTCTAGTATCCTTTGAAGTTAATTTCTCAAGAATTTTTTTGTAGTCTTTATTCAAGATTAAAGGTCCTGTTTACCTTTGGGAGCAGTGATTTCAAAAATTTCCAAGATATCACATTTGATGCATATGTGTAGGTCAGTTGTATCACAAAACATCCTACCATATAAAATGTTCGCAATAAAGCGTAAGATATAAGGAGATATCAGTATTTTTCTCAATAAACCATAACTGTAGACGGTTTAGTCTGGAAACATTTTTGTTATTCATGTGTAACTATTCACATTTTGTGTATCTAACAATCCTTAACATTGATTATATGGATTCACATTTTTACAGTGGTTGCTTCAATCCCTAACTCACAGTTTAGAACTATTTTGAAGCACTATTGCTGGGTTTTTGTTTCATCTTCAGATGGTAAATTATGCCTTTCATAGCAAAGAACAAGGCAGCACGTATGCTGTTCTCCTGTTCAAGCTGTGAGATGTGTGCCCATCTGCAAACTCCCGCTAAAAACCTAGCCAGAAAGTTTATCCGCTTTGTTAAACAGCCACAGACTAATCAACACCTGAAAGAATGTGTCATCCATGATCAAAATCCAGACATAATCCCTATTTTTTTTTCTTAGTGCAATTTAACATTTCCTGTTGGTTTATCCTACACAGATCCCTGCCCCCAAGCACCCTAACAAAGTTCAGAAACCAAGAAATTTGGTGTGAAAGACAAACTCCAAACATTGTCCAGTCTAAGAGAATTTCTAATTAATGGGAAAATATTTGATGTTAGAGCTGTATGAATATGCATCATTATATTTACATATTCATGAAACCTAATGGAAATTCATCCAAGATAGATGACGGTTGTCTTGGTTTGTTTTCTCAGATTTTGCCAGTTTTGGTGTAGCACTTTACTATTGGTCTAAACGAGACAAAAACATTCTTTATCGCTTCATTCACGGCCATTGCAGTAGCCAGACTCAAAACCCGTGCATTTTTACACGCATACATTTTTTTTTTTCCTAAATCAAGCTAGGCAATTTTACTATAATTATTGCAGAACATTATAAAGTGTTCTGAGATCGAAGAAAGGGTGAATGATCCCCCAAAGCAGTGACTGCTGAAATCTTAAAGGCATCATTTAGGCCTACCATTTGCAGATGAAACCAAAATCCAGCTTTAGTCCTTCGAAATAGTTCTAAAATGTGACGTAGGGATAGAAACAACCAATGTAAAAGATTTGAATCAGTATAATTTACAAAATGTGAACAATGATTATAATAAAAATGTTTCTAGACTAAACCCTCTGCGGTTACGGTTTAGTGAGAAAAATAGTGATATCTTATATTTTAGGCTTTATTGCAATTTTTTTTATGTGGTAGGATTTTTGTGATACAACTAACCTACACATATATGCATCAAATGTGATAAATCCAACATT
This sequence comes from Diadema antillarum, assembly GCF_040938485.1. Lineage (NCBI taxonomy): Eukaryota > Metazoa > Echinodermata > Echinoidea > Diadematoida > Diadematidae > Diadema > Diadema antillarum. The sequence goes on from NW_027271609.1 coordinate 214,493, forward strand.
TTTAAATCACTGCTTCCAATAGTAGACAATACCTTTAAGAAGAAAGACAGATGGGGGGGGGGGGGGTGGTGGAGAAATGAGGGGGTAAGGGGAACAAAAGCATCTCCCTTTATGTTGGAATGTTGGAAAGAGTTTGGACTCCGTGGGCAGGAAAACTCACTTGTCGCCAACGATCTTCAGACGAGGAGGAAGTGGGATGTACGGGGATTGGATCGAAAGAGATCCATCAACGCGATACGTCTCCTCTTTAGCGCCCAAAGATTGCCTCGGAAGTGTCGACGGAGAAGCTGCCGCAAAAGATTAACCGATGAACGGCCGCTTCTCAGACGTCCACGCCGTCGCGCGCAAAATGAACAGCGAATTCTGACAGAGTGTTACCCATAATTATTATGCACTAATCTTGCAGTCTTTGAGTTCCCTATAGCCCTTCGTGTGTGCTTTGAATGCTGATTGGCACAGTAAACCCCATAGCATTGTACACACTGTACAAAGTTCCTGGCGCAGAAAGGGTTAACTTACCACATGAGTAAGATAACATACAGTATTAGGCTTTCTACAAACTGCACGGATATTGTAAAATCTTCGGGAAAGCGTTCCTTTCCCTTTTGTCTCAGCTTTTTCTCCTCTTTTAGCACCCAAACTTCACAATAATCTCAATATTATACATTCACTCCACGTTTCTATTGCAAAACCAAGCAGAATGATTGATTTCATGAAAGATTTTATTCTTTGTAAAGATCTTTAATGAAAGGATTTATGCAACTTACAATGAAAAGTAAGAGACTTATTATCATCTCCAGGATTTCCAGAATATATCCACCATTAGCATTATATTTTTGATGGACCTATCCCACCTACACAGACAGTTCACAATTCTGTTTACATAACAAGGCAGAATAATGGATGTTATGAAAGACTTTATATTTCTTTCTTTCTTAAAGACGTTATATTTCTTTCTTTCTTAAAGATCTTTAACAAAACAATTTATGCAACTTAAAATGAAAGTTGAGTGGCTTACATCATCTGCAGGGTTTTCAGACTACAGCAATCGTCAGCAGTATATTTTTAATGTGCCCATCCAATAAATATGTGAACGAGATTCAGGTTAAACCACATTTGCCTATGCACAAACACGTGTGAGCGCTCCGTGATGCACTAAATATGATTCCCATAAATCATAGAGGTTGTTTACCCCTATCACATCCATAAAGATACACCAATATCCATGTTTTTTTGTTTTACTTTCTCAGGCTTGCCAAGATAAAGGGCTGACGAAAGCCAAAGATATACGGAGCAATTGATGAAACATTTATCGATTTTCCCCCTTTTCAGAGAAAATGTTGTCTTGATTTGCTCGATCATTGAGATATTTAATCCCAAAGCACCCTTTTGAAACTACCATCACATTCATGGTCCATGTTATCTGATCTCATTGTATTCATGTTACACACTGGCAGAACAAAATGGTTGAAGGAGGAGGCAAGTTTATTGGAGTTTAATATTCTTGTTTAACTTTCTTGGGGAGAATTTTCCGAGAAAGCCAAGAGGGCTGCAAGGAGAAAATAACGGTCACCTGACAAGAACAAAAGAAAACAGAAGCAAAACAAAAACAAAAACAAAACAAAATGGAACAGAAGACACAAAAGCATCATAGATAAATTCAAACTGAGAAGGTAGGCCCTAGCTCCTATAGACAAGATATTTTTGCAGCCTGAAATTTTCACAAATTGGAGCCACGAGCATTCTTTTTGCGGCATAAAATTTTCAGTGTATTGTCGCTGCCATTCAATGCATAGAGTGTAGACAAGAACTTTTGCGTGCATTTTTATTTTTGCAAATCTCAGCTCTCACGATAGTTGTGAAATTAAAATGCATGCGAACATTATCTCTGAGTTTTACAGTAGATAAATTCAAACCGAGAAGCTAATCCTCATTCAAGTTTACTCAAAAATTGTGTCCGTGGTCAACGATTGGAAAAGTGCAAGCCCCCCCAAAAATTCATCAGTGATAAGTTTTCATGACTAACTGGAGATAATCAGATGCAAGGGACACAGTTGTTTCTGTATTGTTTTGTTTTGTTTTGTTTTCTAAAGGAGATAAAATTTAGTATAGGTTGGTGTGCTGGCTGATGTGAAGATTACTGGCTGACAGTGACAGTATCAGCTTGTCTAACTAAATATGCAACTGCCGCTGATTATACTGATTCCTAACAAATTTGTAATACAATCAAATTACATAAGTTTCTGTTCTTCATGTCCAATTCCTTTGACATTTAGATTGCTCTTTTCAATTTGATTTTATTTCCATGTATCAAAGTCGTTTAAGGATGTGGAGGATTTTAACTTAAAGCAGTGAACGTATGTGGCCTGAAAGCTGCACAGACTTTTCCTGTCCTGGGCAAATTACCTTCCTTATTTAATGCCGAGTCAACATCATTACCGTCCAATTAGGTGGCGAGTGCGATGATGTTTTTCGACAAAAACATGGCACTCGTGCACGCAGGGAATGTTTCTTCTGATAATATCTTGCACAAACTTCTCGGTTCGGTTTGCCCCTGCAAGAAAAGCAGCAGCCTCGGAATACAGAATCAATTAGAGCTCCCTTTTTAACGCTGGAGTTTGTTTTCGCACGCTGTCACAAATGTTACACGAGGAATGCACTAAAGGAAAAGAGAAATCGATAATAGCACTCCCCCATCAGTAAGCGAGAATCCTTCCCAACTTGATAGACAGAATCGGTCCGAAGCCTGCGGATAGGTGAACACTTTTTTTTATGCTGCTGTGCTCAGAAGAAAACAGGTCTTGATTGGCAATGGAAATTGAGAAGATAACTACTCAAAAGTTTTGTGCGAAGAGTCTGTAGGTATGCACGCACACACACACGCAGAAACGTGAATATTTCCCCCCCGTCCGAGTACAGTTAAGTATTGAGGAGAGAGGGTCTGCGCTATTTTTGAGGAAGGAGGGAAAAGCCATTGAAATAACACCCTCTTCAGCATATTGCTTGAAGCAATCTAGCAGAAGGGTAGCAATAAGAACAGACCATGATGTAATGCAAGAAAAGAGAAAACGAGATCCTTAAAAGTGGGGGGAAAGTTTCGTTGATTCATTTTACCCACATTCTCACTTTTTTGGGGGCAAATGTTTTATAGAATCAAACTTCCCCAATGCCCCCCCCCCCCCTCCGTATGTTTGTTCTTCTCCTTTTAGTTTTATTATTCTTTTTTATCGGAAAGAAGGCAGAGGATAGACAGGTTTGAAATGAGCCTGTGAATGGGGGGCTTTACGGACGCGGCCATTGTCGCATCTTGTTGATGCAACGCTCGCCGAAAGCCGCAAACAAAGTTGGCTACAAATTGAACTGCTCGGGGCGGGTTACATTCACTTCACCTTAAAGAGGGCGGGAGGGGGGAGGGAGGTGAGAGAGAGAGAAAGGGGAAAAAATGCAGAGAGAAGATATGTAAAGAAAGAAAAAAAAAGAATTACCCTCTTTCACTGGGTTTCTGTCATTCCTCCCACCTATAGTTTGTTTTCTCTTTCTCTTTTCCTGGCTCTATTTTATCAGCCCAACCCCCCTCCCCACCCCCCATCCAATTCCACCACCCCATAAAAAGATATCACAATATTTTCCATGGCACAAGTGCATATTTGCAAAAGATCGTTACCGCGATATGTATATTAAAAAAAAAAATCACTCCCTCTCTCCCTCTCTTTCGCTGTCTCTATCCTCCTATAACAATACCACTCTACAGTGCGGTCCTTTACGCCGCACCGTGCGTTATTTTCATCGCATTCTCTCTCTGTTCCCGCTTGAATTGGATCAAATCAAACTGAGTCCAATTGACTCGTGTTTCCTGTCATTTGCGAGGGACAAGGGTGCTACGACACGGTGTTCCGACACGATATTTTGTTTGAGGTGGCATAAATCAAACACAAAAAAGGGAGTTTTCGTAGAAGGGGAAAAAGGTATAGAGATAGAAGCAAGTGGCTGCAGGAATGTATGAAATGCCTGAATATATTCCAGAAGTTTCAACTGCTCCAAGAGAACGTCAGTCTGGATATATTTGTGAGAAACGTTTGGCATTCAGAAGCTGTCTGGTAGTTTAACATTTCACAGAATTATTATTTGTTGTTGTTGTTGTTGTTGTTTTTTATTCCAGCAAATCAAAACATGCCTTTAATTTCCTTCATCTTTCTGCAGACTGTTTAAAGAGCAATTCTATTCCAAGTGTTCAAAGTGAGATTATATAAATAAAGTCATATAAATCATATGTGTGGAACAGGTGAAACTTCCTGAAAGTAGATGAGATAAAGAAAGTTAGGGGATATTGACCACACGTTGACAGTTTCAAATGTTTTCACCAATTAATGAGATTGGTTATGACCCTGTATGCAAATTAGCTGGGGTGACAGTGTTACCACTTCTCATCACTCACACATGTCTGTGCACTAAGATTTATAATTAAAAAATGTATATTTGGTCAAGAACTTTAATGAGCTACAACCCTTCCCACCTTGTAAAAGTCATCATTGTAAAGTTGTAGTAACACAGTGACAATATGAAGTTCTGGGGTACTTTCATTTGATTTAATGTGAAAAAAAGAAAGAAATTTAGTGACAATCTTTGTGTGTATAGCTCCATTGGAGACCAGTGGGGTCATGACATTACTTCCTCGCCAGCCTTTGAATGTTCAGTTGCTATAGTAACAGTGTATCCTCATAAAGAGGTCTGACGGTGTAACAAAACCTTTTTATAACAAGGTGATTTTGCTGTTCCCAACTCTTTGTAGTTCTATTTTGTTGTTCTTGTACCCTAAAGTAGAGAGAGAAACCCTTTGCGATAAGGTCACTAGGCGTGTCTTCATCAGCCCGAAGTTTCGAAATAGCGCGCTATCTTGCGGTTACCAAACTAGTCCGATGTCAAAATAGCGCGCTATCTGTGTAGTGAAGACGCAGATAGCGCGCTATTTGATCGGGAAAATTTTCCCCAAAATCTTGGTCTAGTTCGTCAACTAGAGCGCTAATTCGTGAAATAGCGCGCTATCTTGGGTGCGTCTCCATCAGCCCGAAATTTTCTCGATCCCTCCACGCTTCTGGTTAGCCAGCTGGCAATGGAAAGCGCATGTACAAGCAGCTAGTGATTGTGTATAGTACATTACACGCACGGTGTATTCAAGGATCACATGTGTGTACTATAGGCTTGTTGTTGCAATGTCATCTTTAAAACCAGGGAGGTGATTTCTCTCACCTCCCTGTTAAAGGGATAGTACAGTTTTGGTTGAGATGAGAATTTGGGCTTTTAAAGTTTTGCACGATACCAGAAAACACTTATGATATAGCACAGAGCATACCATTTACAGAGCATTTCAAAGTTTATTTGATGAAAATCGGGTTTGGAATTACTGAAACATCCAAAAACAAAATAAAACAAAGCGATCGTTCCAAAGTGTGGGTCCCACACTTTATTAGAATCGCTCTTTTTGGATATCTCAGCCATTTCAAAACCAATTTTTATCAAATAAACGTTGAATTCCTCATAGAATCGCATGCTCTTTCATATTTTGTATGAGATTTCTTATTATCTCACCTAGAAATGTTAGAAACCTGAAATTAGGTCTCAACCAGTACTGTACAGTCCCTTTAAAACTCAGTGCCGTGCATGCTAGCTGTTCTTTTGTAAACTTCTTCTGGTCCACTCTACCTTAGCTGAAGATTCTTGCAGATTGTGTGCATTTTGGATTTGTTTAAACATTGCAATTCGTAGTAATTTCATATAAGATGCCTCACTGGACAGAAGAAAGAGCAGCGTTATTAATATCCCTTTGGAGAGAATTTGCTGTACTGCTCACCTCCCTGGTTGCAGAATCGTACATACGGTGATATAGTAGATTTTGAGCGGGGAAATCCACTTTCGAACCGCGAGCCAGGCAGAGTAATACAGTGTATTGCAAAGTGCGCATGCGTCAATTTTCGGACTAATTTCCCGAAGCACGCTGTTCGAGCTGATGAAGACGCACATTCGCTGTATCGGGCTATTTTCTAAGACCGCAAAATGTCCCGCTAGTTTGAACTTCGGGCTGATGAAGACACGCCTACTGTGGTGGTATTAAAGGGCCTTGATGTTACAAGGTTCCTCTGTAGTAATATCACTGTTACTCAAAAGCTTGAAACTTTAGAAATCGATATCTCTCTTAGTTTAGATGTAATTTTGATTAAACCTCTTTCAATTTGTTTGTTTGTGTGTACTCTGTTTATCAAAGCCAACTCTGACGTTCAATCCTTCTTTGTTTTTGATTTTGTTTTGTTGGTGTTGTTTTTTAAATCCTTCAAAATCATTTCTGAAACTGTGCATTCCACTCTTAAATAAAAGATACAGGAAATGAAATTGCGAGGCATACGTTTGATAAAATATAATTTGTGGAATGAAATTTCGCAGTCAAATTTCTGATTGCGGATTCTATTTGTCTTCTTTTGGGTCATTCTTTTGGCTTTTATACATATCTATTTTCCTGTCTACATATTCTGGCACAGTTAGAGCTAGCTTCCGTTATTGTAATTTGATTTTAAAATTTGTTGGGGTTTTTTAATTCCTCATGAACAATGTTGAATGGTCTCCAGTCATTTTCTCTCCAAAGTAATATCCATTTAGCCCAAGATTTAAAAAAAAAGAAAAAGTCTACCTACCGGAGATTTGGATGTAGAGTTCCTCGTTCGGATCTTCCTGAACAAAAGGGCTGCAGATTGTAACACAAGTCAGGGTTTATATCCTGGTAGCAATTTACAAGCAATAAACTATCAAACCCCCTCTATTACCCCTTCCAGCATCCATACCTCTCTGACTGCAGACAGATGGTAATCATAACAAATGGCAGAAATTAGAAAGAACAAATTTTCCCTCAGTCATAACTCCTATTTTGTTTTTCCGGGGTGGGGGGAGGGGGTCAATCCTTCCAAAGAGTTATTCAAAGATTGTTTGTACTTCATTGAGATAGATGAAAAATTTTTCCCACGATTTTTCTGTCATTCTTTTTTTAAATGATGGGGAAGACTGCCTGTCCTCGCGGTCGGTCGGTCGCAGTGGTAAGGAAAGAGAGATGGCGTCCTTACGAGGAAAATGATAAATGAGCAAAGAATGACAGTATCACATAATGGCATTTTCTTTTCTTTTCTTTTTTTCTCCTTCCTTCTCAGATTTTCCCCAGGCAAGCCAATCTCAGCAAGATAATGCATCCAATTTTTTTTTTTTTTTTTTTTGTGATCTTTGGTTGTCATAGAGCTATTAAAAAGAGGTAGGGAGGGACGGGATGGCCCAGTAGGCGGTGGTTTGAGGATGATTGCAAGGATTGTTGAATGGTCTCGAATTCTTCCTTTCTTTCTTTCTTTCTTTCTTTCTTTTTTTTTTCCTTGCTCGTCCCTCTGTGCTGTTAATGGCATCCCCTCTAGCAAAGTTCCAGAAAAGAAGAAGGAGAAAAATGTTATTCCATTCGTAAGTTGTGTATGAAAAATTGGTAAATATCATACATGTTCCTCGATAGCTGTGGACTTATTCTCTACCCTTCTTTACCTTTCATTCTCCCCCGTCCTCCTTCCTCAAAACCACCACTTCCTGAAGAGACAGAGAGAGAAAGAGAGAAACAAAATGATGCCCTCGTAATCCTAGAGCTACGTTTAGTCCAAATAGTATCTAACCATGCCACTGAAACAATCACTTCTGTCACACAGGAAAGGGCACTTCTCATGCAAAATCATACCAAATTTCAACACGAAACGAGAGAGGCAGCCCCTACTAATGCAGATTTATGGGGAGTTCCGTCAAAAGGAGATGTACTGTATGGACATTCATTATACAAGTATCATCACAACCAATCATGAGGTATTCCAGATCACACAACCAATATTATCTCTTTTAGTAACAAGAATGTAAAACAACAGCCAACAACTAACCTTACTAGAAGGTGTGACCCTTTGAATCTCACTGCATGTCTCATATTGAAGAAGGAATTGATGGAAATTTTATAAGTCTTTTTTTTTCAAAAGAAGAAGGACATTTAAAAGAAATAAAGAACAACTAGGGGGCTTTTGAAAAATATACAACCAAACAAACAATTGTATACTTATGTATGTGGAAAACAAGGGCTCAAATTATTTTTTTTTAATGACTCCATCTTATCAAATACTAACAATAAATAATGATTTTTTAAAAACCCAGGATAAGTTACATTAGCAAACTATAAAAATATAGTTGCTTGAACTTGATGGCTTATCTTAAAGAGGAAAACAGCAGCGATGAGAATGCACTTAAAGTGTCACATCTTCTACGTCGCTATCCCAGCCACACTTTTCATACCTTAATGAAAAGCAAAAGGTTACTCGGTGTGCATAGATAATATGGTGTATATCTTGTATCTGTCACCCAGACATCACTATTTGACTCTACCCCTCCCCCCCCCAAAAAAAAAAAGGAAAGAAAGAAAAGAGAGAGAGAAAAAATCTTGTATGACTCTTTTGCAAGGGGTCAAATCCGTGCCACTATGCAAAATGTCAAATTTATCTCGAATCTAATTCACCATGTCCAATAACGCATAAACCGCAGCTCACCCATTACAGATCTTTTGTTGAGTAATGCAGATTTTTTTTTTTATACAGTATCCGAGACATCTTGGAGAATTCCCTGTTTTGTTTCGTTGATTTTTTTTGGGGGGGGAGGGGGGATGTGGTATCTCCTGTCTTCATCTCACACAAAAGATTGGATGTTGACTCCTTGTGAACCATTGGCAGAATCACCCCCAAGACAGAAATTAGATTGGAATATATAGATATATATTCCTCCGACGTTATCATAGAAATAATCTCTCATCGTTTTAATCAAGACGGCCTCGGCAGTTTAAGGCGGGGCCGAAGCATCTGCCTTCGTGTGCCATAGTCAGAGTGTATGTACCTCCACGATCGCTGATAATCCTGGCTCCCATTTTTTTTTTCTATCTGTAATCCCATTGTGTCTATATTTTTTCTCCCATTTTGGCCAATTTTGGAGAAAAAAAAAGAGAGGAGGATGAATATGTGGAGATGAAAAGAAGTAGGAAACAGCCTGAAAAGGAGAAACCATAAAAACTAAATTAAGCCCCAAAGGCATGGTAGTTAGGACAGACGAAAAATATGAATATCATAACTGCCATCAATCCATTCAACAGCCCCACGCCGCACCCCACCCCTCGTAGTGTGTAGTAGTGTTTCCTCTCATAATCTGCACCTCAGACGGCGCTGCCAATTAAGAGGAAGACGTGTTTTGATCCCGAAACGATGTCATTTCTATCGAAAACGGTGACCGGGAGCCCACCACAAACTGAGAATGAGACAGAGGGAGAGAGAGAGGGAGGAGAAAAGGGGGTGCGTATCCCATGTGCTCCAGGGTCTTTTTGAGTATCATTAAATCGTCTGAAGTTTATGTCGTTGCTCCGAATATTCAATTTCCAAACTATTGTGGCGGTCTTCTTCCTGTCTTTGCATTTGTGCATCTGACATCGAGATTCCCCCTCCCCCCCCCCCCCCCAGCCGTCTTCTGAGTTTAGTTTCTTTCTTTCTTTCTCTATGACATTTTACCATTCCGTCTGTGTGCACATTGCCTCGACGACGGTGGAGAAAAAAGAAATGCCACAAGATGAAACGAAATTTGCCCCCTCACAACGACAGAGGAATGTCGATCAAGCCAACTACTGGAAGGGAGACTTTTCGGGGCAAGCGTCTGTCTCCCCGCGCGACAAAGTTCTGATGAAAGGATGGACATTGAATTGAGTCCTGGATATACACACTAGAAACACATGTTTGTATGACAGACTGAGATTTGCTCACTAAATTTGTATCTCTTCCATATTCTCTTTTATCTACACCACCGTGCATGCATTGAGATATTTGTTCATCTTCACAGAAAAAGAGTTGCTGGGAGGGTATGAATTGAGTCAAGTTTTTTTAAAGACGATTTTGTCAGAATAAAGATTAAAGGGAAAAGTCACATGCACTTTTGCAATGCAGTTTGTATAAAGTCTTTTGCCAGTTGGTAGAATGTGTATTTACCTAAAGATGAAAAATTCCTACTGACATTTATTTGTGTAGCACCAATCGATCAAAATAAGTTTCAAAACTTTTTTTATGTGGAGTTTGATGCTTCTTTCACTGTTAGGTCAAAGTTTACTTCTTTTTCCTTTGTGTATATGTCATTGAATGAAAGTCATGAATACACTTTTGACAAGGCTATGTATTTGAGAAATAATCGTGATGCTATTGAAAATTAAGTGTAACTGCTGTAACAAATACTGTAAAACACTATATTTTCGTGGTGTGAAAATTTCGCGAATTGGAGCCAATGGCCTTTTTCACTGCATGAAATTTTCGCGAGTTGCCTCTAAACATTCAGTGCATATAGTATAAACAAGAACTTTCGCGTGCACTTTAATTTCGCGAATCTTGGCTATCGCGAAATTAAAATGCTCGCGAACATTCGTCATTTTACAGTAAAATGGAAAAATAAAGATATTCAATCATATAGCTCTGCTAGTATGTAGTTCAGCTATATAGTAATTACATATTGAGTATATATATATATATATATATATATATATATATATATATAGATAGATAGATAGATAGACAGACATGCAGGCCTCAGACATTGTATTTCAAACGCGGATATGAAAGAAAGAGAAGAAATTTTATATGTTGTGGAGACTGGACCAGCGTGTACTCTCTGCACACAATATGTCAACATGTCTCTTGACATTAGGTGAGTAAGAAATTCATTACGGACCGCAGCAAATTTTGATATAAAAATGTAATTTCATCGTGGAATCTAATTGAGGAGCTAGATATAGAGACGGAGAGAGAGAAAAACAGAAATGAGAGATTGAGAGAAAGAGAGGGGGAGGAGAGAACAGAGAGCAGATAAGAGAATGAAAGTATTGCTTTAGTTTTTGCCGTAAAGCCGGCCAAATTTATTCACCAGGATCGATGAAAATTAACGTCGGAGGGTGGCCTGTACTTTTCCCTCTTTTGCCCACAGGGTCAGTGGTATGCATGTACATATGTATCTTACATTGGCCTTACACGGACCGACTAGTCTTTTTTTTTTTCCCCTTCTACCAGTCAGACATTGGATGTTTCATCAGTTTTGAATCTAGGAGTAAGAGACTGCAACTTGCATATAGTCTGTTGCCATATTGACGTGGAACCATGTTAATATCTCGGAGGAAGGAATGGTTACTTCATAAATCTTATCTTCAAGTGATGGATGGTGAGGTGGGGATGGGGGTGGGGATGGGGAGGGGAGAAAATAACATTGAGGTCATTTGTGATATCAATTGTTTTAGCTATGTTGGTGCTTTTTTATGACTAAAATGTCTTAGTCATACGATTTAACATTTTATGCAGATACATGTAATCCATCATTGTCATATTTTACATCTGTAGCATCAAACATATGCTAAATCTACGCTGATAGAAAGGTGTAAACATGAACATCGGTAGGGCGAAGGACATTGCTCTTGATTGCATGAAAAATGTTGAAGGCACAACAAATTACCATTCAGGGTAAATGTCAGGGATTTCAATGTGCAATCAAATAGCAATTTATGAGAGGTTGTGCAAGTTGTACAGGAAGTGGCAAAAAATTGCCGAATTCTGCAGTCATTCAGAGTTCATTCCTCATATATCTGACCATGAGATCATTTTTTTTTTCAGAAGGGGAAGTCCTTCGTCCATTGTTAACCCTTGTCCTTGCCACTTTTTTTTCTGTGACATTTCATTGGATCTCGGTCATTAACAGTAGAATGTTGAGCAGAGCACTGATTGATTGATTAAAGCACTTCTTTTGTTTTGTAAGGGTGCATTTATGGTAATTACCTTTTCTGCCTGGAAACATGATTTTGAAACGATGTTTTCAATATGGATTTGCAAAATAGTGAATCGATGATGTCATCCCCTCACAATTTGCCATACAGTATATGCACAAAATCATGTAATTTTCAGTTTTTCAATCAAATGCAATTACGCCCCAGTCTCAAATCCTGATGTATCTGACTGATCATTATTTTGAAGTTGTTTAACCAGGGATAATATTATGTTTCATACTTTGAGACCAGAAAAATTGAGTTTTCACCATTTTTTTGTGCATGATCAATAGAAAATTGTGAGGTGATAACATCATCAGCTCACTCATTTACATATTCATATTAACTGTTCAGGTATTGTTGTACCAAAAAAAAAATCTTGGAAATGTCATAACTTCCTTTGAATCTGAGTTTGATAAGATTTTCACTGTTGTGCATGCCATACTTTGCTTTTTCTTTTCAGACTAACTTTTAACAGATCTGGAATTCCCCTTTAAAAAAAGATAATGATCTTTGTTTATATCTAATGTGTGGCTAAGCAGAAACATGTGCAGGTGTAAAACATAGATGGGAGGAAGAGTAAATCACATTATGTGGAGGGCACTGCTCACTGTTAGCACACACAGGGCAGGCGGAGAGAGATGGAGTTTTGGACTGATCCATTCCAACTCCACAGAAGAGGAGAGGCAGCATGCATTCTGACTGAGGGACATTAAAAAAAAAATCTGTCATAGATCAAATCATTTTGTTCACATTTTCTTTCAACAAACAATGCACTTGATACTTCTCTCTTTTTGTGGACTTATTGTGCCTTATATATCATGTGTAGATAGATCATTATGTCCAAATTATGGCAAACTAGGCCTTTATGATTGTATTTAGTGATTATTGTTTAGCAGATACATTGTGCAAATTAGTTCTAATCCATCTGTTCAAACATCACGAATATTAATCTGTCATCAGGCAAATATTATTATTATGCATGTAGATATTGATATTCAGGGAATGTTGAGTGGATAAAATCACCACTAACTATTAAATTCCAACAAAGAAAGATATCTCCTTGTAAAATTATTACAGGCTGTTAGATAGTACGATGTTATGGCTCAAGAAACGGATGATGATGGCCAAACTTTAGGAAAACAAATTCACATTTCCAAAGCCTGAATTTAGATGGATGGATAGAATGTTTGTTGCCTTTGAATGTGGTTTTGTCGTATTAGTTTTATCCTGAGTTTCCCATCTTGGATTGCCGAAGAAATGCATCAAATTTTGGATGCAATGATTATTCAAGAGGTAAACAAATTGTGGCTAGTTTAAACTGTCTCTCTATCCACCCCCCCCCCCACACACACACACATACACACACCAACCAGTGCATTATGGGTAATCAAACAAACCACATAGTGTATTCAGCTCCTTCCAATAAATGCCCCCCCCCCCCCAATCCACCGCCAAAACAATTAGCTATGCAAAGAAAGATAGTAAGAGGTAAAAGGGAAAAGGCTGTATCCTTTACAGGGTAGGGGAAAAAAACGTTCCTCGGTGAACGCAGAGAGTTTTCGCAAATGTTTGCGGTGGTTGAGGAGAGGGACGCTGCAAAATTTGCTCGCGAGCAGGCGGGCGCCGGACGAACGAAAATGGAAATGCGCCCTTCGACCGATGAACCAGAATTGCCAGCTGCACGGGTCCCTCAGGGAGTTTGTGCAAACCAGTCACCCCTACTTGGCAGTGGGAACAAACCCTCATGCATATGCATGAAGGGTACTTTTCAGCAAGTCAGGTTGGAGGATGTTAGTCTGATAAATAAGGCACTAATAATTGTTGGAGCTCTAATAATCCACTTTTTTTGGATTTTGGAAAATAAGACTAGCATCACTATCAAAAATACTACCAGCAGACTGTCTTCATGGTATAAATATGAAAATATAGCACTAAAAGAATCCATAATGTTGAAAAAACTGCTGCAACAGGTCTGACTAGATAGACTAATCAGTTCCAACAAACTGAGATTTCACAGCATCTGCAAATGCCCAGCATTGAGTGTATCCTGTGCGTGAGTGTGTGTGTATACCCGCATTGGAGGGTATTATAAGCCAAGAGCACTAATCCCTATGTGTGGCCATGTGTTTATACACTGTGTATGTGTGTACACACACACTCTCCCAGCAAGTTGGAGCTAATGTATGTGTGTGCGATGTAATTGGCTGTGCAGAGTTTTTGCATGTAAATTGCACCGTGTGTGTTCGCAGGCATTGGTGGGTGATTGTATTCCAAGTATAGGCAGGAGAGAGAGGGAAAGAGAGAGGACTATGAAGTGAAGAGAAAGAGTAAAAAAGAAGTGAGGTAAAATTTTTGGAGGAGCGGAGGCGCACAGTTCCACAGTGCGCATCATTTGGTGGTCAGCTTTGTGCGATGCGGTGGTAGGCTGCTGCAGTTGCATGGGTAAAGCAGCAATCTTCCCTGCCTGAACTTCTGGGGAGCATTCTGGTTGGAACACCACCGTACCCACCTACTTGTCAGTGCGTGGTACAGTAGCTGCTGTATATCAGCTTGCACTCTTTCAGCTCTTCGACCGGAATCTTTATACAGCTCGCTGCAGCGTGTTGTATTTCAGCATCTACCCTCTGGAGACTTCTTACTTCTCTTTTGATTCCGAGGAAAGTTTGGAATGGATCTGTGATTTCATCTTCGCAGCCTTCATCATCTTCTGGAAATGCTTGTCACTTTTATTTTTCTTTCCATGAATTGGACATTACTTCGGAAAGGAAAGCTTTTGGGGTCAATTTGATCTGCACTCTGAGAAAATATCTGAATTTATGGATTGCAAATGCGGTGAATGAACTCTTTTACGGTGATTGGAAACTTCTGAGACATTTCTTGATGTTTTCTTCACTTGCTAAGCTTTCTATGCTTACCTTTCATTAGTTGACAACTATTGCGGTACTACCCAAGGATTTATCGGCGGTGATCATTTCGGCACGCATGGGATTTATTTATAGAAGAGGAGTTTAACTGAACTAAGCAAACACAAGGAACCCAGATACATCTCTTCACCTATTTTCAGTCAGATCACCGAGTCATGTTGGACCTTTAATGCGTGGAATTTAGACTGAAACCACTGGCGAATTTCACTCTCTCACCTCTCAGCCAATCCGCTGTACTTTTTCATCCCGGCGTAGCAAACTAAACTCCTCCATTAGGATAGAGAGAGAGGGAGAAAAGAGAGGGAACGAGATCGAAGGAGAGGGGGAAAGATAGTGGAATCCGATGAAAAGGACGTGTCAGTGCCGATCAGCTGCGTACACTGACCAGACCCCGGCGAGGAGTTCCTCCGGTCGCCACGCAGCCGCCGAGGAACCGAGCACAACCCCCGTTTGCCCCCAAGTGACTCTCGAGCTCTCCTCCGCAGCGGAGTGGTAGAGAGAGACAACGAGAAAAGAAGGACGGCTGACTTTTGTCTCGTCCGTCTCTCTCTTTTAGCCGGGGACACAGACCAGTGATCCAGTCCCTATCGGCAGAACGAAGCCAGACTCGGCGACACCACTCCAAAGATTAGAAGGACTCCGCATCGTCATTGGACTATTTTTGTTTTCTCCGTTTTCACCCCCTCCCACTCCTCCCTGATCCCCTTTCATCTGGGAGTGTGGAAGCCTTGCTTGAAATAAAGGACTGAGAAGAAAATAAAGAAAAGGGAACAAATATTCCTCTTTGGTGACAGAGCCTGAAGACTTAGAAATTAAACTCCCATGCTATTACGCTGGAATTGTTTTTCACAGAGCATCACCAGCCCCCTAATTTAAGAGTTTCGCGCTGGAACTATAGTGCTGGTGGGTCTTCGTGGATGTTTTTGCAAATTCTTTCAGACGTGAGGACGAAATCATCTTAGCTGGGCCCAGGCTTGCTCGATTCTCTACTCCTGTCTTGACGATCTCAGGAAGAATCTGCCCAAAACTTTCCCTTTTGGTTGTGTTTCTTTTTTGGGGGGAGCCGAACTGGATCTCCATCAAGTCAGCTAGCCCCAGTGGTGGAAATCGAGGAGGCGATGAAGGAATGAGGGGGAGACAACCAGTTTTGAGTGGAAACCTGTGACAAGGCCCAGCTGTGTTACTTCTGAGATTCTACATATCTCTGTTTGTCCTTTTCTCCAGCAGAAAAAAACAACAACAACCAAGGATTGTAGTGGAAAGACTCTAGAGACCAGACGAGAGAACAAGACCAGTCTTTCTTCCATCTAGAAGCCGAACTCTTGAAGGAACGAGTTTGAGGAAATTAGACCAGAGATTCTCTAGAAAAGGAGAGCAGACACGCTCTCACACATTGAGGAATATATTATTTGTGTGATCCTATGAACAGCATTGACCTGCTACTTACTTATGTGGGCGCATAATTTTGAACCGGGATTACTGCATTGTGCAAATGATCAACTCCAATTCCACACAACAGGATTACAAAGACACCCATGTACTACCGGCTGAGCACTAGAGGAATATATTACATATACATATAGATATATATTTTTTTTTCTCCCGCACCGGCGTGAGGTGAATGGTTAACTGCACGGCGGCAATACACCGCGGAGGTGTTATAATTGGCTTTACCTAGATGGTCCCACAACCAAGGTTGCTTATCTGGGAAAAATGGCATTCGGAATATCATTCATCCTGCGCTGGCTAATTGTCGCCCAATTTGTTGGTGAGTACCGAGGGATGGCAGTTGTACGTTCGCAATGTTATTTGACTGTCTGTCGTCATATTTTAAAACTTGTCCTCTCTCACTCGATCGGTTCCCTGCCCTTCTGAATAATCTACACCCCACCCCCTCACCCCTCTCCCTCCGACCAACCAATGCTAATTTTGTTCAATTTGTAAGGCAGGTTTTATAATCGCATGAACAAATCCTTGCGCGCTTCCAGGAAGTGGGATATTGCTCCGCATTGGCATTTGATTGAGACCGCCTGTCACCAAAGTCATCAACAGCATCATCATCATCATCACTTTTCACGGTCACGCCGGTCCCCCGGCCAGTTGATTTTGGTATTTTTAGACCAAACGGCCAGCTCATATGAAAGTCTGTCACAAATTGGCTTCAATTTTTGTTTTGCAGTTTTATTGTGGACCACGGTTTTGTGATTTGCTTTTGGTGGTCAGTGTTAGTCTCTGGAGTCAAATCGTGAGTAAATGAGATAGAGCATTAAAAAGGCATCCACATGGTAACTGTCATATATGGCAAATATGCAAATATCACTGATGGAGGCAAATTATTTTCAAATCAAGGGGTAGGTAGATGGGGGAGGGGGGAGGGGGGGGGGATTGGCTTATCCCAGAACAGTTGATCGACAGAAGCACCCCTTGTTCTCAAGATCTCAAATCGTACTCCTGTTTGAATTCTGATGCGCACAGAGTGGCCCGGGCATATGAACAGTACAATACGATGACTATTATTATCGGCATATGAAAAACACACTTTGTTGCGAGAGGAGATGAGGGAAAAAACAAAACAAACACAAAACTTTGTTTTTCACCTGTACCGTTTTCACTCTCTCCCCCTCTCCCCCTTCTCCCACACTTTCTCCTCCAACTCCCCCCCCCCCCCCCCCGCCTAATTTTGTGCTGCCTAAATGCAATTACAATAACAGACGCAACTTTCCTCGCAACGTTCCCACATCTCATCTACTAGGCAGGACGCTCAATCACATTATGTCTCTGAGCCCAGGCCTATTTCCAAAACCCTCGTGTGTAGGCAACCCATAGCTGCGATGTTGTGCCGTTTCCTTCTCTTATCCGGGATGCAAGCATGTCTTGGTTACGACAAGCTGTACTTGTTTCTTGCCTAGGGAAGGGGTAAAATGTGTTATGTGAAGTTGTAAAAGCCTTTATGGCCGACTACTTATCACTAGCAGAAGGGCCGTTAACCTATTCGTGGTGCCTTTTTATTTGGCTTTGCAAGAGGGAAAATGGGCAGGCTAATAGTGACTTGAACTCCCCAACTTGGGAGAAAACAAAACAACAAGAAGGGCATCTGTGCTCTGTGAAATGTTGCAGTGAAAACTAACTGTGTGTTCATGTTTGCTTAACACAAGTAAAATCGAACAAGCAGAACTGTGAAAAGTTAAGCCAAAATCAGACGTAAGATAGGAAATTGGTATTATTGGTGTCACATGTTATTACAAAAGAGTGGCATTGGCCTCAACTGCATGTATGCAAATTAGATGTGACAGATAATTGCCTCCCCATTCTGCCTTTGGTTGTATGCATTACATTATCACAGAAAATATATAATTGGGTATGAATACTATGATATTTAAAGCACGATTTCTTGCTCATAGCAATCACAATTTATGAGTTACTGTTTGACTCTCCAATGATTATGATTTATTCCTTTATTTTTCATTTCATAGAAAGGAGAAATTCACCAGATGGACACAGTTTATTAAAATGGGAAATGTTTTAGCGAACGAAAAAACTTCGGTGATATACATTGTATGCTGTTTGTTTGACCAATATAACTGTGTCCTTAAAATGTGAAGCCATACAATTTCATATCATTAGAATTATAAAAAAAAATCAAATGTCAGTTAAACTTCTTTTCTTCTGATCATTTGAATAGTCAAAATGTGAATGTAAACACTATTTCTCAAGGGAGATTGATAGATCTAGGGAGGAATATGGCTGAGATTATACATATGTAGAGTTTATTCTCTTTAGCAGAATATAGTAATAATTGTAATAAGTAATGATATAGTTTTGAATATTAAACTAATGAATGAAGAGTGCACAGACATAACACCATTATGCTTGCCATAGAATTGCTTCATTCCAGGCTAACATTTGCTTATAGGCCTATACTGTATCTTGTTCTGGGGAAAAAAATGTTGCAGAATTATTGGAATTATTTTTAAAATCCAAAATGTGAAGGTGATGACATAGGTAGAATAAGCATTGGATCGATATACTGGAATATCTTTCTTATTGGATAGATATATATATTCACTGTATAGATAGCTGGGTAGATGAAGGAATAGATAGATAGAAAGGTATAGTGAAAGAGGCAGTTAGAGTAGGAATGTAGTGACAGTATGTTCCAAAAGGGGTGCATGACATTTTGGATGTATTTTCGAAAACCATTTCCCCGCTAATTTGATTATTCGATTATCGACAAGAAGTTTATGCAATAATGCTGTATCATGTGCACTTTTTTTTAATCTGCCCTTCATCATTGTCATGGACTCCTTTGTGACATGGGGCCCCTCGTTGTCTTAGAACTCCCGATCGGAGAAGACTTTGCTTCAGTGGCATGCACGAGAATAAGAGCATCCTAAATTGAGACTGAAAATGGCGAGATTGCGAGGAAATAAATCAGGCAGTAGAAGCAAGAAGCGAGAAAGAGAGAGAGAGAGAGAAGAGAGACGTAAGGAAATATGGAGAGTATTTATGCTCGATAATTTATCATCTTTCCGATAGATGCATTCCAGGAGATTGTAGAATTTGCTTTAGGAGAATTCCCCGGGATCGCTCTCAACATCCCCCGTTTTTTGGTTGTTGCTTTTGTTTTCTTTTTTGCCCTCGTCTCTCCGCCCTCTCTTCGTTCAGTGCAAGAGGGGGGTGATTTATGTCGTTGTGCGTTTATCAGAGAGTCATTTTAGGGGGGACAAAATAATTCCTTCATCTTAGCTCCCCGTCGGATCTTCGCAAATCTCAGACAGAGGATACACAAGACCTTAAGTGACATCATATCGAAGCTGTTGTTTCGTATGGTGGTGCCTTTGCGACTTTCCGCTACGGGCGCCTGCCACCTGACAAAGGAGTAACATTGCGTCGGCGGGGTCCCGTTTGAAGTGCGCAGGTTTATCCTTTCTGCCCGAATCCCGAGATTGGGGAGGATACGCGGGGGTCTCTTG
The DNA here is from genome assembly GCF_040938485.1 of Diadema antillarum. NCBI lineage: Eukaryota > Metazoa > Echinodermata > Echinoidea > Diadematoida > Diadematidae > Diadema > Diadema antillarum. The sequence goes on from NW_027271609.1 coordinate 234,271, forward strand.
TCTTTCAATCGGCCCAACAGACCCGGCAAATTTATCCAATTCCGATGTTGGCCTTTCCAAAATCCTCTTGAACCCGACTGCATCAAATTGGCAACAGTGTAACAAACGGTTATTCCCGTCTAAACTATCCGACTGTTTACCTTTGTCATTATATTTTCATAAAGAATGATATTCAGCAACTATTTTTATTCAGTGTGCATATCCCATATGGTTTTGTTGTTTGGGCTTACTATAAAAGTCTAATAAGTTATTTTTCCACTGTCTCTTTTAATATTCCCACGAAATTTATACTCTTTATGTTTCCTAGCATCTATGGGAACAAGAGCTAGTGACATTTCTTTGCTTAGATTAGAAACAACTTCTCATGACATTTTTTAACAGAATGACGACACGGCAAACTATCAATTCGCTGCCATTTCCTCTGCACAGCTTGTTGTACTAGGAATAAAGAATCCCAAACTGCATGTGCAAAAATCAAACCTACAGTTCGTATGCATCAAAGGCAATTAAGGGTACTGCAGGTAATGTAATAACAAGCCATTGGAAGTGGAAAAAATTGCTGTCCGTCGTGTTGTCCCATTTTTGAGGAATTTAACTGGAGAAGAGAAGTGTTGTCGCTTACATGATAATAGCCTAAAATTGCAGGTTATCAACCTTTGGAATTTTGTCGAGAATAGCACTACGGGCAATTAGAGAAGCGCCTAAATGTACATGATTTCAGCATGGGGGAGGAGCCTTTAAGAGAATCGGGGTGGTGATTTTACGAGAAAGGAAAAAAAAAAGGCATGTAATTGCTCGGATGAGCTGGGTGAGTGGCTTCCCAAAGAGTTGGGACCCGATTTCACGTCGTAACATCCGACAAATTACCCGTGACAATTGTCCTTTTCTTTCTCCATTTGCCGAAAAGGTACAGTATATTTTTACGCCAGATGTTGAAAGCAGTTCGTGTGTGATACAGGTCATACATGTATAAATGTATGTACAGAGAGCCTGTGCCTAGTACAGTATATCTCATGCAAGCATTGTATAGGCTTTAGAGTACCACTTGAAGGCCTAGATTGAGCATGTCAGAAAATACCACTATGTCCAACTTGGGTGTTGTTGTTTTTTTTTTCTTCTTCTTACTCTTCTTCTTTTGTCCCCAGACTTTGGTATGCTTGTCAAGCTGTTCCTTGGACATAAACCTTTTGATCCAGAATCTCTCTCTTTTAAAAAAAAAAAAAATCTTTTGAATTCATGGAGGTGTCGGTATTGATCTGTTGTTATCACCCAACAATTAGCCAAGTTTCGGTAGCCACACAGAAGGCGGCACAATGCCGCCTTTCGGTCCCGGTTTGTTAGGCCATCGAGTGTCGAGCTCATGCTAGCTGTAGAAGTAGACAAGATTAGTGACAAGAACCTTGCGTCCCCCCTTCTACCCCTTCATTTTTTTTCTTTTAAACCAGCATTTTCATATTCTGGTCCCAAATTTAATCTCCCACAGGGTCAATGAAAACTTTTTTTCTTCCTGCATTTGTTTGGTTTATGGCATGCTGCAAATATGCAATGGTAGTCCCCAAAATCCCCCCAAGAAAGTGTGATCATCACAGAGTGGCAGTGAAAAATCAATCAAATACACAAGGTAAACACTGAATCAAATTGCCTAGGATGCAAGTCAAGATGATGGTGGAAATATTGGAAGATTACTGAATTGATTTGAGAGTATGGGGATTCAAAGGGGTCCATCACAAATTTTGGTTCCATCCTACGGCTGGTTATTAAAAGCTCTCTGTATAATTATACTGTAGGAATTATTCAGTTGTAAATGTATGGACCCACTTACACAGTCTGGTAGACTTACACACACACTTACACACACACACACACACACACACACACACACACACACACACACACACAGTGAAATTAACAGTCTGGAATGTGAAACTTGGAATGGAAAGTGTCAATTTGGTTGAAGCTCAAAAGTATTTGGGGTATGCCAAAGAACTCCTGTTTATTGCAGTGTACATTTACATGAGAATGATTTTTGTTGTAGTTATATCTGTGGTGCAGTGTTGGAGAGTATTTGAAGTACCATACATCTGTCAACACCAAAAGTATTCATCTTTTACATTCCTTTGTTGGGGGAGGAGGGGCATTGATCTCTTATCAGAACTGAAACTTTGTGAAAGATGAGATTATTTACTAGCTCTGTCAATTTTACATTGTGGGATGTATCTACTCTCACTTTCAGGGCTGTGTGTGTATGTAATAGGATATTGATAGTCCTGAATGTTGCAGTTTCGGACTGAAAATTATGAAAATTATTAAATTGGGTGCATGCTCTTGAATTTTAAGTGTCACAAAAGGAAAAAAAGGAAATCCTGTCAAACTATCTTGTATTTTAGTTGTTGTTTTTGTTGTTGTTGTTGTTGTTTTTTCATGTTGCCAATAATTGGTAGGGGCCATTAGTGGTGAAGGTCATTGTCAAGTAGCAATCCACACATGTTCAATGTCAGCAATTCGCTAATGTATTTGATTCCCTAGGCACCTCTTTTCCAAAAAATGCCATGGTCATAGTTAAACCAATAGGTTGCAGATGGAAATAAAAGGGAAACTGAAAGAATGCTTTCTGTAGTCAAGGGTTGATCTACTCAAGAACGTATCCTTGCTCTACTGTAGTTCACACATGTATCCTTAACCCTCAACAAAATGTTTGCGAGAACTTCAGAATTCAGATTTTTTTTTTTTTTTAAAGAGAGTATAGGGCCTACTGCCTCTTTACTCTTTTCCCATATAGGCCTACTATCTACACCCCCAAGTTTATTTGTACTTCGCCTATCACAGGAAATGAAAGAGCAAGCTCCTCCATTTTAATCCTTATGAAGAGGAAGCAACAGGCTTAGTCTTATCACCCCTTCCAAACAAAAAATTCTTCCAGCAAATAAACAAGGCTTTGGTGCTATTTCCACCAGACCCGCATCCCTCTACCCTCTAAATACAGTATGCCTCTTCCCGGGATAAAATTTCAGTGAAAATTCACAGTGTATGCAAGTTTTTCTCAAAGGTATAGCTCTGACATGTCAGCAGTTTCATGATGTAAGAAAACAAAGAAAGAATCTACCCTTCAATGCTGAATTTGTTTGTTCGTGGCTGTTTTGTTATCCTTGAATATGTTAGAAGTTGAAAGTTAGAAAAGGCTAGTTGATATTCAGCTTTAGTCTTTGTTCAAGAGTGAACTATTGGGATATGGAATGAAGAAAGTTAGTCAGTAGATAATTGGATCAGTATTTAATTGACTGTACTGGAAAGACTTCAGTATATGCTGAAATTTGTCAATCAGCCGTAGACAGCAGAAAGTGATGTTATATCTTTGAGTGTGACTTGAGAACTCTGGAAAGTTTTCTGCTGTATAGGCCTATATGCTGAATAAAAACTAGATTTTTCTGCTGGTGTTGGAACTAGCAGCATTGGCGCATTTAGTGCATGAAAATTGATCGAAAATTGGCAAATTCGATATGCCGACTCCAATCCAGGTGAAGTAAGCCTGAAGATTCATCCAGGAAATGGAGAGGACGAACCAGCTGGCTGGCTCTTCCTGGGCCCAAGTTCAGAGATCAAAAAAAGGAGGAAGAAGCTGCTATATAATACACAAGGAAAAAACACTCTCAGTGGTCTTTAGATAATCTTAATCCCCCACCTGTTCTGGGTGCTAATCCCCAGCTATCAACCTGGATAAGCCTGGGAAAATCAATGGCATGGGGGTTGGGGGCGTATTCCATTAACTTCCTCCAACGCTTTTGACCCCTAGTCATGATGGTGGTAAAAGAGACTGGGACGCACTCCCAGGAGGGTTTTAGTGTCTCCCAAATTGGATCACCTGTTAGTAATGAACATGGCTTCTGCCTAAAGTGTCATTGTTATAGGAATCACTCTCAAATTGAGTCTCAAAATTGAACTCTCAGGTGACTGGTGAGCAGCTTCCATAGACTTCCCCCTTAGATTTAGGAAAGGAAGGGGGGGGAATAATCCCCTATTTGCTCTTAATAGCGTTGACCATGGTCATGTCCAATGTCAGTGGGGAAACTGCCCCCTAAAAGCAAAGGGTGATTCCTTCCTCCCCCTTTTAGGTACCCTTCAAAAGTTTATAAAATCTGAGCTGCATTAGGCCTGCATGCTACCAGTGTTTCCGATATGGTGTCGAACTGAAGTTATTACAAACTTGAAGATTGAATGGATTAGTAAGATGCACTTTAAAAAAAGTAATTCTTTAGTACATGAGTAACGAGATTCACTAAACTCAGTTTCCCCTTTGGAAAGGTAGTGTCAGAAGAAACCATTTTAGTAACTGTTTACCAGCATGGGGATGTTTGTGTGTAGATATTTTTATAGTAATTGATTTTTCAGAACTTTATTTAAATACTTGTGAGTGTTTCATCATCCATATTACACGTGGTCAACAGAGTTCGTTGTTGTTATTGTTTAGGTTAACCCATACATTGTATTAAGATAGTGCTAATCAGTACTGCTTGTCACAATCCTGCATGATACCTAATTGTTCAGAATCTGTGGAAACTTGCAGTAGGAACTTAAGAAAAATAACAATAAAGGCAGAGATTCTCTCAAATCACAATAACAGTTATTATTTCAGAAGAAGTACAAATGTACATCCTTCTGAATATATTCATAAGCAAAACATCCGCCGCTAAGGAATTGTAGCTCATGCTAATAAAGGCGCCTCTATCAATTGGTGCGGTGCATGACTTGAATCAGGATTTCAAATCTGTTTCTTGTTTTCTTGGGAGGTGTTGTCAACATGCCACGTTTTCCTATTCAGAGTGATACTCCGGCACGGAAATGGTCATTTGATACAGCAATACTTACGTGCCAAGATTTGCGATCGTGTCTGTATATAGCATTCGGTATGAGTCCTGAGCAGAGCCCGCCGTACGCATTCGCACAATGAGGAGATTTTTGCGTTAACCCGTGTATAGGAAGAAGAGAGTAACGGTGTGTGTTTTAGCGATTAATGCATCTCATTTTTTTATGGGCTGTGAGTGATGTATACTCACCTCAAGATAATTTCTCTTTTTTTTTTTTTGGTGGCTATCTGTTGAAGCGATTAAATGATTATGAAGTGTTCCCTAGCCTCGCTTTCTCTCTCTCTCCCTTATCTCTTCGCTGTTTCCGAGCTCATATTAGGAGAACTGTCACAGCCGCGAGCGATGAGAGTTTAGAAATGATTTTGCCAGACTCTGATGTGAAAATTAATGCAGCACACTTATTTCTGTGGTTAGCAATCTGCGATCACTTTACCTTATCTTTCTTTTTCTTCTTTTTTTCGTAGAGATGGCGCTATGTCATCACCATATCTGTCACATATGTCTGTTTCATCTCCATTTCTTGATTTTTTTTTTTATTTTGCATACCAGGTGCTCATTATACTCACTGTCATTTCCACCTACAGTGTATGCTCTCACATCTTAATGTCTTGTGAATACTGTAGTAGCGAGTACAACTGTTCGCTGTTAAGTGAGTCCCATCATACATATTTCTCTTGCATTTTCGCTTTGATTCGCATTTTGCTGACCATCATCTTTTTTATTTGTTATATATTTTATAGCTGGTTATCAGAGTTTATTCTTTTTTGCTATATTCTATATATTTTTCCCCATTTAGAAATATAAAGACGAATTGAAATTGAAAAAGAAAAATGTTGTCTTTTAGAAGTTGAAAATTATGATTTTCATACAAAAGAAAGAAGATGCAAGAAATTCCCAAAATTGCTCTGTGTGGTCATGTGACCATGATACTCTTTTTTCATTGGCTGTCTGACATCTCCTCTGTCTGTCCATTTGTTCTATTAATTAGATTTCTTTGTTGATATTCAAATATATGTAAATTAGATGTACAGGCTAAGGAGGATGTTGGCCGACAGACGAAGCATGGAAATGTCTTGCCCCACGAGCTGAAGCTTCTCACAGTTCCACATAAGTCATTTTCTCAGCAAATTGTCGTTCGCTTCAGGAGCAACCAACAATTTTCTAGAGAGAGAGGATCAGCCATGCTTGTATACATCTCTTTGTACTCCTTAAGTGATATGTGAGCAAAATTGATTATCCGAGTGGTATTTTGATAGGAACTTTTGACTTTGTATTTGAGAGAGCGAGAGAGAAAGAATGAACCATACAGGAAATGAGCGGGGTGCAAATGCAAGAAGCTCGACAAAGGCTCGGATTAATTCGCAGCCACCCCGTTCGCACTTTAGCCTGGCAAGGGGTCTGCCGCAGAATTTCATAAAGTCCTTTTCATCCGGCCATATTGGAAAAAATGGACGCCATTAAATATGATGGAACGACAGAAGGAACAAGGCACTGAACTGTGTTCACAGAAATTACTGTATGCAAAGGTGGCAAAAATCAGTAAAGTTGTGGTTATGTTTTCATGAAATTGTCACTTTTTTTTCTCTAGATAAAGAGAATGAAATAGAGAGAGAGAGAGGACAGTTTTCCCTTATCTTTGTCTGGTATTGATGAAACAGATTATTTTGTTATACGATTAAATGAGAAGGTTTGTATTGAATTGATGACAGGAATATTCTTTTTTTTTCTGATGTCTCTCTCTCTCTCTCAGGGGAACAAGTGGTATTTCAATAGTTCAGTCAAATGAGAAATTAGGAAGAAAAGTAGAAATGTGAGAATGGAGTTGTTTTTATTGTGCTTTTGAGAGAGAGATATAAAAAAAAGCAAATTCTAAGTTGGTTAATGTGAAACAAAAACAAAAAAGATAGAAATGCATCAGGCTCAAGATTGCATTTGTTTGACGGATGGGCTGGGAGGGAGGGGGCAGGAAGGCTGTGTTGGTTGGTGGTAGAGGGATGGGGAGGGGGCAGATTGGTGGTAAATGGGTATTAGATGGGGGGGGGGGGGGAGGGGGACAGGACAGCGGTGTCTATAGTGGACCGGGAAGGGGACAGCGGGGTGCGGACGTTTCGTCACGAATTCTCGCACAGCATGATATTGTCATCTTTGTGTCCATCCTCCAGCCCAGACGGACCGGTGTGACCGTCGCTTGCAAAAACACGCGACTGCAGAGCCACTTATTATAGCCGGTGACTTCTCTTGTCTGCGTGTTAACTGCAATCGAGGCTGCTCGGTATTCCAATAGAGTAAGCCTCTATGTCGTCTCTTCCTCTTAATTCATAATACGCCAATAGACTTTTGAATTCTTATATGGAGCTGCAGCAGAGGGGGTAGGGTGCTACAGGAGACAACCAAATTACACATTTTTTGCCCCAATTTTGCGTGTTTTCTTTGCCACAGAGGTCGGGTTCCACCAATAGTGCGGGCTGCACCCAGCTGCCACTGGGCGTATCCCGGCATGCTCCCATACGGAGCGGAGAGCGAGTGGCAGATATTTCGTGGGGTGCGTGCATTGTGTTCCATCGTGTCCATCAGGCTTAAGAAATTTCCTTTTTTACCTCCACCATCTCTTTTCTCACCCTGTCTTCAGCAGGAAGGAAAATCCCCCCAAATTGGGGTAGTATCCAAATATCCACTTAGAACGATATCACTTTGTTCCTTTTACTCTGTTCTCCTCTACCACCACCCCCACCCCACCCCACCCCAACTCCTCCGAAGTTCTGTTTTCTTATGTTGCTCAATCAAAGACAAGAGGTAGGGCATGCTGTCTTTATTGTTTGTCGTCTATGACAAATTTCAAAAGTTTCACGTCGCTGAACAAACTTGAGGAAAAGTTAAAACGTCATTGTCCTTAGGTTCAGGTTTTGGTGGTTTGGAAGTGATGGGATAGTTCTGGATGACTCATCGCCTTCAGACTAAAAATACTGGTACTAATAGATGTTCGGTTGTTTTGCATGCAGCTACTTTGTACGTTGTTTAATAGTAATATCACCATGCACTTGGCATGCATTTATAGATAAAGGCTTTCAGTAAGGGATGTTGTCTCTTTTGGCAACATACGTGTGTTGAAATAATCTCATTTGTGTAGGATTAAGACTTTTTTATATCAGGATCAAATGAAGCTTTGATTGGGAAGTACTTGCTAGATACATAGAGCTGTTAAGAGTATTGCCTGTGTCTGAAAGATGTCGACAACGTCGAAGAGTGGCTGATATCTCAGAAATGATATTATAAAAAAATGAATATGTACTCAACATGATTTGATAACTTGCCTTTTGGATTCCTCATGCTCCACTTGGTAAAACTATACCAAACATTAAGATATCCATGGTCTGTGTTTCTTTGGTACAACCACTAAAAAAGATGTAATACAAAAGAGTCATGAGCTGCCTTGCAGCTGTACTTCAAGCAATTAAGAAAGGTTTTAGAAATGTATTCAACCGCAAGATTTTCCAAACACATGTACATTGTACATTGTTTAATCATCATCAAATTGGCAATACCCTCAAGATCTCTTAGGAACCATCTCAAAAAGTTTGCACATTCTGCTCACGGGGAAGGTACCAGCAATTACAATATCTGTGGCAGCAGAGATTTTAACGGTGACCTCTTTTACTCCAAGGGCTGGAATGCGAAACCACGAGCGGGCGAAAAAAGGGCAAAAACAAAACGGCAAAAAGAAATAAAAAGACTTGTCGGTAAGGGCCCGTCCATCTAATTGCAATTTAGCCGACCTGCGTAGAAGTCTATCTCCAATTGAACCCAATTACGGGGGCCTACGTGTTTCCTTTGTAAAAAGGGGGATGTCTCTAGATCGAGATGCCTGGTCTCATTGCTAGTCCCGCGCATTCCCGGGCCGCCCAAAGTGCACTCGGCGACGGTCCCTTGCTCCAACTCGCTATTTATGGCAGATCCCTTATTAGCACTGATGAGAGGAGTAGGGGGTGCTTAATTAAATCGCGGAGCTAATTTTCATCAGCGGACTAATGAATCCGATCTCCGCATACAGGGTTGTCATTTTCCACCTCCACGGCCCTTTTGAGAGTTTGAGAACCCCTCGACAAAGTCTGTGCACTTTCCCGTTTTTTTTTTTTTAATTCTCTCTCTCTCTGGGATGTGCCATAAGACCAACTTTGATTCTCAAACATGACCACAGTTTGTTTAAGCAATGAACTCCAATGAGCGGCACAATTATTGGGTCAGTTTCAAGGAATTTGTTTCTATCTTCTTGTATTTTTTGTTGGGGGGGGGGGGGGGGCAAACATAACACCCATATTAGATCTGACAAGAAGTGGTGCTCTGCACTTTGTACTGTAAAATGTTTTCATGGCATACCAACACATGAGTGTATCTTATGTTTGTATGGTCTTCCTGATGTTTGTTACAATTCATAAAGTTCCTAGAAATAAATGTACAGTGAGGAATGCTTTGTTACATAATGGATAAGAGATAAGTTCATTTCATACAAGCACATTCTTTATTGCCGATTTTTAAACTGAACTATTTACTGGACAGTTTGATACTGCAGTTTCTGACCAGATAGTCATGTTTTTGAAATGCCGTACAAAAAAATATTTCGTAAATGGGTCTGTGAGTTATCTTCTTCTACAATTTCTATGTGTACTTCTTCATGACAGTGGGGTGTTTTGCTGTGTAAATCTTAGAAACCACTATCTTTCCTTTTCAATTACTGGAAGACCCCCATTCTGTTACAATGTATTTATATTCTAATCCCCCTTTTAGCGCGGGAATTGTGCTAGTGCTAAGCTGTCTGCTGTGGCGTCTGCAATGTCGTTCTCGTCTTCGGCACTTATTGTTTGTTCACGGATGATATTTACACAGCAGCCTGGTAACTGCTTGTACATTTCAAAAGCACGGGGATAAATTCCTGATGAGGAGAAATATACTAATGAAATTTACATGACTTCGCTCAACCCAAAAGCTAGCTTATTTCTTGAGAAGAATGAGGACAAGGGGGGGGGGAGCGGGAATGGGGGCAGGGTGGCACTATCCAGAAAGGGCTTTGCTTGCTGGAGATTGGAAATTTACATCCTAATAGTAGGAATATATCCACATTCCTGCGCCTAATTGGAATTGAAAGGTACCGCTTTGGCAAGCTTCGCTCAATGACATTTTGTGACATCATAACTATTCCCTCAAGGATCCTTTGCAGATGCAGACTTTTTTAATAGTGATTCTTTTTACCTTTTTTTTTTTAGGGGCTTACTTCTGCAGCCTTAAAATTTATAAGAGGAAATAAAAAGAATTGAAGTCTTTTTTTTTTCTTATTTTCACCTGCAAACGAAATCAGTGAGAGAAGAAAAGTAGGAGCATTGTGGTTTAATCAGATGTTGTATTTACTTACTTTCTTTTTTGTTGGATTAAATTCTCCAATCCCGGTTTTGTTTTCTTCAACTGTCCATGTGCGGAGCAACCGAAAAAAGGTTCCAAAATAGCACCAATGCAAGACCTGGCAAAGAATATCGCCCCGACAATTGTCCAGAAATTGCCCTAATCCGAGCGGGCTGTTGCATCTTCTGTGGGATCAGATGCCGCCTAAATCGCCTCTATAGCTGGCATGAATGTTTTGCAAAGAATGGACATTAAAAGCCAGTTCCGCGCCGATGATTTCTTCAATCAATTATCCCCTCTTTTTGCATGCATCCCTCCCATATTTTGCAATGAAAAGAACACTTTCACCTCTACAGACTATACAGACTACATCCTTGAATACATATTAAGGTTTGCGGCTCGCTTTCAAGTGGGGGGAAAACTAAATCGTTTGTGGTGACAGCAGACCGCCCCTTTAATTTTCCTGACAATGCTATGCAGCATGAGCTGTACTCTGCATGAATTGTAGTGTGTATTCAAATGTTTAAAGTTGACACACTTACAGTGTACCCAGGAGTTATAGCTGGGAGGATAACACGACAAGTGTGGCATGGAGATGAAGCTGGAAGTTCGCCAAATCGGGGATTAAGTTGTGGATAATGACAATGATAATGACAAAAATAGTAATGATAATGATGATGATGATGATGATGATAATAATAATAATAATAATAGTAATGACAATGATCATAATAATGTGATAGAGATCAGATATACTGATTAGGAGGGATGTTGTACTTGTAAGTTTTCTTCATGGTATCTCTGTATCCTACCCAATTGAACAGTGGAAGGAAAGAAAAGGATGTAATGGTCTTCTAGCTTACAGTCTCTATTCTTGCAAAGCAAGTTTTCAGCTCTTTATGTTGGAGTCAACACCTTCAGCTGAAATCAAATTTTCCAATCAGTATGCTTCAGCGCAATCAAGAGGAAGAAGTGATCTGCTGAAAGTCACTCAACTCTACCTCCTTGTGAAATTTTGGAAAGATTTACATTTGGTTGTAACCGACTTGATCCCATTAAACTATGAGCATCACAAAATCTGATACATTTACTCTTGATGGAAATAAAGTAGTCAGAACTTTTGTAAAGTTATTCCTAACCTCATCTCAACTTTAAAAGTGTTCTTGAAAAGAATTTTGAATTCCCATCAGCATTAGATCTGGTCATCAAGCATTCAGAATCTTATCTTTTTATCCTCTTTACATTTTTTAAAAAGTATTATTTGACCATTTGAGACTTGACCAAAGGCTATCCTTTTTCCGTTTCTCATGAATTAACCAAGGGGATAATCACCCAACTCTCCGTAGAGAGGATGGGGGATGGGAGGGGCGATTAGATGGGGGCAGAAATGGGGGGCGGGGGCAAATCAGGGTCTAAGCCCCTCTCGGAGTCCTGAATAATTCATCTCGAACAGTCTCAGTGAGGGCGCCATGCAAAGGTATGCTCTTTCGCAAGTGAGAAACAAATGAAAAGACAAGAAAAGGAAAAATTCAGTTACTTTTCAGCCTTCTACTGGCACCATATGTGTAGGGAGATAAAAAGGGGAGAAGATATTGATCTGTTTAGGTTGTAAACAAAGGGATGGAATATCGTTAAATTACTTGTATACTAATTTCTGGTTCCACAAAGTAGCATACAGTTTTCAAGATGTGAAGCCACAAATATTTCATCCATAGTTGCTGCAACTTGTGCAGTTATACAAATATGAAAAAGCAATCTACATGGTGGTAGTATTGCCAGAGTGTGCATCAAGTTTTTATTCAGACTGCAGTACTGTTTTGATTTTGTGCTATCTTTTTTATGCAAAGTGTGATGGTCATGATAATTATTGCTTGGTAGCTTAAAGAGGAGTAAAAATAAGATCCAAGATACTGGGGTATACCACCCCATCCTGTACTTACACACTTCCTTTGACCAACTAGTTGAAATTCGTTATAAGTTTGTGTGTGAAATTTCCTGTGGGATTTGACACCGTTGCTAGGCAGCATTTATACTAACATTGAGATTTTATTATTCACTTTGTGTTTTAAGATTCCAATGAAAATGGTCCTCCCGCAAAACAAAAGGGAACCTTGGAACAGCTGTTGGCTTATTTAAAAGATAAGGAACATACTTTGTCCTGCTAGAGAAAGTCTGTCCAGATTGTACTGTAGCAGCTGGTGTGGACGAAGCCAAGCCGTGCATTTTAATCACTTCTGACCAGCCAACCCCTTCTCTTTAAAGGACAAGTTCACCTTCATAAACATAAGGATTGAGAAAATGCAACAATATTAGTAGAACACATCAGTGAAAGTTTGAGGAAAATTGGACAATCGATGCAAAAGTTATGAATTTTTTAAATTTTTGTGTTGGAACCGCTGGATGAGGAGACTACTACAGCTTGTGAGTCATATGCGTACAACAGTATAAAGAAAATATAAAAGAAAATTCAACATATTTTCACTTTTTTCGCATAATAAAAGAGCAATTGACTTGCCTCTTTCTAAAGGCAGGGGGAATAATATTACCCATAACATTTATCGGTAACGAGTCAGGGGAATGTGTTCTTTTTTCAAAAGATGGAATTTTGTGAAATTCGCTTTATATTTTCCTTATATTGTTGTACGCACGTGACATCTAAGTTATTCATACACTGCAGTAGTCTTCTCATCCAGCGGGTACTGCACAAAAACTTCAAAAATTCATAACTTTTGAACGGATTGTCTGATTTTCCTCAAACTTTCAATGATGTGTTCTACTAATATTGCTACATTCTCTCAATCCTTATGTTTATGAAGGTGAACTTGTCCTTTAACACAGTCCCTGCCCAGTAGTCTAATGGGATCTTACCCTTATAATCAGTGTGCGGACGTGATTTCATGCAAACCACAGGATCTCTTCACCATAGTTTTGCTAATTAGGAAACCAAACAATCCAGTACTCTTCCACTGTGGGTCCAGGAGGAGGGTGTGACCTCAATCTATTGTCCCTCTTTTCCTTACTCTACCCCTCCCTTTTGTCTCCCGCACCCCTCTGTGATTGTAAACTGGTCTTCATCTTCACCCCCGTGCACTGGTACAGGTGTATTTTGTCGCACCAATTTCTGAATGCGACTCTGCATGGACACATAACATACATGTAATATACCAAACCCCATGGAGGAATGCTCTGTCTACTATAGTGGAGACTTGTTACATATGCCTGTTAATGTTTTAGTCGTGGTAGATGTAGTAGATGTACCTTACATGCATTGCTAAACTGGACAGAAATACCTGTGCATATTGCATTCAGGTGGATAAAACATATCTTGTTTATAATGCCTTTCACACCTTTTATGTTGCTGTATGTGATAAAAGATATTATAAAATGGGTTCAAGAATGTAGCCAATAGGAAGCGCTGAAATGAGACACACCTCCTTCCTTTACTTCAGTACAATTGCACTGCCTGTAATCCTATGGTAGATTGCCGATCGTCTGTGCGCGCGGCGGCTCCTTTGATGAATTGCATGCATACGCGTACGCGCTGTCAATCCTGTAAACAACTTCTAGTTCGGGCTGCCGGCCGGCCGGCCTGTCTTCCCTTGTGCATAACATAGTGGCGTACGTACGTATACTGTACTATACGTACACTTTGTACAGTACAGCAGACCAAGCGTTATGGGACCGGACGCGTACATGGAGTCACTTTGAAGAGCAAATCCAACGATTTAGCAGGTTAATTCTCACGCCGTTTTCAGAGTATGTTGTCTAGTAGGCCTATATGAGGAGTCTATATCAAGTCTTTAAGGTAAAGGGTGCATATTCTATGTAAAATAAGTATGTTTTCATGCGGGTGTCCGGAAACCCAACCCCCCATTATACTTATACTGTATGTGCGGGACTTCCGCGAGTGCGACGTGCGTAAAAGTTTGGGACGAACATCTTCGGACGTCTTGACCCACAAAGGTACGTGAAAAACGCTGAAAAATGATGTTAGTTTTCGAATTTTCGACCCATTTTATAAAACAAATGATGCACAGGATTATTTCGTGGCGTTAGTGTAGGCGTAGTGCACTCTCGGGTATTTACAATGTAGTGCAACATGCACTCGGCTTCGCCTCGTGCATGTTTCACAATTGTAAATACCCTCGAGTGCACTACGCCTACACTAACGCCCTCTATCCTGTGCATCATTTGTATACATTTGGATGGTTTCATAGTTGCCAATTGTGCAATGCTATTTAAAGTGAGATTGTAATGTAGAGAAGGAAAGACTGGAAAGAGGCTACAATTGCCTCCCGTACATGTATGTTAAATATTTCAGATACAAATCATTTCCCCTTAGTTTTGTTATGGACTGTCATTGAGGAGGGTAATACATGTCATTCTATTCTAAGCAAACTTATGTTTTTATGTGATCACCTCTAATATCAGTCCATGCTCTTGCAACAAATATTAGACAAACTTCAAAGAGAACAAGTGTTTTTGTAGTGCCTTTAAGAGCATATCATACCATGTCTCAGAGCTATTTCGGTCCTGCATTGATTAAGCAGCACGCATCGTTCATCATTTTCCAAGGGGAGGAAGAATTTCTTTTGCTGTCTCAACTCCCATTTACTCTCACAAAGTTGATTTGCTTCGCTCTTTTCGTTGGTCAACTCATTTACCCATCTGCCTTGAGCCACACCCCACTCTTGTCCACCGGGAGACAGGTGGAGTAGATTGGAGTGGGCGAAAAGTTGGACCCATCAGAAGGGTCCGGTCTGGGGGCCCTTGGTATTGTTGCCCAGCGACTTAGCAACACCTCTTCAGCTTATTCATTCGCACTCTGGGTCTTTGTACATGGTGGGGCAGTTATTTGCCGAGCAAACAGGGGCGGCCAACAGATCGTGGAAGTGGAAGTGGGAAGTTTCTCGTTGGCAGTAGAGCCCATCCTATTCGGGGGTTTTCGGCATGCAAACAAAGTCAAACGTCACTTGGGGGACCAAGCCAGCGAAGATGATCCAGTAAGATCTTGGCCGGGAAGATGTCTCAGCGCGATTTGGGCAGCGATAGTGAAGAGAGAGAAGGGGGGAAGGGGAAGAAGGGTGCAGAAGAAGAAGAAAGTTTGAAGGAAGAAGAGAAAAGTGAAGACAATTGAGATGGAAATATTGTGGGAGCAGAGAATAGACAAAGAAAGATCAGAGAGAGAGAGAATGGGAGTGTATGTTTGTGAAGATGCTTCTACACAATGAGATTCACACACGATGTGAACAAGCCTCCTGTTCGGACCACGAGAGTTAATCAGAATATCAATGTTTGGTTCCCTCTCGCTCCCCTCCCCCTTCCCCCCCCCCCCCCCCCCCCTCCTCCTTCCCCTCATGTTCCAATCAAATGTTTGCATTGATGTTTCACCACAATTAGCAGTATGTCCCAAGAAACAAACATCGAGAGGTATTTATTCACTCATGTCGCAGACAATGTGCTGGCAAACAAAGCACTTGCATCATCAAACAGAGCCCGGCGTTAAAACCAACAGTTACCAACCGTCCTTCAGTGCTGTATAACTTGTTGTAGACATTTCAATAAATAAATTTATTTTGCGTCAAGTGCAATTTGCATTTTATTTATAAGTATGGGTTCATACAACACCCAATCATTATTCAGTTGTAAGTAGTTAATGTTTAGGTTGTGACAGAAGTTATAAAAATTAAACTTATCAATCATCTTCTTCCATTTCTACCTAGCTTCTTCAAACTGTTGTATTTTTGGTCATAAAGAAGATCTTGCTTAAAGACAGTATTGAGAGAAGATGAAAATACACTCATTTCATTCACAGTAATCCCAGCAGCTGGGATTGTATTGAACCATGTATGTGAAATGTTGACCAATTTAACTAGAATGATTTTAAATTGACATAAACTGTAAGGATTTTTTTTTTTCAAGGGAAAGTTGTTTTATTTAGAGTACAAATACATTGACCCATATTCCAACCTCATTGTAAGTAGTTTACAATCGTACACATTTTTTTTTCTTCTTTTCAGAGTTTATGGACAACTTGTCTACACTAATGTGATGACTGTCATGTTGGGTGTTTATACGGAATGTGCAACCAATCATTCACATTAACTATAGCAAAAAATCATTTTGGAAGGGCATTTGTGGTATACATTTATGGTAAACTGGGGCTTTTATTTGATTTGGACATGATGCCCTTATTGCAAGACATTCATGTTGGTATCTTGGTGAGACATGTACATGTACCACGGGACACTGTACTGCCATGCGTGGATGAAGATGTGACCCTAAGTGCAGGCAACATTTTGTAGAGCTTGTGTACCCGATTGTTGAACCAATTCGCCCATCGCTGGGTGATCAGGGCGGTGTTTGATGGCCCTAATGGCTTGTTTTGTTTCCCCTCTATGGGCGCGGGGAGCGGGACCAGTGGTCGATTAACAGGTCCGTGGCATAATTCAACAGAGATTGACACGTTTTTGGTTTGGACTTATCTGAAGAAGCCATGTTTGCTTGACATCTCTCTCTCTACAATCTCTCTCCCTCTCTTTCTCTCTTTTTATCCTTTTGTCTATCTCTCTCTCTCTTTATTTCTGTCTTTCTGTCATTCTTTCCATCACTCACTCGCCGCCTTCCCCTCCCTCTATTCTTCTATGTTCTTCCTCCGGTAGTGCAAAGTCATTGTTCTTTGACAAGCGTGCCATTATTTGCTGTTCCTGGTGCGATTACATGAGTGATAATAGATTGAGAAAAGTGTGTGGACAGCGAAACCACAAGGACAGGGTGTGGTATTGTCCCCATGGCAACGGAAATTAGCAGAAGTGTGTTAAACAAGGTTGGAAGGTGTTTAATCTTGTTAGTTAGGGGCTCTTCCATCATGTCGGTTTATCTTTGTGTTTTGAATGTGATCACAGTAGGGTAACAAACATCAGAACACTTTTTTTTTTTTGCAAAACACACACACACACAAAGAAATTAGTATTTGCATGCATTTATTTGGTTGATTGTTCAGGTGTTCTGTTCATTTTTGATGTGGTTGTTCCATTTCAGTGTAGGGGAGTTGGTTTGTCGTGATTGTTCTGAACAACTTTAAACATTCGGTGAGGTTTTTAAGAAAAATGTACTCTAAATAAA
Organism: Diadema antillarum; assembly: GCF_040938485.1. Taxonomy (NCBI): domain Eukaryota; kingdom Metazoa; phylum Echinodermata; class Echinoidea; order Diadematoida; family Diadematidae; genus Diadema; species Diadema antillarum. The sequence continues at coordinate 251,649 of NW_027271609.1, forward strand.
CGCTATCTAGAACTCAATTGATTGAGGGCTAATAGTGTGACTGTGACAAACAAAATATTACTGATTTTTTTGTTGCAAATGGTCAGCAAAACAGCACTTGTGACTGCATACAAGACATGCCTGTGATGCAGATGTGGGAATGAACAACAGTGTGATTGGCATAAAATTCGATACAAGGAAGGGATTCGATAGTGCATTCATATTTAGATTTAAAGGTCATAATTTTGGTGTGTTTTTTTTCATGGAAAATTTTATCTTTGTGTGAGAACCATCGAATCTTAACATGTGTACATGGGGATGATTGTGGATTAACAGCTTATGATGGTAGAATATAGCAGTATTTTTTACGCATCTTTAGACGTCCATGTAGCGCAAACAGGACATACTCCCTTGCTGTCGGAACTGTACACATTTGTAATCGAATCGGGCTGGTTTGGAGGGGGATGGATGTTTTGAAATCCAACGCTGGCTCGGCCGTCTGGGGTAAATTGTTATCAGTTACTTGTTCCTCTCTCTCTCCTTGGCACGTGAAGGAAAAGAATGAAAGCAGGGAGTGGGTAGCATTAAAATAAAAAGGGAAAAGGTCTTATCACCAGGGCTACCTGCAGACAGCAGGCCCTGCTTGTTTGAAGTCTCGTCATCGCTCTGTGATAATGGGACTCGGGGTCGTCGCCGTGGCGATACAGAGGCGGCGATATCACAAGGTGAGGACGGGAGATTTTATGTTGAGGACATCTCGGCAACCCCGATGAGGATCGTGTTATCAGGGGTTTTCAAACAAATACTAGAGATATATTCGGTAGCGGCAAGATGCAGTGAAGTAGGTTCCAAGGAGGATTGATTTATATGTAGCCAGTCGTGCCATTGTACATAATGCTATATAGCGTAATATGATAAGTTTTAGCTGAGCACACACTTTCACATGATACACGTATTTGTGTCTCTAAGCTTTGAAGATCAGTTGTGTATACACATCTGAACTTGAAGTCTTCAATGGAAAAAGTATGTTTTGCTAATAAGGTGATTATGTATGTACAAGTTCACCATGTGTCCTGATCCCTGTGATCTCTGGGATGGCTTCATTCTCTGTTTACATCTCAAATATTTTCGTGGAATTGGAAGGAATTTCGAACAGCTTATCATGCATCTCTGTGAAGAAGAGATCTTATGAGATTGTATATGACAGCATTGGTATTTTTGGTTGACTTCCTCCCTGTAGAATCCTGATAAAAACTCTTTTCTCCGACATTTTGGAGGGGAGAGCGACGTGTTTATCTGAATCCTGTGATAAACTCAGTCCCAACCCCCTACCCCCACACCCCCATCCCCCCTTTTTACCATTTTTTAGCTTGAGCTGCTGATGCAATAAGGAAGTGTGGGGCGATAAGTTTGTTGGGAGAATTCACGAGAGTGGAAACGACGACAACGACGATGTTAAAGAGGAAGAAGGAAGAGAAGAAAAAAAGAAAACAAGGGGAGGATGAAAGAGGGACATCGTGAAGTCGTGAAGCAAAACAGGATAATCACAACATTTCAGGAGACGGCAGTGTTATCTCGGCAGATTTCCCAACCAAAGGAAATTCACAGTTGTTGGCTAAACATGGGGAAATTCCGTAAATAATTGGAGGTTAAGTTTTCCTGACCCTTCTCGGGGAGAAAAAAAAAAAGATGGCGAGAATTTCTTTCAGTGTAGCCGAAGATTGTTGCTGCTGTAGATTTAGGGCCTACAGAATATTTTTTTTTCCGTAACGCGTTCAGTTCCGCTCTCATTTCCGCTCTTGTATAAGAACCACTAGAATGTAAATCGTGTTTGTGGAGTTTTAGTTTGGGTCGTAAAAAGAGCAAGCGATCACATGCACCCTATTCCTTCTTGCTGTTTCCAAGTTCGTCAGGAGTCAAACCTCAAGTTTATTAGCAACAAGCTACAAAATAATACGTTTATATTAATGCATTCCTTTCCACAATAAACCAAACATGTAGTCTGCACAAACAGTGGGGTTTCATACTACCAGCACTTTCCCAGCACCATTTGAGATTGTGCTTATCAATATCATTATTGTCAGCATTACATATATGAAGATATCACATTGCTAGTATGCGCCTAGGACACGTGTTTTAAACATATCTGAAATATATGACATTAGTAGCTTATATTCCTTGTGTTGCAGATGATTAGAGAAGTACAAAAATATCCTCTCTAAACATTTGTGAAGTCTGTGTTGTAATATCTCTCGTCGTATTAAGATCTTGACTATGACAATGTGCACTTGTTACGACGTCCAAACGTGTATGTGCCTATCGCCAAGCTCTATGCGATTATTACCCGGCTCTGTCGTTTGGCTTCGCCCATAAACGTACATCGCAGCCCATTTGGATATTAGTGCTGCATCGCAAGAGTACAAAGGCCTGCCGTATCGTCCGAGAGAACCTTCCTCAGGTTGGCAATTGCGGAGGACATTTTTGGCCAGTGGCCCCTGCAAGATGCTTGTCTGTCCAAATGGGTGCATGAAGAGCGGTACGGAGGGATTTGGGGGGGGGGGGACAAAAGTGAGGCTGAAGTCTAGAACTCAACTTGTGTAAGTTTGCTCATGTTTCAAAGTCTTGAAAAGCATGAGAAATATAGGCCTATCTGTTTCAATAATCTTTTCTTTTCTATGGATGAGGTTTTGCCCAATATTTCTACATTGTGATATATTCACTCACATCTCAAATGTATGTGTATGTCTGGTACATGTATACGCATGAATATAGACAAAGAGCTTAGCTAAAGATCAAGTGTCTTGTACAATGGGAGACAAACCACAGACCCTGATACAGCAGAGATTTTTTCATAGCTCAGCTGCAAGCACAAGGCAACCAGCCCTGTTGAACCTTGTATAGCTATCCCTTCTCTCCCCCTCTCAAATGTTTTGCTTTGCAGTAGGACCAAAGACAAAGAACAGATGATGTTGGTTCTGTCAGCACCCGCACAACATGCTGTAAATTGGATGCCATTTTTTTCCCCCTTTTAATCCAGCACTTGACAAAAGAAGCAAGCAAAGTACAACCTTGGTACAACCATGGAGCTCCATAGTACAATGTAGGAGTCTTTGAAACACACACTCAGACACAAGAAGACACACACACACACACGGACATCTACGCTGAACTTGTCTGAGATGGGTGGAATCGAGTTGGAGCCCCCCAACCGATTTACTCTGTCGCTCAGTTCGAAGAAAAAAAAAAAGAGAGCTCACACATCAATTGGCATCCAGTGGCTCTCTTACTAGTCGTATTAAACTCAATTTAGACGAAATACCCCACCCCCTCGTGAAAACCTACCTACACCACATTTTCTTCCTGCATCGGCTGTTAAAGACTCTTTTTCCATCTCTACTTCATTTACAATATTTTAATCTGATTTTGTGAAACAGTTTTCCTTTTTGTTTTAGTATCCTGCAATACGTTTTATGAAATTCTTAAAGGTGCTATAAAAACTTTTGTATCTGTCCACCTCACAATATCAATGCCCTTTCTCCTGGGTCCTACACATCTCCTCCTCCCCCCCCCCCCCTTTCCCTTGTTACTCTGTCTTTGTTGGAAGGGGAATGGGGGGAGGGGGTGCTAGGAGGTATAGACATGTGCCCTTATCTTGGTACAAGGGTCACAGTTGCTTCTTCAAGCCCCAGGTGGGATAACTGATGTCGCAACGACTGTATGCGCGTATCCCGCAGATTTCAAAACTCCAATTCAGTATCATGCCTCAGTTGGAACTGGGAGATAGGCTCTACTCCAGGCCCTTCTTCGTCATCATGCATACTTGTCTCTTCCAGGCCCCCACCCCCTTGAGAACTGTGTCATGGCAGAGCATGATCTGTCTTCTAAAGCCCCTCTTACTCAGTTCTGTGAGGTGTGTGCAGTTCTTAATCAATGCCATTGCCGAACAAAATGGAGAAATAGGTAGAAGACAAGTTTTTTGATCTCGTGGCAAGATATCCAAGATGCTAATGGGAGATGGAATTACCAGTCTGGATTGTCTTTGTTTTGTTTTGTTTTTATCTCTCTCTCTTGCTTCCCACAAACTTACCAGAAGGTTGTTTTTTTTTTTACAGATTATGGTAATGAACTTTCTGCTAATGAAGCATTCTTGTTTTGGGAGACTCCTTGCCAACTCCCATCAAATCTCGCCTAATTCCCCAACAAGATAACAATCTTAACCATGATGATGTCATCGGAGAATGTGGGGCTCTGAAATCTACACCACTGGCATACATTGTAGCTCTGGCTGCTTGTAACTAGCAGGTGGAATGTATGTATTGTTTCTGCCATGCGATATCAACAAACCTTCCGCAGATGCTCTTGTGGTATGCATGTACATTAAGTAGTGTTTAGACTAAACCACATCCGTGCACATTTGAGGCAAGCATATTGTTTGAGGGTGAGCGATGCACTTTTAATTACACGAAATTTCTGAACATTCTGCAAATTTTCGACTCTATTTGGAAAAGCACCCCTATAGATATAAACTTTCCCATTTGGCATTAGATTTGTAGCTGAATTATCACAATAGAGGCCTTAGATGTGATTCACTTTTGATGCATAGTGGAAGTGGTGTGTGATGTATTCAATTTAATGCATACTTTATCTTGACAATCAGAATAAGCCAAGGGCCATGTTTTCACCTGGTATATTTCACACTGAGATTTCTGGTGAAATTTCAGTCATTAGTACATCTTGGTACACACACAGTGCCACAGAAATTAGAGTCTGTGTCAGGTAGTGAGTGTCAAGGGCCAATGTAGCTTGTGGTAAGTGCTACAGTAGTGACTACAGTCTTACATACCATAGCATGATTTTCAAAGCAAACCCTTAAACTCGACTTAAAGGATTTTTTTTGTAAGTTAAAATGACATGTCTGTATTCGTAGTATGAAGGAGTTCCATTTAGAGGCATTTGTCATTGCATTTGTCATCACCCGCAAACCCATCTTGCATGTTCTTTTCTTCTCTTTTTTGCACCAAACCAATCCATTCAATTCATGTTGGGATGGTCTCGTAAACGTGTCCGCTCTCCAATGCAAATCAATAATTCAGGTGACATCGTGACGGTAATAATTACTACTCGTGAGTTTTGTCCTGTGTGTGGCGCGTTAACTGTACTATCACCCTCTTTCCATCTTGTGAGTGATAATCAATTAATCTGAAGCCAACAGCCCCCAAACAAACCCCCTCTCCCTCCTTCCACCCCCACCCCCATCCCAGCCCTGGAGGAGCTAGTCATCGGCCTCCTTGAGACTTTGAGGAGGACTGGGGAAACAGGCATTGTTATCTCTCAGCGGCAGGCGGTCGGAAAGAGGGTTTAGATCCCGATCAATTGGACCGGTTGTTAATGGCATCCTAATGAGTCGCTGTCCAATTTGTGACTGCTTGAAGATGCAAGAAAAGAAAAGAAGATGAAGTCTTTCATTCTTCGGGGCTAGTGATGATTTGTCATTAATATTCCTCTTGATTGGCTAGTTAGAGGCACACTTTCGCCACCCTCGAAGATCTCGCATCTTTTATCTTTGCTTGTGAATCGGCACCAGGTTTTGTTCCTCTGCTGTACTTTTCTTCTTGTTTTCTTCTTCTTTTTTGTTTGACTGCCTGATTGCATTAAATGAATGGAACCCACCGGCCAAAAGATTCTCATCAACTTTCTTTTGTTCTAGAGGTGTCGGCTGGAGGAAAACTCGGAGGGATTCTTTGTGCCTCATGGGCCTTCTGTTTTGAGCTTATTCAAATCTAATTCAGCTGTATGAGCACCGATTCTTGATAGGATTCCATCATCCTCCCATTCTTTGCCACAAACAAAAAGAAAAGAAGAAGAAGAAAAGACGAGAAGCGTGCTCTCGTTTGCTGTACAAAGAGCCGGTCGGCAAACATTGGCATTATCATGCAAATATGAAGTGGTGAGTATTAGGGAGTCTTGACAACTGAAGGGGTGTTAGAAATGGCACGTTTGTCAATGCGATGTCTGAGTAATTGAAATTGAGTCAGTCACACTCCTTTGTGTGGGATTCTTTGGACCATCGGTCCATATTGGTTTTTAAAAGCTGACGCAGGCTAGGGTGTCGGAATTGATATGCTTTTGTCACCTTTCTGCTTGTAAAGGCATGTACAGGGTGTACTAAAGATACCATATTTTCAGTCTGATTCAGAAATATTTGGTACTCAGTCACATTTGATGAGAGCTTTTAATCCAAAATGATCTTCTGCACCATCTTCTGATTCATGATTGATTTCACTGACCAAATACAATCCATGAGTAGAAAGCTGTGACGGTGCTGTACTTTTGGCCAGATTTGTGTGGAAATCTGTCTTGTCGCACGTAAGGCAAGAAGTAAGTTTATCGGTCATTGTTGAATCATGAAAAATTTTCTGGTTCAGTGGATCTATTATTTTCAACATTACTACCAGCAGTCTGGTGGTTTTCATGAGAAGTCTTTGGAACTTTAATAGTATCATAGAGAATGGGGATTAACTGTCACCTACACTGTAATGCCTTCTACAAGTTTTCAAAAGGAGCTGAAGCAGGCTTTGTTTTCTCATGCACTCAGATATTATTAGAATTAATCTATTCATGAAAAGTTGCACAAAATGTTTGTGTCATTGGGGAAGCGTCACAGAATGTTCGTTTTTGGAGGTAGATTCAGAGGGGTAGGACCACATGAAGCCAAACATCGGTCAAGCGAAGGCTGCGTCGCTTTCTCGGGACAAACATCTAATTCTGACATGTTGCATCACTGCAAACATCGAATGATGCGGCTTGTTTGCTCGCCTGTCCACTCCCCGCCGCCGTTTTGAGGGTTTCTTGGATCTGAGTGAGCGGTCAGTCAGTCCCGTCCACTCACTCCCCTTCACTTCCCTGAGGCCATAGCAACGTCCACTCACACCTCTCTAAGTGCCCAATGCCACTGCCTAAGCTTTACAGCATTAAAGTAGCTTGAACATTCAATACCGGACATTGACGATTAGTCTTCTATATCCAAACTCTGAATGGTAGTAAGTCAGTCGAGGTCACGGTAGGGCAAAACTTGTCAAAAGGTTTTTGTGATGATACTTAAGTGACACAGCAGGATAAGATTTTTCTTTTTTTGAAGAGATTATTGTCCAATTATATACGAAGAGCCTGTTTGTTCATCATTCATGTTGCCATGTAGATACTGATTGAGATGTGGTTAGCTGCTTATTATGATGTGAGCAAGAGTTGCACTTACTGGAAGCACAAGTCTGTATTTGCAAGACTACCGTGGATGAAAAACTTTTCTTTTTTTTTTTAAGGACAGTGGAACTTTGGACTGGCTGAAGTGTGTGTGGGCTGGTCAAGGAATGAAAGTTGGAAAACAAAGGCCTGGTGTTTGTGTCCAGTTCTTGGTCCACTCTTCCCTCCAGCCAGAATTCTTTCTTTTTGTGTCATTCACCTACTCTCTCTCTCTCTCTCTCTCTCTCTCTCTCTCTCTCTCTCTCTCTCTCTCTATCTCTTATACTGTTTTTCCCCCACTTAATTATTTTCCTCTGGAAAGAAAATCCAGATGATAGAAAGTGTTCGATGTTCCAGTTGCATCTGATGAGTCTCAACATTCTGATGATGACCTTTACAAATAACAGACATGCAGACATACAGATGTATTATAACAGATTTCCCATTCAGCTACAATTGCATTGGTCAGTCTTTAGACCGTCTGTTTCATGTAACAAGTCAGGTGGGTGTAGAGTTAAGTTTGATAGGTTCGTGTTAGCTCCTCTACCCAGTTTAGTGAGACTGCACTTCGTGCTTAAAGGACAAGTTTACCTTCATAAACATAAGGATTGAGAGAATGCAACAATATTAGTAGAACACATCAGTGAAAGTTTGAGGAAAATTGGACAATCGATGCAAAAGTTATGAATTTTTTTTAATTTTTGAGTTGGAACCGCTGGATGAGGAGACTACTACAGCTTGTGAGTCATATGCGTACAACAGTATAAAGAAAATGTAAAGAAAATTCAACATATTTTCACTTTTTTCGCATAGTAAAAGAGCACTTGACTTGCCTCTTTCTAAAGGCAGGGGGAATAATATTACCCATAACATTTGTCAGTAACGAGTCGGGGAAATGTGCACTTATTGCAAAAGCCGAAATTTTGTGAAATTCTCTTTATATTTTCCTTATATTGTTGTACGCATGTGACATCTAAGTTATTCACACACTGCAGTAGTCTTCTCATCCAGCAGTTACTGCACAAAAACTTCAAAAATTCACAACTTTTGAACGGATTGTCCAATTTTCCTCAAACTTTCAATGATGTGTTCTACTAATATTGCTACATTCTCTCAATCCTTATGTTTATGAAGGTGAACTTGTCCTTTAAAGTCAACTTTCGCATGCAGAAAAAGTAAGTCATGCTAATGAAATAGAGTGCAAGTTGATTCAAGTTTCATTTGAATTGGACAAGGAATGAGAAAAAATAGCATATTTTCATAATACAGTGATACAAGTGTACTTGTCACCATTTATGGTCTCTTAATTATTGCATTCCTATGTACACAGAGGTGTGGGAAGGGGGGGGGGGACCTTATGATTTATTTAACCAGTTTCATCTTTGACTTGTATAACACATGGTATTGATTATTCCATCATTGCTAGAACTATGTGTTATGATTCTAAGATAATATGAGCCGATTGATCTGATTTTATAGTTGGGAATTCATTTTAAGAAAAAGAAAAATTAAGGAGGATTTGTGTTAGTGATCCATGTTTTTGCTGATTGATATCATTTGAAACAGTTCTCGTACAATTTGGACCCGGGCTGTTCTCTCCCTATCTTCAATATGTCTTGTACCTCCCCCCCCCCCCCCCCCCCAATAGTCCCACATTCTTTATTCTGCGTCAGTGAAGAAATCCTTTGCACAATCCGCTTAATGCAATTCCCCACTCCCGTCCCCTCCTCCTCCTCCCCCATTCACTTGTCGACCCATCTCGGCCGACCGACCGAGCTCCCGGGGACCCGGAGAGGCGCGCTTCAATTGATCGAGGGAAGCCCCTGAGAAGAATGGGGGGTACGGCCCACCAGATCTTGAGAGGTTTCCAAATTGCAACAAAGTTTGCCGACAGACGCGAGTTTCACACAAGAATGAATCTTCAAAGGAAGGACGCCATGGGGAGGAGGGAGGGGTGGAGGGAGGGGTGGAGGGAGCATGAGTTGACAAAAAAAAAAAGTATATCGTCAAAGACTAGAGTGATCTGAAAGACATTTCCTCAAATTTTTACCATTATAATGACTTCTCTTTGATGAAAATTCTTGAGCAGTTCTTGGATTTTTTTTTTGCTGGATTATGTTTATATCCATGTAGTGTCTTGCCTAGATTCACCTACCAAGAACACATACTTAAAATAAACTGGTTTAGGAACATTCAACCTGATGCATCCATTGATCAGTCTTCTCAGAACTTTTTTCTTGGAGTCAATTTTTGCTCAGAAGTTGATGGGAAAGGTGTGTCAAAGCAGCGTCGACACCGCTCAGAAGGTCAAAATTTGACATGCTTTCTCTTGCCACAGAAATGCAGCAAAACAATGTATTTATGAAATATTAATATTTTATTTTTCTGTGTCACAGAAAAAAGATAAGGTTAAAAGTTGTGGGATAATGGACAAGGGGTTATTAAGAAGATTGTTAATTCTTGAATGCCTCAGCAGTTTTTTATTATTATTATTTTTGTTAGTCTGCAGTTATGAACCGTCTATGCGATCAGGAAAAAATCAAATGAGATGAAAACTCAAAGTTTGATGTGGCAGTGCACTAATGGTGATCTGGTCGCAAACGAGAAATGTAATTTTGCCAACATTCTTGCGAAAGAGGATGTTTTCTGTGCCGTGTAGTATCCGTCTCGCGATTATTTGTTGCAAATTTTTGCACACTTGAGGGGAATATCATAGCGTGAGGGAGCGCAGACTGTTACGAAAGAATGCCGTCGCCTTTGAACTTAATAACAAGGGAGCATTTTGTTCCTTATTTCTCCCTTTTCACTACCCGTGCTTAGCACTGCGCGTGAACCCTTTAGTCCCTAGCAAATTTGGACATACAATGGGCGCAGATATTAATTGAAATCTTGAATTACAAATACCCAGGGGCACGCCGTAACCGATACTCTGTTTTAAAGGTTCTCCATCCGTACCCTACCCCCAATGTTTTTAAAACGAATTATAAAGCTTCGCTCAGGAAACAAGATACACTCCCCTTTTCTTCCTTTTTCGTCTTTTTTTCCTCTTTTGCCCCAACCTTTCTTTCACAGTACAACAAGACAGGATATGCACTGAGCGAAAACATTCTCAAAAGCCCAAGTTACAGTACTTTCAAATTCCGTTAGTGGAGGTGGCAAGAAGTGGTACTGTAACCACACTGGAAGGTGATTTCACTAGAATATAATGAATTGCAAAGCATGTTGTGCAGCAAGGCTTAGAGTACAAGAAGGAAGAATTCCACTTGATAGAGTGCCTTAAAATGCTAATGATATGCTCGGGAGGAAAAGAATGACTACCGGTATAACTTCATTAGTCTTACTGTCATTTCTTAATTATGATGTATGTAATTAGGAGGAAATTCTAGTATGGTTGTTTGGAACAAGTGATGAGGGGTTAGATTATTTTGTTGGGGGTGCTGTACTTAACCCGTTGAAGATGGACTGATTTTGTTATAACGCACATATCCCATAGACATCTGCAAGAGTATTCTAGGGACTTGCCTTCAACCAGTTAAGCAGGACAAGATGAAACAAGGAAATCCCCTTTTTATGGTCTATTCTTCGTCTTTCTGTTTGAATCAGTCATTGTACGAGCTGAGAGTAGAATTACATTGTGAAGATTAGAAATGGGGTCCCTAACATGACCTTAGTTAGCCTAGGAAACCAACACCAATTGCTGTGGATGGGACTGTTGTTGATCTGCCAAGTGTAGAATTGAGAAACACTTCTGGACCAAACAGCCCCACAAGCCTTCAGACTGTTGATTGTTTCTATGCCATGGACTATGGACGATGTGTATGATAATGCCTTTTGGTTTTCTGTTCCAGTCGGCATTCAAAACACACTCAAATGGTTAATTTGGAGCCTCGTCATTTTAGGAGCATCCGTAAGAAGACAGAAAATTATTTTCATTTTGATTTTTGTGTCTTTTTCAAGCCAAACACTCCCCCTCGTCTTTCTTTACATGTTCCACACGTGATCTTTGCCAAACATTAGGAGCTGGTGGTATTGATTTTCGGCTGCGCGGCAGCTGATGCGGTCTCGCATCGCCACGGCGAAGACAAGAAGATGCTAAGGAAGGGCAGTGGGGGGAGAAATTAAACAAGCGGCTGGTCATGTGTTGGCAAAATTAAATATCACCATTTTCCTTTTCTATCGTGGTATGATAATTAATTATTGACTGGTGGAATTGTACAGTAGACGACGTGGTAATTTAACAATGCTCTGACCGTTAGGTCATTCAACCTTATTGTCATTGTCTGTGTAGATCAATGAGTGGGACTATTGCATGCAATTAATGTGCTGATGCATGTGTTGACATGCAAATTTTTCCTGCCTAGAATCGATCATAGAACCTCAAAATTGGATCTCGAGCATTCCCATGAGATTAAGGCATTTTCCTTGTTTGTTTTTGTCTGTTTTGTTTTGTTTTTGTTGGGGAGGGGAAGAAAGGGATGGGGAGGGAGGGTATGATGTCATCCATTTTACTCTAAAGGAATGATACCACAATCTGGAGCCATAACATTCTTGTTTGCATTTTGCCCGGCGAGAAAACAAAACAAAGCAAAAAACATTAATAGACTGTGTTGGGAGATGCTTTTACCAGTGGCATTTCATTTGTCATCTTCATTTTCTTTTCTTCTGTTCTGCTCAGTATTCAGATTTACACTTGTGTATTGACATTTCCCCTGCAAGATCTACAGACATGATAAGATTATTGTAAAATGAACACAGTGTTAACTCATTGAGGACGAGTCCCGAGTGTACTCGGGTAGGTGTCCATGGGAAGTGCGTGTTGTAGCAAAATCAGTCCATCAGATCATTCGAAACTGCTTCAGTGATAAGGAAGAAAAACAGATACTCTTCTGTGAAGACATGTACAGAGATTCCAACTGTTACTGGTTATTGTTTGTTCTTTGTTTGATTGTTTGTTTGTTTGTTTGTTTTTTAAATGAGTAGTGCAGGTTTCAGGGAAGATATGTTTTGTTTTGTTTTGTTTTGTTTTGTTTCCAAAATTGCATTATCAGTACTGTATATTTTTGTTGCAGGAAAGGCAAGAATACTGTTTTCACCAAAAAAAATGCCTCTTTTATGAGGTTGACATCACTGCATCTACAACGTAACTTTTGTATACAAAAAATCCAGAAGAAGGAAGCAGGGTTTGTACTGCAGTGAGGCTATCTAACTTTAATAGTGGAAGGTACAAATTGTATGAAACGAGCAAGGTGATAAAAAGCAAGTGCAGGCAAGATCAATACGTAATAACACACTATATAGTAATTTGGGGTCAAAAGTTTAAGTCCATAACCTCCTGCCTGATCGTTTCATCACAAAATCCGCTTGGTGCTTTTAAAGTTTGACATGGAACAGGTTAAGGTTTTATCTCTTGCATATTTGAAGTTACCAGAGAATAAGGTCTTCACTTTAACTCTTCAATGTCAGTGTTATGGATTTTTTTCTATCTTTCCCCTTCAAAGTGATTTGTCCTTTAATTGTTTTGGTTGAATTCTGTATGAAATCAATGGGTAGGCAGAGTGTTGACCAACAATTTGACCAAAGTTGGTTGATTGATTGTGCACATAGGGCCAGTCTTGTTGTCTTAACCCAAGGGTCTCCATAAAATGAAGAGCAAACAGGCCTGAAATGGTCTGCCAATGATCAATCTCAAAATGGACAGGCCCTTCTAAAAAAAAAGAGAAAAAGTAAAAGTAAAACAAAACAATGATTGACCCGCTTAATTTCAATGCGTCATGCTCACCGCTCACACCAGAGCAACTTACACTGCATCCCAAGTTTAAAGGGATAGTTTTTCATCAAAATCCCAAAGCAGGCAAGAAATTCTGACTTTCCATCTTAACAGGTTCCCCAAGGAGTGATAGTGAGCACATTGATTTGTTAGGGTAGGGACATCAAGTCCACCCATCCCATTTTGAGACTTTTGCAAGGAATATTGCAATATCCCCAATGTGGATGCCAAGTTGAAGAGGCACACTGGAAAATGCCGAGTGTGAAACAATTACATTGATAATTAGTCATTATTTATCATTGTGCATTAGCACATCTTGCAATCATTTTGTTGGAAACAGGTACAGATGGCATGAGCAACTTGCGAGAGGAACCGTCCCTTTAATTTTACGAAATGTCTCTACCTCCACGAACTTGACATACCCCAAGACTTGCCTGAGCCGAAGAGCAAATTTACCCTCGGCTGAGCTGAAGGGGCCTGATTCGATACTCAAACAAATTATAACCCAGTTCGGTCTTGCGGACTCTCTATTAATGCTACAATATGTGTGTCAGGTAAGGAGGAATGTATGTTTAAGACTCCAGCATTGGTTGTTATGTCCAGTTCAAGAAAAAAAAAAGGAATATTGAAACACCCTCCTCCCCCTTCTTGGTATTCTCTTTCCTTACTTACTTATTCCACCTGGTTTTGGGGGAAAAGTATGATGTATTGGTTGTTGTTTTTCTGCCACCAAAATTGACGTATTGCTAGTTTTTCCCCCTCATTTGCCGACGTCCTTGATGCGGAGACACAAAATGTGCATGACGGATGCGCGGGCTTGCGAGGGTCTCGAGCGCAACGCAAATTTCCGCGAACAAACTCTACTCTTGACTATCGAATGATCAAACCCCGGTAATGAGTTTGAGCAAAGAATAAAAGAGGAGGTGGGATGAGAAAGGAAAAGAAGAAGAAGAAGAGGAAGAAGTAAAAAACAAAAGAAGAAGAACTTCAACAACAGCAGCAAAAAGATAAGAAAACTCTGCTTGTGGGTTTGGCTCTTTTCGTTATCCCTAGTTTGATGACTTCGTTCGTGGGTGCGTGCCTGGTTACCGCCGATGTGGGAAAACAAACGAGATTGTAGCAAATCTTGAATGCTTTGCAGTTTCCCGGGCTCCATATCACACCCACCCTTCTCCCCACCACCCCCCCCCCCCCATTTCTCTTGCCTTTTTGTTTTTTAACGATAAAGGTGATCGAACGGGAAGGCGTATCGATTACGGTTTAAACGACAGGGATTGATGAATCGTATGCCAAAAGGATAACTCCGCGGACGGCCCTCGCGGAGGCGCAACCGTGGTCATCAGAAATGAGATGTTTAGCGCCCTGTCGAGCATTTTTTGTGGCCGGAAAATTTGGAAAGAGACGAGGGAATGTGATCCAGGAGCATTAGTCGAAGGGGAGCTATTGGGTTGCAGTCACCTGGCTAGGTGTTTGTTCCCTGAGTGAACAGAGTTGGGGGGGGGGGGGGGTTAAGAATCGTGAGGTGATTTTCGGGGGAGATAGTGACGACAGTGGGAAAAATAAGGGACAAAAAAAAGAAAAGGAAGGTGGCGAGAAAATACCTGTTGCATTTGATCGGCGAGAAACATCGGCAAGCTGAGCAGTGCTGCGCTTTTGATTGATGGTAGCTCGGGGGAGACAGGCACGCATTGCACCATGGGAGTTTCGACCCTTGTCCTCTGAAACGCCCCGAACTCTACTTTATGTTGCTTATCGATACCAGGGGACTGTATCAGTGCGGAATCTTACATTATAGTGAGCTTGGAGACAGAAGCGTGTGCCCCAACAAATCAAACTTGTGAATATTGTGGCGTTGTGTACAATAGCTTTCCCTGAGAAATGGGAATGATGCATGTATGTCCTCTTTAAATTTTTCTTTTTCTTTTACCTCTTGCCTTTTAACCTGACACGATTTTGAATGTATGGGACTTAGCATGGTTGACGATTCCTAAAGTCTGCTCAAAAGTGACAACATGCATCATATTTGCAGGCCAATCAAATAATGGAATACAACTTGTTCCCCTTTGCTGGAGTCATAATTCCAAGCCTAATATAGCCTTGAACTTGGTGGGAATTTTTTATAGGAATTTTGCAAAGAATATGTTGCCACGTATATACTTCTGAGGGGCAAAACTGTATCGTCAGTATTCTCGTGAAGTCCCATTTTCGCTCTCTCCATCTCACAGACAAACCCCCGTCTACCACGCAACGGTGCAGTGTTTGTGAGCTAGGAGCAGTGTGAATGCAGTGAATGTTCTGTTTATGTGTTTACAGATTTATTTGTCTGGCCCATCAGTCATCTTGAACAGTTTTTTTGGCCCGCCTGCGTACGCATGTTCTCAGTGGAATTTTTTTCTTCTCCTCGTACAGCGATGCATACGAACGCTACATTTACTTTCGGGAGTGATTGATTGGCTGGGACGGGTTACGTCAGTCCGCGACGATTCATCAGAGCGAGGTTATTCTCCCTCGATCGTTTTGTGTGTCCATTGGCTTGCACAGGAGGCAGGCGGTTTGCTCGTTGCGAGGTCCAGCAAAGGTCTTCCGTATTATTTTTTCTTTTCTTTTTTTCCTGCTTCATAGGCTTAGCAAAGGCCCTTCAAGATTTCTGTGATTGTCTCAAGTGAAATACATTGGCTAATTTAAGGAGCAACCAAAGGCATTTAATTCAACTGAGATGAAGACCTGTCAAATTTGATGAATCTTAAGTGAAACCACTCTGATATGTTCTTCACAGCTGTATCCTCAAGCAATTATTCGCTTGTAATTCAGTGCAAATGGCTTGACGCCACTCAAAAAAGCATACCCATTATTTCACAAGGAGGTGGGATGGGGAATCCTCTTCAAATGTTAAGCCTATACTTCTAACAAGCTAACAAATGTTTTAATGGGCATCAGTGAAGGGAAAAAAAGGAGAAAAACAAAAAACAAAACAAGGTAAGAATCATTTGTAAACCTTTTAGAGATGTGTTTAGAATGGAACGTGAAATGGAGTATAATGCGATCATGGGGGGGGGGGGCTAGAAGACACTGGGATGGAGCACAGAGCGAGACAGGGAAAAAATCAATGCTAATTATTTGTGACAAGTCGAGGCCAGTTTCAAGCCCTAAGCCTAATAACATTAATTAGATAAAAGAGCTCAACATATGTTCACACGCGTGCGTCCATATTCTTGACACCACTCCGAACAGCACTGGAGGTTGATTCCATATTGAGTGTTGAGCAATTAGTTTCCTTTTGACTATTTTTACATGAGAATGCAGAAAGAATCATTAAATATGAATAATATGGCTGTTAACAGCTTGAGAGCTACAGCATTTGACCTCATTGCTGGCTTTGTTTTGATTTGTGGATTTTGTGATAGGAGTTTAATGTGTTTTGACTCTCAGTTCCATATGATTTTGTGTGTGTGTGTATGTGTGATGATTTTTTTAACATGCAATGAGAGTGAAATATAGGAACAGCCCTTTATTTTTGTGATTTTTTTTTCAGGATTGAAATCTCTGTCAATTAAATTTTAGTATTTGATAGTTTTTTATAACAAGTTCAATGTCAATAGGTGCATTTTGCATTTGAGTTACTGTTGGCATTGAATACCATGGTAGTTTGTTGGCACCATCACTTCATCGAAATACCACTGTAATAGATACCGGGTAAATCACCTGGTACTGTTATACCATAGTGGCTTGTACAGGTTATATTACAATCAGAATAGATCTATAATGTTTTGATGAATCTCTGTGGTATATCAAGGATGGCTCCACTGTCTGTGATATCACATAGCCAACAATTCCAATCTTTGAGAGCAGCATTACTATACCAGATCTTGCCTGGGAGTAGATTTGGTTCTGGGATATAGTCAATTGGTTTTTTGGCTGTATATGGAAGAAGAAGTGGTTTACATGATGATGCAGATTGTACCAAAACAAAGTAAAGGAAGAAGAATTTTTATCAATGAAGCGAGCAAGAGGCTTTAGGAGGAAGGGTGAGGATGGTAGAATGTGGAAGGAGGATGGGATAAAGTCCGGTAGGATGCGGAGGGATGACCAGCCCCGCCCGCTTCTTGTTTGATGGTGGCTCCAATAAATCTCTACTGTCATGCCGCCACTTTCCCCCCTTGAGGAGACAGTAAGGCCTCCTCTTACATCATTGGGAGACAGGGAGGCGCAGTAATGGGAGGGAGCCCTCGTTGGTGGTGCATGGAGAGGGATGGGGAGGAGGGGGTAAAGGGAAGGAAAGAAGCATAGGAAGGCTAGGGAGTCTGCAGAGGTGACTTACATAGGGGAGGGGAAGCCTTATGGCAGGATGCTACAGATGCCCTTGCCCACTTGCCCATGGCAACTAAATCTTGCTGTTGGGCAAGTGACATGAATGAGCCACCTGCCTGTTAAAACCATGGGGCTCTTGGGCGAGTGCCTATTTTGTCCTGTGGGAGAAACAATTCCTCACACTTTGTAATGCTATGCCATTGTTCCTGTGACAGATGATTTGTTAGGTGAATATGTCAAACCATGCAAGCCATGGTCACTTTCTTGGAGAAAAGGTACCCCATGCACCAAATTGACTTGAACTGAATTTCTGTGCATTGAATGGAGTAGATCTTACTAAAGGATATTGGAAGTTCTGTTTAACGACATTGAATGGAAATGAACTTAACCCTAAAGGTATGTTTGTCACTATCTGAGTTGTGCACATCAGGGTATACAATGTATCTACAGTCATTTTAAGCAGCACTTATAATAAAGTCACATGTTCTAGTTCTAAGACAATTGCAAACTTGGCAGATTCAGTAAAAATGAATAGATAGGCTGTGCATGTAATCAACTGTCACTGCTCAAGGAAAGAGAGTTGATACAGAATTAAGATAGACACACCTTTACCTATATTAAAGGATGCCGGAAGCAGTATTTCCAGCTCTAATAGACATCAGGTCTGTGAATAGGTTTGTGAGAGGAGAAAGAGAAATGAGTTTGGGAATAATATTTTATCAATGCATACCTTTGCAAACCTCACTGAGTTGAAATGCAAATAGCTAAAATAAAAACAACAAACACTATTTTGACCACCTGTGGTTCTATAAGAAGGTAAAAACCAAGAGAACTGTAGTGGGCTCACTGCGGTAATTTCAAATTCAATTAATTGCTCTGGCTGTCGTGTAGACAATGATGCCAGCAGATGCTTCAAGCCAAAAAAAAAAAATCACTCTATTCCCTTGTAGTCGAAAATAAAGGAAGATCTTGCTTCTACTTTCTAGAGTGCATGTTGACGTTGTGGTGGAGGGTGATGTTCGTTCCTTGCGTTTGAATCTACCTGGTAGATTAGAGTTTCCAGTGCGTTAATTCAATTTTATATGATGGGTAGCCAAGTTGGTGTAAGATCACCAGTCATCAGAAATAGACGATAGGAGTTATCAAGCTGTGGAGATGCAGTGTTTGTTTGTTTGTTGTTGTTGTTTCCAGGAAAAATGAAGAGAGAAAGGCAGAATGACAGAGTAAAATGGGTTGAAGCAGAGTTCAGAGGCTGTTGAACGTTCCAAGATGGAGATGATGAGAGAGAGAGAGAGATAGATGCTCCCAGTGTCGATTCTACGATCATCAGGAGGAAATTTGGATTGATAAACCAGGAATGTTCTTCCTCCTCCTGCTTTGCCATCATCGTCGGGGACGATCCCATTCCCGGGGACGATTTCTCTCACCTTTTTGGTATTTTTCCCCCCTGTGCCTGTGCCTCCTCCACCCCGTACTGTGGTTTGAGATCGCAACTCTCGAGTGCCCACTGTAGGTGTAACCAAAGTTAACAGCTCAGATGGACGCCAACATCTCGATTCTCCCTGCTGTCAGTCTTCACGGCATCCTATATGTGGGGATGACTCAAAAATAGAGAAGATTAAAAAGTTTCAAATGAGCTTCCGAAGAGCCATTACTTTACACACAAAAAAAAAAGCTTGCAAAACCTTTTAAACTAGAGTTACTTCTAAATGATGACTTCACCGAGAAGTATGAGTAATGCTTTAATCCCCTTCCTGTGGTCCTAACTTTTACCCTTTTTTTAGGAGGAAATTAATTATCCTCAAGGACGTTCTAACGCCTGACTTAACTGATAAACGATGGAAACCTTGTTTTGGCCCGACTTAATCGCTCCCATCGTCTAATTAACCTGTCGGCCAGGCCTCACACCATTTAAGGCACTTTGCCTTTTCTCTCTGAGGTTCAGTATTTTGCTCTTCTTTTTTTGTGGGGGCTACCTTTGTCGGCGATAAACTTTCGGTCAGCAAAAACAAACAGGACACAGAAAAGGTAACTTGGCCAGAGGGACTCGCGGGAGAACGGCGTAATTAGAAAGGCGCTTTGTGCGCAATCGCGATGCAGAACGACGCCACACCGTGCTCTTCAAATAGCAGGCCGACAACAAGCACTGTTTAATCAGTCTCACGGTGCGCACGTAATTTGCACAAGAAAAACCGAATAAGAGAGGAGGAAAAAAAAAAGCATGGACACACACACATTACAGTTGGTTAGGGTAGGTGGGATGTTCTGAACCAGAATGGATGTTGCAGGGGGATTGTGACTGTGACCCCAACTGGAAATTGTAGCGACAAAAGAAGGTAGATGCAGTTGCAAAAAAGAAAAGAGAGAGAAAGGCATTCAAAGGTTTGCAAGTGCTTATTGAGTACTTTTTGGCTTATCCCCCAAAGGCAAAGGAAACCGGTTTCGTTCAATGGAAAATCGATGAATCAGACCCTCTCAAAATAACTTTCTTTTTTTTTTTGATAGTTAGCAAAAACAGACTAAGATTCAGGATAACATCCTGTTCAGAGGAGGAAGGCAATTTGTTGAAGATTTTGATGCAGTGCCTGGACACCAGACTAATTCTTCATTTCTTCAAGTGCCAAGTACCAAGTTTATTAACTCAGTTGTAGGACTTTATTAGGTAGAGCAAATATTTATTTTTATTTGAGTAATTTGTAGTGTGTATGTAGTGACTTTGTGTTTTCTTTGCAGAAATTTTAAAGCCTCTTGAATTACATGTAATTGCGAGATTTTTTTACTCAGTCTTAAATTAGCAACATATTTTTTTTTAATGATTCAAGTATCTGTTTCTTTCTTAAGTTGTGAATTTGTTTGTAAATCTCAGTTACTTTAAATGTAATCTTTCTCTAATGATAGATGTGCAGTGAAATTTAATGACAGGAAGATGATTTCACGGTAGTGAAATTCTCGCAGAACATGGTAGGCTTTATGGGGGGGTGCAGCAGGAGGAAATATACCTTTAGAGCAACCCTCACTTTTCTTTCTCATTTCAAAATTAAAGCCATAGTATTAGTAAGAAAGCAATCACAGTTTTGAGGTATTTTGAGAAGAGTGATTGTGCACAATTGTGAGGGGGGGGGGGGAAGAAAAATAATAGTACAATATATGAATTGCACTGAAGGAACACCAAAGTGTAGCATGTATAGATATGCAAAGTTGTAAAGCGATACCCATATTGCGGAGCTATTGTCAAAGTTCTTCCGCCCCACCCCCACCCACCCCCCTACTCAATTTCCACCACATCTCTTGTCGCAAGCGATCGGTGGATCACGCCCCGGGCCAGAGAAATGAGCGTCCGTGGTACTCTTATCACCCCTCAGGGGCTAATATAAGGGCGCTAGCGATTTATTTGGGGTATTGATTGTACTGTTTTCAGATTTGTTGAGGGAAAGGGGGGAGGGAGGGGTGGATAAGATGGTTGTACAAAAATAAGAAAAAAAGAAACGGGGGACTATGGAAAGACAGACAGAGAAAGTAGACCAGCCTGAAGCGCACTTCAGTCGTACGAGGATGTAATGAATACGTTAAGGGGCGGATCAAGGGGGTGGATTAAATTAGGATTAAATTAGGATTGAATTAAACATTGCCGTGTATTTTCCTGTTTGACCATACCTGTTGCATCGGCTCGTGTTCTCCCGTTTCGGAAGACTGCGATGTCAAAATAGATTATTGAGCAGTTCTAGATCTTGCCCTATGTCACTCACGGAAATTGCTTAGATTGCTCGACACATTTTCGAACAATAGTTGCAGAAATTGGGGTGAAAAATTAGATCCCTCCCGTTTCCCCATACTTTCCATCTCCTAGCCAGTCTTTCTAGTTATTCCTGACATGTTTCTATGGGTGTTTCACTTTGTGCATGGTTGACATTGTTTTTCGAAACAAAAAAAAAAGTTTGTTTCTTATTTCATTTCCCAACAAAGAAAGGGTCTGTAGTATGCATGCATAACAACTACCAGGCTGAAGGCAAATATATGCCTGAAAAGAATGTCATAAAACATTGATATTCAATATTTAATATCTTGAAGCGGGTCAATATCTGCCAGCATTTATGATATGTATTTTTCTCTTTGCCATACATACAACCTTCACATTATATGAATGTTGAACCTCTGTCTCCACTCACGCATTTTATATCTTTTTGATGTGTGTATAGCATTCTACAATCTAAAATTTGCAATGCTTGGAGCGTAATATTTCCTGAGAGCCAAAGCGGCGACGAGCATCAACAGGAACCAAAGAACCACTCTTCCAATTTTACCGGCATATACTGGAATACAATATATGTATTTATATATCCAATATCCACATTGGCAGAAATCTGTCTACTCGTTTGTTTGCAATATATATACTGTATGGCAGAATGCGTGGATGCATGCGTGGCATTTTGCATGCAGTTCATGTGCCGCTGAGTTACTGCAGCTGCGTGGCGAATGTATTCGTACATCAATATTTTTTTCTTCCCCCTCCTCCCCCCCCCCCCCCAGCCTCCAAGCCAGGAGCAATATGGCTTTGCACACACAGATGTGCATGAGAAGCGGAATCAAGCGTGTGTTGGCAGTGTTGGCTGCCGTGCCTTAGAAGAGAGAAGAGAAAGAAAAGGAAAAAGAAAAATCTTGAGCTTCAACGATGCTCTTGAAAAAGCATGCTGTCGTGCAGAATAATTTCAAATAATAAAAAAAAAGATCTCAAAAAGAAGGGAATGACAACAAACTGGTTGAGAGCGAAGCTGTCGAGATGCGAGCATTCTATACCTGCCCAGTTTCTATGGTCTGTAGGGTTGCCATGGTTACACATGGTATTCGTGGAGTATCTCTCTCTGAGTCTGGGCTGTGATGGGAGCCAAGGTTAACTGGTCTCCCTTTTGTTTCCATTCTTTGAGGCATCCTGCCGATCGGAGGCACGTCATGCAGTTTGTCCAGAATTCAAAAAGAATTTCAAAAAAATATAGAAAGAGGAAACCAATAATTATGCTCCTTCAGGTTGCCATTGCAGCATTGATTACCAGCATCTTTCGTTAAGGGAAAAACCCATTGGTTGGCAAGATCTATTTTGACGGCGCTTCTAATTCTCCTCCCTTGAAGTGCAGTGTATTAGTCCCATCCTGCTTTGATGGTTGTGGGAGAAAAAGAATATATGTAGGGATATGATACAAAAACGTTTGATCCTATTCGATACCCTTGCATGACATGAACACAATGGAATTTACACCTGTGTGAAGATAAAACTATGTCGTGAGGTGATATTTTAAGATTTTTGTCCAAATGCTTTAAATCCACAACATATCTTCTTATCATCATCATTATTATTGTTTTTATTATCATTATTATTATCACCACCATCATCATCATCATCAATATCATCAGTGAAATCATTCCTGCTTTCAGTATTGAAATGGACAGTCTATGTCTCCTTTCTAGGGGCGTCGCTTGGTCTGACCAAGTGGCATCTCCCAATCCAAAGCTAGTTTAGTCAGGTGTGATTAACGTGTGACCATTACGTACTACCTGATTCACCCCCCTGACTCTATTGCCCTTAACATGTTTACCTATAAACATTCTATCAACTCTTGCTATTATTCCAGCCCTGTTTTTGCCACTTAGTCTATCCATTTCTTTTTCTCCCTCTGAGCACACAAACTTAATCAGTGCTCATACTCGTGGAATTTCACCCCCCCCCCCCCCAACCTAAACCTTTATGAGAGGGAATAGACAACAAAAAAAATCACAGTGACTTTCATCTCTTAATCATTAAAAATTTACGATATTAATAATCTCGTTCCCTCCCCAGTCACAGCGCTTAGCAATGCTCTGTGATTTATTTGATAACTGTGCAAAGTCAGGTTCGCCCAGCTAGCGCTGATTTGTGCAAACGAGCATTATGGGTTAATTTGGCGTGTGTGAGGGCCGAAGGAAAATTTCATTTTGTTCTTTAAACCAACTTCACCGATGAAAGAGTTGGAGGGAGAGAGAGGGTAGAAGAAAAATTCAGGGCAGAAAAAAAAAAGATGATTATTTCCGCTCGTTGATGCCTTTGATGTATTGCCGATACTGCCTGGAAACACAGAAGTTGGGAAGTCAATAAAATGTGTTGCAACCATGGGCGCTGTTGTTTAGTGCACTGGTTTTTCTTGGGGGTGGGGTAGTTTGCGGGGCACTCGCCAGTTTTTCAAAGAGAGACTTGTTGTCTGTGTGCGCGTGACGTGGGCAGTGGTAGTGCACGTTTTGGTTTCGCACTGCGAGTGTATGCAGCAAAATTCCCAGTTTTCAAGATTTGTCCTTTTCATTACGTACACTGTTTCGCTATCTTTCTCGTCGATGAGCATTCCTATGTCAAACAAGAAACTAATTTGCAGATTTACGATGTGTTTGTTTCCCTGCTCATTCTTTTCTTTTAATAGATTGTCCTTCAGGTTTATCCTAATCAGCCAAATTTCTATTTTAACAAAATGTCAAATTGCCAGGTTTGATGGAAAGCTCGAAGTGACGGATTTCCTCTTAATCCTGATTTAGTTCAGAAAAAAATATGTTGCAGTGCATCCAGAGTATTTTTTGAGGACCTTTCAACAAAGTGAACATGGAAGTCCAATGTGCACTAGTTTACATGAATAGTAAAAATTTCCAGATTTATGATCAACATATAAATTACAGGTTTGAGAACAGCAGCTTCAAGTTTCACCAGCAGCATTTTTTCTTGAACAGTTCATTGTTTGGCCTTTTGATTTCTAGGAACCAGAAGCATTCTGAAGTTTGGTTTTGAAAACATGTCTGTTATATATATAAACTGATAAAAATGAGTCTTTTCACTTAACAGTGAAAACACCGATTCGTTGCGTGAGGAACCGAATCATTGATAGCCATTGTAAAGTCAAATTTGATGCCAGTGTATGCCAAAGTTCAACTAAATGTATGACTACATGGACCTGTAGTAGTCATCTCTGAAGCTTTCCAGGTTACCCATACCTTGATGCATGGTGCATTAGTCCTCCAACCCGGAAATTTCTCTTATGTCAATAGAATAGATTTTGTTATCCTGTTTTTCCCGGAGGGCATATATATATATTTTTTCTTTCCTCAGCTCAGTCACAGTAAACAAGCTCTAGATGAAAAGATATTACATGGGTGACATTTGAAATGCGCAGCTCTCTTTTTATTATTTTTTTTTTGTTCCACTTTCTTTGTATCCATCTCTGCAACAAGAAGCCTAACTTTATTTCTTGGTGGCTCTGTCCTTCTCTGCCCAACGTTTGTCATATCGTCAGTGGTAGCAGTGAAGTAGCCAGGGGCCCTGTGAGGCCCTGGGTCCTCCGTTCTCTCGTTCACACAAGAGAGGAGGAATTTAAGCGCAAGCCAGGAAGATATAGCACAGGATCCCTTCTGCAAAATGGATAATTTGAAATAGATGACATGATCTTTGAAACGCAAGAGGAATGAGATGAAGCATGTTTATGAAATTTTGTGCACATGCAAAATATTTCTCTTCCTTCTACCATTTGTCGTCTTCCATTTCCTGCCCGTTCTCGTTCTGTTCCCGGAGATGATGAAAAGTCCCAGGCACGGCTGGGAGAAAATTGTTCAATTTGATTTGTTCTTTCCCTCTATTCGATTAACAATGCCTTCATCTCCCTTTGTTTTGCGTAACTGCCTCCAAGGTTGTGTTGCCATGGCGACTGTCTCGATAATTCGATGAAAGGTGGTAGGGATATGTATTCCCTACTCCCATTTTCATTTCAGATTGTATTCTCGAGCGCTAGGAAAGTTGTTTACATCCAAGCCATGTTTTTGAGCGGTGAGAGTTGTCCAATAAACACATGCATTATAAATTGATTTGTATGTTGAGTTATGCTGTCTACGTGACTGCCATTAATAATGAGGTACCAATCTGTACAAAAGTGATGTAGTGTTTTGTAAGCTGTGATCTTTAATTGCTAACCATTCACTGAAAAAAAAAAATGAGAAGTACTGTCAATAAACAAACTTGTTTGCTGGGAAGGTTTTTATATCATCAAGATGTTTTCTGGACTCATTTGGAGTTTTAAGTTCTGTCTGTAACAAAAAAAAAATATGCAGAGTTTTGAAATGGTATCATAGAATATTTTACACTGTTATTTTATTCTAGTCAGTGTGTTTTTATTTATATCTGTCTGTCTGTGGTCATGTTTGTCTGTCTGTCTGTGTGTCTGTGTGTATGCACTGATTTGCCATTCACTGGGTGACGCTGCCGATGATATTGAACAACCTGTCGCTCTGTTCAATATTTTCTCTGCATCGATCCGAACGGGGAAAAATTATAAATCCATGCTGCGTAGCCCCGGAGTCCGCGATTTCTTGTTTTCTTCCATTGTTATTCTTCTGCAGCCGATCAATGTACAGGAGAGTGGGGCAGAGGAAGAGAGGAAACTGATATATGAGTGAGGGAGAGATATATATTTCTCTTTATGAGTGAGAGAGGGGAACATATGAGTGAGAGAAACTGTGAGAGGAATATTTTATACTTGAAAAAAGAGAGAGCAAGTGAGAGAGAAATATATTTAAATTAGCAAGAGTGAGAGAAAAAATGTGGAATACATATTCTTACGAAAGTAAAAGAAAGAGGGACATGTGAGTGAGAGGGATATGGAGGGTAATAATGCATGTGTTTGATGGAAAGAGTGAGAGATATATGTTCATGAGTGTGAGAGAGAGGATATATATGTTTGTGAGTGAGAGAGAAAAAAAATATATATGTTCATGAATGAGAGAGAGAAAAGATATGTATCTTTTTTCTCTTTGTTAGTGAACATATATGTATGTTCATAATTAAGAGAGAGTCAGAGAGAAAATATATAAGTTCATGAGTGAGAGATAGAAGAAAGGCAGATAGTGCTAGCAAGAGAATGGTTACCATGGTAGCTCGAGTTTAAAGCCACTATGTTTTCATATTTTGTTACATCAATTCTTTAGTCAATCAGTTAGCAGAAGGTCACAAAGAGACAGGAGGAGAGTTGAGCAGACTGTGAAGGGAGACATGATGGATGATTTAAAAGTGGCAAAATTAAAAAGAGCCACAAGTTCTGTCTCTTTCTCTTCTTGCGGTAACTTTGACCATCTCGAAATTCAGAGAACGTGTAGAGGATAGCTAGAGAAAAAGAGAGGGAGAGATAGAACGAGGCATGGAGGAAGACAGTGGAGAGGAGGAAAGAGGGAGGGAAACTCATTCCTGTCAAATATGATGCATTCAAACTGTAAGGAACTCCATATCTTGCTACGGTGAGCATGAATGTTGGGGGAACCAGTGTCTTGTTTTGGTGACCACCCATCTGTATTGATCCTCGAATGAACACCAGTCGTTTCCTCCGTCGTTTTGTCCATTGTCATCATTATTATGTAGGGGTCTTGTCACAGATGATAGTGTAGTGAATGGTCTGGGAATCTTAGACCGAATGCTTACTGTAGTTTAGATGTAGCAGCCATGGGGCAGAGAGAAAAACCAAGTTATTAGTGAGTGACTGGTGATTGTAATTATGGGGTGGGCCCACCTATTCCTCATTAGTGAGTTTCAAAACCCTACCAGAAGAGGGATGCGGGTAATCATGGAAAACAATGTGGTGCCCAAATCAACGTCTACGTGGCTCACATCCACATTTAGAAAAAAAAAAAGGATGTCATTAGCACATACTGATACACCAGCCGTTTGCAATCTGCAGAAAGCTACTGCCACTCCCGCTCGCTCTCCCTCTCTCTCCCTCCTACCCCCCCCCCCCCACCGAATCTCCCTCTTCATTAGGTATCTCCATTAGTAGTTTGTTTCCCCTTCATCCGGCCGAGATGTTCTAATTGATTTGATCTAACCGCCGTTGGTTCAACAGAAGTAATTAGACCTCTTTTTTTTTGTCCCCCTTGGAAGAGGAGAATCAATTAGAATTGCCCCTCAAAAGGTTGATTAACAAACAGCACAACTTTTTAAAGTCTTCATTATTAATGTAGTGTCGCGCTGTGCATATATAATCACATGCCTGGCACATATAAGATTTAACCCTGAAAAATTTACTGTAACATATAAAAAAGAATTCAATTTTCTACATTGGCCTGTCATGTAAGAGCTCAGGACAAATTTTGCAGTATTTAGTGAGACATAATTAGAATATATCAATTAACCATCTGAAAAAGGAAATGTCTTCTATCTCTCGCTATATATCTATCTCTATTTATCTATCTCTTTCTCTTTCTCTTCCTGTTCTTGCCTTTTTTAGCAAGTATTGTCTCATATTTTATCTCTTTCATTTTGTCTGCAAGCTCATACTTGCATATTCAAGAAGCCTGTCACTTGTCATTTACATTATCAAATAATGTAAATGACTAAACTTGGGAGTAGATCTTTCAAAATGAAGTATTTATGTACTTTTCACACATAAATGTGCATTTATTTTTTTTTTTATTTTTTTCATGAATGATAGTGAAGTAGACTCTGGTTGTCAGGCTGAAAGCTTCAGTAGATGTGAATGTAGGATGAATCAAATGACATTTCTTCACTTTATGAAGAAATGCTTGTGGCAAATGTTCACATTTGTTTCATAAAGTGTTTTAAATGAATCTTTTCAATTCATAAACATATGAGGTCTATTGGCACTTGTGTTAAACACACTTGTGAGCGTAATACAGTAGAGATAAACAATGTTAGGATCCTGTCTGTAGTAACTTCTTCTCGTATTGTGTGTAATAACTGCTTTGACTGTAGCAGGACTTGTGCGCAAGAAACTTAACATTGAAAGAACTTCCTCTTATTATGTATTTTATTAGTCTGACCTTCAGACCATGATTTTAATTTAACAAAAAGAAAGAAAAATATATCAGGTTGCATTGCATGGATATAGCAGCACACTCTGTGGTCTTTGGAAGGGATCCTACAATGATTACACTATTTACAAGAGGGTGCAGACTACGACCTTGCCGTGAATGGAAAGGCTCTGTGCTTAGGTCTGCATTCATTTCGCGGGGCACAAATGCACAAGCCTTGAGAGCAGACTAGGGCGAGCCATTGTATATACTATTATGTTTGTGGTAGAAAGAGGAGGACATGGGAGAAACAAGAGATGCAAGGCTTTGAAAGGGTGTGAGGTGGAGGTGAAAAAAAATTGGAGAAGTGGAGGATAAGAACTTTTGCTTTACGAGAAGCAGAAATAGTGAGGGTTAAAACTAAAAGAAACAGACAATATTATAAGCAGAAGTTGAGGAAGACAGAGAGAGGACTATGAAAGAAGAGAGGTAGACTTTGCAGGGATGACCAGGAAGATGTGGAGAGAATGGGGGCGGAAGAGAGATCGGAGAGGGGTAACGAAAGACCCCCTTTTGAGGTGACGGTGCATCCGATAGGTCCGCGATCCATAAAACAAATTACTGGAGACTGAAATGAAAACGCATCGAGCCGGAGTTTACCCGGTTTCTTTACAACTCCTAGCGCGGTCTGGCTGGTGACGACACATCTCGATACTCAATATCCAGTTGTAATAACAGACGCCGTGTCGCAAAGTTCAGTTATTTTTCTCTCTCCTATGGCTCTCCGTCTCACCGACTTTGCATTCTCTCCAGGGCTCCTGGGGAAAAACATAAATGTTTCTTCCTCGAGGGCAACATCGTCTTTGGGTGTCACCTCGTGTAGCTTTCACTGTAATTGCGTGCAGTTTGTTTTGAGTGAAAGATATGGGTATTGCTGTGAAGTGTAGATGAACTGGATTTGGGAACCAGTCCAATAACAGCTTTGCAGAAAGTAAAGTAATGGTAATGGTAAACCAGTGATACTGCAGCCTTCTTTTTTTGGGGGGGGGGGGAATTTGTGCATTTCTCTACAAAATTGAAGATACTCAACCTGGGAAATTTGTATTTTGATATTGAACATTCAGTGTGGAGAAATTTTTACTCTGATTAACACCATGCTTGCATCCTTTAAGACTTAAGTGTTTGTTATAAACCCAGGGGTGCCTGCAAATTGAGACAAATTACCAATAAAGCTCCAGAGAAAGAAGATGCTGCAACTGTCATCTTGCAAGGTCCAAACTTTTCTTCGTCCGGGTGAAACCGAGCCCCGACTAATGCTGCCCCTTAAAATTGACACCATTTTTCTCCCCCGTTTCCCCCCAACATCATCACCCTTTCTCGTGTCCACCTCTAGGTGAGTGTAATTGATCCTTCTGCGATAAGAGGAAAGAGGGTCGAAATACCTGCAGCGCCACTCTCCCCTTCCATCTCTCAGCTGAGCAAAAGAGAGAGAGAGAGAGAGAAAATGGATGCAAGAGAGGTATAGAAGAGAAAGAGGAAGAGCAGGAGAAAAGTGATGCAAAAGGGGTAGGAGCCGAACTATCGGAGGCCCCAGTGGAGTGGTATCCTAGGATTACTCCGGGGAAGGGAGACGACGGAGGGGTAACTGTGGCAGAGCGATGGCCGGAGGGGCTTGCGCTATCATCGTAGAGTTGTGATGGGGGGGGGGGGGGGGGGGGGGAGGGTAACTTCGTTGTTACCAGATCTGCTTACCAGCGGGCACTGCTACCTATACTCATCAAACTATCATTATCAACCTCACCCCTCTATATCCCCCCCCCTCCACTCAAGCCCCTTACACCACTCCTACATACATCTTCCAAGCGCTTCCAAGCACCTCACCAGTCATCATAAACATTGATGTGCAGCAAAAGCTTCTGTTTTTTTTTCTCGGGGGTATTTACACCGGATGTTCTCATCCTAAAGAATCACATTATGATTATACAGTGTACATCACTCCCGAGTTTGCCGAGTAATAGGCTTGTACACCCTCCATATTCCAGGCATCTTCTTTCATTGGGGTATAGGTTGCTCACTGAAGTTCTCTCAACACTTGACTACATGGCAGAGTCCTCCCTGGATAACCTATCAGACTGCAATGTCTTCAAATTGGAATTCTGGAAAATAACTTTACAAATGTCCCCTTGTGTCAGATTGTGCACATCAAATACTTTGTCCCTTGTTCATATTTCTCCTTCCTTACCACGTAAAGTGGATATCATGTTGAGTTTAAGATGCTCATTGTTTAATACACTGTCACTTAGCCTGTTGAGGACGAGTCCCGAGTACACTCGGGCAAGGGTCTATGGGAAATGCGTGTTGTAGCAAAATCTGTCCGTCCTCAACGGGTTAACCTGCTGAAGAGTAGTACCGAGTATGCTCAGGCATGTGTCTGTGGGAAACTTATTTTGTAGCAAAATCAGCTCACCCTGGATGGGTGAAGATAGTTAAGATGCACTCTCAACTCTCCTTTTCTTATTCTTCTTTCTGTGTCTTCTCCATTCTGCCCTTGTATTTGCTTAAATTACATTTCTCCATCCTTGTTTCTTCTAAAAAATCTTTGATCTTTATTTTGTTTTTTCTCTCTGTTTCTTATCAAAATTGTTCCCTCCAATTTCATTCATCTTTCGTTTGAATCCTGTTCCTTCTTTTCTTCCATTATGGTGTCATGATGATCATCGAATTCCTCCCCTCCATAGGTTGAAAGACTCAACATATCATCGTCGTCATCATCTTGCCAACGCCCCCCACCCCTCCAAATCAAAACTAGCATTTTTACATGCTCCCAAGTGCCCCAGATGTTTCAATGAGAAGGTTGTCCGACTGCCCGGTAGGAAGGGAACAGCTCGGTTCTATACCGGGGGGAAAACTGGTAGGAGTAGTTTCCGAATCGGTTTCTGCCATTCCTCTTTAGCTCCGGTCTCCTCCGGTTTCCGGCAAGCATTTTGCGAGGCATGCAAAACCGGGGGAACACAATACCACCGTCGTCGTCGGGGCCTCGAACGTTGAGAGATACCTCATGCGAGAAATATGCGAGATGGGAGTCGGAGAAGAGGGGTATAAGTTTTTGGAGCGATGCTTGTGAACTTTTATACCTCCTCTCCTCCTGCCCCCCCCCCCCACCCAACCTCTTGTTTCTTTCTTCCATCCTCCCATGCACTCTACCGGAAGAATGGAAGAGGGACGCAGTTGTTGAGAGTTTGAGTGGGCGTGGGGGGCGCAAGAAACGGGCGTGGTGGATTGGATGGCGGAGGAGATGCTCATGTCTGCTCATATCGGCAGTTGTCCGTCATAGACAACAGCCACTTGAGGTTTAATGGGATCGTAAGTATCATCCTCAATGAGGATGTTGGGTATCTGAAAGTGTGCCTTGGGGGTTACGAATATAAATGTCAGAAAGCTTGAGCCATCCACTTCACTTCGTGGTATTAACCTGATTTGGGATGTCTTTTTTTTTTCTTAAATACTGAAGTGTCTTACTTCCTTTGTCCAATTAAAGGAGAGAATTTGTAACTACCAAGTTAAGTTCATGTATTATTCACAGCTGCGGAAAGGTAATTGATGATAAATACAGCAATATTACGGTAACTTCAGAAATACTTTTGGTAATGAGCAAGTTGAAAGTGTTCAGAAATGTATTCAAACATCACCTCTTATCTAAATACAGAGTACAGCTCAATTATAAAGAGAGCGGGATACTCATTCCACATTCCACATCATACCTTGCTAGTGAAAGAGATGTTTTATTTGGGCTTTTTTTCTCTCTCTTTTTTTTTTGAGTCTGATTGGATAGGAATATGATTCTCTCACTCTCATAATCGTCCCGGCGGTGAGCCTATGTCAATATACACAACCATTACGGCCAATCAATGGCTGTTTAGCCCCCTCGTGTGTTTGAAGTGCATGTTGCAGAGGTCTTATTGGCAGGAAATCTCGCCATTAAGAGCTGCGAGGATCCTTGTGCTTACTCGGGGAGGGGGGCGAAAAAAAAAATAAAGCTGCACTGTATTGTAGTGACTAGCTGATTTAGTGTGTGGGTACAGTATTGGTAGGAAGGGGGGGGGAGTCTGACATGTTGATTACTAATCAAACATGTTGAAGCACATGAATGACGTTGTCTGAGGAATCAGTAGATGCTCTGATGGGCTTTCATTTAACGCATGCTTCACAGTCTTCCTCAGTCACCGTGCCCCCGATTCATTCATAGTTGTCGTCATGGCGATGCCGGAGATGCACTCGTGAATTCGCAGAGCAGCAACAATGCAAGTCAAGTGTGCTGGTGTCGTGGAAAATTGATCGAATTTCATTAATGCTTATTGCTTTATTTTCTCTGAATCTTGAGATGAGAGTGCAATCTTTGCTCAAGTCAGTAACAAGCAACTCCTGTAATGGCCAAAAAAAAAAGTTTTTAGTGGTCATGAATTGATCTAGGGGACATTTTAAGCTTTCTGAGAAGAGATCAACTTCCACAGAAGGTAGAATTCAAAATATAGAATAGATATGAGAATGAAACTTTTGAGAAAGAACCAAACTCTTGCTGTACCCTAGATGGCAGGTGAAGATCCTACGCAATAATGTCGTATGGTGTTTTTTCTATAAGTGTGTAATGGGATTCTGCAAGGAATGACTTTCAGTATTGAAGAACACAGGTTTATAGATGTTTGTTAAGTCTGTTGTTAAGATGGATCAATTGATGGTGAAGATAAAGAGATAAAACTGATAAATAAATACCTGGTAGATTGATGGAAGAAATAGATTCATCAGGATGAGTATAAAATGACATGCATAATATGGAAGAGTAGTTGAGCACTGAAATAATTCTACACACCAGCTTGCTACACACAGGCAAGCAGATTTAGGTAAATACAAGCAGGTATATAGCAAAGGAATAGAGAGATATGTAGGCTCTTGTAGATAGAAAAAGGAAGGTAAATACAGATAGAGATTGGCAAAATGAATTGATGGACAGATAAGCATAGTGAGACGGAAAATCAGCGAGAATAAGAATAATATGAGACCATGGTCCTCTGCGCTACAGTTTTGGTGCAGCAAAACTGATTCGAAGCATACATTCTATAGTGGTGGTGGGAAGGGGGTGGGGGCGGGGAGAGACCACAGGAATAAGGGTGCCTTCACCAAATTCTGTGTCAGTGAGGATAAGGATGATTTTCATTGGAAGTGACACCCTGGGATCAAGGGATTGGTGTTGAACCACGACCGGCCGACCTCCCTGCTCGCCTGCTAACTCGCTCGTCTCTCTCTCTCCGCCTTGACTTTGAGCACACAAAAATTACCCCCTTTTCCCCTGAAAAGAAAAAAAAAATAAAGAAAATGAGTATACCAGGCCCAGTGGAACTCCATGCACGGTCCCCGAATTTAGTGAGGAGAGAAAAACGCCGCCAGGATTTGGTCTGCGAACAAGATGAACGTGACAAGTTCTAATAGTGTCCTTCACCTCAAAGAGTTTTCATGGGGAGGGGAATACTCTTCCCTCTTTAAGTATGAAAGCATACATTAATGTTGGTATGTTCGTTTGATGATGCTAGTTAGCACGGGTGCCTTTTTCTATGTGTGCACTCTGAAAGAAAGAATGTATTGTAATACCGTATCATGAGAATCTGGAGTCGAGGCTAGCAATGGAGATGAGATTGACAAATTGAATCCACATTGCAACATTTTCGAATATGTCGTCATAGAAGGTAATGAGAGTGAAAGTAAGCAGAGCCTTGAAACTAGGCTAGAGCTCTAATGTGTCACACAAATAGCTGATGGCGGTCTGATGTGCACGGGAGATCAAAAGATGAGACTGACGTATGTCACCATGGCAACCGTGATGACATAGGCCAATATGTTGGGAGACAGATATGCAGACGAAATGGATTAATAATGGGCTGATTGACAGACTGAAAAACTAAAGCTAAATACGCCGGTCTGTAAACAAGAAAAGAAAGCCCCGCTTGTATCATCAGAGAGACAGCGGAAGTTAGGGCCTACGATTTTTCTTCGTACGTGAATGAACCGCAGACGTGAGAAAGCGGGAGAG
The DNA here is from genome assembly GCF_040938485.1 of Diadema antillarum. NCBI lineage: Eukaryota > Metazoa > Echinodermata > Echinoidea > Diadematoida > Diadematidae > Diadema > Diadema antillarum. The sequence continues at coordinate 285,818 of NW_027271609.1, forward strand.
CAGAGAGAAGAAAAGCAGTTGATGCCTGTTTCCCCCTTTCTCACCCCCCTCCTCCCATCGGAGGGGAAGTTCGTTCAGAATTCTTCTCTGACAGCGGGGCACAAAGTGGAGAATGGCGTCCCCCCTCCAACCCATCCATCGGTGATGGCTTTAGCATCCCATCTCCGGCACCCCTCCGATGTTTTGGCAGGAGTTTACAAGCAGTCGTACACATGTTTTTTTGCACCCCATGCATGCGTGCGTGTGTATGCCGGGGCCGACCGACACGTTTCTCCCTCCTCGCTACTTATCATAATCACATGCTGATGATCAAGGTGAAGCTAATGAATCTCGTCAGGACGTCTGACTCTGGGAGAAAAAGGGTGTCGCTATAGCGATAGGTTGCACCCTCGTAGGCATCAATACCGGTATATACACCCATCCCATGTACAGGGTGTGAATGAATGTGTTCGCCTTGACGCCAAGAGAATTTGTTAGCCATCGGCAGCAAAGAAAAACAACAAAGTTTTGGATGCATCGAACACGAGTTGAACTAATGATTTTCATGGGCAGGAATGGCAGTGTGTGTTGCGACATTCGACAATGTCAGCTCTGTCATCTCATTAGATGATGGACAGCATGTTAACACATGCATGTTGTTTATGTATATGTGCACAATGTCGCAACTTTGTCACAATGTTGTCACAACTGGTGATGCTTGGTTTATGCGGGAGTTATCAGTTGCCCAACTTTGAAGGGATTTGTGACCAGAAGTGGCTTTTGCGTAATGTGATAAGTAAATAAATGGCAAACCTTAGTTTACGTTTGCAATACAAATATATATTGTTTCAGGAGAATTGGGCACTTTGTATTGAGGTGACTTTATGATGCTGTTTGAATCTTAGGAATGAAAGGCACACATAACACACACATTTGATTTATCATTTTAAAATGCTAGCATCATAACTAAGCATCCCAGCCTAAAGCATGTAAGACATTGCTCTGATACGAACCCAATCTTGACTTGAGGTTTTGGTTAGAGCTTGGACAAACTCACCAAAGAGGCACATGTAATTTTTTTGTCAGATCAACGAAAAGAGGATTAAATTCCCAGTGACCAAGATCTTATGGTACTTCAAATCTTTCCTTAGCAGTACATACATCCATTCTGTTTGAGAGCCCTTGTACTATTAGAAATAAAATACAACTTGTTCACTCATTCCTTGATATCTAACCCCAAAAAACAAAAACAGAAGAAGAACACAGCTACAATATTTGTGCTAATGCTGACAAGTTAAAGCTGGGAAATCCGATTGTTGGAATTTTGGTCAGGCCATAGTCTCTTTTGATGCTACGAGCTCTTGCAGCACATACAGTACTACACTTTAGAGGGATTCTGTTGCGTTAGCCTAAGTCTGTGGGGACCTCGCAGCGTGAAATGTCCGCTGCACTAAAATGCACCCCAAGTCAAGCAGATGAAGCAGTTAGAGTAACGCCAAGGAGGTAGAATGAAAAGAAAAAAGAATAGGAACGGAGAGAGGAGAAATGTGGAACGATTTTTAAGAAATGAACAATATTGGTGGGTTTTTTTTCTCTCTCTCTCTCTGTTGGTTGAGGGACTTACTCTCAGTTGCCACGGCAACCAATAATTCAACGCTAGCATCTATTCTCCAGATATTCCGTGGCAGTGGATATCTGTGACAGTTGATGGGGAAAAGAACTCAGTGTATTCTGAATCTTTCTTTCATTTATGACATTTTTCATCCGCTCTGCCCCTATCACGTGCATTCACTCTTTTCCCTTTCATTTTATATTACCGGTTTCTCCAATTCATCTAGACTTTCAAGATGAATACCCCTGTGTCCATAAGAGAGAGCATATTCTAGTGTGTGGAGAGAATTATTTTGGACAGCCTGTTTTGAAGCCATGTGTGTAGTCAGAAAGGATGGAGAATTGTACCTTTTCACATTTCACACAGCAATTTGTTATCAGGAGGCAGAGTGCCTTCTAATTTGGGAAGAAAACTTTGTGGTTGCCATTTTCCACTAGGCAGGCCAAAGAAGAACTTGTTTCTCCAATGCACTGCATTTTGTGACTGAAAATAAGGATGCTTTTGCCACATTTGCTGTGTACTTTTACCAAACACTTTAAACTAAAACTTCAATTAGAGACATTGTAAGAACAAGTAATATTTGCAGAGAAGCTGTCCATGAGAATTTGAATAGTTTGATTGACTAATACCCATTTATTTGACTTGAATAGACTAGACAATACTGAAATGGCATGTTCTAGTTTGTTCCGTATAGGACTGTGAATGTTAATATTACTCCTGTGTAACTAGACTACTTCGGGAAGAGGGGGTTCATAATTACGTTCTTCAGATGTACACTGAACCGTAGCGCATACAGTTGTGTTACTGGATCTAAATGCAATATTGTATTTGGTCCCACTACCCCATCCCAAGTAAAACAAAACAAAGCAAAACTTAAAAATGTAGTCATTTTTCGGAAGTAAGGTGGACAAAAGGGAGACAAACAAAAACAAACAAACACAGCACTCGGTTGAGTTCATATCCATACAGTACTTCCTGCATGCATATAATATATTCAGATTGATTTTGTTCTCTGGTTGGGTCAAATCAGACTTGCGATGTTATTTTTTTTCTTTCTTCTCGAGTTGACCGGAGTGCCTCTCGTAACGCAATACAATTGTCCCAGTTTGATATTTGTCTTCAATATTCTTCCCTCTGCTCGGAGAGAACGATTGCTTGGGATTGTTTTTCTTTCTTCTTTGCCTGCTTTACGTTATTTCCCCACATGGTTGCTCCTCCTTATGTGTATATGACGTTGCCTGACGTGTTATATCTTAAATGGGATTTTTACGTACCATGCCCATAGACTTCACACCCTCTCTCTCTCTCTCTCTCTCTCTCTCTCTCTCTCTCTCTCTCTCTCTCTCTCTCTATATATATATATATATATATATATATATATATATATATATATATATATATATATATATTATATATATATATATATATATATATATATATATATATATATATATATATATATATATATATATATATATACATATATATATACCTTTTGATGACCGAGAATGTTGAAGTTGTATTCAGGTATAAAGCAAGTGAGGAAGAGAGAAAGCGACAGAAAGGTTATTGAAACATAGAATATGTTTTTGTAGGGATGTGAGGACACAGATCAGATTCGTGCAGAGAGAGCTAGAGTAATGTTCTGCGTGGAAAAGGAGATTAACATTTGCTAATGTCAGTGGAATGTTTTGAGGTAATTTGATTGGTATTCTGGGATAAAGTGATTTCACATTTTCAGAAGTATGTTAACGGAATAAAATGTGTTGATACAGTGTATTGGAGAGAATGTGATAAAGCCATTAGTTGTTAATCTGGATCATGGTATTAACTATCAGACTACGTTGTGGATAGATAGAATGATGAAGAGAATGGAAGAAAGAAGGAAAGAGAGAGAAATAGATACAGAGTCAAATGTGAAGCATTTAGCATTGAATCATTCAACAGAAATAATATAAAGAGACATGCCATAATTTCAGCAGAATGTTTTTTTACAGTCATTTTACAATGTGTGTCAATGGCTGTAATGCTCGGTTGGTATTCTCCAAAACACAATTTGATATAGATGTTTGGTATAAATCTGTCATTTTCATTTATCAGTGGTCATGGAACAATTCTTAAACCATTTGCGAAAAATTGACATTTCGCAATTTTTAGATTGATGCCGATGTAACGAGGAAACTGGCAGCCACTTTCCTCGTGCGATTTCTTGACACTTGCAATTTGGGGAGGAAATCGAATGTTGCTTTACGGATTGCATTATTCTGCTCCACGGCAAGATGGAAAACAGACATGTTTTCTCGCGATGGCGAGATGCGGTTATGACAAGCTTGATTTGTGGGCTGTCTGTTCCCGTACGTTAAGCATAAACTATAATTGAAACTCGGGTGTTAAAGTGGGCCACAGATTGATTTAGACTGAAATATGGAAAGCGGAGAGAAACCGACTTGGCTAACCCGGGACATTTGGTGGAGATAAATAAACAGAAGTGGAAAGATGAAGTCGAGAGGACGGACGGACGAGACGAAGGAGAAAGAAAAAAAAGAAGTTTTCTTCAAATGCACTTTGGGTTGATTTCCATCAAGCCACATCAAAGACGATGGCGGAAGAAGCAAATTTCGGCTTCTGACGACTTCAGTTCTCCGTTATTCATTAATCCATCAATAAATAAGAGGTGTACCGGCCGGCCGTATGAAAATTTGTTTGTTTACCCAGAGGATGGGGGGGCCAGGGTACGAGTGACCCGCTTTGACATCAAAGACATAAACTGGAGAGAGGGAGCCCCATCTCTTGGCTACCGAGGTGACAGCTTTATATTGCCTCTGATGGAACACGGACTCGGCTAGAGAGGGCCATCAAAATGTCCTTGGACTTGGGGGGGGGGGGTTTGGAATCAATTGATAAAATGCTCCATAAAAGAGGGAGGTATTTATGGGAGATGATATGTTTACATCTTTGAGACTTCTAAGGAGTTTGAGTTAACTCAGTTGTGAAATGACTCACATTTTTTTCTTCTTTCTTTTTTTTTCTTAATGGCTAGTTTTCTAAGTAGGTATCTCTGTGAGTTACAACAGTGGTTGGGACTGCATGATTTCTTTTTTTGGGGGGCAAGCCTTTTCATTAACAGTATCAAGAGTAGCCATTTGATCTGAAATTTTTGTTTAGTCTTTGTGTAGGCGAGAGGAAAGACATTCTCCTCTTGATGGTTGTTGCAGGGAAAAGCGGCTGGCGTCTTGCGACATACATTACAAAGTCTTACAAGAAATCAGATATATACATATATATTTCTATATATTTCTCTCACCTGAATGGATGTTCAGGCAAGGGAAATAAGATATATACATTATATCATTATCATTTTATATTTCTATAAATTCTCTCACCTGAATGGATGTTCAGACAAGGGCTTTAGACTCAAGGGGCAAGTGTCCTTTCATTTTACTTGCCAGAATTGGTCTTTTAGTTGTCCTTGGGCGAGCGGGCAAGATTGTTTATTGCACTCCTTCAGAATATTCATGTAATGTATCGTTATAAGATAGAAAAGTGATCACTGACTGAAAAATTGCTGCTAATTCACTGATTGACGCACTCAAAAGTGATCACATGACGCATACCATGCAAGTAGCAGGCCTTACAGAAAGTTGAATCTGAAGTTTTGTTTGAAAGATGGAATCTTCGATAGGATAACTAATGTGGCGGCATAGTATTAGCAGAAGGTATTGATGACTGTGAACATGCATTAAGGAAATGGTCAATGACATTATCCAGCTCTGGAAATTTTGAGGAAGCCGTAAAAATTCGGGCAGAAGATAACAAACTTCTGCGCTGACAAACGACTGGTGTCTGATGAGCACATCACGTCCAGACCCCCTTCAGAGTCGCTCTTCCACAAATACACAGGCCGTCATTCCCCCGTCCTTTAGCGCCGGCCGCTTAATTCTGACCCCGGTGATGAGGGACAGACAAACTTAAAAGTTCAGGAAAGAAAACCAGTAGAGTAGAACAAGTCAACTCCTCTGCCCTTGTTGATAGGAAGCGGAGGAGGAGGAGGAGGTGGAGGAGGTGGAGGATAACCCAGTTTGGACTGGTATCAGTGGCTGAGAAATCCTGAGCATGTTACTCCTCTCTGATAGAAGTCAGTCTTTAACACAGTTTAAGCTGAGTTGGCATCAGTATATAGACATCTATTTTCCTTCACACATACCGTGGGGGCAGTCGCAAGTCGTTGCTTACGATTCAAATGACTACCAGTCTCTCACCAAACATCTCCAGAATTATTTACATCGTCCAAAGACCCCGGGCTTTGACCCTTTTCAACAACATCCAGCGAGTCCTGGAATGATTTTCAAAACTCTCTTCTCCGGAAACACAATCTCAGAATACTGAAAGCATTGTCATATAAACAGGTCACCAATAGAAGTGACGGAGTTGATCACTCTTTCAACTCTTGGTGCTGCCCAAGAAACGAACAGCGCCCAGACGACCATTTTGTTCCCCACATACCGTCATTAACCCCTTATTTCTCTGATTGTAGAGAAGATTATACCACTGGTAGATTATTGTTATTTGAACTATTTTAAGTTAAATGTTCTATGTAACATGGCCACTGAGGGAGTAGTGAATGCCTGTTAGCAAGCAGGCATGCTGGCCACGAGGATAAAGTGTCTTGCAGAAAGGGGAATTGAACCTAGAGCCTCAGGATTGAGGGTCTATGGTCCTTACCACTGAACCCCACCAGCTCCTATCTGATCACGTACAACATTAAACCCTGAAAAACCATCCCTCCCCCCCCCCCCCCATTCTCCTTAAAGCTTGATAGAGTAACTCCGCACTGTTGCAGACACCAGACAAGTCCGTCCGCCAGATGGCGCCATAGTTTTGTTCCCGGGTTATTGACTCTCACGTATCATTCTTCATCTCGCAGGGTTTCTTGTTTATTAATCTCGCCTTCCTCCCTTGTTTACGGGGGCGAAAATGGATTTGGTTTGTCATATACGCCAACCCATATATCACTGCAGGTCCTCTCTCATTCTCTGTCTCTTTGGCTCATTCTGTGCATCTCTCTTTCTAAACTGGACATCTTGGTGGCGCTTTCTCTTATTTTTGTCTTTCACTAAGACTTGTCTAATTCTCTATTTGTCTCTTCTCGTAAGATGAGGATCTTCTTCATTGTTCGTTGTTACCGATTTCTTTGTAAGTTACTGGATTCTCCTGTCTAAAGATAACTCTATGCTCAGTATTTTTGCGCCAATGTTTGTTTCCTCTTTGCCTTTTGTGTGCATTCTTCGTGCCCCCAAGTTTCAGTTTCCGAAAGTTTAATGCCTCTCGGCGCATCTTTCATTCCGAAAGTGCTCCGTGCCACTTTTTCGGAAGCGCTTGAGAATGATTCATAGTGTCTGCTCACAAGTTGGCAGTATATTTTGATCGTCTGAACGTCACAGGTTTTTGGCGAGAATTATAAATAAGTCACCGTCGACCTCTATGATGCCTTTGTGTAGAATGTTTTAGATGTGGAATCCCCCCCCCCCCCCCTTCTCTTTGAATCTCAGAGAATTGGTAAAGAAGACGGGAATGAATGCAAACTAGCAAAAATAGTCTGTCTGTTTAGGGTAAATATTTAGCACTTTTTTGATGCCTGTATATTTTTCTTGTCTCCGCCCAGGAAAAGAAATGTGAGTTTCTGTTCTGCCATGACATTGAAGAAATACCACATTTGAGAGTAAAGGATCATGTTAAATGTCTGTCAGTTTGCTCCTGGATATTCATTATAAGGTGGTCTACATTTAGAGAATATGAATGCTTAAAAAAAAAAGATATATCTATAGAGAAAGAAGGCTGTGAAATATAAGAGCAAAAGAAAGGAAAAGAGGCATGGTAGGGAAATGCCCAAAATAAGTTGAAGATCTGCGTGTTTTGCGTCAAGCGACAAAATTATGGATACGATGGAGCTCAAAGGAATGGGTTGCACGTATTTCTCACCCAGATGTGGGTTGCCATTCCTTGGGTATCAAGTGCAAAAGTAAAATCACGGCAATAAAACCCAAAATCTTTTAATCTTTATCTTTTGTCTAGTGTTTTTAGGTGTGGTGGCAGTTATAACTTTTGAGTTACTCTGGGGAGAATGGAGAGAGTTAGTCCTTTCTGCAACAAAGACCGAAGCCTTGATCTTGTGAGGTCATAGCAATTCAGTTTTTTGCCCTTTTATGTTTGTCCTTATCTTCAAACAAACACAAAAGTTGGACTCCTTTCTCGTAGTGCCTTCCTATTAACCCATTGAGGACGGGCTGATTTTGCTATAAGAAGCATTTCCCATAGACATCTGCCAGAGTATACTCGGAACTTGTCCTCAATGGGTTAAAAAGGATATATATTGGCCACAGCAAGCAATTTATCACAGCCTGTGTTTACATACAGTTTTTAGGAGCGTGTTTATTTTGGTCTGGGCATGGCCATATATACTTCAACAGCAGCAAGATTAAGGTCAAGAAATCAGATGGAGAAGGGACAAAGACGGTTTCAGGGAGTGGTCTGCAGTTTGTTCTCTATTGGCCATTTATGTACCTCGCTCGGTCAGTGTCGGTCAGTGTCAGTGAAGACGTATTTGTATAACGAAGAAAGACGACAGAGCATGATTTTTGTTTGATTTTTTTTTCTTCTTTTCCTTTTCATGGGGGGGGGGGGGGGTGTTGGTACCCCTCCTGAGACAAAATAGAGAAAAGTTCCGCCAAATCGTTTTTGTTGAAGAGCTCTGTACGGACCATTCTGTCATCCACTACATATAAGTAATTTGGTCCAATTTTCTGTGGTTTTACTTAAGAGTGTAGGCCCTATTCATTGCGAGACTTTGTTACCAGGCAATATGAAGTCTATCATGATTTTTTATCTGCAAATTTCAGTTGGTACTAAATATTGCTTTCTTTTAATTTGAGGCATTTTCAACTAGTCCCAGCCCAAGAAATGTTTGTAACTGTTTCTTGAAAGGTCGGTTTGTCTAACTACATTTTTTTTAAAAGTCATCCCATCGTGTCACAGCCAGCTTACAAGTGGAGCTCCGGAATTGTTTGCCAAGACCAATCTCAATGTCGTAACAAGATGTTGTAACGAGAGTTGGAATGCAAAGCACATGATACCACAGAATCACAATAAACAGAAGAGATTGGGAAAGTGTGAAAAGAGCATTCCATTGCAAACATAACAGCAAACATGTGTTGGAAAAACAAAATCATATAGAAAGAAAGAAAGAAGTGCGAAAAAGAAAATATGATGAAGCTACAAAAGATCCTTGTTACTGAGAGTGAGGAATACTCGCTCATCCACGCCCAGGGATTCTTAAAAGGATTTTTGTCGACGCGTCGAGGGAGTCTAAATCCATTCCACCCCGTAATTCTTTGTTGTTCAGCCAGAGAAAAAAAGGCTATCTTCCTTCCATTAGAGTGAGGATTTAGCGTCTTTTGGCAACATTCTAAAATAGATTATCAGTATCCAGAGATATTGAATGGGGGCGGGGTGAGGATGATTTAGTATGGAAAAACTGGGTTCAACTGAAAGCATCAGACTGGGAAAAAAAAGACACAAAAAATGCCCTTCTCTTCAATTTTCTTTCTGTGGTATAAATTGTGCATCATGGTGTTTGGTTTATGTGATATATTTCTAATTGCATACTTTCTGATACTCTGAGGTCAATTTTGATGATTTTAGTGGCTTTACTCAGGCACATGCGAACATTTCCTTTGAAATGTGCTTCGGTCCCTTACATTTTGGGTTTTGGTGCAGATTTAAGGTTGCCAAGCAACTTTCAGGGAGTTTTGAGCAGCTATTAAACACAAAGCTGTTTTGATTATGGGGTTAGAATCGCATTTCTGATATGCAAAAAGAAAAAAAGTGTGATCGCATACGTGTTTGAGCCAGAAATGCATTTCTGTATGGAGTCGAAAAATGCACATTCGTCAAGACAGACTCTTCAAAGCAGAACTTTAATGAAACTTTTTTGGTTCTCGCTGTAGATGCAATACTTCCCCGTTAAAGACTTTGACACAAAATCATACAAGGACCACACTCTGATCAGGAGAATGTATGGCCTTGTTTTTATATCTCTTTCTCGATCCTGTCTTCCCCCCCCCCCCTCTTTTGTACTTCCCATTCTTACTTGTGCATCATCATTTTTGGTCCGTTTTCCCTCCCATGTCTCTGTGTCTGTCACCCCAACATACTTTCAATAGAGTAATCCTCCGAGGTCAAGGGGTTAATCTCGTGGCTGTGGGCACCCTCCTAAAAGGGATAGCATCCCGACCAACTTGACCTTCAACCTCAATTTATCACAGGGAATTGAGGTGTTCGGGTTGGGGAGGGAGAGAGGGGAGCCTCTTTCCTGTGTAATGTAACATCAGTGTCTGCTGTTATTAGACATACTTTGCACTATTAGTTTTTTTCTCTCGCCTAGATCATTTGCAGCATGGGGTACTGGAATAGTAGGCCCTATATTCTGTGCGCTCAGTTCCTCTCCCCTCTTCTTTAGTTTTTGTTTCACTGGAATGTAGAACAGGAAGTGTTGTGTGAAACCTTTTTTTTTTGTCATATGCTTTCTGTCAGTTTAAAAGAAGATTTTTAAAAATATAACAAAGTTGTAAGGTGAAACTTTACGGGCTCCGTATAGAAAGATGGGTAAACTGCAATATGTGTGGCTTCACCATTGTCCAATTTGATTTGTGTGATGGCTTACTATGGGTTATGCACACATGGGTATTCTAGACAAAAAAAAAAACAACACACAAAACAAATTAAAGACCCCTCACTGTCATATACGGAGCTCAGTCACCGATGGAAGTATCTGTGGAAGGTGAAGAAAATTAGCATATATCCTTATATGTACTATAATTATAGGACCCCCTCATTTCATAGTGGGCCGATGTTACTGAGTATTGTCCACTATCATTCTTCAATGCTTTCCGAGGAGGTTCAGTCCACTGTTGCACCGAAAACAGCATCTTCAGTGACATTTCTCGGAGATCACACTCGGGAAAGATGATCCCGTTGAGGTCAAGAAGTTTTAAGGTGCTGCATTTTGAGAAAAGCCTTCTCGCTCTCCCTCTCCCTCCCTTCGTTTCCCTCTTTCTCTCTCGGATCCACTCGTTGCCTTCTTCCACTCAAAAGGCAGAGACGCCATTTTTCACAAGAGATATCGAAGCACCTTGTATTTCCATTTGCGTTTGTCCCCCTTCTCCACGCTGAGAGAAAGAGCTGGCGAGACTTAAAATGCAGCTGAAGAAACATGCAGTCAGCATTCTTCTTTGGTATACTACGTAAGTGGCAAAAACCTAACAAATTTGACGTGCACGGGATCACAAATTCATGTAAGAAGCTTAAAAGGGGCATTGAACTCATAACCACAAACCACATGGGAATATGATTTTATAATATCTTGCTTTCTTTGTATGGAGAAAGTGGTGCTAGAGGCATTTTGGTAGCTCTTGTTTATAATGGTACAAACTTTGAAGTGTATGTGAACATGGCTTTTAGCAGGAAAAAATAGGGGAAAAACGTACAATCAAATCTTTTCATGAGTCAGTCACGTGTGGCAAGCACTCCAGGGGAGTTAGGCCGAAAGTCATTGCCCATACCTCGTGAGAATTGGCGCTTTGCAGCGTCATCAACGTGTAGCGAAACGCTGAGTTCGCCCCTCGACATGTCTGCATGTTTTCCAGCCGATCCACTTGAAGACAATGCCAGGCCCCCTCGCAATATTTGGATACAAATTAATTCGATTTTAGCGAGAAGCCTAAAGATTGAATATCCATCAGGTTGGCACTGACCTCCTGCGACCTTTAGTACCTCAAACTCACCATTTATCGCACCTTGTAACCCCCCAAAGCCCTTGGAAGTTCATTGCCATCACTTCCATTTTATACCTGTTTGGATGAAACCCAATTCACACTAAAAATAAAAGCCCACCCTTGCTCTGATACCTTGATGTAGTAACACCAATCCCACAGCATTTTTCAACACGGTCTACTCAGTATGCACCTCTTATTGCTTAATCCTTTGAAGACGAGTCCCGAGAATACTTGGGCAAGTGTCGATGGGAAATGCGTGTTATAGCAAAATCAGTCCGTCCTCGACGGGTTAATCAAAGACCATGAGGACTTGGTGAATCTGGCAACTGAGCATTACGGACTTTTGTGTCTGCTCATGTTCACAGTACCTGAAAGAGCGCATTTAAAGGGTGTGTACAGTTCTTGTCGAGGTGAAGATTTAGCTTTTAACGTTTTGTGAGATATTCAGAAACCACTCTATGAGATGTCAAGGAGCATGCAGTTCTAAGGGCTATCAAAAGTTTATTCGATGAAAATCGGTTTTGAAATGGCTGAGATATCCAAAAACAAGGTGAAACAAAGAGATACTAATAAAGTTGGGGCATGTCGCCTTTTATTATTAGCACTTTTTTGGATATCTCAGCCATTTGAAAACCAATTTTCATCAAATAAACGTTGAATCCTTCTTAAAATTACATGCTCTTTCACATTTCATAAGAGGCTTTTCATTATCTCACTTAGGAATGTTCAAAACATGAATCCCTACCTCAACCAGTACTGTACAGTCCCTTTAAAGATCCACCATTACCAAATTATCCTCAGACCATTATTCCCTCAACTTTATGAAATTGCCCCCCTGTGTACCTACATGTATATCTTCACAATGCTGTTATCAGTAGTAAGTTTGATGTGTAAGATGTCAATGATTTTTAAATCATTAATCTTCAAGGAGTTAAATGAACTTTAATCTAAGCTGATTTGCACAGACCAACTAGTTTTTAAAGTGTCAACTATCTCTCCTTTTCTTCTACTTGTTAGTCTCCAGGATTTTTGTTTCTTTCTTTTTGAGGTAGCAAAACTTTTGGAGTCTGCAAGGAAAGATAACAATCAGACACTTACCCCTTTAAAGATGACCAAAAAAAAGAAAGAAGTCTTTCCCTTGAATGACTTAGATGTCAGGTCGGGCTGTTCTGTAATATCTCTGGCGCTAACCGTTGATTACTCAAAGATGAAAAAGCTAGGGCTGAATTCAGTCCCTTTTATCCATGTTTTCTGAAATCTCATGGATCAGGAGTCAAACAGTGTTGGAACTGAGAGGACAGTAGAAGAGATAATGTCTGTTCATTCAATGCAAGACCAAACGGACTTCAATTAGGAAATTGAATTGCGATGGATATTTCATAAATGCCGTCCCGGAGCCTGGAGCCGAGGCTAGGATCTCTGTCGCGCCTTTTCATGTGGTGCCTGTTCCCTCCAGATCACCTGTTTTTGTAGGATTAGGATGGTGGGGAGGGGGTTGGGGGGTGATCCCTCAGCACTGGACCCATTTAGCAGATTTCCATCGCGAGATCTCGGGAAGCCGCGGTGACGAGAGAGGACCGCGGGACAGACAGCCGAGCGTGAACGGGATGACACCAAGCACGGACAGACCCTCATTATGCGCGCGCGTGAAGAACGGACAAGAGAATAAAGAAGGAGGTGGATAAAAAAAAAAACAGCAACAATGAAATACCCGTGGCGTCCGTAGCATCATTAGCATTGCGTTTCGACTGATTGGTACTGTAGAAAGCCAGGGAGGCTTGGTCCGTGTGCTTCGGTTGTATGGTAGGGCAAGGCATGCTCTATAGAGTGCAGGATTGGGTGAATTTTTCATAGTGGATAATAAATTACACTAATAACGATCACCCTAACCTTAACCCTAACCCTAGCCACTGGACTGAATATTTTAGCGCAATACAAAACGAAACACCAACATTGATACATATCATCTGCATACAAAAATTAAAGCACAAATCAAAGAAAGTTGTAGACTAACACCTTTTCAGCCAATATATGACATTTCCTTTATTTCCTTATTCAGTCTGGAATGGCAAAGTGTGTATTTTTGTCTTAATATCAGTGAGAAAGGGGGTTCCCTTCAGTGGACCAATTTATGGATGTGACTCTTTGTTGAGTTTTCTGCAACTCAGTACAACTTTAAGATGGCTCAGTTATATCACTACGTGGTGTGGGTATGTACAGCTGTATGTGTATGTTGCATAGGAAAACACAAATGCTCTTATTATACTGAAACATTCAGGTTATGAGCTGTGTGTGTGTGTGTGTGTGTGTGTGTGTGTGTGTGTGTGTTTGTATGTGTGTGTGTGTGTGTTTGTGTTCTGTTGCTGCATCTGTCTCAATGACAAGGCGATACCTAACGAGGGAGATATATATATATATCCTCCATTAACTCGCTGCATGCTGGAGACTTTTGTGTCATATGCTAAGTCAATTGAAAGTACCCCCATTTAGGAGTCGATGGATATTAAAACAGATTTACCTAGATACAAGTTCACTGCCCCAGCTCTTCCCACCACTACATGAAGATAGTGTTTAGGCATCACCATCTTCCAGCTTGTTGCCACGGCGTTCGTTCCTTGTTCTTCCGACCGCGGGAAAAACAAGTGGAAATGAAATTAAGTGCCATTTTCCTCCGTGCGCAGATCACTACATCTGGAGAGCGATGGGAGAGGGAGAGGGAGAGGAAAAGTGCAAAGATAACAAATCCGTCAGATGCCGAAATTGAAGGAAAACATCAGCCGAGCAGAAATTACGGATAAATTTCTTTTAGTGCCCCATAACCCTCCAGATGCACACATATATGAAGATGGGGAACCTCAGCGGTGAAATCTTGAAAAAGAAGGGAGGGGGCTATGGGGAGAGGTTAAAACAGTAGCTTTGGTAGAGGAAGAAGAAGAAAAGATGTTTTTCTTCGGAACGCTAATGAATCACTTTGATGGCCTATAGTGCCAAGTTGATGAGCATGAATAATATGTTGCACAGCAGTTGGAAGGCAGAGAATACGTGGGAAACGTAAGAGCCGAGCTAACTGATCATACGCGAGGAAACAACTTTGTTGGTGCCGTATTCAATATGTCTCGAAGCTGCCTCTCTGATGATAATGAAATACTTGATTCCTGCAATGAAGCAGTACATATCCAAGATGTAGAATTTAGACCTTGCATGAGAGGTATACAACAGATTTTCTTGTGTATTGATTTTGCTGGTACAGGATGGCATTGTGTTCATCAAACAGAGATTGTTCAGTCCCATTCATTCATCTTGATGTTAGGAGTTCTTAAAAAAATTGATAATGCCCGCGACAGAACAGCACATAACTAATGTACTCCTGCTATGAAAGAGTTATGATCATGAGCAGTGCTTTCATTATATGGGTCAGGGCATGATAGAAGATCTCTCCCCCACTTGCCCTAAATGAGCATACGTGGGCAAGGGATGCATATTTCATTTAGCCACTTGTCAGTGTACACTTGTCTTGCATTGACTTTCAGTAGCCCTGGGCTAGTGGGTGAGATGGTTTGTAGCTCTACTTTGTTGAGTTAGTGGCAATACAAGAAGGGACTGTATTCCCTCTTGAAGAAAAGTTTTGCTGCTCTTGCATGCAAGCATGTTTTCAAGTGTTAAGTATCGCATGCACAGACACCTACGAGATTGATTCAACCTCATTTTTTCTATCCTAACCCCATTCCGTAGCCCCATTCCCACACCCCTCCCCCTCCCCCAATTCCCTCAACTCAAGCTCTCGCCTCCCAGCACATAGAAGAAGTGCAATTACACCAAAGTGATGATTCGAAGAAAGAAAATATTTCAAAAAATAAAAAACCCTCCCAGGTCTCGGAGTAGTCAAGTTCACCTTTAAAAAAAATTGATGTTCATGACTGCAAAAAAAAACACTCCATCCAGGACCAGTACTCAAAAATAGAATGCCTACGGAGAAGAATGAAAATAGGAAAATTCAGGACCAGTACTAGTATAATGAAACACCTATGAAATAGAATAAAGAGGACAAGAAAAAGATTAATTTACAAGCAAGACTTGGTTCCTCTTCTTGAGTTTATCTTTTCTCCACTAAAATGATCCCCGACCTTGGAAAACTCCTCTCTTACTTTTCCTTCTTCTTCTTGACCTCATTCATTAACATAGCCAATTAGGGAAAAACAAAATTGCAGTGAGGTCGATTGGCTGCCCCAGCCTGGGATTTCACTTGTCGTAGCACCTGATTGGTCGACGGCGACGGCTCATCTCCCGGCATCTGTCGGTCGACCGCCCAGCTGCGGTGACGTGTGGCGGTGGAGGGGAATCTCTGTGCGACTGTTTTAAAGGTCCCCGGACCGCCACGTCTGCGGGAGTAATTATCCGGCAATTAAGCAAGGACATGGCCGGAGGGATCCTTCGGAGCATGGAAGGCGGAAAAGGGAAGAAAGAGATAGCGGAGTCGGGAAGAAAACAAAGCTAGCAGAGCTTTCATCGCGTCTTGTTTAAAGCATTTTTTTTCCTTCCTTTACAGTTGCCAATTTGAGAATCTTTTTTATTTATTTTTTTCCGGCGTACAATCACAAGGCGAAGTGAGTGATTATGAAGACATTATTTGGGCATTGATGCACATCTCGTGCATACTGATCAGCGTGAGCGGTATAACCTATCGCTCTCGGAGAAATCTCACGGGGGACTCGTAAATCAAATTTGCCCACTGTAGCTCCTAGTGACAAATCACCCCGAATAGCTGTAGCCTTAACTTATGACTAGAAAAATCAACAAAGAATGAGAATATTGATTATCAATTGCACAGGTCGAACTTTTTTCCACCTTGTGCTTTTCCTCTTCTTTTTCTGATGCGGGCAGATGCCTCAAAGAAAGTGGACACAATTAAAAAATGAAAGAAAATGTGATGTAATCTTTTTTTACAAACTTTTCTTGTCTTCTTTGTTGATCAAGATGGAAATGAAAACATTTCTCTTTTTTTTCCTTCTTCTTCTTTTTTCTGTGCAGTAGAGACCTTCTTGAATCAAGGTAGTACTAACCAATTACACAAGTTGACATATAGGGCTTAGTGTGCATACGATGATTGCATTTAAGAAACAAATGTGTCCAGTGTTTCCCTATTATATCAAAAACAAAAACAGTTTGGACGTCTGTCGGTGAACAGAAGAGGGGGGAATTCATTGATGTGTCATTCAACAGACAGTGAAACAGGTTGGCATTCGATAATCTAGGTCAACATCAGTCATAGATTTTGTGTTTTTAATTAGCTCTTAACATCGGATGTCTTAAACAGGCCATGAAGAGAGGCGGCCATATTTTGTTGTTTTTTTTGCAACAGCTGTTTATCACTTTCCCTGTCACAGGCCCATACCCCACCCCACGCACGCACCATAAAGAATCCTCGAAAGTGAAATTAGTTTATGATTATCTTTTTTTTTTTTTGCATATCCCCCTATACCAGGATGGGAAAGGAGCATCTTTTAATATGAGCAGGAAGTCGGCCACGTTAGGATAGGCAATGATTCTTTGTCCCCGATAATCGCAGCGGGGATGATTTAACGCAATTAGTTAATGATCGCTGCTGCTACTACACACGACGATAAAGAAGATACAGGGGCAATATCCGTGCTGGTGCTGTAATATTCTCATCAGAATTATTCCCCACCAACCCAGATGTCGGTTTGTCGGGTTGTTGCGATTCGTCTCTGCCCCGTGATGTTTGTCTCCCCCCACTGTCCATGTTTTTTAATAACAATACTGATGAGACATTAATTTCTCTCTGCGAGTGGAAAGTGGGCTGATTATTGGGTGTCAAGATAATAATGTTGCAAGACAGTTTGCGGATGTTGAACCAACATTTATTAGCGGAAAATCTAATTTCTCGTCACCGCTCACATTTAAAGTTGTCAATTTTCCCGAAATGAGGGCAAACTGTGTGTTCTGTGGAGAGGTGTTTGTGCTAGATTTTGGTTATGTCCCCACTCCACAAATATATTGCCAGGAGTTATAAGTTGGAAAAGAAAGATATGGAAGATGAGGGACAGAACAGATGGAGTGGTGACAAAGCAGAGTTAGTGAGAAGAAGTAGAAATATAGAACTGAAAGGGAGAGAGATAGATAGATACATAAAGAGATATATAGAGATAGATAGAGAGGGGGATGGAGAAAGAAAGAAAGAAAAATATATGGATAAAGAAATAGATAGATATATATATATAGAGAGAGGGAGATATGGAGAAAGAGAGAAAGATATATAGATTTACAAAGAGCTTTGTAGAGATAAATAGAGAGAGGGGAAATATGGAGAGAGAGAGAGAGAAAGATAATAGATAAAGAAAGCTATGAAGAGATAGATAGAGATTGAGATATATGTACAATGTATATATATATATATATATATATATATATATATATATAGAGAGAGAGAGAGAGAGAGAGAGAGAGAGAGAGAGAGAGAGAGAGAGATGTTCATATAGAGAGAGATATATAGTATAGATATGGAAAGAGATGTGTAGAAATACATAGAAAGAGAGGTGAGAGATGGAGGGCTAGAAAGAGATAAAGAATGACATAAATAGTGGGTAAAGGGTTGGAGCAGAATATAAAGGGTCCTGAGGAATCGTGGCAGATTAGGAGAAGGGGTAGAGAGGGAGAGCCGACGATTTGTTTGTTTTCCCTCCGCATCATCACTCATGTTTCTCCTCATCAGCACTAGTGGACTCTCCTGGACAAAACGACAATATTTACACTGCCTCAATCAACTTCACAGACGTGCTGATACACCCACACGGACTTCTCCCACTGCGGCATTCGTCCCATTCCATGCGTCTTGATGCCCCCTGAAAAAAGGAAAGAAAGATCTTGCATAAAAACCTTCCAAGAACGTGCACACTCTGATATTTCTTTTCACCGTTTCCACAGACCATGCACACATGTTTGATAAAGGCCAAATGTACGAGGAAGGATGTAACATTTCTTCTAGGAGCCTAACTTTTGCTGCTCTGTTCCTTATTTGCATAGATGCCCTCACAACAAACTCTTGGGATATCCTTTGACCTTGTCCCCCATCTCTATGCAGTGTGATGGTATGGTGTTTATCTCTTCCAACTGCATGCTAGTAGGATCACCTTACTTATTGGGAGATCATGGGCGTGGTCCTAAGACCACTATCAACTCTGTGCCTTTGTAGGCTTATTTCCACATCCCCAAAAACATGGACCTTTCTTCTAAAGAAGAGTGGAAGATTTTCCCCAAACACTATCCATCTCTTGAGTAGCATATCCCCACAATGGAATCAACTTGCCATCCCTCGACGCCTTCAAATCAAAAGGATTAGAGGCATCAGCGTTTTCTATTCATCCAAGGCCATGATTCGTGTGGTTTTAACCCATACATACACATCCCTAACTTTTAGTAATCACATGTATACCCTTTCATGCCCCAAAGACTCTAAAGAGTTGACTGCTCGCGAGAGCCCTCCACAAACGTGCAAGTATACTCCGTGGGGAAGTGTTTGCACCTTACAGGAAGAAAAAAGGAAGAAGATAGATTTTCATTCTTTGGATAATAGATACTGGAGTTCACTGGGAGTGAGCCTGCAAGCTTTGTCACATTACACTTGGTGATTATATAGTCGGTCCTTGACAGTAGACCTCTTATGTTTTTGCAGGCGTGTATCTGCATAAAGCTCCCCCCCCCCCTGCTCCCCCCCCCCCCCCATCCTCCCTCCCCACCCCTTGAAGATGCTCACCAATTTTGGACTTCCACAAACTAACATGTCAGTGTGGCAGGGATCACAAATCAATGCTGTTGAGCAATGAGAAATGGAATATTTGACGTAGAGAAATAAACACAAAAACTCTCTATTGGAGGGAACACTTCAGAGAGAACAGAATATATTTTTTCCCCCTTTCACTATGTCATATGATTCTTGTCTGCCTGGAGAGACGGGGTTTGGGTTTCTTCATTCCGATGGAATTCTTTTATTTCAGAAATGCCGTTTTCTTTTAAGAGAATTTCACTGTGACTTTTACCGTGGAATGATTTAAGATGTTGACGTTATCTGTCATTTATTCTCAATCACCGAGTGTTTGGGGTTCGCTGTCTGCGATCCACTAAACAACGCTTTTTGTGATTTACCGACGAGACCAGTGTCAAATGGCGCGACGACGCCAAGAATTGTCACCTCTGTTCGGCGTTTTGATATCGAGTCTGGTCGAGGACGCTCGTGATAACCAGTCAATGAATTTGTCACCTCTTCCCATGTCTTTGCCAGAAGCGGGTTGTACATGAAGCATGTCTAAACATGAGATTTCAAGCCAGATGTGTTAATCTATCCATTCCCCCCTCCCTCCCCCCCCCCCCCAAAAAAAAATGGAATAAACTGACATCTATATTCCTCTCTTTGTGTATTTTGTGTGAAGTTTCTTACTTTTGTCTATTATCCCAAGCATGACAATTGTATGTGGAGATAGATTTTAGTGAATACTATCCAGTCATAAATTTCATCTTTATTCCTTTGAAGAATGATTTCTTTCAACATTCATAAGCTGACCAAATATGGAACATGTTGAAGTGTGTTCGGTCAGAACTGAAGTGTAATTTTTTGACAAGTCCTCTTGAAGTAGTGTCATTACATGCGTAATAAATTGCTGTTTTCCTTACATCTCTGAAACTATTCTGGGATAATTTTATTATTATTAGTCATCTTTATTTTGTCTTGTTTCCTTTTGTTTCTGCAGTTGTATCGCCTGGAAAGAAATCCGAAGATTTTGCCCCGCGTTTTGTGGAACAGCCCAAGAGTCTGATCGTGAAGAGGGGTGACCCAGCACAGTTCGAGTGCCGAGCGGAAGGGAAGCCGCCACCAACCATTCGGGTAAGAGGGGTGCCCCAAACTCTTTTTTTGTTGAGCGACCGAAATGTTTGCTTGAAGATTCTGTTTGTATGCACATTTCGTATATAGGTGTGTATGTGTGTGAGTGTGTTTGTGTGTGAGAGAGGGAATATACTGGTCATAATCCAGCAGGAATTATGTTACTGAAACAAGGACTAGTTCCTTTAACGTGGTCTGGTTTCCCCTCTAAAAACACTTTTTTTGTAAAATTAGAAACTGCATTTCATATGATAAGGTGGATCAGAAGTGTCAAGTAATTGATTTTATGACTTGTCCAACCTTGTCTGTCAACCTTTAATCAGCCACAGACCAGGAGTACACGATTGCTTTTGCAAAGTCAAGTACTTATTAAACCCTTCTGTTCAGAAAGTGAAACAAAAGTCTGGGAATAACTCCATTTTTTTTTAATATAAAGTTGAGCATCTGCCAACACCTCAGAGAGATAGATATTTATTTATGATAAACTTTATTAAAGGTGTTATTACAATGCCATTTCTGAAGACACTGTGTGATTATGTAACAATAAGCCTCCACTCCACCCGTGTTACACCAGGGTCCCACCTCCCTGGTTAAACTGAGCAGGCAGTCCCACACTCGGTAAACTTTGAGAGTTGGAAGATGGTAGGGCTCCCTCTGTCGTTCTCTTCCTGTCCAGCCCAACCTCCCTCCCTGCCTTTGCCTACCCCCCCCCCCCCCTTAACACAATGGGTGATAGAAGTAACACATCTCAAGCTCAACTCTTGCCCTCAACCTTTTTAGATAAATACCACCATCCTCCATCAACCCCTCCCTACCCCCACACCCCTCCTCCGCCCTCTGGTCTCCTATATATTTGCCTTCACCCCATCACTCTTTTTCTCCCAGCACTGGCAAAATGAATACATCCCCACCATCATCATCATCGTTGTTGTCGAGCAGCAATTCCAGCGCTATGCGAGACTGGGTGTCTCAATGTGTTTAGAATCTTGACTGTATCAGACCAGGGAGGAAAAAGAAAAAGGGTGGAGGGAGGGGAAGGGGAAGGGGGATGAATGGTTGGAAAAGAGAGAAGAAAAGCCATGGCCCCCAGCAATTTTGATTTCCCCTTGTAACCGAATTCCTCCCCCTCCCCCCCCCCCCCTCCTGAACACTAATTTGCAGGCGCTTTTACCCTAGCCTGCACCAGTGGTATGAGGGGGGAAGTCTAGCGGGGGAAAATGTTAACCAAACAGCGTCGTAATTGATTAAAAACAAGTGTTACTTTGGAGCGAATAGTTGTGCAGTGCACGCACGACTGGAATGCTGATTGCAGGGATGTTGTCGTCTGTGCGTGTGTGTGTGTGTGTGTGCGTTGTGTATTTGAGCTCCCGGTTTAGCTGCTGCGCATGTCCAAAGTCCTCACAGCAATGAGACCGCTCCGTGCGGTATTTCTCCGGTGTGAATGACAGTCGCGGAGGCGGAGATAATCCAGTCGGTCAGACAATTAGTGCCGATCTCTTACAACGAATCCGCGAAGATTTACTCCCGGTCGGAAAGTATCAATACCGAATCATATTTCGGATTTCCAGAGGCGGAGATAGTCTACCTCCTCCTCAATTTCTGGACAGGGTCATTTGTCTGTAAATCCTTCTTTGATGAAAGTAAACTTACCTTGAAGGCCTTTCCTTTTAAAAGGAGAGATTTTCTGTATTTTCGCACAAACACGGTGGCCAAGTGTTTCAGTTTTTCTGTCTTCTGTATGAGACAGCATAGGAGAATGGTCATATGTTTGCAAAAGATTTTTTTGGGACAGATTTTCATGATAAAAAGTGATTTTTATTTTTTCATTTTTATTTCAGCCCCACTTGTTCATTCAATAACATCAAGTTGTGCTTTGCTCAGTTTCAGTAATGATAATGAGCAAGTTACAGTGCCTTTTTGAAGTCAAGGACACAGCATAAGTCAAAAAATAGGTCCTTAATCGCTGCTCATACCTATTGCATTAATTGGCATGATTGGAATAATTGATAGATAGATAGATAGAAACATTTAAACACTTTCATTTAGTCAGGGAAATATAAATGGATTTTGCAAGATTTTGCACCAAGAATTCCACGCTGCCATCAAAACATTCTGTACATCAATTTATGAACTTCCAACACTAAGTTGCAATTTTTAAAGGTAACTAGATTACCAGAGGGAATACCTGGTCGGAATGTCGCACGACAAGCCTTTGCTGTCGCATCCATGTTGATGATGATACAACATTTGGATGGCATGCTACAGAAAGAAAGAAGTATGTAGGGCTCTTTTCATTGTGTGTTTATTGTTGATTTTTATCTTTCTTTCTTTTTCCGCTTTCTACCTGGCTCTGACCTTGGCCTCTGCAGAAAAAAATGACAAGGGACGGAAGGATTGTGATCAGAATTCTTGAATAGATCCAATTTGATCGTCTGAATCCCTTTAGACTTTTTTTGTCAGGAAATGGGGCTCTCCTCTCTCATTTAAAGCAAGCTTTAGCCCCCGCTAATTGATGAGAAATTATGACTTTGCGTTCGTCCATCACAATGTGCCCTTGTTGATTCAGATACCGATTGCCGAGGATGATGCAGATCACCATGGCAACGGCGCTGCTAGAAGTCAATGCTCAGTGGAGGATTAAGCGGTATCATAAAAGATCTTGGAGTAATCGTGTGGCATCAGTTGGTATTTGATCAGGCTTTGCAATATTTGATACAAAAAAAGACTGCAATGATATTATCTTAAGACATTGGATAAGAGGCGAGTTATGCTGGAGATGAAAATTAAATATGAGCATTATTGGGAGAAGCCAGTGGAATTAAAAAGAATATATCAATATAAAGACAGTCTCTTCATCGTTCACACAATACTGAGTCCTCTTTTATCCTTTTTGAAGTATTGTACATGATGCTCTATCTGCTTACAAATAATCACAAACAAATGACTTTGTTTATGTGATCATCCAATTTAATCAGTAGATTAACCATGAAATGTATGAGTATCTGAATTTCAAGGTTCTATGGCATTATGCCCTCTTGTTAAGGGCATTTTGGTAACCTTTAATTACCAACTCGTGCAGAAATTTAAAAGAAATTCAAATCTTCTCTGTTCGAGTAGAAATGTTTTTCAACCTTCAAATACACAAAACATCAGCGATGTCTTTGTTGATTTTTCTTTTAATGGATTTTTTTCAAATATTCTCTTGATTTTTAAAACAAAAATTGCATCATTATTCATATCTTGACCTGTTGATTGCAATTGAACTTCTCAGTCCATACGTACAGCAAAAAAAGAAGAAAAAAAAAAACACCTATTTTTTTTTCCTCTGGGCAATATCTTCCAAAACTCCTGGTGTGAAGTTCTAGAAGTGGGATGCTGAGAATGGTATGCGTGCATGCTGGTAAAAGTTCATTGAACCCATCATATGACACCATATGCTTTGGGTTGTTGTTGTTGTTGTTTTTAAGAGGTCAATCAGTGATTGAGGTGGTTCATAGACTGGGTTTATAACTTAATAATGATGATAAAAATGATAATAGTACGTGGATGATGAGCCACTGTACAAGGAGGTGGAGCTAAGATGGGGGGGGGGAGGGGAAGAGGGTGATAAGAGGAGTTAATTGATCTAGATGTTTCCCAAATATGCAAAACCATAACACCAGATTCCTTTCTTCTGTGCACCTATGAGACACAAAAGCACAATTGAAGGATACACATGTTGTGAGAGTAAGGGTTGCATCTATCTCAACCAAGTAACTCTAAAAATTAGAACAGGAGACGTTCCTCACCACCACCAAAAATATGAAACAATACAACAACAAAAAAGATAAGCACACTTATGGATTTCAGGTGCTGTTGGTAGTTGAATGCAGAGTGGAAGCTGCAAACTTTGTTCGTTGAAAATCTCTCTGTGCATCAAATTGTTTTCCTTTTTTTTGGGGGGGGGGAGTTGGGAGGGAGGAGAGCTTGTTGAGATGAGATTAAAGCTCCTAGCAGATCTTCACTTGGTATCCCAAAACTTCTCCTTCTCTTTCTTGTGAAGTTCTGGACAGTCCAGCTGAGTAGAGTCCTCCCTCGTTTCCCACGACACCTCGGGTTGCAGACGTTTGCTAACAGTGCAGGAATGTCGTCCGGCCTGTAAAGTCGGCTGCATCTTCTCCAGCCCGGGAGTTATTGCCTCGTCCACATTCCACGAAACTAGCAAAACCCATTTTTAGTTGAGATGTTAAACTCCTTCATCTCTCTCTTTCTCTCTCTTTCTTTCTCTCTTTCGTTCTGTCTGTCTTCATATCTATCATGATTGTATACTAGTATCGTATCTGTCTATGTATCTATTTCTATCCATCCATTTATCTATTCACCTAGTATCCATCTATCTATCCATCCACTTATCTACCAATCTCTCTATTCACATATCTATCAATCTAAAATGTCTGCCTGTCTATCCACCTATTATTCATCCATCCTTCTGTCTATCTATGCATGTAATATCTGTCTATCTATCCATCTATTAATCCACCTAGTATCCATCTTTCTGCCTATCAATTTATCCATCATTCTATCCATCTCTATGTCCATACTGTCCATTTCTCTATTGATCTGTCTATCCATCTGACTGTAGATCTATCCATCCATTCATCCATCCATCTATCCTCGTAGAGAGTGACTGGAAGGCACATGCTGAGATGGAAATGGAAGAACCAGCTGAGAAGACAAACAGGTTCTTCCTGCAGTCTCCTTTTGTTGCTGGAAAAGATTTCATAATCCCTCCTCATTTCACCACCTGGAATTTCCCCACAAAATATATTCTATTAGCTCATCTCATTTGTTCACCTGAGACCAAAGAGAGACAGATGATTATATAGAGAAATTGGTAGATAGATATGTTCACAGATAATTAGGTCTCTTTCAATTTTCTATTCCTCCTTTTCATTTTTTTTTTTTTGCTCTCCTGTTTGAATTCATTTTTCCCACCCTTGCCCTCCTCCGTCTCTCTCAAGTCTTTCAGCCCATCTTTCTGTTTCTCCATTTCTCCATTTCTCTCTACCTTTGCTGAAGATGCGGTTGCCATGGCAACCTCTATCGAGCGTTCTCCACACAACGAGGAGTGTTTCAATCTGATCCTTGCTTTTCGTTCCCGTCAGAAAGTCAAGAGGGGTTAACCAGGACCGCCGAACCTCTTCTTCGGGTATCTCGGCCAAGACCCTCTTCACAGCTGCGGAGACGAAAAATAGATGGAGGGGGAAACATATTCCACGTCCCTGATTTTCCCTTCCTTTCCTCACCCACCTCTTCATTATTTTTTTTTTCTTTCTTCCTTTCTTTTCCTTGAACTTCATCTTTTTGTAGGTTAGGAGGTAAAGCAGAACTGTCTTCCATCATTGTCAGTGCGCAGAGATACTTCAAGTGATCACAGCAAAATAATTAAATATAGGATTTTTAAAAACTGGCTTAAGATTTTCCTGAAGGATCTTAGAGAACTTGATTGCAACCGAACAGAATCTAGCTCATTCCAGAAACGAGGTCCAATAGAAGTAATTGTCTCAATGGCTAAAACTGTACAAACAGGGGGGAAATGATCAGATCCACTGTTTCTTATAGGGTGAGTGTGGATGTCACTGTTTTTAACAAATATTGAGGGAAATACAAATGTATACTAGGAAGATCACCAATATTCAACTTATATGTTGATATTCCAATATGATACAAGTACAAATCAGAAAATTTTAATTATGGGTGTAATCCAGTCAAATAAGGGTTGTGTACATTTTTTGGCAAGTGTTGATGCTCCATCTCATGGGTGGGTGCAGGATCCATCCAGCGTGTTCAGTCCATTTTCCCCTTAGAGTGGCCCAGGCCACATGTGAACATTGCGCATGGAACCCTTTCCAATACAGGACAGTTAATGTGATAAGTAGTTGGTTACCATGACAACCAAAGTGGTCCCTAAATGAGAAAAGTTGTCAACCACTCTTTCTTGCAATATGCCTTTTCAGACTCTTGTCAGGACAACCTAAAAATTATACCAGTCCACTTGTGTGAAAGGTGCATCTTTTCCCTCCTCCTCTTCATATGCATATTATCCTGCTTCCTCTCTGTCCTTGTCCTTTGTCTCAGAGTGTCTCCAGTTGGTATTCATCAGTCTCTATCTCTCCTATCTATCAATCTCTCTATCTGTCTATCTACTTACCTATCTCTATATATCCATCTCTATCTATCTCTATCCATCTATCTCTTTTCTATTTATTTATATATCTCTACCTATCTATCTTTATCTATCTATCTATCTCTACTTTTCCATCTATTCTATCCATCTAGCTGTCTCTCTATCTGTGATATCTACCTTTTATCTCTATCTATCTATCCATCTATCTATCTGTCTATCTCTATTTATCTCTATCTTTCCATCTATCCTATCCATCTATCTATCTATCTGTGATATCTACCTATATATCTCTATCTATCTATCTATCTCTATCTATCTCTATCTATCTATCTCTATCCATCTATCTATCTATCTATCTATCTATCTATCTATCTATCTATCTATCTATCTATCTATTTTTCTATTTCTCTCTATGTGACTTCAGACTTGTTTTGGTTCTATCCTGCCACTTCCTTCTCTCAATTTTGGCCAGAGTTAACTGGAGCAGGGGAGAGAGAAAGAGTTCCTGAGTACAAGTGGTCTCTTTACCTTGGACCGATGGTGGGTTATTAGGTCAGGGAGGTACCAGGAGGGTTGTAAAATATGCAGTATTTTCCCAAAAAATATATTCATACATGTACAACTTGTTAATTTGTCAAGAAATAAAAATCAAGACATGCATCACAGATGGTAGATTTGATTGGAGCTACATCTCTCCCTCTCTCTCTCTCTCTCTCTCTCTTTCTATCAAGGGGTCAGTTTTGTTCCAGAGTTTCCAGTCGTATGGAGCGCTGCTTGAAAACAATATTTAAAGTGGGGGAACACGGGTGAAGTCATGGAAGCCCAGATTATAGTTTAAGTTCACTTCCTAGAGAGTTTGTTCCTGTTTTTCTTTTTCTTTGTTATTTCATGATAATCTGGAGAATATGTTGTATAATATGAAGGCTTTCATGAAGGAATTTCATGAGGAGTTGCACTTGCGCATTATAATTTTCTGCAACTCCCCCCCCCCCCCAAAAGAAAGAAAAAAAAAATCCTCTCGAGTCTTCCAACTCAACAGCAGTGTTCACAATTCTTTCTTGGACTTCTCCTCCAAAACCTCAAAAGTTGAGACTTTTCTTTTCATTCGCAAATCAGCTGGTCAAAATTAATGTAAAAGATGGCAGGTGGCAGGCTTTAGATTCTTTTTTTTTTTAAGCAGAGTGAAACTTGTACTTCATCAGGCATCCATGCTTACTTCACTGAGCAATGCTTCAATAATATTTGCGTCTGTACCTTTTGAAGTACCTGTTGCTTTCATTGGGAATTATCATGGTAGAAAGACCAAGCACCTTTGATGCAATGCACCTAGAGACCTTCACTACAGAAGTGTTGATATTGTTGTGTATTATCTATGAATGTTGAAGGGATGCATCGCCAATGAAGGAAAAAAAAGAGAGAAAAGAATGAGCAGATTATCTTTCCACTGTGATTGCGGAAGTTCTTTATTCTCTCTCATCGATATAACGTCGATAACAAAAGTAGGTCTGTTGCAGTGTCATTGACACTGGCCAAGAAAAGGTGTCGGCAACTCGACGAAATTGAAGTCCGAACGCTGCCTCTTCTCTATAGCAGCTCGTGCTGGTTTGGTTGGGGGGGGGGGGGGGGTAGAAGGAAAAGATACGATGATATGAGTTCAAGAGGAAGAGAACAACATATATGTCTGGAGACGAATATTGATTGGGCCTGCAGCGGGCCGGGGAATATTGGGCCGACAAACATTCGTAATGACCCGCGATAAGATTGCAACGGTCTGCCCAATGTCTTTGAATCGGAAGGGAAAACTAGCTGTGCCGTTCGTTCTCTCTCTCTCTCTAAATCTGTTTCCTTTCTCTCCTTGTTTCTCCTCTGTTACTCTGGGTCGTAAGGTGATGAGAATCATCTGATATCTGTTCGGGGCGAAGATGTTTTCGTTCACACGAGATCCACTATCTCCACTCTGTCACAACTTTGGAATGGCCGGTGGTTTGAAGATTTACTATCGAGGTTTTTTCTTTCAGATTTTTTTCCCTTTTTTTTCCCCCTTTTAGACGAAGACAAGAATGCTGTTGCTCAGTGGTATCCAATAGCTAGAGGACCATGCAGTGTTATATCATTTTAGATTTTTGTCTGTCTTCCTTTTCCTATTCAACAATTTTCAGAATCTCCATAATGATGTCTAAAGAGAATAATAAGCATATCAACAAATCCAATGTTTTGCTTTGCTTTGCTTCGTTATGTTTGGCAGAGGGAGAGAGTAGGATATGATGACTTATCAATACTGTCATGTAGAATATGCTGGTTTGAAGTAGCTGTATGCGAGATACCAAGAAACCAAGTTTATGAAATAATACAGAGCATACCATTCTAAGAGGAATTCAAAGTGTATTTGCTGAAAATCGGTTTTGAAATAGCTGTGATATCCAAAAACAACAAAAAAGTAAAACAAAGCATTCTTTAATAATAAAAGGTACATCCCACCTTTTTACTAGGATAGCTTTGTTTTGGATATCTCAGCCATTTCAAGACCAATTTTCATCAAATAAACAGGAAAATGCATGCTCTTTCATATTTCATAAGAGGTTTTTCATTATCTCACAACAACAAAAAATAGAAACCTGAATTTAGGTCTCACCCAAAACCCCAAATCCCTTTCAGATACTGGCTGATTGTTTGACTTCTGAGCAACTGTTAATATCTTCCCTGAAGTCATAAGAGGAGCTAAATGTTTTTGTTGTTGTTGCTGCTGTTGTGTTTGGCTGACATGTTTTCAAATCTTAAAGGGATGGTACAGTTTCGGGTGAGACGAAGCCTCAGGTTTCCAACATTTTTTTAGGATGATTTTTCAAGATAATGAGAAACCTCTTATGAAATATGAAAGAGCATATGATTCTAAGAGGAATTCAAAGTTTGTTTGATGAAAATTGGTTTTGAAATGGCTGAGCTATCCAAAATAAAGCAATCTTGATAAAAGGTGGGACCCACCTTTTATTTGGATTGCTTCATTTTACTTTGTTTTTGGATATCTCAGCCATTTTTCAAAACCAATTTTCATCAAATAAAATTTGAATTCCTCTTAGAATTGTATGCCTTTGATCATTTCATAAAGTGTTTTCTAAGTATCTATCAAAAAGTTACTAGCTGAATCCTCACCTCAATCAATACTATACCATCCTTTTAAGCTCAGAAAACTCACTGACAATAGTGTTTGTCCTAACATCCCCCCTCCCAAATAGCCTTTGTGTTCATGATTTTAGATAAAATAATTTTAAAAAAATGATGATGAAATCACGACAGTACCATCTTCCTCTCCATTCTGCATCCAGTGGTTCAAGGATGGCCGGCCCTTGCGGATTGGTGGACGGAGGAGCATCCTGGACGCCAGCGGCACCCTCTTCTTCCTGGAGGTGATTGGCAGCAGGCAGGGCGGGCAGGACGGCGGGCTGTACCAGTGTGAGGCCAGCAATAGCCTCGGAACGGTCTTCAGCAACAATGCCACCCTGGAGATTGCATGTAAGTGGTACTCGTGTTGTCTGTTGTCTAACCACCAATCACAGGGAAGAATTGTGTGTGTGTGTGTGTGTGTGTGTGTGTGTGTGTGTGTGTGTGTGTGTGTGTGTGTGTGTGTTCCTTTGGTATTAGTTAGAGGTTCTGGAACTGTAGGCCTAGATGTTGCCGGTGCTGATTATGTATACTTATGTTGCTGGTATTGTTGCTGATGTTACCAGTGTTGTTGCTGGTGTTGCCAGTATTGTTGCCTATGTTGCTGGTGCTGATTATTTATACTGATGTTTCTGGTATTGTTGGTGATGTTGCCAGTATTGTTGCTGATGTTGATGGTATTGTTGGCATTGTTGATATTGGAGAATTGCTGGTGCTGCGTACATGTATTAGGTTGCTTATGCTTCTTATGTTGTTTGTATTGCCAATGCAGCTGGTACTGTTAATATTGCTGATGTGGAAGAGGTTGTCAAATTCACTAGCGTTGTTGATGTTGCTGGCATTGCAGATGTTGTTGCTTATATGCAATTAGTGTTGTTGTTTTTTTCTACTGATTTATGGAAAAGTTTTCCCTGGCAACTTTGTGATGGACCCTCTAGTAACATTTGAATGTCCGTACTTTGAATTCAATTTGCATATGTTTTCTGCTAATATGTCAAGACAGGCTCTTGCAAGCTGTCTGGTTGCTCAAGAAAACCTAGGTGTTGTTAGGTGTTGTGTATGCCAAGCTTTTAAGTTTCAATACATATTTGATGTTGAAGGAGACATATCTAGGTTTTGAGCAAGGACACAGTGTTAGATGAGTGATCTAGCTTCAAGATACCATATGTGAGGAAAGACGATGCTGGTTGCCGTGGAAATGTGATCCATGTTGATGTAACGGGTATCATTGAGGAAGTTCAGTGAAGTTGCTGGTGGACTTTTTTACTTGCATGTCAAGAGTACATTTGTATGTCCTTTATGTGAACATATTTGTTGTTGTTATTTGATGTTGGGAACTGAAGTGTTCTAGTCCTTATTTTGACAGTTTTGTGACTTTGTTATTCATGCAATCATCAGATTGAATTAGGAGTGTCATGATGTCTACGGGACGGTGGCCAAAAATTTCATCCAGCCTTTAAGCATGGGAAAAACACAAACGAGAGATTTCTCTTTAGTGGGTAAACAACGCTTGAAAGGGCAAACGAGCAAAGAAAAAGAAGATGCTAGAATATAGAGGGCAAAAAATCTGTGAACAGTGAAGGGTGCTACTGTAGAGGAAAGTTAAAGGGGGGAAGAAAAAGGTGCAAACAGAAAGAAAGAGGAAAAAAACACCCATCCCACGACCATCCGAAATCAAGGACCGCGTACGTGATCTGACGCGGTAAGTTGTGGTCGCGGTCTCGGCTTTCAGCCCATTAGTGTGCAACTTGCAAACGGAACACTTCAGGTGCTTGGGATGGAGCGTGCACCGGCGCGAGGTGCCACTCCGCAAGAACCGATATGGCCCGCATCGTTTCTTCTTCCCTTCTCACCACTTCCCCCCCCCCCCCCCCAACAATTTTTTTCCTTTTTTTTCCATTAAAGGCAGTCTCAGAAAGGAAGAGAAACAGAAAGAAAAGAAGGGTTTTGACAGGAAAGTGAAAGTCCAAATGTATCAAGAGATGAGGAGAATGAGAAGGGGGGAAAGATGAAAATAATAAAGTTGAAGGACAAAAAAGAGAAGGAGATTGTGAAGGGGTGGAAAGGAGAAGAAGAAGAAGAAGACGAAGCTTATGAAGAAGATTAATATGAAAAAGAAGAAGAAAATATGAATAATGATAATAAGAAGAAGCTGATATAGAACAAGGAAAAAGAAGAGGAGGAGGAGGAGAAGAAGAAGAAGACAAAAAGTAAAGGAGAAAAAGAAGAGATGAAATAGTATAATCTTGCATACACCTAGAGTGAGTTTAAGAGTAATGTTTGTGGGGGAAAATATTCTTTCTGCATAAAATGAACAAGCCAAGAACTTAAACAGTTTTCATAATTAGGATAATATGTACTTTTTTTTTTCACGTGAAAAAAAAAAGATGAGGAAGGATGGAAACAAGAAAAGGTTAGCGAGTGCTGTGTTAGAGGCTGGACGTTAGATCTTTGAAGAATAAAGGGTGGAGAAAAGTTACATCTCAGATTCAAAGCTGGCATTGCCATGATATGATTAAATATGATTAAAGGGAAATTAATAAGATACTGTACGGTAGGAAATGCACAAATCTTTACTGAAAAAAGAAGGGATAAAACCCAAAGATTTGTAGGCTGGAATTTTTAAAGTACAAATGTAACTTTCAGATGTAGTATCATTCATTTAGTTAGGAAACAAAAAACATTAAATGAATGGAAAATTAAGGAACAGTGATATAAATGTAATCTGTTTATAAATGTATGATAAACATTGTATATTCATGACAGACTATTGAGACAGAGTCTGTTGCAACTGAATTAAATGAGATCTGCTGTTAAGTACATGTATGTTGTAATTTGGACTGGAATCTTTGCTCTTGTGTATACAGTTCACCTATTTCTGGTAAAAGATTTTTCTCAAGATATCTTCAATAGATAAGATTGTACCAAAAGAAAGAAATTTGTTCCTTGAAGAAAGAGTAGCAGTCAGGAACAAAATGTATGCCAGTGTAACAGAACACTACAGCAAGAGGGTAAAAGGTGTTGAGGGGGGAGAGGAAAAAAAAAAGTGGCTTGACGTAAAAGGTGTGATGGTGTAGGTAAGAAGCAAAAGAAAAAGTAAGTACGGAATGTGAGAAGAATCGATAGCGTGGAAAGTGATAGTGCCTGGAAAATCAAGAGGCATTCGAGAATGCATTAAGAGGCGAGAGAAGAGAAGGGAGAGGGCGAAGAAGGGGGGGGGGGCTAACCAGTCGAAAGCGTGGAAGGAGAAACCGGTAGACTATGGGTTGGAGGCGTTAACAGGGAGGAGAGGAACTAAACAGGGATTTAGGCGAAAGGAAGCCAGTTTAAAACAGCGGCGTGTAAATTTTTGGGAGGTTGGGTGGGATGGAGTGGTTAAAGACTAAGACTAATGAAGAAAACAAGAAACTAGGAAGGAAAACAGGGATTGAGAGAATGTGAGAGAGAGAAGGAATAGCAGATGGAGTCTTGGGAGGAATTTTTTTGACTGACTTTCACAGAAGCGTGATCTGAGTGATGTATTCAAAAGAAGCGAGTGTGAGGTGATTCTCTTTAAAAATACTCTTTCTTTTTCATTTTTTCCCCAAAGAATATTTCTCTCCTGAAAAAAAAAGGGGGGGCAGGGGAGGGGGGGGGTACTTTCAATCTTTGGACATCCTTCAAGTTTTGTCAATACCTTTCCACTTTTGTTTTTGCCTGAAAGAACGAGGGCAGGTGATCCCTTCTCTCTCTCACTTTCTCTATTTATCTCTTTCTATGTCTACCAGTATCTGTTTTTTCTCTGTCTGTCTGTCTGTCTGTCTGTCTGTCTGTCTAATCATTTCTCTGTATATCTCTCTCTCTCTGTCTTTCACACACAAACACATAAATACTGACACACACTAAAGGCTAGGATAGGCATATGTCTTCTCACTAAAATGCACACTTGTTGAATTGGTGTTCTTGTTTACATCTAGCACTTGATTTCAAAGAGAGAAAAATAAGTTGCCGTCCTTTTTTTTCTCTATATATATTTTTTTCTGTACCTCCCTCCTTTTTCCTTTTCATACATGCCCCCTCTAGTTACAAATTGAATTGTAACTGCTCTTAAGGGGGGTAAGATTTGCATGGCAGTAGAATCCATAATTTCAGACACCGCTCTCATAAAAAACAATAAATTCTCTCAAAAAGTGTACGGGAGGGTAGAATAGGTTAATGATTTGAAGGAGGGGAAGGGGAAAGTAGGAAAGTGAGACCCCCCTTGCTGCTTGCTGCTGAATTTCTTCGGAATATTTGTCCCCATTTTTTTTTCCGAGTCTCTAGTGCCGGAGTGGTGTGTGAATTTTAACAAGTGTTTTTTGAATGCATGTTAGATAGGAAATTGGCTAATGTGAGGGCAGCCATAAAATGTGCCTACGTCTGCAAAAGGACAGAGATATTAAAAGGAGAAAAACCCTTATATTTTGGCAAAAAGCAAATTTGAACTGAACCGCTGCTCTGTGCCCAAGTTGACCTTAATATGTCGCAAGTATAATCAATCAGACAGAACTGAAGTTTAAAAACAGAAGGACATGAAATATATATGTCACAAAATGCAAAAGTGTAACACATCAGTGAAGAGCAAGATGCCCAGAGTCCGTCTCATTTAGCTCTCATGCACCCCATCCCAACTGACTTTCTTTTGGTTATTCTGTAAAATCTAGAATCTAAATGCCCTCCATCTCCATTAGCGGTTTGTAATTCTAAAGAGAAGCTCTTTGATTTGGGTTACGAGGTGGGAGGTATACCAGCTTCTGTGAGAACAATGCTAGCTCCATTCTTCATCTTTCCGTCATTCTCCAAGTCCAGCTTTGTTATTCAGTAAGAAAATGGCTCCATTTGCTCATCGCAGAGTTAATCTTTCTCTTATTCGTCTTTCTCTTTGCTGTCTCGTTTATCTGTCTTTACCTTCCTCTTCCTTCGGTTATCCATCTTCCCTACTGGAGTCAAGCATAGCTTCCCAGGTTTTTTGTGGGTTTTTTTTTTTGTCCCCTGAGATGGATAAATTTCACACTGCTCCATGAGCATTCCAACAGGCTCGTTTTGTTTTAAGGCAAGGTATCATGGCACCCGTCTCCTCCTCATCGCCGTGACAACAGAGATGCGCTCCCAATCAACGCCCTTCTCGTCTCCCTGTCTCTCGAGCGGGAGGAACCCGTAAAACTACACTAAAACAATTCCGCTTCAAGCACCGCAAAGATCCAATGAAAACAAAGAGGAGTGCAGATTAGACCCCTCCCCCCTCGCCTGTCCGTCCTGTCGTGAGATCTAGGAGACGAGAGGTTTCATGGTGAAGATGAGGAGGATGGGTGCGGAACGGAACGTTGCTATGAAAACGCAATCGAACGTTGAGCGCCGCTTTCTCTCCCTTTAGTCAGGCGATACCAGTGACCATAAAAGGAATCTGATAAGGTAACATCCTTTTTATCCTCTCTCTCTCTCTCTCCCTCTCTTCCTCTTTTCTCTCTTTTTACGTCCTTGCAGTTCTCTCTTAAAGATACAGACGTATGTAGACATATTAGATAGGTAGATGGATGGATAGTTCTATAGAGAGAGAAAGATAAAGAGGTATATACAGAAATAGAAAGAGAAATGGAAAGAGAGAGAGAAGTGGAAAATCTGATTAAAAACGGATCGAGGAGGAATCAAAGCAGGTTTCCCAGAAAGACAAGAAATACACTCCACAACAGTCAGAGTAAACGCTGGTTTAGAGACCAGCTAAAGTGACAAGTGTTAAAGAATGCAAACCCAAACTCGCAAATATCTTACAAATGACAAATGGAATGTAAACTGTAAGAAATCAACCTCGAGCAGAATTAGTTGTTTGTTTGTTTTTTAATCCCATTCATTTTCTTCCTTCTATATGGCACTTTGAACTACAGAAATAAACCCACAACTATTTAAATGATTATGCAAAGTTCATCGGGAATACAATCATCATAAAGGTTCAAATAACCACTCATGAATATACACCTTAGCAGTTGTATGATATTGAGTTTAGTTGATATTTTAGATTCATTTATAAAAAAGTAACCATTTGTCTACATCATATTGTGTAACACTTGTTTTCTTGATTGTTAAAAGTATTCAGAATACAGTTTACCTGTTTCATCATTTTGAATTATGTCAGATGGCAGTTCTCAAAGTTCAGTTTTCTTGAAACCCTTCTCTTCATCTCGCTCATTTTGTGGAATCGACCCTCTTCCAGTCTCTATTCATATTCATTGCTGCAATCTTGAAGCTCTTAAAGAGCAAGACAGGAGAAGTAAAAGAAGAAAAAGAAGAAGAAGAAGAAGAAGAAGACAAAAACTTCTGCCACAATGCCAAGAGGGCAATCAATTACAAGTGGAGTGTGCAACAAAATTTGCATTCTGGGCATGCAATAATTGGCATATCAAAGAAGTCACAAAGAAAACTCATTAAAATGACCCATTTAGGGGGCCCTGTCTCTTCCAAACCCCCTCCCAGCCGTATCTGTAATTACTTTTGCGTGGTTTGGGGCTATTTCTCGAGCCCCGAGCCCCCTCCCTTTCCAGTGCCGTCTTCCTTGATGTTCCTCCTTCTCTTTTTTGATACCCTCTGACATTTCCTTCGTTTCATTTCGTCGATGTTGTCGCTTGAGATGGCGTCCATCCAATATATTGCCGGGCGAGAGACGTCAACGTTTTTCTGTTTTTCGGGGGGGTGGGGGAAAGGAAGCCAGCAAGAGTTTCTCGGGCTGTGCCTATGAAAAATGCATGTTCTCGATTATTCCATTTGTTTAGGAATAATTACGGCGCCGTTTCTCGTGAAATTGCATCTCGGAGGCATGTGTCGGTCATGTTTATGGGCCGATAACAAAATTGTCTTTGTGTGTATGTGTGTGTATGTGTGTGTGTGTGTCTAATGGGCAGTTTTCTCTCTGGAAATATCCATCTTCTTATGTTTCATCGCATGCGAGAAAAACAAGTTCTTCCCAAGTGTGGGTTTCATCGCAAGGGTTAATATAGGCAGCTTGACTAGAAGTAGAAAATAGAAAAGGAAACATATTATATATCAATTATACATTTATGATGTCATTCAATCTCACTGAGAGAGATATATAAAAAAAAGATAAGAGCAAAACTACAGGACTGTAATTGAAGATAAGTTTATGTAAAAACTCACGTCCCTGTTGGCTTTAAGTGAAAACGCCCACCTTCCTTCCTCTCTCTCCCACAATCCATTTCATTTCACCTTTCCTTTTAACGATAGGACCAATAACACTGTTGGTGAAAAAAAAGTTGACCAATAGCTGCATTCACACAAAGGAGTTCGCGGTTTTTGCATCGCGATGCAAAACTCAAGATTCTTTGCCACCGTTCACACACACTGCACAGGGTTGTTACTATGTTTCAAACCTAGAAAAGTTGATAAATGCTGCCACTGACTACTGTACTGTAAAGTTGACAATGGTGATGAAGGTCGGCAAAAATTTTGTCAGCTCTCTCTTTCGTCAAGCCAGAAAGTACATCAACAAAAATTTCTGTCTAAAATCTAACCAGTGAAATTCAAATCAAACTGTCCAATTTTACATCCAGTATTTATCCAAAAATGTTGACGTTCACCTCAGGGTCTCTTTCTCTACCAGTCATTCTGAAGGGGAAGAATATCAGGTATCAGTTTTTGGAATGTTCAAATTTGATCGGATGTCTAGAGATATGAAGTAGATTGGTTGTTGTGATAAAAAGTTTACACTGACTAGACTTCAGGTTGATTTCTTCCTTTAAAAGTGCTGTGGATTTTTGAAACTAGATTTCTTTTTTCTTTTTCTTCGTGGAATCGTGGCTAATGAATGATGTTGGGGGGGATGGGGGGAGGGGGAGGTGAGATGGTCGTATAAAGGAGGAAGGTCCGTACAATTTGATGTGAGGCGATGCACTTTGAATCAGGGGATGCTGGGATGTATCTCCTGTAAGCCGGGTCGGAATGCAGGAGGAGTTTTTTTTAGAGGCTGGGGGGTAGTTCTGGAAGTGACAAGTTTGAGGGAACGCTATATCTTCCAGCAGACAGATAGACAGACAGACAGGCAGTTAGAGACAGACAGAGAACAATGACTTAAAAGATGGGACTGTTTGTACTGCAAACAGGATGCCTGTTAGGAATTCAGCATTGCGGGGAATGTCCACTCTTGAAACCGCAGAAATTTTTTGTTCGCAAAATCCACACATAGGTGATGGATTTTGTATGGAGGTATATCTTGTTTAGATTAGCTTCAAGTTGTCTCCTTTCTCGGCTGTGATATATAGAAAACACCAAATTTGGACTCTGTGTGGAATGTCGTGTTGTTGGGCATCGGAAATGTGATGAAAGTATCTATTTGATGTTAGATTTGTGTGAAATGAAATAGCTGACAGGATATAGTTTGATGAAAGAAATGACTTCTTATTACATATTTGAGTTCTTAGTCAAGAATCTGGTAAAAGAGTAGCATTCACCAGTTGTATTATGTCAATAGAGTATATAACTGCACAGAGATACAAAAGGACTGGACACACACTTTATCAAAGCATGTGATAAAATGTGGGGGAAAAAACAGCAAATGTGTTTAACAATTTGAATTGATGTACAGGATCACTGCTGAGTGATAAAATGTCAGACAAAAAATCCAGGGGGAACTATTAGTAGTCTTTATTTAACTTAGAAAAAATGAAAACTGGTGAAATAAAAGTCATGGTTTCGAATTGACTAATTCAGTCAAATGAACGAAGGAGTTAGTCAACGCTGCACACTGGCACTGGTCCGACGGTCCCTGACCAGTAAAAATCAATGTTGGACCAGTAACTTTTTTCAGGAATGAACCAGTAAAAGATGGAAAAACTGGGCACCTGCTGGTCCAAAAGTCGGACCAGTAAAAAAATAAAATAGGTTAGTGTGCAGCCATGGAGTAAGTAATATTTAAATGGTATTGGTATGAAGTCAAGACGTAGAAACTTCAAATACGTTGTGTCGTCTATGAAAAATGAAAATCTATTAACCCGTTCCGTCCGGGAACCTGGTGACCTGCGTATAAAGTCTATGGGCATTTCAGATCTCAGTATGGACCAACCAGGTTAAAAGATTGTACTAGGTCGGCTGTGTAGGATGGGAGTACATGCTGTAGTCTGCTACTTGGCAGTGATTTTGTGTACGCTGTAGCCTGCAAGTTGGCAAATGCGGATCAAAACCAGCAGCTTGAGACGGGGCTCAGCTCTTGACTTGGATCCATGTCATACTTAATGACGAGAGGCGGTTTGAGGGAGGAGCGCTTTTTGGCAGCCAGGTGAGCCTTAAACTGATGGCTGTTTTCGGCGAGGGATGGGTAATCTTCAAACCTCCTTACCACACTTTCTTCCTCAGTTAACCCGTTGAGGATGAGTCCCGAGTATACTCGGGCAAGAGTCTGTGGGAAGTGTGTGTAGTAGCAAAATCAGCCCGTCCTCAATGGGTTAAATACCGGTGGTGAAGGAGCTCCCCCCCCCCCCCCCATTCATCTCTCTGTGAGTTCCCTGTAAATAGAGGCAGCAGACCTGAGGATAAAAAGACTTCCAGAGAACAAGAGCACAGTTTTTACTCATTCTATTCTTGGCTTTAGTGTGAGAGGGGGATATTTGTAGTTTTCATTTGAGTTTCAACTTTGCTTTTTCTTGGACTACTGTATATTGGAACATTTAAATCTCTGTGTCAGAATTTTACAAAAAAATTTGTCAGTTTTATGAGTAAAATTCATCGATCATGTCACTTAGTGTGAGGTTTGGTTTGGCAACTATTATAGTCTCAAAATGTGCAAGACTTAACATAGCATTGATAACTGTCGTGTATGTATTTGGAAAAAAAGTATGAGTGAATATGGTCAACCTTGTCTAAGTCGAATCTATTTGGACTCAAGAAATACCTTTGACAAAAGAAAATTTGACTTATGTAGGATTGAAATCAATGGAATATAAAGAAAAGAGGACTTGAAGAGACCTTAGACTCATGTGATTATTCGACTTATGCAAGGTTGACTGCATATCATTGGTTTCATCATGATAATAGATATTTACCTCCAACTATTGTATGAGTGTTTTCTACTTGTTATCTCTATAAATCCCAAGTACATTAACAAAGAGTTTATCGCAGAAAATCGGAGTTGATTTCGAGGAAAACTGCAGGAGAAGCGAGAGGAT
Source organism: Diadema antillarum (assembly GCF_040938485.1). Classification (NCBI taxonomy): domain Eukaryota; kingdom Metazoa; phylum Echinodermata; class Echinoidea; order Diadematoida; family Diadematidae; genus Diadema; species Diadema antillarum. The sequence goes on from NW_027271609.1 coordinate 325,641, forward strand.
GTCAGAGTGAAATTTGACAGTGATGTTCTTTCTATCCGCGTGTAAAAGTAGCGCTTCGTCACTGTGTGGTGGTGACATCATTTCTAATAATAGCTCACATGATGCGAGCATCACCATGATGTCGTGTTCTATAATTGCAGCGAGAATCGGTCAGATTGAGCGGTTGTATGTCTGATGAAAAACAAAAGTATTTAATTTTTTCACCCATTTGGAGTTATGGAAGAAACTCTTGATCAGTCAGAAGTCAAAACATGGGGGTATTTTAACAAGAACGGCTGAACCTTTAAGCGGAGAAAGTTTGGATAGAGGTTGTGCAGGAGTAACCCGCAAAAGACGAAAATGGAGATTTGAATGATGGTGGAGTCCTTTTTCATGATATCAGAGACGGTTGTGCTATGAACAATTGTGTGCTTTCTGCTTACAAACTATCTCACTAAGTTAGTACCACCAGTGGAAGGTAAAGATATGGTAGCTTTTTGCTTACTTTTTTTCATCTGTTTCCCCCAATTTTGCGTGCTAGTGGAAATGGGAGACGAGGTCTAATGGGAGGCACAGTGGCAGAAATCGCATCAGCCAAATAACCCGATAACGCCCGAAATCAAAACGACATCGCAAGATCGATGCTGACGAAAATGAGAGTGCGCATCCGAGCACAGCTGTCCCCGCAAAAACGAGCTCCCATTTGGAATCAAACAGTCCTCGAATTGCTCTTTCCTCCTTCCCTTCCTGTGGCATGTGAGATCGTAGCAGTCATATTTGGCGTAAGAGAAAAATGGAAAAGAAAGACTGATGTCAACTTAGCCGCAAAAAATGGGATTTGTCTTCCAGGCAGCAGGTCGACCGACGCAGCCTTCATCAGAGGTGTATTTGCAGGCGACTCCAAACCACTCAATTCATTTGTTCTCCCCCACCCCATCCCCCTCAACATCAATTTGTCTGCATCAACCCCACAGTTTCCTACCAGCCTTGGCTGATGAAAGAACTACTGGTGGGGCAGGCTCCCGAGAACGGGGAAAGCGGAAAGCCGAGAGTGACATATTTTGCTCATATTCCGCAAATCACCACACATTTCCCGTCGCGAAATTGATGTGTGCTCAAGTCGCAACCGATCCGGTGTGGTTTATCCACCCTCTCCCACCAGATCATCCTGTCCTCTGCTCACCGTGGCAAACCGCATCCCATCTCCTCCTCCCACTTCGTGTTATCTCTATCACCGCTTTCATTTATGCAAGCAGGGACTTTCGGGGTGAAAATACCCTGGTACTCGTTTTGCTATCCTGCTTTTCTTTCCCTACATTTACGGATTTCATAGGAGAGAGATGTTCTCTTCTCTTCTCTCATATTAATCTGATTTGAAAACAAGAGCACAAGCCTTGATTTCGATGTGGTGGATGTGTTGGTTGGGCGATGAGTTAGCTCAGTCGATAGCACGTCTGCCTCACGATCCAAAGGACGTCAGTTCAATTCCCGAGTCCCACTGAGCAATGGTGTGTGTAATCATACTGTCCCCTCTAGCAAGAGGCAAAACACTCTGTCCCTCGGATAGGACATAAAATGAAGGTCCCGCGTGTGAGAAAGTCTCAACTCATGCACAGAAAAGATGCCGCTTCATTCATATTCATCACAAAGAGCAGGGTGTTAAACCCGACGAAGTGGTCCTGCCTTACATCCAAGTTGCTGGACCCCATGGAAGACCAGTTATTGCAGCTGAATATGGACTATCCAGCCATCTTCTCAGATGAAAATGAAACAAACAAAAACAAGCAAACTTCCCGCAGAAGCATGTGACTTTGCTCTAAAATCTATGTTTACCTCATTTGAACTGAAACTAGCAAGTAAAGCAGATTTTGAACAAGGATGGTATACAATAGTTGGAGGGAAGAAGCCAAGAATTTTGTTTTGAGCTAGAGGAATATGAGAGTGGAAGTGGGACAAAGAGAAAAAATATTGCATCTCGCCTTCATGTAAGCTGAGCTTAATTCCTCCTCTTTAACAATGCTTGGGAAACTTTCGATGACAGTTGCTAACGGGCGTGGTATTTTGCACGGATGAAGATGCGAAATCCCCCGCCAGAAACACCAGCATAGAGAAAACAGATCTTGCAGGTAACCCTCGGTATGCAGGAGGAATACGGTCGCAAAGTACCAGTAGATGGAAAGAAAACAGCTCAAGATAAGGCCCAGTGATTGAGTTGATTGTGTCTCGCAAGGTTTGTGCGGGGGTGACTGGCTCTCGCGGAGCCTCCTTAGGACCAGAGGGGGAAATTGGTCTCGACACGAGCAAGCCGGGTGCCCAGGGAGGGATCACGATACCAAATCTTCTGAGAGATGGAGGAGAGGGAGGAGGGGAGAGGGGCGAGTCCAAAGTTTAAAGGGGTGGTAGCAGTGCCCAAACAGTCTGCAAATCATTTCAGGTCTTGATTATATCCAACTCATATTCAGGAAACTGAAAAAAAAAAATGCAGATGATTGTAAATTTGAATTGCTCTGGTGCAAAAGCTTTCCAAGAAAGAGATATTCTCTTTGCAAATGAGTAATCATACCACATCATATCAAAACTTTTATGATTGGTGGTTTGTTTTTTTTAAAGGAACACTGCTTTTTATCAGAACTTCATGGGTGTATGAGGAAGACACAAAGAGCTGCTAACAAAAATTGAGAACTACCATATTTCGGCACTAATAACAGAATGTGTGCATTCCCCCAGGATGCCTATCAGCTTGAAGAGAAATAGCCAAATTTGGTTCCTTTTGAGCAACATCGTCGTGATTAGCTTTCTACCAGGAGTGTAGTTGCATTGGAACATGGAGACCTAAATGTTGATAAGAAGAACATTACAACTAGCTTCCTTAGATGTGAAGATACCAGCTGTGTGGTAATCCATTGCTCTCTCTCTCTCTCTCTCTCTCTCTCTCTCTCTCTCTCGCTAATGAGGAGCCTCACACGAGAACATTATCCATTAGCATGATGGCGGAATATCATCCATTGCCACGGCGATAATGATGACTCTTGCTGAATGTCAGTGACATCCAGTGGCCCATGTTTTTACCATCCCCAGTCATGTTATGTCTTGGTTCCTTCTCCACGCACAAGGATCATGAGGTTATCTGTGGTCTAGAGGAGCAGGTGGCTAGAACTTCCCGGCGACACCCTGATGTCTTGTCCCTTTTTCTTCTATCTCTCTCCATCTCTTTCTCTATCTATCTATCTATCTATCTATCTGTCTATCTATCTATCTATCTATCTACTGTGTGGCATCGTGACGAAAAGTTCCGGATAATTATGAAAGTGATTCCCAGTGTGATAATGACCACATCAAAAGAATGATAATGGTGGTGACGGCAGTGGTGATTTTGGTGACAATTTTAATAATGATGATAGTGGTGGTGTTAGTGATGTGTATGATGATGATGATGATGATGACGATGGTAGTGTTGGTGATGAAAATGCAGTGGTGGTGATGTTGAATCTAGAACACACGGATCATTGGTCGATGGATGCGATTAGAGGGGGTTTCATGACCGGTGGTAGGAGAAATGGCCACACCGTGGTATAAAACCACCCAATTCCAAAGACACTCAATACAGAAGAAAAAACCTGCAACTCTGCAAAAATTCCTGTTCTGCATTCCCCCCAAGAAAGTCCATTCCATCTCTTGAGGCATCCCTTGCCACACCCGTTGTCTCCCTTGAGTCACAGGTGTCCTCCACCTTGTCATCACTTTCACTACCAACCATCCTCCGCATCTCATCCCATCTCCCCCCACCTCCCGATCATATCACTGGTGGGTTGTTTTTCCTTAATTACAGGAGTGAAACCTCAGGTAGTAAAAAAAAATACACTTCCTCTCTTACCCACATTTGCACTTTTTGGAGAAACTTTATGTTTTCTTTGACATCCTAAGTATTTCTTTGGTCAGAACAGTCAAATGGTCCGCCTTTGCCGCTGTGTTGTTTCCTTTCGATTCTGACTCACGGTTCGTCGCTAAAATCCGTCCAATTGCTCGGGAAATGAGGGAGGTTGTGGATGGAAGCGGCCGCTTTCAAAGTGTCCATTCCCAGTTTACTCAACACACCTGTTAGATGCCAAGTGATGCTTAGTCTGCATCCTGCAGCCACTTTTCATCCTCAAATTCTTCCTTTGACATTTATCATCTGATGATTTGGTCGGCTATGATGTTTCCTCCTATTTTCACCGTCTCCTGTTCTTTTGATTACCAGAGATGCAAGTTTTACGGCATTTGAGAATGATATTCTCACATTTTGAAGCACCGGGCATTGTCATTTCTGTGAAAGTCATATGTAGGAGGTACACTTTATTAATGAAGTCTGCACGGTGCTAAGACTACATAGGGTACACTCTTCAAGCATCCATTTAGAATAAGTATCAATATATCGCAATCATAAACTGAAGTTGGAAGTCAAGGAGGGGAGATGTTTAGATAAGTCTGGATTGGATACTAATGCCCCCACTGTGCAGCAACCTGATGAGGTAGTTTTGATGAGGTAATTGGGAGTGATGCACAGTTGTTGAAAATGGGGTTGCCTCCTCTGATCTGTCCAATCCTACATCAATCATCTATCCCCAATTCACCAATTATTTTTTTTCTCCTCTTCCTCTTCCCTTATTGACAGAAGTTGTTGTTATATGATTACAAAATGCTTATGAAAAGGATTTTACCGAAAAATGATGAATCGTATTAAAGTAACAGATTGCTCTTGTCCAGACTAAAATGTATTGAATTTCCACATCTTGTTATGACATCACAAGTGTGTACTTGCATTGTACCTTTATAATGATGATATTTATATTTATGTAGTTTTACCATTTTCAGGTCAATTTCAACCTCTTACGAACACTTGATGATGATGATATTATAGGGCTTAATGTATGTTGCACAATGCTTCCAGCTCAAATAATGCCCAGTGCATCATATGTCTGTCTCTGTTGAACATGTGAAAGGCGATTTGATCTTTTCCAAAGTGCTCTCTTCACAAACCCACATCAAACAAACTCTTCGTATTGTGTCCAGCCCAAAGAATTGTGCAACCAGCAGGTTATTAAAAAGTTTGAAGGGATTTCATCTGTCGATATATCTGGGTGGAAAAGTAAGAAACGTGAGATGTAGAATGACTTGAAAATGGTCCAATGTGTGTATGACCGGATCTTACCTTCAAGAGATATAGTACCACTCGTTTGGGATATATTTATTTTCAAAGAACAGATATAGGGCATCGTTCACAAATTGCAAGGTGACACATTTTTTCTCGTTCAGCACACTTCATTTATTCCTTAACTTCATGTGAAAATATACATCAGACTGAATACTGTGCCACTAAATACACTTGATGAACATCAGTATAAACAGACTTAACAGTCAATGGCACAAAGATGCTAAGGAATGTAAAGCAGTATGATAGGGCATACATAAAACTCATGATATCCACAAGTGCATGGTACTCTAAGTGTTGAAACTTGTGGCCTTTTCTATGTTTATAAAAGTGTATGAATGTTCTAATATTCCTTGGTATGTTATATTGTTACAAATGTAGACATACTGTTCTTTGCAGTAAGGTTAACCTTTCTGTGCCAGGGACTTTAGACAGTATGTTCAGTGCTATGGGGTTTTCCGTGTCAATCTGTAGTCAAGGTATACAAAGGCTTAATGAAGAAAGTGGAAGTGGATGAAGAGCAAAAAAAGTCATAGGTCTCGGGGCCTGAGTGATCTTTGTTGGTTGTCAGATATACAAGGATAGAAAGTCTCCACTCTGTTTAAGTCGGCGTTGGTTTACGAGCGTGGAGCCGTAGGTTTTATTACAAACATGGCAAATTCTTCGACCGACCATTAAGTTGTGGAAATTTATGAAAATGCCAAGAACACATCATCAGTCGCAAGAATGCGCAATTTGCGGAGGGGGTGGCGATTATCGACCGTAAATACTGCCCTTCATAATAGTGCCATGGCAATCATCAGCCACGATTCTTGGGGGGTTCTCTGGCGATTTTTAGCACCAACGGTAAATCACGGTGGATTTTTCCGGATCCGTGGCTGAGGATTAGGAAAAAAAAGGGGGGAAGGGTCTCTCTTCCAATTCCAATTTGTGGGTTCGTTCGTTAGACGGAGGGTCGGAAGAGAGCAACCAAATGAAAACAAGAGACAGAGTGACTCATGTGCGGTTTTCATCCGCTGCGCTCGCAAATTACGGCCCGGGCTCAGTCCGGCCGCGGCGGAGGTGAGGATGTTTCGGTTGAGAGACAGAGAGCGTATAAACACCCGGTCCCCGATATTTTAATATCAACGTAAACAGTCGGCTATTACTGTCACAGGTCATGTAGGGAGTGACTGTTTTAATGAATGTCATGCGGGGAAAGCGACTCTTTCAAGACAATGAACTTGCTTCTTCTTTTTTTTTTTTGTTCGGTACTTCACCTTCAAGTGACGTCCCCTCTCCCTACCCCCCCCCCCCCCTTCTCATCCCTTCCCCTTAAGGAACTGGAGACCATTTCTGAATGTTTAGCATGGGGCTTGATTTAAGGACGTGCTAAGTAGTGAAAACAAGTCCGCTGGGTAACCCAAAACCAGTCCGGTGTTAAAACCTCCGGGGTCGGAGAAACCCCTCTCCGCTGCTTAGGGGGTTGGATGAAGTGTCAGACCACTGATGAATCATCCTAGTCTAGGGTATCTCCAAGGTGAAAAAAAAAAACAGAAGAGGGGAAAAAAGAGGCAGGTAATGGAACTAATAGAATTAAGGGCAATTTAGTTTTTAGGTCAAGATGGACAAATTCCTTTCCAGCCTACCTGTGAGTGAATGTTCTTATCATCTCGTCTCATTATTGAAAGGGAGTTGATTGATTGAATGACATCCTTGTGTTGTTGTCTTCTTTTCCTACAAATCTCTAACTCATGTCCTTTGTATGTGCACTGTGCTTTTAACCTAATTTCAACACGTATTGTCCTCATTGTATTATTCAGTTCTGTTTGAGAGGTCGTGTTGTGTCTTTATGCTTGTAAGGTTTGAAATGAAGCATATTGTACCGCATTGTTTATATACCCCACAGGGTTCATGGTCAGATGGTTTGCATGGATCTACAATGTAGCTAGCGAGGCGGCCAGAATCTCCCCTTGTTGCATTGCATTGTTACTTTGGCTGTATCTCAAGAGAATGGAATATTCAGTGGAGTCATCTGTTCTTGAGATATGACCGAAGTATCATAATTTTATGTGTAAGACAGATTTTAGTAGTATCAGTTCAGTGCCTAGTTCTTTTGGAACACCTAACTTGGACTCTCTGCATCACAGTATGATATTCTGAGAATGGCAAACCGTATCGTCTCAGCACGTTGAATTTTGGCCCGCTCAAAAGAGCTGTGAGAATGCAAGTTCTCCTCTGAAATTCTGTCTGTTTACTTTGACCACAGACAGCATCATTAAGTCCACATTGTTGATTGCAATGTCTTCTTGATTGAATTATTCAAACTTTAAACAAATCAAACTTTGAAGTCAGTTTTGCCATTCGCCTGTCATTGATGCCTTTAATCTTTGTTGGACCTTAAACTTGAGCTTCTAATCCTAAACCTCTGCAATCTTTCATCTTCATTCATCCACTTCTCAGACCTGAAAACGGACTTCAAGCTGGAGCCGGAGAGCGACCAGCTGATTTCTGGCGACTCAGCGGTCCTGGTGTGCACCCCGCCCAGGGGGTACCCCAACCCAGAGGTGACGTGGCTGAAGAACGACGAGCTCATCGAACCGGACAACATCCGCGTGAAGATAATGGCCGATGGGAATCTCATGTTGAAGGAGGTGAGGTGGAGACTTTATCTTTGAGAAAGTAATATCATTTTAAGATGATATGCTTTGAAGAATTAACAAACGAAGAGCAACTTTAGGCCCAGTGAGAGAGCAGACTTTAAGACCAGAAGTTTGTTTCATCAGCATTCTTTTAAACTCGCGTATTATTGATCTGTCTAGGCACATGATGTGTCTTACAATTGCCTCTGGCTTTAGTACCCTTCTAGGTGATGTGGGGAAAAAGACTAGAAAAGAAAATGTCCAGTGATGGTATGTTTGAGAAATGTGTAAGCGATACGACCCTATCGGATTACCGTCAAATTAGATCATCCGGAAGCGTGCTAATGGTGTAGGATGCAGTTAAATGAGGCCCGCTTTGGTAGACTTGGTTAGCGCTGCAACCGATGACGCGCTGGCAGGGCACGTGCGTGATGACAAGTGTTGGAGGGGGGCAATGGGTCGGCGCCGAAATCAGCCGGTGGGGAAAGATGTAGGGGATGACAGCCGCCCCGTCGCTGGGGGCGCAGCTGAAATTGAAATTTTGTCTCACACCACGTTCCACAGCGTGCGACAGAGGTGCGTGGACGGTGCGTCTTCCCCTATCTTTGGAGGGGATCCGAGTAGCGCTGCATCTAAAGCTCCTAAAACTTGTGATGTGTTGTGCCCAGAGGGGGCAGGGTAATACAAGACCGAACACTCCATGCCTAGTACAAGATCTGCCGTATACGTTTCCCATGAATCGACACATGTAAAGTGCAGCTGTCTGCGCAACGTGATGCGGGGTGAAAAATCAATAAGTGTGATGCCTTCTTTCCATAAACATACAACTAGATCAGCGGACATGTGTATGTTGTATGTGTTGCTCAAATTTACAGACACACACGCAGAAGAAATGATTGGTTCGGTTTAAGATTCAAAGACCAAACGAATGCTTCCCCCACCCCCTTTTTTCAAGAATTGAAGCAGGCATTGGGGATTTGTATCAGTGCTAAGTCTGTTGTTACCTGTGTATTGAACAAACATCTCAAGATAATCAATTACAGCTCTTTGTTAGATTTGATGATAAGGTATCTTCCGAGCATATCAATACCAGTCTGCGTCCGCATTATTGACAAATAGATCATTCAACCGGTGGAATAGATACTCTGCGAAGAAGTGGCTAGAACGTTAGCTTCACCAGCCTTTACTGGAGTTGCAGGGATGCTTGCTTAGTTACACTGCAAACAACATCCACAACCAAGGCAGTGGGGTAGATTTTCAGTTGTCTCATTCCTTCCAACATACAACGTGTAACTCTTCCTACACAACCCCTCCTCCCCCTTCCCAACATGCTTCTTTGCTTTCTTTATACATGTACATGTAGTTTGAATGAGAGCTCAGAATGTTTCTGTGAGTAGAGCCGTCTATTAAAACTTCATTCATGATGATCTCATCCATCTTCCCATCTCCTTCAACCTGTCTCTCCTATTTCCACCATCCTCTCCATCTTCTTCTTCCTCTTCCTCATCATCCCGTCCTCCTCCATAATAGCTAGGGAGAATTCCTGTTCCATCGTAAAGTCGTTTGGCGCATTCCAACTTGACAAATTTCCCTCCCTGCATTCGCTCTCACAAATCAGGCGTGCACCTATCAGGAGTATTTCGGCCAATTAGGTGGGAGGGGCACATCTTTCTGGAAGAGATTGGGGGAGGGAGGGGGTTGGAATGGACAGTGGTATAAGAATGCTCCCCGTTATCATACAATGTATGTAGGTAAGTGAGGAAAGGGGGGAGAAGAGTGAGGAAAGGAAGGGAATGAGGCGGGTGATTTATTGCATTTGGTCTAAAGACGGGTCACCAGTGATTCAATGTCTGTTCTTTGAAGTCAGGGTAACTGCTGTCAAGGAGGTGTAGATTTCTTCCCCTAATTGATTGATTCATTGAAACTGATAAGCAGATTTGAGAAGTTGTGAGATAAGTATGTATATACATGTATAAATGATTTGTTAGAAGAAAGGAAATAGATGGGGAAAGATATAGAAAAGAGAGTTAACTAGAGAAATTTATACATACATTTGGAGAGAAAGAGAAAAAAGGAGGAAGGAATATATATATATATATATATATATATATATATAGGAATGTGTGTGTGTGTCTATGTGTGTGAGTGTCTGTCTTTCTGTGTGTGTATGTGTGTGTGTGTGTGTGTGAAGAGAGTAAGAGAAAGAGAAAGGAGAGATGAAATAATGAGAGAGAAAAGGATAGAAAGAGAGAGAGACGATGACAGAAGGAGAGAAAAGGCATCTACACATCAGAAGCCGTGTTATGGCATCGTGTTACCAAACCAAATAAACAGGGGAATTTCGGTGTGCCCGTACCTTAATCTCTGAGACAGTACAGTGCGCACCCAAAACGGTGACGGGATAGCGACTGGGGCTGCACCTCTCACACAGTTGCCCTTTTGCTGATGTGGCCCCAACGTAATTAATACCCCGACAACACGAGGCAATGTCTGCACTCACTTGCACCACTTTATTGCGGTGTCTTCGTCATCTGTTTAATTTTTTAATTCATGATTAATGACAACTTCTCAGGTCCAGGATCTGATAACTTATCAGCAAGAATCATTATGCGTGCATCTTCTAACAGTATGATAAAATTCATCCTATGTTTAAGGTGTGAAAAGCTGGTCACCCTGCATGAGCAGTGACTTAGATAGCAACAGATGCGTGAGAAACTTTTTGCGCAAACAATGGAACCACTCATATATTCATACTCACATGTGAAATATGCCAAGAATCTCTAACAGGTGAATAAAAAGATATGACAGTGAAAAAAAAAAGATGCAGCAAATTTGCTGGAAAGTTTAGTAGAAGAGAACTCTATAAATAGTCTTGGATTAAGAGGCAAAGGAAAACAAGGGCCAAGGGGTCCTCTCCCAAACTTGTCGAACCGCAACCGACGGTAGCAGGCATTCTTCACAGAAAGCAATCTCAGACAAGATAAGAATTAAATGACAGAAATGAAGAAGACGAAGAAGAAGGAGAAAAAAAGAGGACATTTTGAAATATCAAAAGAACTACCTCCAAAAGAAAAAGAGAGAGGGGGGGGGGGGATAAGGGACGACATTAAATGCAGCAGTGTAGCTGTTTTTGACCTTTTACAAAGATTGGATGGTGTTGAGTGAAGAGAAGAAAGTTGAGGATGGGTCTAGCAAGGAGGGAGGAGGAGGAGGGTAAGGGGATATTGGAGGGGGTAGAAAACTGAGAAAGTGATAAGAAAGTGGATGGGGCCCAGTTCACACCTGCAAAATAAGAGAGTCTGTCCTCCCACATCGAGCAAATCAAGAAGGTAGTTGTGGAGTACATGCCGTGTTTGTCGCCATGCTGTGTGCATTTCGTCTGCAAGTCCTTCTTCCATAATGCAGATGAATTCTCCTTTACTACCAATGTTGCCATCTTATCATCCAAATTGGCAACTCGTAATTTTGATACATAGCCTACAGTATATTTGATAATGCTTTGAGGGAATTCCTGGAATCTTCAGGAAATCAGAATGAAATACATTCATATCTTGCCAAACTGAGACTATAAGATTTATTTTGATCTCTTGAAATGTGTCACCAACTTAAGGATGAGGGATACATTTCAGGATTTAGAGGATTTGGCATTCTGGTGACCAAACATGGCCCAAGTTAAAGAAGAGTTTATAAAACAAGACTACCCCCTCAAATGATTAAATCTTTACTTGGCTAATTTTGTTCTTTCTTTCCAATTTGCCTTCTTCTGCAGCTTTTGTAGTGAACTCAACATATCAAGGCATCTAACTTGATATCATTTTTAGTAAGCGAAAATGCATCCCTCATATTTGCAATAGTCACTCCAGTTTTGTTATACATGTACTTATTGGTTCATTTTCTCCGAGATTTTTTTTTTTTTATGGTCCACCACTTTTAAACGACAGGTTGTTATTGTGTTCAAAACATATCTTTTCTGTGAAGTAAAATCCCCTCAAAGATTTCCAGGTCATTTTTTTTTTAAGTGTGGATGGGGCATGACTTTGCGGAGTGAAAGCAAAGAGCTTGGATAGTCAGAACCGAAAGCTGTCTCGGCGGAACATCTGTCGAGGGTTTTATCACTTTCTCAAATCGCAGGTCTCACCGGGGGTTCGGGCGGTTGCGAGCGCATGGGTTATGTCAGAGATGGGGTTTCTACCCCGGCCAATTGTCAGTGTCTTCTGTTACTCGTTGGCGACAGTTTTGAGATGCCGCAGTCGCCGTATTCTTCTTCCCATCATTTCTTTGCGTGAATATTATAGGATAAGCTGATATCATGTAGATTCTATATGTGAAAGGACATTGATATTTTGTTTCTTCCGCATCATAACCTGTAAAAGAGAACGTTATTTCATGGTGTGAACTTTACAAGCGCAAAATAGACAGATGAAAAAAGATGGAGGGTGGCCGTTGACAAGCCAATGACTCCATGGTTTTGCTTACAAGGTGGCTAGCCTATAGAGTTCAAGATACACCTGTAGGTGATACACTATCGGTATATCACCTATTTGTGTTTGTCTAACTCTTTCCTCCTTTTTTTCTTTATTTTTCGCTCTTGCTGCCAAGTTTTGTGGTCACTTTATTGTAGAAGTGTCAAGACCATATCACATACAACTTTCCGTGGTCATTGCACTTGCCCATGAATAGTGCCCATTATTGCTTAGTTCATCATGACCACTCATTCACATGACGTCATCTAAGTATCATTTTGTGATTTTGAAATGATGTCATATGTTCCGTCATATCTTCAAACATTGTTGTTGCTCAACATAAAGATTGCAGAAGTCTGTTAACAGAGCTTTATGGTGATGTTCAAACGGATGAATCTGGATAAAGTCTTTATACATTTGTGTCTGTCTATAAAATGTGTGTATGCTGTATTCAATGTATATCTTTAGGATGATATTAAGTTAATTGGGACTTGTAATTCAATTTTCCAAGTGGTTACATTTGAGATGCAGAATTATGGTGATGAAAGGAGGAATAAGTACCATTCCTCTTCAGGGGAAGAATTAACAAATTCCCAATCTTGAAACAATATCCAGCTTATTTATGTTTATACTGGAGGGAATATTTTCTTGAGATGTGAGTGACATGAATCTCTGTGGACTCTTGAAATTCATGAAAATAAAAACTGTGAATTATACCACACACAGTTTTAATTTCTGTGAGTGAAGTAATCTGCATATTACAATCCATTTTTTTTTTAATTTGGTGCATTTGTTTCGCTCACTTATGTTTATGTGGAAATGTTGATTCTGTCGAAGAAGGGAAATTATTCCATCTATTGTTGTAAAGATTAATTGAATGAAATTTTAAGATTTGCAGGGTAACAAATGATCCACAGTACTAAAATTTTCATACTTTTTATTCAATTTTTTTTTTTTGCAGCTGAGGAAAGATGATGAAGGAGTGTACAAGTGCCGAGCGACAAATGTGGCCGGGGAAGCAACGAGCCGCGCCGCGACATTAACCGTCCAAGGTTGGTATTCTATTTCCCAATCTTTTTGTCAGTTGTGTACATTTATGTTGTCGTGTTTCCTGCACTGGTATCATAAAAACATGGACGATAGGAAAATTGTATGAATCCGAGAAATATGTATGCACAAAGACGTCGAGCCGGGGTTCATCTGGGTAAGCTTTGGAGTTTGTGCATTATGCTGGCAGGGATAAGGAGAAGGCAGGGAAAATGGCGGGGTTCATTCGGGCTTGTCAGCGAGACTTAGCATCAAGGTTTGTTATGTTCTTTTCCATCGAGATACCCTGACTCTCAGTGCACGTCAAAACTTTTCCCTTCTCATCCATTTTTTTTTGTCATCTTCGTATCTTGGCATCTCTTCGCCAGGGTATCTTCTTTTGTCACTCTCACTTATTGTATCTTTTCTCTTCTATTTTTGATTTTGTTTATGATGGATGTTTCATTGTAATTGGAGATACATGTGCGTGCATATGTCTATATTTGGTTCATTTTCTTTTCGTTTTCTTTCCCCCACTGATAGAAAGTAGCCGAACAAATGCACTAAGAGGATGTAGAAGTCGTTTGTATAAGATGACAACACTACAACAAAAAGCATCTTCAGATTTTGACAAATTACAGGCAAAATACAAAATATCAATCATGCTGAAAAATGTTCCAGGTTGTAGGTCGAGGGGTGGGGGATGAAAATAGACCTTCTGTCTTTCCGAGGCTGACACAGGTATAGCTGAAAAAAAAACAACACAATTTCACCACCAACGCTCCTAAAAGAGTACCTGGTAGAAAGTTGAGCATTCTAGTGGTTGGGATATAGCACGTGTGTGCCAGAAGTTTGCAGCTCAGCTGGAATGCTCCATTGCTGCAAAGGGAAAGAAGCTTGTGTACTGAAGGTGTAGAGGTTGATTCCAGTTACCAGGGTAATGATAAGATTCAAAAGTCCAGTGTGGTGGAATGGGGCTTACATAAGAAGCAAATCATTATCATTCATCAGTTTTCAGTTCATCATTTTCTTTCCATTTTTTTCCTCTCTCTCCATCTCATACCCCACCTGCCCCGCCCACCAGTCAAACCATCGTTCATCAACCCGCCCCAGGACACCATCACGGCTCCGGGCGAGGCGGCCGTGCTGAGGTGCGAGGTGGAGGGCGACCCCGAACCAACTGTCACCTGGAGCCGGGACATCGGAGAGATCCCGGCTGGCAGGTAAGGAGGAAATACGGTGACCAAGAAAGTGACCCCTGGGTTGGGGGGGGGGGGGTTATAGTAGTAAAAGTCAGTGTCATATATTATAAAGTTAGGTTTACACGCTGTTCGTAAACTTTTAAGTTTAGGTCGAAAACTTAACTCTTGATGATTAGCTTGTAGTTATAAGCACCGTGTGGACGCACTTGAAAGTTAGCAATCCTTAAGTTTAGTCGATGATTAGAACCACGAGACATCTTAGGGTTTGCGCTTTCTCCATGAGCCACTGGGGGTCCCCACTCGGGAGTTTCGCTCCATGTGGACACAATAATCAACGAGCTTGTGAGTTAGCATGAACCTCGCGTCTTGTTCGCTGCGCTATTTTGTATGGGCACAAGGTTATCTAGCAAATACTCTGCACTCTGCCATTGTAATCATCGAATGGAATTCGCTCGTAAGTTGTAACTTAAAGTTTAGGTGCGCTTGTGAACCTGCATCGTGAATTCACAAGCGAAGCTAATCATCGACAGTGAAGTTTTCGACCTGAACTTCAAGTTTGGCAACTGCGTTTGAATGTAACTATAGATTTTAGTGGCCAAAAGTGGACAGGGGCATCCCCAAGAAGCATGTTCCAAAAGTTCATCGCCTAACCCAAAGGAGTAGCCTGTATTGCCTTCATTGGTTAGATGAGTTGGTGTCATCACATCGAGTTGGATGAGAGTTTATTAGCCCCCTGAGCGCCACCGTCACAAAATGCAAGTAACATGATATATAAACAAAACCATCATCGCTAGTAAAAACTTAAAATGTCTTAACCTTCTTACCTCTGGGTTGCAATGCATTGGGAGTATGGGTGGGGGGGCATTTCAAGAAGCATTTGGCAGATAATTTTTCTGACTTACTGTTGTAAGCCACTGAAATCCTTGCTTCTGATTGGCTGAGAGTAAATTTTTCAGAAAAAATATCTAACCAAAATGCTACATGAAATGCCCCCCAGTTGTTGTTTGATAGCTGAATCAACCTGCTTTGGCAGTGTCCTCAGATAACAAAAATCATGCATCCATCCCATAATACTTCCATTTGTAATATCTGTAATATAATGCAATAAAGTAATCTGTGAATGTCAAGAGATGAACTTTCCTTGTAGGAGTGTTACAAATTTATACCCAGTGGTTGATTGATCGTGACTTGTGAACTTGTGGAACTGATTTCAAGCTTCACAGGGCCAAATTATTTTTTTTTACACCCCATCCCTGGGCACATTACATCTAATTGTGTCTATGAGCACTTGTAATCAAAAAAAGAAAAAGAAACAAAAATTAGAAAGAAGATACATGTTGTCATGTTTTCTTTACCCTCGCCACAATTAGAAGCAAGGCATAAATGTCATGTGTCACATGTTTTATTGATGGCCAATAGCATTGACCCATTTTCCGAGGATACCTCGAGACGAGATGAACGCTCCAGGCGAGTTGGAATTGATGCCACCCGAAAGAAAGGGGAAAAAAAGAAACAATGGTGCATGTAATCATGCAACATGACATCCTCGCCAACATCCTAGATTCTGTCTTGTGCGAGCGCTGTTTGATTAAATACCCTCTGTGCGTGACGAGTCTTCGGAGTGGCGAAAATGTTTCCTCTCAGCGAGTTGCAGTAATGGGCAATAAATATGTTTCCGGGATATTAGATGCAATTGGAGAGAGAGCGGAGACAAATTATGATAAACCATGTTTGTTTTTGTTTTTCTGGTCATGTCATAATGAGTTTGACACAGGGTTGAAATGTCTTGCAGTTTGATCGCTAGACATGTTAAAATGTTGTAAACATTATGCCGTCGTCCCCTGACGATAATCAAAACTGACATGCGGAAATTTCAAATCACGAAATCATGTTCACTTCCCAAGAGCCTGAAATATCATTGAGGCATCTTTTTTCAAATCATTTTTAGTTTACCTTATTTTTGTGTTGTAGTGTCTAGTGTTTTGTTGTTGTTGGTTTTTTTGGGGGAGGGGGGCACTTATGTTTTCCTGGACAATGTTTCTCCCCACAAGAGCAAAACCAGAAATACAAATGGAAAAAACGTCAAATGCAATTTGAGCATCTGAAAGATGACATGTTAGCATTGGTAGTGACAGAAAGATGAAGTCCCCTTCTTCTTCTTTTTTGGGATGAAAAGCGATGTACAAGCCGTGGCTGAGGAAAACACAAAATGAAGGGGGAAAAAAACAACAACTAAGAAGAGGAGATGGTGTCTGTCTTAACGTTTTCATGCTCCTTCGAGCACATTGCGGAGATCGGTCGCGATGCGTGCAGGAGGGTTTAAGCCATGATTCACCAAGGAGATGGCCATACCATCGCCTCTGACGAAATGTTGCACCAAGACGTGGCAGTTTTTAGGTAAAATGCTCCATTGCGTGTGGCTTGATCAGCCATTACAGTTGAAGTTTTCTCATGAATTTGGGTATCAATATCTTAATGCAATTTTGCTCCAGCGCTCAACTCAGTCATTAATATCCACATCAAAATAGCAATCTTAAAGAAGACAAAAAATAAAGAAAACATGATGGTCTCGTCATGTGTGTCAGAATCGATGATACCTGTCTGGTTTTAAGCAGGAAAAAGATATAGTTTCCGTGAAGCAATGAAGAAAACAAACATCGAGAAATGTTGGATGGAGAAATATCGGAGGTTTAACCTCCTCTGTGCGAGGTACTTTGGAAGATCTGTACAATGCTATGAGATTTTCTGTGTCAATGACATGAAAATCACCAAAAAAGGGTTAACATGGTAAAAGAAGAACATGAAAGAGAATGAAAAAGCAAATTCTGTATATTGATGGAGAGAATGAGAGCTATTAAAATATATAAAGAGTAGAAGAATAGATATGCAGGTAGCTGGTGAAGAGATTGGTAAAGTAGTAGATTGACTGATAGATGAATAGATAGAGAGATAGATAGATAGATAGATAGATAGATAGATAGATAGATAGATAGATAGAAAGATAGATAGATATGACTGATAGATGAATAGATAGAGAGATAGATAGATAGATAGATAGATAGATAGAGATAGATAGATAGATAGATAGATAGATAGATAGATAGATAGATAGATGATGAGACATGCCGTGATAGGTGGATAGGGAGATAGATGGATGGAAAGATAAGTAAATGAATACACAGAGCAGTAAATAGGTTGATAAAGAATACAAAAAAGATTTGTGAAAGGATAGAGAGAGGAGGATAGATGAAGAGAAAGATCAAGAAAGGAAGGGAGAAGAAAGAGAGAGGGAGAAAGGGGGCAAAAAAAGGAGAAAGAGGGAGACCCACCCCTACCCCACCAGCAAATCCATCACCGGAGTAATCTACTTCTCCCCATATCAGTCATGATGGATAAGCGCTGTCTTGTCTGAATCGTCAGTAAAAAGAAAAAAAAAGATTCCTCTCCCACCTCCCCCATCTCCCATACACGCCTAAATATGAGATGAACTTCTTGTTGGTATGATACTGATTTGCGAGGTAAAGGATTGGTAAAGGGAGGGGGGAAGAGAGATCGGGCCAAACTGGTACATTGGGGGATGCGTGGGAGATACACGGTCCTTAACATTAGCTAGCAAAAGAAGGATGGGTAGAGAGCTTACATCAGGGATCCAAGTTTTATTTTGAGATTAGTTTTTACCCATCTACAGTGAGGTCTGGTGTGAATGCAAAACCAGGGGTGATTGTATGAACACATGTTTTCAGGGGGGGGGGGGGGGGGGGGGGAGAGAAGAAGAAATGGGAAAGAATGCTGTACTGTAGAGGTTGGCGTCCCTCCTCTCATCATCACGTTCCATCGTGTGGCAAGCTGAGGTTCGCTTTATTGTTTTAGCAGAGAGTTGAGGTAAAGTTCATGGCATACTTTTTTCTTTTTTTAAATTCCATCTTTCTAAACTTACGCCCTTTGTCTGCCATGCTAGGTATTTTTGACTCCACCGGGTGGTGTACACTGGGTACACCGTTAGCTCAGATCTCAGATGTACATGTGGTACAGTGGTCACGGCTCTAGGCACTTAAAAAGGGGACTCTCAGTTCAAATCCTGCCTGATGTAAGCGTCATTGGACAAGATGCTATTTGCCCAATGTGTTCCTCATGACCAAGGTGTATAAAAGGGTACCTGGTGATGCTGGGTCAAAAAGGCAGTGGGAGGGCCCTTTCGGAGAGTAGGGATGACACCAAAGGGGTTGCCATGGTTACAGAAGATTATCTTCTATTCTTCTCTCTATTAAACTAGTGGAGAATTAACCAACAAAGGCTTGGAGGTGTGTCTAAAGTTTGTTGTGCAAAGGTATTGTCATATTATGGAGCTAATTACGAGTCGACACCGATGTTTGCAGACAAAGTTGTGATGCTGAGTAGAAATACTGATCCTCAGCTTTGACTCATCAATCAATGCTAATTTTGACTCCAAAGCAACAATATTTTATTGAATGTTGCCAGTACATCAACAATAGCTTCAGGAATCTAAAGCTATGTATAGAAATATTGTACATTTTGTGTTGATTTTGTAAAATCAAGAAGTTCTGTTGAGTTTGCTGTTTCAGGCACAATTGAAAGTTTCAGTCAAAGTTTTGAAAGACTTTAAAAGACAACCATTTTGATATGATACATATATGCTCTCTCTCTTCAAGATTATACCACCATATGAATTTCTCTTTTTTTTTTTAGCTGTACCATTTTCCTACTCACACTATATATTGCAAGAAAGATGAGAAGAGTATACACAATGAAAAGTTGAACGACCTCAAAGACAAGCCTGCCACTAACCTTGTTTGCCAGAATATTTGCCCCGCCCCACTCATCCCCCCTCGCCCACCAAAGGGGGAAAGAAAAACTTTGATCCACTCAATTTGCTTGATAAATCCCTCGTGAAGACCAAAGTTTTGATCCCAGCCACATGTTGGCACCCACTGCACACTTATAAGGAGATCCCAGTAACTGAGAAGGGGCGAATTCAGACTTACCAAAGATCTGATCTGAAAAGGTGTTGAGAAACATGTTACATGTAAACTGAGATACTTGGGGCAAGATTTTCCAACTTGAATTTGAATAACAATTTCAGCTGATGAATGATATTTCAAAATGGTATCACACAAAAGGTAGTTTGTGAAGGAGTTGTATAAAACAAAGAAATACATAGCAAATTGTGATGCAATACAAATGTATATATTTATATATACAGTGTATGTATACATATATTCCCTGATATTTGTGTAAGTCTGAATGCAAACTTTAGTATTGTTTCTCCCAGACATATATCCCTAATCATGCTTCTGTTTGCTGTACAAAGTTATTGTTGATTGACAGCAAAAATAGTTTTCAGGTGTCATGAATGCACAACAAAATGAGCCAGTACGATGCAGGTTGGTAGGGAAGAATTTCTAATTTACGCAATCTTGTCAAACTTTTTCGTCCCCATTTTTTCGCAGGACGACGCAGCTGCCGGACAACTCGCTCCGAATACGTCACACGGAAGAACAGGATGACGGCTACTACATCTGCACGGCGGTCAACATCTGGGGGACCAGCGATGCTCGGGCAAGACTTCGAGTCAGTGGTAAGCAGCATGCTTTTTGTTTCAGTCCATCCGAGGAGCCCCTGTCTGTTCTGAGGGGAGAGAGAGAAATATATATGGAATTGTGTTTATGATTTGTATTACCTCAGGGCATGGGAAATGTGTCCCATTTTGTAAGTTTGAGATTCCTAAATGCAAGGTATTATTATTTTAGTCTGCTTTACATCTGTTTGTGAAAGTGAGAAAGAAAGAGAAAGAGAAACAAAAAACAAAAACTTAACTGGTAAAAAACCCTGTTTATAAAGTGATCTTGAATGAACGTTCGTTCCAAATATTGGCGCGGTCTTTGAGGATATCTTACACTTATCAAATGAAGAGTTTGTTCGCAAAAACCGATAAGTCCATTTTTGAAAATTTTGAAGTACCGTCTCTGTCTTTAAGTACAAAATAATACCTTTTAAATGATATATTGGTCACTACATATAAATGTGCATTTTTTAAGTTATGGTCAAAAGAAGCAAAATATGTCTAATTATTCTCTTTATTTTTCTTGACCTTTAATCACAAATACCTCCATTTGGCAAATATGGACTTATCGGTTTTTGCGGACAAACTCTTCAAATACACTTTTATTTCTTACAGTCAACCTATTTAGAGGGTGTTGGAAAATGAAAAGGTGAATGGCTGAGAACAAGCTCACGCATTACTACTTTAATTCTATTTCCGTAAAGTTGATTTGTCAACTTCTCGTTGGATAAGGGAAGAAATGCCAATGACAGGCACAAATGAATCATGTATTACAGAGAAAACCAGTCATCTTATCTGTGGAAGAATTCCCGCTACCAACCCTTGCCAAAATGTTGGTGATTGATTGTGGTAGCTCCCATACCGTACATTTAGAATTCTTTAACCACATGTTGGAGAATAATATACGCATCCTGAAAAATGGGGAAAAAAAGTAAGATAGAGAAAGACAGAAATTGTTTTTCTTATTGTCCATGGTTGGCCTTCTGGTCGAGAAAACTGAATCATCGGTAAGTACTTTTGCAGGAAGAGAGAATGAGAGGGACAAAGATGGCGATAAGAAGATGAAACCCGGATTGTGAGTGATTATTGTAGAACTTGGGGTGACAAGATAATTACAAGAACAGGGGTGTGGGCATGGCCATGCCAGACAATGATTGGGGGGTTATCGAGGGTGGAAGGGAGGGGGATTGGGAGGGGAAGGAAACTAGGGGGTGGGATGGGGAGGGAAGGGCGGTCCATTGCCTGACTTCAGGGGTTGGGAGTTCATGAATGTAACCCTTTCTGTGCCGGGGACTTTGGATAGTGTGTACAATGCTATGGGGTTTTCTGTGTCAGTCAGCACTCAAAGTATGCAAAGGATTTAAATGTCATCATATCTTGCCAAAGTACCCCTTTTAAGGTCCGCCAGGGAGCAGACACCTGATTCTTCCCTGAATACCAGTGTCCCAACTCCTGAGATTAGATGAAAAATCACTGTTTTTATGGGAATAAAGTATTCAGTCAATTTCCGCTTCTGACTATAAATTGCCTATTTCAAATACCTTATCCACCTTAATACAGTATTTTTGGTAAAAGAAGGGTTAATTTTCCTTATTCTGTGTAATCCAAGTAAGAGCTCTTTATGTTGAAGAGTTTGAGCTGGAATTTGAGTGAGAGTACGCTTTCGTCCGATTTCAGTGGGGTTAAAAAATCTGTTGAATGTTATAACATGCCATTACAGAGAGCTACAATAGCATCTCAAATTGCAGTGGAGGACTATGAAGAGCCCCTTTTCAAGGGATTTTTTGTGATCAGAATTGTATTTAAAAAAGAAAGAAAAGAAACAAAAATGATTGAGACAAGTTTTGGAGACTTGATACTTCATCACAAAAGTGGAACAGTGTGCCCTGTCAATAAATAGCGAAAAGTGATGTGATTTGAATGAAACAAGGTGCCATCAACAGCTGTTTATCTCCTTTGATAGTTCAGTACGATTACTGGTCCGTGGCGGACAGAATATGATTGATGTGTTGGTCCTTTTGTGTATAACTCGACAAGCTGGTGTTAATATCACCAGAGCTAGGCATGGCGGTGTTGATGTAAAAAACGGAGGGGGGAAAAGTGTGGGGATGTTCTGGAATTTTGTGTGATGGTATTCCAAAATTGAAGAAACAACCCCCCAAAGTTATCCACCAAGAATTGCTCCCCTTGTATCAAATCACCTTCCTTCCTCGTCCATTTTTTTTCTCTCTCACTTTAATTTTTTTTTTCACTCTCTCTCTCTGTGCAAATTTTCTTCAGTTTCTCCTGAAAGCTGGGGCTCACGCGAGATTAATTTGTTGTACATGCGTCAACTTGACGCGACGTAATCGAGTTAGGGCCGGCGTAATTCCGTTCCATTACTTACACCCCTCGCGATAATGCATATAGCATGTCGGGATTGATTCAATTTGGGCTGGGCAAGATTAAATTCTTCCCCGGCACTCGACTCTCTGTGTGTCAAGAGATACATCGCCTCTTTGCCGGAAAAATCTCCCATCGATGGTTTTGGATGTCGTCCGAGTTCGGCAAAAGTGACTTTTCCTCCCCAAGTTTGCTTGCACCGCCTCCACCACGGGAGATTTGCCGAATGCGCACGTCGTGTGCCGCGACATGCGCATCCACCACTAAGCACCGAATATCCCTTTCTTTTTAAACTCTTTAAAAAGAAATCATCTGTAGCATCCGTTGAACAAGGAACAGCGGAATATCGTGTGCCTATAAAACTTGTTTCTGATTACAGAAAGTAAGCGAAGAAAAAAATGTCACTCTTATTTCACCATCCTTAAAAAAAAAAAGTGAACAATGTAGCAAAAATGTAACAGTAGGAGTTGTCACCAAACTATGAATTCAGAAAAAAAAAAAGTCCATCATGATACGTGTGTCTGACCTGTTTCTGTTTATGTACGTCTTTGGATGCAAAATGATCAGAGGTTTGTGCAGATGTGCTTGCTTACAGCTTGTCTAACAAAATTAATTCATTGCATGTATTCTGCCATTCAGCAAAAGGTAAATTTTCTGCTGTAGCCTTAAGGGAGACTTCAGTGGATGTTTAACGTTTTCAAAAGTATCACTTGTGTCCTCTTAGACAACGAATCACATCAGGCACAGGGGAACTGTTTTTGCCCCTCTCTTCCCGCCATTTTTCGTTAGCAGTTTTTCGTGGCGGGGAAGAAAACGTAAGCTTTGGCAATCATCATCTTGATGAGAAAACAAAGAAAGGCACCTCATCAGCACATCTGACTAGCTCGTCATGCTATGAATCATTAATGACTTGCGCACAATGTTCGCTAATTTGTCCCAGCGATCGCACGGGGAATGCACACGCATGCACGCACGCCTAATCGGGATATTCATACATACGCTTTACAGGATGCTGACATGTTGACGAGCAACCTATAGATGAAAAATTAACCACACCACAAATCTACTTGTACTTCATGAAATGGCATCATGGACTTACACCAATTAGCATAATATTTGTACATTTCATCATGGATGACGTTCTCTACCATAAACACAGCTTTCTAACCCTCTACTCCCAAATAGTTGCAGACACATAATGTTTCTGGATTTACCTTTTGCCTGTGCTGTCCATAAACGTGAAATTTTATTGCAGTTGATTGATAATTGCTCTTCATAGACATAAATAAACACAGTTATTCAGTGCTTTGAGTAGTAGGCAAGATAAAAAGAAAGTAGAATCATTAAATTTGAATGGATATACTGTACCTGCTGCTATAAGGGATTAGAATGGTTACTGACTATTGGGAGGAATTTGAGTATTCTAGTAGATATGATGTTAGTCTAGCAATAGCAACCGGGAGGTTGCCGGTGCAAGTCCAACCCAAGTATGTATGCCCATGACTTTTTTATTATGGCTACTATTAAAAAATGCTGTGGTGTTTGTTTACATCGATGAAGGGCAATTTGTCAGTCAGTTGCAATAAAAAGTAATCAACACAAGAATCTTTAATTTGAACTCAAAATCTTGTTGTTCATCATAAAAATTAAAAATCATTTTCAAACATTCCTTTTAAAATGGCATTGATTCTTCATGTTGGTGGAAACTTTGCTTCTTCACTTCACATTGTCTTTTTTGTTTTCTTGTTTTTTTTCTCCAGCCGTACCAGACTTCGTCCGGGCGCCGCGCGACAAGGTCATTCGCGTGGACCAGACGGCGCGGTTCCAGTGCGAGGCGGTCGGCAGCCCCGCCCCCATCATCCACTGGCAGAAAGAAGGCACGGAGGTGAGACATGAACCTTATTTGATCCCATCCCATCCCTCTTCCCCCCCCCCCCCATCTCTAGCTATCTTTAGTCTCGTCTTTAGTTTTACGCGTTTTCCCTAAGGTGCCAGAGGTGTTGTACTTCATGTTGTCTGTTCCCCCATCCCAGATCTGGTAATCACGCTGTAAGAAAAAGCGTCAAGTGGATTTCTTGTAGTACTTGGCCCTTACGCTACATGAGGTGTAGTGATATCGCATAACACTCAATAGTTGCTTGATGCTGGTATCTATAGGTGCACCATATTCTGAATTACGAAATATTCCAGAATTGTTGTCCTCTGTTTCTTCCATATCATTTTGTCAAAAGAATCAAATTAAAGTTGTCATGTCTTTTTTTAAATTTTTTCTAGGTCTTCTGAGAAAAACAAATGAATATATTTCAGATAGAAGTTGAAGTTTTGTTTTGGGACTTTTTTTAGCTTCTAAAGAGTATTCAGTGAGATGACTGAATGAAAGGTGAGTCATGTAATTGCTGTAGCAATGAATTTCGCTTAAATTTGAGATTTCAATTACGTTCTTTCTATCACCTGGTAATGCTTCATGTAATCATGCGTAGATCATATATATTATTAATATGCTGGGAGGACGGGAAGTAGGAAACTTGATTGGCAGTGGTACGAAATCGCGAGCATTATCGGAGGCCAGTTGTTCACTGTGGTCCCTCATGGTATCCCAACCTCCGAGACACTCCAAATTTACGACTCCTCCTCGACTGGTCTTTTCCCCCCATCCATGAATCATGTATGCAGGTGAACAGACCGCATCTCCTACCGGTCTCCTACCAGCAGAGGAGGCCCCGTATGGTTCCCATTTCCTTCTGCTCTCCCTCTCTCTTTCTCCTCCGATTTACTATTCTTCCCAAAGAACCGAAGTCCAAGAGCCACACTGCTCACACCATTAACCCTTGCTGTGAAAGGGACTTTGAACAGTGTGTAAAACACTATGGTTTTTGTTGGGGGGGGGGGGGGGGGTTTGTGCCAATCGACACAGAAAACACATAAAGGGTTAAAGAAGGGGAAGAACTAGAGTGAGGAATGTATGCAAATAAATCATACGATTCATCAAGAAAAAGAGCCATCAAAGAAGATGATGATGATGATGATGATGAGGAGGAGGAGGAGGAGGATCAAGCGTAGCAAAGCATGTCAAGCTAAAGACTGTAAGGACAGAACATCAAAGGGGGAGAAAATTGCCCCAGAATACCAAAATTTGTTGGCACTCCCCCGTGGGGTGACCCCGGCGCATTGCGGGTCGCTGACGATCCACCGGAGGAGAAAGCAGTCTTCTGTAAGTGCTCTCCGACTCCGTCATCCACTCTCGTTCAAACCACCTTCCCTCCCCCCATACTCTCTGTTCTCTCTTCGTCTTACTTTTCAGAAGAAATACTCGAATGGTACAATTTGTGAGCGTTGATGTACACGGCTACAGTGCCTGCAGCTGTAGGGTGGCAAAGAACAGAATATTCAAAAACATGATTTAGATATTTTTCCCCCTGGAGTTTTGTAACAAGCTTTTTCGATTTCAGTTTTACTTTATGGCTGTTCTACTCATGGTATAAGAAAGATATCAAATTTACAGTTACACATACCCTCAGTTATTCTAACTTTTGTTTTATCAATCATACACCTTACTCAAAGTATGCAATTGACATTATTCTAGATATTCTTTGTGGTTTTTAAGGTTCGTATTAGGTTCTTGGAAGCTAGGGGTAACCAGTGGAAAGCAAATAATGCTCCCTGAAATATACCATAATTTGATTTTGTGAGACTAAAAGTTCATAGTGATTTTTATTTCTCATACAAGTTAGTAGAAATCATGAATAAGAAAATTGAAACTAAAAGGGATTGGATATCCCCAATTATTTTTTTTTTAATTATTCATCATAATATTATCCTTTTTTCATACCAGGTATGGTTCCGTTAGTCAGGATTTTGACTTGCATGACTTACTTTTTCTCAAACTTGACTGTCCCTCAACTTGTAAGATTTTGCTGAGGATATAATCGTGGTGGAGAGACAACATTTTACTTATGTTTTTTTCCTGAGTGCCTCTTTAAAGTGTGGCAAGAGCATGAGATTGGCTGAAAGGGAAAGTAATATCCTTGGATAACTCATTGTCCCATCAGAAAAATAGGAAAGCATTCTGCAGAGGTCTATGGGAAGGCGATGTTGCAGACAGGGTGCCAGTTATCTCCTTAAAGCGGGTAAAGGTAGCATTTTATGGGCGTGGTTTACTGGTCATCTTCCTGGGGTACCAGTCAGTTTTCTTGAGAGCAACAGATGCCAGTATTGTGAGGCAGAGGTCGGGCCGCCTGACTTCGAGAGTGACTGTGGTCGATTCTTTCGTATCATCTTCTTTCTTTTTTTTCATTTCATCCGGAGAAGAGGATGGGGGAAGGACCAATGAGGACGTTGGATGACTTGGGGCCAAAAAGCTATTAAGATGTAGTGCAGCGATGATGAGGAGACAACACCTGTGGATGAGGGGAGGGGGGGGTGATTCCGTCCGTCGTTGATGCGCCCTCGATGCTGATGGCCACAGATAACATTTTGAGCGCATTAAGAGCCCGTCCATCCATCCGGCGAGAAGTTCAAATGGGGCAGATTTTATCGGCTAATGAAAATGGGGTCGGAAGAAAATGAGTAAGATGCGCAAGCGACTTTTTCGGAAAGAGAGAGGAGCGGGTGAAAAAGAAATGGAGGTTAACAAGAAAACATGTCAAATGAAAGTGCATATCACGCAGATAACGAGGGTACAAAAATAAAAGGTGTGCCGAAAGAGGTAATAAGTGCATTTTAAGAAGAAGTGGGTTTGTGTATTCGAATTTATTATCTTGTGTAGCTGATCATGTCTTCGGGGGATCTTTCGGTTTCTTTGCCATCATTGGAAGTGTCAGGGTTAGGGTTTTTGCGTAGAACACCAGCCAACCTACTTTCAACCACAGGGGAGCGCTGTTACTCCAATGCCTTACTGCTAAACCATCTACTGCAGTTCATTTTTCTTTTCTTCCCCAATTGTTGTCCTTCTTTTCACCTAGTCAGTGTTTTATATCCAAAATGAGAGAAAAGGAAGCAAAGTTGATATATGTACTTCTACTCCAGCAAATTGATCCCAACCACAGAACTTGGTCTTGCCAGAGGGGAGATTCACACACACATACATTTTAAGAAGCTATTCTCGTTGGCTGTCATTACAGAGTTTGGGGCTTCATTCCAGCTCGTACATCGGTTAGCTCAGCGTTTTAACATTCCTGGCAAAGACTACGTTGTCACAACTTTCAAAATGAGATGAAAAAAATAAAAAGAATGCAAGTAAGAACTTGGCAAGAGTTCATACTCAATATTCAGAACTCACTTTTTTATTCTTTAACCCTTCCATGGCTGTGTATTGATGTTGCATATTGTTTTCACCAAAAGAAGTAGGCTTTAACATAAGGTTTCTGCTCTCAAGATAAAAACCAAAACATAATGAGAGAACTGAGAAAATGACATCCATCAAATATTTATTAATGGCAACTCTTTTATTCTCTTATCGTCACTTTGTAGGAAAACTTGTTGTTCATCAAGCAACAGAGAGGACGCTTTCGGGTCTCGGCGTCCGGCGAACTCCAGATCAGTTCCGTGCGAATGGAGGATGCGGGGACGTACGTCTGCTACGCCAGCGGTGGAACGGGTGTGGCCGAGGCCAGCGCAGTACTCCGAGTGATCGGTGAGAATAGCGCCCTCTATCTTGTCGTACAAATTCTCTGTTTATATTTCCCCCTCTTCAACCATATTTGAAATATGACTAACAAACTTGCATGCTGTCACTTTTAAGTTGGATACTTGCTCCTTGTTTATCAAAAGTAACTCTTGTAACTACTATATGGATATTATCTGTCACCTCTATTTGATATTTCCTACGATATAATTTCAAGACTTTTTATCTTCGTTGATTATTGGTTCGTTGTGATTTTATTTGTTTCTATTCTAGAGATACAATGTTTTCATGCACATAAACCAGGCTTGTTACAATAGCTCGTAAAGAAGCGAATATAAGGTTGCTATTGTTTATTACCTGAATGCATGAATAGTGCTGATTACAGCATAGAATTAATGCCGATGTAAAAATCATATTTACACCATTATCATAACAATTCTAATCCCACTAACCTGTGGCACATATTTGTAGTATCATGATAATGGGACCATTCAAGTAGAGAAACCAAAAAATTGTCAATGTGTCAGGAATTTACAAAACTAACTTTGATGATCCACTTAATTAGTAATTCAATGACAAAATCATCTAAGCGATGGTCCTCAAAATAATTTGTAGGATGAGTTCAGATGAGTTCTGAACGCGGGATTTGATTTGCAAAATTCTGTCTCCAAAGTGCCTGAAGCTTGAATCTCGTTTTAGAAGATTTCTTTTGTTGTTCGAATTTGTTACTCTCACCTTTGGATCTACCTGACTTTTACTGTTGGTTATTGCTTGATTTTCTTTTTTCCTTGTGTATTTTTCCACTTTGGCATTTTCTTTGTTCTTCTTTCTCCTTCTTGGGTATCTGTCCTTCATTTGGCATGCTTTCATCTTCATCATCTTCTCCATCATCCTCATCTGCATGGTTGCTATGGTGATTGGGACACCAACTACCACCATCTTCTTACCCTATGGTTGCCATGGAAACATGCCAACACTTCCTCCATCACCATCACCACCACTACTACTACTACTACCACCACCACCACCACTACCACTACCAATCATCAATCTGCATGATTTACCGTGGCATTGGGATTATCCCCCCGCATCACCTGGTGGTTGCCATGACGATTGGATGTCATCCCAAACTGCCACAACCACCACTACTACCAACCACACCACCACCACGCATCCTACCGCATGATTCTTACCGTGGTTTCCGGGTGTATCCTCCTCACCCCATACTATCGATCCACACACATTTTAACACCACCGCCACCTCTCCCCACACGAACATTCTCCATGTACACTCGACCCTCGGCCCCTCGAAAAACCAAACCAAACCCCCGTCCCTTTGCTTGGGCCGTTCTGCTACCATCTTCCGGTTTATACCAAAAGGAGGGACTGGTGCAGGCGGTGAGGCAGGTGAGAGTTTGAAAGAAAAAAAGGAAGATAATAGGATGAATGTGATCTGTGCTTGTCTTTTTTTTCTTTTTTTTTTCTGTGAAGAATTCTTGCAGTGTAAGTAAGGAGTCAAGTAGGCAAAAGAAAGAGAAGAAAAGCAAAAACTCCATTTTCTGTTTGCCGAAGTTTGCATGTAATCTAATTGATAAATGTGTCCCAATGTCAACCCCCCCCCCCCTTCCCATTTTGGGTACTCCATTAAGGTTAAAAAGTTCAACGTTCAAAACATAACAAAACCATTACACTTTACAAACAGCTCTGTGTGCATTTAGTTTCCAAATTTGAGTCATTTGTCCAAACAGGATATGCTTTGATCTTAGATTTTTGTGGAATGCAAGAGTTTTATCAAAGCAATTAAAGATGAAGTACATGTATACGGAAAACACTGATATTCTTTTTTTTTTAAGAAAACGCTTGGGATTGTCAAAATTTATTGGACAAATGAAAAAAAAGGGGGGGCTCAACTTCAAATTTCTTTACATTTCTGAGGAATTTGTAATTCAGATATGAATATTCAAGCATTTATATTCATCTTTTGTTTGTAGATGGATGCAATATTGTTTTAGAATCAAAATTACGTCTGTTCTGTATTGAAATTTGGGATGCTTACATGAATATGGCCCTGGTGTGTTGAAATGCTGTGACAATACTTTGTGGTTGGTAATGATCGACCTCGAAGTGAATTTGTGGAACCGCATGAGGCTTAATGTGGCATGGTTTGAACATCATCGGAAGTGCAAGCATGCTGTGCTCAGTTGTCTTAAAATCATCAGTCCCAAAACAAATAAGCGGATCTTTCTGTGTCGCAAATATTTCAGCGGATCTCAGGGATGTAGTCCTTCGGAGGGAACGTAAAAGGCATCGTTTCCGCGGTCGCTTGCTGCAAGTAGGAAGCATTCATTCACTTCCCGAGCAGCCACAAACAACAAATTATGATACAAATACACAGAACAAACATGCAGTCGACAAATTCAAAATAGTTTGTAGATGGTACATTCGTCATTTTGGAAGGAAATTAAAATGGATGAGTCTAATTGTCACAGACATCTGGCAGGAGCCATAAATTTAAAACAATGGAAATGTAGCAACGGGATATCATACATGTATTTCATGTCCATTGTCAGTAGACACTGAGGGTATGTTGTACCATTGAAAGTTGTTTTATTGGCATTTAAGATGACATTTCATATTGACAATGTTGCTACAAAAAAAAGCAACAAGCATTCCTTAATTCGTCAAAATCCATAGAGTTGAAAAAAAAAGAAGGAAAAAAGATATGGCAAGACATCATCATTACCATATTCTGAATCAATAGCTCAACTCAGGAGAAAAATGAAGTCGGACATTTCAAATATAAACTTGTCGTCAATAAAGCATGGTGGATTTTTTTTTGCTAACCCTCCAGAGAAAATAAAAAAGAGATTTACAAGATGGACTTGCTGTCTGTGCATCATTAAAAAAAAAAAAAGAACAGACGGAACAGTTTCCGCAGTTGCTTTGGACGGCGAATTGAATACCAACCAATGCCTTTACCTGCCAGAATTAGTTTGCAGCATGATTTAGTACTCAGAGAGTTGATTTTGGATGATGGGTGTAGGCCCGAACTAATCATCTTGAAGTCATTACAGCTCATGTTTCCCTCGGAGCAGGTTGGCTCCTTCTTCTCTGATATCAACTTCATTTCTTGAAGGCAAACCAAGCGATTTGATTCCTCCTTCAATGCTCAAGGGCGGACTGACGTATGGTGATTGCCGTAGCTGTCATGGTATATATTTTCCCGCTGACGTCTTTGTTTCCCAATGAAAGGACAAGTAAAAGTGACATTTTCGTATATATCTTTGCCGTGAAACGGAGTGAGCTTGAAAAAGTTCACATCCCATGGTCTCCTAATGATTATGGAGGAAAGGTTGGTCTGGCATCTGGTTATTCTTGGTCTTGAGACTTGTCAGTTTTATTTACTAAGACATTCAATTTGTTTTTCCTATCCCTAAAGAATAAATGACCTGTAGAGGTTTCTCAAAATTCTCCTAGATTCATTTTGCCGTGGTTGTGGGGGCAGAAATTGCTTCTGCTTTGGCAGACCCATTGTAGATGAAAGACAAGGTGGTATTCTCAAAGCTGCCAAACGAACTGGTTGCAGCCAGGCTGAACTTTGTGAGACTTTCTTAGATGGCTGCTCTCTTGCTTGTAAAATAGTTTGTAGAACTCAACGGCCAATCTTGACAGTCTCGGGAACAAATTGTAAGAATTCCCAAGTGGCGGAAGCACCATCTGTCGACATGAATGCCGACATGCTTGCCTCATATAGAAGACAGGAAACAAAATCTGTAGCTGTTATTTTTTTTAATATAAATCACTATTTTGGGGGTTTATTCCCCACCCCCAGCTAGAATGATAATTTTTTACATGGCCTTGTGTCTGTGAAAATTTGAGTGTTGCAAAATTTGCCTTTGGAAAAACAAAATGTAAAGACTTCAGGATATGACTTTCTATTTGCAATCAACTACTGGAGACCACCTTACAGAGTTTGCCTACAACATTTGAGCTCTGCTTCAAGGAAATGCTGGTTTAATATTTGTCAGTTTTTGTTATGACTTATTGAAAACGACAGTGCAGCACTGATGCTATGTGGAGTGGCCGGTATCTTGATTAAGAGAAATGTCATTTCGATGTGGCATTTTGACGCTTGAACAGAAGCCTGGGAGCATGCATTTGTTTTAATCCCTTTCATTATCAAAAGAGAACTTTTGATTGGTTGATTGGTAGTTGTCATGGAAGTATCACACACACAAACACACACTCACACACACTACTCACACCACATGACTACTAAGCATTCCAAGAGCACACATGCAATTAAACTGAACTTTGCACTGGATGTTAACTCCCCACTCTGATTTGATCATCTTTAACTGGTCAGAGAGGAGCTTAGTGTTAAACTAAGAGGGACAAATTCAAACTTTTCCATACTTTCCTTCAAAACACTTGTCAGATTTTGTTTGTGTTTGCCATGTTTGTTGCTCTGTGCTCACTTGATGTTCTTGTCTGTGGATATATGTTCAAAGAATTGATGATGTAAGTGTGGGTTTTACACCGTTTCTTTAAGTAAGATGTTGTTGGCAACCCTCGATTTCTAATTTTACTGCTTAGTCAGTCTGTGCTCTTTGTTGTGCAAAGTCCTAGTAAAGTTTTTTGGTGACAGAATTTTTGAATTTTTGGTGGATTTGGGCTGAGATTTGCTCTAAACAAATATAATAGTTATTCATTGTGAGTTTCTGATGTCAGCAAAGCTCCCAGAAATTGTATGCCTTCAAAAGCGTTTTAAACATTTGAGTAGAGGCAAGGAGATGATAATGATGATGATGACAATGTGGGGACCATGCATTAGTACCTGTGGTGTTCGTGTTAGTATGCCTTCGAAGCGAGATTTGAATCCGAGGCATCTGTTTCTTCAATGTAGACCACAAACCACAGAACCTCGATACCTCACTTCTAACTGGCAGGAAGCCACTCTTGACAATAAGACTGAAGTGCTCATTATTACATTTTTGTTTAACCTTCCCATGTCAAGTTTTGAAGCATAGTTTGTAAAGCCTTCTTACACTGTAAGTGCAAGAAATGTACAGCTGCATGAGGGAATTGTGTGTTTGCAGAAATGTTGCATAATTGTAGTTTTGAAGTGGATGCATTACTGTAAAAGTGGAAATTTTTGCAGTGTTGAAATTTTCGCGCATTTGGCGCAACCAGAAACCAGCGCGAAAATAAAAGCACGCGAATGATTTTTCTTGCCATATGTTCCCATACTTACTGTCTTGATTCTGCGGAATTAAAATCATGCAAAACTCTTCTTACCGGGCCGAGCACGAAAAATTAGTCGCGCGAAAATATCCACTTTTACAGTACTTTGTTGTTCGTGCAGATATATTGACTGTTACATTATGGGAAAAGAGAACTGCTTGAGAGTTATTTTATGAGTCTTCCGTTTTCATGAGCTATTCACATTTTCTGAAGTTGACAAAATGAAAATTAATCTCTCTAACCTTTCCTCTCTGGTTCTCTGCCCCCCCCCCCCCCACCTGCCCAATCCAGATGAGTCCATGGCCCCGCCCCCCATCCTGCGATACGGGCCGGCCAATCAGACGCTGGTCGTGGGCTCTGTGGCCACCTTCCTGTGCCGTTCGGCCGGCAATCCCACCCCGACCATCGACTGGACTAAGGATGGTAACACCATTTCCTACAGCAGCTCCAGGTAAGACAAAACAGTCACGGGTGGAGGATCACCGTAAGCTTGAGATTATATGTTCCTTCCATCATATTTCTCACATTTATTCGTAATGGACCTAAGCTTTGGTTCTGTCATTTACTCACAAGTAGCCTTGTGATGTTGATTCCCCCCGACAACGTTACATTTAGTTTTGTAGCAATACATTTTTCTTCAACCCGTTGAGGACGGACTGATTTTGCTACAACATGCATTTCCCATGGACACCTGCCCGAGTATACTCCGGACTCGTCCTCAACGGGTTAATAAATGTTTTAAATTGTTATCTGATGATTTTTTTTTAATGCTTTTGCCCAGTGATATGTATTTATACCCCCGCCAAACGAAGTTTGAAGGGGGTATATAGGAATCAGCGGACGGTCGGTCGGGCGGTCGGTCGGGCGGTCGGTCGGTCGGGCGGTCGGGCGGTCGGTCGGGCGTGCCTTGGGTTGTAGATGTGCAAGACATATTTTTTGACAGTACCTAAAAGTACGTTGCCATGGTAACGGCATATTATGGGCAAAAATGGGTACAAATCTTGCGTCGCGAACTCCTCCCACAGTTTTTGATCAATTTTTATGAAATTAGGTACAGATGTTCATCTGAATATGTTAATGTGCAAGACACATATTTCCGCAGTGGCAAAAAGTGCGTTGCCATGGTAACGGCATGTTATTGGTAAAATATAGGGCAAAATGCTTCATGGCAAAACTGCTTCATCAGTGTTCTTCCAATTCTCATGGAATTCATATTGAATGTTTGTCTTAGGATATAGGTCAGCATGACACATTCTTGACAGTGACAAAAAGTATGTTGCCATGGTAACAGCTCACATATTATTAGCCAAAATGATGGAAAATTTTGTGTTGCAAACTACTTCCTCAGTTTTTGCCCAATTTCCATGAAACTTGGTACAGATGTGTGCCTTTGGTTGTAGATTTATTTTGTTTTGCTGTGAATTATGAGAATAAATTCAATTCAATTTAAGTCAATATGTGTTTCATCAGATTATCTTCTTTGAAAACAATATTCTGACATTTTAGTGGTCTCTTTTTTTTTTGGGGGGGGGGGGAGGGATCTGGTCTTTGGTACTGATATTTGGTTTTGCCTGTCTCATATGTTCACTCTTGCATAAGTCAGCATGCTAGAAAACTTGCTCATGTCAATGGTCTCGATCCAGCATTCATCGATATGGTATTCTAACCATTTCAGAGTATGTTTGTGTGCTATAGCACAACTCATCATCAGTAAAAACTAAATCTGTCATATATATATGTATATATATATATATATATATATATATATATATATATATATATATATATATAAGCATTCCTCATTCATTGTTAAGCAACTGTGCTGCATATATCATATTTGTGAACTTTGTGTGTCAGTTTAAATAGCTTAACTTGTCTTCTGCTCGAAATCTTCCCCGCAGAATTTCGCAGCAGCCCGACGGGACGTTACAGATCACCGGAGTGGAGAGCGGCGACAGCGGCCTGTATACGTGCATCGCCACGAACAGCAGCGGAGAGACAAGCCGCTCGGCAACCCTACTGGTCATAGGTGTGTTTTGTGCATTACATTTCTTTCATTCGTACTTTTGTTTGTGTAGTGATATTCCATTTTTGAAATGGAGGATAAAATGTAACTCCTTATTTTGCAATTCATTTATTGTTGTTGTTTACTTGATAGTCTACAGGGAGAATGTAACTTGTCTATAGATGGCAGATGTTAGACTGTGTTGACAAAAGTTATGAAGAGTTGGAATCATATCAAGGGCAGTAAGATGATTCCAGTAGAAATAAGTCCCCTCTGCTTCTGCTGCATTATGGGTAAAGGGGAAGGAATAACGAATGTAGTTCCTGTGATATAAATTTCATGCGAGATTTGTGGATGTATGTATATATTGATTTGGATGCATGTACTATTCCCTGAGAAGTTTTCTCTTTTTCTTTTTCTTTTTCTTTTTCTTTTTCTTTTTTCTTTTTTTTTTTTGGGGGGGGGGGGAGCGGTGCAGCTGATGTAAATTCACAAGTGGGTTTGGTGTCCTTTTTGTATACATCCATCATCAACCAATCCCACTTCTTTCAGTATTTTTTCTGAAATGCTTCAAGTCTAATTTGGCATAACTATATTGGGGGGAAAAGGTTTTATATATATCATACTTAGATGAAATGAAAATGTATATGTAAATTATATGTACATGCTTGTCTCATATGACTTCATGTTGAACTCTTTGTGGTCAATTCTCCTTCGCACCCTGCCCGTTGTTAAAACTGATCTGTCCATTAAGGCTTCTGTTAATGTTTATTGCTTTGAATAACTGCTGTAGAGGGGCTTGAATGTATTTCGGTAGTGACTTTCCCCGTTCTGTTTGAATCCAAAGATGAGGAGACGGCGGAACACCCCGTCGTAACTGCGCCCAGCACCAACGAGCTCCCCAACGCCCCCTCCCAGCCCAGCCTGGTCAACGCCACACAATCCTCCATCCAGCTGCGGTGGTCCCCGCCAATCGCCAACCGGTCACCGCCGGTCATCGGCTACCAGGTCGAGTACTATCGGCTGGAGCAAACGAACGGCGCTGGTAAGCCATCCCCCTATTTGGTGCCAGGGTGGTCATGAAGATTTTCAGTAGATACTGTACATGAAAGGCCTTTGCTTTCACAAGAGACTGACTTATTCTGAGCAAATGAGCTAATTTCTGTCACCGGTGAGACCCATAGTGAAGAATGAAACTTTGAAAAGAAGTGATGTTTGTGCTCATTGCCATGGAGACGCTTCCTATGGCAACATTTCTTGTAGCACCAAGTTTGATGCGATCATCTCTCCTCCTCCTCCTTCCCCCTCCAGGCTGGACCGTTGCCGCCACCAACATCCAGGGAGAGGGCGTGACCCTAAACCACCTCATCCCGGCAACATCCTACATGGTTGTCGTCAGGGCGATCAACTCCAACGGCCTTGGTCTGCCCAGTCCCATCTCGGAGACCTTCTCCACACAAGGTAACCTCCCCCTCCTTCTCCTCCTTCTCCCTTCTCGCTCTTGTGTCTCGACATCCCTGTACTGTTTCATGGTTCTCCATGTATATCAGAGCAGCCATATTTTCTCTCTGTTTAAGGGCAACTTTTTACTTAGTGCTTACTCCACAAATCCATCATATCCTGGGGGAATTTTGCTACGATTATTTTATAGTCATCAGTAAATTGGCAAGTCTGACTTTTGCTGCGTATCTTTATTGAAGAAAGATTACATGGAGTTGATCATTACTAAATTGGCAACTTTGACCTTTGCTGCATATCTTTAATAGTCTTGTATTGGATAAAGATTACATAGAACTGGTCATTGCTTGTGCAGATCTAATTTCTCAAATAGAAGATATGCAGCAACAGTTAGAGTTGCCAATTTAGCGATGACCAATTCTATGTTTACAACTCTAACTGTTGCTGCATATTTTCTATTGGAGAAATCAGATCTGCACAAGTCAGAAGGTAATAAAAAAAAACCCATAAAATTGCCAATTTGAGAAACACAATCTCTAATTTTCTAGAATAAAATGGCAATTAAAAAATCAGTTAAAAGGGTAGCGATGATGACAATAATTTACAACGAGGTTGCAACACGTTCTACTGTTGAACAATCATGTTATCCTCATTTTGAACCAATTTGTGCACCTGTTTGCTAGCATGCTTTGAAAAATTTTTGTTCACAGATGATAGGGTCACGGAAGAATGTCAGTCCGATGTCCTGAGCTCCACGACAGTTGAAATCACTGCAATCACAGCCCTTAGTCCCTCAGCCATCAAAGTCACGTGGCAGGTAGGCTTACCTTTGTTGATGTCAAGCAGTGATCTATGTACTTGAACATGTATTCCAAAAGAAGAAAAAAAAAGTGTTATGCAATTTACTAGTGATTTTTTTATGCCTCCGCAACGAAGTGGCCGGAGTCATTATGTTTTCGGGTCGTCCGTCCGTCCGTCCGTCCGTCCGTCCGTCCGTCCTGAAACTGTCATCACACATTGTCAAGACATTGTACTATAGACCTATTAGGAGAACCATGCATTATGACGGAGGCATATCAATCGCCGTAGCGATATATCTAGTTTTTTTTACCAAGAGCCTTGAAATGGCCGATGTGTGATAAGGATTTTTTTTCTGATTGTATGAAAAATGGAATTATGAAAATGCAAAATACACTTAAGATGTGAACATACATGTACTTCTTATGGTTTCTTTGGTTCAGAGAGTGTTGGTTTGACACAAATTCATTCCTATAACAGAGGCCCTTCTTTGTTAATTAAAAGCTGGCAGTGTTTTAAAAAATAGCCAGTGTCAAACTTTGCCATTGATATAGTTAACTGGTCGAAATTAATGTGTCTCATGAAGCTCTATCAGTTAGACACCCCTTTCTGGCTGCATAGACATGTTGGAAATATAGAACTATAGAAAGGCATATATATATATATATATATATATATATATATATATATATATATATATATACAGAAATATATAATGTCTAGATGTGATATAACATTATGGTCATGACAAATTATATCAATGTGGCATATTTACTGATTAGTTTGTCACCATAGTATACTTTTAGGATGAAATATTGATTTGATTCTGTCACTTCAGGCATAATCAAGAATAAAAAAGCAAGGTAGAAATTGTGTCTCAGTAAATTAATTTTCGTTAATGGTACTACGTTGTAGTCTCACAGATGAAATTAAAATATGTATGTTTATTTCATCTTTACAAGGCCACCCAGAATGAGGACCAGATCAGCAGCTACCAGGTGCGATACCGGCTGTCCAGCGGCGCCGAAGGTGCCTTGGTGCAGTCGGTGGAGGGCATGACCTCCACCATCATCACGGGGCTGGACGCCGGCACCGACTACACCGTCTCTGTGCGCCCACAAGTCTGTCGTCGGGCGGGGCCGGAGTCGCCGGCCATGGCTGCAAGGACGTTGGAAGAAGGTAAATTACCATTCTCTTCTCTTATTTGTTTCATTTTTTTTGCAACACCCAACAATTTAAAGAAGATCTTATCTTTGGCACCCCTGGAACACTGTTGCTGGATCATACTTGGTGTTTACAAAGCATTTTTTTGCCATATTCTTACTTATTTAATGCTTTATGCAGGGGCAGATCCAGGAATTCCGTAAAAGGGAGGCGCCTTTACAAAATTAAAGGGAGTGTGCACACCCCCCCCCCCCCCATTTTTTCTTTTTATTTCTTCTGTTTTATCAAAAAATAAAGAGGGGTGCGCGCCCGGTGCACCCCCCTCTGGATCCACCACTGCTTTATGTCATGTCAGAGAGCCGCCAAGCCTCCGTGATTATGCAAGAGGGCCCCTGAAAATATCAACATCTCATCATATCCTTATCATAAAAATGTCAAGTGTCTCCCCTATGAGGGAATTATCTTTTCTCTGATCAGGCTTTGGACAATTTTGATGGATGGAAGTATGTAGGAATGATATATTGACATACGATGACGCTTTTTACCATCAACAAACTTGTCTGTCCTCCACCAGGCGAGGGCCCGCTCTGTCGGCCGGGAGACAGCCGCTACATGCAGAACAAGCTGGATGGCAGCGCCATCGCCATCTCGAGTGCTGTGGCCCTGGGACCCAATGCCATACAGGTCCGGTGGGAGGTAAGTGCAGATGAATATATTTATTTATTACCTCACTGGTTCACACCTGGTAGGGCATCCATGACTCTCCGTGTGCATGATGTACACCTTTTAAGATCGTGTGGGAGGGGAGTGCCAATCAACAAAACGATGGACAAGTGTTGGAAATCCCTCAACAACCACATGTTTCTTCCTGTGTGATATTTCCTTTTCTTTGACTGGGTATTCAGGAGATAGTAGTGATAACATTGATGGTAGAATTTGCCATAAACTCATTTACATATAAGACATGTTAGATGAATAGAGACAGAGCTGGAGCCTACTATGACTCTTAAAGACAGAAAATTATATTGTTATGATCATTCATAGAGTATTGATTTACCCGAGGTGACATTTTGTGAAGCCAAATTGAACGTATGCTACTAAAGAAAAGTCAAAACTTGAAGTCCGGCATTGTTTCTCTTCACTGCTGTATTGAGACATATTTTTCGTTTCGTAAATTGATTTTGAAACATTCCAATCAAACTAGAAATTTGAGAGTAATCAAAAGACATTGTAAGCAGTCTATTTTTATTATTTCACTCTGGCTCAAAACAATCAGATCCGACAGCATGCAACCCAGTACGTAGAGGGATTGCACATAAAGTATCGCCAGATTGGCGCCGCTCCGGCCGCGTACTTCATCGAGACGATCACCAATCCCGAATCAACGTTCGCCCTGAACGGTCTATCGGCGTGGACGGAGTACGCCATCAGTGTCCAACCATTCAACGGCCTCTACTGTGGTATCCTGAGTGAAGAGACCATCGCCAGAACGGGCGCCGACAGTAAGTTGTAGAAGAAATTGTGCAACAATTTTTTTCTCTCTCCAAAAAAATTGGTTAAATGCTTAGTATCAGTTGCTAATCACCTCTCGATATTATGTACCCGTATCAGATATGTGATACTTGTTTATTTAGAAAACCAAACATGTTGGCCTTCCTACAAATATTGTTATTGACTGTAGAAGATCAGAGGTATTTATAGTTAGTTTCACAATAGATGAGTATTTTTCTGTTGTGTCAGGGAATGCTATTAAAAGCAGAAGGTAGTGTATTGATTGTTGTATTTTGTTCTCTTATTTCAGTTCCTCGAGCCCCGCCCCAGAGCGTTGTCGCCCGTAGCAATGGTTCCAGCGCCATCATCGTCTCCTGGCGTGCCCCGCCCAAGGAGCGGGTACACGGCTACATTGCCGGCTACCACGTCTCGTGCCGCGGCAACAGGACCTCGCAGCAACGCAACCGCACTATCCAGGGCAACACAACCTTCTCCAGCCGCATCAGCGGCCTGGAGGCTGGGAAGGTCTATCGCGTCCTGGTGTCCGCCTACACCACGGCCGGCATGGGACCTTCCAGCTCCGTGGTTGTCGTGGCGCTGCCAGCAACTCTGGGTACATTTTTTGTTCAATCATCCCACCTATACATTCAAACAATATTAGGGATGTATGTTGTTTGCCCTACATACCATTCTTATGTAGCTGGGACTGGGCAATAGATTGTTACTCCCCATCTCCGAATTCAAAAAAGAGAAAGAAAAGATAACTTTAGAATAATATTGTATCAGGGAAATTAACCTCCAAGGACAATTACCTCCCCCCCCCCGGCTAAATACTGATTAGTGATAAGGTTAGAGTAAAGATTAGGGTTAGGGTTAGATTTAGGGTTCTGAGTTTGGGTAAGGGTTAGGATAAGGTTCAGGATTAGGATTAAGATTAGGGTCAGTGGGAGGGTTCGGGGTAATTGCCCAGGGGGTAGTTGCCCTAGACCCATGTGACAATATCAACTGTATTGGTAATTTTCCATTCACAGAGCTACCAAATATTCCTGCATCTGCAGGGCGGGGCTCCCTGAAAACTTTTGTATAATTTATCATCCCTGGAGTAGATAATATCAGAATCTGCCAGATTCGGGAATCGTTTCTGCCCATTGAGATGCATGGAAAGAACACACTAGTAATTCCCTGGTTGCTTGTTTGGAATCACCTTGAAATATAGGGGACGCTGATGGCAGCCATGTATTCAAGATTTGTGATGCTGACTGTGACATCATACAGAATACAGTGTAAATTGATTCATCATCAGTCTACGTGTGTATATTGTCTACGATGTATTTTAAGAAGAGAAGTCTTGAGGGCAGGATTGGAACCTTTGACCTCCTGATCTCCGGACAGGCGTCTTATCCATTACACCACCAAGCTTCTGCCCGACAGCCAGTGCTGGTGCTTAAGTCCTTGTAGTTTGCTGCGGGTACTACGTCATTATTCAAATTCACGAAATGCATGCCCATGATTTCTTTTGTCATTGCAACTACCTAGAACACTGATTAATTCAGTGCTCATTTACGTCAATGTAGGACGATTTGTTAATCAGTTGCAATGAAAACAACTCGACGGAAGAATGTCATAAATTGGAAAGAAAAGTCTTCTTCTATTTGAATGTTGATAGTCACATCTCTTATCTTTCTTCCTCTTTCTCTCTCTCTCTTTCTCTCTAAAGTTGCCGTTGTGCCGGGAAGTGGAGACGGGATCGACACCACCAACAGGGGCGGCGTGACGGACGAGCCGTGGTTCTACGGGATCATCGCCGGATTCGTCATGATGATCCTGCTCGTGCTTGTGGCCTTCGTGCTGCGACGACGCAAGCTGAAGCACGCCGCCAATCTAACCAAGAGTGAGTCCATTTGAAGGTTTATGTTTTGTTTTGTTTTCTGGTATGGATTTGTCAAAATTGATTATGAATGATAATGGTGACGATTATAATGATAACAGTAATACAAATTGTTATAATGATAATACACATGCTAATGTAATTGTAATTATTGTTGCTAGTCCCTTAGCCAAAGGGATGCCTCAGGATTTATCTCTTCTGTACTGGTAGCTCCTTTTCCACCACGCCATGTACCTTGAAGGATTCAAGAAATACTCTTGCTTCGATGCCGCAAATCAAACCTGCACCCGCATTAGTAGGCCGACTTGAAAATAACTATCTCGCCACCGCTTGGGATAGCATTAAAGCATTGCTGACACTTAACAGTGCACATGTGTGAAATGTTACAGCAACAGCTTCCCGCTGGAAAACTTATGAGAATACACCGTGGTAGAGAGAAGAAGTGTCTTGTGCAAAGTCGCACTCTAGTGTTGCTGACTGAGAAAACAATTACATTGAGTAGCCACGTTTTACTACCAGCAACTTGCTCGAGCTACTGTATTTAGAGTTCACTCTCTCTCTTTCCAGTCATTTGATATGAGATAATTTGATATCTTATTGGTTCCTGTTTTTCCTCAAATCAGGCTTCAACTTGACAGTTAAGTTTTTTTTTTTTTTTTTTTTTTTTTTTTTTTTGGGGGGGGGGGGTTTGCAATTACTGCAACACAGCATTGACCTTCAGTGAAGTGATAATAATGACTTGCAACAAACAAGAGAGGAAAACAGCAGAAAATGCATAAAGACAACTTCTTCAGATTTTAAGGTTGATGTTCTGAGCCTTTTTTTTCTTTCTTGCTATTATACCTTATTGGAGAGTGCCTCCCTTTTGAAATACAAATAGTTTTACCGGAAGAGTTTCGCGATATGTGAACGAATATTTGAGTCATCATATTCATGGTAGTATCTTGGCTTGTGCTCAGTTTATGACTGTCATTTTATAAGACCACTGCAAATTCCCGGGATGAGACGAATAACCATGTTTTCCGTTCTATCTCTCTTTTACTTCATTTTTTCTCGTAACTGTCTCTCTCCTTTCTCGTTCTTCTAACCTCCCTGCCATTCTCTCTTCCTTCTCTCTATCTCCCTCTCTCCATCTCTTTCTCCTCCTTTCTTTCT
This sequence comes from Diadema antillarum, assembly GCF_040938485.1. Taxonomy (NCBI): domain Eukaryota; kingdom Metazoa; phylum Echinodermata; class Echinoidea; order Diadematoida; family Diadematidae; genus Diadema; species Diadema antillarum. The sequence continues at coordinate 368,912 of NW_027271609.1, forward strand.
CCCGCTCCCTCTCTCTCTTGACTTAGATCCGCTAGGTCTGGAAGGAGCCACACACATGTAAGTCCTGGCACTTTTAAGTTTAGACTACATTCCTTCGAACATCCTCATTCGTATGCAAAGCCACATTGAATGATGTTGTTTCCATGGGTACAACCACAGAAATGCATATTAGGAGGTTCAGTCTTGCCATAATGACATGAGAATTCCTAAACAGAGGCTAAGGAAGCATGCCCATCGAAAGTGTTGCAGAATTTGTATTAGAACAAGCAACATCTGTTTTACTGCTATGTCATTCTGCAGAATAATGTTCATTGATTTCTTCTTAGTGAGTGTGTGGTACAATAATTAAAGCAATATGGAAACCATGTGAAATTTTGCAGTGATATGGGTTCTGAATGAAGAGTAATAATGTGATGTTGTTGCCATGGTAACTGTGCCCTCTTAGCTGAGGGAGCCACAAAACATGTGTTGATGTGATTGGTATTACAGATATATCAGCAGTGTAAATTGATATGTAGCATGAAGCTGGTTCCCAGGACTGTTGATGGACATGTTTGGTCACTCGTGAGTGGTTTGTTCCGTTCCGCAGGACGTCACTGACCAGTCAGTACGACGGCCAGCCCACCAGCAACGGCCACCCGAGCTGGCCGCCCGACCAGACGTGGCGCAGCAACAACTCGTCCGAGTGCCAGTCTTCCAGTCTCCATGGTAACGGCTCGGCCGCCGCGGTCACCACCTTTGCCCCGCCCCCTAACGGCTCGCTCCGCAGCGTGCTGGGCAAGAACCAATACCTGCAACCCCATCACAGCGGGGCAACTAGCCCCGCTTACTGGCTGCTAGAGGCTTACGGTGCGCTAACACTCACACTCACTCACTAACCCCTCACCCTCCTTTTCCACAGCTTTCTACAGTTCCCCCTTTCAAGAGAGAACGAGAGATAGAGAGATAAACTTATAGAGAAAAAAGAGATAGATATAAGAATACCACGTTTATATATTACATAGGCTTTGTAGAAAGTAGGCATCAAAATGAACTCGAACTTCTCAGTTCAACCCACCAAAATCTCTTCCGAAGTTATATGACTGTATGAATTTCAAGATATTTACTAATGACCTTAGGTGTTTGCACAAGGTAAAGATTTGGCTGAGTTTTGATATTGGTAAAATCATTCTCATTAAGTAAGATTCAAGTTAGAAAAAAAGCATACACACTCCAATCTTTTTTTTTTTATAACAAAAACAGGAATTACCCTAAAATCTCCCTGAAAAATAACTTTTATCTTGAGAAACTGGTAATTGACAATTGCAAGTCTGTTCAATATGATTTTTTTTTTTATTCATGGCCCGAATTCCTTAGACTAGCATATATAAGTATTTCAAATTGAAGTGACCAAAATCATGTATCAATTTCAGGTAAATTAAAAGAGATAATATAAATACTTGAGGAAGATATGTGCTGCTTTCTCTCTTGAAGGAGGGATGCAAGTTTTCACTCAACACCTGAATTTTATCTAAAAAGCATCCGTTTATATACCTCTGCTCAAAGGGTGAGGGAGGCATTTTAAAGGGTTTTAAAAAAACACAGGTTTTAAGGCAGATGGAGATAAAAAGAGCAAAAAGAAAGAAGTACCAAGCAATGCTTTGTAGCAGACCATTTAGTGGATCTTCTGTGACGCATCGCAATTCTGATAAGTACTGCAAACGATAATATGATACCAGTGCGAGTGAAGACCTGTTCCAACTTTCTCTTTACCTGTGAATCTCTTATTTCTTGTACTTTCTGCTCTTGCTTTGTGTTTGATATTCAAGACTAGATTGATTTGAAAACGGTGCTTTATTCTTCTCTTACAAGTGTGGGCATTCGTCCATTCTTTGACTTAATGATCAGATAGGATTGATACATTTTTTATATATTTTGAGATATATTTATTTCTAAGGAAACCACACCCAAATTGCGTGATTTGATTTCAATCAATTTGTTTTACATGAGTTCTATTAAATAGGAAGCAATAGATGGTTAATAGTAGGCAAACAGACCAAGGAACTAAGGGACCAATTATTTCTGTAGAACTAGGCAATGAGTGGGAAGCGCCTTGCCTAGGGGCACAACTGCTGCCACCAGGGGACTTGAACCCGGGACCTTGTGATTGATAGTCTGTGGGCTTACCCACTGAGCCTCAACACCTCTTACTTGTTTCGAGTAAAAATTTGATTATTTTGGATGGAAATTGTGTCAGATGACGATTAAAAGTGATATGCAGCAGAGGTGTTCATTATTCAAAAGTCACTTAACAGCAAAGCAAGAATGGATATCAATTATACTTTTGGTGCATCATGTCAGTTTTTTCGGCTCTGTCAATTTTCTTGTCATTACATAATTCATAAATAATATATAGATACATTCCAATCACTACATCAAATCACTCTATACTTTCTTGTTCTTTATTTTACCAATCTGAACATTGTTTAATTTGTATATTTTTGTCCCAAGAAACAAATTAATGCTGATGAATAGATACATGTACACGCCAAGATTTGAATTTAATCTAAACAGAACTAAATGTGTTAAACACAATTGAAGATCATTATTTATATCAACATTTCTCACTATTCAGCCAGATTTCTTCTTTCATCTGTTCACACAGCGGGCATTCACTCACCATTTTACCATATGCATTACTCAAATCTAGTGATGGTGTACTTTTCTGACAAATATATTGAAGTTGCCATAGTGGTTTTTTTTTTCCTTCCATTTGCTCTCAGCATATATGCTTAACGCTCACACCCCATTACAACACTGTTCACTGGATAACACTAGTATCCCATTCTCCATGCACCCATCACTAAAAGAGAATATAGAAATTTGGTATTCTTTCTCTTGCAACCACACGAGGGCGCCCCACTCTTTCAAGCCCTCTTCATATCACATGACTTTTCCTCCAAACACTGCTCCACTCTGTAGAAGCCAACATTTCTATGCAACACTCACTCATCGGCGCAAATCTTTTCATGCAGGTGGTTGCCATCACAGCACCCAAAGATTTCTCCCCCCTAAATTCCTAACAGCAGCAATTTCATCTGAAAAATTACAATGCTTTAAAAATGAAAAAAGAATGGGATGATGCATACAATTTGCAGACTAATAAAATTGCTCCTTCCTCCTTTTTTCTCTGCAGAACCGAAGCAAACACACTTAAGTCAATATTTCGTTTGAAGTTTTTGTCTGTTTTCCGTTATTAATCTCGCTCTGTGTGTGTATTGCCGACCTAATCAAATCCCCCCCCCCCCCCCATTCAAAATTGCAAAGGGATGAATGCGCCTTTAATGTGTTTCAAAGAATTTTGTGTGCTGTTTGACTTACAAAAGGCAAAATGTGGACCAGTCCCGCACTAATTACATTAAAATTAAAAAAAAATAAATAAAAAAATGGAAAATGCATGTGCCTTTCAGCAGTGGTGCATGGATTTGTAAAAACATAAATTACTGCAAAATAGGGTTAAAAAAAACTTGCAAGTTTGTAGATTTATGATTTAATGTGTGAGTTTTTACAGCAGTTTGAGTTGAAAGTTGATGACATCGCACGTTCAGTGTGTGTGCAATCAGTGTTATTTTTTTCTTCCTGGCCAGTTTTCAGCAACACTAATGGTTTTTCTCCTGATGCATGTATACCAGTGTGCAACAGCATCTTAACCTATGTTCTTTTCAAACAAGAATGGTATCGAGTCAAAAACATACTACAGTGAGAAATTGAACAAGGGTATTTCACTCTATGATGGCCCTTAGTCAATATCGAAGTAGTTTCAACTTCTCTCACATTTGTTACACAAGTGAAGAGGTTTGAATGCTGAAAAGCAACAAAAAAGTGGATGTGTTTTTCAAAAAGTGAACCCTTCATTCAGAATAGAGATTTTCTATGAAAATTCTTCCAGAATGAATGCCCCCGTATTCAGCAAAACAAAAACAAACAAAAAGGAATGAATAAAAAAAAAAAGAGAGAGATACTATTGTACTATTATACTATTGTAAAAGTGGAGTAAAATAACAAAACATATATATCGCAGTAATCAAGACTGGATTAATTAAGCTAGTTTCAAAAATCAGCCGAAAAAAGGAGAATACTGTAGTTTGCCACCTTTGTTTTAGATTAAATGTTTATGACTTTTATTGATACAAAGTTTGGTTTGATAACATTTATGCCATGTTTGTATGATTCAGAATGGTATTGGTGAGTAAAATGAAGTCATTTATAAATGGATGACATTAACATGAAACAAATATATACTTCTTTTCTTTTTGTGAATGCAGAATCCAAAGATCACCTGCAGATGACCCAGGGTGAAAAGCAGGACATGAGCACCTGTAAAAGTGACCAGTACAACAGGTGAGCGGAGTGACCATTAGTCTTTTGTTCTGGGGTATTTTTATTTCTTTTCTTTTTTTCGTGTGCATGTGTAAACAGATATTAGCTGTGGCAATGAAGTTGAGTCACGGTTTTGAAAGGATTCTGTAGTGCAGAACATCTATTCTGCTGTAAAATCGACAGCGCAACTTGTTATGCTTGAAGTATAGATGGCATTTAAAGATGGACATTTTAGACCCTTTGTGAAATCTGCTCTCACAGTATGACCATCTGCATTTTCATTGAAGTTCTTACAATTCACACCAACATTTCTTTAGAAACAGGTTGTACAGAACAGAAAGAAGAGAAGTTTTACAAAATTTTGCTCTGTCACTTTGTTATGCAAATATTGTCACTGCAACTTTCTCTTTTTCACTTTTAGTCTAGGCTCACTTCAATTCCTGCTAATTCGCAGGCATGTGATCATAATGAATTAATTTTAGAATGTACAGCTTGTGTGATATCATATAATGCAAGTATTCATGTAAATGAAAGTCTGTCGTTTCCGTCCCGCTCCAGAAATAACGTGCCAGTGTACGCAGTGGTCGACAATGAATCCGAAGATGACGACGAAAGTCCGTCCTGCCCACACATGGCGCACACCCTGCCCCTGAACCAGTGCACCCACATGTTGCCGGAACACTGCCAGTCGCTTCCCCCTCACATGGCGGAGCCCTACGCCTCTACCACCTTGGTCCTTCCTCCAAACGTAAGTTCTACGATATGCTTCACCAGTAAGACTTGCATCATTCATTGTCGGCAAATGTTTGCGACATGGCGCTAGGGACATTTTGAGCTGGCTGTCGCTATGAGGGTTGAAACCTTGCCAAACTGCAGTTTGATGATCTCAATTCACCATGAATACACCGCTCCCATACCCCTGATAGTGCCATTTTTGTCCCTTTTCAAACCATAACCTGTCCCAGTATTTGCCGCCCTTATCGTCTTTTCCATACCCTCCAGCCAAAAAGAAATTACAGAAATCCCTGTATGTATGTATGTGTGTGTGTGTGTTTAATGAGTCTCAAAGATTATTTTCATGTGTTTTTTGACAGCCAATGTTATATTCAAATGAAATGAGAAATTGGCAGGAAGCTAGAGTACTACCATATCTTCTTCCACGTATGTTATGCTATCAAATTTACATGTACATTGTATATATTTGAGAACTTTTACAATAAAATACCTCTCCAAAGATGGCAAACATATGAAGTATGTGTTTCTAACCTTTTCTCATTGCTCTGCTGCCCTCTATTGCCAATGTAGATCAGAGAGTATATGGCAGCACAGAGGCAGAACTGCAGCGACACCAGCTCGGGCTCGGCCTCAGGGTCCATTACGTACCCCTTGCCCTCCTCAGCGGGCCAGCTGAAGGGGCGCAAGAAATCCGGCAAGAAAGGGCGGCAGGGCGACATGGACGGCGTGCCCCCTCTGCCTCCTCAGAGAGGTAAGAAGTCCCACCCCTCTGTTACCCCTTTGCCCCCTCCTCTCCCCTCCCAGATCCTCAGTCCCAATCTCAGCACCCGAGAGTGTGTGGAAGTAGATAATGATGCCTTCCTTTGAGGGTCTCTACTTCAAACACTTATCTAATTTCAGGAGCATTTGTAAATCTGAAATTGAGCCATAATCCTCCTGCCTGAGGTATACAAGTACTTGATACTCCAATTTCTTTCCTTTGGTAAATTAGGTTGTGTTGGCTATCAGTGCTTATTACCCCCCCCCCCCCCCCCCCCCCCCCCCATAAAACTGTGGACAGGACATTGAGGGGCTCTGAAGTTAGGTCAGTTTGGAGTGGCTTGAAATCATGAAGATTACAACTTTGACGATGATGACAAAACAATGGTGGCTGGGAAAATGATTAGGGAGGATAGTTGTGATAAAGATTAAAGTTATGATGATGATGATGATAATGAAGTGATCAAGATATGATGATGTCAGTGAGAAAAATGACTACCATGATGATAATGATGATGAAATTGATGATAATGATGATGATATTGATGATTATGGTGGTGATGGTGATGTTGATAATGATGATGATGGTGGTGATGATGATGGTGATGACGGTGGTGATGATGATGATGATGATATTGATTATGATGATGATGATAATATTGATTATGATGATGGTGATGATGATGATAATATTGATTATGATGATGATGATATTGATTATGATGATGATAAGCAATAGGCTGAGAGGTGATGCTAAGCACATCCTCTGAATCTCAGTGATGAGATGTGTTCAACCAAAAATCATTTCAATGTTACCACACACTTTTATAATTTGCAATTATGATGCTTTTCTCCCCATACCAGATGGCTCCCATTTATGTGCAGACTGCCAGAGTGGGCTCAGTGACTCTGGAACAAGTTCACAAGGTTTGTCCTTTCAAAAGTTAGACCAAAATCTTGCCAAATTTTAATGTAAAAGACAACTTAAAGGTGAGATGTTGCCTCAGTAGGTGAATAATTCTACTACATTACACAGATCCATGAAAGAAAAATTGAATGCATCATGGAGCGATATTCAAGTTGAACAGAGACAAGATATTATATTCCTCCCTAGTTCTGGAACCAAAACCGTACAATTCTTTTGAGGCAGACTCTTTAATTAGAGCATTTGGCAAAAGTTTTTCTTTCAATAGGCAAAGCAAGTGCTAGTTTTATTTTTCATTTATTTCAGAGGTGACATTACTTTCAAATGTGAAACAAAGCGAGGTAGATGATTGGTATGTCATCAGAAATGTTTTGGAATCAATGAGTTATGCAAGGTGTTTCTTCCTATTGTCTCTGTCATACAGGGAGCAGAAGAAAACCTAAAGTACGTCCAGGGGTAGGGGGAAAGTACCCCTCCAGTAACTGGACCGAGTTCTTGCCCCCTCCCCCGGAGGAGCCACCGATGGGGGCAGACCCGTCCACCATGCAATTACAGGACTCTATCAGCAAGCCCAAGCCCCTGCCGCCCTGCAATGGCCACCCCACCTTCGTCCCCATTCAGCCCGCCCTGATGAGCAGCGGGGGGCATCCGCCCACCCACCAACACGCTCCGGCTCTGCCGATGAGGCAGCATCCGCAACAACTGTCGTACCCGTACACGGCGCCGTTCACACACCCACACACGGTCCAGTCCAACGGGCTTCCGCACACCCTCCCCGTGGTCTCCCGCGGCGACGACCAGCTGCTGGGGCAGCACCCCATGGGCGTGGCCACCACGCTGCCCCAGCGGGGGCTCATGAACGGACAGTACCCGCCCATGAGCGGGGTGCAGGGGGTGCAGCCGCTCGCCCCCCACCAGGTGTTTGAGGACCCGCGGCACGAGCAGCTGGGACGTGAGCTACTTGAGTTCAACGATGATCTCATGTCGCAGAGCGAGGCGATGTCGGACAATGAGGAGGCCCAGCCAATGCTCCCCAGGATAGGAGGGAACACCGGTAAGTTTGTCATCCCCCTCATCACCTCCCGACCACCACCTGATACTGGTGTTTCTGTCTCTGTGCCAGCATGACTTGGCCATACACCACCCTTTTGAGAAATAACCTCCACACATATGCCAGAAGCAGAACCTCGCACAGCATAACATTTGAAGCCAGCCACACACTATGCGATCAGACCGGTCATACGACTCTTGCCAGGTTCTAGTCGTGCAACTGGGTCTTGGTGGCAGTTGCAGAGATTTGACATGTCAAATTTTCATGACTGGTCATGGGCTTTCAGCCAATCACAATACAGTAAAATGCAAGCATATGCAGTGTGCACTGCGTGCACTTCTATATCCTTTGGTATGGATGTACTGAAGTCAAAACGGTCATAAGCCTAGTTGTGTAGTATGATCGTATGGTGTGCGGTATCCATTGTGCGATCGGTCTTATAGTGTAGTGTGTAGCGGGCTTTACTATCATCATCATTAAACTCCTTCCAAAGAAAACTCTGTGGAGTGATTATCTAATTTGATAAATGCATGGGTGTGAATGATCATTTGAAGAAGTCACTAGTAAGTTACCTGGAAGCAATAATGAATGCAGATCCTATAAAACTGTAACTACAATGTAAATTGAGTTGTCAAAACTTTTACATATAATAAACATTTAGACAAAGACCATCAAAGCTCCTCAGCATGCTTGAGCTAAAATTGCATGAAACTTATGTCATGTTTTTCCTTTGTAAGTGAAGAACAGAGTTTCAGTGATATAATACCTCTTTCCTATCTTACTGCCTTTTCAGGTCTGCAAGACCAATCGCCCAAGTTAATACCAGATGATCTAGAGACGGATTTAGAAACGTCAAGTAATTGTACAGGTAAAATTCTTTAAGTCCCAGTCTGCCCTCTCTTGTCTCCATTTTTCTTTTCTTCTTCTTCTTCTTCTTCTTCTTCTTCTTCTTCTTCTTCTTCTTCTTCTTCTTCTTCTTCTTCTTCTTCTTCTTCTTCTTCTTCTTCTTCTTCTTCTTCTTCTTCTTCTTCTTCTTCTTCTTCTTCTTCTTCTTCTTCTTCTTCTTCTTCTTCTTCTTCTTCTTCTTCTTCTTCTTCTTCTTCTTCTGCCCAAGCCTCATGAGACATCATCAGGACTAAAAAAACACAAACAAACAAAATAGAAAATTAAATGAAAAACATTGAAATTTAATTTGTATTTTATGAGTAATGGGAGGATAGAGAATTCAGCCATTGGCTGCGTATTAGCCATTGGCTGAATTTGCGTAATATGAGAGGCCGTTCCGCGCGCAATCGCCATCTTTAAAAGCTGATGACTACTGTGAAAAAATATTTCGAGATAAAATAGATCTTGTATAAGCCACATTTAAGGCTGTTCAGAGTAAGGGAGGGAGCGGAGGGTGCTGAATTCTCTATCCTCCCATTACTCATAAAATACAAATTAAATTTCAATGTTTTTCATTTAATTTTCTATTTTATCTCGTAATGTACGGTAGAGAATTCAGCCATTGGCTGCGTATTAGCCATTGGCTGAATTTGCGTAATATGAGACTTCAAAGATTTTCACAGTAGTCATTTTTCACAGAATATATTGTCAGAGAAAGTTTTTGGGCAACTTTACCTATGTTTACAGGACTGAATCTTGTCCCTTCCTAGAGGTCTGTTGTCCCAGAACTGCTTGTCCAAAAGATGTTGCCTGGGATGCCGGTTTCAGGTAAAAATTCCTGAACGTGGATTCATTTTTCCACCCAGCATGCTTGAGAATGTCTGCTATTGGAAAATGATTCCTCTTGGCAGATGAGGTTGCCGCCGATCTCGTTGAATGTGCTTTGAAGAGATCGGTGTCGATACCTGATGCTCTCAACACAGTTTTTATCCATCGAGCGATGGTTTGCTTTGATGCCTTCCCATGGGGTTGCTTGTAGGTGACAAATAGTGCATTCACCTCCTTCCTCAATGTGCTTGTTCTGTTAATGTATTCTTTAACATAGTGTACAACACAGAGTTTCTTATCCTCGGGAAAGGCTTTTAGTGTTACTTTCACTCCCACATTCCCAGGTTGACTCTGCTTTATCAAATCAGCCACTGCTATTTCCACACAATCTTTGGACGCCTTCACATTGTCAAGGGTTAGGTATGAAAGTGTTTGCACTCTTTGGGCAGAAGTCAACGCTAGTAAAAAACATACTTTGTGTGTCAGTTGACACAGCGAAATCTTATGAGCTGGAGTTACTTGTCTGAGGTAGCTCAGCACCTTGCCCACATCCCATATGAAGCTGTATCTCGGAGTGGGTGGTCGGAGATTAAAAATGCCCCTGAAGTACCGGCAAATCCAAGGATGTGTAGAAATGGTGTATTTCTCGTCCCGTAGAAGAACAACTGATGCTAGTGCGCTCCTTGATGTATTCAAGGTGCTGTAGCTTGCTCCATTTTTGTACATAGAATTAAAAAACGCAAACAAATTTCCCACCTTCGTATGGGTCCAACATAAGTGACGCTCATGACAAAACCTTTGCCACTTCCTAATATACACCATATACTGCTCCTTGGTGGATTTCCTCCAAGACGCTGCCATTATATCAGCAGTCTCCTCCGTCAGTCCTTGAGCTATGAAATGTTTGCTCCAACCCTGCAACATAAGAGGGAGAGATGTGTAAGTGGATGGGGTCTACCTGTAATGGGTTGGGTTAACAACTGGTGTTTTCGCAATACCCAGGGCTCCTCCAATAGCATGTTACGTAGTACGGTATACCAGGGCTGTGTTGGCCAATTTGGCACTATCAAAATTCCCCTAGCGCCATCTTGTCTGATTTTTTGGAGACACTTTGCAACCAAGCTAAATGGGGGAAACGCATAAAATACTAGGGGTCCCCAGTCAATAGTGAATGCGTCTACTGCCCATGCCTCTGGATCTGGTCTCCAGGAGACGTATGTTGGGAGCTGGGCATTCAGTCTGGTGGCAAAAAGGTCTACATTTGGTAACCCATACCTCTGCACTATCTCATTGAATATTGTCTTGTCTAGCATCCATTCTATATTGTCATTGAATTTCCTTGACATCGTATCAGCTTCTGTGTTCTTAGAGCCTGCCAAGTGAGATGCTGTTATCCAAATTTGTCGTCTACTGCACCAATCCCAAATTTGCAACGCCATTTCGTTACATGCTTCAGACTTGACGCCGCCCATGTTATTCAAGTATGTCACCGCTGTGGTGTTGTCTAATCTCAACAGTATATGTGCATCTCTGACATTTGAACAGAAGCTTTTGAGTCCCAAACCGGCTGCTAGCATTTCCAGATAGTTTATTTCATTACCTGCTGCTCTTGCTAATTCTTGAGCATTCCATCTACCCCCTGTCTTGGATTGCAGGTCTGTGGCACCCCAACCTTGTCCACTAGCATCTGTTCTTATTTCTTTTGATACTTTCCCTGGGTACAGGGGTTTAGACACGAGATGTGCATGGGATGACCACCAAACTAGTTCCGCCTTGGCTCTATTTGATAGGCTCATATGTCTATCGAAATGTCCTTTCTGTTTTCTCAGGGCTCTGATTTTTTCCCTTTCCAGCTGCCTGTAATGCAAGGGGCCGTACTGAGATGCTGGTAAGGCAGCCACAATCTTCCCAATGACTTTAGCTACCTCCCGGATACTAGGTTTGTTATTAGCAAGCAAGGATCGACATGCATCTTGAATGTCATTGCTTTTACTGGCTGGGAGGGTGATTCTCATTTCAGATGTATTTAAATGGAAACCCAGAAATTCAATCTCACGGGATGGTTCAAGTACCGATTTCTCTGAGTGAATAATGAACCCTAGACTAGTCAAAAGGTCAGTGGTGGCTTGCACTGCTGAGCGAGTGTCTGCTTTATTGTTCCCAATTATCAGTGTGTCGTCCAAGTACGACAAAACTGTGTGCCCCTGTTGTCTTAGTAAGGCAAGCACTGGTTTCAGTATTTTGGTGAACAGTCTTGGGGCGGAAGATAAGCCATTTGGCAAAGCTTTGAACTGCCACAATTGGTTTCTCCATACGAAGCGGAGATATTTACGAGAGTCTAAGTGAATGGGAATTGTGTAGTATGCATCACGGAGGTCTACTGAAGCCATATAACACCCTTTTGAGAGGAGTAGAATACCAGATTGAATATTATCCATTTTAAAGTGTTGGTACTGAACACTTTTGTTGAGTTCGGACAGGTCAAGAATTAATCGAACTCCTCCGTTCTTTTTTGGTCTCGTGAAAACCTCTGAAATAAATTCCCCTTCTTCATGGGCACATTTTTCAATGACCTGTTTTTCTTCCAGAACAAGAATCTCATGGTCAATCTTGGCTGTTTCTTCAGCATTCCGCTTGTAAGAACGCAGAGGTTTTTCTCGAGAAGGGGGAAATTTTTCTGGGTCAAATTCTATTGTATAGCCTTGAACTGCTTGAATAATGTGTGAGTCTCTCGTGATATTTTCCCAAGCAGGGAAAAATGGCTTCAGACGACCTCCGACGACAGCTGGTGTTGTAACTAGATCGTTGTCTATGTTGTGTTCATAGTCACCTACCTGTTCTATTTCCTCCCCTGGCTTTGGCTCTGCCTGTGGTAGGTTGGCTGCTTGTTGCCACCCTCCCTTGCTGCTGTCGGTGTGTAAGTGTGAGGAGGATCTCGAGGTCTCCCCCTCCAAGCCTTCCCTAAAAAAGGCTGTGCAGATGAACCGGCCATGGGGTTGGAATGTGATGTTCGGCGGTCATAACCCCTCCCCAACGGGCGGGTGAACCCAGTCGACGTGTATTGACGGCGAGATGTCACATCCGGTTTCTTGTACGGCTGGAACCGTGATTGCTCTCGTGTGAAGCGTGATTTCATCATGCCTGACATTGTTTTCCTTTGTTCTTGGATCTCTTTCACTTGGCGCCCCAGGTCATCTCCAAACAAGTACTTTGTCACTTTGTGAGAGGGCTTGCACAGGTGGTGGAAATTTGAGTTCATGTCAGGCTTTATGCTGTCCTTTCTCATGCAGTTGAGGGAGAAGTTTGCATCGCAGAGAAAAGCCATAGCATCCTGCTGAGCTTCAGACAAAGTTGCTGGAAGGGTACGAGCAAACGCGTTTATCCCTTTCAAGAGGGATGATTGGATCATTTGTAGTTTCAGATCCCTGTGTCTCGTCCCCGTCGAGATGTTCTCCCAGATAGTGCTGTTCACTTTAGGGGTTTCTAGACATGTGCAGTTAGATGGGCAGGGGTAGCGAGTTGCTGCTTCGTCGAGAGATTTCTGGTCAAGTTTTTGTCCCATCATATACACAATGGTGTCCGCGACATCCTCATCTAGTGGTTCCCCTATCCCGGACGGAGCCACGAATTTCTGAGCCATTCGTGGTATCTTGAATTCTGGCCGTTTGTCTTTATCTGCCTCCTGTAGGCCTACGTCCGAAAACAAGCTGACCGCGTCATCGCGGTTTGCCGATAGGAAATCAGCCACGCTGCGATTATCCGCCAATTCTATGACGGGTGGTGAGCTGCTTCCCCTTTGTGTGTCGCAGTCGCCATATTCACTAAAACAATCCCGCGGCGTGTTGGCATGTTGTTCTCCATGATGAGGAGTACTCAAAGTCTCGATCATTTTTTCGAACATTGACTCGAGTTTCCCAATGCGGGACATAACCTCCGTGCTATTTTCCGCTGTAGTCACAGTCGGGTTGGGAGCGGTAGCAGCTGGTGCGGGCGGGTTCGGCTGTGCCTTCCCCGAAGCCGCGGGGCGGGATGCCTTAGGCCTCCCGCCGCTAGACAGAGTTTTGCCTGCAGCCTTCTTCTTTGCTGCCGGAGCTGGGCTGGCCTTAGGCTCACACAGCTCGGTATCTTTTTTGGCTTTTGCCTTCTCCGATTTGTCAGCTGGTTCATCCATGCTGAGAACGATAATCACGCTTGTAAGAGAGCACGAATTCAGTTCCGTATTTCCGCAGATTTCGATGATATTTTCCGATTTTTCGGTCAGATAAAAATCGCTTCGCGATCGAACATTGCGCTGGAACGAAGATGGCGATTGCGCGCGGAACGGCCTCTCATATTACGCAAATTCAGCCAATGGCTAATACGCAGCCAATGGCTGAATTCTCTACCGTACATTACGAGATAAAACAAACAAACAAGACAGCTCATCGCCATCAATAGCTTGCAGAGCCAGCAAAATCTTCTTTCCAATATTTCGAGATAGGTTTATGGTAACATATTGCATTAGTTATCTGTATCAGGAATTCTGCTATGATTGTCTATGATTTAAAAAACAGAAATTACAACTTTTTTTTCCCCAAAGTACACAAATTCTTTGACAAGTTTGCTGCACACACAATTTTCTTGAGGTTTGCACAGTTTGTCTCTGTTCGATGTGATGGTACAGTTGTCTGTTTTGGTCACTGGTTTTCAAAGCCAAAGTAGGAATAGCTCATTCTGCAAAAGGAGAATCTATGCAAGGGCTTTGAAGGGGAGATCATTAAGAGTGTTCTGTGCTAATAACTATGCATTAAATGTTCAATTCTTATGTAGAATTCTGGAGACATGATAAAAGATTGTTGTTTTTTTTCTACACGGAGACGTTATTTATCGGTTTATTTTTCTGCATACCGTGCCACCCGCAGGTTCGATGTTAGCGTCGTGGGCGTCCATGAACGGGAGTAGCACAGGGGGAAGCAATCGCAACAGCGCCACCAGCTGCAGCTCGGATGGGTCGTTCTGCGCCGAGACGGACTTTGCCAGTGCCGTGACGGCAGCGGCGCAGAGTGCGGGAATCCCTGTGGTCGGATCGCCGCCAGCGGAGAGCACCAAAGGTGCGTCGTCATTTTTGCGGGTCGTCAGATTCACCCCTCCCAATTTTTTTTCCCTTTTGTGTGTGAAGTGCACCTGTAAATCCTCACTATGTGAATACATTTGAGGTATGCCTCAAACAGATATGCTAGCTGTTACTTTTTTGCAGTATTTTGTACTTTTTCTTTCAACCAAAAATGTTGCAGGTTTTGTGGAAAATACTGTTTTCCCCCAAATTGCATGACTGCACATGTCTGTTCTAGAAAGGTAAAAATATTTTTTTCCCACCAAAAGATGTGCCTTATCAGCCCTAAGAATATTGCAAGTCTGTTCACAAGGAGTACATCCCTGTATGCTCAAATGATCAGACTGCAAAAGGGACTGAAATTGATCTGGTATATATCCAGATGAACAAAAAAAGGGCTGAAATATTTGGCATTTTCATTTCCCTTCCCTGCCATTACAATACTCCCTGATTCTGCAGGAAGCGTCCCGAAAATGTTTTCATATCCCGACAACAGAATATAGAAGCCTTCACAATTCAAGGAATCATTCGTTTTTGTCAGTCAAGAAGCTTGTAACACTTGAGTATCTCCGTGATTGCTCTGGTTAAAACCACCGTGATTTTGTCGTGTGAATGCTGTCACAAGGAGACTGGGGCGCTTTCTGCTAACAGAACACAAATTCAAATCTTACATCATTCTATTTAACTCTTTGCTTATCATGTCTGAAATAAGCAATCAAGTGAATATAAGGAACACTGTCATTTTTCAGTACCATAAAAGAAGGCAGCTTCTTCGAAAATTTATCACATTCTACAGTATTACGACCATCAGATCTTGTCGTCAGTTAATTGATCGTTTTAAGTTTGATAGGTAAAGAGAATCGAGTCAAGTATATTCCTATTTTCATGAAATTTTTTTTTGCTGTTGTTTTTGCGACAGTTGGTAGAGACCTCGAGGTGGGCGATCACATGGGCAACGGATCAGCGAAGCAGACGAGGAGAGTGACGCCGAACAGTAGAAAAGGTGCGTGATCAATCTTAGGTCCACTGTGACATCCCTTTCCGCTCGGACTGTGACTTGTAATCACAGCCTTTCATGTATGTTTCCAGAGAGTCGTATTTCACGTGTCAAATATATTTTCACACGTATTATGGAACGACACTCAGTCACAGGCAGAGTTTTTTTTTTTCCACTTCGCACACCTTTGAAACATACAGAGACGGGAAAGATATCTTCAAGGGGGTATTGTTCATGAAAGGACATCTGCTCCTTGAGGAAAGATAAAGAATTATCAAACACTAAACACAACATTTGCTCCTGCGACAATTGCTCCGGTCTTATTATCTCCAAGGACTTAGGGGAGGGTTGGGGTTGTGAAAGAGTTTTAGGTTTAGTTTGATGTGAGGAGTAGGATTACGATTAGGGTTATGTTTGAAGGTAGAATTTATGTTTGGCTTAGCATGCAGACATTTCATTGGAGCAATTGTCGCAGGAGCAAATGTCCTTGAACCATCAAACACATGCTTTGGTAGGCAACTTTGTTTCTGCAGTCACCAAAAAAAAAGGAGAGAACAGGTAACACACTGGACATGCACCAGAGTCCAGCTCAATTGTTTTAAGTGATGATAGGGGCAGATAGCCACCATTAGCTGATATGTTCCCAGCTGTTAGCATGTAAGTTGCAGTTAGTCCAAGCTTACAAGTGTCCAGAAGGGGTTTACCCTTTCCATTACCAGTCATAACACTATTTGTTTCCCAACCACTGAAGATTTTGCTTTAAAAAGAGTTTTAACTCGATGTATCCAATCACATATTTTTGTTTAATGTGTGTTCTCCTTGTTTCTGTCCTCATCCAACACAGGGCCGGCAATCCCCACATCCCTATTCCCCCAGCAACACAGGGTACCAACATCAGCCGACCCCTTGCACTACCACCACCAGCAACAACAGCAGCAGCAGCAGCAGCAGCAGCCCTCGCAACGAATCCTGCCACCCCCTCCCTCCTCAGTCTCACACCACCCCCACCACCACCAGCCGCAGCAGCAGCACCACCAACACCAAGCAGGTGGAGTCGCGGGCATGGTGGCAGGCGACGCCCATCAGCAGCAACAACAACAACAGCAGCAGCAGCAGCAGGACTCGCTGAACAAGAACAAGCGGAGGGCGCCCCCACCGCAGCCCCACGACAACCTGTTCCTTCGGGATACAAACGACCTGGGACTGACGGTGACGGCAAACCCCATGGCGTTTGCCCACGAGGAGGAGGAGAGTTTTAACTCATAGCCTGAAGAGGGCATCCCGTTTTTTCGCGGTCCGTTCTGCCGTGATCTCCTCCTTTTCCTGTCGGACTGGTGTGTTTTAGATCCGTGATCTTGACGCAGAGAGGATACGTTTTGTTGTTCGGCCACGATAACTCAAGTTCAGAACATATAAGGAGACGTTTGAAGGGACCTGTACGAGGAGAGAGAAACTCTTTCAAAATCTAAATCAGAGTTTATATTTTAGATAACGAACAGCACCGTCAATCGTCCCATTGGGGGCCGCGGCAACAAACTCTTCCCGTCTTTACTCATCACAACGCAACCAATCGCCCAAGATTTGCACGAGTGTAGCGCCCCAACTCGAGTTTTTTCACGTGATGAGCAACTCCGTGTAGATGTCCTAGCCTCATGGAGAGACGGTATCCAGTGTAAAATGGAACCAGATAGTACATTGTTTTATTTTGTTGTTGTTTTCGTGTTCAGAGACGCGGGTCGAAGTCGCATTCTTCTACTGCAACCAGTGAATGCATGTTGTCTGAAATCTTGAGCTATTTTGTTTAAAAAGCCCATCTGCAAGAAGTGTTTTGACATATATTATCCCTGCATTTTACATATACAGTAAACCGGGGATTTGCTGAATGACTAGGTTGGATCCTTCATTTTTGTGTATCTCTGCTGCGTGGCATTATATACAACTCTACTTGAGGCCGCCAGATCAACGTCGTTGGAAGTTTAGCTCGAAACATCTGCATGACCACAAGATGTGCCATGAGCGAAATGAAAAAGAAAAAGAAGTGGGGGTGACGAAATGACGCAGTGACAAAGGGAGGGGGAATGTGACAGCCAAGGAATGATGACTTGGAGAAGCAAATTTCATAACAGGCTGCTCGTTTTCTCCAGACCCTTAGAGCAGATTGGCTAATGAGGAATGGCCTCGATCTTCACGGCAAAGCATCCACACGTTGAGATGGCCCTCGAGAAATACCGAAGGCATTTTGCTGCCCTGCCCACTGTCCGTCTCAAACAGTTGTTGTATCAACAGCTGGGCTCTCTTTTAGATGTATGAAGTCAAAAAGTAAACATGATTGATAAGACACTGTGCTGTCCAAAAAAGGAAACTACCCAGTTGTATAAGGGTTAACGGAAGTTCCTGCATTTGTATATTTGTTTTTCGTAAATGCTTGCCCATTTCTTTCATGATATTCTAAACTTTGTCCATGTTTTGTTTGTATTTTTTTTAATCTCACCAAAGGATATCTTTAATGATAGATGATAGTGCAGTATGGATTAATATTGTTCAAAGCTTTGACATTTGTGAGACCAATGTGAAATTGCAATGCATTCTGAAATGGGTCAAAATTCTACCTACAAATTGAACAGAATATTCTCATGGGCATTGTTGATAATCTTTAGATTTTGATGAGTAGAATTCACATTCTACCAAATTGAATCTCTTTTGGTATGATAGCCGGCATTTATCCCAAACTTATCAAGGCCATGAAATTTTGGAGAAATCTGTGCAGTACTGAATAAACTAAGAGACGTTCCAAGGTTGGAATTCCTTCACATCATATTAGTCGGTACACTTCATTATTTATTTCCACCTTGTCAACAACTACCTTCAGTTGGAATATCAATACTGGTACTCGCTTCAATTACATAGCTTTCACGTAACATTTACTGTGAAAGCAATGTCTTTCCTTCGCAATTTATCACATCAGTGTACCATCATTTTAACAGCTACTAGAATTGACAAAGTACTGTAAAATCTGGAGAATTCCCCTTTTCCACCTCGAATAATCTGGCTGTGAAATCTTCATCTCTGATAAATATAGTCAACTGCAACTCATCAAGATTGTGATTAAAAGCTTGTCTACCGCCCATAAACGATTCAAAAGGGATTTACATTCATAAAAGTTCCATATTTTTTAATGAAATACAAGTCTGTCTTATTTTATCAATACAGAACAAGATATATATTAAAGATATTGCATATGAAGGAGAATAATAATAAAAAAAAAGATATGAATCAGTTCAACCGACTTTATCATGGTTTTTCACTTTTCTAGACAGTGATAGGTTTGTTTTGACCTTTGCTCTGAAGTTTGCTATAGGTAGTTTTTAATGAGTAGGTCTTCTACACCACATACATTTAGAAACTCTGCATAGCATGTAGCAAAGACAACACTTTTTTTTCTGCCTTAGAAGACAGTTGGATGGTCATACTGTTAGTACCTGTATAAACAAAAATCAAAAAAGTATATATAAAACAGCCCTTATATTAGACATGAGTAGTGAAAGTATTCATGTTTTTGTAATATGTCAGCCAAGCTGTATAAATGCTTTTGATTAAAAAGGGAGACTAAAAAAAAAAGATTGTGAAAAAAAAAGAAAGAACATCATCGTTCTTTAGCTTGTACATTCTGCCAACGCAAGAACTTGGGGGAAAGTGTCTATGGAGAGCCAAAGTGACGTTTTGTATAATTTACTGGTACTGTACATGATTATTCTGATGGCCAACTATGGCAGGCTCTCTGACTCCCCCATCTTTCTTGTGTCAGGATGGAAGTCACAATGTATGCGATATGTACATATTTGTTAAAAAGGAAATGTATATTTCCATTTGAGAGTCAACAACATGGATATATATTATATATATAATATTATCGCCTGTATTTTCTTGTGCATTTTTTTTTCTTTTTGTCTTTATTTCCTTGTTATGTTGACCATTTTTTGAGATAAAATCTAAACAGAATTATGTATCTATATTGACATAAATACAGATGATGTATGGAAGTTGTAAGATTGTTTTAATAAGAAATGGTATGTATGCTTTCTTTTTTTCTTGTGCTCGTTCGATGCGTTTTTGAGATGTTTTTACGATATTTAAAAGATTCTGAGAGAAAAAAAAAATGGCCAGAACCTAGGTGAATAGACAAGAGTTTTAAATGTGATCAAGTTCAGATGTCGTTTCTCTTTTGTTCCTTTTGAAAATATGCAAAGATGCACTGAGTTTGTTTTTCTAAATCTTCAATGTCGAAGCTTTTCATTTTGCACTTTGGTTTTGGATGTGGAAACGGTGCCCCGTTGTTTACCAGGTAGTGAAATCCTCTAGCGTGATTCTTGTCCGTATCAGTTTTGTTTCTCAACAGATAGGCTGAGATGAATGTGTGTCATTGAAGTATATGTTGTGAAAGATGTACTTCTTCTGTTTGAGAAGTTGGAGAACAGACTTTAAAAAAGAGAGAGAGAGAGAGAGAGAAAACGGTTCCCTAACGTAGTAAACAGATATGTGTCCTTCGTGTGGTGTATCAAGTCATAATTATGGTAATCTTAAGAAGAGTTTACATCTTAGCTTTATGAAAATCGTGATGAATAGTTGTGCTATAAATGTAAATTTTTCTCCGTGAAACAACAAATTCATCAAAGAGTGCGCAACGTTAGTGCACTGATGTCCCTTCAATTTATCATTCATCAGACACCCAGGATAACTGCAACATCAAATATATTTGAAATGAAGATCATAAATATATTCTTATGAAAACAATAATTACTTGATGCTTGACCACAAGATTTAGGTTTTTTCGCAAACACTTATCACTAGCATCTTCTGAGCTTTCTGACGATTCGTTTGTTCATTCCATCAATCAATATAATTTTTGTTTTCTTTTTCACAAGAAAAGCGAGATATAGGTCTTCCATTTCACCTACAACGAAGTGTGTGACACAAATCTGTCTGTAACAAGCCACCTTCACTTCAACACACTTACACAGTCCCACATGCTGAATTTCATGTTGTAGAAACAAAGACTGGAACTTTGTCTCAAGTGTTTTGTCAGGTTAAAATACCCAGTAAAATGTACGAATTATGCAACAAAGTACTCTTCAATGATAATCCTTGCACCGATTGACAGGCTTGAGACTATTTCTGGTGACAGTTTATCATCTGGTACCGTTTAATGTCAGTTTTAGCAGTACTTTTCCTCAAATAAATTTGAACTGTAGATCAACGTTTTCATCGAAACTTTGTGTAATATGTAGGCTCGTATCACACGTGAACTCCACAGTACTGAATCTATTTGTCCCGTAAACTGTCTTGCACAAGCTTCTTTCTACTGTTCCCTCACGTTTTCACTTCTTTCAAATCAAAAATGTAATGTTTGTGAGCATTATTAGAGTATTTGGTCAATGCTAATTACAGTCAAAAGTCTCAAAACTGTATGCTTGTCATGTTTTACTTCTTCTTTTTTTCGAAATTATTTCTCAGTGCACTATTGTTCATTTTGGAGTATCGCAATCACCGTTGGTTTTCATTCTCAGTTGATTCTGTTTTCTTCATTTTTGTGATGTCATATTCCACTCACCATGTCCTGTTTTTGTGCCATTAAAATGAACGCATGGAATGCCTTGGCAAAAATACGAGAAAAAAATTATTGTGTGTTACTCGACAGTTTATTCGAGTGTCTGATGGTACAATTGTGTGGTTTGATTTGATGTTTGATGAACAAACATAATCGAGAAGGGTCCCTGCTGCGGCTGTGTGACAGCTCTCATTATATAATGCCTAAATAAATCCTTGTCATTTGATTGGTTCAATATTGATTATTTTACTAGAACTGTACGTCATCATACAGATTATAGTGCTCAGCAATCACTCTCAGATATCGTACATTCTGTCTTTTCTGAATTCATAAAACAGCAAATGACAAGAATCTATTTTTTGGTGTTATATGTAAATATCATATAATAAATGTTTTTTTCATTCATGCTGTGGACAATATTTAATTCGCTGAAACATGAAATATTGATCCATTCAACTCATTTCATCTTTCACCTCATGAAATACTCTGTCCATTGCACTCATAAACATTCATTATTTGTATACTGTCACAGCCCCCCCCCCCCCATAAAAAACAAACAAAACAAAAACAATATATACAAGGTATTGATTAAAAATTAACAGTAATTAGGATTTTAAATTGTAGGTTTTGTCTTTTCTGTGATACAATGACCCAAATCTGAGACTGTAAAATTAGTTCAGGTGTGAGCAGTGTGAGAGTGTGTGTGTGTGTGTGTGTGTGTGTGTGTGTGTGTGTGTGTGTGTCATTTCAATGTGTCTCATGTACACAAGAGCTCTAAAAAAAGATTATAATGAACTTATATCTTACACCCTAAAGGCAACTACATACAGTATATACCTGAGATATCTAAATATCTCTTCACAAATGGTTGATCATGAACAATCTGCATTGGACATCAAGAATAAACTCATGACTCACACACACAGGTACTGGTACAGTACTATCCTTCAAGCAAATTCAACAGAAAATGAACATATTCAGTCAGTATACAATGTATTATATGCATGCTGATACAGAGTATATTTCAGGTCATAACATGTAACAAAAGAGAGCATCATTTTCAATTGAGAATCACCAGGCATTAGCACTCCACAAAGTTGAAAAATATCCAGATTCATTTGTGTCACGATTGAGATTCACACAGACCAGCCTTACAAGGGAAATTACTCCAAACATATACATTTATGTGTATTCAATTTAATATTAATATGCAGAAATCATGCAAAGCAGCAGTGAAGTTTGAGGAAAATTAGACTATCGTCAAAAGTTATGACTTTTTGAAATTTTGCTCATATCCATGTGCCGTCATCACTGGATAAAATGGCTACAGCTTTTGTGATTTCAAAGTCATGGAATACTGTAAAACGAGGAATATTCGCGTGCATTTTAATTTCGCGAATTTCGCGAGCGCCAAGATTCGCGAAATTAAAATGCACGCGAAATTTCTTGTCTACACTATATGCATTGAACGCCAGTGGCAATTCGCGAAAATTTCATGCCACGAAAAAGGCCGTCAGCTCTAATTCGCGAAAATTTCGTGCCGCGAATATATCATGTTTTACAGTAATATAGAGAGAAGTCCACATAAGCATATGAAAAATATACACTCACTTAACTTATTATTGACATACATTGTATGTCAAGAGGAATATTATTCCTTCCGAAGAGATAAACTTTTATTCAAACGCTGTTTTCATTATGCTAGAAAAACAGAGATATGCTGGATTCTTTCTATACTTTCTTGAAATTGTTAGGACATCACAATTTGCACCAAAACTTTTAGCAACTGAAAACCCTTTGATAGATTCAGTGTCCCATTAGACCCTACTTCACAAAGGTGTTCCACAAATGAAGAAATCCTTCCTTTTTTAAAAGTGCTAAATCCATTTTTCATCAAATTGGGCTTATTGACAGAACTGTATTCATTTTGAGTTAGTCTTATAAAGTAGTTTCTTTAGAGGAGTATAATTCTTGCACCTTTTAGGAAGGACACAATTACAGTTCTCCAGGAACTTCACTATATAAAGTACTGGTACTGTAACTTGTAGGCAGAACAAACATAGCAACCATTAACACAAGGGCAACACACAAAAAAAAATGTGATTTATCTTCCTGTTTACTACCACATAGAGATATAAATCACATAAAACCTAACAGAAACTTCAAAAAGCAACTTCTGCAACAAATACATGAATATATAATCAACTTAACCAGGACTCTCTAATTATTGTTGAGAGTTACTCTTGTGTAACTGGGCCCCGTTTTATCAAAAGATATAATCGACTGTAAATTCCTTTACTACACAAGACTTACAATCATATGATAAAAATCAACCGTACAAATCAAGTATAACTCTTCAATAAACAGGGTCCCAATGTATTACACTAGAGATGTCTGCATGTAGAATACTTGTACAACAGATATAGGCTTCTACAAATATATAACTTTAAGGTTATCAGGTACCCGTGACATTGCATTACAAAAGTACTGTAAAATATTTTCATGCGAGTTATTTTTCGCGCTTTGCTGGGTAAAATGAATTTCATATGTTTTAAATTCCGCAGAATGAAGACATGAATTACTAGAACACATGGCAAGTAATAATATTCCCATGCCTTATATTTTTGCACTAGTTTCTGGTTGCGCAAAATGTGCAAAGAATTTCCAAACTGAAAATTTCCTTTTTTACAGTATGGCATTTCCTGACAACAGACATCATACTGTAGAACGAGGAATGTTCGCGTGCATTTTAATTTCGCGAATTTCGCGAGCGCCAAGATTCGCGAAATTAAAATGCACCCGAAGGTTCTTGTCTACACTATATGCATCAAACGGCAGTGGCAATTCGCGAAAATGTCATGCCACAAAAAAGGCTGTCAGCTCCAATTCGCGAAAATTTCAAGCTTCGAATATATCATGTTTTCCAGTATAACAAATGAACGTGTGACATGTTAACATGCAGCTAGTAAACTTGCACAATAAAACAAAATACAAAACACTTTATGCATACAGTAGAGGAAGACAACATACAGCAGACTTACAATCTATCAAATGATCCCGATACATGTAATATCTAGAGCTATATGTAGCTATGATACTTGTGCACAACACAAAAATTGGTATCAAATTTGTGGCATTCTACTTGATGGGAAAGCTGATATAAAGACTTTTATTGGAAAAGACTGGGGTGTGATGTACATTGTACATGTACTCAATGCACACAACAAAAAGACCCTAGTTCCCGAAGTTGATATCTCTTCTGGCGGGATGTCCCAAAGTTCTTCTGCTTCAGGAGGACCTCATTTACCAACCCCTGCATGACTATTAGCAACAAAGACTGGAGAGTCTTCCTCTCTCTTTAATAACAAATATTCAACATTTGTGTTACCTCAGGGGCACATGAAAAAATGAAGATTTTTTTTTTTTCCATTTTAGAAATAAAAAAGCATATTGTATTCTGAATTCTTTAAAACCCGTTGAGGACGGTTTGATTGCCTTCGGTATCCGAAGGCATGCAAATGCTGCACGACCGAAGAGAGAGAACTACGAGCCCACAGAAACATCAGCCTTGAGTTCTTTGGGCCTTGGGCAATCAGGATATATACCCAAACCAGGAGAAAACATCATTCCAAATCAGGTAGGTATTATACACATAATCTTTCTCCACCTTTAAGGGAGTAGCCGCCGCTTACAATATTGAAGACATGGCAGCATTAATCCACCGGTTACACCATAACGAGCATGAGTGCGATATGCGCACATGTCAGCTCTATTATTGTGTGGGAAATACCCCATGCGTATAGTAGTGTCCATTTCACATTTAAATGTATAGCACTGTATATTACATCGCCATCTCCAGACCACAACAGGTGGCAGTCCACAGGAGCTTAATGTAAGATAAATCCCCTGTCCAGGGGCAAACATCTCAAAGGTCAGGTGGTCTTAACCCTTAGGGTAGGAGGCTAGCAAGAAATAAAGATATACATAGCTGGTCCAGACAGAGAGATGATTGGCTAAAAGTAATTTTCTTTTGTGTTTCTTTGAATAGATTTCAGACAACTTATAACATGAATTATGTAAGACTGACCTTCTTTATGATTGGTCAAAAGTGTAGATGCTATACAACTCTTTATTTCTCATCCCAGACAACAAGTAAGATAAGTTATGTAAGAAGGGGTAGTGGTGTGATTGGTCAGGAGTTATTTTTCATGTTATGTCTTTATGTGATTTTGAGACAATACAAAAGTAAGTAGCAGCAATGTGCTGACTTGACCAAGGTAGTATTCTTTTTGTTTCCCTTAATGTACCCTTCCCCTTTTGTAAATGGCTGACTTGTCCATATAGGACAACTTTACTTTCCCTTTATTCATAGTGGCTTTTCAAAGATCAGCAATTTTGTAGGAGACAAGAAATAGGAAAATTGTCTTCAGAAGATATCTAGACGTCACTGAGTGCAGACCTAGGAGCTGCTAGGCACCTCTGTGTGATAACTCTTCTCACAATAATGTGAACCATGTCGAAGAAACTCTCTCAATAAAACCAGCAGGAACAGGCACCTTAATCATGAATGGCTTTGCGTGTGCTTTATGCCATGTGCCTATCGGCTTAATGGTTGCGAGCATTTTGGAGTGGTGTCTTTTTCTACTGCGATGACACAAATTAACTCCAACAGAAATCATAGTTTCGTCACAATGAGATCAGGCATAACCTCTCTAACAAAAGAGTTCATCCCCTGAATACGCACACCGGTGTAGAACTTCTCCAGTGTTACAGATTTGACTGAGAAGGAATAATTTATATCACCGACTTGATATACATTGACAAAACAGGTCTAGAGGAAGGACTGTTCAGTACAGGATAGCCGAGTTCTGACTGCAGTGTAGATCTGTGCTGCATACGTACATTTGTAAAGCCGGGAGAGGGTATCTGATGAATGATTTAAAAGAGGACAATGTCTTGTTGAAAAAGTCCTCTTCAGGTGAGTTCAACCACTAATATCTACTGAACACTTTGGTTTTCCTTCTCCCCTTTTCTATTACTTTTTCGAACGTAGAAAAAATTATTTAAATCCCTCTAGTAGCACATTATCTTACTCATCGACAAATGCTTACAAAAATGAAAGCACTTTAGGATAATGCATTGTACAAGTGAGGTTAAAAATTGTCTTTCATCCACTCATCTCATTGTTTTTCGAGTCATCATAACCTTCCCATCACTACCCAAATTATATGTTCATCTTCCCTCCCTATAATCCTTCTATACACAGGCAAAAACACAAATGGTATGTGTTTTAATTTTGCCCATGTATGTTCTTCAACAACAGGTCAATGGCGGGCCAGAGTAATCGATCTAGGCTTGGTCTCCCGTCAGTCGTGTTCAACCCACCACTGCTTCACGTCCGATGAGAAGGCCCGATATCTCAGAGGCGAGTTATACCAACATATCACCCCTGAGGTCGCCCTTCAAGATCAGGCTACCAACTGGACTGAAGAAGGACTGGACCGGGCCTCCGTGGTAGTAAAGGTGAACTGTGTGTCTTCCTGGAATAAGCTGAACTTTGTAAAGTATTTCGGGAATTAGAGAGCCATGAACTGTTCAAGTTATACCGTGACTGCAAGAGTGGTCCTTTTCTACCAACGGGTACAGTGCAGGTGAGTGTGATTGTAAAGATGACTTCACTACCTGATGAGCAAGATGGAAACAAATATGAGACGGGGACCATGGACACTAATCTCACAAAGGACAGCCACAGCGGTGCTTGTTTGAAGGGAGGGACAAAGAGCTTTAAGGAAAGGAACAAGATTGTTATTTTATCCCGTGGGAAGGTTAGAAGAATTCCTGAATTCGAGAGGGGGTTGATAGAGTCAATAAAATCTTACTAATCTTACTAACAAATATCAGACGCTTGATATCAACAATATGGTGAAAGCAATGCACAGCGCCATGGACGGGAAGAGCAAAGAATACTTCAATACTAGCAATTTTTGGATACTTATTGCCCCAAAAAATGAAGTATTCTCGTAGGAGAGTTGGAAAACATTCCAAAGTTTTAAAAAGAGTGTGGAATGAAAATCGCAGAAAAATTCAAGACAAGTTCGCAGAGTATGAACATACCCAAATGAATGCAGCAAAACGCAGCGACAAAATTGACAGTCCACTGTATTGTGCATGCAGAACTCCGTATGATTCCTCATTTCAGTATATCCAATGCATGATGTGGAAAGAATGGTATCACTATCATTGTGTACTAGGTATTCCCAAAACTTTAAGAACCAGAAAGAATGTCGAATTCATATGTGGATTGAATAATTGCAATAATGGTAAGAAAGTCTTTGGGTAGGAAGTTGGATAACGTAAACGTAAGGTAGATACCAGTAAAACAGTCAACACCAGTAGTAAGCATCAGAAAGCGCCCAGAAGACCCTTTTCATTCAATGATGATCAAGGAAATCACAAGAAATCGAAAGTCAATGTTCATCAAGAATCACGTCAGCAAGCAATACCATATGCAGGGGAAACAACACTAGCAGTGATTCCAATGTCAAACTTTAACAATAACTGCTGGGAGGGACAAAGAGCTTTAAGGAAAGTATAATATCAGACGCTTGATATCAACAATATGGTGAAAGCAATGCACAGTGCCATGGACGGGAAGAGCAAAGAATACTTCAATACTAGCAATTTTTGGATACTTATTGCCAAAAAAAAATAAAGTATTCTCGTAGGAGAGTTGGAAAACATTCCAAAGTTTTAAAAAGAGTGTGGAATGAAAATCGCAGAAAAATTCAAGACAAGTTTGCAGAGTATGAACATACCCAAATTAATGCAGCAAAACGCAGCGACAAAATTGACAGTCCACTGTATTGTGCATGCAGAACTCCGTATGATTCCTCATTTCAGTATATCAAATGCATGATGTGAAAAGAATGGTATCACTATCATTGTGTAGGTATTCCCAAAACTTTAAAGACCGGAAAGAATGTCGAATTCATATGTGGATTGAATAATTGCAATAATGGTAAGAAAGTCTTTGGGCAGGAAGTTGGACAACGTAAACGTAAGGTAGATACCAGTAAAACAGTCAACACCAGTAGTAAGCATCACCTCAAGTGTCTCCATCCGCAAGAAAGAAAAGCAGAAATGAAAAGGGAGCGGCGAACAGTGACAAAAAGGGCAAAGTAACAATGTGAGAAAGAAATTGCGATGAGGACAAAAATGAATATGAAAAAAAGAGCAAAAGTACAATGTAAGTGTAGCGCCGAAACTTTTCAGGTGGGGGAGGACCTTTCATAAAACAACAGATATTAATACGCAGCGGAAGAATTTTGTTGGGCAAGTATTGTTATGTGTATGTACTATGATGTTAACATACACTAACACTCGAAATATATCCCCACCTTTCGGTCTACGGGAAGGTTTCAAACATATGTACAGTGTGCAACAAGTCACATCAACATCACTCAGTCACAACTATACACATTCACACATACAGCATGGTGAAACACGTTCATTTACAGTCACCATCATACATACTATGCTCACCAATAAGGAGTGGTTAAATAAATTCACTACCATGACTGCTGATCAATAACTATTAAGACAACTGTCTTTAAAGGAAATATATAGCTTCCTTTAATGTTTATATAAAGAAACACATATACATTATGTACAATATGCTTTAGTCATGCCAAGGGCATTCCAATCAGACCCTACATGTCTGGATTTAGTTGTCCTGTTTCTCGACAGTTTTATTTCTTAAGTCATTACAAGCTTGTTCCTAACAATTTAACCAAGTACGAGCCATTGCAACGATTGAGCAAGTTTTCAGTGCAGACATTTTACTTGAGCCATTGTTTCAGGTCACTGTAGTCGAGTTGACCTGAAATACCAAAAGTTGTGAAGACTGTAAATAGCTGGGATGCTCAACACATCCTCGCTCTTTGAAGAGCGGGAGCAAAAGAGGATTATCAAATAATTACTTATATCTAACTTTGAAACATAGTCTATTAAACTGAAGCGAAGCTTCATAGGTCAAATGTCGTTTTACAACAAGAATAACATTCGATACATAAATACACACAAAGTAATTATATGGCAAGTGCACGATCTGTTCAGTTGAGCTTTACATAAATGCATTGTGAGCCAAATGTGATATGGTGGCCACAGATAGCTGCAGTCTATCTGATGGTCCTGACAATACCACTTCATTTAAATCCAAAATCAATATGACTTTCATTTCAAAGTCATGCTATTGAAGCATCAAACAAAGCATCATGTGCGGCGTAGCAATACTGAACAGATGAACAAATGACCTAGTGTACAATTTACCAAAGTGTCAGTCCTTATCATCATAAAAGCAAATGAGCTTAACTCGTAGAATCAATGAAATGTTAAGGCACGTGTTATCAATTGACTTCTTTCCAATACTTGAACTACAGCAAAATCTCATTAATCCTAAATGATATTACTTAAAAGCAATTACACATATCAATAACTATACATAAATTAAATTGAGTGCAAATAGCTTACCTGAAATACCAAAAGTTGTGAAGACTGTAAATAGCTGGGATGCTCAACACATCCTCGCTCTTTGAAGAGCGGGAGCAAAAGAGGAGGAAGTTTGAGCCAAAATGATGCAAGTTGAGATGGACGGTACCACCTTGCTAAATTAGAGAGTGGATACTGTAATCTGAGGGGGGGGGGTGGTTGTGGAGTCTTCAGGTAAAGCATATTTGTACTACATAGTGTGCTATTTTACCACATTGTAATTAGCACTTATACACATAACACACGAAACACATTGTCTTAAACTAATTATTTTCAAATATCATAATTTCGATGCTTGAATAACTTTTATCCACCTTCATCTGTTGAGATGGAAGAGTCCATTTCTCATTAAATGACTAACGCTACTTTCTCGAGAAAAGGCAATACAGAGGGGAAGGGAGAGGAAGTGGTAGGTAAAGAGAGTAAGGGGAGACAGAGAGAGAGGGAGTTTGGGAACCAAGAGTGGGAGTGGATAAAGCAAGAGAGAGGAGAGAGGGAAAGAAAAGGGCAGTGACGCAAGCTCCTACCAGAAGCTGGTATATATCATGTGCATTACCACGGCAACCACACTGACTGGACTTCGGAACCTGTCAGCACACAGGTGTGTGTTTAGAGCGGTCCATTACTGACCGGTAGTGACCATAGTGCTTAGGAATGTGAGCTGCTTGCCCACTTTCATTTTGTTGCAGCATCCTGGTCATCCTATATACTAGTTTAAACCATTTAAACTATACAACATGAAACATATCATTCAATGTTGCACCAAACAGGGGCTACATAAGCATTGACCTAACCCCTATGTTTTGGCAGTATCAAACATAATATCAAAGAGAGGAGAGCAAGGAAGATTACTGGGTCCCTGAGGGAACAATTGTGTTCATAAATCTCTAGAGGTATAAAACCACTAAAAAAGTATGGACAACTCTTGCGAGAGGAGGATGACGTAACTTTCATCTCAGGAAAAAGACGGGGTGTGGGAGCCTCCCCCAGCGTGCTCCAAAAAATATCTAGTGAATCTAATCTCCAAAACAGGAAAGCTAGATAAGAATTAGATAGCCTAGCGAAGCTTAGCAACTTACCGGATTAAGGGGACAGCAGTGAAAATTCGGGGTGGGGTTCATTCAACAGGTTTCAATTAATCCATTTTATGCGATAACTTTTACACGAGGTGTTGTTCACTTCTTTCATGATCTCAGTCCGAAACACACTTTATTTGTTGACGCAACTGGATCCATCACCCAGTCAACTCTTACACAGAAGAGAATAATTTACTATGAATTTACGATATGAAACCCGATCTCAGGAAAATCACCATTACCCATTGCTTCCATGATTTCCGGAGATCAATGTTTACCGACCATTCTTAACTTTTTTAATCAGTTACAATTTTATGAAGGTAAATATTGCGGCGGTTCCCAAAAGCTTTGTATTCCCAAACAAATCAACTCAGAGAGGGCATGGGTATTCATCTTAGCTTCAATGAATGTATTTAATAGGGAAGATTACACTCAATATTTGAACAGGTGTTTTAGGATTGTAACTGGTAAAGCTACAGTTAGTCCAGGTGATTTATGTAAGACTGTTATACATTCATGTACAGCACATATAATGAAAGACATCAAGAAACATTGTCTAGATGTCTACTCAAAGCACAAGCAAAGTGGTATGTTTTCATTACTGTTACTATTAATAGTATATTATTAATAATAATATATTACTATTAAATGCTAGATTGTGGGATAGTTTTCTGACAGTACTACGTGCAATCATCACTGTGCTAAATTCCCCTGTAGAGACCAATCTTGTTACCAAGACAAAACAAGAATTAACAAGGAGAATCAATTCATTAAGCAACTTTGACAATGACAGCTAAGACACCATCAATTCTGAAAGCGATGTTGAGCTACCCAGTTGGGGTAATGAAGATACTGCGAAGAAGAAAATTTCAAAAGGGCACATTCTTCGTTCATGCAATTTTTCGACAAATTTATAAAGGATATTGAAGAAGAAATAGTGAGTTTCGATTTGAGACCAGTATAATAAATCTCATTGATTGTTATATTGTAAGAACACTGTGTGCACTGATTGGCTACTTATTTCGAGGCACATGAGTTGCACAGGTCGAAAGAGTTGATTGAATGAATGGTCTGCTAACAATTTGCTGCATTTTGAGAAAGTCAACCTTTGACTACATAGAAAAGATCCCAGGTCGCAGGGAGGACTTTCGTTCCCCACATTCAGAGGAAAGTCCCCTGTGACATTCATCAAGAATCACGTCAGCAAGCAATACCATGTGCTGGGGAAACAACACTTGCAGTGATTCCAATGCCAAACTCAAACAATAACTGCTGGTTTAATGCAGCAAATCAGATGATAGCGACCACTCCACAAGTTCCGAGTATGATAACCACGCGTAGTATTCAAGGAAACATCCACCTCCATCAATTGGAATATGACAGAGATAAGCGTCTTGCTAAATCTATTCATCATCTGTTTAAGGACATAACTAAAAACAAAAATAAAAGATGTTTCTCAGACATAGAGTTAAAGCCAAATCTCAGAGCAGCCCAAAGAGCTGTTGGAGTTCAATCTGGTGAACTGGTAGACGTAAATGAATACATCACAAAGTTAGCCGGCACATATCTGAGAATTAGGTGTAAAAAAATTGACACTTCCATTATTATAAAACGCACCAAGACATGCGTGGAGTGCAACCATCGCAACTCGGAAGAGGAAACCACTTACACATTGACGCTTCCTTTACCACGAGAAAAGGATTTTCATTCAAACGAAGTATTCTTGCCCCAATTAATCTCAGAATATATGTCAAGTAAGGAAGTGAAACAAGGCAAAACAAATTTGCTAAAGTAAACATCACTCCCACACAACAGAGCAGAATGAATTTGTATTACCTCCCAGCCTCCTGTTCATTTGCTTAGCCAGACATTTCTTTGATGACAACCTGCAAAGAACAGTAAAAATAACGACCCCTGTTCACTACTAAACTCCGGAATATTGCGAACTGAAAACTTTCGTCTGAATCATGAGGCAGTTCAACACCAGTAACATTGAGCGGACCCCTCCCTCAGCAGAGGGAACCGGGCTGAGCCTCCCGCACACCAACGCCTAAGCCTCCCATCATTTTCGACCCAGACTGTCCATTGAACCCCGAGAATGTCACCCAGTGACCCTTAGGCGAAACCAGAGGAGAGGGAAGCAGAAGTCGCCCTGCCACCCCAGTCCGCCAGTGCATCGACGGGGGGAACCAACGTGCCAGAGACGAGAGCTGCCTGGCAACAACCAGAACCAGCTCACCAAAAGAAGTGATAAGTGGCCACACCCTACTAATTCATTGTCCCAACTAACACTCCCCCCCCCCCCTCCTCCAGTAGAGTAAATTATTTGAAACAATCGGCACCACCCCGTTGGGGATAGGATTGCATACGTTGGCTCAGGCAAAGCAGTATTGATAACACTGAGAAGCTACCTCTGTATAAGCTTATGATTCAGGTATAGTGGTGATCAAACGCACTCGCCTTTCCTTGTTAATTTGATTTTAAATTGTTTTAATTCATTAATTGTTGAATGAATGGTGTGTCCTCTAGCTCCAGGTCGAGTAGACAACTAAGCTAACAGACCCTTTAGAACATAAAATCCAGTCTACTCGGGTTGACATGTCGAACTTGTGTCAAGTCCCTTCCCCGAGAGCGGAGGTTGGGGGTGGGCTAGAACGGAACTCACAACCTTCGCGTCATCAGCACGACGCTCTTCTTTTAATTAGATAGAAGATATTCTTTAATGACGAAGGCCTAATTGTTTAATTGTTGCAGGCAGTCAACATATTTTTTGGGGGCGTAGTGTGTGTGTGTGTGTGTGTGCCTATAATATTACTTATTAATGATAATAACAATATTGTAGAGTACATTGTTGTTAAGGTTTCAGTTACATTCAGATTTTTTTGTTGTTGTTGTCGTTGTTGCTGTTGTTGATGTTGTTTTGGGAAAGTATGCTATAGTCTCAACGAGTAACTGAGGGGGAGGTGTAAAATATATGGAGTTGATTTTAGACGAACAATTGTGGGGGATTTTCCGAAGACATTCTGGGTTTTTCGCAGGCCAGGCCGAATTTCTAGAAGCTTTCAGTAAGCCCCTCCCCCTAAAGTATCAGTTTGGGGTACCTTGACATCTCCAAGAGCCCCTGGGGATATTTGCCACCCTGGTAGATGGTTTATTGCTTTTGAATTTTGCACACTGAGGATTTTGTAGAGCTGTGCAGTAGTTTGTTAGTAGACGAACTAGTGATCACAGGACTCATTGAGGGGTCAAGTGGGGGCTACCAGTCCACCGAAGGCATGTTTTTGTGTCATATTTTCCAGGTAGAAAAGAAGGAGTTCGACCGGTTGGCTTCATTTCTTCACAGTAGCCTAGGATTAGCGGAGACGCGGTGGTATCACAAAAATCAGAAGTTAGACGAATTCGAACAGCAGTTCAGCTAGGTGGTGTTGCCGCATTTGATGCGGCAGTACTATGCGGTGCACTGTGCAGTTCACAGGGAGTGCAGCATCCACCAAAATCAGCGTGAGTATACCCACCCTTTGCTACTGCGATTCCCAGAGCTGACGCTAAGGCACAGTGTTCTAGGCTACATTAATGACACCCCGCACTGCTGTTGCACATCAGGTAGAGCACTGGAATAATTCTCCAGCCCTCACAGACAACACCTCTGGTCTGCCCAGCCATTCCCCGACCCTCCATGTCCATTCCCCCTGCAGAACTCGGTTCGCCTCTCCCAGTTTAGTGGGGACCCTAAACTGAAAGGGGGGAAAGTTGATGTTGAGCTATGAAAGTATTGTTACGGTCCCAGAGTTAGGCAAATTGGGACTCCACTTGAAAGTTGGTAGGGCAAGTCTTATGGGCGGACACATTAACTGAGAACATTGTTTGTATCTGTGGTTCTTCCTTTCCCCTTACCACGGACGAGCCCCCTAGAGTTTATCACCCCCAAGTAGACTCCCTGTCCCCAGACCAGACCACAAATGGTCATTGGTAACGGTCACTGTAGAATACAGTCATTGTATACAAGAAGGTGATGAATGATGCTTTGATGTTGTAAGAAATTAAGAGTGAGTGTTGGGGAGTATATCTTGGGACGCTGACTGGAGTAACAGGCAGTCTTGGAATGAGCACTGGCGTGTCATAGTCATGTAATCTTGCGAGCTCGAATAAAAGACCACTTTTGAGACATGAACCATCGAAATGACTGGTTGCCTGGTTTCTTCTTGTGTCCTTTAGAGTTTAACTCTAACTGTCTTGGGTACCAACTCGGCGGTCCCAACAGTATGAAGCAGAATGCCTCCAGCGGGATAATTCTAGTAGTTCTGAGGCGCTTGCCCGGCTAGTTGGGCGGTCGCTTAGAGGGGAAGCCAGTCAATTAGTTATGCACCTTGGCATTGACGCCACTGACAAATACGTGATAAACTCGCAGGGTTCTATGGGAAAGTGGAGTCCGGAGCCATCCTTCTCCAACAACTCTACGCTGCAAAGCAAGGCCCAGACGAAACAATTTCAGCCTTTAGTGCAAGATTACAACTAGCAATAGACAAAGCCAAGGGGCGAGGGGGTATATAGCCCCCCAAGCCAAAGACGAGACACTCCGGGGTGTACTTTGGAAGGCATTAAGTAGGGAAGCGATCAAAACGGCTATATGCCACACGATTTGATCACCTCCTTTGATGAGGTAGTGAGCGTTACAAGACTCATCGAACAGGAGCAGGAGGACTTTTTGTTTTTGCTATGTGTCTTATGCTGTGATAAGAATAGTTAACTGGAACATCAATTAATGTTCGTTTTATTGCGTACACATCTAACGTATTATAATTCAACACAGGCCTTTGTGACTGTGAATGAGACTACCCTTCTTTTAAAGAAGATATAATGAATAAAATCAAAGTGGAATCTAGATATATCTGCTTCGGGGGCAAGGGTACACGAGAGTATAATCCCATTCTTCGGCTCCTTCAGGACAAGAAAGGTTATATGAGAAAGAAATTTCTTAGCAATCAGACTGATGGACAGAAGAGAGGAAAGTAAAGTCAAATGTTTCATCTTATCTACATACTTGAACTTCTATACAACCTGCAAACAAGCGAACGGTCATGTTTGGAATTATTGGTACAATTGGATTAAAGTTCCTATAGATGCTGTCTCTCTCCTTCTCTCTCTTCTTCCTGAATTTTGTTGTTGTTCATTCTTTATTTCTTTCTTTCAGATTATCACTTCATTTTGTGCACGATCTGGCAGGAGCATGCCACGAAGAGGAAGGAATCATGTTACGATGAACCGTGCTGAGTTTATGAGACGGGGAAGAGTGTTTCTGCTCGAACTGCAGCAACGTCTTGACAATAGTGGGGCCAGGAATAGACAAGATATGGAAAATGCACTGCAAACATTGGAACAATTAAGACGACACGCTTCTTATTTTCAAGGACACGAAGTTTTGCTGGCATGGCTTGATAGATTAAATGAGTCACTTCGGCTAGAGCTCTTCAGTCGACTCCTTGAACATGATGTGTCACATTATCATTACATTCAACCGGGAGAAACTGGCCACCACAGAGGACGTATTCCTTACAACATTACAAGAGACCAACTACAGTTTTTCTTAAACGAAGGCTTTAGCATTACTCGGATAGCATATCTGCTGAGAGTCAGCCGTTATATGATTCATCGACGAATGCAATCATATGACACGAGGGGAACAACGTAGTCAAATATTAGTGACGATGCACTTGAGGCCAAAGTGTTATCTCTCCACAGCGTGTGATTGGGTCTTTACAACCTAATCACACTGATACATTTGTTGAACAAAAAATGCAAATAATTTTCTGGCTCCATGATATCATAGAACAACTTTCCCTTCTCCAATTACGGAATTTCCTGCGTTTTACTACTGGTTCGAATACAATGCCCGCTAGCGGAATCATAACGATAACCTTCAATTCCGACGTACACGAACATGAATTTGCGACCTCTCAGACGTGCTCGAACACACTGATTTTATCGAGGCATATTTACAGCTCACATTTTCTGAGGGACATTATCATCAATCTTGTAAACTCCGCAGAATTATGGGCTCAGTTTAGTAGAATATAGGTTATAGAACAATTGCATGTGTATTGTATACCAAGGAGGTACTAGGCAAAGCTAGTATGGATTTATTTCATGCAGAGCTAGACAGATTTTGCAACTGTATCTTTCGTTTTTCCTTACAATGACTTGAGAAAACTATTTGTACTTTCAATATAAAAATTATATGTAGTTGCTCCGTGAAAAAAACAAGCTATACCGTCCTACATTTGATTTTCACATGCTTTTAATACCCTGATTAAATCAGGGTATAAAAGTACCATTCAGTGACCGGTCGACAACTGGTGACGGAAAATTGAATATTGCGTGGAAATCCCGTCGCCCGTCGCCTATTCCGACGGAAAAATGAGTCAAATATCAATATCCTATTTTCAACTGAAAATGGAACACAGGATAATGGATTTGCTCTTAAATTCTGTTTTTCGCATTTCATTATAATGAAATGTCAAAAAATGACTCAAAATCCTATTTTCTGAACATTTCAAAAAATAGGAAATGAAAAACAGGATATCGGTTTGATATTCGTTTTTTCCATTTTCCATTTGCAACGAGCGACGGGATATTGAAGACCGCCCCAACGAATCAGGGTATTAAAGTACCATTCAGTGACCGGTCGAAAACTGGTGACAGAAAACCGAATATTGCGTGGTAATCCTGTCGCCCGTCGGCTATTTCAACAGGAAAATGAACCAGAGGTCAATATTTCAATGCTGACTGAAAACGGAAAACAGAATTACGGATTTTGTCTGAAATTCTATTTTCCACGTTTCATTAACATGAAATGGGGAAAAATGACTCAAAATCCTATTTTCTCAAGATTTGATAAAATAGGAAATGGGAAATAGGATATCGGTTCGATTTTCGTTTTTCTATTTTTCATTGCAACGAGCGACGGGATATTGAAGACCGCCCCCAACGGCAGTCATGCAGTATGTGGCGCGCTTTTTTGTAATCGTACACACTGTCCGTGTCTCGCTCCGCTCAGCCTAGGCCGGCCCTGGCCCTACAACATAGAACGTTACATTGTTTTCCTTCTGCTCCCCAGCTTGTTCTCGCTGACAACGTATTCCTATGGTACGATATGGCTCTCGAAGATCATAAGCATGACATTGCTACTTGGATTGCCAGTGGGATGGACTACGAGACAATTTCAGCCAAGCTGAAATTTCAAAATGGGGTTGAAAGGGGGGCGTCGGTTACAAATATCAAGAGACGCTGCATTGAGTGGGGAATTAATCCTGGGCGGCATCGCCGCAGCAGCAGGGATTGTTTAATTAGGGATTAAAGGATCCATCTTTCTGTTCGTGAGATGAATGTTGCATATAATATCACTAAAATTGGCTGCGAATAAACTTGTCTTATTGATCTATTGATGTATGTTTGCTAACAGGTGAACTTTCTTGTGTTTTTTGCACATCTCCCATGAAAACAAAAAGAAATCTGGTTAATAGGTCTGAACCATTAATCTAAAGCAATGTTCATTAGATTAAAGGAGGTACTTGCATATGGCAAAGGAATCGACACCCGTTCCTTTTGTTTTTTTCTGGAGGCAAACGAATTATACTAACTGAGCAAAATCACTGCCGATATGGAGAGGGTAAATGTGTTGCCCTTCCTACGACTGAAACTCGTACAAGGCTGTTAAAGAACTCGTTTGTTATCTAGATCTTTGGGTAACTCATGCGAAGCTCGACGTGAGTCGTATCGCGCTCGGCATGGTGCACTCGTTCACGCCTACGTCCTTGGCCCTACAGACTGCGCTGCATCAAGGAGGTGGGAAGAGCACCTCCCTGGTTACCACTAGTTTGCAGGCACAAACCCTTGTTGGTCGTATGTAGGAGTCTGCATGCGCCAAGACTAATACACGCACCACTACACTGCAGCCTGAAGCTTCAACACAGGGCCTATGGGACAGTGCCAAAGTGGTGAATGTAGTAGTCTTGGCGCAGACTCCTTTACGACCAACAAGGGTTTGTGCCTGCAAACTAGGTTACCTCTGACGATCACAATGATATACAGTGATATCAATTTATGTTCTAAAGCCGTAAACTCCAGAATATTGCGAACTGAAAACTTTCATCTGAATCATGAGGCAGTTCAACACCAGTAACATTGAGCGGACCGCTCCCTCAGCAGCGGGTACCAGGCTGAGCCTCCCGCACACCAACTCCTAAGCCTCCCATCATTTTCGACCCAGACTGTCCATTGAACCCCGAGACTGTCACCCAGTGACCCTTAGCCCTAAAGATGTGTTTGGTTCTGATGGGTAACGGGGTCTGTGGTGCGTGAATCAATGAAGAACAATACTATTACGAAGACTTGAAATAGCACAGATGCAGAGTGACATACCTTATGGGAAAGTTCGAACAATCGTTCAGCATTGCAATGTCACATCAGAAATGGAAAACGAAATATTAAATCGAAAGAAACAAGATATTTGCATAGGAAAAGAAAAATATCTGAAAATTGTTCTACTTCTCAGTAATGACTGGCTGAATGATAAAATTGTAAACGCATATGTAGAACTCTTGTTCAATAATGCACTAGGAATTTGACTTCTTAACTCCTTTACAATTTTCCCATACAACCGCTCTGTAGTAGGAGCACCCCTGTGGGGAATAGCGGGGCGTTCCATACACCCGTTATGGAGCTTCCCATAGACCCCTTGCGGGAGCCCATCCCGTATATAAGGGGGCAGGTTTCCCGACGCCATCAGTTGGTGCTCGGGTTAAAGGAAAGTCAGGTCTATGCTGTTTACTACGGATAATACCAGTGCCAACTCAACCAGATTGAAGTACAAGATCACAGACGGAAACAGGTGTCTATTTATATTTGTGGACGTGATCCAGGACTCGCTTAGGCGAAACCAGAGGAGAGGGAAGCAGAAGTCGCCCTGCCACCCCAGTCCGCCAGTGCATCGACGGGAGGAACCAACGCACCAGAGACGAGAGCTGCCTGGCGACAACCAGAACCAGCTCACCAAAAAAAGTGATAAGTGGCCACACCCTACTAATTCATTCTCCCAACTAACACTTCCCCCCCCCCCCCTTCCTCCAGTAGAGTAAATTATTTGAAACAATCGGCACCACCCCGTTGGGGATAGGATTGCATATGTTGGCTCAGGCAAAGCAGTATTGATAACACCAAGAAGCTACCTCTGTATAAGCTTATGATTCAGGTATAGTGGTGATCACACGCACTCGCCTTTCCTTGTTAATTTGATTTTAAATTGTTTTAATTCATTAATTGTTGAATGAATGGTGTGTCCTCTAGCTCCAGGTCGAGTAGACGACTAAGCTAACAGACCCTTTAGAAAATAAAATCCAGTCTACTCGGGTTGACATGTCGACCTTGTGTCAAGTCCCTTCCCCGAGAGCGGAGGTTGGGGGTGGGCTAGAACGGAACTCACAACCTTCGCGTCATCAGCACGACGCTCTTCTTTTGATTAGATAGAAGATATTCTTCAATGACGAAGGCCTAATTGTTTAATTGTTGCAGGCAGTCAACATATTTTTTGGGGGCGTAGTGTGTGTGTGTGTGTGTGCCTATAATATTACTTATTAATGATAATAACAATATTGTAGAGTACATTGTTGTTAAAGGTTTCAGTTACATTCAGATTTTTTTGTTGTTGTTGTCGTTGTTGCTGTTGTTGATGTTGTTTTGGGAAAGTATGCTATAGTCTCAACGAGTAACTGAGGGGGAGGTGTAAAATATATGGAGTTGATTTTAGACGAACAATTGTGGGGGATTCTCCGAAGACATTCTGGGTTTTTCGCAGGCCAGGCCGAATTTCTAGAAGCTTTCAGTAAGCCCCTCCCCCTAAAGTATCAGTTTGGGGTACCTTGACATCTCCAAGAGCCCCTGGGGATATTTGCCACCCTGGTAGATGGTTTATTGCTTTTGAATTTTGCACACTGAGGATTTTGTAGAGCTGTGCAGTTGTTTGTTAGTAGACGAACTAGTGATCATAGGACTCATTGTGGGGTCAAGTGGGGGCTACCAGTCCACCGAAGGCATGTTTTTGTGTCATATTTTCCAGGTAGAAAAGAAGGAGTTCGACCGGTTGGCTTCATTTCTTCACAGTAGCCTAGGATTAGCGGAGACGCGGTGGTATCATAAAAATCAGAAGTTAGACGAATTCGAACAGCAGTTCAGCTAGGTGGTGTTGCCGCATTTGATGCGGCAGTACTATGCGGTGCACTGTGCAGTTCACAGGGAGTGCAGCATCCACCAAAATCAGCGTGAGTATACCCACCCTTTGCTACTGCGATTCCCAGAGCTGACGCTAAGGCACAGTGTTCTAGGCTACATTAATGAACCCAGCACTGCTGTGGCGCATCAGGTAGTGCACTGGAATAATTCTCCAGCCCTCACAGACAACACCTCTAGTCTGCCCAGCCATTCCCCGGCCCTCCCCGTCCATTCCCCCTGCAGAACTCGGTTCGCCTCTCCCAGTTTAGTGGGGACCCCAAACTGAAAGGGGTGAAAGTTGATTTTGAGCTATGAAAGTATGAAGCAGAATGCCTCCAGCGGGATAATCCTAGTAGTTCTGAGGCGCTTCCCCGGCTAGTTAGGTGGTCGCTTAGAGGGGAAGCCAGTCATTTAGTTATGCACCTTGGCATAGACGCCACTGTTGGACAAATACATGATAAACTCGAAGGGTTCTATGGGAAAGTGGAGTCCGGAGCCATCCTTCTCCAACAACTCTACGCTGCAAAGCAAGGCCCAGACGAAACAATTTCAGCCTTTAGTGCAAGATTACAACTAGCAATAGACAAAGCCAAGGGGCGAGGGGGTATATAGCCCCCCGCGCCAAAGACGAGACACTCCGGGTCGTACTTTGGAAGGGATTAAGTAGGGAAGCGATCAAAACGGCTATATGCCACACGATTTGATCACCTCCTTTGATGAGGTAGTGTGCGTTACAAGACTCACTGAACAGGAGCAGGAGGACTTTTTGTTTTTGCTATGTGTCTTATGCTGTGATAAGAATAGTTAACTGGAACATCAATTAATGTTCGTTTTATTGCGTACACATCTAACGTATTATAATTCAACACAGGCCTTTGTGACTGTGAATGAGACTACCCTTCTTTTAAAGAAGATATAATGAATAAAATCAAAGTGGAATCTAGATATATCTGCTTCGGGGGCAAGGGTACACGAGAGTATAATCCCATTCTTCGGCTCCTTCAGGACAAGAAAGGTTATATGAGAAAGAAATTTCTTAGCAATCAGACTGATGGACAGAAGAGAGGAAAGTAAAGTCAAATGTTTCATCTTATCTACATACTTGAACTTCTATACAACCTGCAAACAAGCGAACGGTCATGTTTGGAATTATTGGTACAATTGGATTAAAGTTCCTATGCTGTCTCTCTCCCTCTCTCTCTTCTTCCTGAATTTTGTTGTTGTTCATTCTTTATTTCTTTCTTTCAGATTATCACTTCTTTTTGTGCACGATCTGGCAGGAGCATGCCACGAAGAGGGAGGAATCATGTTACGATGAA
Source organism: Diadema antillarum (assembly GCF_040938485.1). Lineage (NCBI taxonomy): Eukaryota > Metazoa > Echinodermata > Echinoidea > Diadematoida > Diadematidae > Diadema > Diadema antillarum. The sequence continues at coordinate 411,353 of NW_027271609.1, forward strand.
CCGTGCCGAGTTTATGAGACGGGGAAGAGTGTTTCTGCTCGAACTGCAGCAACGTCTTGACAATAGTGGGGCCAGGAATAGACACGATATGGAAAATGCACAGCAAACATTGGAACAATTAAGACGACACGCTTCTTATTTTCAAGGACACGAAGTTTTGCTGGCATGGCTTGATAGATTAAATGAGTCACTTCGGCTAGAGCTCTTCAGTCGACCCCTTGAACATGATGTGTCACATTATCATTACGTTCAACCAGGAGAAACTGGCCACCACAGAGGACGTATTCCTTACAACATTACAAGAGACCAACTACAGTTTTTCTTAAACGAAGGCTTTAGCATTACTTGGATAGCAAATCTGCTGAGAGTCAGCCGTTATATGATTCATCGACGAATGCAATCATATGACACGAGGGGAACAACGTAGTCAAATATTAGTGACGATGCACTGAGACCGAAGTGTTATCTCTCCACAGCGTGTGATTGGGTCTTTACAACCTAATCACACTGATACATTTGTTGAACAAGAAATGCAAATAATTTTCTGGCTCCATGATATCATAGAACAACTTTCCCTTCTCCAATTACGGAATTTCCTGCGTTTTACTACTGGTTCGAATACAATGCCCGCTAGCGGAATCATAACGATAACCTTCAATTCCGACGTACACGAACATGAATTTGCGACCTCTCAGACGTGCTCGAACACACTGATTTTATCGAGGCATATTTACAGCTCACATTTTCTGAGGGACATTATCATCAATCTTGTAAACTCCGCAGAATTATGGGCTCAGTTTAGTAGAATATAGGTTATAGAACAATTGCATGTGTATTGTATACCAAGGAGATACTAGGCAAAGCTAGTATGGATTTATTTCATGCAGAGCTAGACAGATTTTGCAACTGTATCTTTCGTTTTTCCTTACAATGACTTGAGAAAACTATTTGTACTTTCAATATAAAAATTATATGTAGTTGCTCCGTGAAAAAAACAAGCTATACCGTCCTACATTTGATTTTCACATGCTTTTAATACCCTGATTAAATCAGGGTATAAAAGTACCATTCAGTGACCGGTCGACAACTGGTGACGGAAAATTGAATATTGCGTGGAAATCCCGTCGCCCGTCGCCTATTCCGACGGAAAAATGAGTCAAATATCAATATCCTATTTTCAACTGAAAATGGAACACAGGATAATGGATTTGCTCTTAAATTCTGTTTTTCGCATTTCATTATAATGAAATGTCAAAAAATGACTCAAAATCCTATTTTCTGAACATTTCAAAAAATAGGAAATGAAAAACAGGATATCGGTTTGATATTCGTTTTTCCATTTTCCATTTGCAACGAGCGACGGGATATTGAAGACCGCCCCCAACGAATCAGGGTATTAACCCTATCTCTGTCACGGGCCGATTAAATCGGCCCAAAAACTGCAATAGAAATGCTTCGGCCGATATTATCGGCCCTATTTTGATTGACAGATTACTTCAAAGGCTATGACACTACCACTCTATAAACTCATTTGTGATTGGCTGACAGTGTAAGGAAACGATTTCCAGCGTGAAAAAAGCTTCCCCACCTTTAACCAATCAGGAAAGCTTTCTCAAAGTCCAAGAAATTGTGGTGGCCCCGCCCATTTTCATTTGCATTCAGAGTGCAATGTATTGTGTATAGTTTTGCCATGTGTGGAGAACTTACGCGAATCTGTATATGTGGGACTGTAATAGAGATCGCCGCGAGCGATGAAAAGATCGTACACGTGGGTCAATTTTCATCTATTCTATCAAAGTCAAAATAGTAAAACATGAAGTGAAAACATTCAGATTAGGGATTTCAACATCTCTGAATTCTGTGAAGGGGTATAGTTTCAGTAATATCGGCCTCATAAATGATCTAAAGAATAGATGAACACTGCACATGCAGTGCAGCAGTTGCAACTGTTTACTCAGCACTAACAGCAGTGCTATGGGTCTCTAGTTAGCCGGGGCCAGCGGGGCAGGTGTAAGGAGCAATAGGGTCACAGTAGCTTCCTGCTGGCAGCCTGAAGCTGTACAGTCTTGATGTTGGGGTATGTTTGACTGTTTATTATTATTACATGATGAAACCGTCACTATGTGAAACTTCAGTTCAATGTAGGTTTATCATAAAGAAAATGACTGCTGTGATAGTTAATTCTGTTTCAATAAAGAAAGTGCAGAAAGTTGTAGACTAGCATATGATGATCAACTGGAATGCATGGACACTCCAACGTCGAAATTTTCAATAACATTTTTTTATCCTTAGATTATCTTATCATTATGGCATTATCATAGGAAAACATTAATATAAATTTGAAAGAAAAAAAGCACAATTCAATTTATATTTTCAGCTTGACAAGATACAAACACGCTTTGTCTACTTTCAGGCCAACATCACTCACAAAATCAGAAATTACACAAAATGTGTGAAATCTAGGTTGTAATTGCCACAGACTTTTGTTCATAAAATGAAAAGTACTGATGCTATTGATAAAAAAATCATACCATCTGAAAGCTGAATAAATTCTCTACAACATCTATGAGACCTTTTTGTGATACAAGCTCATGTTGTGTGGAAAAATGAGGTGGTAACATGTAGAAATAAGTCTGCATTGATAATTATGTGACATAAGAGGGCGTCCTACTTAAAATTGAAGTGCGCCCTCACTCAGATTATTATGGAAAATGAAAGTTTAGACCATAAGCTTTCAAATGATGTATAACATGACACATTAATGTCAATAATAATAATCAGAAATGGCCATCAACAATCTTGTGTCTGTGCACTGCAAAATGTCTGAGCAGTCTGGCTACGGCGTATGTGACAGATATAGGGTTAAAGTACCATTCAGTGACCGGTCGAAAACTGGTGACAGAAAACCGAATATTGCGTGGTAATCCTGTCGCCCGTCGGCTATTTCAACGGGAAAATGAACCAGAGGTCAATATTTCAATGCTGACTGAAAACGGAAAACAGAATTACGGATTTTGTCTGAAATTCTATTTTCCGCGTTTCATTAACATGAAATGGGGAAAAATAACTCAAAATCCTATTTTCTCAAGATTTGATAAAATAGGAAATGGGAAATAGGATATCGGTTCGATTTTCGTTTTTCTATTTTTCATTGCAACGAGCGACGGGATATTGAAGACCGCCCCCAACGGCAGTCATGCAGTATGTGGCGCGCTTTTTTGTAATCGTACACACTGTCCGTGTCTCGCTCCGCTCAGCCTAGGCCGGCCCTGGCCCTACAACATAGAACGTTACATTGTTTTCCTTCTGCTCCCCAGCTTGTTCTCGCTGACAACGTATTCCTATGGTACGATATGGCTCTCGAAGATCATAAGCATGACATTGCTACTTGGATTGCCAGTGGGATGGACTACGAGACAATTTCAGCCAAGCTGAAATTTCAAAATGGGGTTGAAAGGGGGGCGTCGGTTACAAATATCAAGAGACGCTGCATTGAGTGGGGAATTAATCCTGGGCGGCATCGCCGCAGCAGCAGGGATTGTTTAATTAGGGATTAAAGAATCCATCTTTCTGTTCGTGAGATGAATGTTGCATATAATATCACTAAAATTGGCTGCGAATAAACTTGTCTTATTGATCTATTGATGTATGTTTGCTAACAGGTGAACTTTCTTGTGTTTTTTGCACATCTCCCATGAAAACAAAAAGAAATCTGGTTAATAGGTCTGAACCATTAATCTAAAGCAATAGGAGGTACTTGCATATGGCAAAGGAATCGACACTCGTTCCTTTTGTTTTTTTCTGGAGGCAAACGAATTATACTAACTGAGCAAAATCACTGCCGATATGGAGAGGGTAAATGTGTTGCCCTTCCTACGACTGAAACTCGTACAAGGCTGTTAAAGAACTCGTTTGTTATCTAGATCTTTGGGTAACTCATGCGAAGCTCGACGTGAGTCGTATCGCGCTCGGCATGGTGCACTCGTTCACGCCTACGTCCTTGGCCCTACAGAGTGCGCTGCATCAAGGAGGTGGGAAGAGCACCTCCCTGGTTACCACTAGTTTGCAGGCACAAACCCTCGTTGGTCGTATGTAGGAGTCTGCATGCGCCAAGACTAATACACGCACCACTACACTGCAGCCTGAAGCTTCAACACAGGGCCTATGGGACAGTGCCAAAGTGGTGAATGTAGTAGTCTTGGCGCAGACTCCTTTACGACCAACAAGGGTTTGTGCCTGCAAACTAGGTTACCTCTGATGATCACAATGATATACAGTGATATCAATTTATGTTCTAAAGCCCTAAACTCCGGAATATTGCGAACTGAAAACTTTCATCTGAATCATGAGGCAGTTCAACACCAGTAACATTGAGCGGACCCCTCCCTCAGCAGCGGGTACCAGGCTGAGCCTCCCGCACACCAACTCCTAAGCCTCCCATCATTTTCGACCCAGACTGTCCATTGAACCCCGAGACTGTCACCCAGTGACCCTTAGCCCTAAAGATGTGTTTGGTTCTGATGGGTAACGGGGTCTGTGGTGCGTGAATCAATGAAGAACAATACTATTACGAAGACTTGAAATAGCACAGATGCAGAGTGACATACCTTATGGGAAAGTTCGAACAATCGTTCAGCATTGCAATGTCACATCAGAAATGGAAAACGAAATATTAAATCGAAAGAAACAAGATATTTGCATAGGAAAAGAAAAATATCTGAAAATTGTTCTACTTCTCAGTAATGACTGGCTGAATGATAAAATTGTAAACGCATATGTAGAACTCTTGTTCAATAATGCACTAGGAATTTGACTTCTTAACTCCTTTACAATTTTCCCATACAACCGCTCTGTAGTAGGAGCACCCCTGTGGGGAATAGCGGGGCGTTCCATACACCCGTTATGGAGCTTCCCATAGACCCCTTGCGGGAGCCCATCCCGTATATAAGGGGGCAGGTTTCCCGACGCCATCAGTTGGTGCTCGGGTTAAAGGAAAGTCAGGTCTATGCTGTTTACTACGGATAATACCAGTGCCAACTCAACCAGATTGAAGTACAAGATCACAGACGGAAACAGGTGTCTATTTATATTTGTGGACGTGATCCAGGACTCGCTTAGGCGAAACCAGAGGAGAGGGAAGCAGAAGTCGCCCTGCCACCCTAGTCCGCCAGTGCATCGACGGGGGGAACCAACGCACCAGAGACGAGAGCTGCCTGGCGACAACCAGAACCAGCTCACCAAAAAAAGTGATAAGTGGCCACACCCTACTAATTCATTCTCCCAACTAACACTTCCCCCCCCCCCCCTTCCTCCAGTAGAGTAAATTATTTGAAACAATCGGCACCACCCCGTTGGGGATAGGATTGCATATGTTGGCTCAGGCAAAGCAGTATTGATAACACCAAGAAGCTACCTCTGTATAAGCTTATGATTCAGGTATAGTGGTGATCACACGCACTCGCCTTTCCTTGTTAATTTGATTTTAAATTGTTTTAATTCATTAATTGTTGAATGAATGGTGTGTCCTCTAGCTCCAGGTCGAGTAGACGACTAAGCTAACAGACCCTTTAGAAAATAAAATCCAGTCTACTCGGGTTGACATGTCGACCTTGTGTCAAGTCCCTTCCCCGAGAGCGGAGGTTGGGGGTGGGCTAGAACGGAACTCACAACCTTTGCGTCATCAGCACGACGCTCTTCTTTTAATTAGATAGAAGATATTCTTCAATGACGAAGGCCTAATTGTTTAATTGTTGCAGGCAGTCAACATATTTTTTGGGGGCGTAGTGTGTGTGTGTGTGTGCCTATAATATTACTTATTAATGATAATAACAATATTGTAGAGTACATTGTTGTTAAGGTTTCAGTTACATTCAGATTTTTTTGTTGTTGTTGTCGTTGTTGCTGTTGTTGATGTTGTTTTGGGAAAGTATGCTATAGTCTCAACGAGTAACTGAGGGGGAGGTGTAAAATATATGGAGTTGATTTTAGACGAACAATTGTGGGGGATTTTCCGAAGACATTCTGGGTTTTTCGCAGGCCAGGCCGAATTTCTAGAAGCTTTCAGTAAGCCCCTCCCCCTAAAGTATCAGTTTGGGGTACCTTGACATCTCCAAGAGCCCCTGGGGATATTTGCCACCCTGGTAGATGGTTTATTGCTTTTGAATTTTGCACACTGAGGATTTTGTAGAGCTGTGCAGTAGTTTGTTAGTAGACGAACTAGTGATCACAGGACTCATTGCGGGGTCAAGTGGGGGCTACCAGTCCACCGAAGGCATGTTTTTGTGTCATATTTTCCAGGTAGAAAAGAAGGAGTTCGACCGGTTGGCTTCATTTCTTCACAGTAGCCTAGGATTAACGGAGACGCGGTGGTATCATAAAAATCAGAAGTTAGACGAATTCGAACAGCAGTTCAGCTAGGTGGTGTTGCCGCATTTGATGCGGCAGTACTATGCGGTGCACTGTGCAGTTCACAGGGAGTGCAGCATCCACCAAAATTAGCGTGAGTATACCCACCCTTTGCTACTGCGATTCCCAGAGCTGACGCTAAGGCACAGTGTTCTAGGCTACATTAATGAACGCCGCACTGCTGTGGCGCATCAGGTAGTGCACTGGAATAATTCTCCAGCCCTCACAGACAACACCTCTAGTCTGCCCAGCCATTCCCTGGCCCTCCCCGTCCATTCCCCCTGCAGAACTCGGTTCGCCTCTCCCAGTTTAGTGGGGACGCCAAACTGAAAGGGGGGAAAGTTGATTTTGAGCTATGAAAGTATGAAGTAGAATGCCTCTAGCGGGATAATTCTAGTAGTTCTGAGGCGCTTGCCCAGCTAGTTAGGCAGTTGCTTAGAGGGGAAGCCAGTCAATTAGTTATGCACCTTGGCAGATGTAAGTTTGAGAAGTTTTCCTTCTTACTTGGACTTTTCTTTTTTTCTCTCTCTTCAATCATCCCATGGATGCTTCTTAGCATCTGACAACAAAGAGACCACTATGAGTTCAGTGGCCCTAGTTTTGGAGGTTTATACGAGGAGGGAGATAATCACCAGTGGTGACTGATGTTGGGCAGTCATACCAGGTCTAAGGTCATACTGATAAGAAAGGAATTTGGTTTGGGAGGCTGGAATAGAGAGAGAGTAGAATAAGAAATAGACAGTGTAGCATGGACTAGAGGAGAATATACAGCACAGGAGGAAACATATGGTAGCATCAGTATACTACAAGTTCAGTCTCCTCCAGTGTTTGAAGCAGGGAAGAAGTGCTCTTCTTGTCTGCGGCATGGGACAACACCCACCAGCTCAACACCGAATGTAACTTTGAATGGGAAGGAACTCCATCGACCATGTGTTTGATATATTGAACGGAACTCAACTCCATACTCTTTCTGGTTAACTTTCGCCATAAATTTTTAAATTCTCGCTTTCCTCTGTGCGTCTACGAGCTCATTGACTGTCTTTTCATCCTAAGTATTTTATGTGATAGCGGAGTGCTCCGGTGAAGTAAGTGTTTTTTTTATTTTTTTGTTGCAGCAATTAATCCAGTTTCAAGTTTGTCTATAAATACTGTTGTTTGTTGCTTTCTGTATTCATATTTACCTAGAATAAACCTGTGGTAGCTTTTCACCATGAACAGTAGACAATTCACTTGTCGTTCTTTTGACAACCGCTTGTACGATTAACCCACAGCTTACACATAGACGCCACTGTTGGACAAATGCATGATAAACTCGAAGGGTTCTATGGGAAAGTGGAGTCCGGAGCCATCCTTCTCCAATAACTCTACGCTGCAAAGCAAGGCCCAGACAAAACAATTTCAGCCTTTAGTGCAAGATTACAACTAGCAATAGACAAAGCCAAGGGGCGCGGGGGTATGACGATGCACTTGAGGCAGAAGTGTTATCTCTCCACAGCGTGTGATTACATCTTTACAACCTAATCACACTGATACATTTGTTGAACAAGAAATGCAAATAATTTTCTGGCTCCATGATATCATAGAACAACTTTCCCTTCTCCAATTACGGAATTTCCTGCGTTTTACTACTGGTTCGAATACAATGCCCGCTAGCAGAATCATAACGATAGCCTTCAATTCCGACGTACACGAACATGAATTTGCGACCTCTCAGACGTGCTCGAACATACTGATTTTATCGAGGCATATTTACAGCTCACATTTTCTGAGGGACATTATCATCAATCTTGTAAACTCTGCAGAATTATGGGCTCAGTTTAGTAGAATATAAGTTATAGAACAATTGCATGTGTATTGTATACCAAGGAGGTACTAGGCAAAGCTAGTATGGATTTATTTCATGCAGAGCTCGACATATTTTGCAACTGCATCTTTCGTTTTTGCTTACAATGACTTGTGAAAACTATTTGTACTTTCAATATAAAAATTATATGTAGGTGCTCCGTGAAAAAAACAAGCTATACCATCCTACATTTGATTTTCACATGCTTTCATAGGATGGTTAGACCAATATTGAAACTGTGCGAACCTGACGTTAAGACTTTCTCCATGGATAGCTTAGAAGTTCGTTGAAAGACGTGAAAATGAAAAAAATTTCTGACGATCACAATGATATACAGTGATATCAATTTATGTTCTAAAGCCCTAAAGATGTGTTCGGTTCTGATGGGTAACGGGGTCTGTGGTGCATGAATCAATGAAGAACAATACTATTACGAAGACTTGAAATAGCACAGATGCAGAGTGACATACCTTATGGGAAAGTTCGAACAATCATTCAGCATTGCAATGTCACATCAGAAATGGAAAACGAAATATCGAATTCAAAGAAACAAGATATTTGCATAGGAAAAGAAAAATATCTGAAAATTCTATGAAACTACTTCTCAGTAACGACTGGCTGAATGATGAAATTGTGAACGCATATCTAGAACTTTTGTTCAATAATGCACTGGGAATTTGACTTCTTAACTCCTTTACAAGTTTCCCGTACAATCGCTCTATAGAGGAACTGGCAGTTCATGCAATTCGTCGTCACAGGGTTTCCAACAAAGATAGCATTGTAATGCCGATCAATGACTCTCAAGGAAAACATTGGTTACTGTTAGTTGTGCACACAAGTCATCATCATATTGAAGTGTTAGATTCTCTAGGCAAGTCCCTTCACACTTACACCGACTTATTCAAGGTTACACTCTTCATATCTGCACACCTTGCCGTAATAGACCCATCTAGATCCATTGATTCCTTTTCCTGGACTGTTTCTTTTCAGTCACTTCGAGACGACTTTCCAAAACAAGTCCATGGGATTAACTCTGGTGTGTTTGTTGCAATTTTTGCGAAGTGTTTGCTGACAAGGAGTAGAATAATTTGTCCATACACAGAGGAATTCTTAATGACATTTAGAAAATGTATGGCATATGAGTTAATTTCGGGATCTGTTCTCGATTGTTAAGAGGAAAAGCCCTCCAACATCCAGAGAAGCATTACTCATTTAAGAAAACCAAAGAATAGAAAATAATTCTTCTGCAGAGACGAACATCAAGACCAATGATCAACTAAGCGATTGTGATGATTGTAATGCAAAATCCATGTTAGATGAACAGAACGGCACAGAAACAAAGCATTCCCAGAAACAAAACATTCCCTCAATGACAAAACCCTACAAACAACTAAGAAGGAACATGAGAATAATATTTCTCAAGCACGTCCCGGCTCCATTTGTTGCTCGTAACAAAAATTGGCGTCCCGGACAGGATTCGCAGCTCATTGGTCATTGACAACCCCCTCGCCGGAGGACATGATGGAGATATCAACGGAGATCAAGGTTCTGAATGAAAATGATCTTGTGGCCAAACAAGTGGAAGAACGGGTCTAAGGGCCTATAAGGAATTGATCTTCACTGATGTTGAGGAGAGGGATACCTCAACATTGCCGTATGGACTCGTTCTCCAATCTAATCTTGTTAGGGTGCCCTCCTCGGGAAGAGTTCCAGGCAATGGCAAAATTCAGCAACAGTGATGTCCATGCAGCTCCATGGATGCCAAGTACCCAGAAGATGGACCTGAGTCAGCTCCACTCCCAAGGCGTTCGGCTATGCTGCAGGGAAAGCTGCCACCAACCGTTACTGAGGAGATCCTTGCAGACGTTAGCAAGTCGCACTTGCTACTCCAGGACTTTTCTCTACTCTCGGGTAGACATTAAGTATCTCATAAATTGATATCAAATAATCACGTTTTATTGATATGTTGCCAGGAATGCCAACATGAAGCAGGGGAGAGTATAACATTGTGTTTTTTGGGGGGAGGTTTTGATAAAACAAAAGGAAAAAAAGATTTCTGAGAATCAAAATTAAAACAAAAAGTAACAAAGAAATAAGTTTTCTGGGAAATGAGTCACCCTGCTTCATTCAGAAAGTCCAATCCTTCTGGTCACATTCTCCACTTTTACTTGCCAAAATTGGGCATAATGTCCACTCTCTGCCCTCCTTGGGTCAAGCTATGACCTCATAGCCCTCCACCCAAACAAAGTAGCAGTAACAGTGACGTAGGACTGTGCGTCGGTGGATTGGAATTTAAACTTAAAATGTATTTGGGAAGGGTCTTAAACCCAATAAATAGAGTAGTCTTCCTCTCCTTACTTTATATTGGAATCTTTGACAACGGGAAATCATCGAGATATTGTGAGCAGAATTCGTGAGAGTCAGCTATCTTCGTCTCTGGCAGGGGGCTTGTTTGGCTTGTTCAGGGATGAGCAGAACCTGCAAATAAATAAGAACATCAGTGACCAACATTGCGAGTCCCGGCTCCATTTGTTGCTCGTTACAAAAATTGGCGTCCCGGACAGGATTCGCAGTTCGCTGGTCATTGACAACCCCCTCGCCGGAGGACATGATGGAGATATCAACGGAGATCAAGGTCCTGAATGAAAATGAGCTTGTGACCGAACGAGTGGAAGAACGGTCATGCTGTACATGGTCTATGACATCGTCTACCGGACTGTAAGGAAGCGTTTGTCACTGTTGTTGAGGAGAGAGATACCTCGACTATTGCAGTATGGACTCGTTCTCCAACCTAATCTTGTTAGGGTGCCCTCCTCAGGAAGAGTGCCCTCCTCAGGAAGAGTTCCAGGCCATGGCAAAATTCAGCAACAGTGATGATCTTCAGACATTAAGCAGGACTCCAAGAGCCCATTCTGTATAAAATTGATGAAAAAACTTGTCATTGCAAATCCAAAGTGGAAAACAATTTGATTCCGACTGGTTCCTGTTTCTGGTAGGATTGATTGGTACATAATTGTTTCGGTCGGATAAAAATTGCTTCGCGATCAAACATTGCGCTGGAACGAAAATGGCAATTGCACGCGGAACGGCCTCTCATATTACGCAAATTCAGCCAATAGCTAATGCGCAGCCCACGGCTGAATTCTCTACCGTACATTACGAGATAAAATTTGGTAGTAAAGCTTCCCACGTTTAGACCATAAAGAAATGAACGTTCTGAGAAGTCTTAACTTTGGATGTCTCATGAAATAATTGGTCATTACCATGCCAACATATTGAAGAGATAGCAGCATTAATCCATTGGTTACACCAAAATGAGCATGAGATCAGGCATTATATATATACATATATATAAGTTCTTCCCCTTAGTAATACAGATAATTAAGTGCAAATAGTTCAATCTGATTGATGAGAAAAAACTTTAATAATAATTATTACATTTTTCTTGACAGACCACTATAGGGACATCCCCATTGTGAGCGCAGATACTGCAAGGCGGGAGCAGTCGGCACTGAAAGCTCTGTAGAGGCACACTGACCACAGACAGGGCTTCAGTGATATCCTTTGGGACATGTGTACAGTGCAAGCGGATGCAATGCCTGTACTGTATCCCTTGCCCAGTTGGCACTAGTAATCCCAATGAACACGGCAGGTGAGATAACCCTATCGCTTAAATGATAATCAAATCAGATTGGCAATTGCTTGTAATATATTCAAGATTCAGTTGATACTTTCTTTGTTATTATTAGTTTTAGTTTTTTTAGTTTACCTTATTCTTTGTTTAAATTGAATGTAAGACTAACTTGCTTATCTAAATTACTGATTTTTCCAGATTGTGAGAGAGGCTTCTCTTCACTGAAGAGAATTAAAAGGGACGACCGTGCCCGGCTGACCCAGGACACCCTCAACTCACTCACGATGGTCAGTGTGGAGGGTTCCCCACTTCCTGCCAGTGACTTCCCCTTCGACAAGGCTGCGGAAGACTGGGCCAGTCTTAGGAACAGGAGCATTGAGTTATGAACAGGTGGACCTGTACATTCAAACTACATTTCAAGATAACTCTCTGAATATCATATTACAAGAAAATGTTCGACTGATATGTCAAACTAAGATCTCACAAAAGTTTGTTAATCTTTGTTTTCCTGAAAAATGGTGTTACTTATTACTGAATAATAACACTAATAAAATACATGTACAAGATAGCGGCATGCGGATAGATCATATTGAAGTTTGAACTACATCCTACATTTTATGCATGGAGCTCCATGATTTATATAAAATCTTGTTTGAATCCTGGTTGATAGGCTTTAATTACCATCAGTATCGCATTTTCCCCTTAGGACTCACTGGACCTCAAGATATGGTAACTAGAACTTTTACTTGTAATACACTTAATTAAAACATTGCATACTCTATGCACTTTGCTACTTCATATTAACAATAAAACGGAAATCTCCAGTCCAGGCCTGCTCCAGTCTCCAGAGTCCAGTGAAAGTTTGTGAAACAGACAGTGATGACCGACGTCATACTCAAGTTGATTCCACCTGGCGTAATGCTGCTAAGCACTAGCTGTAGCAGTTGGGTTGAATCGCTACAATACCTCTTCCAGTTCAGGCAATGTTCAGACAATTTTATGAGTGCCATAAATGAACAAAAATTCTTGAAATATCTCTTCTAGGTTAAGAAAGAATGTGTATTTTTCTTTCAAGGCAAGACTATAAGATCATTTAAACAAGACTGTTAAACATACTCAATATACTGCTAACTAGCTTTTGTATTATTAATTTGAAAATAGAGCTTTATTGCAAAGTTAGACACTTGGAGAAAAAAGAAAGAGCATATAATATTACAGACTTAGAAACAAATATCATTAGCTTGAATGGATATTCATAAAATTCATATTTGATTATTTCAAAACACATGAAAAACAGAACATTGACTACATTGACCGTTTCACATACTTTCAGTTCTCACATAAAAATCAGGGTAGTATTTACGATATGCATAGGCCTTTATTGATGAACAGATAGTGGAGTGAACGGACATAGTTCTGGCGTGCTCTTGACTTTTACTTCCCCGGAATTCACATACACCTTACTTTTTCACATCTCTACCGAGAATGTTGTCTGAACGTGACAAGGAAAAAAGAGACTTCCATCTTCGAAAACAAACTGGAAATAAATCACGCTCAAAAACCAAGCCAAATGAAATCGAAACTGAAGAAGTGTGATTGGGGAGTCTTCTCATGATGAATTGCCAGATCCCTCGGTGCCGACCAAGGAACCCAGCATTCCTAGCGGCTCCGCCCAACAAACTGCGCAGAACCAGAGCGACTCGTCCATACGGGAGCTTATGTCCATGATGACTGATCTGAAAGAAACTATCACAACAAAAATGGACACTGTCCTTTCGGAAGTGGTTTCCTTTAAGAGAGACCTAGCCGAAGTCAAAAAGAACATTGCAGAAATGGAGCACAGCGTAGCTGACACCTCGGACAGGATCGCCAAAGTTGAAGATAGTAAGTTGCCCAACCTGAGAAAAGAAATAGACAAAGTACGATATGATATTGTGAAGGAAACACCCTCGATCTTCTTTGATTAAATTAATTTTTTTAAAATCCCCCCCCCCCCCGATTCATTTCCAAATTCTACAGCATTAAGAGATATGTAAGTGCGTTCTGAGTGAGTGTACATACACACGGTACGACGAAAGGTCAAGGTGACCTTGTTTTTTCTACAATGTTACTCTGTAGTGTACAGTGTATACATAGCCATGTATTGCATACGTACGGTGTGCGAAGACGGTACTTCACCCCATAAAAGTGACCTGATTTTTCTTAATTTCGAGTGACAGACTGCAATCCGTTCTTGAACTCATAGATCATACAGAGGCCTGTTGTTTAAAAATGAGAGCAGAGTACAGTCTTCCACGAGAAGACGAGAATTCATGTGATGTTCATGTGACAGCCATACAGGTTATTCCATATGTGGGACTGGTATCTAGGCAGTATTATGATCGAGAGCTACGCCAAATGTGAAATCCATATTCATACGTGCTATAATAAATTGAATGGGTTGTAGTTGTTTCTCACAACAATTATGATTACTAAGCAAGATATTTCCAGGATAAATACTAGTTTTTGTTATTTCAACACCAGATTCCCCATGACAGATTTGAATCTCCCACAGTACAAGTTTGATGCGTGCGCAATTTATTCCCCATAAATATTTATTAGTTCGTGGGTGTCGTATTACATAACACTGAACCAACGATAATTACAGATCGGTCCGAGGGTATATAAAGGGGTCGTCTGAACAAGAAAATTTGTCTTGTCGAGAGATAAGGCGTACAGCAAGAGCAGAAGAAAGAAGAAGAAAACAGATAGCCTCTAACCTAAACAGATAAACAGTTTCCCCTACAGTTAGTGAACCCCCATTCGACAAGAGTAGAAAATGTCCTCATATATTTTGTTGTTAGGATTATAGATCCTATTTATTGTCAGTGCATATAAATACAGATAAGATATAAGATACCATGTATTTGATTTTGCAGTCAGAATTACAACAAGAAACTCTGCTAAATCTTTCATGGAATATTTTGATTGAGTGATGAAGAGATAAAATTTGTGGAATATTTTGTGGTCTATTTCTGTGTATTTTGTACAGAAGTTGATAGATGACAGTATGTAAAAATATAGAAAGTCAACAGAAATGATTAAGTGATAAGAAGTCTCGTATTTTGGTACATACAGACTGTATATAAATTTATTGGGAATTCTCTCTTGTTTTCGTTTGTAGGGCTTTACACCAAACATTTCATAGATCGCAAATTAAATAGTCATGACAGTCACTTACGTGCTGCGTTCAGCAGTGACGTAATGGGTACATGTATGTTAGGTCAAGCGTACATCCGTCGCTTATGCAACAACCCAGAGATATGTGGTTATTATGTGATAGAAACTTTGGTACATCCCATTGCATTATGCAACAACCATGCAGTTATGTTATTGTTATTAAGTGTACACACCGCTGCTCTATGCAACAACCAGAAATGTGTATTGTCATGTGATAGAATTCTAGAGAGGATATTCTGTCGGTATAAATTGCAGAAATTTCAGTCATGAGTGATTATTATCAATATATCAGTGACGGAAACATTGAGGATGTTTTATAGGAATATGTGAGGTTGTCCGTTGCTATGTGATTGAGTTAGTTGGAGTTAGTTGTTAGTTGTGATACTTTCTCTGTTATTATTAGTTTTAGTTTTTTAGTTTACTTAATTCTTTGTTTAAATTGAATGTAAGACTAACTTGCTTGTCTAAATTACTGATTTTTCCAGATTGTGAGAGAGGCTTCTCTTCAATGAAGAGAATAAAAAGAGACGACCGTGCCCGGCTGACCCAAGAACGATGCGTGCGCAATTTATTCCCCATAAATATTTAGTAGTTCGCGGGTGTCGTACTACATAATACTGAACCAATGGTACTTACAGATCGGCCCGAGGGTACGTTGTATATAAAGGGTTCGTCTGAACAAGAAAATTTGTCTTGTCGAGAGATAAGGCGTACAGCTAGAGCAGAAGAAAGAAGAAGAAAACAGATAGCCTCTAACCTAAACAGATAAACAGTTTCCCCTACAGTTAGTGAACCCCCATTCAACGTGAGTAGAAAATGTCATCATCTATTTTGTTGTTAGGATTAGAGATCCTATTTATTGTCAGTGCATATAAATACAGATAAGATATAAGATACATGTGGTTAATGTGATAGAAACTTTGGTACATCCTATTGCATTATGCAACAACCATGCAGTTATGTTATTGTTATTAAGTGTACACACCGCTGCTCTATGCAACAACCAGAAATGTGTATTGTCATGTGATAGAATTCTAGAGAGGATATTCTGTCGGTATAAATTGCAGAAATTTCAGTCATGAGTGATTATTATCAATATATCAGTGACGGAAACATTGAGGATGATGTTTTATAGGAATATGTGAGGTTGTCCGTTGCTATGTGATTGAGTTAGTTGGAGTTAGTAGTTAGTTGTGATACTTTCTTTGTTATTATTAGTTTTAGTTTTTTAGTTTACTTAATTCTTTGTTTAAATTGAATGTAAGACTAACTTGCTTATTTAAATTAGTGATTTTTCCAGATTGTGAGAGAGGTTTCTCTTCAATGAAGAGAATCAAAAGAGACGACCGTGCCCAGCTGACCCAAGAACGATGCGTGAGCAATTTACTCCCCATAAATATTTAATTTTTCGCGGGTGTCGTATTACATAACACTGAACCAGTGGTAATTTTGGATCGGCCCGAGGGTATATAAAGGTGTCGTCTGAACAAGAAAATTTGTCTTGTCGAGAGATAAGGCGTACAGCTAGAGCAGAAGAAAGAAGAAGAAAACAGATAGCCTCTAACCTAAACAGATAAACAGTTTCCCCTACAGTTAGTGAACCCCCATTCAACGTGAGTAGAAAATGTCCTCATCTATTTTGTTGTTAGGATTAGAGATCCTATCTATTGTCAGTGCATATAAATACAGATAAGATATAAGATACATGTGGTTAATGTGATAGAAACTTTGGTACATCCCATTGCATTATGCAACAACCATGCAGTTATGTTATTGTTATTAAGTGTACACACCGCTGCTCTATGCAACAACCAGAAATGTGTATTGTCATGTGATAGAATTCTAGAGAGGATATTCTGTCGGTATAAATTGCAGAAATTTCAGTCATGAGTGGTTATTATCAATATATCAGCGACGGAAACATTGAGGATGATGTTTTATAGGAATATGTGAGGTTGTCCGTTGCTATGTGATTGAGTTAGTTGGAGTTAGTAGTTAGTTGTGATACTTTCTTTGTTATTATTAGTTTTAGTTTTTTAGTTTACTTAATTCTTTGTTTAAATTGAATGTAAGACTAACTTGCTTATTTAAATTACTGATTTTTCCAAATTGTGAGAGAGGCTTCTCTTCAATGAAGAGAATCAAAAGAGACGACCGTGCCCAGCTGACCCAAGAACGATGCGTGCGCAATTTATTCCCCATAAATATTTAATTCTTCGCGGGTGTCGTATTACATAACACTGAACCAGTGGTAATTTTGGATCGGCCCGAGGGTATATAAAGGGGTCGTCTGAACAAGAAAATTTGTCTTGTCGAGAGATAAGGCGTACAGCTAGAGCAGAAGAAAGAAGAAGAAAACAGATAGCCTCTAAACAGATAAAGAGTTTGAATTGCTTCCCATTCCCCCTACAGTCAGTGAACCCCCATTCAACGTGAGTAGAAAAGGTCCTCATATATTTTGTTGTTAGGGTTATAGATCCTATTCATTGTCTGTGCATATAAATACAGATAAGATATAAGATACCATGTATTTGATTTTGCAGTCAGAATTATGACAAGAAACTCTGCTAAATCTTTCATGGAATATTTTGATTGAGTGATGAAGAGATAAAATTTGTGGAATATTTTGTGGTCTATTTCTGTGTATTTTGCAAAGAAGTTGATAGATGACAGTATGTAAAAATATAGAAAGTCAACAGATGATTAAGTCATGAGAAGTCTCGTATTTTGGTACATTTATAAATTTATTGGGAATTCTCCTTCTTTTCTTTTGTAGGGCTTTACACCAAACATTTCATAGATTGCAAATTAAATAGCCATGACGGTCACTTACGTGCTGCGTTCAGCAGTGACGTAGTTAGTACGTTAGGTCAAGCGTACATCCCATTGCATTATGCAACAAATAGATCACACATATTATCGTAATATCATAGCATTTTAGAGTACACATCTGCTAGACAAACGAATCAAATATGTTATTGTCAGTGAGAATTTAAGCGTACACACCGTCGCTTATGCAACAACCCAGAGATATGTGGTTAATGTGAAAGAAACTTTGGTACATCCCATTGCATTATGCAACAACCATGCAGTTATGTTATTGTTATTAAGTGTACACACCATCATAACATCTCTGTCGAAAGTATTTTGAAGACAAGAATGAGAAAGCGAGAAAGAAAAAAAAACTGACCAATCAGAATACATGGTCGTAAGCAAACATTTCAGTGGTACAGACGCCAACAGGTATATAAACATCTTCCTCCAACAAGAACCAAGAAAATCTCGACTCCGACTAAAACTATGGTAAAGTTATCTATTCAACAATGACGAACTCTTGTTCAATTTCATAAGCAAGGTCTAACAACAACACAAATTCTAAGGGAAATTGAGAAGCTTGGCTTTAAAACTTCACGAACCACCGTCTTAGCAACAATACAAAATTTCAAACAGACTAATACGCTGGCAGACAAAGCCCGATCAGGCCGTCCACCCGCTTTTAAGAAAGAGCATAAACGTTTCCTCAACAACAAACGGCTTGAAAATAGGGAGTTAACTGCTCCCAAACTAACACAATTCGTAAATGAACAATTCGGAACAAGCTTTTCCACTGGAACAATAATCCACGCACGGCTCCATCTTGGTTGGGTTGCCACCAGAACTCATTACGGACAATTAATTCGTCAAGTGAACAAGGCAGGCTTGTTTGGCTTTCGCAATAAATGTGCTAGAAAATAGAGACAATTTTAGAGACGCGATTTTCACTGATGAGTCATCGTTTCAGCTTGAAAACGTTGGGACTTTTCAGTTCAGACTAAAAACAGAACAACTGAAGAAGAAGGGGAAGCCCAACATCCCACCAGACATTCATGCATGGGGAGGAATAAGCAGGCGCGGTGCCACGAAACTGTTGATATTTGATGGCATTATGAAGACGGATTTTTTTATCAACGATATCCCAGCATACACTCTGCTCCCCTTCATATGGGAGAAATACCACAACGCACCGTGTCGGCTTGTGCAAGACAACGACCCGAAGCATGCGAGCCGAGCTGCCAGGTCATTTTTGATGATTCCTCATATGCATCCAGTTCTTCTGATTTATCAAATTATACACCCGAAAGCACTTCTGAAGAAGACAATTCCTCAAGGATCGATGATGAGGAGTGGACCAGTCCCACTAGTCCAAATTCGTTTGGGGAGGGAACATCCACCCAGAAGCGAAGGAAAAAGTATGTATCAATACATTGGTTTTGTTTTGTGACTATTATACATGACGTTTGACAGTAGTTGTTGATTAATTAGGAGTTGATTTGTCTTAAGATTACAAAGAATGAAGTAGAAATAACCATTTAGGCCTACATGTACTTTCATCTTCAGAGTTTGTATTTGTAGTGATTTTCACGTAAGAAAGTTTCTGTCATGATGCATTCTTCCGACAAGTTAGAATAAATGATCTTAGATATTTTACATTGTTAGTGAAATGAAAATATTAAATGAGAATGTTACTCATCTTTCTCATCAACATTATCATCATGATTGATAAATATACTTATACCATACAATATTTGTAAATAGATTTTCTTGTCTCGTATAATTTTTCAGGGTACAGCGGAAGAAGAGTGCCAAAGCACTGAAGCGGACATACTCAGGCAAAGTGAAGACATCCCAACTCCCAGGTGAGATGTCTGGACACTTTCCTTTGTTTATGACAATCACCTATCTTTTTACTGCTCTTGAAATTAGAGGTTGTCCAAAGAGTTTAGCTCTCTGTGCTTTATGTACTACTGTCTTTCTCAACACTAGGATACGACAAGACTTTCATTTTGTTGCATCATTTCAGAAAATTCAAATCATACGATGATGAAGATTCCAGCCTGCACAACCCTCCTCCTTTTGCCCATGAACACTGCACTGGTCCACAACTTCCTGCAAACACAAGGCAGCAGATCCAGAAATTTTTGACAGCTCTAGATTTTTTCAAATTGTATTTTACTTTGTCCATTGTCCAACAGATCTCTGACTTTACAAATATGTATGCCGATGCCCATAAAGATGAGGAGAGCGCATATACTTGGAGAGACATTACGCCTGAAGAATTTTACCAGTACTTGGGTCTCGTCATCTTTATGGGCATTGTGCGGTTATCAAATGTCCAGAACTATTGGTCAACAAGTCCCTTGTATAATTTTCCCCTCCCACATTCTACTATGTCCTTCAAAAGATTTCAGACCATCAATGCCTTTCTACATATTGTTGATCCCACATCAGACTCTGATAGAAGAAACAAACTCCGGAAGGTTGAATTTCTAACTACCCAATTCAAAACTGTATGTTAAGAACTCTACATCCCCCGAAAACATGTTTGTATTGATGAAAGGATGGTAAAGTCCAAAAGCCAATCTGGGATTAGACAGTACATAAAGAACAAGCCTGTGATAATTTGGTATAAAGATTTAGGTAATGGCAGAGTCACAGTCAGGGTACACTGTAGACTTCGACATGTACATAGGGGGAAAAGGAAAGGGGAAGGGTTAAAAAATGAATGCAGAAAAGGGCTTGGGTACCAAGCTGTGATGAAGTTGTGTGAATCCCTCAAAAAGGATGGATATCACATTTATTTTGACAACTTTTTCACCACCGGTCCACTTCTTGAAGATCTGTCTAAAAAGAGGGTTTTTGGCCTGTGGGACTATGTAAAAAGGGAGATTAGGTTATCCAGCAGACTTCAAAGGTTCATACAAATAATGGAACAAAAAAGCCAAAAAAGGGGATATGAGGTGGTACAGGAAGGGGAAAAGCTTGTGGTACAGTGGAAAGACAAAAGAGTAGTTACTATAATGACAACAATACATAATGCTAACAGTTCGGATACTGTGAACAGGAATGTTAGAGTAGGGGAAAAATGGGGAAAAATTGAAGCAAGGCGTCCACATGCAGTTCGGAATTACAATAAATACATGGAATGAGTAGATTGGTCTGACCAACTGTTGGGAAAATTTCACTGTCTATGGAAAGTGAATCGGTGGTGGAAAACAATATTTTTTCACCTTATTGATGTTGCAATTGTAAATTCATTTATTATGTTTCGGGCGTGTGCAATAAAATACAACATCACAGCTTTGACACAAAAAAAAAATAATTTGGTCACCTTGCTTTCAGAGAAGAATTAGTTGAACAGTTAACACAGAAAATTGCAGTGCAAGAAGATGACACAATTTGAATCCACCAATACCAGCTTGATAGTAGATTTGTAAAAGAAACTGCAAGTGGTGCTAAATGACAGAAAAAAAAAAATGATGAAGGGAAAGGAAAGGAACGCAATGTTCAGTCATTTTGCAAAGTATGTGATGTTCATTTTTGCCATTCCTCGAAAAGAGATTGCATGAGATTGTCCCATGAATTTGATAATAGGCATATCCTCAATCACATACTGTCAGGAAAATAATCAAATTTGCTATTACATGTACTTTACACTCTCATAGAGGTACATGTCTTTTTTCTTGAAGTGCATGGTTGTTGTATTCTACAAAAGCGATCAACTTTTGTATTTATATTGCATGTATATGTGACTTCAATATGTGTTTACCTTTTTTATGAATTTTTTGCATGAATTCCTTGTTCATACATGTCATAATGCTGTCTCATGTGCTTCCTACTGTCAAATGAAATTTGCATGGTGTATCTATCACCTAATCACTGATGTACTAACTGTAATGTTCTTGTGTTCTGTGTTTCATTCCATTACAGGAGCCCTTTTGTTCCTACAGTCCAGTCTACCGACCCATGCATGATTCCTCTTCCAAATATATATCCTTTGCATAAATAAATCACTTATGAATGTTCAATGTAAAATATGCAAGGTTATGTTGTCATACTGTTACTCTTGTGAATATTTCAGAGGAGCATCAAACTCTGTTACATCTCCAGACTTATGTTAGTAGTTTTTGTTGCATGAGATGTGACACAGACTGGTGTGTTGTAAACTATGCCGCCTTTTCTGACAGATGTACCAATTGCAGATGAGCTTCTTGTAATACAAGCTGTACTACTGTGTTTTATTGTACTGGATCCCAAATCTGTCAATTACATACAGGTGTGGCATTCACTTTGTAAGTAAAAGTGTGGATATTGTCAATTATATACAACCCATATCAGTGTAGCAATGCCTGACTAAGTTATTTTCTAATACAGTGTAGATATACTCACACGTATGTGATTTTTTGTTTATAAATGGTAATGAATGTAGATTGAATGATTTTTAGTTCTGTTCATGATGTATCAAAAGTGACTGAGAAATATTGGAATAAATATAAGGTCACCTTCAAAATTCTGTTTCTGTATTACATTTCTTGATGTTGTTATCTTCAGTTGAAGTGAGAGTGATATCGATTTGCAGTGGAATAGGTGATTCATACTAAATTTTTGCTTTTCATCTAAAAATATGGAAAACCATGAAATATCAGCTGAAAATTTGGTCTCTGACTTCCTCAATAATCAAGGAATCATAAAATAACTGTTTTATTTCCAAACAACCCAGTCATTGTGTAATTTTACAGGATTTTCTAAATTTCTTATGTATTTTATTGTTTTATCTCATGAATATTAATGAGGTTGATGTCATGTGAACTTTAAATGACCTTTAGAGCTCATTAACATATAGAATATCTAATTAGCTTCAATATGATATATATAACATATACATGTAGCCAACAATACATATGACACAATCATTTGAATGCAAAATACAACAAAGAGGACCAAAAGTGCAGTATTTATGAGGGTTAAATTTAAATCTTGGAAATTAATACAGCTGCAACTACGTGTTCAATTTTTATACACCTGGTTTTCATTTCGTGAAAGGCTTGAGAAATACTTTTCACTCATAAGACACAATCATTAGAGACGTTTCCATCATGAGACACTCTCAAGAGAAATTTTAATGGATTTTACTTCTCTTAGCCTCTTAAAGGTATATATGAGTAATATTGGCCATTCTGATATTTATGTCAAGTCTTTTATGTGATACATGTAGTTTCATGAAGGAGACCCCAGAGTGTAATGTTCTGTACCCCAACAATACTTCATTTCTGTCTTCTTTTCTACATTATTGTAGAGGGGATACGCGCCAACAAAGGCATGAGAGACACCTCAGAGAGAGAGATCGCACTCTGGGCTGGTCGCTGGTTCACTAATGCTCGAGATCGCAAAGGAGAAAGGCAAGCAAGGAGGCAGGTCACAAGGACCATTCAAGAGGAACCTGTTGCAAGGACCATTCAAGAGGCACCTGCCTGAGACTAAGGGTTCATACTGCGAAAGTATTCTATTATAGGGATCGAGATTGAAGTGTCTTCGACTTACATTGGTCTGAGAATTAGTATTGTAATCCTCTTACAATAGTTTTTCATGCTGGAAACGAATCTATCATTAATTTTCTTGCAAAATTTCTAGCTTTTCAGAGAAACTTGAATCTGTTACATTTTACAATGTAAAACCAGGCTTCCGAATACTGCACATTGAAGATTTTGTAGAACCGTGCAATTGTTTGTAAGTAGATGAATTAGCGGTTGCCGGGCTCATTGCGGGATCGAGTGGGGACTAACAGCCCACCAAAGGCACATTTTTGCATCATATTTTCCAAGCTGAAAAGAAAGAATAGGACCTGTTGGCGTCATTTCTTTACAGTAGCTTAGGATTAGGAAAGATGCGGTGGTATCGCAACGATCAGACGTGTGACGAATTTGAACAGCAGTTCAGCTGGATGGTGAACTGTGCAGTTCAAGGGGAGTAAAGCATTCACCAAAATCAGCGAGAATATACACACCCTTTGTTAGTCCAATTCCCAGGGTTGACGCTAAGGCACAGTGTTTTAGGCTACGTCAACGAACCCCGTGCTGCTGTAGCACAGGTGGAGCCCTGGAATAATTCCCCAGCCCTCCCCGACAACACCTCTAGTCTTCCCAGCCATTCTCCAGCCCTAACCAATTCATTCCCCCGGTCTTCCTCCCCCTAGCCAGCAGCTCGACCGGCGGAACGACCGCCCTGCTATCCCTGGCCGCGGGCGTGAACACTCTGTCGTTTAGATCTAAAGCGTCATAAGATTCTGGTGTCCTGTTTGAGACAAGTTAGGGTCTCAGGGAAGTTTTTCAGAGATATGGTACATTTGTGTCAGTTGCTGATACAGCAATACGGTCTAACTCGAAGATAGCCAGTTTTGCCATGTAAGACATCACAGATAGCACCAATCATTTATCTCTATCTTAAGATAGAAAAGGGATCAGAAATATCTAAACAACAAAACGTTTTTGAGACAAGCCGATGTCACCAATGGAAAGATCAGTGTCGCCAACATACTGGTCTGCCCTTTGATAGATGAATTTGGGATGAGGAGAAAGTGGTGGTGGCAAAAGGCCAGATCCAGTGTTTGAAAATCTGAGCAGAGGAAATCTCTCATCAACCCGAAGGAGGTTGCGGCAGGGGCCAGGGAGAGAGTAGCTTGCGCAGAGAGAGAATAAATGTCAACAAGAGTTGGTGTTTAATGTTGGAGTAAGCTTCAACTGAATTGGACTAAAGAGTCTAGACAACCTAGAGAGGGATCGAGGTGACTTCGCTCAAGGGGGTACTCGAGTTTGACGTAACTAGGACCCAGGGGCGGAACACCGACTTCATCAACAAGACCAACACTGATGGCAAATGAATTTTCGGATCAGTTTGCAAACCTCGTACGGAAGTACGGCTGAGCCTGGCTCCATCAGGAGGTGCGCACCGATGCCTACCCTTCCTGGCACTCTCGGCCCAAACTGCCGGGCGATGGAACCTCAAGACTATCAGCCAGTATCCCAGAGGCGAGAGGAGAGGAGAGGAGAGAGAGGATGCTGCCGCACCACCTCAAGCCTTGGCGACTGGCTTACCCCAGTCCACCTGAGAGGGAGCCAGAGAGAAAGGGAGCCACCCAACGACGACAGTTTACCGAGAACAATAGCCGAGTGGCCACTAGCGACAATCCCATTAACTTAGAAATGCTTATACACTGTACACTTAGAAATGACAGTACACTTGTATTAAGTGTTATTTATCATTGTTATTTTCATTATTATTATGATGATGATTATCATTATCATTATCATTATCATTATCATTATTATTATTGTTATTATCGTTATCAACATTATTACTATTACTGTTATCCCATGCCTGCCATATCTCTGTGGAACGCAGGGGCACAGAGGGCAAGGCGGCCAGACAAGTCCGGCCCCGGGGATGATGCTCAATACAAGCTGGACAGAGATTCGTCCGGAGATGAGGCTGCTGTTGGTGTGGTGGATTCCAACACCGACAGTGATTTTGAATAAGCCTCACCTGGCATATACTATTTACTGCATTTGCCAGGTTGAACTGCTTCTGTTATCTATCTATTTATTGGTAGGGGAAACTTAGTTGTAATGTTACACTTTGTATTTTCTTTTTTTGTAAGCACAGCAGTGTGTGTTTTGCGAGAAAACTACGACTTTTGGGTCCTGTCACAGAAGTGAGTTTTTTATTTTGAAGAAAATAGACACAATTCCCCCTGTTCACATACTTTGTTTCCAATTCATTTTAAATGTGCTGCACCAGTGTTGTTAATGATCGTCAATGTTACAAGTCAAGCTTGTTACATAGCGCCACCTGGTGGTGACTGTAGGGTTAGCCTCTGCATCACACTGCTGGTTATCTGGTCTGAAGCTGCATTCTATTAAATGCCTTCAAGGTGACTGTTTACTCGGAAACTCGATTTGTGTCTGCTTCTCATTTACGCTGAAATATTCCTTCGGAAAAACCGATATGTGTGGTGAATGTGTGTATAGCCCCATTCGTAACGACTGGTGTCAGAGATTACATGAAGTACACAGAACTATGTAGGTAACAATAATACGTAAAGTGACACCGGATAAGTAGAATGGGCATTAGACGTAACGAGACAGTAAAATGTCAAAGTAAGAAATTTAAATGTCAGGAATGTCAGATTTGCATGCATGTTATGAAGTGTTCGAGTGTAGCACTCAAAGAAAATGGTTCACTGCATGCATATTGTGCACGCACTTGCAGAAAAGAGGAATATTGAGGTGTCACACTTAACTGACAGTGTGTGGGGAAGAATCTGAGAATAAGGAATGAAACAGTTTCGCTTCCTATGCAGAACAGTGATAGGATTTAGTTCTGAAGGTAATTTCTAGCAAGAGATGCAAACATTTCAGTTGTAGCCAGTAATGTGTTTTAATGTCTGATAAAGTGAAATAATATCTGCCAGGTGAAATATAGTAAGAGACTGGTTTTTAGTTTGTGTTAATGATACAAGCTTATCATATGCCCAAGATAGAATTCTAAGGTAGCTGTGAGATACAACATACATTGTACATAATCTCATAATGATGTACAGCTTGTACATGTGCATGAGTAATTACATGTACACTTACAGTACCGGTATATGAAATGTGCTGAGGTTTTAAGCACAGGTAAACTTTTGTAGTTGTAGTTTCAAGGCATATACAAGATATGTAGGGTTGAGATTCAAATCATAAGCATTTGGACTGTAGTCACTCACACAAAAGACAATATGTTATGAAGAGCTCATAATCAATATTTAGAAAGAATTTTGGTAGTGGCTATTTTATGAGCAGAAGAATGTAAACAAAGGGTTTGGATAAGATTCTGTCAATATGTGTTTGTTCGAAACCTAAGCGACTGGAAATTGGACTGTTGTCAATGCAAGTGACTTCCATTCGGAACGTTAAATAATACCAGTCTTACCAATGGGACCATTGAAATTCCACGGCGTCATCAATCTAATACATCTATTCAAAGAAGGA
This sequence comes from Diadema antillarum, assembly GCF_040938485.1. NCBI lineage: Eukaryota > Metazoa > Echinodermata > Echinoidea > Diadematoida > Diadematidae > Diadema > Diadema antillarum. Next base: position 438,297 of record NW_027271609.1, read on the forward strand.
GAACCCGAATCAACAATGCCTGTGTGTGCAACAAGCAGAGGAAATCCAGCCCAGCAGATGACCTGTTCCTGAGATGCCCCAGTTCCAGAGCCGCCCCATCCCTGAAGACGCCCCATCCCTGCAGTAGATGCACCATCCCCGGAGTCGAGACACCCCATCCCTGCTGTCACCCGTCTTGCCAAAGGAGGAGTCACCTTCGCGTTTATGTTAAATTGTGCCCACATTATTTTGGACATTTGGAGACTCTCGGTAAACAATTAAAGTAAGTGGGCACACACACTAATTTTATTTCCCCACTAACTTTCCCTATCCCCTCCCCATAAAGCCATATAGAAACAGTAAAAAGGTCAGTGTGTTTGAGAATGTGATGTCTGTGAGAACTGATGGACTGCCGTTTGGTTATTATATTGCATGAAATGATCACATTCTGTTCAATGATTTATACCAACCTGTCATTGATATTTCACACCTGGGTGGCGGGTGAATGAAGTTAATCATTGTGACCCCAAATCATTTTCACAAACTGTTTTACTTATCTGTCTTAAATTAATCAATTTTCTAAATTCTTTTCTCTTTTTTTTGGTGGTTTATTTGTTAACTCGACCCTCACCTCGGTAGTGGTGAGCTAACAGACCTAAACTTAGCCACATACCGTGAGTCTGAACTCCCAATAGTTCTTGGCGAGGTAAGGCGTGTGAGGGGGTGCGAGATGGAACTCCAGACCTTTAGTCGAGACCTTTTATTCTAGTCCGCAAGCTTAACCCCCAAACTACCGAAGAGACATTGAAAACTCATTTAGGTACGGTAGGTGAGGCAATTCGCGTTGTATTTGAGAAGGATTCCCTGACTGGGGAGCCTACGGGAAATGCCCACTGTGCATTGCGAACAAGAGTGTAGCAGCTGAGGTGGTTGCCAAACTAAATGTTGAGGAATTGGAGGGCAATGAATAAGAAGTGATGGGAGTGCCCAAATCCCACCTAGTACTTAAAGTTCAAGTCCCAATTGACTCAGAGCCCCCACAAAACCCTATGTCCTAGTCCCAAACGATAATTCAGAGTCCCCTGAAACTATCCCTGTTCTCGGGGGAGTCCAAACCTAAGGGGGGAAAAGTCTCTTTCGAGGTGTGGAGGCAAGAAATTGAATGCCTCAAATTAGAAGAAGGATGCAGCCCTGCCTCCCTTGCTAGATTAGTGCCTCGCTCCCTAAGAGGGGAGGCAGGCCAATTAGCATTAAATATGGGGGTGGACGCAAAGGTGGAAGAGATTGTCAATAAACTGGACGGCTTCTATGGGACAGTAGAGTTTGGAGCTGTACTACTCCAACAGCTCTACTCCACAAAACAAAACCCAGGGGAAAACATCACTGCATACAGCGCACGATTACAGCCTGCAGTGGACAAAGCGGAGCAGAGGGGTGGCCTGTCGCCTTCCGCAAAGGATGAAACCTTGCATGTAGTTCTTTGGAAGGGGTTATCAAATGAGGCGATCAAGCAGGCCATCCGCCACAAGTATGATGCAGTGAAATCCTCCGATGAACTAGTTAGGGCATCTAGACTAGTCGAACAGGAGGCACAAGACTTCTGTAACTTCCACTCTACCCCCCAACACCCCCGCCCCAGAGTAGGTGCCCATGCCACTCAAGCTCAAAGGCCAAAAGAAAACCATCCTGAGTTAGAAAAAGAAATCCGGGAACTCCAGGAAAAATCAAAAGAAATGGAATTAGCTAGTCATGGACCCCAATTGCAATCAATGCGCCCCCCTGCCCCAAATGGACCTAGCCTAGTGGCTCCTCGCTTTTCTAGGCCTCATCAATTTCTATCGCCGATTTGTGCATAATTGTGCAGAAACACTCATCACCCTGACTGATCTACTTCGCAATCGCCCAGCTCACTCACGCAAACCACTGCTGTGGTCTCCAGCTTGCGAAGCCGCATTCCATGAGATTAAAGAGAAAATCGCCCAAGTCACGCTGCTGTCCTACCCCAATACGCAGTCCCCCCGGAGCGTCGCCGTTGATGCATCTGATAGGGCTGTAGGAGGCACAGTGCAGCAGCTCAATGACGGGAAGTGGCAGCCGATTGCTTTCTTTTCTCGTAAGCTGAATCAAGCGTAGACACGCTACAGTACACTTGGGCAGGAGCTCTTAGCAATATATATGGAGCAATCAAGTACTTTCCGCTACATTGTTTTAATTTTCATCATATGAAATGCTCTTTTTGTTTCTTATACATGTGATAATGTACATGAACTTTACTTTTGTATAATAACCCACCACTGTGTAATGTATGCTCTTATATTATAATATCAAGAACGCCCTCTCTTGAGGGGACATGAGAATAAAAGGCACTTCTGGTATTGAACCGTACGAAGTCAGATGATCTCTTTTTGTGCTCGTCACAAATCTTCATTAGAGAGACTTTACATGGTGTCAGGAGTCCAAACGTGATGGCCGGATTAAAGCCTCCAGGACCCCTTTCTCTTGAGGGGAATAAAGCCCAGAATTGGAAGCAGTGGATCAGGGCATTTACTCAATATGAAACGGCCAGTGAACTGATAAGCAAGACTGAGGCCATACGGTGCGCCACCTTCCTCCACCTGGCGGGGCCAGCCGCCCAGCAAATATGCGAGACATTTAATTTTGCAGACCACGACGAACAGGATAAAATTGGACCACTTAAAGCAAAATTGAGCTCTGACCACTAGCTCTCTGGATGGTGTGTTAACAGTTGTGGTCAGTGTCTCTCTCACTTTCCCAGCTCCTCAGTTCCTCACTTTTTGGCCAGTTAGTCACTTTGGTATAAGGAAACTAAAAAGGAATTATTCAGGGATCGTCACCAAAGTTTGGTCTTCACAGCGACTGCTCTCGCACGTGTCCTGCATTTTTGAAATACTTTCGCTTTTGCCTGACGGCAGGGATCATCTCAAATGTTGTAAAAGTACATATTGTAAGAGATCTTACAGAAGCATTTTGTTTTATATCAGAAGAATTGCATATTGATATCAGCAAACTGGCATGTGTCATTCACATTGTGTTGATGAGAAGAAATGTTTGATAATTAATCTGATTGCAATTAATATAATCATTGAAACTCGGTATGATTTATACCAGAATAAAGAGACACACTTTCATCCCGACATCCATTGTGACTAGACATGGCATTTTTCCCTTCCTTCAGTAAACAGTTTTTAAACACCCCTTGCCACATCGGGACGGGTGTAACACGAGCTTACCATCAAATTCCCATCGCACCTGACGATGTGTTTAAAACTGCAATATGCACACCCTTCGGATTGTTTAAATTTTTGCTCATGTCATTCGGCTTACGTTTAAGTTAAAAATTTGAAGCCATCTGCAGATATGAAGGAGGAGGATTTAAGGCAGTTCTTCAAAAATGCAGGCTCCTTGACTTATGTAAAGTTAGGAAAGGACTCCCTCACGGGCGAGCCCACGGGTACAGCCTATTGTGCATTCAGGATGGCTGAGGAGGCAGATAAGGCGAAGGAATAAAATGAGATGTCATTGCTGGGTGGGAAGGCAGAAGTAGTGACCATGCCCCGCACCTGACTTGCCCTACAAATCCAAGAGCCCATAATCCCTGAGCAGAAGCTCAGATCGTAGTTCAAAACCCATATAAATTGTCCTTTTATTAGTGGAGACCCCAAGCCAAAGGGAGGTGAGGTCTCCTTTGAGATATGGAAATACAAGAAATTGTAGAAATACAATGAGTTATGATTTATTTGCCATAATTGGTAATAAGCTCTTTCTGATTTTGCCTCTTGGAGGAAGAGGATGCGATTCCAACCTGTTCAGAAAAGTTTCTCAACTTCATCTACTTTCAGCCAATCCAACAACGAGGAGGATGGCCTTCTTGAAACAAACCTAATTGGCTGCAGCACAAATAGAATAACGAAACCCTCAAGATAGAATAAAATGAATTAGGATTAAGGTTACTGTGTGTAGATACACACATAAGATAATGTGAAGAAGAATTCCGTAATGCCGTTGGCACGAAGCTTGTGTAAATATTGTACACAATGTGTGTTTTATAATCAACAATTAAAGGATACTATATATGTGACCGTGCACCTCAAAACGAACATAAAGTCGCACACACTGATTTTGCGTGAGGACTGAAAACAAGTGAAATGGGTCAACCTAGCCGAACTTGACTTTTTCATATTTTCTGAAAGAGCAGGTCTTCTTTTACATTATGCTAAAATTTGGTATCATAAAACGGGCAGGAAAGTGTGTTTTTTTGCAGTTTATCTCGAACATTTTTGATAGAATAGTGTGATTAGGTGTGTCTTCAGAATCCCTTTTTCATTTCTGAAAAACCTTGTCCACACTCTTCACTTTCAACTCTAATAACTTTTGCAAGGATAGTGCCACTGCTTTGAAAGTTGGCATTAATTATGGACAGAATGTGTTAATGAGACATGCTTAATTTCCGTTTAATCTGATAATCCCTTCATTGTTGTTACTTCAGTGGTTTACTTCCTGTTTTTTGTCCCATTCATCGCACAGCCAGCACGGTTTGGTAAAGATTAAGCGCTTGACTAGACACTGTACTTCAGAGCCTCTTTTCTCAGTTCACACTTTTTCTGAGCTTGTGCTTTCTTTCCAATATTTAGATAGGTTAGGAGAGTCCATTTGATTTGAGTTATACATCATTTTAAAGCTTAAAGTCTGCTCTTTCAGAATATGGTCTTAACTAAAAATTCATGTCTGGCGACTTTTTGTTTGTTTTGAGGTGCACTGTCACATATTTCCTTTCAACTGATAGCTTTTAGTTTCACTATATTGAAGTCACCTTTACTGACAGTGACAGTATCTGGTGCGTATGTGTGAATGTGTTAGTGTGCATGTGTATAGCTGCATCTGAGTGACATTGATGTTACTTGTAGTATGTATGTGAAACCTTCCAGTAGACCGAAATGTGGGGATATGTATTATTGAGTGTTGGTGTATGTACGAGACATATCACATACACACAACAATCTTCCCAATAAAATCCTTCCAGCTGCATTAGGTTTGTGTTTTATGAAAGATCCTCCCTTACCCTAAAAGTTTCGGCGCTACACAGCCATGCAGACTGAAGGGGACTGGCGTCCATGTGGAGATTATCATGCGCTCAATCAAACTACCATACCAGATAGGTATCCAATCCCACGCATTCAAGACTTTGCTTCAGATTTGCATGGTAAACACGTCTTTTACAAAAATGGCCTACGATGAGATTACCATCAAAGTCCCATCGCACCTGACGATGTGTGTAAAACTGCAATAGGCAAGCCCTTTGGATTGTTTGAATTTTTGCTTATTCCATTCGGCTTACGCAACACTGCTAAAAATTTCTAGCGCTTCATTGATCGCATGCCATTTGTGTATGCATACATTGATGACTTGCTTGGAGCCAGTGACAACGAAGAAGAGCATGAAAACCATCTTTGTTTGTTGTTCACCCGACTACAAGAATTTAGTATAGCATGCGAAGAGGAATTCAACAAGATTGAAGAGAAAATCACGCAAGTCGCACTGCTGTCCTACTCCAATACACAGTCCCTCGAGTGTGGCCGTTGATGCATCTAATAGGGCTGTAGGAGGCATAGTGCAAAAGCTCAATGACGGGAAGTGGCAGCCGATCGCTTTCTTTTCTCGTAAGCTGAATCAAGCACAGACCCGCTACAGTTCATTTGGGCAGGAGCTCTTAGCAATATATCTAGCAATCAAGCACTTCCGCTACATGCTCGATGGCTGAAACAATGGTGTAAGACCCAAAATTGTGTCCTTCTCCCCACTCCTCAATTCCCTCAGTAAACGTCCCTACAGTACATTATGACGCATGATGCACTGGTTTATTTGGAAAGTGGTCAGTCCCCACTGACCCATTCCACCCACTTACCATGTGCCCTTTGTGTTAGGCTCATGTGTGTCAACAAGAAGTATCTGCCAATAAACTAGTAGTTTGCCCAGAAATACATTCTTCCGATTGAACTCCATGCCGTTGCCTGCCTCATCGTGATGGTGAATTGCGTGAATGTGTCTGCACCTTATAGCTAACTTACTCTCTTTGATTGCGGAAAATCTGCTTGTCTATTGGGGGTATAATTCCGCAACACTGGTGTCAGGAGTGGGATAGTGACTTCAACACGTACCTGACCTAGCAAGTTATTCTCTGTTCCGCTCAACATCAACACCAACCAACATGCCACCATAGAGAAAGGCGTATCTCCAGCATGAACTAAAACAACTTCGCAAGGAGTTGGATAAGGCAAGGCGAGATCTTCAAAAATCCATGGTCAGCGTGGAAGAGAGGGCCGAATCGGCCGATGACCGTACTGATGTCTATGCTTCGCCATTGACTGACGAGCAAAGGCGGCGGTGTGTCCAAATTCTTAACCAGGAATTATTCGATGGGCTAAGGTTGTGGGAGAGTTTCTTGTCGGCTTTCAACAACCTCAGCGAAGAGTGTTGATGGGACGCACCAGAAAGACGATTTCGGCTGTTAGCTTCGTTATGAGGGGACGCGGCCGACTTCACCTTTCAACAATTGCCTGCCGACATCACCGAAAACGATGTTAAACTCATAAAGGCACTGTCGGAAAGATTCGCATTGAGAAAGAGTCTGACGTCATACATCACTCAACTTGAAGCACGCCGCCTAGGCCCAAGAGATGGATCTACACAACAACGTGTAGACTACCGCAAGCTAAATGATGTGACCAAGAAAGATGCTTATCCCTTGCCATTAATTGAAGACTGCCTGGACTGCTTAGGTGGGGCAAAGCTTTTCTCCACTCACGACCTCCAGTCCGGTTATTGGCAAATAGAGATAAAGGAGGAGGATCGACAGAAGACAGCATTCAGCACACGGACTGGTCACTATGAGTATATTACTATGCCGTTTGGTTTGTGCAACGGGCGTGGCACATTCGAGCGTGCAATGGAGCTTTTAATTAAAGAACTACAGTTAAATCTTGTATCTAGACGACATCATCATCATGGGCTCCACGTTCAACAAACACATACGACGTCTCGGCGAAGTCTTTGCTAGACTGAGCTCGGCTGGACTGAAACTTAAACCAAGCAAGTGCCAACTTTTCCATAGCGAAATGGCATACCTTGGACATGTCGTCAGCGAAGCAGGAATAAAGCCCGATCCGGAGAAGGCACGTCAAATTGCAGACTGGCCCACCCCGTCATCGGTAAGTGATGTGAAATCTTTTCTCGGCCATTGCTCCTATTATTGCCGCTTCATCCGGGGATTTTCCACTATAGCATCCCCACTCAACAAGCTACCCGGATATCGGTCCGCTTCAAATGGGACGATGAGTGTATATGAAACCATTTGCCCTTCGCAGTGAAATCTTGTGGGGTCCATTTAACATTCCACATGTGCCAAGCACACCCCTTCCATGTTGACACTTTCCAGATTTCTCCTCTCTTCCGCCTCCTTCCCAAAACAGTAGGATTTTTGGCATAACTCTACCTCATATAGTACTAAGCAGGGCACATTCCAAAACAAGGCCTACATTGTACGTCACTCAACATACATTGTACGATATACGACGCTCAACAGATGTTTTGCCATACTCAACCGCTTATGTCACTCAATGATCAATAAACTGGACGGTTAACCTAATGGTCAAATGACGTGAAGTCTCCATTAGGATGCAGTGCATTCGGCTCCAACTTCGTGCAGCTTAAGAAACGTAGGAAGAAGTTACAGAAGGTATAGAAACAAGAAATTGATAAATGTCTTTGACAAGAACTATGCTTGTCAGGAAGAACGTGGAAGAATTTTAAAGACTTTGTCTGAAACAAAATAGTGAGAGAGATCTGTTAGCCATCTAGTAGATTGGCATTTGTAGTCTTCCTTTTGCTCATGGCAGAAAGTAAGGAAAGAAGAAATTGATAAATGTCTTTCAACAAAAACTGCACTGTATCCTTATCAGGAGTGTGGCGAAAATGCAATAGAGCCCCTTTAAAATATGTGGCTCATACCCTTTAACTTCCAGACACAGTGTAAAAATGTCCCTGTGCTTTTGCTATGGAGAAACTATATCAAAGATCTTGGCACACCCTATACAAGTTGTACTTTCATGATACAATCTGTATAGAAACCAAGGCTAACGATGCTCAGAGCAGGGAAAAAGGCCAGAAACTCTAGGGAAAGGGGTCCAGAAACGAATACGCTGTAGAAGAAGGGGTGTATGATAATCCAATGCACTCTGTGGGATGATGGGTTAAGAAGGCAAAATCAGTCACGTGACCCTGGCTCGGAAATATTGGAAGGTTCTTGGCATACACAATTGTTCATCGTGGACCTCTGCCCAAGATAATGAGTGAATACCGCGAGCTCACTGTGCAACCTTCAGTTGGAATGGGGGGTATAAAAGTGCAGTCCACTGCACTCTCTCTAAGAAATTAACTTAAAGATAAATGGTAGGACCCTAAGTTCATATCAGGTCTACTGTGTAACAGAACTCTGCAGAAAGAAAAGCGACTGTTGTAACAGCAGGAACCACAATGTAGCAATGCTGCACTGAATCCTGTTTCGGCCTGTCGTTTCCATACCAGCCTCCTTCTTGCAATTGCTAGTCTTGGGCACTAGACCCTGCTGAATGGGTTGATGTATGGTTGAATGGTAAAGTGACATGCCCGGTCTTTAATGCGCCTTGTGAGTCCTAATAGATAGACGTGGAGTATGAGATAGGCTGAGAGAGAGCTATCTGATTAAGGAGCTGAGGTACTGCTGATGCATTATTCCCTGGAAGTACACATCTTACACATATTCATGTAGGGACAAGGATTAAGACTCTCAGACTGCTCTCGGCTTTGCTACAGGAAGAACGTGGAAAAATGTAAAAGACTTTGTCTGAAACAAAACAGAGAGATCTGTCAGCCATCTAGTAGATTGGGGTCTGTAGTCTTCCTTTTGCTCATGGCAGATCTGGGGATGGGGACTGTGGGGGGAGCAAACTAGACTTTTGAAACATCCACTAACCACTGAATATTATGATTCTGTCATCATCACCCCACCTATGTCTGGTTTTCCCTCTCCTCATCGATCACATGTCAGCACACATTCAACTGTTATGACTGTCTAACCACTGCGTCTTGATCAACAATCTCATACAATGTAAAAACATCACTGCCCTCTTATCTTAGTAGACTAACCACAGCACCTCGCCCCTCGTCTCAACATGAACACAACTGAACCTCTACGCAACTGCTCGTACAGCTATGTAATATATCAGAAGGTCTCTCCAATAAAGAGCACTTATCCTTCCAACTATGATAGAGTGAAGTTCCTGTCCACTGCCTCCGAGTATCTAACTACTCCATATATAGTATATACATACAGCGATACACAGAGTGCATCCCAAAAACATTACAACTTTGTGAGAAACAAAATGGTGAGAGAGATGCGTTAGCCATCTACATTTGTAGTACATGTCATGTACCTTCAGAGACTTACACGACAGTATCGGCAATGACAGAATCCTGGTCGGGACCACAGTTGACTCGACAAGAGCAAGTACTGCTCCGTGAGCGAGCCATGACAATGCTAAAAGCAATTGATATTTGCAAAGTATCGGGGCTCACTGCCAATCACATCACATTAAGGTCTCCTTCCCCGCCTCCTTATTACTGTAAAACATGATATATTCGCGGCATGAAATTTTCACAAATTGGAGCCAACGGCTTTCTAAGCAGCATAACATTTTTGTGTACTGCAACTGGCATTCGATGCATATAGTGTAGACAAGAACGTTCATGTGCATTTTAATTTCACAAATTTTGGCGCTCGCGAAATTCACGAAATTATAATGCACGCGAACATTCCTCATTTTACAGTATGTGTGGAACTCAACAGCACCATTGATTGGTGTTAGCAACAGCATGACAATAATCATGTGTGTTTGAAAGGTTTCTGTCTTGCCCAGAATAAAAACTTTCTGTGACAAAACTTCATAATGTTTATGTGTATTTGGGTTCATAGTAGAACTACGCACAAAGTAAATTCGCCCACAGAGATAGACATATCTGGCTGAGACTAGACTTCCCACTCTGGAAGTCTCAGCCTTTAATATCAGCTTTCCCATATACATTTTGATGTATACCTACATGGCTGTATCTTATACAAACAACAGCTATTTACTATTCTACAGAAATAACCCAAATGGTCTCTAAAGATTGTGGCATCTATAGTTCTACAAAGTGATGTCAGTCATACATTCTAGATCTTCCAAATTTTGCCATTCCCCCCCCCCCCCCCCCCAATCATGAAAATGGATCAACAGCTCTGTTCAGGACACCACCCATAACAAGTAGATGAGAGTTGTGCAAGTAAAATTGTATGCACCAAATTGCACAATTTCTAATTCAAAAAAAAAAAGCTCCCTATCTTGGGAGCCAGTAAACCCCTCCCATCCCCACCCCCCCCCCCCCCCCCATCCAACTGCTTCACTCTCCTGCAGTTACTCACTCCCAGGCAGTTTAGAAACTTGGCATCTCTGCAGTTCATATCTAATCGTAATCTGATGCTGATGTTTGTGTTAAATCCTTGCATTGTTGTGGAAAAAAAGCAAAACCACATTTTCAACAGCACTAGAAACCTGTTCATAGACTTCCTATACACAAGCTCGCATTGGTTCCACCGAAGCCGAAGGAGTTCGTGAGGGCGATGCGTCTACCGCCGCTATCGTCGGACGACCGGCGCCAGGGCTGGGAGGCAAGGGGCACGTAGTTAAGGTCAAACTCTTCAGTCGTAGAGGCCAGGTTGATCGTGGGTGGAATGCTCCCCTGTCAAGCAAGAAATACAGTGCACTCCTATCATCACGAAAACAAATATGACAAAATCCTTGTTATTCAGGTCCAAAAATTATTGATTGCATATCTTAAATATGCTTAAATATGCTGTCTGTAAAAAGTTACCCTAGCCCTGGATTAACATTACTTGAAATTGATCTAACATGGATACTGAATGAGCAGTGAATGCTTATAAGCAAGCAAGCAAGCACGAGACTGACATATGTACATCCCCACCAAGGACTATTCAATGAGGATACAGTATATTGCCTATGGGCACAACCACTACTGCCACGAGACTTGAACCACAGACCTCAGGATTGACCGTCAGTGGTCTTGACCACTGAGCCACAATGGGCTCCTCAGTCTGCGAATATATCCAAAACATTTTATTTCGTACATAACTGGACATCAAACACCTAAAATCAAAGACTCACCGTGTGACAGGCCATGATGGTGAAGACCGCCTCCAGCGCACCTGCTGCTCCTAGCAGATGGCCCGTTGCTCCCTTGGTGGAGGACACGGCAAGATGCGGGTTGCCATGGGGACTAAAGACCGCCTTGATGGCTTTGTTTTCTATGGCATCTCCTAAGAGAGGGAATTTGTGACGACAAGCACTAAAATTTTTGAAACAGATATACAGTCAACCTTGCCTAAGTGAAATCCACAGGGACTGAGGAAAATTCTTTGGCTTTCATGAATTTCTATTTTACATTTTTACTTTAAACAACAGAATCAATAAATGGAATAAAAATAAGTAAATATATAGATTAATACATAAATAAGTCAATCAAGCACTCAATCAAGAGATAAATGTTAAACAAAACATTTGCACAAATACAGTACTCTCCGCGTAAATTGGTATCGCTTAACCCTAAAAGGGCCGGGCTTTTTTGGCTATGCTCAGACCGGGGGGGATCTCGGCCATCGGTGATGCGATCGCGATGAAATTTTGCATGTGTGAGACCCACGTCATAATCGAGAAGATTGTGTCATAAGATTTTTTGAAACAATCAATTTCTAATTCAAATTAATTAATAATGCAAATTAAGCTCAAAATCATATTTAAGCCTAATTAAAAGCATTGAGAGTCTAATTTTTGATCTGTAAATCTGTTTTAGCATATTCAACAATTGTACATCACAAAAACTTCCAAAACTCATTTCAATTCTTATGTATTCTATTGTTTTCAGAATTTCTTATGTATTTCTTTGTTTTTCAACTTTTGTTTTTTTTTCTTTGGTCTCAAAAGTTGCACGAGACTTGAACAAACAAAGTCAAGAAGTCACACGACGAGGCCTTCTCGCGTTACAGAATTATAGCGCGAAACGTCAAGGGGAGCGGATTCCGCCCCCCGGTCCTTTTAGGGTTAAACGGGTATTCCGTTTAATTGGGTAGTAATGTCAAAGTCAGTTCCAATGCACATTAAAATTACCTGATAATTGGGTTGCCTCTCTGCATTATGGGTGAATAATTTTCTTCTTATCTAATTTCTACCCCACATTTTATCACAGATACATGTATAACACTTTAAGAAATCATGACAGTCAAATTTTCCACGGCTAATCGAATTCTCTGCTTAATTTGCAAAAGAAGACCGATCATTTGGGGAGTGAACGAACATGAAAACACACGTACCACTACCGACTTGCCACACGTATACGAACATTACACATGTAGCTGGCACTCACAACTGTACAGACAGACAGGAGTTGAACACACTTGCGCTCCTCCCTTGCTCTGCAACAACATTCACAGTATGAGAAGTTTGCAACGAAAATCAGACCATTCACCAGCTCCATAATTTTGCTTTTCCCCAGCCACTTCTCGTAAAGTGACCCGACGTTCTACCTGACTAGTGCAGGCAAAGAGACGCGTTCATTTCTGAAAACGCCTGTGTGTTTGATAGCGAGGAGTCCATAGTCAAACGACAAAGTTTTCTGAATACATATTTGTCCATAAAAAGAGTGTAAATTATTGCTCGTGACTGAGCAAGTGCAAGGTATGTAATGTGCCGTGCAAGCACGCATGTAAAGCATACAGTGTAGGTGTTTGGTGCAGTTTACAATGCACGTACACACACATTGTGTGTGTCAATTGTGAATGAGACGTGTTCTTCTGTTAATCAGGTACTCCGCTTAATCGAGTAAGAAATGCTCTGCCTGAGCCTACCGATTATGCGGAGAGTACTGTACCTACTAACCCCACAGGTGAAATTATCACAATTTCAACGATTGCTGAAGAACAGCACATGTGCATTCCAGTTCTCAAGCAATGAAAAAACTCTTCTTTTTTTTTTTTTGTTTCTTACCTGTTGGTGTGGATGTGGCATGAGCGTTGATGTACTCGATCTCTCCTGGGGTCACATCTGCATCACGGAGGGCGCTCTTCATGCATAGAATAGCACCCCTGCCATCTTCACTGGGTGATGTCATGTGACCAGCATCACCTGACCATCAAATGGGTGAGAAGGGTCAACAGAAAATGGTTAATACACCATACTGAACATTGTCACATTAAGCAAATTTTAATAAATATCTTCAGATAAACACTGGCCAATCACTTCTATAAATGTGGAAAACAGAGCATGAACATTCCTCTTTAATATACAATTCCAAATTCTACATTTGGTATAAATTAAAAAGAGATAAATAGTTTTGTCCCAAAATTCACTTCAGTATGGACTGCACTTCTAGCTGATGTCACCAAATTAAATTCTTCATTTTTCTAAATTCACAAAAACAAGTTGCACTGCTGAGATACAATATCAAACTAGAAATGTCGCTATGGCGACTGGTATGCCTCCACCATAATGCATGATTCTCCTAATAGGTCTAGATAGTACATGTGGACAATGTGTGATTTTATTTTCACAAAACTGGCAAAATATTGAAATGACAAGTTTGTCACAAATGTGTTGAATGTTCACCTTCCTTGACCTTGGTTTAATTGGATGAATAGGAGAGCATGTATTTGGGGATTTAAGGACTTTAACTTGACTTTGACCCATTCATACATTTATGCATTGAGTAATTTTCATGGTACCGGTATGGAGAAAAAGTGCAATTTTTGTACTGAATAGTAAATTGTTACCATGTTCATCTGGCCTTTGATCCTAAAATTCATAAGATAATCACTTTCAGGTAGAACATGCATAAATATGCAGTAAGTTTCACGATAAATTGAGCCACTTCCAAGATATGGAGGAAAAAGTCAGTTCAGCACTTTCACTTGATCTTTGACCTTTTGACCTTTGAGGCAAAAAATAAAGAAAAAGAAAAAAAAAAACCTCTCCAGAGAATTTCTATTAGGTTACACATGCATACACCAAGTGTAAAAAAAAAATAATAATAATCCTGCTGGCATTGCATGAACATGAAGGAAATAGTAAAATTTTGAAGTGTTGCACTTGACCTTTGACCCCTGACCTTTGACCCCATGAACCCTACATTCTCTAGATAATCACTGCCAGTCAGTACATGTATATACTATGTTCCATGAAGATACCTTGAACAATTTTCCAATTTACAGAGAAAAAAAAGAAGCTTTAATACTTTTACTCGACCTTTTGACCTTTGACCTTTGACCTCGTGACCCAAATTTTCACCAGAGAATCTCAATTGGGTGATACATGTATACACTAAATTTCAAGAAAATATCTTCAGGCATTGCATAGATATGGTGGAAATAGTGAAATTTTATATATTTGACCTTGACCTTTTGACCTTTGACATTGAGCACGTGCACCCAAAAGTTGATAGGCACAATTTCACTCCCTAATACACATACATGCCAAGTTTCATTAGGATACCTCAGCAGGTTTTGTTAGTTACCTTGTCCACAAAATTCATTACGGACGGACGGAAGGACGGACGGACGGACGGACGGACGGACAACCCGAAAACATAATGCCTCCGGCACCACTTCGTGGCGGAGGCATAAAAACATGTGCAAAGATTGAAATCTTGAAGTCTTTTTCTTTGCTTGGTGTAAAAAAGGTTAATATGAAAATCACATTAAGGAAATAGAAATATTAATTTTTCATCTATCAGTCTTTCCCAGAGTAGTCAATATTCAAGACTTTATAAGTATCCATGAGTAAAGATGTTAAACGTTATCTTGTGAATAACTCACTGAACGATTGATGGATGTGAGGTTAGATGGAGGTATGGATAGATGGATGCATAGGTGGACAGATGGATGGATGGATAGACGGATGGACAGATGGATGAATGGATGGATAGATAGATCTATGAATGGATGGATAGTTGGACGGATATATAAATGGAGGGATAAGTGGATAGATAAGTGGATAGATGTATGGACAGATGATAGGATGAATACATGGATGAACGAATGATTGAATGAATGCCTCAATGGATAGATGGATGAATTAATTCATGGATGGGCTATTTAAACTGACTGACTGACTGACTGTTGATTGAGTGATTGATTAATTGATTGATTAATCATTTGATTGACTTGCATCACTTACCAGAGAGACCGTAGCCAAGAATCTCTGCCAGCATGTCTGCTCCTCTTTGCTTGGCATGTTCCATCTCCTGCAACAAGATGGAATTAGCAATGCAGTCATACAACCTTATTCATACAAACTCTAGGCTTCCATCTCCTGCAATAAGACGGGTTCAGGCAATGTGCCGTCATACCTCATTCAGACAAATTTTAGCAGTATTTGTTCCTACACATTTAGAATTTTACTTATGGCAGCACAAGGGCCAGTTAGGCCTGGTACACAAATAAAATAGTGCAACCACACATAAAACAAAACAGGCCTTCTTCAAGAACAGATCCATGTCTCTAGTTCAGATTTTTTTTTTTTTAAAGCACAGTAAAATGTGATAATCACCATTATGAGCTTCACAATCTTCAGAGTGTCTTTAGTGTTTGTTTGGGTTTATTCATTTAACATGGCTATTTAGAAAATCTTATGAGCAAGAAACCAAGGGACTGATGGCTTCAAGTTCTATCCAAAAGACCAGGCAGTGAGGACAAAGTACCTTTGTCAGAAACCTCACCATTATGAGCTGCGTTCTTTTCCACTGAGTCACAACTCCTCCTACAGGTGTACCTACACCCCCATATTCTATGAGCCCTATTGAGGCAGAGCTGACCAACAGCACTCACCTCGAGGATGACGACAGCTGACCCCTCGGACATCACAAAGCCGTCCCTGTCTTTGTCAAAGGGTCTCGAGGCACGCTCAGGCGTGTCATTGAATTTGGTACTCAGCGCCCTCGCTCTGCGTGAACAAAACAATGAATGCAACTCCAGCAACCAATCATATCTGAGGATGCTACAAGAGGTTCTAGCTCTATTGTGCAAGGCATTTGAAAATACTGTACAATTCTTCGTCAGGCTTTCACTAAAACTGTATCAAGCAAAACAATTTGCATCTGTGTATGGTCCACTTACCACAAACAAACAAGCAAACTTATCATTTTCCACCATCGCTTTACAAGAAGACTACAACAGTACATGATGCCTCTGCAGGACTATTTTGATAACCACAATATTCAGATAATTAAAAAAAAATTCTATAAAAAGTACACATTCCCTTGACTTGTTACAAGGATGATGTTTAGGGCAATTTTAATTTCACCTGCTTTCTGAAAGAAGTAAGTCAAGTGTTCTTTTATTATGCTAGAAAAATTAAAATACAGTAAAATTTTATGTATATATTTTATATGGTTGTCTTGCAGTGATGTTACAAACTGTTGTAATCTTCTCATGCAGCGATGGATTCACCCAAACCTTAAAAATTCAGAGGTTTTGAACAGATTGTCCAATTTTCCTCAAACTTTCAATTATGTGTTCAGTTAAATATTACTGTATTCTCTCCATACACATACATATTTGGGTTTCATTCCCTTTTGAGGAAGAACATGTTTGAAGACTAAACCATTTCAAGCATTCTCTGAGCTAGATCATGAGCTGATTGGTAAGTAGTGTGACGATGATATCTCCTCACCTTGCAAATCCACCAAGTCCAACAGGACTGATGCAAGCCTCCGTGGCTCCAGCCACCATGACATCTGCGTCACCATGGCGAATAAAGCGGGATGCATCTCCTATGGCATGGACGCCAGACGTGCATGCTGTAGACACACAGTGGTTTGGACCCTAGGAATTAGATAGAGAGAACAATTGCTTGTGTTTGTTTGCTTATTTCAATTTTTCCTCTGACCAGATGGCTGGACAGCCCATATTCAGCTGCAATAGCTGGTCTTCCATGGGGTTCAGTTGTACAATTGTGTATGTACAAATGTACTTGGGGCGGACCACTTCGACATGTTATGTGCCCTGCTCTTTGTGATTTACTGGGGTTCCAAGCCCAAACCCGACCAGCAGTTTTCCTTCATTATATAGCAATGTCCCCATAACCAAAGTGAATTTTGCACCATAGACAGTAGTGATGGTAATTTCGAGACTAGAATTGTTACTTTGCTGCAACAAAATTTTGTTACAACTGTGTTTGCTGTAACAGGAATGCCCTGTAGCAGTATCATATTAGATGAGATCAAAGTACATGAGATCATGACTTCACAACTCTCCAACTGACCAGCACAAAAATCTTCACTCTTTTTACACTTCCCTTTTAACTTGTTGAGGATGAGCTCAAATTGTTGTAACACACATTTCCCATAAACACCTGCCTATACTAAGGGACTGGTCTTCAACAGGTTCAATGCAATACTGCAAAATTTCAACAAAAGTATATCTTTGTGCCTCTATGTACACAATTTTCAAGTATATGGCAAAGGAAAAGTTCAAGGTGCTTACAGGACTCACTATTAGATAAGTAGGCCTACACAGTAATAAGTTATTCTACTTTGTTTAAGTTTGCACAAATTGTATTGATCTATGGCTCTGCATTGCTGGAATTCACCAAAACCTCCATATCCACGTTCGTACAAAAGATTTTGTTCCCAGTTGCCAAGATAGGGTAAGGCCTCAGGGTGTCATACACTTTTACTTTTCACAGGCACGTAAACTTCACTGATCATGTGTTCTACTAATATTGCTGCATTCACTCAATCCACATGTTTTTGACGATGGACTTGTCCTTTAAGAAAGCAGTTGTCAACTCACTCTGAATCCATGCCTGATGCTAACGTGGCCAGCAGCGAGGTTGGGAAGGATCTTGGGAACAAAGTACGGACTGACCTTCCGGAAACCCTGCAAAGATAATTACATGTTGGTAATCATTTGTAGATATGCGCCAAGGTCTTTGTGTATACATTCAGTTTACTACTGTATAGGCCTACGCAAAATATTTCATGAGGTTCTTCTTTTCACAAATTTCATGAGTCAAGTGCTATTCGCAAATTTAAGAACACATGAAAATATTGACTCAGATCCCTATATGAATGTGACGTGTATGCATACATTTCAGTGTTCAGCATCACACTCCACAATAGTGAATTCAACCATTTGTGAAATTGTGGGGAAGGCCTGATTTGCGAAAAAATTAGACTCACTAAATATGTGGTGTACACAGTATCCATTTAGACAGATACTGTTGTATTTTCCAGCTTTTCTTACCAGTAAGTTTCAAACTTTGCTCAACACTGATGTTTGTATGAAACTGTTAATTCACTTCCTGAATGGATATCGTGCTTGTCATTGGTTATTTCATCTGTTATTCATTGACATGTTCATTCATCTACGCCTTTAGGCCATTATTGCACAGATGCTTTAGTCATCAAGTTGAAGCCAAAAAAAAAATGGTCACTGGTCACATGGGGCAAGTGGTCACTACAAAAAGCCCATGATATCTGTATTCAGATTTATCAATGGTCATTGTTCCTCATCAACATGTAGGGTACTGTACACAGGGTACAATACACTGTGTCAGATGGCTACTTCTCAGTTTAGTTCCATTCAAAAGCTGAACAACTGGCAGATTTCCTCTTTTCAAGTGAGGAGCAAAATTTGAGAGAAGTGAGGAAAACCTGACCTTTTGGTCAAAATTCTAAAACAAAGAAACCATTAACCCTACAGCAGCAGTGTTTTTTCACTCCCTGGTATTAAAGTCTCCACTGGGGGAAAAAAAAGAAAAACACATTCCAATGGGCAGTCATGAATAGTCTTTGTTTCAGACCATTTAGACTGAAAAAGCTATATACACTTATTTCGAACCTTTATCACATTCTAATTATATACCTATTATTTGTGCTAAATGTAAAAGGAAAATGAAGAATACCCTACTCCAAGTACCTAATAAAACAGTAATATGACAGCAATACATGTCCTTATTACACGTCAAAAACAAAAGGAAAAACTTTCACTGGGTCTGGGATAAAAACTAGTCAGTGGCTGGGAAGTTTTCTCACAAGGTCAAGTGTCAACCACTGCTTTTAAGACCTTTATACTGCTTGAAAGCATCAACTACAAAGAGAGTCCAATTCACACCAGTATCTAGGGGTGCATTCAAGTGCTCTCCTGAAGCGAAGCAAACTGTACAGTACCAGCACCAGAGGAGTGCTCAAACACAAAGTGTACCATACCGAGCTGAACCGAGTGGACCACTTTCCGAAGTGCTCTAAAAGGGTACCAAAAGCGTACAAGAAATTGGCATATATGAAGAATGCACATAACAGCACAGTCAATATGTCATGATGAAACAAGTCCATTCTCTTTGTTTGGTAAAGTAATTTAAAATGTAAAATAATTTAAGCGCACAAGGCGAATGACCCTGTTGCTAAAAAATGTGTGACCCTTCTAAAAATAACTCAAGAGGTATGCTTTCTCGACAGAGCACTCAAATGCTCCAAATCTGGCACAGCACTGTACAGTACGCTTTGGTTGGTTTTTGAGCACTCAAACACACCCTAGGGGTGTGGTAGTGTCCCCTTGTTCTAGTAAACTAACACACTGACAGATGTATTCACACAGAGAAACAATCACTCTATATCTAAGTTTATGGTCACACATAAAACAAGACACAGTATGGAGACTCCACATTTCATTTGAACTCTTAGTCAGATTCTAGGCCACTCCACGTGTACATGTCACAAAATTTGGGTGGGTGTGGTTCCAAAGGGCACTCTCTATATCCGACAAATCACTGACTACAAGGGTTGTTTCTTCGGCACAACTCTTCAGAGATAACTCTTGGTTACATTCTTCACACACATATATACAAAATAATCAATCAGCACAAACTGAATATCATGCACACTGACTCTTAGAATGCACACTGCACTGTAATGTATATTGAAAATAGAGGTTTCTCTTACCTGACTTAATAAACAGGGAGAGACAGCAGTTATTAGGTGTTGGGTCAGTAGTATCAAGACGTAGAATGGCAACAAGGTCACCACTGGCTCCCCTGTCTGCAACCAATCTCTCCTCTGGAATGTGGGTTCTTCCACTCTCACCATGGGGTATGTTTTAGGATTTCCTCAAAATGAAGGAATGGTACTGAGGAGTTTTAAATGTAAATGTATTTAAAAAACAAAAAAAAAATGGGGGGCTATTTTGTGTATGGTCTCAAATACTCAACCTTAAAAATACATTACCCATATAATTCTGTTGCCGTAAATTAGTTTATAAACAATGACAACAAAATTAATGGAGACAGATAGAGACACCAAGACAGACAAATGGACAGACAGACAACCCACAGCACATCATGCCTCCACCACTCTTTTGACTTACCTTGTCTCGAATCTTGATGCCTGTATCCACGATCTCTCGTAAATCAGCCATCCCCATGCCAATGGCCACGCCCTGTCCAGGAGGAGGAACAAGAGAGAAATTGAAACAATTGACACCTACTGATGGTTCAGAGAGTTTGGTTCTGGTGGGGGTAAACTTTTCACACTGTCAGCCAGCTGGTTCAGTGCAAAGTCCCATGTGCACCTGCATGGGTCGGTGTGTCCCTTTTTTACTTGGTGAATGGGGGAGGGGAGGTTCTTTTAATCTCATTATATTCTTACCATCAAAACTATTCAAGTACTGTAAACCCCCCTCCCCCCATAACTCATTCAGTCTATGATTAATGAACCTAAGTCATTCGTCTTGTCAAACTGTCAACACTTACCACTTAAATCAGATCTCGCCACGTTGAACAGCTAACCACTTTACAACATTTTTAAGTCCATGGATACATTACCTAGATATAAAGTGCACTCCCATTATAATGAACACAGTTATAACAAGATTCCCCTTACAATGAAGTAAAAATTCAGGCCCAAACATTATACACTCTATATTTTTCATTGTTTCTTTGTTCAGTTATAACAAAATTTCGATACAATGAAAGAAAACTTCTAGTCCCGCGGACTTCCAAAAGTCAACTGTATTGAATATGCCGTGAAATGACAACAAACTTGACAATTTCAACAGGTTTGAAAGACCACTTCAGTGTGTAAGTCAGAATGTGCAGCTTACACAATCATGGCACCCGTCATTTGGTCTGCACATCCAGTGTTGCTCGTTGTACGTAACTTTTTTTTTAATTAATTTTAGGAAAAGTCAATTATTGTTTACTCAATATGACAAAGAACAAGAAGAAGATACAAAGTGTTGCTTGAAGGTTTGCATGACAAAGTAAATGAGGGAGAAAGGTTTGTGGTGAGTTTGTGGTGACACCATGTGTCACCGCAAACCTTTCTCCCTCAAGATGCAAAGTGTAGATGAAAAATTTGCACACCAACCGTTCTATCTTTCTCCTCCTCATCTGTTGGTTTCCATCCAGCCTGGTCGAGAGCCTCCTCCGCTGCTGCCAGTGCAAATATGGTCGCTTCGCTCATGGAACGAAGATCCTGTGAAAGGCAGAATACAATGGCAGGTTAACGAAAACAAAAACTGTGTCCAGAAAGACAAGCCACATCAGAAGTTTTGTGTTTGTGACTGATACGTTACTAAGACATAAACAAGGAAAAGTAGAAATTACGCAGTGCGTAATATATGTCCCCGCCGGAAGTAGCATTCAGTAGCAAAATGTACAATATAGGTGAAAAGATCAAGGTCAAAGGTCAAAGAAGTCAAAGGTCAAAATTCGCTGTTGAAGTTTTGAAGCCCTCATAGTGCCATCACATAAAGCAAACGGAATCGAAATCAGGTTAGAAATGGCGAAGGAATAGCATTTTGTAGCCAATGTACAATATAGGTAAAAAATCAATGTCAAAGGTCAAAGAAGTCAAAGGTCAAAATTCTGTGTAGAAGTTTTGAAGCCCTCATCTAGTGCCATCACTTAAAGCAAACAGAATTGAAATCGGGTTACAAATGGCGAAGGAGTAGCATTTTGTAGCAAAATGTACAATATAGGTTAAAAATCAAGGTCAAAGGTCAGAGAAGTCAAAGGTCAAAATTCTGAGTAGGAGTTTTGAAGCCCTCACCTAGTGCCATCACATAAACCAAACGGAATCAAAATCGGGTTAGAAATGGCGAAGGAGTAGCATTTTGTAGCAAAATGTACAATATAGGTCAAAAATCAAGGTCAAAGGTCAAAGAAGTCAAAGGTCAAAATTCTGTGTAGAAGTTTTGAAGCCCTCACCTAGTGCCATCACATAAAGCAAACAGAATCGAAATCGGGTTAGAAATGGCGAAGGAGTAGCATTTTGAAGCAAAATGTACAATATAGGTAAAAAATCAAGGTCAAAGGTCAAAGAAGTCAAAGGTCAAAATTCTGTGTAGCAGTTTTGAAGCCCTCACCTAGTGCCATCACATAAAGTAAACGGAATCGAAATCGGGTAAGAAATGGCGAAGGAGTAGCATTTTGTAGCAAAATGTACAATATAGGTCAAAAATCAAGGTCAAAGGTCAAAGAAGTCAAAGGTCAAAATTCTGCGTACAAGTTTTGAAGCCCTCACCTAGTGCCATCACATAAAGCAAACGGAATCGAAATCGGGTTAGAAATGGCGAAGGAGTAGCATTTTGAAGCAAAATGTACAATATAGGTCAAAGGTCAAGGTCAAAGGTCACAACTGAAATTCTGTGTAGAAGTTTCAAAGCTCCCATGTAGTGCTATCATATAAAGCAAACAGAATCAAAATTGGCTCATAAATGACAGAGAAGTAGCAAATTGAACATTTTGATCACACACGGACGCACGGAAGGACGGACGCACGGACAGACGGACAGACGGACAGACGGACGGACACGCGGACACACACACGTTCGGAGCCCGTTTCATAGTCCCCTGCTCGAACTCGTTCGGCGGCGGGGACAATGAGAGACACGTCTGTACTCTGTGACTGGCTGATGGCAAGTGAGTTTGTTTCTGCCAGCTCGGCGATTATATAACATGTCAGACATACAGAAGATTTACAATCATAAGATGAAGAGGGTGGGTGGCAGAGGAAGTGAGATGAACAGGTGGTGGTGTTTATGTGAGGTAGTGAAGCATGGTGGTGGCTGGAGAAAGGAGTGTCAGGTTGACCATGAGAAAGACAGGATAGAGTGACCAAAGCAGTGATGGTGAATGATAGCATGTGATGGTACAATTGTTGTATAACACATTTACCAACTGTATACAAACACAATAAGAAAAGAGGTGCAGAATAAAGAAGCCATTATCAGTGTCTGACAGATCATCATGTAATCTATGGCTGCTGGATTTTCAGAAGGCCATAAAATGAAAATGACTGTGACAATTATCATTCATTAACTGATTTATAGAGTTCTTGGCCTGCACTAAATATTGCATTGATGTCTGGAAAGCAGTATATAAAAGGTTTGAATCCTACAGGTTCCCTTTTCTGACATGTTTGTTAAAGAATGCAATCTTATTCACTAGAGATAAGACCTCATTATAACTCTTACTTAATTTCACTGCTAGTGATCTGACAAGTTTAAAGTCATTGTTTATTTATTTTGCCTTGTCCTTTCTCTGTTTTGTTTTGTTTTATAAATATTGTTGATTTCTTGTATTTTGTTAGAACTGCTAAAGCGCTTTGAGTCTGTACAGAAATAACGCTACATATATATTGGTTATTACTATTATTATTTTCAGAGATACACAGGAGACGTTTGATAAAACTCAGTTAGGGAACTTGCTTGCCATGTAAACAGAGAGAAACAACTTAAGGTTTGAAAGGAATGAACCTTACTCAATGTTTGCATATTGAAATGAAATATTCAAACATGCAGTCAGATTTAAATATCATGAAATCTACAAAGTATGAACTCACTGATGATGATACAATACGCAGGGCATCAAATTCTCCTTCTCCGCTCCCCTTTGGCACATAGCCAACTGAAACAGAAAATATAAAGATACCGGAGGCATGGGAATATTGAAAGTCATTATGCTGTTTGATATATCTCCTCATACCACAGTGAATGTGAATCTAAATATACATGAACATATTCCAGGCCAGCCATGAATGTGGCTTGAATGAGTAAAAATGTCTTTCTCCTAGACAGCTATGGGGTCAACTTTCATTTCTGAAATTACAGAAGTTTGGTCAGCCTGACATCATGTACAAGTAGGGAAAAAGATCGACCCTTTATACACCACGACACTTTGCGTAACTTGCCAAGGTTTCTCATCAGCATTTGGTAATCCCTCCAAACTTGACCTTAGTTGTAGATTAGCAAGCCCCCACTCAGGTGTAGCAATGTGCCTTAGTCCAACTGGAGGCCATGGGCCATGGTGACAACAACTGGGATTAAGGGGATTAGGTAATCTCCATTCATTGACAGTATCCAGATATCTGTGTCAATCAGTGAACAAAGCCAAGCAAGGGCTAAAAATACCAATACATTGATGCCTATTTGAAATCTGCTGCAGTTGTTTTTAATCCCGTTTTCTAGCACTTATGAATTCAAAGACCTTCACGTTAAACCTAAGTATACGGGTATTTTTACAATGTTGGTGGATGGAAGAGGAACATGCTCTCTGAAAGTAGAAATGGATCAAAATATGCTGTATCCTAGTACAGTATTCATCGCATAATCGGGACAGGTTGGGAGTAGCAAACACGGCCCCTTTAAGCGAGGTGCCCGATTTCGCGATGAGTACTCACCACACACTAACGGCATACGACATGTACATGTAGTGCACACACACACACACACACACACACACATGCATACTGACGTACTGTACATGTACATGAATACACAACACGCTACCCCTCGGCGCGACCCTCCAGCTCTCCCTGCATTCTCGCAATGATGTAGAGTAATCGCAACCGGGTTCGATTCTTCTGTCAAACACGCGTGTACACGTAATCAATGTCAGCTCATAGTCTAGATTCATAAAACGTTACGTATTCGCACATACATTGAACCCTTCTCATCTTTCACGCTCTCCCTCCCACTCTCTCCCCCATTTCACTGAATACGCAACTGTTCATAGCCCTCATTTCAATCACGTAACTTTTGCCCAGTCACAACTGAGGAAGATTGTGACGTACACACAGATCACAGTGTACAGCTGTATTGAAAGTTGAAACCAAAGACAGTAGATAACAAGATACGAAGGCGCGCGATAACATTGGACTTTGCCCTCAGAGTGTATGACTGAGATTAAACAACGCACACAGCCTGGGCTGTATGAGCGAGGCATGTTTTTTATTGGATGTGAGTCGAGTAGGAATTGCAAGCGAGCACATGGCTTTGCTTATGTAGGGGAGAAGAATGTTCGCGAAGGCATGTGCTTTGCGATGGCATGGATACTTATACACGGCGCTTTCGTGGCTATGCATTTACATGTACTGGATGGACGGAGGTCAAAACACACCAATCCGAAGCTTGCTTTGTAAGTTTGTTGTAAACGACAACTGATACGGAATCTTTGAAATATTGTTGTGGTATTTTGGTAGATTTTTTGTGTAAAATATTAACAAAATCAAAGATCGCTTGAAGAAAAATTGTCCCGTTTATCAGAGGTCCCCGCCCGATTATCCAGTGAAAATAACGTGCGTTGGAAATGTTTCTGGGGAGCGTATATCATTTAAGCGAGGATCCCGATTATCAGATGCCCGATTATGCGATGAATACTGTATTATGTAGGCCTTGTTTGGTGTTCTGTATGACAAAGAAAGATAGCTTATGAATTTTCAAACCATTCCTCAAATAAACATAAATTTTCATTTAAAAATGATTGTCTCATTTAGCTTTTAATTCAATTAACAATTTTCTTTCTAGAAATATTGCTTTTGCACAGTTTCAAGGGTAATCTCTGATTAATGAGTGAACAATACACAAACAAATCATGGGTGTATGCAAGGGGGGGTCGGGAGGGTCGTACGACCCCCCCAAATTTTCAAGAGGTCCACTTTTTGTAAAAGACATTTTTTTTAGGGCTTTTTACTCTATATAGGCCTACAACAGGAAAAAAAAAGTGACCAGGTGGTGTTCCAGCAAATTGTCAAAAACCTCGTAAATTTCGTAACTTAGTTTTAGTATGCCATAATTTACCTTATTTCTAAGCTGCACTGCCATGCCGAAAAAGTCACTTTTGTATGCACCAAATTGCCCCATTTTAAGATATAGAATTCAAAAACTCCCTACCGTGGAAGGGGGGACACCCCCCTCCCACACCCTCCCCCCGCTCGGTCGCTCCGCTCCCTCGCAAAGGTAAAGGTCCAAAAATTTTGGTTACGACCCCCCCAGAAAAAATCCTGGATACACCCCTGCAAATAAACCATCAATACACACACATGAATACACAAATGAGCAGATGAATACTAGTAACTGACAAATAACGACAATACAATGTAATGATAAAAAAGTAAAGATCTCACATAGCTAACATTAAGGCAAGTCTATAATTTAGGTAACAATGATTTCCATGAGAAAAATGCAGGCTCACAAAAGAGGGAACCATCCCTAGGAATGGACTGCAGGTAATTTCACTCTTACCTACTTGAGACGACAATCCTTCGTACTCCTCCCCCTGAAGTCTTGTGATGCCACTGCAGCCATCCAGTAGCCTCGGCCACACCACCTTTACTCCGACGCCGAGAGGACAAACCACACCTGGATGGGACAAACAAATGCAGCAGTTTCGAGGTAAGAATACTAACGTTAAAATAATAATGATAATGACAACAACAACAATAACAATAAAACCATATTCATAAAGCACATATTTCAACAAAGAAATAACAAATCCAAAGCCTTTTTGCACATTGAAGGAAAATATAGGAGAGCACTAACCTCTACCATTTGTACCAAGCCCACAACTCAGTTCTACCCATGATACACACATGCAATTTCCCAATATAGACTCTAACAGATCTACAGCTTTACAGGCCTTTTGTTTACATCTTCAGCTTCCAGATGCGGCAGCACCTTGCCCGAGCAGTTTAATATTACTATCCCAGTGAGTAGCCCAGGGCCCCAGCCACCCACCTACGGCTACATATCACACCACAACTTATAAATAGAATTCAGAAAAGCAAGATGTCTACAGTAGAACTCTAGTAGATGAGTAGGCCTATAATTAGGCCTAACCGTTACAATTAACTTTAACACAAGTTACAACTAATTTTTTTCAATATAACTTAGCGACAAGAATAAGATCATCTTTATTTGTGTTGTGACACTCGAAGAGTCGAATAGGCTCCATAACTGAAATCATAGCCCTTTAAATGTTAAGAAAAGAAGATATTCATCCCACATTAAAAAGCCATGTATCAGCATTGTTGTCTCAACAGCAATACCATTGTCAGTAAATAACAAGGGAGAAGTCTTGAACCTGTCGCCACCAAAACATGATCACTTAACAAAACAAAACATCAATAGCAGGCTATGGGACTATTATAGACTTTCCTTATGTGAATACGTGCACCGCTCTCAGCTCTCGACGCTCTCAGAGACTAAGGACATTCGCCAAACCTTGCTTGAATTAAATTAAACCGTCGAATAAGACGTACCTGCTCCTGTCACAACAACTCTGCGTTGAACTTGCACATTTGGTGTAGTTGAAACACTCCGTTTTCGTATTCTGACCAGCTGCCGTCCGTGAATTTGCCTGAACAAACACGCTACTCTTTCAGCCACTCTTTCAGCCACTCTTTCAGCCTTCGCCATCATGTCATCTGTCTGTTGCAAAAAAGAGCAGACGATAGCAAAATTACCTCCTAGCGCGCGCACCAGCTTTTCCATACACCTGTTACGGTACTCACGTGTTGCACCGGTGCACGCTAGATTATGGTGCTCTTCAGTCTTACGAGCTCCATTTCGTGAAATAAAAAGAAAAGTTGCTATGATAGCAATTTTTACTCAGTGGGCCCCGTTTTATCAAAAGATATAATCGATTATAAATTTCCTTACGACACAGGTTGCCATAGACCATAGACTTATGATAAAAATCAACTATTAATGAAAATCAATATTATAACTCTTCATAAAACAGGGCCCTTCATATGTCATGGTAATGAAAAGAATCCAGCGTCCTGATTGCTTGTTGCCATGGGAAGTTGCTATTCTTGCAAGAGTTGCTTTCCTAACATCTTTTAAGTATAAGTATGGGGACCAGTTAAGGGGTCCGTTTCATCATTTAAAAAAGAGTCTTATGAGAGACTTTTAATAATAAGTAATAATAAATAGATCTACCGGTACAGCATTTATTTTGTAATGCGCCATATAGCTATATAGCGGCCTATTCTGAGGGGCAGTTGGACATTTCTTATTAGGCCCCAAAGGGAACAACATGCCTTATTGCAGGGCTCGACACTAACGGTGGCCCGATGGCCCGGGGCCACTAAAAATGAAAGTCGGGCCACCAAATTTCAAAAAAGGGCAAATTTGGTGGCCCGTCTCGGGCCACCAAAATTTTTTGAAAAGTATGTCAATAAATTCGTAACTTTTTGCGCCGGAAATTAGCAGTTAAATTTGTTCAAAGGATGGATGAAAAGGACTGAATGAATGCCTGAGAGTGAGTGTTGCAAGTTTGTTGAAGTTTATTTATGAGTAGATATGTCCAACTTCTAATTCTTACTATCATAAATCTTAAATATTTGACTCATTAAAAAAAAGGACTTTTAATGTTTTTTATTGTGTTTTTTTTTTTTCGGGACACCAAATTTTTCTCTCGGGCCACCAAAAATTTGAAATTTCGGATTTTGGTGGCCCCATCGGGCCACCAAACAAAAAAGTTAGTGTCGAGCCATGCTTATTGTATAGTTGTAGGCCTATAAAAGTTGAAGAACGAGGAAGAGATAGAAATATATATACCAGGTATAAGCAATTCAATGATATTCGACCAAAACAAGATGCGAACATATAAACTTCATAATTTTCAGTCGTTTCTGCTGATCGGATCCTCTCATGAGACACACTAATGAGAGACTTAATGAAATGGATTTTACTTCTCTACATATAGCTACGGGGTATTATGAATGACTTTGGAGATTCTGAGATTTATGTAGGGCCCTAAAGACGTTTTTGTGGTGACTTCATGAAACGTACCCATGGGCCCAGTAGGCCTACTGCAACCGGGGTTAGAGCATTTTCACTGTAGAGATAATACACTAATAGGTCCTATATCTCTATGATTTTCACCTACTAAGACATGTAGGCCTATATTTAATGTGCGCATATGCGTTCTCGTTGTTTCTTCATTTGTTTGTTTGTGTTTTGTGGTTTGTTTTTTGGTGTTTTGTTGTTTGTTGTTGTTGTTGTTTGGGGGTTTGAGGGAGCTTCGGGGGAGGGGAGGGGACATCGACATGTATTTTCTTTGGCCTATCCTCCCCCCCCCCCCTCATATTCAAACAATATTACTGCACTGTATACCTTGATCCGGGCCCGCAAAGCATAAAACATAATATTCTATCTATGATAGAACAATGTGTGTGTTTTGTGGTTTTTGTTTTGGTTTTTTTGTTGTTGTTATTTTGTGTGTGTGTCTGTTTGTTTTTTGTCATTCCATCTCGTTTATTTGCTGACAAGGCCGAAAGGTATAGGTAATCTTAAATGCAAATTATAAAAGCTGTATGGGTAATGAAATCAGTCATGCCAATAGGACTATCGTTCAGAGGTCATGTCGGTGTATATTCGGACCGCGCCGATCTCCATCCGAGATCTGATTCTGACTCGGGGGATTAGGAGAAACCTCGCTTTGCGTCCATTTGACAGTAGATGGCGTCCTTGCAAAACAAAGCGGTGGACAACAAGTTACTGTACCAGTACTTGGACTGTTTATACGTGTTTCGGTGATTTCATGAGTTCCTGCTAATGCTAAAGGTCATTACTCAAACGTTTACCCTTACATTCAGTCAAACTTTATCACATTCCAAAGTTGATTTACAATATTGATATAGCTTACGCGATATAACTTTAGCTGCAATAGTCTACCCGACATAAATTTGCAACTAAAAGGAATCAAGGAACGGGGACTGCAGTTAAAGGGATCGTCCTAAATTATTCTCGCGTTTACTAAGTATTTTTAAAATTATCGGGTTTAATACAAATCGACATCACTTATGCTTGTCATGATGATTGAATCCAACTTCAAGTCACATTCATACATAATTAAATGCAGTCTTTCTTAATCTCTCTCTTCCCACGTGATCTCTTGTTAATCAGGAGATTTCTGCTTGAAGTGGTTAGACCTGAAAGTGATAAGTGTAATCATAACTAGCGGCTGCTCAACCCTGAGGGGTTAAGAAAATATTGACATTATCAATTACCAAAAGACAAAGAGACTGTTATAACTTCGAGGTTGATCTAACAATTATCATATGACGGTACTTGCATATGCTTTCAAGAATATTGATAGTTATAGTTAATAGTTTAGTTTATTTATTTCCATCATCACAAAGAAAAGAAAAGAAAAAGTTGACATAATCCAAAGTGATACAATTTTTTTTTTCACTTCTCTTACACTCGTCTGATAAAGGATTTTTTTTTCAATACAATATAAATTATACACGAATGATGTCGTAAAAAAGAAACAATGCACTTTGTCATGGCAACAAAAATAATAAATAATCACAATGATGGAAAACAGTGTTCCACTAAAAAAGCCACGCTTGTAAAACGTGGAACACTGGAACAAAACAACAACAGCACCAATTTGTTATACCAATAAAACATATTCATTTTAAATTCTTCTATATACTATTGTACATTTTACTCATTGATATAATGATGTTGATACTATGAACAATACTTACTAGGATTTTAGGATGCAAACGTATAAACTATATAACATATCACATTTGTGGCACAGACACTATGGGGCCAGGTGTGCCAGGAAAATTGAACGGAAAGGAAGATATGCAATCGGCCACAAAAAAACATAACGACGACAACAACAACAACAATAACACAATACACAGAAACAACAGAATTTGAGGAAATGCACTCAGACAGATACTGGACAACGAAGAACGAGGAAAAAGGAGCAGGGAAGAATAGAGAAGGAAAAGGAGAGGGATGGAAAAGGTCTGTGGACACACTACAAAATCTCAAGGAAAAGTGAAACATGACGGGTTTTTTCATTGAACAGAATTAACTGGTATATTTAGAAAACAAATAGTTTTTGAGTTTATACTTAAATGTAATTAACTTCACAGATTCTTTTAGATCATTATCTAAGCTATTCCAAAATCTGGGTCCGGTATAAACAAATGTATTTTGAGTGTGTACAGTTCTAACTAAGGGAAGATGAAATTCTTTAGATTGTCTAGTGGGATAGTTATGTACGTGGCTGTTACGGTGAAATAAAGAATAAAATATTTTGGGTAGATGATTGCAGTTGTAATTAAACATAAATTGACCAAGTTGAAACAAATACAACTCTTTTATTTTCAGAATTTTGTGCTCAAGGAAAAGCTTGTCAGTATGTGCTCGGATATGAAGGTTAAAAACGATTCTGAGCGCCATCTTTTGCAGAAGAAAAAGTTTATCTAACAATGTCGAATATGTATTCCCCCAAGCAAGAATTCCGTAATTCAAGTACGGCAATACCAAACTTGAATAAAGCGTAATCAAAGCCGAAGAAGGAAGATAATATTTCAATCTATTCATTATGCCTATATGTTACGTGCAATTACTTTACAAATATTGTTTATGTGACACTTCCATGATAACTTATTATCAACACAAACACCTAAGAATTTAATAGACGAAACCTCTTCTAGGGGAGTAGTGTCAAATATAACATTACCTGGTAATCTATCTAAAGAATTACTGAAAAACATATACTTTGTCTTCTCAATATTCAGTGACAATTTATTTGCATATATCCATTGTGAGACATTCTTCAATTCATCATTCACTGTACTAATCAAAGTATTAGGGTCAGGGTGGGAATAAAAAAGATTGGAATCATCCGCGAATAATATAAAAGAGAGTTTATCTGAAGATCTATAAAAATCATTAATGTAAACTATAAATAACAGTGGGCCTAACAAACTTCCTTGCGGAACACCACATTCTATTTTCTTCATAGAAGAATCAAAACTGTTCACATGTACATATTGAAATCTGTCAGATAAATAACTCGTAAACCATTGCAAGGCTTTTCCGCGAATACCATAATGGGATAACTTAGAAAGAAGTATACCGTGATTAATCGTATCAAAAGCCTTTGAGAAGTCCAGGAAGATGCCTATTGTATGCGAAAATGTATCAAGTGCATGTGTAATCTTTTCCACAAAGGTAAGTAAAGCGTGGGTGGTGTTGTGATTTTCTCTGAATCCAAATTGAAAATTCGTAAATATATTACTCATATTGAAAAATTTTACAGTTCGGATATATACTATTCTTTCCAAAATTTTAGAAATTGAAGTTAATAACGATATTGGTCTGTAATTATTGACATCATTTTTCTCCCCTTTCTTATATATAGGTATAACTTTGGCAGTCTTCATTTGACTTGGTACAAGCCCAGTACTAAGTGATAGATTAATAATATATACTAAAGGATCTATTATTTGAAGAATTATATTTTTCAACAAATAATTATCGATTCCATCACAACCTGGGCTTTTCCCTTCTTTCAAATTATTAATAATATCAATAACTTCTTCATTATACGTAGGGTCCAAAAATATAGTTTTAGGATTAGGTATATCTAAAAAATCAGAAAACACTTTATTAGATGAAGGGATACTTTGTGATAAATTTTTCCCAATCGATGCAAAAAAATCATTAAAAATTTCGGCCATACCAGCAGGTACATTGCTTGAGGTATTACCCCATCGTACTTCTGAAATACTAGATGCATCATTAGATGTATTCATAACATCTTTTATTGTTTTCCAAGTATTCTTAATATCATTTTTATATTTCATTATCTGGTTGACATAAAATTTTCTCTTTTGTAAACGCAATAAATTAGTAAGCGTGTTTTTGTAAGTCACATATTTTTGTCTGTTTTTATCCGTAGGGTTACTCCTGTATTTATAAAACAAATTATTTTTTCTATTAATCGATCTTAAAAGTGATTGGGTTATCCACGGGAGTCTTGGAGTTCTTTTATAAGAACTTTTCCTTGTGCAAAACGGAATATGTTCATCAATTTTAGAAGTGATAGTTTTCATAAAATAATCATAACACAAATCAAGATCGGTATTGTTGTATACAAAAAACCAATCAATATCTTTTAAACTATTTTGCAAATTAATAAGATTATTGGCCGTAATCTTACGACGTCTCTGATAATTATTTTGCCTAGGAGATAACTTAATTGGCACTTGTGTAAAGATTGGATAATGATCAGAGATGTCAGATAAAACAATACCAGACTCGGGAATTGGGAGAATATTACAAAAAATATTATCAATCAAAGTGGCAGATCGGTCAGTAACACGGGTCGGCTTAGAAATTAACGGTAATAAAGAAACAGACATTAAGGTTTCTACAAATTCTTGCGAAATATGTTGGGAGTTACATTTCATAAGATCAATATTGAAATCGCCCATTAAATATACATGTTTATTTGTAAAAATAGAGTTCTGCATTAAATTTTGTACATACAACAAAAAATCATTCGGATTCGATCCAGGGGGTCTGTAAACAACTCCAATCAGTATGTTTTTCCCATTCGGGTTTACCATTTTAACAAAAAGAGATTCAACTACATCAGTCATGACATTCAATTCTTCGTGGATAGAATATTCAAATTTGTTGGGGATGTATAAACCCACGCCACCACCCATTCTTTCTTTTCTATTTCTGTACACGAAATCAAAGCCGGATATAGAAAATAAATGACTTATATTGGGAGTCAACCATGTTTCGGTCAGACCTATAACAGAACAGTTATTACCAGAGTTTTCTAAAAATAATCGCAACTTATCAAAATTTCTACTTATGCTTCGTATATTCAAATGAGCTAACAAAAGATTGTCATCATCACTATTCATAACATATTGTTCATACTGATTTACAGTCAGATAAACACATGATGAACTTTGCACAGGATCTTCAGGATCAAAATTATATTCAAATTCTTGTGCTGAAGCATCAAGTTTGTTCGATATGTATGCTTCATATAAGGTGGAAGTTTTGTTTTCCTGCGCGGACGTAAAAGAGCGCCCAACTGTATCATAAAATTCATCATCGTTCACAGAGATGAAAACAAATGTTGGATTAGCCATAAGTATAAAGAAAATCACACCGGAATCGACAAAAGTTCCACTTAGACCTAGACCTGGAGATTGTAGTTATGTAGGAATGTACAGACCTGGAAGAAGAGAAAGAGAAACGCATATACACAAACATGAAACACATACAAGAAACACACACATGAAGCATAGACATGAGACACAGACAAGACACGAGAAACAACAAGGACGCAGACAAGACATAGCCGATGATATCAAATTGGGCACACACGTCCGTGGCCTGTGTCTGCTCTGCCAATACAAAACGAGGCATAAGCAATAATATCATCATGGATTTAACAACAGACTGCATTTGAGTGAGGGGGCTCCCTTGATATTCAAAAAATATCATTTTCATACGAGATATATTCACGTGCATAATTCAAACTATCAATATGAATTTTTATAGGTTATTTGGGGATCAGGAGAGAATTATTGTTGAAAGGGTTAACTGAAATATATATTTTCTGCAAACAAGGCTTTGGGTATTGAGTGATTGAGAGATTTCCTTGGTCACTCACATACAATATATATGAATTATATATGATATATATATATATATATATATATATATATATATATATATATATATATATACATATATATATATATATATATATACATATATAATATATGATACTTGTAGTCCGCGTGTTGGTACCAGTATAGAAAAGATGACGAAGTAGAGTGGTAATGCATTTTGACAGTCCGACAGTGCTATACTGTCAAAATGCATTACCACTCTACTTCGTCATCTTTTATATTGCCATAGAGAAAGAGCACTGATATAATTTCGACAAAAACCTGTTTTTACCATTACACGTCATCGAAAACCAATCAAATTTGTAATTTAAACAGTATGTTTACACGATGAATATACACAACAATTGCAGCTTATTCCTTGCAATCGTGCTAATTGTTTTTCCCTGATTTGTAAATCTGGGATTTCAAGTGCGAGTCCAGCGTAAAGTAATACGACTCTTTTCTTTCCGAGCTACCATTCCATGAATGCCATACATATTCATGGTGACTGGATTGAACAGACTAAATTAAAGGACACACAATAGTAATGTTTTTTTTATCAAAGGTAATCCTCAAGGCATACTGAAATAGGAACATTTCTGTTTTCGTATCTTAAGTTCATCTCTCACAATTCATTAATTTAACGCATATTGTCTTCGTTATCTTACGTTATAAGGGCACACTCGCCACACGTTCTTTCCCAGTACATAGAGACATGCCGCGGATCCCAGCATGTTCAACATCATCGCATCTCATTTGCTGCTGGATATAAGTGAAGTAAAACGTCATGAAAATATTGATAATGATAATAAAAATGATAATAATAATAATAATGATAATAATAATAATAATGATAATGATGATAATAATGATGATAATAATAATAATAATAATAATAATAATAATTATTATTATTATTATTATTATTATTATTATTATTATTATTATAGATATTACTAACAATTATCATTATTGCTATCATTATTATTATCATTATTATTATTACTACTACTACTACTATTATTATTATTATTATTATTATCATCATTATAAGTAGGACCCCGTTGTACAGTGGCGGGCCCGTGTAACGACAGGTACAGTAAAATACTGCTGAGCGTCAGATTTTGCTCAAATACAGTCATGTATATCTGCCTTAAAGGTAGGGGATACCTTTTACAGACCTCCCAAAATGCAGCAAAACATTAAATATGAACCTCAGGGGACTTGCTTAGGCCACTGCTTAGAAATTTGGAAGTCAACAGTTATCTAAATTTTGAATAATGCACAAAACTCAACTACTCAGTAGTTTTGTGTGTCAGCCACACTTACGCCTTTTTGTTGCATTCTTCTGTATTGTGATCTATAAACACAAATCTAAAAGTACAAGAGCTGATGTAATAACATATAGAGTGTGTGGTAAGAATGTATAAATGTTTGTAAGTGTTGATGAACTTTCTTCACAAAATATACATGATGGACACACATGCAGTACATGGGTCTGCAAAGGTAGCCTAGTAATGTACTGGAATTTACGGTGAGCCCCGAAAACAATTCAATTCAAAATCTATTAAACCGTCAAAAAAATGTACTAAATGTTACCTTCCACTTTCAATACTTTATGGGAGTTTCTAAAATGATATTCTCTTCAACATACCACTGTATTTATACAACTCTTCATTTAAGGCGTGCAAATGGGATTCCCTACCTTTAACACTAGCCCGAGACTACCTCCTGGAGATGATTTAAGTCCACAATCAGATATAAGGCAAAATGAAACCTTTGCAACAATGCCTCACCTGTAGCATAAAAGAAATATTCTTGAAGTTATAATCAGAAATATCATATGTTTTCTTATCATTTTGTCTGTTTGTTTGTTTCTTTGTTTGTTTGTTTTTAGCAGGTTTGATTGCAAACATCTCAAATCGACAAGAATGGTGTTGACTCGTTTTGCGATTAACCTCTTCAAGTGTCATTAAACCTGAACTTGAACCTGTGTAATAGCCTAGGTTCACGTGTTTTCATCAGAACAGTGCTTGATCAGTGTCGGAACCCAACGTGAGAAGTTCGACACGAGACAGCTTGCGTCATCGCTCAGCAATGCTTCTGCGGATGTTTACGTAAGATTCTGCGCATTATTACTAAATTCAACCCCTCCCACTTTTAAGGTTTTAAAGTAAGAGGGATGTACTTTAATGGAAAGGAAGAAGAAGAAGAAGAAGGAGAAGAAGAAGAAGAAGATGATGATGATGATGATGAAGAAGAAGAAGTCCAAATTCCTAGGCTATTAGCCTCCCGATGATTTTATGAAAAGTTATAGATTATTCGTTCAAACTCTCGATCTCTCATCAGATTTTTTTGTATTAAAAGAAAAGTAGTTAATAAAGATTAATTTGGTATATTTATCATTATGTCACTGGAAAACGTGTGAGGCGATGTCACCATTCATCTGACTAATTTGCATATAGTCATTGTGACCAATATTCCGAGTGTTTTAAAGACTACAGAGAAACTTCAAAATCAAAAATATATTGTCATCCATTATACTTGTATGATTATGTCATTTATAAAGTTGTGTAATAAAGTGTCATCCATTTGTAAAACTTTCTTCATCCACATAATAATTAACGCAATTATTTTTAACAATTAGTTCCATATTGTATGCATACTTTTAATACATTGTACATTTTGTTTTCTTTGAATCTGTATCGATAGCAAACATGTTTTATTGGAAATAAGGATTTAATTTGATTTGAACAGAATAGTAATATGAATCTGCAACAATCCCAAAATATGTCATGTTTTGTCTTCTACATTAAACTTAAATAATATTCTGTCTGTTTTCTTTTGGAGTGTGTTTATTCTCTTTACCAGAGCCACTTTAAACAGGAAGTGCATGGAGTTTCATTTTATTGTTCATGACACTCGCTTTCTGTACAGACTGTCATACTTTCATACGCACCCATGCTGGATAACATAAAACGGGTGTGTTTTATTGCAGGGTGATGGCTCATAAAGTTTTATGTAGCACATACACAATAAAATAATGTAGACACATGCTACCCCGTCACAATATTAAAGATGTTAATAAATTATTACCCCGATACACAGATGTTGAAAGCTAGATGGATAGATAATAGACAAACAGAAAGATATATAGATAGAAGGATGGATAGATAGATACAAGATATAGACAGACACTAGAAACATAGCTACTTGAATTTGATTTGATTTATTTTTGCATTCAGTCAAATACAAATTAAATACAAATTTCAAAAACACAAAGATAAAGAATATTAAGGGCAGTGATATATTATTGTACCAGACAACAGTGTGTTTTATTGTACCAGACAACAGAGTGTCTATTCTCTTTCTCTTTTTTATATCCGTTCCTATGCATTCATACCGGTATATGCACCCAATCCTTCGTAATATTCACCCAGTGAGCGTTTTATCATTACACTTACATCATGAAGTCCATGCAGTGTGCTTGTGTCCACGATGTCGTGTGTTGTACCATAGTCTCATTTTCCCCTTTTTTCTTCTTTGTCCTTTTTTTTTTCTTTCTTCTTTTCCCTTCCTAAGTTAATTTTATGTCAGTTGATATTGGTTTCTTTGATTTTGTGTATGTATTTTCCGAGGGTCCCATACCCTACAAGCTTTGCTTTTTAGTGGAACCCTCCATTTCCATTCTAATCTTTGTACTATGTATATGTATACCTTAGAAAGGAATTTCTGTTGTTACTCGTGACCACATGTATGTTTTCTTTGAAATTGTTACAAATATGTTCTGTAAATGTATTGTATATAATTTTCCTGTTTATTCAATTGAAATGGAAATAAAGTTGAAAGTTGAAAGTTGATATAAAACGATAATAACACAAAAAGATACACATAGGCAATTGCATTGAGCAGTATACACACACAGAAACATAAAATGAAATATACAATATTTTTTAGTAAAAAACAGAGATAATATGAATGCAGGAGACCGCCATCGTGAGCGATTAAGCTATGTAGATACATAGATATGAAACATAAATATATATATATATATATTAGATATAAAGACTATAGATAGATAGATAGATAGATAGATAGATAGATAGATATTTTAGATAGATTTTGAAAGAAATAGATATATCGAATTATATAGACGGATACGGATGGGTGGATGATAGACTGATAAGTAGATAAATAAATAATAGAGAGACAGATAGGTAGACAAATAAAATGATAAAAACAGCTATACACAGAAGGAGTCAGAGTGAACGTTGCATAGAGCATTGTTTTCGAGAACATTTTGTTATGTATTATGTGACGCAGATAGGCGATTCATGTTGAACGTCGTTTACCAATACGATTCTATATAGAAGCATAAAACGTTACTGTTGCATAGGCCCCCTATTGGTATGATGAATTACCGACGTGTTCGCAATCAATTAAACTATATTTATAGCTTCTCAACTTGCGTTTTCCATATTGCTTTATGAACCTATGACAGTGTTTATCGCCTGCTTGTAGAGTCTTCCGTGTTAGACGATTGGAAAGAATAAGAGCGGGGAAGTGATCATAGAGAAGGAGAAGAAACAAGAATCTCACCTTTGTACCCATGCTATACGTGCCACCGAGAAGTTATGCTCTCTATCCCTGTCGTTAATGAATAAAATTGCTTTGACAAAATACGGCAATCATGTTTTATTAGTATGCAACACTCCTCAATCACAACAAACCAAGCGAGCGGCAATTTGCTGTCCGTTTCAATATTTTTGGTAGCATTTATCTATAGTGTGCAGAGAATAGGGCACGCGAAAAAAAATGTTCAAAAAAATTATTGTACTCTTTTAAAGGTTCAATACTATTAAACATGTAGAAACAAGCATTAATCCGAAAGATTTAACATTCAAGTGCTAATCCTGGGGAATAAAATTATGTACTAT
Organism: Diadema antillarum; assembly: GCF_040938485.1. Classification (NCBI taxonomy): domain Eukaryota; kingdom Metazoa; phylum Echinodermata; class Echinoidea; order Diadematoida; family Diadematidae; genus Diadema; species Diadema antillarum. Next base: position 478,109 of record NW_027271609.1, read on the forward strand.
CATGTGGGGAAGATAATTAGATGTAAACATTTTATGAGATACCAATAACGTTATGTATGTGTTCCTTTTTTTTTCTTTTGTAAGATCTGGGATCCGTTTCATGAAAGTTTCATGAAAGATTATTTGCTCACATTAAGACACACGTTAAAATGATTATTGTACTTATCTACATAGCTACATAATTATGAGCTATGTGAGATCATTATGTACCTAAGAGACTTTCAAATTCATTTCATTAAGTCTCTCATAAGTGTGTCTTATGAACGAAAATTCTTTCAAGAGACTTTTATGAAATGGACCGCTGGTTACCTAATCTAGGCAAATTCATTCCTTGTTTGAGTGAATATTGTTGTGTGAGACAACCTTATACATGTCTCTCACTGAAACGAATGAAGTGCCTAACCACTTGAGAGAAAAAAAGAGAGGTAATTTTTCAAAATGTGCACACAAGCTAATTACAAAACTGTCTATTTGTACAAAATGCGAAGAGATTCCACTTATTCTCTCTACACCTCCCTCACAAAAAAAAAAAAGTCGTAGGTCCCTACGGTTTCCACTCGCGGACTGCAGCGAAGACCGCACTCGCGCCATCTAGTGTCGAGTTATTTATAGCGCATTAAGCTGAGTTCTCAGTGTTGATAGTTTTATTTTCAGTTTTGCAAACAAATTACATTTGCAACGTACATGTACAGATCAATGAATAGCAACAATGTTCGAGAATTCGTTGTATGCAGACTGAGTCCTGCGCACTATTTCATGATACAAAATAGATTTTCTGGTTTGATGATTTATGTTTCATTGACGTCATCAAAAACAAACATGATTAGAATGGAATGTGTTAACTGAGAGTGCGAATAGCCACAAGAAAACATCGAGTTCACCAGAATTCTGTAGCAAACGACAGTCGTGCTGTATGGAGGAAATAACAAAGAGAATCATTACTGGCGACGAGCTCCATGCATTCATACTAGTTAAAAACAATATTCAGAATGGCCTAAGCTTACACGTCTTACCACACGCGCTAAAATAAACAACAAATCAAATCAAGTAATCTAAATCGTATTATAATTAGTTTGTATGTTTTATTCTTTAAATCTATTCAATAATGTCATATTGTATGCCATGCATGATAACATTATTATCATAGCCGCGATTATTGCGTTCACCTGTTGGGTCAAAATCAATATCAGCGGCTGTTGTATAATTGGCGACAATATAGTATTTCATGGTATATAACACCTGCGTGCTCATTAAAATAGTCAGCAAAGCTAATAATGATGATAATAATAATAATGATGATGATAATGATAATAATGAGGATGATAATAGTAATAATAATAATAATGATAATGATAATAATAATAATGATAATAATAATAATAATAATAATATTATTATTATTATTATTATTATAGCGAAGCTAAAATCAAATACATCAAGGATTTGACATGAGAATCTAGTTTATCAAGTCCTTATACTTGTACTAAGTTTGCTTTGTTTTGACTTTTTTTTTTAACTTTCAGCGCATTGATTTAGTCATTGCTTCCAAAATATGAAAAATAAAATCATAAACTTTCTTTACCCTTGTATTGAACTTCATGGCCTGGCGTTCATGTGAATTATCTTCGAATATTAACTACTTTATAATTATATTCATAATTTCCTTAAGACACCTGTAATGATACAATGTATTACAAATACCAGATATGATATATTTAATGTAATTTATATGGTTATTATTACGTTTATATGCATGTCTTCCAATGATACATGTCCATGCATCGACTCACTGAAGCATGAAATTTAATAGGCGATCAGTGATAATCAGTATTACAATGTGTATTATTCAACTGCATGTCCATGTGCCTCATTACTGTATTCTGCTGAGAAAAAACAAACAAAAATAATTTGAATTTGAATCCATTAAATATAAAAACATAAGACAATATCACATTGCGGGAAACATGTACACACTGGTGTGATTGATTGATTGATTGGTTCTGATTCCGCAGATTGAAATATTTACGTTACTTGTAACATTGCATGATATTCAAACAAGAATGACCACAAAATAATGTAGCATTTTTGTAAGTTCGGTGGCCGAGGCCACCGGACCACTAAATGAACCATCTCCTGGGGGAATATTATGAACACGATCAGATCTTTTAATGTAAAGAATAGGAAACTGAGTTAAAATAGAGTAGACAGGAGTTTACTTAGGAGCCATCTGACTAAGACACAAGTCTCGCGAGTTCACTTACACAGGTCTTCACAAAATATCCTGTATGTATTCTTATTTTTTCCTGTTTTAATTATGATTTGCTGTGCGAGATAATAGATGAAGCATAATATAATATCAGTTACATCGAATTTGCATTGAAAATAGAAGAGATGTATTCAGTTGGAAGAGCGACCTTTTCAGTATTATTCATAACTTGAAAGTTTATCAAGACAATGATGCTCTACATTTCATAGACGCATCTCCTCATTATCATTAGCAATATAGGCCTATTCTGTCGTTTAAAAATTTCAATAAAGAGTGTAAATGCTATTCATGAATCAAAACAGGAGAGAGAGTGGGGAGGGCTATAATTTAAATACAGTACTGATAGATATGGATAGAGAGATACTGTTATAGATTATACTAAGTGCTCGCGCTTGCGTTTGTTGTTTTGTTTTGTGTGTGTGTGTATGTGTTTTTTTTTTTTTAATCAACAAGATCTGCAACGCTACGAGACGACGACGCTGCAGAATAATGCTGTTCTGCACATGCGCGAAACAGGTGTTCCCATTGTCCAATCCGGGTCGAGGAGTTGCGTCTTTAATAGCGTCGCAGATCTTTGCGTGAAAATAGCGCATTTGTAATGCGATATTAAAATCCATAACACATCTCTTTTTTTTCATATACATATTTATGATGGAGAACATTGCATCAAAATACAATAATTGCTTTTGTTGTTCTTGTTGCTGTATTAGTCTTATTTTTATGGTTCCTGCCATAATTTTTTATAAAGCTGTGGTATGTGACTCTTGAGTGCAATCGATAAGACATGCATCAACTATCTTTCATAAAGAGACTTAATCTTATATCCACAATTTGATCGAAATCTTAATGAACCGCCATCTGCAATGTTTTTTTTTCAAAGAAATGGTAGTGTAAAAGAGGGAATGTCAACTTTGACTGTTGAATTGTACGTCATATAACAAACACCAGTTTGTGGTACTCAAGAGACGGCACTGTTAATGCAGATGGGGGTTCGCTGAGTATACAACTGTTACATTTTCGCGAAATTCGCTCTCTGCTGATTTGTACACATAGCGCGAAAACAAAAACATGCAAATATTCAAAACCGATAGCAAAACAAAAACATTCAAATATTCAAAAATGAATTAATAAAAAAATAATTATATTTCCTTCACGGATGATTGTAATAGAACTAAAGTTTACTGAAAACGGAAATTCAAAATAGCTCGAAATCGTCCTATTGTACAGTAGCTCGTTCACCGGAGACATGCATTTTAGTTACAAGAAATCAAAATACATGTCAAATATTTTGAACGTTTGCTCTGTTCTGCATAGGTTTATAAACTTCAAGCATAAAATAATGTACCCTGAGGCAACTCAATGTAAAAAGACAGGGGCGGATCCAGGAATTCTGTAAAAGGGGGGGGGGGGGCGCAACTAATATTTCTGGTGCCACTTCCGGGTTTCACTTCTTTTTTTTTTCTTTTTATTTCTTTTGTTTTTAACGATAAATAAAGGGGGGGGGGCGTGCGCCTCTAGTGCGCCCCTTCTGGATCCGCCACTGAAAGACATAACAAAAACAGAACTATATAACCAGGAAAACTACAAAAAAAAAGAAGAAGAAGAAGAAGAAGAATAAGACAACACCAAAGCCAGTATCCTTGTATTAAAATAAAGCAAGCAAAAGGAAATATAAAAGTGATGTAATATAGGGGCCTAATAGTGACAATAGTACATTTTCATGGGCCATCATAATCGATTAACATTCGGCAAGATTTTAATGGGTCCAAATTTTTCCATTATAAATTAATAACTTTCGGTAAATCTTTAGTCTCTTTCGATTCACTTTTCAGGATCATAATAAGGACTCGTAGGTCCTTATTTTTGTAACAAAATTGATAGTAAGAATAATGTTAATGTACACGATGATGATGATGACGAAGATGATAGCAAATTACGATAGGCCTAGATGGTAGGCCTATTGTTACAATATCCTTATTATTATATTCAATTTTACAAGCATTATAATGATTGTTTTTATTATCAGTTTTAATCGTCATCATCATCATCATAACTATCAATATTATTACATTCACATCATCACTATCATCATCATCATCATTATTGTGTTACATCTTTTTTATATTAACGCAGCTCATCAACGATTTGTCACAACACTTTGATTGTTCGGGATTGTCTGACATCATAAGCATGAAGGACTTTCCCTGAAAAAGAAGCAGACTTTTAAGAGAGGAAATAGAATGCAAGTGATCAGCGGTATTGAGTTATTTTATCATCAACTTGGTAAGTGGTAATTTTGAAGAATAATGTTAGTTACGGCGGAAATTCAGCTGCTAAATCCAGGAAGTAACCTTTGTACCATAAGGCGGCCATCTTCGTGAGCCGCTTAACAGCGCGGATGAAAATTTAGAAAGTTGTTCGACTGTTCGTAACTTTTTATATCGCGTTTCATGTATGCATATTCGAGTGAATGATTATATATTAGTGCAAATTTTGAGTACCATGATGATTTTGATGAAACTTTCATTGACTGTAAGGTGATTACTGTTCATTTACGGAACTATTTTGTTTGAACGTGGAAGCTGTGTATCGCTGGCTTGTGTGCACTTCAGTTTAGCAATGTCTACGTCGTCTATCTATTCAACACACGCTAGGCTGAGCTTGCTATGCTCGCGAAGTGTGAGTGTGTCATATTATTCCACATAAATATACGTACATGTACTAATATACGCACGACTATGCAAGGCACAATATCACCTGAATGGATGAATACCGACTATTTCTGGACTACTGGATTTAATGGACATCCCCATGAAGTTGTGATAAAAGTGTTTTTCTTGTCATCTGTTCATTCAATCCGTGTCTCCGACGTAAATCAGCGCTAAAAAGGTGGCTCGCTCAGATTTGTAAGTTTGACAGAGGCGTGATAATGTGTTTATGTGCAGTGCGGTGGTAGAGATGCTACCGAACCACTCGGTGTCTGTGTGTGTTATGTATTGGTTGTGACCGCTATAACCCCATCCCCCACACTGCCGAGCCCTGCAGTGCCCCGTGCCGTATTGTGCGAAGCATGCATGCTCCGACGGCCTCGGCTCACTCGCTTTGCGATCACACGAATGGCGAATTTTTAGGGTGGAGACCTGAACATAACCCGAAACGTAAACATTCGTGTAAGGAGAGCCGAATCGTGTTATTGATATATGGGGATTGTATTAAAGCTTACATGTCTGATTTGCACTTTTGACTCTTCTACAAAATGTTAAACTAGACCTAGCTCCTTAGCTGCATTCTATTTCTATTCTTTTCTAGAATCTAGCACTGGCTAGATGTAGGAAAGTAACATTTAGAAAATAGTGTGTAACTGTTAACAAGATCTTCATCGCAGGTTAGTGAAACCACAACTTGAGTTGTAAATTTATGGGGGGGGGGGGGGAAGTTTGTAATACTTGTAGCTGTAAGCTAATGTCTGATTGTCGAGGTTCTAGACCTAGTGACTTTAGACTAAGTAGTAGGATAGAGGTTTAATTCTTTCCCACTTTGTGATGTTGGGTAGATCTAAAACGGTGAGTAACGCCAACGGTTAGGCCAACGTTAAACATTGACAACAGGGACCAAGATGTTCAAATACCAATTACCACGCAGACTTCGATGGATGATGGTATATTTAAATAGACCTTGTTTTTGAAAGGTCAAAGTCTGTTTACTCTAATCCAAAATTAATTAAGATCTATGATGTAACTATACATAAAAACCAACCAGTTGCACATTAGGTCATTGCGTTGCGTATTTCATCATTTGCAGTCCTTGCGTAGACCTACCTGGCAAGGTAACTACATTGTATACACAGGCCAGTCGCTGTAACAACGTGACAGGGCTGTACCAGGGTGGTGCACAACAACAAAGCAAGCACAAAGCGAACATGGCGATTGCGTTGAGTTTTGATACTTGACATCATTTTTGTCACCTCAAACTCGGTAAAGATAATCTTCATTAATTAGACCTCATTTCTATGCTATCGATATTGACATACACAATTCACAACTTTCCGAAAACGAAGATTATATGCAGCATGTGCGAATGTAGACAGAAAGATCCGTCTGTCCGGAGGACTCTTTTATATATTGCCATTAACGCTGTCCTCCGTAGACAGACGGAAGGTTGCAGTACCCATTGCTGTGTGGATGTTCTTAACCACTGTCTCTATGGAAAATTGGGTGAGGTACCTCACCCTTCTCGATTGCGTCTAATTCACGGCCCTAGGTCGGCAAATTTAAGCTTGCATGGTGAAATTATCTTTTTAAGAATACGTTACACTCACCAGATTAATGAATAATCCAACATTTCAGGCGAATTTTCAACGTAAAACACAGCCTGTCGCGTCGTCACATTCAATCTGCAGAAACATACACTATGAATCTATTAGCCAATCACATGCGAGGTAGTTTCTACGTGTTTGTTTTACTAAAACACGTACCTCGCATGTGATTGGCTTAGCAATTGTTACAGATTCAAAATGGCGACTTACTGCTCGCGAACGGCGATGTTGCGATATCGATAAAATTTCTGCATTAAAACCGAGGTTATGTGAGTATTTCGATTGCACAATGTGAGAAATTTATCCCAAATATTGCTGCATAATGTGTCATGTCATGTCATACTTGTTTGAATGTAAAATAGCTGTCTGAAATTTGGTTTATCGTAACGTTTGATCTGTGCGCGACTGCTCCACACAGGAGCCGCAATCATTGACTTCGGTCTGTATACGGAGGGGATCCGTGAAGCCAGACGCAGTCTCCGCGGAACATTCCCCGACGGACAGATACAGACCGATCTTTCGGTCAAGTGCGAATGGTACATCGTCTTTCACTGATGGCCATTTTGAATAATCGGGAGTTCACGTGACACACACACATGAGTCAGATCTTCAATAATCTTCAGAATTGAGGGATGCAGAATAAACAGAAGAAGAGAGAGGAGGAAAAGCAGACACAAAGAGTAAGACATTCTATGTCATCTGCAAAATGCAAAAAACACACCATAAAAACAATGTTTTGACAATATCCCCCAATACCTTGCAGTAGTTTGCTGTAGGCCTACACATACACCTGTATGAACCTGTAAGTTTGATATTTTGGGTGGTCTTTTCTGTTACCTGTTGCAGCAGCCAAAATATGTTGTATGTTTCATGTGAGCTGAAGCCCCAAGTAAGCTGAAGTCATGTGTATCTTGTGAGAAATACTTGGGGTCATACACGTAAACACAAAGATTTGTCTCTTCCAAGTACTAGTACACGTCAGCCGCAAATGTACAAAGATCCACAAAGTAGGCCTACAGTGTAGTCAGGTGCTTTAAGTATCGATTTTCAGTCATTTTTTTTTTTTTGGTTGTTGTCTAGAACTTCATAGCATGCTTCACAGATTAATTTTTCTTTTATTTTCTCTTTCTCTCTCTACCAGGACACATGATTTATTAGCCAAGCCTCGTTTTGACTCATATGTTTGAAAGCTCCTTTATTTTTCTTTCTTTGACTCCCATCCCTACCCCCTTTTTTACTTTCTAGCATTTGAAATTGATCATGAGACTGTATGTTTTCCCAGTTCCGCAGTAGGTTGGATCAATGCAGTGAGATGTGATGAGTCTGAAAAAGAAAATTAAAACAACACACCGGTCTACCAAAGAATTTTTGTTTGGGATTAAGTACTGAAGGGATGTGTAATTGTTGGCATACATACTGTGTTTTTCGTGTAGACTTTTATTTTCATTTTTGACGCTCTGAACATCCAGACTGTCACATGCATGAAAAAACAAACAAACAACAAAACAAAACAAACAAACCAGCAAATGAACTTTTACAAAACAAAGCAAAACTTAGAAACATCGGTATAAAGCGCTATATACAAGTAAATGTTATTCATTATCATAATATAGATCAGGCATTAGTATTAAATTCAGCATATTAATGCTGTAAGCAGACACTGGAAATGTAAACTGTATGAAAGGTTACAGCAGTACATGTACATTTTGTACATGTACAACTGTACACTGCATATCAATAGGTAAGAACAGTGCAGAGACTTTAGATCATGGTGGTCTTTAAAAATATTTTTGCTGCACAAAGTAAAGAAAGTGTGAGTCATGATTAACCGCTGTTACATTTGTATAATAGTTAATGATAAATCACTTTTATTCTAAAAACATTTATATAGTCCTCGATACAAAAGTTTGTAAAGCAGACCAATGCACATTCTTCCACAAGACTCAACTCTGTCTTGAACATCCACTTCCTGCTATACAAAACACTATGCGATCTAACATGTTGTACCACTTTGGATGTCACAACCACAACCTGAAGTACAGGTTGTGGGTGATTCCTGATGTAGGCATAGGCTTCTTCAAGTTGTCTTTTTACTCAAGATCAGTAGTAAAGGATCTGGGAGCCATCAGACCAGGGCACAGCGGTCAGTGCAAATTGAACAACACACTTCGCACAGGCTGCTTTAATCACCCTTCATCAGAGAGATCCAGCCTCCTACTGTAGGCCTATATCGTCGCTGGGGTGACAAGACCTTGTATCTGAAACTTTGGTGAAAATGTCTTTTTTTTTAATTAATGGTCAAATAATGGGTTAAGTGATGTCCTGTCCAAATCCTAACTGTCTTACTCCAAAAATGAAGCCACCACGGCATGTCAAAGGAAAGGCTATCCCATTCGCCACAGTGCTTTTGCCGCCATGTTTTTTGGCTCTCCTGAACATTTGACATTTTGTAGATACGAGGTCTTGTCGCCCCAGCGACGATATGCTCTCACACTGTGCATACAACTTGTATACCACTGCAATTTAGGTTTATTCCCTGTCATGTTTTTTTACTTTGACCAGGGGTCGCACTTAACTTTTTTTTTTTACTAGCCAGGCGGACTACTTAGAATAAATTTTGACACTGAAGCAATATTTTGGCTAGCCAGACGGACTAGTAACTTCAGAATTTTATGATTTTTAGCTAGTCCGACGTGATTTTGGGTGGCCAATGGCTAGCGGACCATCGCCAATTACGAACCCTGCTTTCACTGGACATGATACATTTACTGTACATTTTACTAAAGATCGATTTGTGCTTTGTCTACGCACCATGTCTGTACTTCATGACACTCCATACAGCTACTCGCCTCAACCACCATCCCAGTATGTGGGCATACACTGTATCATGAAGGTCATACCAGTCACATGACTGCTATTTGTCTTTCGTCCTCTCTTGTTTCTTTGTTTGTTTTGTTAGTTTGCTCTTGTTAAAAACTCAGAAGAAGTGATTAAAAAGAATCAAGTATTTTTTTTATGGCCCCAAACAAAAAGATTGCTCTGTGCATCCCTCTTGATCACTAGCACAGAGAAAGAAAGTACAAAGTCATGTCTGGACTGAGAACACCAGCTTTGCATACGTACACAATCATGAAAGGAAAGCTTTTTGCAACATCTGTCACGATTGAGCCTAGCAAAGTGGACTGGAGTGGTTACAGGGAACAATTCTAGAAGTCCCTTTCTGCGTCATTCGCTGCCATGCCTTCCTATTAGTATGCTTGGAGTCGTCACCAGTGTTTCGAAGCCCCTCTCAGTTTGACCACAGTCTGTAGCTAGCTGTATCTGGCATCAGTGCATGGTGCATGGTATTGGGGTGGATAGGAGGCACATTGGTGGGTAGCGGCTGAGGCTGCGTTGGGTCGAACCGGGGCAGAGCTCGGTGTGGTGGTGAGCCCTCGCCTCTGACCTCACAGCTTGAGGCCATGTTATCGTGCGGGGTACACGTTTAGTCTTGCTTGCGTGTAGTCTACAGCGCAAGAAGTATTAACCAATTCATACCACCGTATACACTATACTGTGTGCCTGTTATACAAAATGCACAATACTAGTACGGTATCGCGTACATATTACCAGTCATTACGGAAGTGAAAGTACCGTGCACTTGCAGACAATGAGGTTACATTTTGGTGAAAATTGTCAGTAATCTCTGTGCATGGTTCTGTCTCCTACACTAGCAGTCTTTTTGTGTATGTTTATGAGCAAAAAAAAAAAGATAAAAAGATAAACGATAATGATGATGCATACATTTATATTGCCAATGCAAAGGACTGTCTAGAAATGGCACTGTACTTTCTTACAAAATATCTTGACAGGATTTTTTTTTTTTTTTCCTGAAATTGTAGTCCTCCCGTGACATTTTTGTCTGTGGTTTATTTTTTCCCCTTTATATCTTCTTGTATATGATGATTGAGAGCTAATTCTTAGAAGTGTTGTGATATTTCATCAGACAATTTTCCCCTTAACTAGATTTGGGCTTTGTCAACCCAGGATTGAGGACGAGTCCGGAGTATACTCAGGCAGGCATCTATGGGAAATGCTTGTTTTGATAGCAAAATCAGTCCGTCCTCAACGGATTAACCTGTAGGAGAACTTTACCTGAAGAGAAAGTTAATTTGATTGAAAGCAGGCATATGAAACCAGCAGGCTATTAGAAAATCTGGGGGAAACTATGACAAGAAAGTAAAAAAAAAAAATGAGAAAAAGAGAACATGTAATAAATGCTATCAGTATTAAATGACTACGATGTATACATGTATGAAAGTGTTGCAGTGCCAAGTTGTATCATGCCCTTGTAGTGGTTCCTAATAATACACTTTGTCTCCTAGTCGGACTCGCACTGTACGCTGCTGTTACACTGTATCTATGTTTCTTCTAGATCACATGTGTGGCTCTGAAGCTATATAATGTGAAAATGATGCTGTTTTTAATAGATAAACTTTGTATGGCCATGACAAATACCATGTAATCAGCATCATACAAAGATTTGTACATTTCGTGATGGCCATGCCTGTCATATGAATTGCAGGGTTCGAAATTGGCGATGGTCCGCTGGCCATTGGCCACCCAAAATCACGTCGGACTAGCTAGAAATCATAAAATTCTGAAGTTACTAGTCCGTCTGGCTAGCCAAAATATTGCTTCAGTGTCAAAATTGATTCTAAGTAGTCCACCTGGCTAGTTAAAAAAAAAGTTGAGTGCGACCCCTGAATTGCCATAGGATTTGGCATTATTAAACTTGCAAGCGCTTGAGCGGTCACAACTTTCCTATTACAGTTGTACTAGTAACTTTGTTCCAGTGCAAAAGATAGCATGCAGTTGGGAAGATGTCGATGTCATTATAAAACTTTGCAGTACAACATGCACTTCTGACAGGGCTAAATGTCTGTCTTGCTTTGATGAGGTGTTCGCTGAGCCGTAGCTCTTGTTGCACTGCTCTACAGCCACATAACCTTCCCGCATGAATTCCCCTTGTAAGAGAGGAAACATTATGGTTTTGATTGTTCATGGTCATTCCCAAAACCTCACACAGCCCCACCCCACCCCATCCCCCTGGCTTCTTCATTTCTAATCTCCACAGTGTATAATGGCAGTGGAGCATACGTTTCCCATTAGATGGTCGAATAGGCTCTGTCCCACGCATCATTAGCTGGACATAGAGTAAAGTCGGCATCACATTCAACTCCTAGTCCTATGAGAGTGTTATAACAGCTCATGCTTACAAGACATTGTAGCAATTTGAGAAAGAAAGGGAAAACATACACTTGTACTTATGTGGAGATGATGTATATTGGTAAATTGTGTCTCTTTCCACCTCCCTGCTCTTATTATGCTGTGTAATACACATTGTATAAAGCCAAATAGTGGAGGGACCCTATCACATTCTGTGCATACTACAGCTGTATCAGCTTCAATACTGACTACAATATTGTAAATCTGTAGTTTGTTGTTGTACAGTGATGAATAGTCATCCATGAACTTGCTATGATTTGCATGCAGCACAGGTTATCGAAATTGGCAGCTCTTATATTAAGTTATCTACTAGTGTACATTTTGTAGGTTTCATTATGTATATTGAACCTGTATCTGTACATTGTATACAGTAGATGTGCATCATACTGAAAATCTGCTGGATTTACAAATTACACTAAGTACGTGCACACGTTTGGCAAAGAATTTTGAGCCAATGTGATATTCTCAGCAGTCAAACACTCATTCACATTTGTAAAATGTTTCACAAGATAATCTGTCAGTGTTTCCATTAAAGGGATAGTATAATTTTCATTGAGATGGGGCTTCAGGTTTCCAACTTTTTTTGTGTGTGAGATAATGAGTAAATCTCGTATGAAGTATGAAAGAGCATGCAATTCTAAGATTAATTCAAAGTTTCTATGATGAAAATTGGTTTTGAAATAGCTGAGATATCCCAAAACAAAGAGGACCTAATAAAAGGTGGAACCCACTTTTTATTAGGCCCACTTTGTTTTTTACTTTGTTTGTGGATCAATTTTGTACCTCGGCCATTTCAAAACTGATATTCATCAAATAAACCTTGAATTCCTCTTAGCATTGTATGCTCTTTAATATTGTATTATTTAGAGGTTTCTGATTATATAGCAAAAAGTAAATATGATTCACTGAATCATCCATCTCAACCAAAACTATACCATCCCTTTAAAGCTAAAAGCCTACCGTACATATTATGCTACCCAGAGTTTGGGGTACATGTATAAATGGAAATAATTCTGTAGGAGTCTGTGAGGACAGTGTCCCGTATTATAGAGAGCAAACAGCGAGCGTGTACCCGGGTGGTTGATAGGAAAAGTGGAGCCAGAATTAGATGGCACAACCGCTGATATTGGTCATTGATCGACCAAGCAGTGGGCTTGACATTGAAAACTGGTTTAACCTCATTGAGATGGATTGCCCACTTCGTCATTCAATGCCAAAAAGAGGAAATAACTAATAAAGCAAAGAGTTTTGGCACCAAAACCAAGAGCAAACAGGCCTTTATTTGTTTTCGGTACCATACTGATGCTACTGAAGGAATTAGTCAGCATAGATTTTGCATAGATTTTGTATTTTTTGTCCTCAAATATGTTTTGAATTTTGTTTTTTACTGGGTGTCAACAATTTGTAGATGACATGGCTTTTATATGATACCTTTTTTTTTTTTGTATGCCAGAGACAAACCCACAAAGATCAGAAAACACAGAATTGAACAAAATGAAGTGCCTTTTATACAAATTTTTTGCAAACATTAAACTAAACAGAGCAGATGGACGTAACAAACAATATATTGATACGATATATACATGAAAACAGTACAGGATGTACATATATATGCATTTAAATCTCCTCCATCGTAGGCTGCTGTCCTCTGTAATCTACATTTTGTATGAATAAGCCATAAATCCACATTATACAGTACAAACGTAAGTGATATCACAAATGTAGGTTGAGCGTCATCTGTACTCGTAGTTTTGCTTTCTCTTCCAGTCATGTGAACATTACAGATTTGGAGATGGAGATGCAAGTACGGAGAAATGAAAGAGCTACATTTTATGGCTCATTGATCAGTCAATCAAACGCCGACACGGCAGAAATAAATTCCCGCATTGAACGATTCAAGTAGCATTTGCGTAGGAAGTGTGTTTGAAGCATTGGATTATATTTTCCTGCATGTAGTACACCATACAATTATACGTAGTGGAATAGCCATCCTGATAATGCAAAGTGGTACGGTTTAATGGAACTTCTTCCCTCCAAAGATGGAATGAATATGGATGATCGTGAAAGCTAGCAAGCATTGGGATATTTTTACCACTTTGATTCAAACTGAATTGATCCAAAATCACTGGTCACAAATTTCTTCAGGAAATGTGCATTATGCATGGGTGCATTTATAGTCCAGAGTGCTCTTGGCAGGGGATACATGTTCAGCACTGGAAAGATAAAATATGATGTAGTATGCTTGTGAATGTACAACATACATACGCTTGAAGAGTCCTAAAAATTGCATCACTATTATACTCACATGTGGCAGAAATACATGTATAATGGTAACATATCCCATTTCCACAGATGTTTATTCAATTTGGTGTCAATCTTTGACAGTTTAATACAGTGTACACTTTGCTGCCGAGTGTTTTCACTGACTAAATAACAATGCTTTTGTAACATTTATTGATAATGCAAAAAACGAACAACAAGGAAACAAAAACAGAACAAAGATGAAAAACCCACCCAACAAACCACTAAATTGATTTTTCAATAGGAATAAGGTCTTTGCCAGACTTCTGAGAGCTTGTGGTTGCAAGTTTATTGCACCAGAGGTGTAAATTTTAACCCCTGTGGGAGTGTAGAGTGCAGTGCACTTCTCAAAGAATGTACCCTTGTACCATGTAGTTTTGTTTTGAGACACTGAAATTTCACTTCTAGAAGGGCATTGTGTGTGTGTGTGTGTGTATGTGTGTTAGTGTGTGTGTTAGAGTGACTGGGTCACCACATGTGTGCCAGTGATAGAACGACGAAATGAGTCATTTTTATGTTGGATTTACTTTCATAAACATTTGCAGGATGGGATCTTTGTCCTTTTCTTGCTACCAACAATAAAATAAAGGTGGAATAAAGGCCTGTCTGGTTCTGGAATCCATTTATTGTCATGTCACATCAACTGAGCCTTGGAAATGCTACTTAATCAACAAGGGAATCTTAAATTGTGTCTATTTTTTTTTTACCCCCTCCATTTGTAGGTTGAGAGCTATTATTGAATTGTGGACTTTGATTCCAGTGGCTTTATGCAAGAAACATAATCAATTTCCATGATGATAATAGGATTTTTGCATGAATAAGTTTGAATATGTACCAGGTTGGCAAAGTGAACAGCTGTTTTTCAGAATACTGGTTTAACTTTAATGAGCAAAAACCGATTCATGAGGAATAGAAACATTTTTGTTCATCCCTAATACCTCAAATAGGAAAACTTTTGACATCATTCTGTTCTCATGTAGAAAGTGTAGGCATCATTTCTCATTTAGAAAGTGTAGGTACATTTGTATCATTTCTCATTTAGAAAGTGTAGGCATCATTTATGTGTAATTCTGGTAAATTGATGCCCGTGAACTTTTGGCGAAATGACCCCCTTTTCTCGTGGTTAACATGGAAAGTGGCGGCGACTCAAAAAATATGTTTTGCGAGCTCTTTCAGCTTTCCGCCAAAGCGGGCTGCCTCTCTGCAAAGACTGTGCTTTGACAGAGTGATGCGTCTAGAGCCTTGTCTCGTCACAGCGAACCGCAGACGAGTAGAGCTCGTCATTTGCTCTGCTTTTGATATCTTACTCGCGTGGGTGACCCCGTCCACCCCTCCTCCCCCCCCCTTTCCATTCCATTCCATTCCACGTGCGGAGCGGGGTAATTTGATCATTCATTTGATGGCATCCATTTTTGTTTCAGACTGAGCCTCCCCGCGATCAATGTGATGAATTTCTCCCGGAGCCAGCCGAGCTCCGGTCACAGCACTTGCCACAAATCGTCGGCAAGAGACAATTTTTCTCGGTGATTGCACCCATACCTCCATCCCTTTTTTCTCGGCCGAAAACAGGCTCTTCTGTGACTGGCTTGCGGGTAGGAGGTTTTTTTTTTTTTTTTTGGCCATCACTAGCAGCTGCTAAATTGGCAATGGAGATGTGTGTGGGAGAGAGAGACAGAGAGACAGACAGCAGACAAACGACAGACAGACGACAAAAATGAATGAAGACGAAGGGGAGTGGGTGGGTGGAGAATAAGATATTTACTGCTCATCGTTCAGGGAATATCTTGTAGGGTGCCTTCTGCTGCAAAATTGGAACATATTTCAGCGTGAAAGTTTGCAAGAATTTTGCACACAAGTGAAGTAGCACAAAAAGTAACAGGTGGAAATGTACTGTAAAACATGATATATTCCTGGCAGGAATTTTTCACGAATTGGAGCCGACGGCCTTTTTTGTGGCATGAAATTTTCGCGAACTGCCACTGGCATTCAATGCATATATAGTGTAGACAAGAACTTTCGCACGCATTTTAATTTCGCGAATCTTGGCGCTTGCGAAATTTGAATGCATGCGAACATTCCTCGTTTTACAGTATATCCTGAGAAATTGTACTGATAGGCCCCCCCCCCCCCCCCCCACACACACACACACACAGGGTTCCATGGACCAATGTTTATCGGATGTGGTATATTTTTTAAACATCTTTTGACCTTTACAAAATAGAAAATTAAATGAGAACTGGCATCTTTATTCTCTGTTCTTTCAAAATTAGCGAGGCTGCATAGAATGCTTTTGTACATTTTTTTTTTTGTTGTTGTTGTCATTACTGGCATGAAATCAGTACATGTTGCCTAATGATGTAGAAGTTCATCATAGGAGATTTGATTAGTGTAGGCATTGTACAGCATATAATAGAAGCCTTTCCCTGACATCAGGTCTGCCCAATCCACCATCCCAGGTTTATGTGCTCCAGTGGGGGGCTTCAATGAAAGCAAGCTCTCAATCCAGGAGTCTTTTGATAGGCACTCAATGGGGGATTATTACAGTCACCTGTGTGTGCAGTAATTAGGCAGATTAATTGACACTGTAGTGTCATCAGCTACACACACAACCACACACACAACCCACACATACAGTATACACACACACACTGAAACAAAGTGCATGCCTTCAAAGCTCAGACACACACAGACTTACACCAACACACCAATGCACACAAATGCACACACAAATGCACACACACAACACACACATTTGTACTCAAACATACACTTTCTGTAGTGCATGCAATCAGATCTAGAGACACACATGCACCAACCAACACATGTAGACATACAGTACCTACATACATGCAGTAATACAAACACATAGATCCACATTATACAATGACAAACACAGACAGACAGACACACAGATAATGCTATCAAAACATACATACACAGTGCAGTATACCAGTGGTGAGTATCCGTCACAATACACTGTTCATTCACACACACACAGACACACATTCATATATACAGCTGTACTCGTGCTTGTAGTCAGTTGTATCATTACGTTGCATGCCTCATGTACATTGTACTTGTACTCTGCCCAGGTTGCACAGCTTTTTGTGCAAAAGTGAAATATTCCAGGTCGATTTTTTTTTTCTTTTTGTAATGTTTGGATAACTCCGTTAGGTGCTTTCTTAGTCATAGCCAGTCCTGCTATTGTGTACCACAGAATGTGTGGGATGTGTAGTGGGCCTGGATTTTTTTTTTTTTTTTTTTTTTTGGGGGGGGGGTAAACTTCAGTTTTGCCCTTTTTCAGCCCCCCTTTCCCCTGCAGTGTACAGTACAAGTATAGACGCTACACTAGCCAACAAGAGAGCTCGTAAGTCCCCACTTTACTTCCCTAACAGTTTTCGATACTGGTGTCAGACACTGGCGTCCAGCGCAAGAAACATTGGGTGGTTTGTTCTGAGGCTGAAGGACACTGCTTTCTGTGGTTGGTCCAGGGAAAATAGACCGCACACAAAAGAAGCTAAATATTTATAGGGAATTGACAGGGCCCTTTGTAAGAGAGAGAAGAGAACTCCAGCTGAATGTTTTTCAGTGTAGATAAAGAAAGGGTGTTTAGTTTGTCATTCATTTTTTTCCTGCCCTGCCCCCCCCCCCCATTCAACCAAACTGTTTTCCATATATGATTGTGTAGACTAATTAAGATTGGAAAGGTGCCTTCTTGCCCTATGTAACTATATGTATATATCATGGTTGTTCCAACATGTTTGATTGAATACTGTAAAAACAATATTTTCACGGCATGAAATTTTCGGCAATTGGAGCTAACGGCCTTTTTTGCGGCATGAAATTTTCGTGTGTTGCCTCTAACTTACAATGCATATGTAGTGTAAACAAGAACTTTTGTGTGCATTTTAATTTTGCAAATCTTTAATTGGCTCTTGCAAAATTTGTGAAATTAAAGTGCATGCAAACATTCCTCGTTTTTACAGTAGTGGTATGTATTCATGTGCATGTGGTGGTTGGCGTGAGATAGAGAATGAATAAGTTCTACCATTATTTAGCAACATTTGATATAATGATACAATACCAATTCTGGAATTGAGCTGTTTGCCAGACCATTTAGAGAGACCCAGAACATCCCATTTGTAGAAGTGTACACACAATGATCTGGACATACTGTATGTGTATCATACACAGCATTGGCAGCGACACTGGTAACACGCTCATGTGACACATACATCGTCACGAAGCAGTCCCTACGAATGCGTAGAGTTTCATTTAACAAATTATCTTCGAGGACGATAAAAACCATTTTAAAGGGACTGTACAGTACTGGTTGAGGTGCGAGTCAGGTTTATAACATTTCTAAGTGAGATATTAAATGACAAACCTCTTATGAAATATGAAAGAGCATGTAATTTTAAGAAGGATTCAACATTTATTTGATTAAAATTGGTTTTCACATGGCTGAGATATCCAAAAAAGTGATAATAATAAAAGCCGACAGGCCACGCCTTTTATTAGGATCTCTTTGTCTCACCTTGTTTTTGGATATCTCAGTCATTTCAAAACCGATTTTCATCAAATAAACTTTTGATACCGGTACCCCTTAGAATTGCATGCTCTTTGACATCTCATAGAGTGGTTTCTGAATATCTGCACAAAACGTTAAAAAGCTAAATCCTTACCTCGACCAGAACTGTACACACCCTTTAATCTGAGAAAAATGTCTGAATGAGTCCCACCTGTAATGACCAGTGTCATGGAAATTCACTTTGTAGTCAAATTGGACAGTTGCTGCTGGACAGAAAAAAAAAAAGTTTCCTTGAATAGTCTTTCAAAAATACATGACAAGCATGCTGTGTGCAAGTACTTAGATTTGTGTATGTTGAAAGATGGCAAAACGGTTTCTAGTGCTACAGCTGTACGCTGTTCTGCAGTTAATGTGCTAAACAAACATGCGGGGGATCTCCAAGTGATAGAACACATGTTTAATATGACACAGCACCTGAGAACTTTTCCTTGAGTCTTCCATTGTGGGAATGATGACCCGTAAGTGACCTTGGTCCTGGGGAATGTGAAAAGCAGTTGTGCTTTTAGATACAAGATGAAAATCAAATGATGTCAACTCAACTTTCAGAAAAATCAGACTCAGAGAATGGATGTCGATTTGATTATTAAACAAAGTTCTGTACGTTGGATGTGAAGCATAATATAAAAAGAACAACAACTATTGATTCACAGAACTAAATGTCATATAAACAGAATAATCATACATCATAAGTATAGATAGTATGTGGGACTAGTAAGTTTTACTTTATGATTACTTTCTCTCTTTAATTGTATACTCCTTTTATAAAAATGTGAATGATATCCGCGTTATTTGGTCATCAATCAGAGCAGGACCAGAGTAGTCTGTTTGTATTTGACGGTTTAATTATCCGCTGATATGGCGCATCGTGACCGGGCTTGGAGTTATAATCAAAGTTACAAAATAAGTACTTATTGAAAGCTGAACTCAAAGTTATGACGGATTGATGTTCAGAGCAAAATCATGCCATAAAGTTCTTGTAGTCTTCCAGGCATTAAACATGCCATGCCTGCACAAATATCTAGTTATGTTCATGTATGAAGGGATTGCTAACAGTGTTAAGTTTGAATACATTATTATTTATTATCATATCATAATCAAGGAGAACGAACCGACACATTGCCATTTGACACCGCAGCAGCAAAGGCTAAGCCTCGGTAAGAAACCGAAACCATCGGCAGGTAATAACTAATATGGATGGGCAGGAGAAATGACTGCTGCCTGTCTAAAATGCGACATTCAGTCTGGGTAGACATACACAATCACTCTCTATCAAGTACGATGTAGGGAAGCCATAGTCTGTGCCTCAGCCATCTCAGCCATGTCTTCATACATATGATTTGTTCATTCATTCATTCATTCATTCATTCATTCATTCATTCATTCATTCATTCATTCATTCATTCATTCATTCATTCATTCATTCATTCATTCATTCATTCATTCATTCATTCATTCATTCATTCATTCATTCATTCATTCATTCATTCATTCATTCATTCATTCATTCATTCATTCATTCATTCAGTCATTTTCCATCTCCGACAGAAACATAGAAATATGAGAATCTACAGAAAATAAGTGTATGCATTGACAATGGAATATACAAGTCTTCAATTATGGTAACAATGGAGGTGAAAACATGTCAGGAGTACATGTGAAAATGCTGGAAATGGGGAGGAATGCTAAAGAAGTCATGCATGTTCCTGTCCCCCAAATCATAGTATGTAATGATACAAACTATAAAGGAATCTGTACTCGCCCTCTCTAGGAGAAAAGTTATAGAAGTTACATGATGAAGACGTGCATGGAATACTGTATTTGTGTAGCAGGGATCTTTGCCTGATTCGTATAGATGAAGTCTTTTTTTGTCCTTTTTTGGGGGGTCTTTTTTTCAGATTTTTCTTTAAAGGACTGTGTCAAGTTTTTGTTATCATTGTAATTCTCTCTCGTGAACCAGGAAAAAGGAAGTCTGGAAATCAGACTATGCAATAGGGAAGTTTATATTCCGCTTGCGATTCATCCTCATAGCTGTCTGTGGTTGTTTATGGGAGACTCCAGTCGCGAGGCGGTCACCGTAATCAACAAATCAAGGTTACCTCAGATTCCACTCTCATGATTGTGTTGATTGCAGGAAAATTGACCCCATCATTACTATTCTTGTTGAGATATGAGCATATCATGAATAGGGTAAGAATATTTAGATAGTTTGCTGTATGGTCAAAATTACAGCCCCACGCTACATATGTACACGTGTAGTTACTCAGACAAGTGGACCTGTGGGTTTGTACTTTGTAGCTCTCCAGTGTGTTTCTAGCAACCTAGGCTGTGTGGAGAGGCAGTAGTCAGACAAGTACGGGAACAGAGTCTGTCCATCTTCCCAATGGTAACACACTCAAGGAAGTTTTGATATGAGATCAATGCATCTGCACCCCCTTGTATTGACAGCACAGTTATCGAGTAGCACAAATCATGTTGCAGGGATGTACTGCTTCGCCTACAAAATGTGTACGTGTAGTCCCTCTTTGGTAAGACAAAGAGCACTACATGTGGTTTCATAGCTGTCATGTTCGGTTTACCATTTGCATACAATCTACTCCTGGTAAGATCCAGGGGTGCGTTCCAGCACTCTCCTAAAGCAAACTGTACCGTACCGTACTTGCGCCAGAGGAGCGCTCGAACGCTCCTAAAGTGTACCGTATCGTACTGTACCAAGCCAAAAGTGGACTACTTCCCAATGTGCTCCAAAAGCGTACCAAAAGCGTATTAAAAGTTCGCTGTGAAGCATGCGCGTATCATGCGCATATGTCACAGTGCAAAGACATCATTCTCTTTGTTCGGGACAGCTGCAAGTAGTTCAAGCGCCAGGTGAATGACATTCTTGCTACAAAAATGCTTGACCTCTTCTAAAAAAAGCCCATGAGGTTGTACGCTTTCTCAACAGAGCGCTCGAACGCTCCAAAACTGAGATGGTATGGTACGGTACGCTTTAGTTCAATTCGCTTTGGTTCACTTAAGAGCGCTCGAACGCACCTCAGGTTTCCACTTTGATCATTACCCAGTTTTACCCTTTGCATACAATGTACAACTCCTCCAGGAAAGATCCAGGTTTCCATTTGCCCCCAGTTGGCAGTACTCATTGGCAACGTAGAGCTCTACCCTACCAGCACTTCTACAGAGAGCTTGGACAAGTCTGATCCTTGAACTGTTATGTGACCGACAATGTTACCCTTTGAAGACCAACATCCAGAAAGCCTATCAATATTTTATGACTTTTATAAGCATAGCGCCCAAGAGACGGAAAAAGTTATGTGGAAACCCCATTTAATTTTATGCATTTTTTTTCCTTCCACAGAACATAAGATATTAACAAAATTACAAATGATCTTGAGTACATGTTGGTTGACTACAAGATGAAACTTCAGAGGTATAGGTATGTAATTAACAATTTGAGAAAGTGTATTGAACGTTTCAAATCACACTTGCTGCATTATATATGTTGTGAGACGAAAAAATGGAGGGTTCCACTGAAAAGCAGTGCTTGTATACTGTGGACAGCTCATGCAATTGATGCAAAAACATAGACTTCATTCCTGATAAAAGTAAAATATAGAGTATACTGTTATTCAAAAACAGGACAGACATTACAGGATAGATAAGGCAGGAAAATACAAACACAAACGTACCGCTACAAATATGAGAGATTGTGTTGTAAAGGCCTGCATGATACTAATAAGGAATCAAACAAGGATGATCAAGAAAGTGACTTGGAATAGCTGGTGATTCAGCAGAGCTGTAAAGCTGTAAACAGAGAAAAATCAAGTACCCCGTTTTGTATTTTGTTACACCGAGATGGGGAGATTAGAGCCACACAAGGAGCAAATGTAAGTTTCAGTAAAATTGGACAGTGAATGGAAAGCTTTATTATGGAACATTGGATCTAAACATGCTTTTACCGAGCAGTGATGGTGATTGTATCAGCATCTATGCAAATTAGGTTAGATGATGTTGATGTCATCACCTCATGAGTGTGACACTGATCCACACACTAATCTTTACTAAATATCTAATATGAATGATAATCAGTTAGAATGTCCTGTATCCCCTTTATACAATCTGAATATTGTAGTCACCTGATTGTAGTGTTGTGATGATCCATTGTAGCATTGCTGACTATTCAGGGGAGTAGGGGTATAAAACCGTACTTATACTGACATATGTAATAATAAACCCAAAACATGATCTTTTAAAACAATGTTTTGCAGTACAAACTTCAAAGAGTGCCTTGAGGTAATGAGGTCATCACCCCATCTAATTTGCATATATTTTTGGGTGTGGCCAATATGGTTGTTTATCAAACAGATGACACTTCAAATCCTGTGACTTTCTTGCATTTTGTCTGTAAAGACAAATGAAACTGCTGCTATTCGATTTGTTATTCTATCGTACATTGTATTTTATGGAATCACATTTTCCGACAGGGAAACATTGAACTTTTAGATATTAGCACACATGGTAGGGAAAGAACTTTGTGTAGCCTGTATACAGTACAGCTGTATCTCGCAAAAGCACATTGCACTCTTCTGTATATAATTTTTTTTTTTTCTCTTTATCATTCAGAGAACTGGTGAGGCACAACCTTTTGCAACAATTGCACCTCCTGAAAAGAGGAAAAAGGAAGGGGGGGGGGGAGGGAGATAAGCGGGTATTGTTGCCTATAAGTCTTGCGTTTCATAGCTGAGGGGGACACAGTACAGGTGTACAAATATAATGTGAGGCAGCCAGTCATGGAGGAAAGAGGGTGCATTGTTTTCCCTCCCCTTTTTATACCATGTGTACATGTATTGTATATTCTATTCCCCTTTGGATTTGTACAATTTCTGTGTGTGTGTGTGTATGTGAAAGACAGTGTATCAGTATGTGTGTGTGTGTGTTACAGGAATACACATGCCTTTTGTACTTTATTTCAATTGGGAGAGGTACTAATTATGTGGTAGCTACAGATGTATGATGTGTTCTATTGCCATGCACATTATTATCAGTCCCTCTTGCTATTGTTATTACACTGTGAGTTTTTGTATGTCCTAGATATGACAGGTGTGAATGTTCATGGTATGTTATGTGTGTTTGTGTGGTGTATGTGTGTGTTCCTGTGTTCCTGTGTTGTGTGTAAAAGTGTGTGTGTGATATCATGTGTACTGCTTGTATGTTAAATTTGTATGTAGGACTATGGCTATGAATGCCTTCATTCAAGAGGGTGGGGTGATGGTTTATACTGTGTGGTTCTATTGTGATGCTAATGGACAAAACAAAACAGTGTCCACATGATCTTTTGTGGAAGTGATTACCTTTATGCTTATCTGTACATTGTTGCATTTGTGTGTTTATGTCGACAGTTGGCTTGCACTGTAAGTAGTGGTTCTACAGTGTGTGTGTACACTGCAATGGATTGACTTTGCTGGATCATTTTAACTCCCTTTCAGATGGCCGAAAAACCTCTCTTGTAATCGTGGTTGTAATAAAGAGTCGTGATTGTAATGGAAATACATGTAATTCTCCAGAGACTCCAACTCTCCCGTTTTCGACCTGAGATCTCCCGCCGAAAACCCATTTTTGCAAAATCTCCCGTTCTCCCGGTTATGATTTAATTTCTCCCGCCCTGGCTCTGTGTCTCCCGTTGGAAAGGATTTCTTACTTATTGCTATCATATGTTGAAAAAATAAGCCTTAGCTACATAGCACTAGAGAGCATCTAGAACCTGGGAATTTCGCGCTTCGCACCCATCACTTGGAATCTCCCGTCTGCTAGGGGTTTCAGGCGGGAGAATCTCCAGATCAGAAGGTGCTTTGAGTTGGAGTCTCTGATTCTCACGTATGAAAGCAAATTATTGTACTCAACAATTTTAGAGTCTTGACTTGCATATCGTGTGTAGGTGTTTTCAAATCTTGATTTACTCGATTTGTGGTTGGCACTTCTCATCGAAAGGCTTGGCCTCGAAAACATGATT
This sequence comes from Diadema antillarum, assembly GCF_040938485.1. Taxonomy (NCBI): domain Eukaryota; kingdom Metazoa; phylum Echinodermata; class Echinoidea; order Diadematoida; family Diadematidae; genus Diadema; species Diadema antillarum. The sequence continues at coordinate 502,854 of NW_027271609.1, forward strand.
GCAGAGGTGGAGCTTAGCCCAACCCTACAATGTACATTACTTCTGCCCGCCTACTGACCACACGAAATGTAGTGCAATCTTGGCCTGTGCTGCACTAGCAAGCACGCGTAAACTGGCGCATTTTTGTCTGTCCATGTTGTGCAGATTACACACTAAGTTTAGAAATGGTATGAAACACAATGTTTGAAAGAATTTTGGAGAGCTTCTGTTACGGTCTTTTCTAAAAATCAGTATGATTGTGACACAAAAGTCACAAAGATGAAACACAATGTTTGAAAGAATTTTGGAGAGCTTCTGTTACGGTCTTTTCTAAAAATCAGTATGATTGTGACACAAAAGTCACAAAGATGTACGGTATACTGTGAAGCAGTCCATACGACTATGACTCGACAGCGTAGTCCAACACACACACCTCTGGTGTTTGCTGCAAACCCTGTCACCACCACACTACACACAGCTACACGTATATTGGCAGTGGGGCACAAATCAAACAGCTATGGTTGACCTTTGACCTGACGGGGTCAAGACACCTTTCTGTGGGTAATCCCACCACAGACAGACACACACACAGGACATGCACACACTCACATGCATGTGTGCTTGCGTAGAACCAGTGCTAACAGGTTGGTGCAAACACTGCGCACAGTGCAGCATGGACAATTGTCATGGACTGTGTATGAAGGGGGCCCTCCCTATTGTATGATAATGGGCAGTGTGTTGTTGCACTCTAAATAGAGTTTAGTGTGTTTATTTCAAGAATGGGAACCCCCCCCCCCCCCACCCCACACACTAGACACATAATCTGAGATGAGTTCAGAAACATTTTAATCCACCTAAAACGTAATGGAAACTGTACAGCACTACATGATGGAAGAAAAACTGGAATTATGATTGAGTTGCTACATTGTATCATTGAAATGAATTACAGTGTACACATGGGGGAAAATTATGAATGTCTTTGTTATTATTTTTATAGTCATTACAATGAATTGTTTAAGGTAGATTTAGTTTGTGTCAAACATTGGTGTACAAATAAGGTCATGGCTCTTCTTTGTGTAAGGCAGCCAAAGTTGTTGTTTTTTTTTTTTTGGGGGGGGGGTGGATTTTTTTTAAATCACATGGTGTGATATGATGTATTCTTGGTTACGTAGACTAGTCACGTTGAAACTTGACCGCGCAAACTTGCAATGGACACGTTTACAAAAACTATTCCACCTTGACATTGGTGTGGTGTGTCTAGGATTATATTATAGGGTGCAGTCTTAAAACTTCATTTTCTTATTTCATCTGTATGTGCATTATATTAAAGGACATTTTCTGTATTAAAAAGCTTCATGTTTGAATGGGCAGATACAGTACTTTCTTGCATGAAGTTTGCTTCAATGGATTCTACATGACACTTCTTTCTTTTGAAAGAAAAAAAATTATAGTACTGGCAATACTGTAGAGAGAGCAAAAGAAGCATATTTTAATGTGAATTTAGATATATTTTTTTCTTTTTCTTTTTTTTGGGTGATTTCCCAAGCGACACTCAGGCAGTTTTAAACCCCATTCAAAGCAAGCCTCGAACACTGTGACACATTTCTCTCTGCTAGCGGCTGCCGGTGGTATTGTGAATTGAAATTGCAGCCCCGGGCTGGAAAGGTGCCACATGTAGCCGCATTGCTTTTTAGATTGGACCGTTCATGAATAGTGTTCGAACTTGATGCCTCTCGTGTGTATGCGTGTGTTTGTGTTGCTTTATTGCCGAACGTATCATCGCCCGGAGTTTTGATTGAGTCTCTCTTCTCTTTCTCTTAATTAAAAGGCGTGAGAGGATCTCTGTTCTGATGAGTGTCATCCGGGGACGGTCTAATAAGGACACCTCTCCATCTCAATATCCCCCCCCCTCCCTATCCACAAATCTGATATTAATTTAATCAATAAAAGCAGACGGACAAACAAACGAACTAACAAACAAAACAATTGCCTTTGCAGCCACGGGTGTGTAGTTGATTCTAAAAAAGTTTAAAGTTTGTTAGGGTGAAGGTGATGGTATAGAAAGAGTTTCAAATCTTATATGGCACATAATTCAAAAGAAATCGTCCTCTTGTGCGCTGAACAAACATAATCATGATAACCCCATCCGATACACTGTAATGTGGCACATGGTAATATATAAATGAAGTGCAGGTGCTGCACATGCAGAAGGGTGATATCTATGGAAGCTTTCGTATGACTGTGTCAGTGGCCTCAATACATAATTCATAGGACCTTGGTAGTTGACATTCTGCTGTAATTATGGTGGAAACGTTTGAGACCGGCTTCCCGAAAAGACAACCGGGGAATTATCCAGCTTCATCAATCAATGTTTTATCCTCTGTGGTTTTGATCATGTGAGGAAGTATAAAGTACTCACGGAGATTGGCCAGAATTCCCCGTTCATAAACTACGGATTATTGCAAGTATTGTTGCTGTCGTTTCTTTCCTTTTTGACTTGCTGTGTGAGCTGTTATTTTCGGTAGGGTTTGATTTTCGCGATATTCGCGAATTTTGGGAGTCACTGTTAGATCGCGAATTTAACAACACGCAAAAATGTCGTAATGCACTAGGTAAATAGTACGTGCACACCTACGATAGCCTCGGTGTTGATTCATGGGAATGACATCTCGCAAAAATGTCTGTGATCTCCTTATTCATGAAAATATTTGTGCGCGAAAATAACAGATTAAACAGTAGATTATATGCCCTGCAGACGTTAGCACCCTGCCAACAAATTGCACAGTGTGACTCGTAATATACAAAGTATGAGATATACTTTTTTCGTTCATCATACCATGTTTAGATTTATGTGATATTTATACTAAGGAACACCTGAGTTCTGTACCTCACTACATTTGTCTGCTTTTGTAAAATATCAATTGATATTTGCTGAAAGGCACAAACGCAAAAATGTCGCAATGTACTAGGTAAATAGTACGCTTACGATAGGCTCGGTGTCCATTCGCGGAAATGATATCTCGCAAAAATGTCTGTGATCTCCTCATTCACGGAAATATATCTTTACGCAAAAGTAACAGCTTATACAGTTATAATGCCCTGCAGACTTCAGCGCCCTGCCAACGAATTGCACCATGTGACTCATAATATAGGCCTATACAATATAAATTTTTTGAGTGTGTCATGTCATGTTTGGATTTCCACTGTATATGACCTTTATACTATTAGGAACGCTTATGTTCTATACCTCACTACATGTCTGCTTTTGCAGTTAGTGAACTTTATGTTGCAAAATATCAGTTGATATTTACTGAAAGCGCAGAAACAGTAAGGAAACAAACCAACCATTGATTCTATAGATATACTGCAAACATAATCTGTTCTTACTCAATACTCCTCACACATTTCTACTGTAACGACTGTAACAGTACATACAGTAGTATGGAGTACACATGGGCACACGCACATCATTTTAATAGCATGGGTGTACCACAAAACACTTATCAGAATGTACACATCGTGGGCGTGCACTGGGTGCAAAGATGCATTGTACCATGCCATGCATGAGATACATGTATGATGATTAAGGAAAATATTTTATGGCGATATCGAAGCTGGGATATAATACTTCATTTTGTACGTGTTATATGATAATATGGCTCCTGCAAGAAGTAAATGGGCTGTGGAATTATGGTAGCACGATCAGTAATCCGTGCATGATGTACACACAATACATTTAATGTGCATTGTGATCCCGGAGCAAGTAGCTATGATATATTTAACCATGGAGCTACTGTTGTAGCTCTGTGATGTAAGAGATCATAAAGTCTTATAAATATGTAGAATGTGTGTTAAGTGTGTATAATGTGTATGTGCATTTTGTGTGTGTATGTGTTGTCACAAATGTACACACTAGTAGTTATGTACACACGTGTACATGTATGATGTACTGTATGCCTGGCTGTTTTAATGTGTATGTATACAGGTGGACCAGATTAATGGAGAACATTCTATGTGGTATAGATATAGTACATACAGGCTGACCAGATCAGTGGAGAATTTTCTAGGTGGTATACAATGTAACTACACAGTACATGCATGTAAGAGGAAATACATTATAGCTCACTCAATCTAGAATGATTTCACCCATTCCAGAAAGTTCTGGGAAGTGCTAACATATTTGGCTGAGTGAGGCACTGTCCCTGTAGCCCAATGTGATTGGTAGTTATTCTTGGTAATGATGTTTTGTACATAGTTAGGCAGTGAGTCATCCAGGTTTCCTGGAACTTGGACTGGCTAGTAGGTTGGAGAGAGTTATAGAATGTGCTAGAAGGGGGTGAATGGATAGTATATAAGCCAGAGAAATTCTGCAGTAGGCAGAGTACCCAACACCTCTGCTCTGAGAGTTACGTCACTTCTGGCTCTGAAGCGACTTGTTATAGTCAGTCCTGTGTTACCTGCTGACCTGTTATGTTTGTGGAGATACTTGGCCTGGGAGACATTTTGCCTGCAGAGAATTAATGTGCCTTCATTGGACTCCATATTTTAATGTCAACGGACATTGCTACGGCAAAGCTGTGACGGGCTGGATTCCTAGGTGGACAATATTAAATGAATCATCATTCAACGCATCAACTGGATGTGGTCGTCACAACATTTGGACTCTGCACGTTTCGCCGTGGACGTATATCGTGGATTTTACCCCGGATTTATAACGCGGACTATTGTAACCTGTGCCTCTGGATTTACGTCGAAGGAATCATTCATCGGTGCATCACAGATCATTCATTTGTGCATCAAGCATCGTATTTGGACACTACCAGGAAACTGTAGGGATTTCGTGATTTAGTGAGTAAGTGATTCCATTACTGACTTATATTTGTTTCTAGTGATCATTATTGTACTGATGTGAAAACCGATTACGAGTCTGTACCCACAATATCACTGTTAATAAACCGCCTGAACATCAGTTGATTGTTTCTTTTGTGCGATCATTCTCGGAGTGATTTTGGTCGTAACAAAATTGGGGGCTTGTCCGGGAAGTGAATTTAAGCCAAAACTTAGAATTTGGAACGTTCCGGAATCCAGAATATTGGTACAGACAAAATACCGGTTGACTTGGTTGTTCAAGTGTATATTGTGTGTATTACATTGTGACAATGTCAATCAGTACAATGGATGTTCAGGCATTTGTTCAGAGGACAGATTTGTCCCTCAAAGATTTGCAAAGGTTACGCAAATGTGATTTGACCGCTGTTGCACAGCATTTAAATGTTGATGTTCCACAAGGTGCAAGAAAGGCAGAGATTCTTGACTTAGTAGCTGGTCACATGGAGCTCAAAGAAGAAATTGACACTCCAGATCGAGCTCAAATTTCTGATCAGACACGGCTTGAGCTTGCTAAATTGGAAATAAAGGAGAGAGAAAGAGCAAGGGAATTAGAACTGGAGAAAGAGAAGATGAGACTAGAACTGGAAATGAAGGAAAGGGAAAAACAAAGAGAAATGGAAATGAAGAAATTCGAAATGGAGCAGCAAATGAAATTGCGTGAGATGGAATTGACTCATGCACAGACTGTTGGAAATCGTGAAAGGGCTCCCTCTGAATTTGATTTGGCCAAGAACATTCGATTGGTGCCAAAGTTTGAAGAAAACAGAGTTGATGCATATTTTGTGTCATTTGAGAAGGTGGCTAACAGTTTGAACTGGCCACAGGAATTTTGGCCCTTGCTCCTTCAAAGTGTGTTTGTCGGCAAAGCAGCTGATGTGTACTCATCTCTCTCTGAAGAGCAATCACGTGACTATGCTACAGTCAAGAAAGCAGTGTTGAATGCTTATGAGTTGGTGCCAGAGGCGTACAGACACAAGTTCAGAAATTCGTACCGAAAACCAGGCCAGACACATGTGGAGTTTGCTCGTGAAAAAGAAATGATGTTTGATAGGTGGTACAGATCCCTGAAAGTGGATCAGGATTTTGATAACCTACGTGAGGTTGTTCTCTTGGAAGAATTCAAAAAGAGTGTTGCTTTCAGTGTGAGGTCACATTTGGATGATCACAAAGTGACAAATTTGCATAAAGCAGCCTTGATGGCTGATGAGTTTGAGTTGACCCACAGAAATGACAACAGACCACCTTTCAGGAATTTCTCTGGAAACAAGAGAGACAAAAATCAGTCGAGCAATCCAAAGAATGCTGGTCCTGAAAAAGGCACAAGTTCTGAAACTTCATCGGCACCAAAGTCTCAATCTGACAAAGGGTCCAGTACAAGTGCAAATGTCATCAAATGTTTTCACTGTAACAAGACAGGGCATGTAAAGTCACAGTGTTGGAAGTTGCAAAACAAAACAAAGAAGGACTTGGGATTTGTCATGTCAAAAAGTGTCCTACCCGAAAACAGTGTCCCGTTCAGTGAAACACAGGCCATTGAAAGTCAATCTCCCAAATTCAAAGATAGGATGAAGCAGGTGGATGAGAGCTATCATAGCTTTTTGTTTGATGGTGAGGTGACCCCATGTACCTCTGGTGAGGCAGGTAAGCCAGTGGTCATCCTGCGGGATACGGGGGCCTCTCAGTCATTGATGGTGGGTGGTGGTATGACTTTTCCACCAGATAGTGCAGTGAATGCAAAAGTCTTGATTCAGACTGTTGATGGCAGTTATATGTCAGTGCCACTGTATAGAGTGGATTTGAAGTGTGACCTAGTTTCTGGTCCTGTTACTGTTGGAGTTGTTCCTGAGTTGCCCATGGCAGGCATTGACTTTTTGTTGGGGAATGACTTGGCTGGGGACAAGGTGGTTGCGTCTCCAGTTGTTTCGGATAAACCAGTGGTGGTTGCTGAAACTGAGCAGTTGCAGGAGGAGTTTCCTGGGATTTTCCCAGATTGTGTTGTGACTAGGTCTCAGGCTCGTAGAGCTGTTCAAGATGATGCGGATTCTGTTGATGTGGAGGAGAATTCCGGTGTTTGGTTGGCAGAAACCTTTTTCAAGGATTTGAATGATGGGGTTGCTGTATTAGGCTCCGAGGCTAACAGTGATGGGCTGTTTAGCAAGTCTTCCTTGGTTGAAGCACAGCAGGCAGACTCTGAGTTGAAAGGCTTGTCTCAGACGGCGTGTTCTGAGGCTGAGGCTGAAAAGGTCCCTGAGTGCTATTATGTCAAAGATGGCATTTTGATGAGGAAGTGGAGACCTCCCCATAGGCCAGCTGATGAGGATTGGACGGTGGTCCGTCAAGTTGTTGTCCCTCCTAGTTACCGCGGTGAGATCTTGAGGATTGCTCACGAGTTACCTGTTGGCGGCCATTTAGGCGTCAGAAAGACAAAGGATCGGATCATGAGGCATTTTTATTGGCCGGGGTTGAATGTGGATGTGGCTGAGTTTTGCAAAACTTGTCACACATGTCAGGTGGCTGGTAAACCACAGCATTCGGTGAAGCCGGCGCCATTGATTCCGATACCTGCGTTTGAAGAACCATTCAGTCGGGTTCTAGTTGACTGTGTTGGACCTTTGCCTAGGACTAGGTCGGGTCACAAGTACCTCTTGACAATCATGGATATGTCTACACGGTTTCCAGAGGCTATCCCATTGAGAAATATCACTGCTAAGACTGTGGTAGATGCTCTAGTGCAGTTTTTCACTAGGTATGGGTTGCCCAAGGAAGTGCAGTCTGACCAAGGGTCAAATTTCATGTCAGGCATATTTCAAGAGGTGATGTATCGTTTGGGTGTGAAGCAGCTGAAGTCGTCAGCTTATCATCCCCAATCCCAAGGTGCGTTGGAGCGCTACCACCAGACCCTAAAGACAATGATTAGGGCATTTTGTGAGGAGTATCCCGAGGATTGGGATAAGGGCATCCCTTTCCTGCTGTTTGCAACGAGGGACTCCCCAAACGAGTCGACGGGTTTCAGCCCATTTGAGTTGGTGTATGGTCATGAAGTTAGGGGCCCACTGAAGCTCATCAAAGAGAAATTCATGACTGAGGATGATGAGGTCCACCTACTTGACTACGTGTCAAAGTTTCGTGAAAGGCTTTCAAAGGCTTGTGAGGTAGCTAGGGAACACTTGAAAGTGTCACAAGACTCTATGAAGAGAAAGGCAGACAAAAATGCCAAAGCCCGAACTTTCAATCCAGGTGACAAAGTTCTTGTACTGCTGCCCATACAAGGTGAACCACTGAAAGCCAAGTTCAGTGGCCCATACTGTGTCAAAAAGAAACTCAATGATGTGAACTATGTGATCAGTACGCCAGACAGACGAAAAGATCAGAGGGTGTGTCATGTAAACATGCTGAAAGAGTACTATGAGAGAAAGGCTAGTCAGCCGGTAGGTGTAACCCAGGTGGTAGAAGAAGAAGTAGATGAAGAGGGAGAAGCTCAAGATGAGAATGGAAGTGAGCCCTCTAGTGCCAGGCTGTCTAACTCAGAGATATTAGGGAAAGTAGATGAGGCACTGAACTACCTACCTGAAAATCAGAGGAAAGATGTGACTAGTCTGTTACATGAGTACAAAGAACTGTGTAAAGACAAACCAGGTTGCACCCCTCTGGCTGTACATGATGTTGATGTAGGAGATGCTGACCCTATCAAGCAAAACCCTTACAGACTAAACCCAAGCAAACTGCAAAAAGTAAGGGAAGAGGTTCAATACATGCTAGACAATGACATAATAGAACCGAGTAAAAGCAGTTGGAGCTCCCCAATCGTCATGGTGCCCAAACCAGACGGGTCTCAAAGATTCTGTATAGATTACAGAAAGGTGAATGCCGTGACGAAAACAGATTCTTTCCCCATTCCCAGACTAGAAGACTGCATTGACAGGGTTGGAAATTCTGCATATGTCAGTAAAATAGACCTTCTAAAGGGATACTGGCAGGTGCCCTTGACCGACAAAGCCAGAGAGATTTCTGCCTTTGCTACACCAGATGGCTTGTTCCAATGCAAAGTAATGCCATTCGGCATGAAAAATGCTCCAGCCACCTTCCAACGGCTGACAAACCAAATCATTGCCGGACTTGACCACTGTGTAGTATACATTGATGACATCCTTGTGTATAGTGACACGTGGGAGGAGCACATTACACACTTGCGGCAACTTTTTGATCGACTCAGGGAGGCCGGATTGGTGATTAATCTGGCAAAGAGTGAATTTGCAAAGGCCAAAGTGGTGTATCTCGGGCATGTAGTCGGTCAGGGACAAGTATTGCCAAGAGAAGCCAAGGTAGAGGCTATACTAGGCTTTCCCATTCCCCAATCCAAGAAGGAGTTGCTCAGATTTCTGGGCATGGCTGGTTTCTACAGGAAATTTGTACCGAATTTCAGCACTGTAGTCACCCCCCTAACAAACCTGCTGAAGGGCAGGGCAAAGTACACCTGGACTGATGAGTGTCAAAGAGCCTTCAAGAAACTAAAGGCAGTCCTTGCTAATGAGCCTGTTTTGGCAGCTCCTGACTTCGCAAAGCCATTCAAGGTGGCAATAGATGCTAGCGATGTAGGAGTGGGAGCGGTTTTGCTCCAAGAAGATGAAGAAGGCACTGAACGACCAGTTAGCTACTTCTCCAAAAAATTGAACACATACCAGAAGAAGTACTCCACAATTGAGAAGGAGGCTCTCAGTCTCATCCTTGCCCTCCAGCAATACGAAGTGTACTTGACAAATAGCAAAGGGGAGATCACGGTCTATACTGACCACAACCCCTTGGTCTTTTTAGACCGGTTCAAAATGAAGAACAACAGGTTGTTCAGATGGAGCATGATGACGCAGCCATATGCACTCAAAATCAAACATGTGGCAGGCAAAAACAATGTAATTACCGACGCTCTGTCAAGAGTGTAACATGAAGAGAGTATCAAAGGTGAACGATTTTCACCGCATATCATTTCCAGTGTATGTGTTAAGCATATTCATTAATGTGTGCAAAACAGTTTGATATGATTGTATAAGCTCCGAGAATCCAAGCAATATCATTGTAAATAGTATCCATGGAAAGAGAACATGGAATTAATACAGCTATCCAAAAGGCATGTGATAGTATGTGATTATTGTTGCTTGACTTGGACTTTACCTCACATTCGTTGTAAATAACAATGAGAAATTGTGAAGGTAAAAGAAACCCTTGCTACAGCAAGGCTTTCTTTTTCCCATGGGGGATGGTGTCACAAATGTACACACTAGTAGTTATGTACACACGTGTACATGTATGATGTACTGTATGCCTGGCTGTTTTAATGTGTATGTATACAGGTGGACCAGATTAATGGAGAACATTCTATGTGGTATAGATATAGTACATACAGGCTGACCAGATCAGTGGAGAATTTTCTAGGTGGTATACAATGTAACTACACAGTACATGCATGTAAGAGGAAATACATTATAGCTCACTCAATCTAGAATGATTTCACCCATTCCAGAAAGTTCTGGGAAGTGCTAACATATTTGGCTGAGTGAGGCACTGTCCCTGTAGCCCAATGTGATTGGTAGTTATTCTTGGTAATGATGTTTTGTACATAGTTAGGCAGTGAGTCATCCAGGTTTCCTGGAACTTGGACTGGCTAGTAGGTTGGAGAGAGTTATAGAATGTGCTAGAAGGGGGTGAATGGATAGTATATAAGCCAGAGAAATTCTGCAGTAGGCAGAGTACCCAACACCTCTGCTCTGAGAGTTACGTCACTTCTGGCTCTGAAGCGACTTGTTATAGTCAGTCCTGTGTTACCTGCTGACCTGTTATGTTTGTGGAGATACTTGGCCTGGGAGACATTTTGCCTGCAGAGAATTAATGTGCCTTCATTGGACTCCATATTTTAATGTCAACGGACATTGCTACGGCAAAGCTGTGACGGGCTGGATTCCTAGGTGGACAATATTAAATGAATCATCATTCAACGCATCAACTGGATGTGGTCGTCACAACATTTGGACTCTGCACGTTTCGCCGTGGACGTATATCGTGGATTTTACCCCGGATTTATAACGCGGACTATTGTAACCTGTGCCTCTGGATTTACGTCGAAGGAATCATTCATCGGTGCATCACAGATCATTCATTTGTGCATCAAGCATCGTATTTGGACACTACCAGGAAACTGTAGGGATTTCGTGATTTAGTGAGTAAGTGATTCCATTACTGACTTATATTTGTTTCTAGTGATCATTATTGTACTGATGTGAAAACCGATTACGAGTCTGTACCCACAATATCACTGTTAATAAACCGCCTGAACATCAGTTGATTGTTTCTTTTGTGCGATCATTCTCGGAGTGATTTTGGTCGTAACAGTGTGTGTGTGGGGGGGGGGGGGGGTGGTCTGTGTGTGTGGGGGGAGGGGGGAGGGATGACATGACATTTGCTCACTGACTGATAATTGCTCCTGTGACAATTGCTTTGGTCTTATTTTCTCTAAGGACTTACTTAGGATTAGAGTTATGATCTAGGGTTTTCGGTTTAGTTTGATGTGAGGATTAGGATTACAGAGATGCCAAGTTCAAAAAACTTTTATGAGTGAGATTTTTATGACTCGGCGTCTCGGCGCTCGCGCGCATGCGCACGCGAACGAGGAGGGTGTCCCCCTCCCATGGTAGGGAGCTTTTTGTCCCCGCCGAACGAGTTCGAGCAGGGGACTATGAAACGGGCTCCGTACGTGTGTGTGTCCGTGTGTCCGTCCGTCCGTCCGTGTGTCCGTCCGTCCGTCCGTCCGTCCGTCCGTGTGTCCGTGTGTGCGTCCGTGTGTGATCAAAATCTTCAATTTGCTACTTCTCTGTCATTTATGAGCCAATTTTGATTCTGTTTGCTTTATATGATAGCACTACATGGGAGCTTTGAAACTTCTACACAGAATTTCAGTCGTGACCTTTGACCTTGATTTTTGACCTATATTGTACATTTTGCTACAAAATGCTACTCCTTCGCCATTTCTAACCCGATTTCGATTCCGTTTGCTTTATATGATGGCACTAGGTGAGGGCTTCAAAACTTCTACACAGAATTTTGACCTTTGACTTCTTTGACCTTTGACCTTGATTTTTGACCTATATTGTACATTTTGCTACAAAATGCTACTCCTTCGCCATTTCTAACCCGATTTCGATTCCGTTTGCTTTATGTGATGGCACTAGGTGAGGGCTTCAAAACTTCTACACAGAATGTTGACCTTTGCCTTCTTTGACCTTTGACCTTGATTTTTTACCTATATTGTACATATTGCTACAAAATGCTACTCCTTCGCCATTTCTAACCCGATTTCGATTCCGTTTGCTTTATGTGATGGCACTAGGTGAGGGCTTCAAAACTTCTACACAGAATTTTGACCTTTGCCTTCTTTGACCTTTGACCTTGATTTTTTACCTATATTGTACATTTTGCTACAAAATGCTACTCCTTCGCCATTTCTAACCCGATTTCGATTCCGTTTGCTTTATGTGATGGCACTAGGTGAGGGCTTCAAAACTTCTACACAGAATTTTGACCTTTGCCTTCTTTGACCTTTGACCTTGATTTTTGACCTGTATTGTACATTGGCTACAAAATGCTACTCCTTCGCCATTTCTAACCTGATTTCGATTCCGTTTGCTTTATGTGATGGCACTAGGTGAGGGCTTCAAAACTTTACACAGAATTTTGACCTTTGCCTTCTTTGACCTTTGACCTTGATTTTTGACCTGTATTGTACATTGGCTATAAAAGGCTACTCCTTCACCATTTCTAACCCGATTTCGATTCCGTTTGTTTTATGTGATGGCACTAGGTGAGGGCTTCAAAACTTTTACACAGAATTTTGACCTTTGACTTCTTTGACCTTTGACCTTGATTTTTTACCTATATTGCACATTTTGCTACAAAATGCTACTTCCGGCGGGGACATATATTACGCACCGCGTAATTTCTACTTTTCCTTGTTTAAATTATTAGCTCTTAATGATGCGATCTGGTGCATACTTAAGTGACTATTTTTTACTAATTTTGAAAGGCAAAAGGGAAATATACCTTCAATTGCAACTATCACTCTAATCCTTTGAGCTATGCTCCTTATTTTTGGCCCAAATTGCAGACTTCACCAGATGCGTGAGAAAAGTGGGTGCCATGCGTGAGATCGTGAGACAGACCCTAAATGCTTGAGTCTCACGCAGAATGCGTGAGACTTGGTAGCTCTGGGATTAGGGTTAGGGTTAAATGTTTGTGGGTAGAATTTATGTTTGGCTTAGCCTGCAGGTATTTCATGGGGGCAGTTGTTGCAGTGAGGAAATGCCTTGGAACCTTTTCAAGGTGTGTGTGTACAATGTACAATGTACGGTATCTCATATGTATACAATACACCTGCATGCAGGTTTATGACTGTAAAACACATTGTAGTGTGTGTGTGTGTGTGTATTATATTTGTAGTGTATTTGTGTTAGATGCATACAAAAATTGTATAGGGTGTTTGTGTATGTGCATGTGACATCATGTGTAAATGATGGTGTTTACGGGACCTCCTACATTTCTGTCAAAAGTGTAATGTGTTTTGCCCATAATTCAAAAGCTGTGAATGCTGTGATAAACAACAACAACAACAAAACAATGCTAAGCAATACAGAGTTCAGAGACTGAAACAACAGTGGAAAATGTATTTGGGGGCTGTGCTGCTCCTCACATTCCTGAAATACTTTATGCTTACTGGTTTTGCTGCATTCCGTGTTTTTTTCTTCTTGTTGATTCAGATAAAAGACATTCCTTCCTTTAAGTAGGAGGTATGCCTTATCAAACTTGTCAATCATGAAAAACGTTACAAAAGTTCGGAGTCAGTATGTGTGACAATTGCAGTAAATTCCAAGCCTGGATGTGTTGCCCACAGTACTCTTGATTTATAAATTTCTGCAAAAAAAAAAAAAAAATGAGGCTAAAAGGTCAAAAAGTGTACATTTTGTATACTGTACGAGCTGAAATGTTCGCGTACAGATACTTTCGCGTGTTGTTAATTTCGCGGTTGCGAGGGTCTAACTGAACTTAGCTATTTGTGCGTTGTTATATTCGTGCGTTGTTATTTTCGCGGTTCAAAGACGATTCGCGAAATTCGCGAAAATAAAACTACCGCGAAAATTTCAGCTCGTACAGTATACATTGTAATTACTCTTCAAAATTTAGTGACTGTAGTTTTTATTCTTAAATGGTTGTGTTTTCATTAGTTTTCAATATCAAGTAGGGCCTACCTCTTGTTACCATCAAAATGTCGTAAAGATTGAATGTTAGGTATTGATTTTACATTTGCACTGGTCTTCTTTTGATAACTTTGCTTGTATTAAACAATATCATTTTCGCTATTATTAGGGTTATTTTTGCGCAAAATTTAAACATCTTCCAAATTGTCTGCTTGTCATATTTTCATATCAGTACGGTCAAGCACAAAGCTGCAACAATTTCACACCATAAACTACAACGCCTTTTGTATTCCAAGTTTACATCGTGTACTGTAACAAGTGATTGAGAACAGAAGAGAAAGAATTAAAGAGAGAGAGAGAGAGAATATGTGTGACACAGACAGACAGACAAATAGACAAACATGTAGGGAGAAGGATAAAGAAATGCAGGGTTGGTGTATTCGTATGAATATACTGTAGAATGAGGAATACTCTGGTACATTTTATGAGAGCCAAGATTCACAATCACACACAAGTTTTTTTTTTGTTTTTTTTTTTTCTACACTGTATCTATTGAATAGCTGTAAAATTCATGAGAATTTAGTGCTGCGAAAAAAGGTCGTCAGTAAAAATAATTGTGTTTTACAGTCAAAGATTGTTTGATCTGAACATATCTTAACCTTTTTAAATAGCAAAGGTTCATCTTGAAAAAAAATCCAACCTCTTCCTTGAAGGCTGCCGTAGTGGGGATCTCCTCCCCATTCATCTGAGATTACCATCATGAATAAATGAGTTTGTTGAGATCGTCCCTTAGCCCTGTCCTTGTGAGGTGACAAGATTGGGGGGGGGGGGATGTGGTCTTGTGTTCAGGCTGATATTGGCAATTAAAGGCATACATCTCTTATGGCAACACATGAATACTGGAATATAGAAAGAGATGTGCACACTAGTTGGTTCAGAGTGATTGGTGTTTAGGGAAGGAAGCAAGAAATAAGCAACATGAAAAGCAGAGACGTGAAGTTGGCCTTGTGTGAGATTGGGTTGATTAAGTTTTGAAGTGCAAGTAAACTCTATAAAGAGTGAGGGTGGTTGTTGACTATGATGAGCTAATTGTTGTGATAATGAATATAGCCTTCAAGCAACGCATGAATATTTAGCCTTTTAAAACTTTCCATACCGGTACTTTCTTGGGTACATGTAGGTAGATAGACAAAGGAACTTACCTGCTCTTCAGCTTGAAAGTGACTTTCAGAGCAGTCACATTTCCAGGACGAAGTTTGAACTCTAAGCCCCTACATTTTGACATTATTTATGATATTTTCAAACAAGTTTTAGTTATATTGTTGATGATAAAATGATAATGATTATGTAAATATCATTTTACTTTTTAGTTATTCATGTTTTCTTTTAAAAAAATACAGGGTAGGCACACTCAGTTTGCTATTCTGTTTTACAATGGCGCCCTGTAGGCCTACAGTATATACACAATATAGAATGACAGGTAGTAATATGATACACACAGTATACAAAACAGTGGTATTAAAAATGAAAGAAACAAACTGAAAGTTAACTACATTTCTGTACATGGAAAGTACATTGTATGCATTTAGGGTACAACACAAATTGGACAGGGAGAGTGACTACAAGGAATATACAGTATGTAATATTACTGATTTTGCTTTTATCTTATCATTTGTATTATCAATATCATTAATATTCATACAGTTTTACTTAATGTGAATGCTCCTTCAAGTGTTATTTTCATATCAGTTGCTTATTCTTAATTTCTAATTAGAAGTATTTATATTACTGTGTTCATACGATGAATATACTAATATTGTTGAGAGCACTTTGTCATTGTTATTTATAATTCTACTAATACCATTTTTTTTAAGTGATGCCATTTTTACTGTCTTGATCCATTATCAGTCATCGCAATCAGGCCAGAAATGATACGATATTGTAGAATGTTGCCATGCACCAAGATACTTTATTGTATTTTAGTGGAAACTCCACTGAAGGCACCATTTGGATGAAGCAATCAAATCTAGGTGTGGAGAATCTGTACTTAGTTGCTCAAAAGTGGTGACCATGCAAACATGAGAGATGCTGCAAAGTGTAGGGAATAATTTTCAAACTCAAATTTGATTAGCAATTTCAGCTGATGAACAATATTTCAAATGGTATTTTGTACACTGCTGTCGAAGAAAACTGCTACACAAAAGATAGTTTGTGTAGCAGTGGTGTAAGAATGCATACCAAATTGCGATGCGATACCACTGTACCAGGAAAATGATTCCCTGTAGTGTAGTTTGGTATACATGATACAAATTTCTGGTATGAAAGGGACCCATTGTAGAGTATCCATCATCACTTGTTAATCCGATGGGTGCAGTGGTAAGAGCAATAAATAATTCCAGTCTGATTATGTGTGTGTGTGTGCTTGCGTGTGTTTGTGTGTATGTGTGCTTGCGTGTGTTTGTGTGTGTATGATATTGCGTTCAATACTTTCTATTTTTTCTCTGCTAACACGAGAATGCTCAAGTCACTGAAGCAGATAGAATTCTCTCAACTGCTCGGAGACTGTTCCTACCCCCTGTTGACATGCGATGTACATAGATCAACAAAGTTCATATTCCTGTTATAGTTGCATGTACACAGTTTTGTCATGCAGTACCCACCTGACGTCAAACTGAGTATAAGGGACTAAGCAGCATGCTGCCTCATTCATAAGACCCTCGCACAAGAATTGTTTCCCCGGGGCCCGAGCATCACTGTCCTGTCGCTGCTAATTCCGGAGATGGCCTATGGGAATTGGCACGCAGCGATATTTGTATTAATATAGAGAGCATGTCATTTGGAACATGTCACTGCCTTGTACATTCCGATTTAGGCTGAATCTGGAGGCCAGTGACAATAATAGCTAACTCCTAAAAGCTTTGCCCTCAGATATACAGCATTGTCTGTTATTTGGGTGAAAACTCAGTTCCCAGAAATCTAGCATATGAATCGTGACTGCGTTTTCAGAACAGAATAAGGCCCCAACTTTAACCCCCCCCAAAAAAAAAAAACAAAAAAAACAAACAAACAAAAAAAAAACCCAAAACAAACAGAAACAAAACAGTTTTAGCTGTTTCATCTCAATTAAAAAAAGAAAGAATAGATTGTTCCATTTTTGTCTAGACTCCAATCTAACCACAAAACTGAGAATCAGTCATGCGATTGCTGTTCATATTATGTTGAAGGACATCACATCTTCACTATTTGAGATCTTTGTTAATTTTCAAGCTGTGTAAAGTTGAGTCTAATTTCATTGTAAAACCCGAGTCACATTTCACATTCACATTGTGCATTCTCGTTTCTGATTTACTGCAAGCCCAACTGTGTTTTAATTAAGAACAGTGATTCAATGCGAGAAAAAAAAAAACACCAAAACTCTGCTTTTAAACAGGGAGGTCTCACCTCCTTGCAGTTGTGCAGTAATTAGTCTCCATGTTTTGACCTTTGGCCCCAAACCCAGGCATCAGTCTGCGCCCATTGTGTAATTTGTCGGAGTGATTAAGAGGAAACAGGGACATTTGTTGTTATTGTTGAGTGTACACCATTAACCATTTAAGGAAAACCTGGAGTTATCAGTTGGCCTTGGTTGGGTGGACTTTATACAGAGACTTATCAACATGGCCTGCTGAGTAGGGTAGAACATTGCATTGATAGCTGTGTGTTTGTGTTGCTGAGATGATGTGCCAGGTATCGCAGTGTCATTGTATTACAGTATTGATTTAGCTCCACAATGTACATACTACAAGTTAGAATATAAGTGTACAATATCAAATTTCCATTTTTTGGAACCATACCAGCTTGTTTCGAGCTTGTGCACCGCAAGCTTGGGAGAAGTTTGTGACAGGTTTCCACAATTGCAACTGATCAACAAATTGCCTTACATCGACGTAAATATGTCCATGCGACGTATGTATGCCCATGATTTTTTTATCATGGCTACTACTAAACACTGATCAATTCAGTGCTTATTTACGTCGATGCAGGGCAATTTGTCAATCAGTTGCAATGAAAACATCTCGATGGAAGAATTTCATGAATTTGAAAGTTTCCACAAGTTTGAGTAATTAACATCTTGTTGGGTGTAGAGTAAATAGCACAGGGTTTTACTTTCATGTGTCCTGTACACGCTGCATGCATCCCTTGTCTTGTCTCCCAACATGTTGCTTTACCCTCACCCACCGAACACGGGCGGAATGAGGTGACCACGGTATTTGCCGCGCTAATCCCTCCGAAAAACCACCGAGCCGCATCTCTCCCAGGTTCACTCTAATTGAACGTGGCAGACCGGGCAGCCCGCTTGTCACGATGACTCTTGCTGCCGGCGAGCCGTCAATATCGTACGGGGAAGGGGATGATCACCCCGAAAATCCGGCATTTCCTCAATTGGAGGACGCGCGAATCCCGACCCGATTTGACGGCCCGTGATGAGTGCGGACGACATCTGTCCGAGCACGACTGTGTGTCAATGGACAGAAAGCCTCTCCCTCTAAAATTTCTGAAGTAACAGATGGAGCTTATTAGGGCAGAATCGGGCAACGGGCAATGCAAACAATAACTTCAAGTGCAGAATATTATCTGCTTTTAAGAGACAACTGTTGCCATGCACCATTTACTTCAAACATCATGAAATGTTCATACATTAATATTTTAAGGAAACTGGAAATGTCGAAAAGACCATATTCCCCCCAGGGAACTTCTATTTCATAATAGATGGTCATAATGTGGTGCAAAGAATTTGATGTTATATTTCAAATAAATATGTATATTGGTATGTGTGTTTTAATATAATTTCGATAAATGCAGTCAAAGGGAAACTGACCAGAAATGAATGCAATTTATTAGTGGAAGAATGAGCAGAGAAAATGGGATTCCATTTAATATGATTTTGAACACACATTTTAAAGCTATCAAATGTAATGTCAGTAGAAACTGAGGCTACACGTATGTGTGATAGCTCAGGGATGAGGAGGTTACCCGGGGACGTAAGTGAGAGCTACTGAGGTACCTTTCAGTACCATAAAATATCTGTCAGTCACATGATCATGCTCAGGAGGATCAGGTGATCCTGAGTTATGTAATCATAATGTTATAATACTTTTTAAGCTGTAGTTACTGCTTTTCTGCATGAGGAGGCTTAAAAGGTATCCATCATACACCCGTTTCAGTACTCCCTCTTGTGAATTTCAGGGGAATTTCAGTTGGTTATCAACTTGTTTGTATGTGACTTTATGCTGTTCTGTCAGTGTTGCCATAGATAAACGACAAGCTGGAATGTGGAAATCAAATGTTTCCTATTTGCCAAGTAAAAAGAAAAGAAGGGATGAACGTATGAGGAAGTGTAAGACCGTGATTTTGTCTTATACAGTTTTACATTCGATGCACTTTGAAGTTGTCTGTGCTCAGAAGGGAATTTTGTACTTTGGCATGTGATGCCTTTTACCGCACTATCATGTTTTAAAAAGAGGAACAACTTTGTGTTTGGTATGTTTGACCTTTGGCCTCCCATAGAATCATGTTTTAACTACCTCAACTGCCTTCCGTCTAGTAAAGGTATATGTGTGTGACATACATGTACACTTTCATTCTCGGCCATTACTTTCTAGATCGCTCTATTACTGTAAAAGAAGAAACGTAAGTAAACATTTGAATTTCATAAATTTTGGGAGATTCAAGATTCGCAAAATTAAAATGCATGTGAATGTTCAAGTTTGCTCGATATGCACTGAATGCCAGTACATATATCGGCAAAAATTTTATGCTGAAAAAAAGAATGTCGGCTCCAATTCGTGAAAATGTCTTGCCGTGAACATACTATTCTTGCTTGACAGAATCTGGACATGGGCTTGCACATTAATTTCTTTGCATTTTCAGTGCGAAAGATCGCTAAAAGTCCAAAACAATGATTCACTTGCAAATTAATACAAAAGTCAGGATATGAATTTTGATTATTATTATACAAAATAATACTCATACCAAACAAATTGCTCTTGCTATATCTAGTTTATTAGGTTGATACTTCCACTCATCATCCTACAAACGGATGTAATCAATGCTGTAAGGCTCTGCTTTCACTGTGGTGGTAACTTTAATCAGGAAATTCTGAATGTTTGTGAAAGTGAAACAGCAGTGCTTTGGAGATTGTGATGATATTATTATACAGAGAGGAGGTTTTAAAAGTAGTTCCAGTAATTGTTTGAAGCACTTTTATAAAAGGAAACCTAAGCCTACATAGAAGTGTGGATGGAGCGAAAGCAGCAATATTAGTAGAACACCTCGGTGAAAGTTTGAGGAAGATTGGACAATCAATTCAAAAGGTCTGAATTTTTAAAATGTTGCATTCATGTCGTGCTCGTAATGCTCCTTTCATACGAAGATTTTTTTTTTCTACCTCACTTGATTTAAACCTTATACTGGGGTATAGGGAAAGCCGAATTATTTCATGATTCTTCTCCTACCCCCCCCCCCCCCCCCCCTTCATACCGGTATGTATGAATAGAACACAATTTCAGATCTGCCTCCAATGATTTATTGTAAAACCAGAAATCTTCATGTGCGTGAAACTTTGGCAAATTTTGTGAGGAGCCGCGATTTGCAAAAGTAAAATGCATGCGTAAGTTCTTGTCTACACAATGCATTGAAAGCCAATTGCAGTTTGCAAAAGTTTCATTCTGTGGAAAAAGCTGTCGGCTCCAATTCGCGAATGATTCATGCCGCGAATGTTTCGGGTTTTACAGTAAACCAGCTTCATTTTTCGATGGTTAAAGGGGAAGGCTAGTAATTGATCAGTGGGAATCAGTGGAAATGCTGGGAGATGATTGTTCCAATCCTTATGGGATTCATTCAAGAGTTCATTGTATATCTATTGTTGTGTGAAAATTATTTGCTTCAGAACGGTCTCATATTCAAGTAATGTGCAGATTAATGCTCCGTCACTGACCAGGGACGCTAACCTGGAAACATTAAACTGCACATTACTTGAATATGAGACCATTCTGAAGCAAATAATTTTCACACAACAATAGATATACAATGAACTCTTGAATGAATCCCATAAGGATTGGAACAATCATCTCCCAGCATTCCCACTGATTCCCACTGATCAGTTACTAGCCTTCCCCTTTAACCCATCCCCGTCAGCTCCCACAAAAAACATGGTTTTTATTATTTATGACCAAAAGAGGGCGTCCTAGGACCTCAGGCTTGGCCAGGAGCTGTAGAATAATTTTAGCCAATCACAGAGATCCTTACTGGGACTCAGAAAAATAATTTATTGCAAAGAAACATATTTTAGAATGTCTCTTATTGGCCAAAACACCTGCCAGGGGTTCGAGCCTGCTGAGAAACTAATCAATATTCATGTTTACAGCGCGCATGTATCTTTGTTGCCCCAGCAACTGCAGTGATTTCTTACGCGCGGTATCGTGATATCGATCTCCTCATAGAGTGCTTGACGATATCTCCTTGTGTGTACGTGTGTACGTGCACTGCTATGCTGGGGCACGGGGGTGTGTGTGTTGAATTCCATTTACGTTAGTGAGTGTGGGTAACTTCTCTAGGTTTCCCGTCCATTTCTCTCTCTCTTTTCTCTCTTTTGCTTTCGTATCATTCTATATCTTTCATTCTCAGAGTACAATCGTACTTCTGAGAGTGTTTTGTTCATTTTTTCTAAGTGATTATCTCGTTTGCAACAATTTAGAGGTGAGTTTTTGTCCTAGTGTTTGTTGAGTTTTTTGATTGAACACGATGTAGCTTATCTACGTATGTGCGAAAACATCGTAGTTTGTGTGGTACCCACTCGTTTGTTTTCCGTGTAAGCATTTTTGCCGTAGTGTCTTCATCGTTCGTCTTCCAAGCATCGTGTTTTCACCCTAGTTTTTCTCATCGTAGTTTTTTACCTCGATTTTTTTTTTTTGGGTGCAAGATGTTCTGTGTATTTTTTCTACGGTAATATGCCATCGTTGATGATCTTCGTGTATTCATTACTAGTTTTTCACCTCCGTTTCATTTTTGTGTACAACTAATGTCTAACGTGGCATAGTTACAACTATGTTTAGAGCTAGTTAGCTAGGTCTGCGATGTCTGTATCGTTTGCTGATATGTTTTGTGAGCTGAGAGTGACTATGATGGGAGTGATATTCAGGGTTTTGCTGTGGTTGAGGTGATGGCAAGATGTAATTTATTTTGTGTGACCATGTATGACATTGATGATGGCGAGTAAAACTACGACACGAGTAGCCTAGCCTAGGCCAATGACGAGAGTGACACTGAAGAAACGGGGGCTGATGCTCGCTCGTGCACGGGAGTGGTCTAGAGACCTGCATTACAGATGTGTATTTATATTTTTTTCCTTTTTCTTATCCACTCGGGTATTGTGCTACCAAAATTCGTGTCTCTGAAGAAACTCAACCAAAAGCTTGACAACAAGTTTGCATCAGGTCTATTCTGTAGTACTAGCACTAGGTTCTAGATCTAAATCATAATGGCGATGCTAATTTAGTTTTCATTTAGAACTCGATGAAATCCATTTTCTTTGCTCATTTTTCAACTGATAAATTATTTAGAACTGTACTTAAATTCTGATGTACTGCATTCACCATTGTAATAAAAAAGAGCCTGCTGATCAGGTGTTTCATTGTATCCTTTTCATTTCCTCCCTATCCTTTTGTTTTCCTTCCTGTCACTTTCTTCTTTGACCCTGGATGGAAGAAAAAAATCCCATCTTGCCATGTAAAGACAGAATACATAACCATCATGAAATATCATGACATTGAAATAATAATAAGAAATATTCAAATGACCAAAATACTTGTTTGTGAAAATAAATAACAAATGAAAGGTGATTTCTTATGGAGCAGTTCTTTCAAATGTCAAACAGCTTCGATAATGAAGCAAGTGAAATCTGAAAACTATCCTGGCAACAAGTTGAAATTGATAGGGAATTCTGACAAAAACTGTCACACCATTTGATGTTTGAATTTGTCTTTTTATTGGATGAGGTTATAAAACTAAGTGCCGCCGATAAAATAACAATCCTCTCAATTTGAACAAGAGCAGTAGGGTGGTACACTAGTACGACTCAGTAAACAGCTGATTATTTATGCATCGTATCCATGGGCAACTGCGGGATAACTGCAAGAAGGCGCAGGAAATTAGACTTGAGTCAAGAACGACTATTTATTATTATTTTTTTATTCAAACTATTTTTTTTTCTTGGACTGAAAAAAACCCCAAAATATTTCATATTACGCTTCTAAAATATAAAATGAATATATGAAGTCTTTTTATCATGATTTTATGAAGAATTAGGATTATTAAAAAAAAATATAGATACTAGACGGGCTGAACAAGGAAGTCTAATTTCACCCCAAGAATTTGCAACACACCGCATCTCGGGTGCATTCCTAGCGTTCTTGCCGCACTCTCACGATCACCTAGCTAGGCCATGTGCACAAGCCAGTCACATGTTCACAGTACACACGTTGTTAGCCAGTTCACCGATCTCATTCCTGATCTCGTGCGTGTAGAAAATTCTCTCAAAACTAAGCCAGACATGATTTTGGAACATACATTACAATGTCAAGACCTTTTCAGTGGACTTTGAATTCGCTATTTGTCTGTTTTAGCTCTTGAATGTACGACTTCGAACGTCCGATTTGTTTTTTACTACACCACGTGGTAGGAGTTCCGTGTTTTTTCAGCCCCATGCTTCTCCACACACGTCACACTAGCACTGTGTACCTGTACACACACAAGCCATCGCGATCGAAGTTTGAGCGATAGCGATAACATGTGCGGAGCAGACATGCGGATTTCAGCACAGGGTAAATGAGTAGTTGAACGTATCACGATTGTAAAACAAATCTTTTTCTATGTCTCTGCAAATTTGAATTAGGCTATCTCAGCATAGATAGATTATGATACATTACAAAATAGATTAGCCATAGCAAGAACTTGCTTACATGAGAGTTATTAGATAACGTTGCAAAATAAAAACCCGGTCATTGAATGGAATGTTCCAGAGCTATCTCGGGGGGGGGGGGGGGGGGGGGGGGGGGGGGGGGGGGGCTCACATTATGTACACGTCGATTCGCAAGTGGGTAAGATGTGATTACAGATGGCTTGAAATGAAGAGGATTTATCAATGAAATACACAGAAACAATATTTTTTCATAATTCCTGCACAATTTATTATTTCTTTTCATAAAATTCACATAAACTAGTGCTGTATTGAGTCAACTAAGTGCATATTAGCACGAGTGTACACGCATCATCCCTCCTGCCTAGTGGGAATGACACAGGCAGTTTTTTCAATGACGTATGAATGCTCTTCGCGTGTAGATCGCGCCGTAGGGAAGATCGCGCCCAAGTTCATGGCCAACTTACTAGGCAGGCACGATATTACAGATTACACAGAGGCCCGTACGTGGATGGGTTAAACCTTGTCTGTGCCATGGATTTTGCGCATTGTGTACAATGCTATGGGGATTTCTGTGTCAATCAGTACTCACAGCACGCAAAGGGTTAAAGGCAATTGTTATATAATATTTTATTTTAATATATTCCTATTAAAGGCGTATTGTCATATGAATTAATCTTTTGGACAATTGTTTGTTGTCCCCCACCCCCTTCCATTGTCTGAGTAAAGTTCAACCCAAGGGGTTATCAGATTTCGTGGATTTCTTGGAACTCTTCAGTGAGTCACTGTACCAGTCGTAGCAAACGTCTACCATTGCCGCCCTGTCGATATTGTGCACTCCATGTACGAGTGTTCGTGGAAAGCAGTCATTTTTGTACCCAGCCGGCCGCGGATCTGGTAGTGGGAAGGGAGGT
Organism: Diadema antillarum; assembly: GCF_040938485.1. NCBI lineage: Eukaryota > Metazoa > Echinodermata > Echinoidea > Diadematoida > Diadematidae > Diadema > Diadema antillarum. The sequence continues at coordinate 527,828 of NW_027271609.1, forward strand.
TGTAATGATAATTGGCGTTGACAGATGACTAAGAGTGAATCTGCAGTATATAGTAGAAGTGACAAGTTGTTGTGAGATTATGTCTTGTCTTGCGGGCATATTGCTGTCATCTGCCTGTATCAAAGGTATTGTTTACCATCGGGAGCAGGGATTTAAAAAAAAAAAAAAAATGTCTGAGTTATTACATTGTGCATGTATATACAATTGTAGGTCAGTTGTATCACAAAACATCCTACCATATAAAAATTTTGCAATAAAACCTTGAATATAAGGAGATGTCACTATTTTCTCAATAAACCAAAACTGTAATTGGTTTATTCTACAAACAATTTTATTATAACTGTTGTTCACATTTTGAATATTTAACAATACTTAACATTGATTATACTGATTAACACTTTTACATTGGTTGTCTCTATAACTACATTTGTAACTCACATTTTGGAACTATTTTGAGTCACTAAAGCTTGGTTTTTGTTTCATCTGCAAATGGTAAAATATGCCTTTAAAGCTCACCAATCAAACTGCTTGTAAAGCAGTGAATTCATTTTCTACAGCCCTTGCCAACTCTTTGACCATTGTTTGATATCAGTCATAAAATTCAGTCATTACTTCTAACATTGTGTTCTGATTCAAATGTTGATCAACCTGTCTTTTGCAGCATTGTATTAAAATTAGTATTCAGTAGGCAGTTTTTGATTAGCATTGTCTGCCTTTTACATCTTTTGTTTGATTTTTAAAAATAAATGGACTTAGTGCTCTGATAACTATAAGCAGTAATGGGTTGAGATATATGTACATTGTGTGTGTGTGTGTCTGTGTGTTTGTGTGTGTATAATATATTTCCATTTTTTTCTTCATTCATTGTTGTACTCTTACCATTTTATTTGTTATATTGAAACATGAAAATGTATTTAATAATTATTTCAGTTATCGTTACAAGAATTAATCTCATATGTTTGTACAGTAATACCAAAGAGAATTGATGTATTTTGTATTATTTCATTGGAAGTGAATGAATATTATTTAAAAAAGTATGTACATAGATTTATGAATGCATATTCAATGGATATTATTATCATCATTATCATAATTAGATATAATTGTTCATACCATGGTCTTAATTCTTGGAAAAATGAGCATAGTTAGCATCTATGAAATGTCCTTTAAAATTCTTCAAATTTGCTAATGACAGAGTGTATTCTGGTCTTCTTTTACTTTCCACAGAGATTTGCTGGTCTAGAAGCAGCACCACATCGAGTTGCCTTGGTGAGTTGGAATTCCCTTTCTGTTTTGTTTTGTTTTGTTTTGTTTTTGTTAACAACTGACATCTAAAAAACATAATAATAAATCATTCCAGCGATCTTTGTTAGGGTTTGGTTGGTTACAGCGTAATGGGTGGCGATGCAATTGTGGTCGATAATGTTTATGAAAGATATGAACAAAATATGTCCATTAGTTTGACACTGTTGACGCGCAGTTAAGTACATACCGTGAAGGCTGTGGTGTAATTAGTGGTTTAAAAGTGCACTGATGTGCTGTTGTGTGTGTGTGTGTGTGTGTGTGTGTGTGTGTGTGTGTGTTTTGTTATTGTGTTTCATGTGTTTCTGTATATGTATGCAGCATGTGTGTTTGGATGTATGTATATATTGGTGTGGGTGTTTTGGGTTTCTATGTGTGTGTATGTGTAGGTAAGTGTGTGTGTTTGTGTTTTGAGTTTGATTGAGACAACTGACATGTTTTTGAAGTCTCATCTTAGATATAATATGATGGACTAAACACAGGAAAGATTACATAATGGCTGGCAGGACCCCCCTTCCCCTCCCCCTCAAAAAAATTGATTAGTCGTGACTATTTCTGCTGAGAGATTATTTTTAATAACTAATAAAAATCTGCCATAAACCCAGGATTTTGTGTAAGTCAGTAAGTTCAAAAATGCACCATCACCATACCCCTTTAGTCTTACCTCTGTGGAGATATTCCTATTCCGTGACCAACTACACAGCATTGTTTACTTGCCGTTTAGGGAAGAATTGAGCTGTAGGTTTTTATCAAATGTATTTTATCAAGTGCCTGTGTTTACCCAATCACTTGTAGGGCACTGGTACAAATGTCATGTGATTATATTTGGTCATGGTGTGTTTGTTCGATTCTTGAAGAAAACCTGTTAAATCACACACACATGTTTTCACCCACACATGCATGCACACACACACACACGCTCACACACACACACCCTTGTACTTTAACCAGTTTTATGTAAAGCAGAGTAATGGAGATTAAAGGGACACATTTGTATACAATATATAGTGAAATGTGATGGACTATATTGATTTTGGAATGTTACATTATTTCCCCCCCCCCCTGTTTTGATGGTGTACCTAACCCATTTTCATTTAACATTACTCTCAGCCTCACTCCTTTCATGGTGTAAGAAGCCATGTGTTATGAGAATACAAATGATAAAATCATTTTAACTGTTTATTTTGTCGATTCATATGGCATGTGTGCAACATGTATGAGTTTAAATTAAAGGCTTAGATATGATCGTGGTACACTGTCTCTACAACTTCAGAGATCAAATGCCAGTGGAACATTCCTGGAGCTGTGTTTGATAAATTGGCCTTTATACATGCTGTTTAATGTGCAGTTGAGTGTAACTTCATAGTACAGTACCTGCACAATGCGAGCTGACCATCACCAGCTGGATGACAGGCGAGTTATTTCATGGTATCAATGTTTCCAGCCGGATACTTTGCAAGTAACGCAGTCATATTCCATTTACTATCTACGCCATGCACTTCGGAAGCATGCGTGTGACATGAATCGAGACTTCGAAGACAATTTTACGAGTCATTAATTCCTCAAATGAGAAATGTAGTTACGCAATATGGAATAAAATGCTATCCTTTTCAAGAAGCAGTTACATAGCTAGTTCACATTGTGGAGAATGGTATAGGCCTATAGCCTTGTGTTGTGGGCGGCAATATTCGGTGTTGTTTAATTTGTGTTGCTGAATTCTTTAATGATGTGCATTTTAGAGCCATTACCTCCAGAAACCTCTCATTGATATGCAAACATGCATGCCATATCTAGGCCGCGGGTGTCTCGGCTTTCACAAAAGGCCCGCATTTTGTCACGCTGCCATCATTGTCCGCATTACTGCTGTCCGCACGTCTGTGAATATATCCCTGTATTAAACATGAGAAGCATGCTGTTTGAAATTATACACAATCTCTGTATCTCCAACATGCCGCATCACACGAGAGAATTACATACAAACAACACTGGCACACTCACTAAAGTGGCCTCTAATGATCAGACATTATACTGTATAAACTCTGCCCCTGCAGTATGTTGTGCAGTTCCGTGGCCAGTCTGTTGATGGTAGCGGCCTGCTGTGTGCACTAGCCTTCTCTCTGTATTAATTAATACCTCAGTCTGGCAGCAGTCCCTACTTGCAGACACACTGACACGTGGACACACACACACACATACAGACACTGACATATAGACCAGACAGACAGACAGACAGACAGGCAAGTATGCAAACACAGGCACAGGGTATAGACACAGACACAGAGACTACTATACATTATTAAAACACAAACACACACACACACACACACACACACACACACACACGCAGATAAGCACACACGCACAGATTAAAACACAGACACACATAATTTACAGTTGATCACACACACACACACACACAAAATTAGGAGTGTTCCCAATTGTCCACTGTACTAATCCCATCCCCAGATTGATGAGATAAGATACCCAAATCCTCTTGAGCTTCTGAGCTGTTGAGGCTCAGTGGATAAGCCCACAGACCATCAATCACAAGGTCCCTGGTTCAAGTCCCCAGATGGCAGCAGTTGTGCCCCATAGACAAGATGCATTATCCTCTGTGCTGCTTTTTTCTTTTGGATGGAACTGAAATTTATTGGTCCTGTGGTTGCATGCCTCCAAGCATTCGTTGCTACCTCAGCAGCCACTTAAAAAACAAAACAGACAAAAACAAAACCAACAAATCAACCAACCAACCAACAAACAAGCAAATATGAAAAAATCTTAACCTTAATTAGAATTTAAAGGCATATATTTCGTGGCCATTGGTTTGAATACTGTGAAAATCATTTGATATCTTTATGGCATTGGACCTACCTTGTACACCTTTTTATCTACCCAGCCCTATGTGTTACTCAATGCTGTTTGCAATTCTACTTCAGGACAAAGAAACTGCAACTATTGCCAATGCCACTTAGAATGTATTACTGCAATGTGAAGGATCTTTTTGTGATTTTTTAAACGCTGGTTATACAGGTCCATGGTGGTAGGACATACCTTCAAAGCCCACAATACAAATACACACCACTTCCCCTTTTGTCCTCCCCCCTCTCAACAAAATACCTCATATCATAAGCTATAGTCCTGAAACAATTTCAGGATGTGGCAAGTTTGTGAGAGTTAGAACAAAGATTTGTCCACGTCTATGGTTTCAGTAGTTAGCAAGTCACATAACATAAAGCCTACAGTTGTGTGGCAGGCACTTTAATAGGGTTGTTTAACCCATCCACGTACGGGCCTCTGTGTAATCTGTAATATCGTGCCTGCCTAGTAAGTTGGCCATGAACTTGGGCGCGATCTTCCCTACGGCGCGATCTACACGCGAAGAGCATTCATACGTCATTGAAAAAACTGCCTGTGTCATTCCCACTAGGCAGGAGGGATGATGCGTGTACACTCGTGCTAATATGCACTTAGTTGACTCAATACAGCACTAGTTTATGTGAATTTTATGAAAAGAAATAATAAATTGTGCAGGAATTATGAAAAAATATTGTTTCTGTGTATTTCATTGATAAATCCTCTTCATTTCAAGCCATCTGTAATCACATCTTACCCACTTGCGAATCGACGTGTCCATAATGTCCTCGAGCCCCCCGAGATAGCTCTGGAACATTCCATTCAATGACGGGGTTTTTATTTTGCAACGTTGTCTAATAACTCTCATGTAAGCAAGTTCTTGCTATGGCTAATCTATTTTGTAATGTATCATAATCTATCTATGCTGAGATAGCCTAATTCAAATTTGCAGAGACATAAAAAAAGATTTGTTTTACAATCGTGATACGTTCAACTACTCATTTACCCTGTGCTGAAATCCGCATGTCTGCTCCGCACATGTTATCGCTATCGCTCAAACTTCGATCGCGATGGCTTGTGTGTGTACAGCTACAGGTACACAGTGCTAGTGTGACGTGTGTGGAGATTGTGGCTGAAAAAAACGGAACTCCACATGGTGTAGTAAAAAACAAATCGGACGTTCGAAGTCGTACATTCAAGAGCTAAAACAGACAAATAGCGAATTCAAAGTCCACTGAAAAGGTCTTGACATTGTAATGTATGTTCCAAAATCATGTCTGGCTTAGTTTTGAGAGAATTTTCTACACGCACGAGATCAGGAATGAGATCGGTAAACTGGCTAACAACGTGTGTACTGTGAACATGTGACTGGCTTGTGCACATGGCCTAGCTAGGTGATCGTGAGAGTGCGGCAAGAACGCTAGGAATGCACCCGAGATGCGGTGTGTTGCAAATTCTTGGGGTGAAATTAGACTTCCTTGTTCAGCCCGTCTAGTATCTATATTTTTTTTAATAATTCTAATTCTTCATAAAATCACGATAAAAAGACTTCATATATTCATTTTATATTTTAGAAGCGTAATATGAAATATTTTGGGTTTTTTTCAGTCCAAGAAAAAAAAATAGTTTGAATAAAAAAAATAATAATAAATAGTCGTTCTTGACTCAAGTCTAATTTCCTGCGCCTTCTTGCAGTTACCCCGCAGTTGCCCATGGATACGATGCATAAATAATCAGCTGTTTACTGAGTCGTACTAGTGTACCACCCTACTGCTCTTGTTCAAATTGAGAGGATTGTTATTTTATCGGCGGCACTTAGTTTTATAACCTCATCCAATAAAAAGACAAATTCAAACATCAAATGGTGTGAATTCCCTATCAATTTCAACTTGTTGCCAGGATAGTTTTCAGATTTCACTTGCTTCATTATCGAAGCTGTTTGACATTTGAAAGAACTGCTCCATAAGAAATCACCTTTCATTTGTTATTTATTTTCACAAACAAGTATTTTGGTCACTTGAATATTTCTTATTATTATTTCAATGTCATGATATTTCATGATGGTTATGTATTCTGTCTTTACATGGCAAGATGGGATTTTTTTTTTCCATCCAGGGTCAAAGAAGAAGTGACAGGAAGGAAACCAAAAGGATAGGGAGGAAATGAAAAGGATACAATGAAACACCTGATCAGCAGGCTCTTTTTTATTACAATGGTGAATGCAGTACATCAGAATTTAAGTACAGTTCTAAATAATTTATCAGTTGAAAAATGAGCAAAGAAAATGGATTTCATCGAGTTCTAAATGAAAACTAAATTAGCATCGCCATAATATGATTTAGATCTAGAACCTAGTGCTAGTACTACAGAATAGACCTGATGCAAACTTGTTGTCAAGCTTTTGGTTGAGTTTCTTCAGAGACACGAATTTTGGTAGCACAATACCCGAGTGAATAAGAAAAAGGAGAAAAAAAATATAAATACACAACTGTAATGCAGGTCTCTAGACCACTGATCCCGTGCACGAGCGAGCATCAACCCCCGTTTCTTCAGTGTCACTCTCGTCATTGGCCTAGGCTAGGCTACTCGTGTCGTAGTTTTACTCGCCATCATCAATGTCATACATGGTTACACAAAATAAATTACATCTTGCCATCACCTCAACCACAGCAAAACCCTGAATATCACTCCCATCATAGTCACTCTCAGCTCACAAAACATATCAGCAAACGATACAGACATCGCAGACCTAGCTAACTAGCTCTAAACTTAGTTGTAACTGGTCTACGCCACGTTGTCGTTAGACATTAGTTGTACACAAAAATGAAACGGAGGTGAAAAACTAGTAATGAATACACGAAGATCATCTACGATGGCGTATTACCGTAGAAAAAATACACAGAACATCTTGCACCCAAAAAAAAAAATCGAGGTAAAAAACTACGATGAGAAAAACTAGGGTGAAAACACGATGCTTGGAAGACGAACGATGAAGACACTACGGCAAAAATGCTTACACGGAAAACAAACGAGTGGGTACCACACAAACTACTATGTTTTCGCACATACGTAGATAAGCTACATCGTGTTCAATCAAAAAACTCAACAAACACTAGGACAAAAACTCACCTCTAAATTGTTGCAAACGAGATAATCACTTAGAAAAAATGAACAAAACACTCTCAGAAGTACGATTGTACTCTGAGAATGAAAGATATAGAATGATACGAAAGCAAAAGAGAGAAAAGAGAGAGAGAAATGGACGGGAAACCTAGAGAAGTTACCCACACTCACTAACGTAAATGGAATTCAACACACACACCCCCGTGCCCGCCCCAGCATAGCAGTACACGTACACACGTACACACAAGGAGATATCGTCAAGCACTCTATGAGGAGATCGATATCACGATACCGCGCGTAAGAAATCACTGCAGTTGCTGGGGCAACAAAGATACATGCGCGCTGTAAACATGAATATTGATTAGTTTCTCAGCAGGCTCGAACCCCTGGTAGGTGTTTTGGCCAATAAGAGACATTCTAAAATATGTTTCTTTGCATAAATTATTTTTCTGAGTCCCAGTAAGGATCTCTGTGATTGGCTAAAATTATTCTACAGCTCCTGGCCAAGCCTGAGGTCCTAGGACGCCCTCTTTTGGTCATAAATAATAAAAACCACGTTTTTTGTGGGAGCTGACGGGGATGGGTTAATGCAATGACATTTATATTCCCAATAAAGTATCAGGTGATTATCATACCAAGTCACATGATTATGATGTGATGAGATGATGTGCTTATTTGTGGAACATCCCTCAAGTAATCACCAATACGCTCAAATGTTGTTGTAATCTTGCCATATTCTTTTATACCGTACTGGTAATTTCATACGTATTGTTTCAAATGGACCAGTCAGACACCGAATCTACATTCTTCAGGCCCAAGACGAGACTTTCGTCTGACGTCTCATGTGCCTGCGTGGGAGCCAGTGCTTTCCTAGCATCTCATCAAAATTTGACGAACGCCAGCATGAAATTTTCATGGGGAGAGGTCAGCGGGCCTCTTGAAATTTCCTAGATAGCTTGCTTATAGTAGCATCACCTTTTGCTCTCATATTCAGCAGTGATGGACTCAAGTGGACACTGCCTTTAAAGTATTTGCTTTCTATGCCTTGTAGATCTCAAGTTTATCAAGGGTCAGTTATCAGATTATATTTAGGCTTACTCTAGATTGGTGGCCTCAAAGAAGAAAAAAATATATATGTGGTGTAAGGATTTTAAAAAATGTCAATCAGTCTTGATGGAGACTACTGTAATATTGCTTTAAAGACTTGGCACGGTGTCATTCTTTGTCATGAAAAATTCATTATCCATGCTACTTTGTTATGCACATACCGATGAACCATTCAGAGGGTCCTTGCATTGATAAAGTTGTTGCAGTCACCTAAACGGAGCATCAGTTCGTTTTAAAGAATAGTAAAAGACGGAAAAGTCTGATGGAAGAGGATTGAGTATTGTGAAAGGGAAGGGTGTGGCAGCTGTTGCCATGGCAACATTTCATGGAGGATCTTGAGAATGATGAAGATAAGAAGGAGAAGGATGATTATACTATGGGAGGAGTAGAGAACAGTTTTGACGGTAGTGGAGTAAAGATAATGACATTGATGATAAAGTTATTATAATCATAATGATATGATGTTGTAATTGATAATGATGAGGCTGATAACTACATATGTATGATGATGATGAAGAATGAGATGATATTGGTGATGATTACGATGACTATGATGATGGCTAAAAATATGATGCTGATGCTGAGGAGATTAAGATGATGTTGGATAGTGATGAAGGTATGTTTCCTGGTGGTGTATTATCATGATGGGTACACTGATGATGGAGGTAGCAGTATTGATCATCGCGATGCATGGGAGTACTGTAGGAGGAGGAACAGGAATACAAATTACATCCTAAGCGATGGTGAAGGTGTACATGATGGCAATGATGATGATGAAGGATCTTTCTTACAGAATCTGTTGTATGTAACAGGGTTGCTGATATGGAATATGATAATGATTTTGCCCCCAGAGGCGATAGCAGTTTCAGCTGTTGGTGTGGGTGATGATGGGTGATGATGATGATGATGATAAAAATGAAGATAAAGGGAACGATAATAAGGGTGCTTCTTTGAGTAAAGAGGGTAATGATGATCTGTAGAAATGATGATGATGATAGGAAGTTGTAGAGTACAGTGAAGGTGACGAGCATGATGCTCATCGAATAGAGAATTACCATAGAGACTAACAATGATGGATAACATGATGATGATATTGAGCATGATGGTTGTAATAAGGATGGCAAGGGTGATGATGATGTCCGCCGTTGCTCAAATCAGCCGCTGTTGTCTCGGCGACGAGACTAAGATTCCGATGGCATGCACTTGGTTACCTTGCCATGATAGCATTCTCAGATGCGCTCTGTTATTTTCTGCTTCGCTGATTGGGAGATGCATCGATCAGACGCATGAGTTGATGGCGACATTAATGTTCGATGCCGGCCTGATGGGCGAGGGCAGATCAAAAGGGTGTCGCGTGGGATGGTCCATGGATAGCCAAAATTTCCTCAGCAGGTTGGATTTATAACCATATTAAAGCAATTCAAAAAGCATGTGCGTTTAGATGTAAGCACCTTTCAGACTGAGCAAACTTTCGTGCGTGTGTGTATGGAAATGTCCATGGACTGAAAAGCATTTCTTGGAATACTTCGTTGATATAAGTCGACAACAGAGGCAGAGAAACTCTGTTTAATCTTTTGGCTGACCCACCATTTCTAAAATGGGGTACACGACAAGAGACTCTGGTCTGCAACGTTTCTCGCTGTGGCAATTTTGCAATGCAGACAAAGTTACCTGTGCTGACCAGTGGCGGAGGCACCCACAGTGTCCATGCTGATGTGGTGATGCGTTCACACAGCTTTTAGAACCAACGTCGGGTGCTCGCGTCTTCACGGTACTTCTTATTTTCATTGCTCCTTATCATCGCCTTTCTGTCTGGAATAGAAGTGGAGAAATTTTTTGCTACAGCAGTTCACCTATTTTTATCATTTGTAGCCAACATGGGTAACATCAGTCTGAAAGGGGTATCGATGTTGAAGCTGTTAGGGAGACCCAAGCTTACTATTAAAGACTGAAGGTCATACATCATTTTCTTTTCCTACTATGGTTCGGGCCGCCTTAGTTTGAGCAAACTTCTAATGCACTTACCTACAAATTTCTGAAAAATTTTTTTTCAAAGGGAGGTGGGGCGGTCAAGAGACTGGCATAGTAGGTTTAAAGACATAGGCCTACTTTTCTACCAGCCTAATATGGTAATACATTCTATTGTTTCCAGAGCATTGGTGTTACTGCTGAATGGTTTCAGTTTTAATATCTCCTACATTCAAGGCTTTTCCATTCTCCTTCATTGTCTTTAAATCCACTGCAATATCTTTTGTATGTTTTGCATTCTTCTGTGGTACATACAATACAATTATAATGTACACATGTACACGTTGCATATTCCACATTCCACAAAGCCAGTCATGGGCGGCAATTCTGCATTTCTTGCTTGTCCATGGCCGTCTAGGCTCTTGCACATAGGCCTACTTGTTTCTGCATATAAATATTTTTGTTTTTAGCTTTCTGCGGCGAGTGTCCTTACTCTGTTTAATTAATTGAGAATGTATTTTGGCTCGTCAGTCTCTAAGTCATAATTTGCTGGGCGATAAACAATATGATCATTGCCTGTCCCTGTGGTTGAGCTCCTGTTGTCATGGTGATGAGATGGTGACGTTGGTACTGCCCACGCCGCCCCCCCCCCCCCCCCTACGTCCTGCTGCATTCAGATGGATGAAACTTGATTATGTTTCATTATTCCTGCTTTGGTGGACATATCCATTTGGGATTGGTATAATGACTGTTGACAGATTCGTCTTGCTTCTAATGAGTCCAGCAGTTTGGTAGAGGGTCGTATGCGAATCAAATTCCTGTATGCTACCAGCTAGAAAGGATGTTCCATACACATAGCTGTTGTTTGCATACATGAAATGCATACTGTGGTGGTTGTACAGGGATGTGTGCCCAATGATTTCTCAAGCATGATCAGGGCCCCATTTCATAAAAGATGTCAGGATAGTAACTCTTGCTGGAACGGCAACTTTCCACTATAGCAACAGCCAATCAGGAAGCTGGATTTTGTTGTTACCATGACAAATGCTATTCTAGCAAGTATTGCTATGATATCAAATTTTTATGAAATGAGACCATGAAGTGGAGTTTGACACTCTAATTCCAGAAGGAATTGATCATATTCTTGCTATTATCATAATTATGATCATCATCATAAGTTGTCACTGAGCTTGTATAGTGCATGATAAAAAAAGAAGAAGAATATACCCTGTGTACAATATGCAATCAATATACATGTTTATTGATTTGATTTCCAGTCAAGTTTATCTGATGACCAATTTCACAATGGCACTCATTATCATGTAGCACACCTGTACTGCAAATGTAGGGATTTTTAGAATAAACTTGAGCTTTTAGAGCTTTTAGAGCTCCTATTGGGAAAGAGCTTAAGAACTTGGTAAGCCCATTTAATTGCGCAGAACAGTAAAATAAAAATGTATATATCTGTATGTTAAAAATTCTGTGCTTTTGCTTGCCTTTTGATTTTACATGTTTTTGTTTTTGTTATTTAAGGGTATTTTATGAATATTGAAGTTCAGAAAACTTTCTCCACTGATGTGGCTGTCCATGAACCACTTCAGTCTATTCACATTGTAGCTTTTTCTGACTGGTAGAGTTGTGAGCCCTCTTCCTATCCATCTTCTCCTTCTTCACTCTCCCCATTACTCCCTCCCTCTCTCCCCTTTCCCATCACCTCCACATCCTCACCACCTTTCTGTATCCCCTCTCCCTCATCCTTTCCCTCTTCCCTCTCCTTTCCCCTCTTCCACTTCTACCCCATATTCCCTTCTCCCTCCCCTCCTTTCTTACTACCGCCTCATCCTCATCACCCATCCATTCCCTCCCTCCCCCTCTTCCCCTCCCGTCTTCTCTCTTCTCCACGTCCCCCTCTTCATTCTCTTTCTCCTCTCCCTCTTGATCCTCCCCTCTTCCCTTTCCCTATCTCCCCCGTCTCTCTCCCTCTTACCCTCTCACATCTCCTTCCCTCTCTCCTCCCCAGTCCCCCTCTCCTTCTCCTCCTCCCCATCTTCCCTTTCCCGCCCAAGCCCCCCTCCCATTTCCTCATCACCTTCCCAGCTTCACGACCTTTCTCTTCCTGCCCCTCACTCTTTCCCCCTCCCCAACACTTTCCTCTTCCCTTTTCCCCTTTCCCATCACATCCTCATCTCTGTACACCTTTTTTCCCCCTCCTCCTTCCCTTTTCTACCTTCCCCTCTCCCTCCCCTTCCCTCTCCCTCTTTCCCTCCCTCTCTCTCCCTTCTTCTACCCCTCGCCTCCTCTTTAACCAATACCTCCTTATCCCCACCACCTGTCCTCCTTCTCTTTTCTTCCCCTCTCCTTTCCCTTCCCTCTCTCTTTCCTCCCGTTCCCCATCACCCCTTCATCTTCACCACCTTTCCCTTCCATCTCCTGTCTCTTCCCCTCTCCTTTCCCTTCCCTCTCCCTTGTCTCCCATTCTCCATCACCTCTTCATTCCCACACCTTTCCTTCCCCTCTTCCCCTCCCTTCCTTCTCTTTTTCACTCCTCCCCCATTCCTCCACGTGTCCCCCCTCCCCTCTTCCCCTCTCCTCTCCGTTCCCTCTCCCTTGCCTCCCGTTCCCCGTCACCTCTTTATCCCCCTACCATTCCCTCCCCTCTCCCATTCCCTTCCCTCTCCTCTTTACTCCTCCCCCTTCATACACCTGTCTTACCCTCCCCTCTTCCCCTCCCCTGTCTCTTTCCCTTTACCCATCACCTGTGCATCCAAAACACCTTGCCCTTCCCTTCCCCAGTGGGGTTCCCCCTTTTAAGGTAAAGCTTTGGGTAAAGCTACTTGCTTGGATTATCCATAGTGCCATCCTGTCAGTTTTATGCATAGTGTGACATTTGCAGTAATACATCCTGAAATAGTATAGTATTGAAGCATAATGGCCGATGATTGTAGAGGTACTTGAAATATGAATTATAGTATCTAAAGTTTATGTGATATTCAGTTTCATGGCACCAGGTATTTTTGCATTAAAAAAAAACAATAAAAAAACAAAAACCAAGCAAACAAACAGTAGGATTAGTGATGATGATGATAGAAGCACATTAAAAGTTTATGTATGAACGATAATGTGAATTACGTTTCTTTGAGTTACCACTTCTATTTATTTTTATCTGTTAAGTCTAGGAAAAAGTGTTTGAAAGCATATAAGTGTGATATATTACTGTAATAGCCACAAGTTATTAGTATACAAATGATGCACAGGATAGAGTGTGTTGGTGTAGGCGTGGTGCACTCGAGGGTATTTACAATTGTGAAACATGCACTACATTGTAAATACCTGAGAGTGAGCTACGCCTCCACTAACGCCACGAAATAATCCTGTGCATCATTAGTTTTATAAAATGGGTCGAAAATTCGAAAACTAACATCATTTTTCAGCGTTTTTCACGTACCTTTGTGGGTCAAGACGTCCGAAGATGTTCGTCCCAAACATTTACGCACGTCGCACTCGCGGAAGTCCCGCACATACAGTATAAGTATAGTGGGGGGTTGGGTTTCCGGACACTTAAGTTCCCACATGAAAACTTACTTATTTTACATAGAATATGCACCCTTTACCTTAAAGATTTGATATAGACTCCTCATATAGGCCTACTAGACAACATACTCTGAAAACGGCGTGAGAATTAACCTGCTAAATCGTTGGATTTGCTCTTCAAAGTGACTCCATGTACGCGTCCGGTCCCATAACGCTTGGTCTACTGTACTGTACAAAGTGTACGTATAGTAGAGTATACGTACGTACGTCACACATGTTATGCACAAGGGAAGACAGGCCGGCCGGCAGCCCGAACTAGAAGTTGTTTACAGGATTGACAGCGCGTATGCATGCAATTCATCAAAGGAGCCGCCGCGCGCACAGACGATCGGCAATCTACCATAGGATTACAGGCAGTGCAATTGTACTGAAGTAAAGGAAGGAGGTGTGTCTCATTTCAGCGCTTCCTATTGGCTACATTCTTGAACCCATTTTATAAATCATAAATGATGCATTTAATAAAAAGTGTAATTTACTGCTTGTTCATGATCATTAATAGAATGCCGCTAAACCATTGCTCTCTTGTTGGTAATATGTTATATTGTCAGCCACCCAGATTATCATTTTTTTATCCGTTCTTGTCACTCATTTCTTTACTTTTCAAATTTTCGCTGTATGTCTGACATATAGGCCTAACATATTAACATGAGCATGGCAAATACATAATGGTAGAGTCTGTTACAGAAGCATATTCTAACTTTAAGTAGGCATACTGTATGTTATAATGATGTTTCATTACATAACATGTAAACCAACAAGCAGTCTGTACTGTGGGTAAGAAACTCACTATACTGTGAGAAATTTCACAGCATCAGGAGGAGGGTCTCCGAGAAATTGTGCAGACATTGCAAAGATTTGTCATGGAGACATACATATAGGTGCTATCTATGAGACCAGGACCACATACTTGCACTCACTTTCATATTCTATCCCTTCTCTCCCCCTCCCCCTCCCCCCCCCCACCCTGTGACACTGGCCCCACCCTTCTCCATCACCCCCATTGAACTCCCGAGACTTATGCATTTAGCCCATGAAGTACCCATGGCTGGTATGTGGCTCCTCGCAGCAGGGGTGAGCCACCCCTGTTATGTCTGGGCGGAGCCTTGTAAACAAGTCTGGAGCCATTTCCCCTATCCAGTGACACACCACACAGGAGACTATGAATGGGACCAAGTATATGGGGGAGGGTGGTGGATTGGATCCTGCTCTTCTCTCCCAGACTCATACCATGCAGTGTCATCACAGTGATAATGTGATTTCGGACTGAATACAGTGATATGTGTAAAGTGCGTTTAATTGTATCACAGGGTACTATGAAACAAGACATTTTCATGTGCGTGAAACTTTTGCAAATTTTCTTGAGGAGTGGAATTTCATGAAAGTATAATGAAAAAAAAAATGTTCTTGTTTAGTAAAAACAATTAGTGAATGCCAATACAGTGCTTTATACTGTACAAGTCCAGTAACATTACTAACAATGCATGTTTAGTATCGGGCATTCAGTTTTGTTGTGTGTTTATATCAAACAGTAGTATGTGTTCAACAAATCCCTGTATTGTAGTTGTAATGTACTTGTAATTCTTTTATAGTTGGCAGTTCACAGATCTTTGATCCAGCAAAAAATATAAAGGCCATCAGCTTCAATTTGCGAAAGTTTCATGCTGGTAATATTTCTGGTTTTGTAGATAAACAGATGTCTCCTCATAATGGCATGACAAAGAAAATGCAAAGAAAATAATTGCAAATTTGACTTTGATATGAAAACAACTTTTAGCTCATGTCTATTCAATGCAAGTGTTTCCATGATGGATGAAAAAGGTTTGGCTGTATGCTTTGTTTGGATGGCAAGTTTATGCAGTGAATTTGACAACAGAAAGTAATATGACCCCAAGCAGCTGAGCAGTGGAACACATGATTTGTAAACAAAAAACAAAACAACACACTGTTTTCTTTTTCCATCGGCAGATGAAATTTCAAACAAATGCAAAACAGCACATTGATCTTTTGGGGAGTGGGGGAGGGGGACAGTAATCATATTGTGTAACATCTCAAATGGCATGTAATGACGGGTGATTTCCACCCCCTCCCAGCTTATATGATAAATCCAGCTCACTTTTATTCAGGGTTATCGGCGGAAGAAGAATAGTTTTTGATTCGAACTGCCCTGATTCCTCCAACCCAAAGTGCATGCGCAATCATCTGCATCTCAAAAATAAAACAGGAACCGAGATTCAATTGAAGAGGCTGTCTTTGCCAAGTACTGTCCCACCAATGGCGGTTGTCCCCGGCATATTTTCTGAATCGGTCATCTGCGCAATTTCAATTGCCCAAATTGCCTTGGAAGACCCCAATTTATTAAATACAAGGTGGAAGATTTCGCCTACAATCACATACAAGGGCACACATCAGGTACATTGCACTGTTTCTGATTTAGGTACGCATACTGCTTTTATGTTTTTACTCGTAATGTGCATGTTGCTATGTTTGACTCTACGTTGATGTGTTTATATGGACATGTTTTAGATCAGCCAAATTTTATAAGAGTGCAAGAAGGGGAGGAGATTAGAAAGGATGAACGAAATGTTGTTTTATAAGCATCAAACTGCTATCAAAACTGCGATTATAACAGGAGAATAATAATTTTTTATCTCTGTCACCAAGCATTTGAAGATTACTTGAGACTACATACCACTGCCGTGAGATAAATTAGTTAGACACATGATTGTCATGGAAAATTCCCCCCCACCCCTCCAAGAAAAAGAAGAATATAACATTGAACAATCCATTCTTGAAATAATTGCATGAAGGAGGATGTTTGCTGTGAATGATGATCAAATTTGTGAGATAAGAAAATAACTTCCTCTTTTGTGCTTTGCAGGTTTGCTTTAAATTTATATTTCTGATGCATACTGCACAAACAAGTGTGAAAACTATCCCACAAAAGGAAAAGTGTTTGATGGTTCGAATTTCAAATCTATTTCCCCGTCTCAATTTCCCCAGTTCGAATATCTTCCAAGAACAAGTGAAATTGGAATATGTGCAATAAACCGTGCAGACGAGGCCGTCACAGCCTGTTTGTTCTTCCGAATTGATTCCACGTCGCAAGAGCCGCAAATGGCACTCCTCAATGTCTCTTTTTACCGGTGTGAATGATCACCCCAATCTTGCGGAGAGACTGGACGGGGAAGAGGATAATCGGAAGTGGAATGTAACAGAGGAAGATCATAGCTTCTCATTGACCGTGCTTTGGACTTAGAACTAGGCTGAATGCAGCCAAGAAGAAGAAGAAGAAAAAAGGAAGAGTAGAATTTCGGCCAAAACATATCACTACCACTCCCTCGCTCCCCAGTGTATATTCTGTTGAAAATTGCATGCCATTGATACTTATATAGGTGATGACATCATGTATCTCTCCAGGGGGTGATTAGAGTAATGGAGGAGGGGGGGGGGGGGAGGGCAGAGAAAATGGGGATGGGGGGGGGGGGGGGGAGAGAAAGAAAGGGATAGGGTAATCTGGAAACCAGGCACCTACATGTACATATATATCTGGGTCAGAAGAGTGTACAGCCGTGATCTCAAGCTTCCGTTACAGGTAGATGTTGTCATGTTCTTGCCTGATATTCTTTGGCCCTTGATGTCTTGGATCTATCTCGTTGGTTCTGCCCGTTCTGTTTATCTGTAGCAGTCAGTTGAAGTAATATCAATGGCTCAGTCATCTTGTAAAGTCTAGTCATCTGAGAGCAACAGTGGTCACATTCACAGGCAAGAGTTATCGGTTTTGCAGGGTGATTTAAAAATTTCATTTTATCTCCTATTGTTCACACCCCCCCCCCCACAAAAAATAAAAACACTTGGTTTGTAGTCATGCCATCAAGTCACAAATCTCACAAGGTGGTGTTTCCCTTTAAAGGGAGACTCCAGCCTGACATTATGTTGCTTTGTATAAAAATAGAAAATCTCAATTAGATCAAAGAAAGTTTTGAACAAAACAACAACAACAAACAAACCAACAGAAACACAAAAAGTTATGGATCACTAAAAATAGTGTAGATTAAGGCAATTTGGCAATTTTGTGTGCTCTAGGTATTGAGCAGCTCACCATTCAGTTTGTACACAAAAATTCTCCAATTTTGAATGCGTGAGAATATATTTTTTCTTACATTCCTCAGCAGATATTTGAGAGAGATTAAAATTTGTATTTAGCATCCAAAACAAATGGCAAGTGGCTGAACACCTACATTGGACATCATGCAGCATTTGCCATTTTATCTTTTAAATCTTTAAACTTTTTACACTTCATAACTTGTTCCGTGTGCCTGATTTTTTCCCAAAAAATTGTACCAATTTGCTCCTCAATTAAAGGCATTATTTACCATTTGCAGATAAAACAAAAACTCATCTGTAGTGCTTCAAAATAGTTCTAAAATGTGAGTTAGGGATAGAAACAACCAATTTAGAAATGTTAATCGGTATAATCAATGTTAAATATACAAAATGGGAACAATAGTTATAATAAAAATTGTTTCTAAAATAAACCATCCACAGTTTTGGTTTCTTGAGAAAGATAGTGATATTTCCTTGTATTTTAGGCTTTATTGCAAAGTTTTTATATGGTAGGATGTTTTGTACTACAGCTGACACCTATCAAACATTTTTTGCATCACTGCTCCCAATAGTAAACAGTACCTTTAAGAAATATGATATCATATAGAATCTCCCTGTCAATGTGCAAAGGAATCTTGAGATGGGGAACATTCTTTGATCACCTGGCTGGGAGCCTGTCATCATCACCGGGCATATCTTGATGATGACGTCACATTATTTGGCAGACAGGCGGGGGGGGGGGGGGGGGGGGGGGTAGTTTGGTAGCTAGGGATGGGGATGGAGGGGGAGGGGAGCAAATTGACTGATGGAACACAATGGGGTAGGAGAGAGATGGTTTTCTAGCTTTCATGTCCTAATGGAACATCGTAATACTCTAGTTTGTAAACTAGGTCAGGCCATTCTCTTCCAGGCCTTTGGAATATCTGCTCAGTTGTACGTCTGAAGAACGTACAAGCACTGGGTAATCTGTCCGAATTTGGCTCAAAGTTCTAGCCAATATGGCTATGAAAAGTGAAGTTGTGTCCTAGTTAATGAATCATTCATGCTCTGTCATGTGGAATATTTCCATTTCTACCAAGTTACAGTAGTATGGAGTTCATGTGATCATACTGTAATATACAGTGGGAGTTGGTTGATTACATACAGGCGTAATCACAAGTTGGCAGCCGAAGAGAGCCCCCTAGTGGTCTGACTTTGCCAGTCAGTCTCCTCCACAAGCAGACTCCAGTTTGCCCAGAGTATTGAGTGGCCTAAATTTAGATGCTGACTCACACCGCTACGCATACATACCAACATTGGTAGAGTGCGTGCATTCTGACTGTCTCCTTTTCTTCACCTTTTCTCATTTTCTCCTCCTTTGCCTTCTATTACTGCAATCCGCGGTAATCGTATTCGCTCAATTCTCTGAGTGGTAAGTCGTTCTAGGAGACATAGGGGGGAAGGGGGGGGGGAGTTAGGGAGTAGGCTGCAATGAGCAAGGGGGTGGGGCGGTAGATAGTTGACTGAGCTGAGGGACATTATGTATTGCCATTCACAGTAGGCAATTTCTAAACCCCTTGATGTATTGAATGACCATTTCTTATTCAAATGGGTGACCTTCTCGTTTGTAATATGTGGCAGTACAGGAGTTGTAGTGCATTTGTCTTATTCAGTGCTATTCCAATTGGCTTTTATGGTAACAGAGATAGAGGTGATGAAGTAAGGGTTGTGGGGGGGGGGGGGAAGAAGCAGACCTATATTCTTCATACTGCTGGCTGTGAAGCAGGTTGATTGAATAAAAGGTAATAGATGCCATTGTGATAAGTTAACCCTTTGTGTTCATTGATTCATTTGTGCTGATTGGCACAGAAAACCCCATAGCATTATACACACTGTCCAAAGTCCCTGGCACAGAAAGGGTTCAGCAACATAATCCACGGGGAAAGAAGTCCATTGGGGGGGGGGGGGGGGGGGTTCATAAAACTGTAAAGTTACGAACAACTTACGAGCAACTGGTGATCAGTTCTGATGTGCTATACTTATCAGAATTTCCATAATTCAGCACAAGAACTGATCACCAATTGCTTGTAAGTTGTTCATAACTTTACGAACAGCTTTATGAAACAGGGCCCTTGAGGGTGTTTCATAAAGCTGTTCTTAAAGTTACGAACGACTGAAGACAACTGGTGATCAATTCTTGTGCTGAATTATCGAAGTGCTGATAGGTATTGCACGTCAGAACTGACCACCAGTTGTTCTTGAGTCATTCGTAACTTTAAGAACAACTTTATGAAACACCCCCCTGGCCCTCATTATGAAAGCCCAGAAGAGTCTTTAGTGCATCTGAGTGGTGGCATACAGTGAATGTGGAAGGTGTATCCTACACAGATGAGGTACAAAAGGCTGTCACCACAAGTCTTCAATGGCAGTTAGGCCTATATCTGGACATCATCATGCTGCAAAGCACCAATATGCAAACTTACCTGGGGCAACTAGACTTAAAAGTGGGGCTAATGAAATGTAAAACCCTTGCCCTACGAGCATAGGCAGGTGTGCTCTTCTCAAATGCAATGTGCTCACATGTGTCGTGTATGAAAGAAAATACATGATACAACCATTTATATGATGTTCAAACTCTACATGTAAACAATACATGCACTGCACATTGTCATCGATCTTGTGCAAGAAGCAGTAACATGATGACTTATGTCTGTGTGTATGCACATTTGTGGTTGGCTGTCTGGGTGTGCTTTTGTTTGCAGAAGTGTGCACATGAGTGATATTGAAGGAAAGTTCTACATTGGTTCGCAGAGAAGTGATGAGAGAAATTGGGATTAACTGTGGTGAAATAAGCAGACTGGTGGATAAGGCTACCTGTTACCGTTACAGCTGGTGGTATGTGTCAACATAACTACATGTAGTCTACATCAAGACTGATGTTTGCTATTTTAGTGTTCAATGAGGTGAGCTGGTGAATACATGTGAGGGGAAAGAGTGTGCCTCGTGATGTTATGTTGCGACGCCAGACACGATTCGACACGGGTGCCCCTCGAGAATGCGTCAGCTGGAGGAATTTCCACTTGCTGCTTGGCTACATAGCGTCTGGCGATAGTATCGCTGTTTGAGAGGGACGTGGATTATGCTCTTCGAAACACCCCGTATCCTCAAACGCTTCCCTTTTGTCCCCTTGCAGAGAATCGCACTGGGTTGGTCATGAGCAAAGTCTTGTGTTTACATGCTAATATGTGTCTGTACATGGGATACAGCATGATATTTTCAGAGCTGGTTGGGGGGGGGGGGGATTGTAATTTGTGTCTTTTTATAGCTGCCTTTTAAACTTCACAATAGAGAAAGCAAAGTACCATATGTGCAATAACGGAAACAGCTTCTACATAATAGTACATTCACTGAATGATGAATCATGGTTGAGAAAGACATGTGGATGTTAAAAAATAGAATGTAGAGCCTACATTATTACTCCCTCCTCCTAGCTCCTCCTCCTCCCCCACAACTATGCAATATTGTGGTTAGCTACCAAATTAATTACTGGCTGCTGAACCGAAAAAAAAATGCGTTGATGTTGAATCACGGCCCAAGGTTATCTAGCATGTGGCAAAAAGGGGACAGTCATTCGTGTTTGTGAAGTGACAGTTGTGTATACTTCCATTTTTTTCTCTCTCTCTATCCCTAAAATTCAACACCCTGTGGCAAGTCAAATGTAATAATTCTACATAAACACATGCATCTGTGTTTATTGTTGTTGTTTTTTTGTTGATATTTTAGGATGATTTTTTTTTTTTTTGTGAGTTAGGGGAATTGGGAGAAGAGAGTGAATTTGTCCTACAAGTAATAATTATGTTGTACATGTGACACAGGTGGATTTTGGCACTTGACTTTTAATATACACTCTCCAATATATTTCTTTAATTTTCTTTTTCACTTTTATTTACTAAACTCATAGTTGCCCTATTTATCAGAAGTTTTGATGTTAAAGTATGTAATGATTCTTTTAAAACAAGCTTGGATCTGTTTCTTTTGTTTGGCTTAACTGTTCGGTTTTGTTTTCTTTGAAAATACGATATTGTGTGAAGAGAATAATTTACACGTGTTTGGCAACAATGATTTGTGCAAATCGTTCTGTGGACCAATTTACTTCTTTGCACTGGTCAGTTTACTTCTTTGCACAAGCTTGCAGTAATCTGTAGTGCTTGTCACACTTAATGCCAAAACAAAAACTTTTGTGCAATTAATTCTTTGTGTTCGGCCGATTTCATTGAACCTCATTTGTCTGTATTTTGCACAAACTTTAGTATACAGCAAATACTGATTTTCATGGGGGTTTAGTTTAGAGTGAAATCTGTCTAGTTTCCACCGCAGGCAAATCATTATTTCATGGTTAATATGATGGTAACATTCTGTGATGGCGAGATACACTTTATGATGCAAATATTTGCAATTTGATCACGTTACTGAACAGAATTTCAAAGACAGTCCAGCAAGTAGCATGCACACCAAACACTGCTGAGTTATAATCCAAATATTTCCCCCCTCAACAACCGGTGATCATTTACCAACGGCTTTAATCTGCTTTGCTCATATCGTTCCGGGCAAACGGCAATCGGAGATTTCCTGCGGCATTATTTCCGTGAGGTGTTCGGGGAGTTTAGAGGAGGTGACAGGTCGGAAATAAACACAGTCGTATTCCGGTGTATGATTGGAAAGTTGGCCTGAATGCCAGTGAGTGTAACCAAGAAAATAAAAACTGGTGTTGCCGTTTATAGTTTTGATGAGAGTATAATGATGTGAGTGTGGAGTAGGCATTTCCTTTCTGCAGGAATTATAAGAATATAAAGCAACAGTCAGTTTGAGTCCAGCACTACTTTCTACATGAATAAGTAAATGCATGAAAAATGTTACTAGCTATTATTGTTTAATTACTGCTGATATTATAATAATAATAATTGTTATCAACACTATTGTAATTATCTATAGTATTAAATAGTAGCAGTGGTAATAAAGGCATGAGACTTGTAAAAAATGAATAGGCTTATTCTCGTAGTGGTAGTAATAGTAGTAGTAGTACTAGTAGAAGTAGTAGTAGTTGTAGTAGTAGTAGTAAAAGTAGTAGGAGGAAGAGCAGGAGGAGTAATGATATTAGGAATAGTATTTGACTGATATTATTATTTCAGTAGATGTAGATGTAGAGTAGTGGTCGCAGTGGTGGTTGGTCTGTTGACTGTCTGCATAGAAAATACAGTTGTATGCCTTGTGTTATGTATTTCAGCCTTCTGCAGCTTTGTTATAAAAAGCTCATTTGATAGTTTACAATTCTATTATAAGCATAATAATGTGATTAATTGGATGATAGCTATCATTCTGAAGGGCAATATGTTTCTTCTTTTTTTTTTCGCCAAGGAATATGTTAGGAGTATCGTAGCTAAAACCTGCAAGCATATAATACACATAATGTACACACTCATACATGATGCCCACATATACACATCATTGACACTTGCACTCTTATGCACACACACACACACACACACACACACACACACACACACACACACACACACAGGAAGCCGGAGCTGAGCAGCGGTCATTCACCACCTTCCACCCACTGGCTTCTGTTGCCGCGGTAACCGCATTGACAAATGGACCGAAGACAGCATCGCTAAAGCAAATTACTGTTTGGCGTCTCTATAACTGGTATCTTACTTTGAGATGAGTCTAGAGTATGTCACTTGACAATAGAAATAAGATGCTCTCAATATTAATTTGTAATATGAGCAAAGCCTTAATATTGATTTTCATATCAAATGATACATAATCCACAGTGTTGATGGTATATTGTCGAGTATATGGAAAGATAATTAAGTTGGATTTTTTCAGAAAAAAGAAATTGTACTGGACATAGTATTTGGAAAATATATCTGCATGTTCACCTGTTCAAAATGACAAATATCAATAATTATTAGCAAAGAATGGAGGGACTAAAAGCTGAATGTTGCCAACAGGAAAAAAAAATCTTTTTTAGTGTGTTTTTTAAACTTCAAGTAATATTAATTTCAAAAATTGTGTTTCTGTTTTTGTTTTTCATACAGGAAAAAATACTTTTTTTGTTGTTTAAACTTCAAGTTTAAACTTCTAGTAATAATAATTTCTAAAACTTTGTTTCTGTTTTTGTTTTTCAAATCAAAGTTGTGTGTAATCTGTCATATCTCTGTGACATAAAGATACAGAGCCACAAAGTATATGAAATATGATTTAATGCTTTGACGATAATTATATGAAATATGATAATCTTTTGACAAGAATATAAAATGGATACGTAAATTTAATGTGCGTGGATTCTTGGAAATGAATAGTCGTTACAATGGTTGCAATGATGACAGTCAGCTGGTCAGTTGATTGCTGACCACCCATTCGGGCAGTCAAGTATCCTGTAAACTACACTTGAGATGCTGCTGTCCAACGAGCAGCCGTTTTTATGGTTAGCGTTCTCTCTAGCAATAGATCATTATCAGGTTGTTGTGAAAAGTCTTTAAATTTGAGAAGATCAATTAAGTCAGACGTCTTTCCACTCCCCTCTACGCTCCTGGGTAGGCAGTAATCCAGGTTAACTACACATGACGGCAGAAAGGCAGCTTTTGCTGAAAATCCAGCAAAGAAGTAACTACCACCAGAACTGCATTTCACAGCAATTACTACACTTGACAGCTACAGCCCACTCTAGTAGTCAGTACAGGATGTTGATGATTGTAGAAACAAATGAACCCCAAATATTTGGCGAACCATATACTTTAGCTACACTTTAAGGACTCTACGAACATCCACATGGTACATGTTGTATGTAAAACCACTTCCTGTTGATAGTGAGATTATTTCCCATTTTTCCTCCCTCCCCCCCCCCCCCCAAAAAAAAAAAAAAAAAAAAAAAATCAAAAATGAGAGGAAAAAATATGTGGTATTGCTCAACCTCTGATGAATAACAATATTCCAGTGCAGTGTAGCATGATAGTCTCATATATTGACATTCGAGTGCTGCATTTTTTTTTTTGTACCTTGCTGTACTTCATTACCTTTTATGTATCATTTGTCTTATACACCTGCAGAATGTCCTTAAACTTAATTCTTGCCTGTGACTGCTTTCTGTGCAGTTTTGATATTTACAAAATGCTGTATGTGATGATGTAATTCATATGGTCATTGTCGTTTCAATTTTATTGCTAACCGTTTTTGTGCCACAGACTTTGGACAGTATGTACAATGCTGTGGGATTTTCTGTGTCAGTCAGCACTCAAAGCGCGCGCACACACACACACACACACACACACACACAAAATCAATCTGATTTCACTTATTTTCTCAGTCAGTGACTTGTTGTTCTGTTGATGTTTTGTCAAGAACAAAAATTGTGTCTTGTATTAGTTTTTCTTTAACCCTTTGTGTACCACGGACTTTGTACAGTGTGTATAATGCTATGGAGTTTTCTGTGTGTCAATCAGCACTCAAAGTATACAAAGGGTTAATCATCCGCAAGATATCTAGATGACATCTAAAAATCAGGGACAGGTGATTTGTGCTTCAAAATTGTGCCTTATGAGAAGTTTCTCCTTAAACCCTTTCTGTGCCAGGGACTTTGGACAGTGTATAATGCTATGAGGTTTTCAGTGCCAATCAGCTCTCGAAGCACGTCAAGGGTTGTTCATCCATTAAAGACTATCTGGATGACATCTTTAATAATCAGGGACAGGTGATGAGATCCAGAGCCTTCTTGTGTATAAATCCTCCGTGTCTTGAGGCGCTGCAAAAGTGACCGCTGGCCGTTGACTCTCAGATACAGGTGGTCAGTCAACGGTGTCCAGAGTAGGGCTGTTGTAGATATATCATGGGCAGCTCACGGGCAGCAGGTCATCAGGAATCTCGTAGCGCTTGTAACTGTCATCCGCGCCGGGCAGTCGGGGATTTCTCGATGCCCTTGATGGATCGTATCCAATTATAGACCCCTGCGTTTGACGAGCGGCGTAAATTGTGGTGAGCGGAGGCCCGTGTAGAAAATTGATAATGTCTGGTTTGCTGGGCGGCTCGGCTGTCCAAGAGGGGAGAGAAGAAGATTCTGGCATTTTTCTCTCCTCTTTTTCGTTGAGAAGACATACGAATGTGGATTCATGTTGGGTTTCAGTTGCAGTACATGTATATCTGTGGAAAATGTACAGGCTTACGACTTTTGTTGGATAACAGCTGTGTTGCTGTTGTACATCCCAGAGTGAACTTTTCGTTTTGTGGAAGAAGGTAGTGTCGCATTAAAGATGCCTCATTTTATTAGGTGAGTTGATGCGACATGGATATCTTCATTATCCTTTATTCTTGTAGCTGTTCGTTTCTTCTACTCTTTTTATGACTGTAATCATTATGACGGGCTGATTTTGGAGGTCTTGTTCAATGCGAGATTTACAGATCATCCTGGTACCTGTTGCATAACATTGTTTGCAACTATTGAATGTTGCTATAATCACGGTTGCCATGGTAACAACTCATGCTTACATCTGATCATGTTGCTACACAGCCATTGCCATAGAAACTGCAATGACTGCAGCTTGCAGTATTTGTACGGGGCTATATTTAATGGTGCCCAGCTGTTGAAGTGTGTGCATCACACTCAAAACCTTGTGCACGCCTGTGTGGTTGTGAGTGCCGCATTCGGTGTCAATCTATTGTCTTTGATCTGATAACTCATCGTGCAATTAATAGCTAATAGTCCGCCGATTGCCGCAAATTGATGACGGTACTCTGATGATCCTGCAGTGCCGACAGATTGCAGTACAAGCCCTTCGGCCCATGCCACATAAAAAATATCATCGATGAGTCGCAGTACTGAGCTTCTGCCAATAGAGACTATTTATGAATACAAATTTTCAAACTCTGTGTATGCCGACTCTTCCTGTATTTTCCTGAAAATCAACAAATTTCAGCGATTTTCACATCTCACAACCCTGGAGGTGACTAACGTTTGGATCACCTTGACTGGTACAAGCAGAATCTTGAAAGTCATTGTTGCATATCTGAATGTTCACGTTCATTCCATGCACTTGTCATTGAGGAATTTTGCATTTTGACAGTGCCCTGTTTCTGTATTTCATGCATATTGTATGCTGATTAAAATGAAATGTAGTGATATTCTTAACCCATTCACTAAACTTAACATGATGTGTATAACTTCAGTCTCTTTATTTCATTTCATATTTCTTTCCTTTTTAAATGCAAAAAAAAGAAGAAGAAAAGAATGGCATATAGACTTTTGCATAAACGCAATGTATCGTTGCCATGGTAAAAGTTTGTGACTGTACCAAGCTGTATTCAGGGCAGTTTTTGTTTTGATGAACAAGCCCTGT
Organism: Diadema antillarum; assembly: GCF_040938485.1. Classification (NCBI taxonomy): domain Eukaryota; kingdom Metazoa; phylum Echinodermata; class Echinoidea; order Diadematoida; family Diadematidae; genus Diadema; species Diadema antillarum. The sequence continues at coordinate 555,250 of NW_027271609.1, forward strand.
CAAAAAAAAGAAGGCAAAAAAAAAAAAACTTTGACGGGGCTTGAGCTTTTTACGTCGTATCCGCACCTCACTCACCGTTGGCGCAGCGGGCCGAGCGGTATCAATAATCACCCGGGGTCCAAACCAGAAACCAGTCCGCGTAATCTCCCGATGGTGGTCATCCGCAGACTTATTAAAGGATCAGCGCTCTACAAAGGTGGATACAAGATTTCCCCCCTTCCTCCCTTCCTCCCCCCCCCCAAGCCATTCATCTGTCTGTCCGTCCCCAGAGTCTGTCTGACACAGGAAGTATTCCATATCGTTGGCACAGCCTGCTATATCCTGTTGTGATAATACGATTACCACATCTCAGGCTCCTCGTGTCAGACGAAATAGGAAGGAAAAAAAAAAGAAGAAAAACAAGAAAGGAAAGGGAAAGGAACAGAAGAATAAAGAAAGAAAAACACAGCAACAACGAAAAAAGTTCTGCATGGCCGGCCAACTGTCAAGCATAGTCAAAGTACCAACAGATTCGGGCTTACACACAAATTATGGCGACTCCACTCGCTGTCGCAAATTTAAAGGGAGAGATGATCACTTTGCCGCAAAATTTGTGTCAGTATTGCTTGTCTGTCTGAGAAGACTGCTACTTTCAAAGAGCAAAGACAGGGTACTGTAAAACGAGGAATGTTCGTGTGCATTTTATTTTTGCGAATTTCGCGAGCGCCAAGATTCGCGAAATTAAAATGCACGCGAAAATTCTTGTCTACACTATATGCATTGAATGCCAGTGGCATTTCGCGAAAATTTCATGCCGAAAAAAAAAAAAGCCGTCGGCTCCAATTTGCGAAAAATTCATGCCGCGAATATATTATGTTTTACAGTATATGCGGTAGATTACATCCTGCAGGGTATAAACCGGGCCTTGCAGATGAAAATGACCCTCTTCGGCAGTGAGCTTTTAGTCGCTCTAGGCAAGTAGACAAGTGGCTGTGTAGCTACCCTGTGTGTTGATGGGGTAAATTTTCCTACTGCAGTTTTTTATTTTGAAGCGAAAGATAATTATTTTGCATAGTTGTTTTACCGGCAGTAAGATTATGTCCACTGCTGGGCAGCCAAATGGAGAAAAGTGGGATCACTAAACAATGGGCCTTTTCATGCCGAACATTTAATCCACATTGTTTGGCCTCACGTTCATTGTTAGGTGCAAACGCAAGTTTTTTTCCCAGAGAAGTGGTCCCAAAGTAGTGTTGAGAATTGGCAGGCATGAAGGCATAGATCTCAAAATAGTATGTGGGGTTGGTTGACCGACCAAAATTAATAAAAAGAACTATGAAAATACAAAATGTACAATACCCTGAAAACTGAAGAACTATTAAAACTTGCCAAGGAGGACTTATTGATAGTACCAAATGCTGGAAAGATGAGAACAATGTATGTCTGTCATATTTCATTTTGTTCATAGATACTGAAATTACATAGCTATTTCGATTCCAGATTTATGATATGCAGAAGTTTAGTTTCATGCATTTATGTCTTTGCTCAAAACTCTACTCATGTAGTCTGTGGTATTCTTTTTTTTTTTTTCCGAGACAGATATGAAATAGCAAAGTTATGGCTAATTTTTCTGTATAGTTTCAGTGGTTCATATGGCAGAGTGATAAATTCATTTTCATGTGATCTGTTGTAATATATTCATATTTATACATTTTTGTTTCAGTTGGAAAATATTCAAAAAGTCTCTTCATTGCTGTATTTATAATTGATTCTTAAATTGGTAACAGATTTTGAAAGTTACACTTCCTATTGCTCTCTCAAATTGGCAATATTCTTTGTGATCTTGTGCAGAGTCAATGAATTTAAGTAGATCAAACTCCAGCATGTAGTATTCAGGAAAATTCAAACTTGATTGGTTGATTAATGTATTGTCTGCAATTAAAATTCTCCGTACATCGGATTACAACAAAATAAACATGAAATACATTTATACAAGTTTGCCAAAGACATATCACAGGGTGCAACTGAAACTGAAGCACATTAGCATACAGTATCACATGAACACCATAGTAACGTTATACATGAGCCCAACATTTACTACTAAAACTAATTCAAACCTTCAAGCAACACAAAACTTATTCAATTGAGAGATGGTATGTTGATGATATCTGCAGCAAAATGTGCACAAGAAAGTTTTTTTTTTGTGTTTCTTTTTTAAACACGATGCATTTAATGCCAGTGGCAATTTACGAAAGTTTCACATCGCAAAAATTGCCATCGGCTTAAATTTGCAAAAGTACCATGCGGTTAGCACATTTGTATTTTCGGTTTTACAGTATCTTTACTAATTGTTTGACTTTGTCTCCCTGTGTGTTTGTAGAATGTACTTTTTTTCTAAAATTTCTGTCTCCGTTTGTCAGAGTTTGTGTTTAAAGGGACTGTACAGTACTGATTGAGGTGGGGATTCATGTTTTGAACATTCTTTAGTGAGATAATGAGAAACCTCTTATGAAATATGAAAGAGCCTGTAATTTTAAGAAGGATTCAACATTCATTTGATGAAAATTGGTTTTCAAATGGCTGAGATATCTAAAAAAGTGATGATAATAAAAGGCGACAGGCCACGCCTTTTATTAGGATCTCTTTGTTTCACCTTTTTTTTTGGATATTTCAGCCATTTCAAAACCGATTTTCATCAAATAAACTTTTGATGCCCCTTAGAATTGCATGCTCTTTGACATTTCATAGAGTAGTTTCTGAATATCTCACAAAACGTTATATGCTAAATCATCACCTCAAGCAGAACTGTACACACCCTTTAAATTCACAGAAAATTTAATGTTCATTGTTTCACTGATAAAGTATAGATACTTGCAAGGGTAATATATTCTCCTTTAAGTTGGTCAGTCACTGAAACAGTTTGGGAGTCTGAGGGCCTCTCAAGCGCAACCAATTAGGTGCCATCTCTGCCACATCTTGCCCGGCGATGCGTGCCACACGAGGGCGATATTTACAAATGGCGGGGATAAAATGCAAACCTGGCCATCTGCCCGTCATTCGAAGGCAATTACCCTGTAGTATGATATGAACATTACGACTTAAATCATGTCCCACAGTGCCAAGTATCGTTGGTAGAAATGCCAGACAAATGTGCTCATGTTGAGCAAACTCCTCGTGCATCTTGCGGATGTGTGGATGTGTATACATGTTTGATAATGTGTGAGAAAGATTGTATGTGTACATTGTTTGAGAAGATCTATGTGTATGAGGTGCTTGTTTTAGTTATTGTGACACAAATGACAGGTTTTGTGTGTCACTGGGTTCTAAATTTTAGAAGTTCTGGTGTTCTGTACTAGAGGACATTTTATGTGATTTTATTTATGCATTTTTTTTTTGTTGGATAAAGTATTCACACATTCACACCTACATGTAAGGGCAAAATGCACACACTTCCTTCCTAGCAGTATTCCTATGTATTCACAGAACAGTATTCCATGTTAATGAAATGTGAATAGTTAAATAATTTTGGATTTCTTTTGTAAAATCCTAATTTCTGTGGTGTTAAAACTCTGTTCTTCTGTAAAGACTTGTCAGGGACTGTGAACATATGTTCAGTACCTCACATAAATGTGAATTTATGATTATTGATGCTGAATGTGAGAATTGTTATGAATAACTATAACTACATTTAAACTTAATTCTGAATCTTGTAGGTGTGAAACAGAAGAAAACAACCCAAAGTATGTGTGCAAAGATATCCAAAATATTGCAAATGTGTAATTATGGTAAAAGGGCATGGATATCAAGTAGGTATGACTTTAGTTTGACTTGAGGTACTATATGTCGCCCCCCCCCCAAAAAAAAAAAAAAAAAAAAAAAATTAGAACGGGACCCTCCACAACGATAACTTTAAAAATTTTTGAATCAATCCAAATAAAATTTCAGGGTATGAAACTGTTACTTATTTCCCACATCTTACAGAAAACCCCATCCAATTTGCTTTAGTGGTTAAAGAGAAATGAGGATTTTTGTAGAGCATGTCAGGAATCCCTTCCTTCCAAGTTCTGTTCACTGTGTTCACACATTGATATGCAATTCCAGGAGCATCCAAGTGCTAAACTTGGAAGAATCAGTCCCATGACATTCTTTACAACCATCGACATATCTCTGTGATGACTTAATCAAACTGAATGGGGTTTTTTTGCAAATTAATATAGATGTTGCATTTTTAGACGCTGAAATAGCATTCAGCCAGTTTAATCATATTGGAAGTTTTCAATGCTAAAATCTGATTGTAATTTTTCTTGGGTCATAATGTATAATAAATGGTGATGATGTTTTTGATTTGTATTTTTCTTCGTCTTCCTCCAGATCTGTGGGGTTCATCCGAGTCTCTCCTGGGGAGAGACGGCATCCAAGCTGGTCTCCGATGTCTGGATACCCCGATATGCACAGTGAGTAGACTGTGGGTCATCTGACCGGTGGAGCAAATCCTCTCCTGCCTCCTCCCTCTTCCTCCTCTCCCTTTCTCCTCATCCTTATCTCTATTCTTCCTCTTCCTCTCTTTTCCTCCTCTTTCTCCTCCTCCTTCTTCTCTTCCACCTCCCTCCTCCCCTCTTCCTCCTCTTCTTCATCCGCATCCTCCCCTGTACCTCTTCCTTTTCCTCTCCCCCTCTCGATCCTTCCCCCCAAATTTTCTTCCTCCTCTTCATTTACCTGTTTTCTCCTTCTCCTCCTCTGCTCTTCTTCTACCTCTTCCTCTTCTTCCCCTCTTTCTCCTCATTCCTCCCCTCCCCTCCCTCTTTCTACTCCTTCCCCCTCCTCCCCTCCTCTCCTTCTCCTCTTCCTCCTCCTCCCCTCATCTCCTTCTCTTCCTCTCCTTCCTCTTCCTCCTCCTTCCTCATAACCTCCTCTCCTCCTCTTCATCTTCTTCTTCCTGCCATCCTCTTCTTATTCCTCCTCCCCCTCCCCTCCCATCCTCCTCTTCCCTCCTCTATGTCTCCTTCCCTCCTCCTCCTCCCCTTCCTCCTTTCCTTTCCTCTTCCTCCTCCTCTACCCCTCCTCCCCTTCTCCTCCTCCTCCTCCTCCCCCTCCTCCTCCTCCTCCTCCTCCCTCTCCTCTGCCCCTCATTTTTCCCATCTCATCCCCTCCTCTCCTCCCCCTCCTCCTCCTCCTCCTCCCCTCCCCTCCTCTGCTTCATGTATCGTTTAATCAGGCTGTCAAACAAGAACAGAGAGGCAACGTTAGCTCAAGAATTAGGCCCTTGCAGCGTGGCATTCTAGACATTGAGGCCAGAAAGTACAGCATCCTTTAAAAGTGCTCTCACCTTTTGAGACTTGATGGGACCAGGTATAAACAAGCTGTGTTGCTCACACTTAGATACACACCTTGCCATTCGCAGCTACACAACCCAGGCTCACAGCTCACACACTCTCAGTCTCGGGAAGGACCACAAACATTCCAGGGGGCTAACCCAGTACCTACCAGATTTTGAAATGTCTATTGACGTGGTATAGGGCCACGTGGTAACTGTAGGCAATCAGATAAAGATGCATTTGTAGTAGGTTTTTTTTCTTTGTTTAAAAACTGACTGATTCGTGTGAATGAATAAAAGGGAACCATTGAATGAAAGATGGCAATCACTAATGAGGAAATACACAAATTGCCTTTCAGAGTTTCACCCACAGTGTGAATACTGCTATCATCTAAAATGACATTCTTTGAAAATGTGAGAAGAGACTAATTAATAAAGTAACCCCCCTCATCTCTTCCTTCCCCCCTCCCATACTTTTCACTCCCCCCCCCCCTCCCCTTATCCCAATAGAACCCATAGTGTGAGTTATTTTTGAGTTCCCTGCATCATGCACCTGGTACAGCTGGCTGGCAATGCGGGTGCTCTTGTAGCCTTTCTCCAAGATCCCTCATGCTCCTGTCAGGGTTGTCGCTCGCGAGTGAAGCAGGTTGAGCAGCTGAAGCCGAACCCGGCAGTGCGAGGGCCTCCCGAGGTCTACAAATACGATTGTTTTTCACGAGCTGGCATAAAAGTTAAAAGCTGATGTACCACTCCTACTGAATAATGCTGCACCGAATAATCTTCCATTGGTCACTCGTGATCAATGGCACAAGAATTTGCCCATCAGCCATCTATAAGAACTGCATGAATTGTATTTTTTTTTTTTTTTTTAACAGAGTTGTGCTAAATTGGTTGTGTGTTTTTTTGTTTTCTTTTTTAGCTACACTGTACCAAACACTGACAGTGAAATTTGGAAACTTCACAGAGATGTAAAGTTGAGAAATATTGGCGGTCTCCGAAAACCTTTTCACTGCGAGCGCGCCTCTCAATCATAACTCAACTTTGTTTCATAGTGATGACCCTCAGTTCAAAACAAGAGAGGGACTTTCACAAAAGCTGCTTCTGCTGCTCTTACCATGTGATCACCAGGCAGTTACGTTATTGTGCTCGGGAGTCAAAACTCTGTTAACTTAATACATTAACTTTGGCCGAATGTTGTGCACTGATTCTGGAGCTTGTACACCACCTGTCTGTGAACTGGTGCAAGGGGGCTTTCAGTATGACTACTCGCATCCTGAAAGGTCGTGTGATAGCATCCCGCATCAGTCCCCCCTAAACAAATCCACCCGAGGATGAGATTTCAGTAAGGAGCTGATACAAAATGACTACCGCGGTGAGGATGTCTCACATTAGAGGCACTTAAAAAATTTGGAGAGGACAAAGGATAGATAAAGACTTTATTGTAAGGGATTCTTTTTTTTAATGTTTTATAATGTACGATAATATAAAAAAGAACCATCTATAAATTTAAAAGCATCAGTAAATTCATAAATTTATCATTCATAATGATTTTAAAGGACATGTTCACCTTCATAGACATGTGGGTTGAGTGAATGGAGCAATATTAGTAGAACACATCAATGAGAGTTTGAGGAAAATCGGACAATCCGTTCAAAAGTTATGAATTTTTGAAGTTTCTGCTCAGTCACGGCTGGATGAGAAGACTACTATAGCTTGTGATGTCATATGAGTACAACTATATAAAGAAAGTATAAAGAAAATTCAAGATATTCTAACTTTTCTCACATGATAAAAGAACACTCGACTTCTCTCTTTCAGAAGTCAAGTGGAATAATATTACCCCTAACATAAGTCAGTAACAAGTCGAGGAAATGTGCACTTTATTCAAAAAGGTCAAGTTTTGTGAAATTCTCTTTTTATTTTCCTTATATCGTTGTACGCATGTGACATCATACACTGTAGTAGTCTTCTCCTCCAGCAGTGATTGCACAGATATTTTAAAAATTCATAACTTTGGAAGGATTGTCGGATTTTCCCCAAACTTTCACTGATGTGTTCTACTAACATTGTTTCCTTCACTCAATTCACATGTATATGAAGGTGAACTTGTCCTTTAAGATTAAAGTTAAGATTAATGATAAATGATAAAGCTAACAATTATTGGCTGTCTTCCCTATCTGCCGTGATGATTGTAAATATAATGTGACATTCCTCTTGACAGTGCCACCCCTTTACAGAGAGACTGTGAAAAATCTAATTTGTGCGCCAGTGCGTATCTTCTTGTTTCGTTTCACTGTATTCTTGCGTCTCCATTCAGCGCAGGTTGAAAATTCACTATACAAGTACATGCTTGCTTTGTGGTATTCCCACTGGCTTCACTGTGAATGTGCCTATCTGCTACTTGGCGCTAATTGTTTGAAACAGCAAACTTGTCTAAATGTGATGCTGGACCAATGTGCGGAACGGCGTCTTTTATCAGTCTCCCTTTAGGATAGTAGGACCAATGTGAATATGGTACAGTATTGTATGAGTAAAACGGAGACGTGTGGATATACTTCAAGCTTTCCAGATTCTGGCTTAAAGTCGGTGGTTAGTGGGGGGGGGGGGTAGGGGGAGGAGGAGGAGGGAAGGAGGAGGATGGGAGGGGTGGGGAGGGGGTGGGGAGAGGAGGAGGGGAGGGGTGGAGGAGGGGAGGGGGTGGGGGAGGAGATGGCAACATTAGAGAGAAACAAAAAGACAGATGGTAAACATCACTTCTTGTGTATGTACATGTGACAAAGTCCAAAGTTCGGTCAGGTGCTTGCACGTACTGCGATAGCACGGGAACAGGCTCTGCAAATGGAAATATCATGTTAGGTTGCATTGAAGTGCAAGAAGACTGATGTTCACATGGTATATTATACACATTCACACTTCCTGGCACGGTGATGGTAACCAGATTCAAGACTATGAACAATGGCCAGTTTACACTCGAAGTCGAACAAGCCTACATGTATACTGCCACATGAATGTAGAAAGTATATCCTGACAAATTCTGCTTGAACTGCCTAATTTCAAATCATCCAGATTACAATAACAAACTTACCTGATGATTTTATTAACAGAAGATGATGTGGCCACAATATTGCCTATAAGACAGAAACACAAGATCCAATGTAAAGATCAACGTAAGTATCGCATATGATTTCTGAGGTTCATATTATGCTTCAGATTACCTTCGTTTGCAAGTGGGACAATGGAGGGAAGGTTGATTGCTCACATCTTACTGTAAGCCAGAATCCACCTGGCAATTGTTTTGATAGAGTTGCATTTATTACGTGTGGAAAAAGAGAAAAGAGCATGGGGTTGCATCATTAGCCATCTCTGTGGTTTGGCAGCATTATGTAATGTATGAGTAATGTATGGAGGCAAAGCAAACATATTCTGAAAAAAATTGAAAATGATAAAAGTTACTCTGTATCCCCCAAAGTAATATAGTAATTTGATTCATAATATCAATAAGTAGGCAAAATAGCAGACTTTGTACATGTATATAAAACCTGTATAAGATTTGACTATAAGTGTAAATTGTGTATCAAGACACTTATGCCAAGCTTAATACTGGTTTGTGATAGGATTAGAGTAAAGACTAGGGTTAGGGTTAGAATTTTAGTTGGGTTAGGATTAGGTTCAAATTCAGGATTAGGATTAGGGTTAGGGTCAGGGTAATTTTCCAAGGGGTATTTTGTCCTCGAACTGTAATTTGTACCACATGTCTTTCAGTATATGGAAAGGTTGCATTCTTCACATCACTGAGTAAATGATTATCTCATCATAGTAAATATTGTAAGTCATTCAATAGTTATACACTGTATCTAGGATCCCAAGTCCCTTAGTAGTCCCATATTTCCTATGACATATTGTATGACCTCACACTAGACTTACTGTACTGATTTTGCATGAGTACATGAAAATGCAGATCCTTGTGTTCTGGATCCATTTGAGAGGGTCTGTCCGATGGACTCTTAGATTCTTTCTGCGAATGATTTATTCTGTCTTACAAAGATAACAATTGATGCTGATATCGACTATGAATCTAGTTAACCAGTAACTGGGGATGTGTATCAATGACGAGATCATACCTTATCACAGAATGATGTACTTTGATTTCATGTACAGTTTTTGTTATCTTTATATGCCCTAATGTTGTCGGAGCACACATGACTCAAATCTGTGACTTTGTGTTAAAGGTCAAAGGTGTTTTGACATCATGCTCATTGCTAGTGTTATTTTCAGTTTTACCCACACTAATACCTGGCAGTGCAATCTGTACAAATTCCTGCTATACAGTATTTTGCAATAAGAAGTAGTGAACACAGAAAGCTTATCACAAGGAGCCATTTTTAGGCCAGAAAAAATAGTCAATTAATTTGATTACTCTATGGAACAGAGATGTGAGTGTGTGATGGAAAATTATTTTATGTGTTTATAGATAAACTGCAATCAGTATTTAAATGCATACAGTGTAGGGGGGGCAATTTCTTCTTGCAACTTTTGAGTATTAACATTTGAGTATTACCCCAAGAATTACTATGATGTAGATAGCTTACAAATTATACTTATCAAATGGCCAGGTGTTCATATTTGCAGGGAAATAGCTATTGATTTTGGCTGTCAAAAAAGGGTGTAAAAGTGATCATGAGCAACTTTAGAAGCAAAGGTAGACCAGGAAACGACATGTCATCGATTGCCGTAATATTGAAATGCCGTCTGACATTTGTAGAACGGAGAGTCGTAAATCAAAACGCTGATAGGCTTGATCTCGCTCTGAAGAGGATCAAATACAGGGGTAGAGTAATGAACAGCAACCATCAATTATTGCCGAGTGATTATATGGTGACTTCAAGAACATCAACCAACACGGCGCACAACCACTTACAACAACAAGGAGAAGCGAACGGGGTGCTCAAGGATTTTTGTTTTGTTTTCTCTTCTGTTTGTTTTTTACTCAACTTTAGGCTGACCGCTTTTAATACTTTTTTAATGTCTCCAGGAAAAAAAAATTGTATAGAGAATACATTAATAGCCTTCTCCAATCCGTGTTAAATGATTCGCTCTGTATCAAACAATATTTTAAACTCTCCGTATGTTGTGACCTTGTAATTGTCTTTCGGTTTTGAATCCTACCGCAATGCAAGTTCACTACCATGTTTGTGTGATACAATATCATGTGGTTTCTCCGACTTTCACTTATTCCGAAACCGCATCATATGACGAATGTAGGATTACAGATCTAAAGTACAGTTGTATTGCTTCTTTTCCTCATACTAAAGTATCATCAACATTGGGTTGTACATTCCATTGTAACAAGGGTTTTCAGAGAAATATGAGAAGCAATAAAATTGAGTGGTGGTACAGTCAAACTCATTTGTGATTGCAAAACAAGACAGTCATATAAATGGGAACACTTACAGTTATGTTGGTATCTAATGACATGTATCATCCTTACAGATTTAAAGATACTGTGCCAGTTTGTCAGTGCACACATAAAGGAATAGTTAAGAATATAATGTTAGTCAACCCTTCAGAACAGAGCATAGCATTTTCATGAAGTGAAACTTCAATAAAAGTGACAAAAACCCCCCAAAGTTGACAATAGAACTAGAAAAGCATGCAGAGAGCGCAGACCTCCGCCAAGCAGCTCATTTCTTCCCTCACACGTACATTGTATGCTGAAAATCCCCCTATTTCCCAATGAAAGAAGCCCTACTGTTGCGTACAGGAGAGCTAGCTGCATGCTGCGCCTTGAGAGCGCGCTCAGTGCGCGTATGCACACCTCAAATATGTGCAGCCTGAGTCTCTTGTTTGTCGGCCCCATTTGTCAATGAAAACCATTCCAAAAAAAAAAAAAAAAAAGAAGGCATGTTTAGTCCTATATACTAGTTTATGTGTGAACATATATTTGCTTCTGAAGATTTTAGCAATTTATTTTTATTTTTAAAGCATATGTTTTACCAATGCCATTGTAGATATTTAGAATAACTGTGTTATCGAACTACTGTACACACAAGGGGTTTGAGTAGCATTTTGCATTTATGTGGTAAAAAAGTCTGCTGGGGCCAAATTTTTTATTGTTATTGCATATTTTTTAAGTGTATATGAGTAACTGATCATAGTTCACAGCTTTTAGAATATTTCTTAAAGGGACATTCCAGACGAGTTTCATAATTTCACATCATGTAGTACATAAATCGACAACTCCATGCATAGATTTGTGGAATTTGTTGTGGTTCTTGAGCAGAGAAACAATACTTTGAAAAACGTTAAACAAATTACACTGAACAAGGATGATGACATAGGAGGTTCACATATTTCAGAAATGTGGCGGTGTAATTTCATTACAATACCGCTTGCTTAGGAGTTCACCTGTGTATAATCTATGCATGCCTTCTTCTTTTGTTCTGCTTCCTTGAGCCCCAACTCATGCATTCTTATGGTGACTCTGCCATGTCATCATCCTTGTTCATTACAATTTGTTTTAACTTTTGAAAACACTCTTATTCTTCATCCCAATTATCACAAATTCTGAAACTCTGTCCTCAGTATAACTAATTTGTAGTTGTTCAAATGTAAAAATCTGAAAATCATCCGGAGGTTTCCTTTAACATTTGTTGCTATTTTTTTTTTATTTGTCTTTACAGCAGCACCAGGATCGCAGCAGCTGATCCAACGGTGCGTTATCGTCCAGCGAGATGAAAAGGGCTTCGGACTCACCGTCACCGGGGACAACCCCGTCTTCATACAGAGCGTCAAAGATCGTAAGTGCTTTCGTGCGACGGTTCACGCTCAATCCCTGCATGCAGTCAGCATGTCAACCTGCGTACAAAGACCGCACAGGAGATTGCAGGTCTCGCGGTCTTTGTAGGCAGTTATATTACATAGGTTCCGTGGTGTGCACATCGCTTTAAGCATTTGTGCGAACCAAAGAGGTTATATACTTGCTGCCTGTAGAGGGCGGACGACGTAAAATTTCTGTGATCATAAGTACAGTAGATGAAGAAGTGCCCTACTTAGTAATGGCTGACTTCCACGCACGTTTGCACTGAGCTCACAGAACAGTTGTAGAGGGCATACTGCAAGTCTGCACTCCTTGGATGTTCTTTGGCTAGTAGTAACAATGATATAAAGAAAATAAAAAACAAATTCCACAACATTCCATTTTCTATGAAAAGTACACATCCACTTGACTTGTTGCTGACAAATGATAAGGGCGATATTATTCCCCCTGCTTTCTGACAGGCGAGTCAAGTGATCTCTCATTATGCTAGAAAAGTGAAAATATGTTGAATTTTCTTTATATTTCCTATAAATTATTTGCCTAGAATGACATGGGAACTGAGTATTGTAGAATTGTCATCTAGCAATGGTGACACCAAACTTTAAAAATTCATAACTCTTGAACATTATTGTCCCATTTCTTGAAACTTCACTGATGTGTTAGATACTGTTACAATTTTGTAAATATTGCTCCATTCACTCAATCCACGTACATATTTGGGAATCGTTCCCCTTTAAAAAAGAAAGAGGGAAGTGTGGGATAGCTCTCAACTCTCAACTTGTCGAGCTGCGAGCTGATTGAGGTTCGATTTGACACCTCTGTACTAATTGTCACATTAATTGTCATCCCAAGGTTTCACTTCTTGTGACACTTCACATCTAAAGACTCGAATCTAGCTACAGCTAGTTACGACGAGCGAAAGAAAGTATGCGCGCCTGATGAATTACAGATCTATTAAATTTGATGCGCTGCATGCCTGCATACTGAAGAACATAGCATTTGATTTTATTGAGACCACCCCCCCCCCCCCATGTATTTTAATGTGCGATCTCATAAGACAAGCGAGAGGCCAAACTTGTGACTGTCAATTGTGACTGTTCTTTCCCTCACCTACAGATGGCGCTGCATACAAGGCTGGCGTTCAGACAGGGGATCGAATTATCAAGGTGAGTGGCAAACTTGGTGTTTCCTACTGCGTGTCTGCGTTTTTATGTCGCCCTCTTGTGGGCTGTGTTTGGTCATAGCATTTCCCCTTCAATGTGCCATGTATCAACTGGAAATGAGGTATTATCAAAACTGTTTATGTTTCTGTGTTAATGAAAATGTGTTTGTGTGTGTGTTTGTTTGTTTGTTTGTTTGTTGCAATTCCCCTGCACGGAATGATTAGGACTCCATTTAAAAAAAGGAAAGAAAAAAAAGTCTCTGACAACAAGTCTTATTGCAATGTTAAGTGTCATGGTAACGACCTGAATCGTGCTTCCTGATTGGCTGTTGCTACGCGAAGTTACTATTCTAGCAAGCATTGGCTATAATACTCATCTTTAATGAAATATAAACCCAGAAAGGGCTTTGCAGATTTTGATTGTCACAATATGGTAGAATGAAGATTTTTTTTTTTTCATTCAGCATGTTCATTTACCAGCTATGGAGTATTTCCCTCATAACATTGATGTTATGTAGGTTTTTTTCTTCACTTTACAGCTCAAAGAACAACAACAACTAAAAAGAAACACAACATAAGGGTGCACTTTATCAAATTTGTTTATTCTTAACAAAACCACTTTCATATTTTTTCATCGAACAGAAGCAGACAAGTACAAACAAAAGTGTTTGATAATGTGTTGTCAGTTGCCATGGAGATGTATGACAGAAAGTTTTTAGTTCACAGTGAGTCTAGCTGATGACCTATGTGCATGTGTGTGTGGGGGGGGGGGGGGGAGGGAGGGGGTGAAATAGTACAAGCAAATTGTCACTTTTAAAGTAGAGTCCTTGAGACAGTACCCCTGAATTCACAGAGGAAGTAGACAGTCCTGTACAGACAAGGAAATTCTTTAATAGAATGAACAAATATTCCTGTTTGCTCCAATTCTGACACTTCCTAGGTTCATGTTGCTTCCCTCTGGCCTTCAGATGTGGCTGAATTTTTGTAGTCTTGGATCCTCCCCCTTTTTTCTATTTCCTCTTTTATGAATACGTAAAGATGATGTAGGTGTGTGTGTGTGTGTGTATGTGTGTGTGTGTGTGTGTGTGTGTTTATCAGTTTTCAGTAGTGATTGCATTCATGCTGATACTTTGGACCAGCGCAAAAGATCTTTAAGATGCTGACGTTTTGTGAAATGAAATAAGACCTTTTTTTTTCACCCAGTATTGCTCTCACAGAAGAATAAGCAGTGTTATGTGTTTGTAACCATATACAGCTGTAAGTATAGATATGACATGTGTTTATATGTTTATGTATGTATGTATGTATGTATGTATGTATGTATGTATGTATGTGTTGATACATACATATACACAAACATACATACTCGTCATTTTTTTTTTTAATTGCGAGGGATGTTTTTGAAATATTCAGGGACATATCTTTTCACCAATAATTGTTGCTCATCACACACTGCCCTTTGTATTATTGGCTTAATTACCATCCGTGTACGTCTCCGGTGTAAGTCCTGCTTTGAATTGAATGATCCCCGTGCAAAACCAATTTTCCTGGCATATTGCATGCCTGTCGAAGAGGAGGCCATACAAGTAAGAGAAGGCCGAGACGCCAGGCCCCTCATTTCTGTCAATCCAAGATGTGATGCATCGCCGCGGCGACGCATCCACCTTCATCAGCGGAGACGGTTTGGTATCACTCTCTTCCTATTCATTAGGGATCCAATGCGAATCATGTCTGTTTGATTCCAAACTCGCCTGCATCAATTCCCTCCTGCACCCGGCCGACCTAGTCTTTCACTTCCAAACCCAGATCTTGAAATAAAGGCAAGCATGCAATATGAGCATCCTTTTACCAAGCTGATGCAGTCATTGCCTATGTTTGGGAGGATGGGGTGTAGGCGTGTTGATCATTGGACACCCTTGATAATGCCTGAAAACGGAATCTGTAAACCCGCCAAGTGATCGGGAAATTTTGCCACCGAAAACATAATTTTGTACTCTTTGAGTGGACAACTTTAAATTCCATGTTATCATGTATTGAGGACTGGTGTGACGAAACTGATCGAATTTATCAAATGTGGAGAGCTTCACAAAATTCTTATAACAGAAGAAGAAACAATAAAGATAACATGAGACAAAAATGTGAACTCTGTAAATCTGACAGTATTGCAAATAAATGGATCAGTCATAAAGTTAGCTATTGAGATGTTTTGATAACTCTGAAACTAAAGTAACAAACATATCAAGGGTATATGATGGAAGTATGGCTCATATGATTTTTTTTTTTTTTTACCCCATAACATTGTATCAGTGATTAAGAAAAGTATGATAGAAAGATGCAACATCTCATCACAGATTTTTGATTTCTCGAATTCAGTGAGTTGAGTATAGACGAATCATGATCCAATCACCCACTTTATATATTGTTGGATTGCTAAAGTGCTTATTAAATGCCATAGGTATTCAGATCAAGCAGTGCCATGATATAGAATGTGACCAGAATGTTCGAGCTCTTGATAAATGTTCAGAGAGGAGGGAGAAAAAAAAATCAAGGTGGTGGAATCCCTCCAAACCTTGGGAATGAATGTGGATTCTGTGTTGATGGATTGAGGTTGAAGCTAAAGGTGACAATGTCTGCTTCTGTATCCCCTGTGACCCCCCCCCCCCCCCCCCCCCCCCGCCTCTACTACTACCCCATCCCCCCTTCATCTCGCTCAAGATCACCTTTTCCCACAATCAGTAGGTTTCCTAAGGGGCTTCCTCTTTCAGTAGCAGAACCCTGGCAGCATTCAAAATGGTACTCGCAGATCTGGGATCTGGAACGCGAAGAGAGGTCGCCGAGAAAGAAAAACAAACCCGTCCCAGGATTGATTCTGAAGGGCCCCCTCTTTTGTTTACTTCAAGTCATGCATCATCAAGTCTGACTGGCTGCAAATTACACGCACCTCAAGAGGCTGCCAGCCTCCTCGTAGGATTTTATGACGCCTATTTTTGGAGCGGACAAAAATAAAAAACCACCCAATTCTATTTTCCAAAGTATGTACATGTATCCAGCGATTCCCCAGTTAGGTATGATTGGGTTGCAAGAGGCGTTCTGCAATGTTATATTGTGCTCTGCTCTCGCTATTTTGGGGGGTATGTTATTTCCAAAGATGCGTGATTCAATTCATATCAGTTTTCCTCCCTGGCTGTGTTTGCTATTGTGTGGTGCCTTCCCTTTTTCTCAGATATCTTTGGATACATCTTTATCATCTTGCCAAAGTTTATGGCCTTCATTGGGCAAACTGTCAAGTAGAATCGGGAGGGGGGGGGGGGCTGGCATGGAGGGCTTGAAAGAAAATATCGCACCATAGAAATGATGAATGGCCTTGTAAACGTTGGCTCTATGCTGCTTCTGTGTTTTCAAAAGTTATAAGATCAGCCTTTGAAACCATTGCCTACTTCATGTAAGAGAGATTGATGATACTATTCATGGAAATCCCAAAAGATTGGGGAACACTGTCATTCTTTATTTTTTTTTTTTTTCTGACAGAAGCGAGAAGGAATTTTTAACTAAAATGAGTAGATTGCAAACCCAATGCCAAAAATCACCTTATTGAATTCTTCTGCAAGAAAATAGATAAAATTGTGTTTTGTTTTTGTGTGTGTGTGCGTTTTTTTTTTGGGGGGGGGGCTGTTAGTGGTGTTTTTCTTTCTTTTTATTTGATTTTTGATATTATTTTAATTCTGCTGTCCTCTTTGATAAAAGAATATAACAGAAAGTTAGGTGAACAGAGTTAGTGAGTAGTATTTGAACAGAGGAAATACAGGAAAATGGGTAAATGATTGACTTAGATATACAACACTTTTTCTTGAATAATACAAAATAAAGACAGGCAGGTGTCATTTTATGCATTAAAAAAAAAATAAGATTCCACGTACGTGCTGTTCAAGAGACAAATTAAGCAGATCTAAGTGATAGAAAAGCAGGAGACATTATTCAAAGCAGATGCTTGGCGAGGATAGTGTAATCACTTTACTTTCGTCTCCCTTTCTCTTCTCTATTATGGGCAGGATAGATGTCCAAGTTGATGGATGAGTGTGTGTGTGTGTGTGAGTGTGTGTGTGTGTGTTCGCATGTCTTTCTTGGGGTGGGGAAGAAAACGTATGGGCACAAAAACGATCATGCACTTTGATTTCTTTTAGATGAGATTATATGTGGAAAACATGAAAGTGCGGAGAAGCGTGAAACACGGTCTGAGGTTGACAAGTATGCTTCGCGTCATTATGTTTGTCACCACTGACGTTTACCCCTAGATGGGCGAGAGAGAGGGAGAGATTTTTCCCTTGTTCCTATTTTAGTGGTGTGAGAGCCATCAGATGAAGTTGTGGTATCATCTTGAGTGCTGTAGATTGGCAGATTGGCTTTTCACAAGTTCGCAATTGCCATGTGTGGCCGGTGGAGGTCTGCGAAAGTCGTGCCCGAGATGCGGCCTTCCTCGAATCTCCGGGGAGCGGCGCATATCCGTGCCGATATTCGGTTGCACATCTGGTGTCAACAGACTGTGTCGGGGAGTGGTGGTGAGGGGGGGGGGGGATACCAGTCATCTTCTTCTCTTGTTTATACCGGTGTTATCACCCTCCTCTCAAGTCACCGCCACAATCAACGTCATCATCATCATCGCCATTTTGGTCACTGTCAACATTGCCGTCAGTCGATTGCTGTAAACATGTTATCATCATCGTGATCATTGTCATCATCAATGTTATTATCATCATCGTTGTTGTTGTCATTACCATTTTCAGTATTATAATCATCGTCATCTTCATCTTCATTATAGTCATCATCATCAGTACCATAATCATCATTATCACAATATCATCTTCATCATCATTGTTTTCATCATCAACAGTACCATAATCGTCATCATTATCACAATATCATCTTCATCATCATCATCATCATCTTCATCATCATCTTGATTTCATTTGCTCTGTCACCCTTCCATTGCTTTGCACTGCCTCCTCCATCTTCCCCAAGTTACTTTGTTGAGTTGAGAATGGAACTTCAACAAGACAAATTGTCTTTTTGAAGTCAAATTTAAAGTTTGGTGTTGATATGGGCAGGGGAAAGGCTATTATAGTTCAAAATCAAACAGCTTATATGGACGTTGATAAATCAGAATCTAAATTTTGATTTTGATTTTTAATTTGAATTTTATTTATTTTTATTCTAATGTGATTTTATAGCATTTTTCCATGTGACAAAATATCAACGTGTATAGGTAGAGCCGGGTATTGATTGTTTATGAGTTTTCCTTATTTTCTGAATTTAGATCATCTCTATTGCTCCCACAAATGCTACTTCAACAATATGGATGCCTTCAGTTTTCACCGCAGTCAAAATAAAAGAGGAACTTCACCAAAATCGGATGCTATTTTCTGATAAACTGAAAGTCTGCTGTTCCAGAAACATTTTCTTCCCACACAGTGACGTCTATGACCTTTTGTCTTAGATTCTAAGCACTGTGAGATAGGAATAAGAATGCTGCCACATTTTTGGGGTGTTTTTTGAAAATTATACCAAAGCTTTTATACCAATAATACACAGAAAGAGCTTATTCTTTTGAAACATTCTTCCTCCCACTCAGTAACCTCTGACCCCCCTTCTATTTTTTTTTTTTTGACATTCTCCCAGAGAGGCAAGTTTTGCTCCCCTGTCATCCTGTTCAAAATTTCCTCCCCTTTACCTCTTGATCATTTGCCACTTTGCTGGCTGCAGATGTGCACAGGGGCATCTGACTTGGGTGTCAACCGAGATGGGATGATGTTTACCGAGGGGAGGTATTCGGCCGCTGATGTGCTAAACGGCGTGCCTGTACTTACTCGAGCACAAGGCAGGGACTTAACACCCCCCCCCCCCCCCCCTCCTTCTTCATCTTCTGCTAGCTAGGTGCATACCTGTATACACAGCTTCTTGACCTCACAGGACGAGGGGATGTAAACTGGGTCGTGCACCAATTCTGGCTCCGGCAGATGAGTTGCTGCCTGGTGTTAACCCCACTGGTGCCCCCTCACCCTTCTCCCCCACCCCCCCCCCCCCCACCCCAACCCCTTGGAGAGTGGGTTGAGGGTGATGCAAAGGTTTCAAATCACCAATCACCCATCCTTGATGGCTCCTCCATCTTATCTGTCAAGAGAACCGGATGGAGTTCTTCATACCTGCAATGCAAAGAGGAACAAAAATATGGATTCCTTATTGCTGTCCATCATCTCTAGAGCTGACTTTAGTTGCTACCAAGAGTGGTGGCAGGTATACAAAAAATAAATAGATCAATAAATTGCCAACCAATATTTTCTTCCATTATGATAGATTATTTTTTCGCCAAAAGTATTGCAGGTTTCATGGAAAATAATTATTGTCCCCAAGATATACTACACATATGTCTTTGGCACGGATGGTTAGAGTACTGTTTTTCTTCCAAAAACGCATCTTTCAGCAGTGAGAATACTGCAGTGCTTTTTATAAGGTTGGCACCCCTGCATACTACAGGGCAGGTAAACTTATACATATAGTGCAAGATGCCATTTTTTTCCATTGATGATGGAAGTATGTAGTGCGTGCATGTAACAGTTGCTATTTGCAGAAATAAATTGCCTACCAATAAGGATAAATTGGCAGGTGGTGTATTTGCTATACATTGGACTGTTTGAGTGTGGTGTAAAGCAAGTTTTTCATTTGTTTGGAGTACCTCAAAATGAATGTTTTTAAGTCACAGATGAACCTAGGTATTTCAGTGCTTGAAAAAAAAAAATGGAAAATTTTCTTTGAACCGAGACTATCACTTGTCAGGTATGTCATTCACCTTCTGCACAGCCTAATGAACCATGATGCGCAGAGGTGAATGGAAATTACACATTTTTTTTTTTTCTAAGATGCCTGGGTTAGTACAGTAGTGTAGGTTGATCTACATCCGCCGACAGTGGCTTTTGTGGCCGAACATACCCTCTTTAATAGCTATTGCCACCAGGGGATTATACCACAAAGCCCTTTCTTATCCTTGTGGTGTAGTAAGATGAGCGAGATTGAAGTTGATGGCAGTGGAGCTATTGTTTCAGAGAAAGTCGAGAGGCTATGCAGAGTGTCGGCCGGGTTGTCTTGCTGCTGTACTCCCAACGATGCATTTTGAAACCAGAAATATTAGTGAGCACTTCAATTTCACAAATTTTGCGAGAGCCAAGATTTGCAAAATTATCATGCGTGGGAAAGTTCTTGTCTACAATGTATGCATTGAATGCTAGTAGCAATTTGTGAAAATTTCATGCTGCAAAGAAAGGCTGTTGGCTCCAGTTTTGCTTCCATCCCTTCATTCAGTTTCGAGGCATTTGTTTTTGGCATTTGTTAGGTTTTGAGGCAAATTGAAAGAAAATTTGAATACTGCTTCAATGTCATACTCTTGATCATCATTCATGTTGTTTGCGGGGTGGTAGTTTTGTTGTAGACATCCCAATAAGGAACGCATCACAGACAGTGTGTTATAGCAGCATATAAACGGTAAATGGCCTTGAATTGATGTTACAAGATTTTACAGGATGGATGGGACAAGATGAGATGCTTTCTCTTTATTTAGAAGTCTTGTTTGATTGGATGAAGGAAGCCCATTCACTATTTGTTTTATATACCTCCAGACATTAAATAAAAGTTCGTAGCTCAATCCAAGGCCCAACTGAAACAACAATTCTTGCTCAGGGCAAGGTGACTGGGGAAACGCAAGTGCGTTAAAGTGCCTGCGGGAATGATGTGCATCATCGGTAACATCATCACGCGCCATCCCAGACTGCTCAATTGCATTTGCGCACTCGGTGGTGAAGGGTGTAGTGGCAGTTTTTTTTTTAGTAACTGCCACGTGATGTGCAGTTAACCAGTTCGGGTCACAAGATTTTTTATTTATCTTTAAAAAAAAAGATCATGTTGCATAATAGACTAGTAATCATTTTGTGAATTCATACTGATGGCGCTCATGTAGGCATTGGGATGGTGGTAATAACTTAGCAACGGAGAGGATGAGTTTGGCATGGTGCGTGAGAACATCTCCCTGCCCATTCACCCCACCTCGCTGCCATCAATTTCAGCCCACTCGAAACCTCGTCCGCAGTCAGCAGAGGAGTGATTTATGTTTTTTCCTGCTAGCCCAACTTTCCTCTCACCATCCCCGGCAATGAACGAAGGGAGAGATGGAGGATAGATAGATAAATAGATAGATAGATAGATAGATAGATAGACAGACAGATAGATGGATAGATCGATGGATGGATGGATGGATAGATAGATGGATAGATAGATAGATCGATGGATGGATGGATGGATGGATAGATACATACATACATAGATAGATAGATAGATAGATAGATAGATAGATAGACAGATAGATGGATAGATCGATGGATGGATGGATGGATGGATAGATAGATATATGGATGGATGGATAGATAGATAGATGGATGGATAGATATATATATGGATGGATGGATAGATGGATATATAGATAGATAGATAGATGGATGGATAGATAGACAGATAAATAGATGGAAAGGGAAATGGGGTTGCGAAAGAAAAAAGAAGAGATGAAAGAAGAAATAGATAGTGAGGATACGAATGAATATCTCTGGGCTACCTTGTTTCTTTAAATTTATGATGATAGTGTAACTGTGGCGATGATAATCTATGCCAGTATAAGAAGTAGTACTGTATGCACCAAACATTTTGTGAGGGTTTCATTTTTGCAAATTTTGCGAGTGGGATGCTATTTGGAAATTCAAAATCACGCAAAAATATGAACTCTTATTCTGACACAAATGTGACATGCACGCATACATTTTTTTCTTTAGGTACTGTACTCCAAGATTTTGAATTTAACTACTCGCAAAATTGTCAGGGAGTCTTGATTCGCGAAAAGTTAGACTCTCTATTAAAATATATGGCGTATACAGTGCATATGGATAAAAATAATTTAAAGGACAAGTTCACCTTCATTAACATAAGGATTGAGAGAATGTAGCAATATTAGTAGAACATATCATTGAAAGTTTGACGAAAATCGGACAATCCGTTCAAAAGTTATGAATTTTTGAAGTTTTTGTGCAGTAACCGCTGGATGAGAAGACTACTGCAGTGTGTGAATAACTTAGATGTCACATGCGTACAACAATGTAAGGAAAATATAAAGAGAATTTCACAAAATTTCATCTTTTGAAAAAAGTACACATTCCCCCGACTCGTTACCGACAAATGTTATGGGTAATATTATTCCCCCTGCCTTTAGAAAGAGGCAAGTCAAGTGCTCTTTTATTATGCGAAAAAAGTGAAAATATGTTGAATTTTCTTTACATTTTCTTTATACTGTTGTACGCATATGACTCACAAGCTGTAGTAGTCTCCTCATCCAGCGGTTCCAACACAAAAATTTTAAAAATTCATAACTTTTGAACGGATTGTCTGATTTTCCTCAAACTTTCACTGATGTGTTCTACTAATATTGCTGCATTCTCTCAATCCTTATGTTTATGAAGGTGAACTTGTCCTTTAAGTAGGGAATAGGAGCTCTAGGGTTTTAGGGTTTTGCAGTTACTCTGTTTACACAAGCATTCACACGCACACACACACGCACACACACGCACACACACACAACATTTAGAACAAGTTATTAGCTTTATTAAGACAATTTGATATTCTTTTCAAATCTGAATGTGAGCACATGCCATTTAAAAGTGGGACAGAAATATGTAATGTGAAGTATGAGGTAACAGAAAGAAGTGTACTCCACAGGCTTTTGTGTGAATGTTATAATCTGCTGCTAACATGAAGTGCCTTGTGTGGGACTGGAAGTGGGGAGGGGGTAAGGAGGTAGGAGAAGAGAAAAAGTTAAAAATGGATTATAGAAAAAAAGGATCTCAAGAAAAAAGGGGAAAAAACAGAAAGGTCTTTGCGAAAAAAGGGCGAGCACAAGTCGTGCTTAAATAACTAGAATTGCTCCCAGGGCGAGGCTGATTTGTGAAATGGGTACGAAGGGGAGTGGGGGGGGGGGGGGAGGATCGGAATGGAGTGGAGTTGTGTTGTGACGGTGTGATAACTCGAGAGCTGGCATCCCAGAAACTCTAGAGGGCATCTAGCAATTATTGTCGCTTTATTGACGCCGGCTTTAAAGGGAAGAGTTCTCCCCTTCACAGAGTAAACCTGGTGACTAGAAATGTGCTGCCCATGTTAAAGCCAACAAGATAATTGTGAATTTCCATTGGTTCTTTGTTTAAAATTGTTAGATGTCAAATTCTGGATTTGACAGTTAAAATAGGAACCTAGTAATTGTTCTTCTATTTCTTTGTTTCATGTTCTTTTTTTTAGATACCTTTAGGGTATCTTCCTAAAGCAGTGAAAACAAAACAAACAAAAGAAGTCTTGAAAATTGGTATTTCGAATGTTATGACTGCTATTAGCAAAGGGCTGGTTACTGCATGTGTTGGTGCAAGCTTGTTTATAATATAGTTCTAAGATAACTCTTGCAGCAACTCTTGCGGCAAGTTTGTCTGGCTGTAATTCTGCATCTGTGACGAGTGTGTTTAGAACTCCTCAGAAATTGCCTGGCATAGTGCATTTCTGTTTCAAAACGCTGTAGTGGTACAAAGACTCAAGTGTAGGTCACAAGGGATCAAATGTGGGAGAAACCGGCTTTGCATCAAATTTATGATAATATTTGATAGACTGGGCTGAGTGATATTAACACCATGACCAGCTGGTATTCAGGGCAGGGTGTAGATTCATCAGTGACAAGACACATACCGAGATGCTCCATTGCACACATGACTCTCGTGTCACACACACACACACACACACACTCACACTCGCACATACACAGTATACACAAATACACATACACACGTACAAAGAAACAGACACATACACACCACACAGCAGTGTTCACCCTCAGCGGAGACCCCTGAGGCAGATCCAAACCCATTCTAACATATCAGGGCAAGGTTAGTGATAAGGTTAAAATAAAGATTAGGGTTAGGTTTAGGGTTAGAGGTTGGATTAGGGCTGGGATTTCAGTGTAGGTTCAGGATTAGGAGTAGGGTTAGGGACAGGGGAAGGGTTTAGGGTAATTGTCAATGGGATAATTGTCCTAGAACCTATTCGTACATCAACGCTAGAAAAGGGGGGTGATGGGGAGGCTCCCATGCCTGGCGATGCCTGCGTCTCTGTCATGCCATTTGGCGATGGTGTCTAGTATCTGATGCTGGTAATGATTTTAGCCTCACTGAAGTGTGGACGAGGTGTCAAAGCCACAAAAAACTAGCCACCGCTGATGCAGAGTGAATTCAGGTGTCGGGCTGATCATGTCAGAAGCGTCAGTGGTACAGACGATGAAAGTTCATTTACACTTTGGGTGCATTTATCAACTCACTTCTGGTGCAGAATTAATGTTTCTGAGTGACTTGTAGGGAGGTTTTGGGTACTTGGTAGATGCAAAGCAGTTTTGATTATGGTCTTAGAAAAAGTCTTTCGGAAACACCCCCAAAAATGCATTCTCAAACTCATTTATATCTTTAGACCATGGACCTACAGTAGGTCCATGCTCAGACCTACCTATACCAACTACATGATCTCAGCTCCTTAGGTCAAACTGTTCAATGGAGCTTGACTCCTGATAAACGAAACAACTCAAGAGACGTGATCTGAAAGGCCTTTGCACACATGTTTTGATAGTGTCTATTGGATTGTGTTTCAAACAAGGAAAAGATAATTTACGCAGCCAAGGTCCCATGCTCCATAGTAATACAGACTTTGTAAAGTCATCTCCTGTGATCAGGACAACTTCGTAGTGAGACCTTTGACCCAAATGAAACTGCCGCAACGATCTCAAGAGCCCAGATATTGAGTCATCCGTATTGGTAGGAAAACCGTGGTACATTAAGATCATGTGAAAAGAAAGGTGAGTTTTCTACATTTCGGGGTTCACCGCTATGAAATTATATGTCAACATATTTCACAAGTTACAGATATTACACTCTGGTGTGTAATTTTAAGATGATGATATCGAGTGGCTGTTGGGACATTTGCATAGCAACATCCACAGTAAATTTTGTGATGTCATCATTTTTCAGTTTGAAACTGTTCTTTGCATTCAGCGAATAGAAGGGTTCATTCAGGTAAAATTAGAAGGGGATAAAAAAAGAGAGAAACAGATTGATCAGCAACAACACCAGGTGGTGTTACACCGTGAGTTTCGTACGAAGCGCAACCTTTGCCGCAGTAATTGGTGTGGGGCTGTTACTCACGGTACCGTGACCGGTTGGGATAAACAGCGCTGCAGGGGGAAGAGTGGGATAAGAAGGAGGCTGAAATGCAACGAAAAAAGTGGTATTTTCTGCAGCAGCGTGAAGTCGTTCTGCGAACGACTTTTGTGTCATACGGCTGCAATTAGAGAGGTGTTCTGGTACTGTAATGTGCATTTCCAAAGCTTCATATTCCCGAAGCATTTAATGAAGTGTTGCAGATTAATGATTCGGCATCAGCACTCAAAATTTTGAATCAAACTCGCTCTGTGTTTGGCATGGGAACGAGAGTTGCGTACAAGAAAAAAGAATATTGTTCAAGTCGAAACGAGAACCTCCGCCTTTAAAACCGTAACGTGACTGTCTTATTACGGGACCTTGAGCTAAATGATGCTTGGGTCACTCCATCACCTTCACGGCAGATCGCCTCCCAAAATAAGTCCCGCATAATTGGGCGGAATTCTCTCCGCGTATGCGCACGGGCAGCCTCTTCCCCCAAAGTACACAGGTGACGTGGAGGATGTTTTGCCCGTTTGTCGCACGAAGGAAATACCGACGATTGGAGAAAAAAACAGAGAGAGAGACGACTGCGGCGAGATGGAGAGAAAGTTTGAGGGGGAGTTTTTTTTTTCTTTAAGTATTGCAAAAACTTCTTTGCGGACCGCTGTGGATACCGATGGGGAAGCTCAGCAGGTGGAGAAATAGTTGGCAGATTGGGATGCAGAGATGCTGGGATGCGGGAGATGGCGAGAGAGCCAGATGGTCAAAGAGGAGGAGGAGGAGGAGGAGGACGGGGGGGGGGGGGGGGGATATGTTCATGGTGGGAAGGAAGTGGTAGAAAGACACATATATATTCATATAGAGGGAAAGATATTGTGAAGTGGAGGATAAGAGAGGAAAACCAGGAGGAATGTAGATGACCATCAAGCGTAGTGATGATGATGATGATGATGAGTATCACGACATGAGGAGGATGATGTAGATGGAAATTGAGAGATTTGGAAGTGATGGGGAAAATTGATATTATGGAGAGAGAGAGAGAAAGGTCTGACAGAATTGAAGATGAGTGAGGAAAAAAACAGAAGAAGATATATAGATGACCAGGGAGCAAAACTAAATATGGTGATGAGGATGAAAGGCAAATAGCGATGAAGAGGAGAGATTTTGGAGATGACAGAGAGAAAATGATGAGAGAGATGTTTGGAGAGTAAAACTTATGGTGGAAATGGAAGATGATGCCACATCATACCTTGAGAAATGCATCAGAGCGATGAGCAAACAACATATAAGTAGATGGAAAGGATAGATTTGAGTCGATGGATAAAAAGGGAAGGAAAGGAAATGGAAGGGGATGTGGAAATAAATGATGAGAAAACTTTGGGGAGGACTCTTTTTAACAGAATCTAGTTTCTGTTCTTCTTCAGGACAGATTCAAGAAGTTTGGACTCGATGCCATTTGTGGGGACATTATTATTTTGGCTTAGAAATGAAATAAAAAAGAAGAGTGTTTGGATTGAGATGGATCAAGTTAGGTGGATATCATGGAAAAATGGAATTGTGGAAAGGTGGGAATGTGATAAAGAGGTAAGAACATGATAGACGGAAAAAAGAAGGACAGAAAGATATAAATAGATAGAGAGACGGGAGAGGGGAAATTTGACAAGGGTGCTTCATGAATGGAAAGGATGATTATGATGATGTTTGGTCTCTGTCATATATCTGGAGAGCCGGCACTGGCTAGTTGAGGGTCCACCCTCCATCTTCCTTCAACATTCCTTTCTCAGTGCTGGACCACTGACGAGGAGTAAATTGTCTCCACGGAAAATTAATTGGAGGCAAGATGGAAAGAATATATGAGAGAGAGGGGGGGGGGGTGGGTGGGGAGAGGGAGCAGTGGGGGGGGGGGGGGGAAGGGTGGGGGAGTGTTTATAATGTACTTGACTTTTAGGTCACACCGCATCACTAGTGGCAACATTAGAACTAGATGTCTCCTACCGTGCCATTGTTGCCGGGCGTCATCGGAGCTTGTCACCAAAATATTTGACGGGATCATATCCGGAGATTAAGGCATAAACTGCGGCTAGGGAGATCTGCACGAAACCACGACGAAAGCCATGAAAGTGTCTGTCTGGTCGTTCATTTTATTTATTTATTTGTGTGTGTGTGTGTGCAATGAGAGGAGATTGACAGGGGGATTTGTGCCCATCCCTTCCTCCCCCTTCACTACAAATGTTTGACTGCTCTGCTCCTCTCACCCCCCCCCCCCCCCCCCCCCCCCCCCCTCTCTAGCTCTCTACCTACCTCCCCCCTCTCTCTGTGAGTTCTCCTCGTTTGACCTGCTCTGGTTTCGTAGCTACGTACGTGATGAATGTACGTAAGGGATCTTATGAAACATTTACCCGGTGGAGTCAGAAGCCTGGGGTAGCGGATCCAATGTACCCACCGAGTTGGAGTCGTTGAAGTCAGATCTCTAGAATATACTCTCTGCTTTCCTTTTCTTACTTCTATTTGTTGCTGTTCGATATCGTCTTTGGATGAACCAGGATTCTTATTTGGAGGACTTTACGGGCCTGTTGTAGATTCTTCAGATGTTTGTGCCAGTTGGTTTGCTGCGTCGTTGGGTCCAGCGGAGGGCCAGTTACCAAAGCTGAGCCCATTGGCTGCCATGGAGGAATATTTGCGTGAATGTGCAGTCTAGAGGCTCAATAGATGCTCACAGTCGACTTTGCTGAGAGAGCGAGTTTCATCAGACATTTTCCTGACCCTTCATGGACAATAAATGAAGGATATATGCATATTTGACATTCTCCGTGGATAAAAAACGAAGGTCAACAGAACAATTGTGAGTACTTGTCCATTGTTCCACGGATGTGCCATTATGGCATATACATTAAGAAGCATATCATTCTTAGCTTTTCTCGTGTGTAATAGTTTCATTTTCCTCGTAAACTGTGGGGGAGAAACCATCCGTGAATGCGTCATTCACGTGGATTCCTAGAATATGGATGCTGCGTGCGACCTCACTGTCGTAAAACCGTTGTCAAGGTAAACAGACCTCCTGTTTATCAAGATGTAGTAATAAGTGAAAGCTTGAAAATCAAGCTGTACCATGCCTCAGTGGTCTTTTCGAGATGCTTCTTCTTGTAAAAGACAGTTTTAAGAAATGAAGTAGTGAAACAATGAATGAAAAGTATATGGCTAAGAAATGATTCAAGAATTTGTTGTAGGACCAGGCTACCAGAGAAGATAGGAGGAGCTGTACAGCAAGTAAAAAAAGAAAAAGAAAACAAAAATAACAGACCCTTTATTATTAGAGATGTTCTTCTTCAAAATATATCCCTTTTCCCTTTTTCCCCTGTATTTTTACATTCAGTTGATTTTGTTTTAAGGGCATAGCAGGGTGAAACAAACCTGCTTGCCAGCTTGCCCAGGGCCACAAAAAGTGGCTGTTGGGCCAGTCAAATGAATGGTCAGTTGCATGTTCAAAGTACTGGGCACTTGGTCAGTGCCCACGTGGGTATTAAAAGTAGATAAACAGTTCTTGTAATGCCTTCCATAGGTCTCCTTTTGCAGTCTTTGTATTAATTTGTTTGGCTTTGTTTTGTTTTAGTTTTAAATATTATACTTAGTTGCTGCCTTGTATGAAAATGCATAATTCAAGAACACTGGGAAAGACTGGGGGGGGGGGGGGGGGGGGGGGGGGCGTAGAAGGCATGCATCAAAGTATAAGGCCGAAATGATGACACTTGTCTTACTAGCAAATTTAGTATGTCACTTAAGGTTACGTTTTACCCCAGTCATTTTGGTATTCTAATGCAATTTGTCTTTTTAGAAACTGATAAAGTCAAGAGGCTTGCCCAGCTATTAAAACTTAAGATTATGGAGATCTTGGTGGTATGTTAACAGACCTTTAGATGCCCCAGAAACCAGTCGTTGTTTATCACATGCATGAGGGTTGGATTTGATGTCGTCAGAAGTCGAGCGGAAATTGGAAGAAATTTCAACATGGTGCTTGTACTTATGTGAATTGACAAATGGCCCGAGTGGGTAAAATTTGCGCTCTCGTCTGCTGTACCTGAAGCTACGTGCCTCGGTGTTATTGCTCCCTAATGATGCTACCAGAGCCGGCCAATTTGAAGGGAATGATCGAATCGTGGCGAGATCGAGAGTGGCATTTATTAGAATTCGGTGATGTCGATCTGTGTGCGTGTGTATCTGCCGTGACCCGTCATTTGCCGTGCGTCCGACCAGGGGGAATATTCCAGGGTCTCCACAGGTCATGCTCTGGAGGCAGACCCCCACATTGAACTGTAGGAGAGGTGACAAATGCCATTTTGCATAGAGATGTATTTGAATTGTTCAATTGATAAACTGGCCACTTGTGCATAGAGATCTTTAACTTTATTTCCCTTTATCTTTTTTTTTTCCTTATTAATGAACCTGTCTATAAAAGCCACTAGCCTGGATTTCCCTTCAGAACATTTTCCCTGTTAACCCTTTCGATGTTTTGTACATCGACTGACATTTACACTGGAGCTCTTCCTTCATTAATTGGCGCTGATGTCTGAAATCTCATTTTCAGTGAATAATAATAATGATGATGACAATGATGATAATAATAATAACACAATGATTCACAAAATTTGCAAAAATAAAAAAATGACCAGTCTTTGCTGTGCTTCGAGCAAGTCTTGGCTTCTGGAAAATGATGTTAGCAGTGGGGTGAAGCCCAAGAGAATATTTTATTTTATTTTATTTTTTATTTTTTACACCAGTACCTCAAGTAATATCATAGTCACTTGACCAAGACGATGATTGTGAACTGTCCATGAAACATTTCATCAGGTGACTCAAAGACCTTCAAATAGTTACACTGTCAGTGTCAGTGTATGTATTTGGTGTTTTGTTTTTCCTCATATTTCCTTGGATGGATACTCATTCAGTAGTGCGTTATGGTCTTCATGTATCCTTGTCATTTTGTGGACCCCTTCGACTTTCATCTCAACAATTTGTAGCAGCTCCAAGAGGAGTTGGACTCCTCCCGTTCTGCCCGTTCCCATATCCTACTCTAACCTCCTCTTTGATGACCGTTTCCCCCTCTCACAGCACATCAAACCCCCTCCCCTTCTTTAGATTCCCCTTGCCCCATCCCCACCCCCACCCCATCCTGCCCTCCACCCCTCCAAGCCCTCTACCCCTCCTAGCCCAGCATCTCATCAAAAAATGGGGAGTCCTGTTAACAGACTCTCTGTCATCTCCAGCCTACCTTGTACATCCACGCGTGATTAACAGCGAATGCCCGGTGCAGGCCGCTCATCAGCAGACTCTCTGGTTCTCGCGTCCCGCCGAAAAAGATGAGACTTTGTAGGATGCGACTACCCCCTGTATAAATAACCCCACCGATTACCGCGACAGTAATTCTCTTGTGTTCATCCCACAATTCGGACAGGCATCTTCCTCCTTCCTAACCCAGATATCAGCACCTGTAAAACGTCATGGAGACTTTTTCGGGGCAGCTGTTTCATATCAGACAGCAGTATCAATCCCTGATCTGAATATTTCGAGAAACACCTTTCCCTGACCAGTATAGTCTTCATTCAAGGAATTTAGTATTGAGGTTAATGTAAGCCAAGCCATGATGAGGTATTCAATGATTAGAGTACTTACTCTATACAGGCGACTCCTGTCATAACAAAGTCATCAGGACTGGCGTTTATTCTATCATTATATTGAAATGTCGTTGTAGCGGAATAATGAAGTAAAAATTGAATATATTGAAATATGTAGAAAAATTTGTAATATCTATATTGATATTATAATAGAGGGACCTGAATTTTTATTTAGTGGGAACAAGAGTTTCATTATAACAGGTGTTCACTGTACATATGCAATTGAATTCAGAAGTCTGTGCCTCCTCATATGTAGAATAATATCCAGTTTTAGTATGAGGTAGCTGTTGGTCTTTACTCAGTTTTTAGTATCGTGTGCCAAGTCAACTCGAAAGGGAACATGGTTTCATCATGGTTTTTGGGGTGAAGTTTGCCGGTCTGTAGCACATTATTTTGTTAAAGGCTCTTCAATATGGAATAGGCTGAATCTGTAAAGCTCATTTATGAGTGTCCATAGTTGTACCTGTCTCTGTGTATGTCTAGTCATCTTCTTCAAGGCGAACGTGTCAACGGTACATGGACCATGTGTGAGTAACCTTGCAGACATTTTCGTTCCACCCTAATGAGAAATTTGCACCCTGGAAAGTGTTGATGTGGAACCAGCGAGCCAAATTACTTGACAAGTGTGTTTTCTTGAGTTGTTATGCATCAGTGCCAGCTTGAATTTTGTTGTAATCCCTGCTACTTTCCCCCCATCGCTGGAAAGGAGCCAGATCGTTACGAAATTGCATCTTCACAAGCATGATCTATGACAGGACAGGGCAAGCTCAGTGTTTTGTAGAAGCACCCTAGTTTATACAAGCAGGGTGAGTGTGCATCAATCATGGTTGACTATTTATAAACCAACCAAAATACCATCATAGATCAATAAGAGAATCTAAGAGAGCAATACAAGTGTTCCTCATACAGCAACCATGAGAGCGTGAATGCAGAAAATGTTTGAGTGGGCAAGCCCTGGGATTGAATGATTGATCTGGAGGGGAGATTAGCTCCGGTGTGAACGAATCCTCCCTGCACTTGTATTGACAAATGAGGCCCAATCAGTTGGGCTCGTAATGCGATAAACAGAGATCGCAGCTGACGGGAGGGAGGCAACCGATCGCCCCTACGTCAGAGAAGCAGGGGTGCACAGCCGAGACCGGCATGTTCACTCCTCGGCACTGGAACCCCCCAAAATTTGTGTCACGTACGGGCCGTTGTGTTTGAAAAGCAATTAGGGCCCCAGCAAGACCCTTCGTCGTTGTTGTTGTGTGAAGGAGCATGCCGTGTAGTCATCCACTGCGCCAAAAGAAATCAAAAGAGAACCGTTTGCCTTTGCCATTCATTGCACGACTGTATGGCCACACTGACTCCTTAGTAATGTGTGCTACAATGCGTGTATACCTTTACTGTTAGCAGCATGATACAAAAGAAAAGTAAGAATAGATTTGACCACTATCAGACTACATGAATATTCAACTTCACTTGAAAAAACAAACAAACAAACAACAATATCAATGTTGAGAGCTGAACATGCTTAGAAATATAGAGTCACCACTTTTCATTGTCAGTGCAAGCAACCCAAATGTCATATTTTCAAGAAACAAACTTTTTGTTGCTTTTGTGTAGGAGGTAAGCATACATTTTCTTTCAGAAGTACTCGATAGGCATATAGTCATGTGACCAATGTATTATATATTTTAAGTGACCAATAGGACTCTGCATTCCAATATCCAGTGTGCGTAGGAAATTCCTGTAAATATTGTGCAGGACTGACCAGCTTCTTGAGGCTGTCTGTTTACTGATTTTCCAATAATGACAATATAGTGTTTAATGTGGGAGACAGAGTGTGACTGCACAATGTCATTCTGGCGTTTTGCCTATGAGTGGCAAAGTGGTCGGTGTCTTTAAGGTACTCTTCCCTTTTAGATATTGAAATAAATGTGTCCCTTTAATATATTAAAATAAGTGTATACTTGCAAACTTCCCATGGTAGTCAGTATTGCAGACTTTTCCATCTCAAAGCTACCAGCAATATTGTATTCAAAGTGTGATTGGAGCAAACTAAATTTGCATCTAGTTTCTTTATGGCATCGCTGACATTGAAACCAAACACGAAAATAGATGCAAGTGTATTCTTAGAGTTTATGGTATTGTTTTACCCATATGTAATCTGGTTTCTTCAAGGGCACTCGACCATAAACCGACCTCATTTGATTTCAGAATAAGCAGGAGAGAAGAAGACAATGTTTTTGGTATACACAACATTTGTAATCTTCAAAGTTGTAGACTGTTCAGTCCAGTTTTAAGTTTGTCAGATATGAAAGAGTAAAATCTTTCAAGTACGACAGCTACACAACAGTTGAAAATTTGATCAAAGTCAGATAAAGATGAGGAAAGTTGTGAACTTGTAAAGTTGCGCTAATTTCTGCAGAACTGTTCTCGTTCAGTTGATATGAATGAGCTGATGATGTCATCATGTTTTGTTGGCAAAGTTTGCAATTTTTAAGAAATTGAGCAACCACACTGTGTGGCAATATCTTCAGTAGTAGACTACACAAGATGTGATAGCAATGACATGTATATGACGCATTAGATCATCTCCATTAATTTGCACAACATCATAATGTTCAGTGGACATTGCTAAATATATTTTGTATATTTTTATGGGCTATCGATTGATTGATTGATTGATTGGTTTTATATAGTATTAAGTAATCAATTAAATTGATTATTTTTTTAGATTTATGTATGTATTTATATATTTATTCATTTATTTACTCATTTATTTACTTATTTATTTATTAATGAATAAACTAAGCCACCATGCTGGTAGGTGATGTCTTAGATACCAGACTACATGGGTTATGAGGCTGTTGACGTTATTATGCTGCAACTGAAGATGACCCAGGCTGTATGCAGATGACGTCATGCATGAAAAAAGAAAAACCCTTGGCCCTGGGTACAGGTGATGAGGCTGCTGTAGGCATAGAAATTCGAGCCTCTCATGATCCGTGATCAACCGGCCATGTAGAAGGTCAAGAAAATATGTTAGATAGCCCATGAGAGGATAGACTAACTGCTTGTAAGTGGAGTCATGACATACGAAGTCTTCGACATAGTTTGATTGAGCCTGCATCCCCAACGGTTGACTAGGGTTATCACATGCTGTCTGAGCGTATTCACCTCTTGCATAGAATGAGTATCGTTAGTCTCATGAATTAGATGTGAATATTTTTTGTTTTTTATTTATGAACATGAAAGCTCTTGTAGCTTTTAGCAGAATTTATGATTCTTTGAATGTAGTGTAGAAAAAAAAAGAACATTTTGAGGAGGCTGTCCACCCTCCACCCTTCGCTCAAAGTCTTGCATTATTTCAACATTCAGTTTGGTGTCAAGACTACCTTGCATCATTTAAATGTTGTTTTTTTTTGCTTTAAGTATGGAAGTAAGAAGCCATATCTTTGAAATTGTTATGAGGAATACGCAAGCACAACACGCCATGGAGAACTTGGGGCCCTCAAAGTACTGTTAATGGAAATTGCCCCTCTCGCATTACTCTTATTTTTTGAGTGTGAATGCTGGCCCTCGAGCTGCAGATACCTCAACCAGGCTGTGCTCCAGTTTTCCAAGACGGTGAACTGTTTGGATAGCCCAAAACATGAGGGGTGTGTGAATGTGGCAATAGCTACCAGGGACAGGTGATATTGCTATTGATAGAGACAGAGAAAGATATAGAGAGAGATAGAAAGAGATAGATAGAGATATGTAGAGAGATAGAGAGAGATATATAAGGAGATAGAAAGATATATAGAGACATATGGAAAGAGATAGATAGAGATATATAGAGAGATGGAGACAGAGAGAGATAGAGATATATAGAGAGATAGAGACAGAGAGAGATATAAAGAGATAGATAGAAAGAGACATATATAGAGGGATAGAAAGAGATACATTGAGAGAGAAAAAACTAGGTAGAGATAATAATTAAATAAATAGAAAAAGAGAAGGAGATATAGGATGAGATAGAGATGCAGGTAAAGAGAGAGGGAGATATCGGATGAGATGGAGATGTAGATGAAGGCATCCAGGTGGTGATGATTGCATCTTTGAGCATACTTACCTCTTTCTGGAGCCCTTGCCAGCCTCCAGTCTAGGGCCCTGGTGCAGTCTCTCTTCACATCCCCCAAAATATCCTCTACGATTACATCAAATCGATCCTTAGTTAATTGGATACAGTGGTGTTTGAATCGGGACTCCCAGTTGCTGGTGGCAATATATAAGTCTCTTCAAGATGTATTCAAGTGTCACACTCCTTTCTAGTGCGATGTTATTCATGGCTTGATTTCTTTACCTTTGTTTGTTTTGTGTGTGTGTGTGTGTGTGTATGTGTGTGTGTGTGTGTGTATGTGTGTTTTCGACACAAGGATATGTGATGCAAAGATTAGATAGTGTAGTTATCATATTGGTGTGCCAAGTAAAGCTACCATTGATAATGATCGAATGTCTCACTTATTGTAGGTGCCCCTTCAATATTATTGGCACAACTCTTCAAGAACTAGCTATTTTGATTTACGAAGTATCGCCATGGGTTCATTTTTATCTCTCCAAAGGTTTGATTTTTTTTTCCTGACCTCCATATGTGTGTTTCTGTGTTCAAAGCAATATTACTTGAAAAGTTATAAACAGATTCTGATGAAATTATCAGGATAAGTCTATCGTGATGAAAGGAATAGGGGATTGGTTGTAAGTGGCATCATGATCAAGGTCCAGGATTTCTTTAACCCTATACATGCCAAGGTACTTGGCTTACATGCCAAGATTTTTGCATCAGCATTCAGTAACACATCCAGACTTGACCTTGTTGTATAGATTAGCAAGCTCTCTCTCAGCATAGCAGTGTTCCTTAGTCCAACAGGAAGGCCATGGTGACAAAATAGGGATTAGAAGGATTAAGTAGTCTTAATTGATATCATTGACAATTAGTTTCCTGAGGTCTATATACCAATGGGCAAGTGAAGCACTCCAATCGCTGAACGAAGTGCAGCATGAGGGTTGAATCGTGTGATGCACTATTCTGTGGCGCTAGTGATCCTATGGCTGTGGTGGAGGATGTACTCTCCTCCCAAGTGCTTCTAGGTACACCTGTATCATCAGGGACATTCATGGAGGGAGTATGTTGTCTGAGTTTGGAACCACTAGGTGGGATTTGAACCCTGATGAATATTTTCAAAGAGAGTTAGTAACTGCACCACAGCACTCCTGGTACATTGGCTGGCTAATGTGTTGCTTGTCTGCAAGGAAAATAACAAGGGAATATGAGGAGGGGGGGGGGTGAGGGGAGGGGTGATTAGAAGGGAAGGGAGGGTGGGGTTCAGGTTCAAAGGGGTGTTGATTGTCGTAACCAACATCTTGTTGCCAGATTTGGTGTCATGTGCAGGTGACCTTTTCAGGGAAAGTTCCCACTTTCCTAACCCAAAAAGAAAAGAAAAAAAAATCATAGAGTTTCTTTCGACAAACAGGAAAGTGTGTCACATCAGCTTGGCCCCAGCTACTGGGAAAGAGAGAGAGAGAGAAAGAATACCTACTTTAAGGTAATGTTCTCTCATCTAGGAAAAAGTTTCTCTGACTCGCCCTAATTCCTTGGTGAAACGACGATACCAAACCTCGGTGTACACCCACGTGACAAGAATTGCCACTTACCCCCTTCCTCGCACAAAAATTCAGCCGGGGTGATGCATGGAGGCGGCTGGGCCCTCGCCGCATTCCTCGGGAATTAAACACCACATTTGGCCCATAATTTGAGACCCGCTGGCAAGGCAGGGACTTCCCGCCGTGAAAGCGGCGATGACTGTTACCCTCTCGCCCCTCCGTCCACCCGACCATGGAGGAGAGGGGGGATGTGATTGGGCAGCCCACTGCTTCAGGATAGAAAGACCCCAGAAGTTACATGGTTGGCCTGCTGAGTGTTTTCGTGGAACCCTATCCTACACCAAGGGAACTTACTTTGTGGTGGAACTGTGGGCATCAGGTTACACCATATTCCCTTCCCCCTCTCCCTCTACCCACCCTATTACCCCCTCCCCCAACCCCACGTATCATTCATCGCAAAGTATTTTGGTTCATTACGCAGCGATATGATGGGAAATGAAATGCTGATCCGGGCGCTTAGCCCCGAATCGGGTTTCGTCGAGAGCGACACATGCCTGAAAAGTCATAGTGCAGCCGAGGTCTTGGGACGGTACGTTGGCAGATTTCACGCATTTATCGCATTCTCTGCTGTGAGGAAGTAACAAAGCTGTTGTACATGGTTGACAAAAAGACTGTTGGAATGTACACTTTGGATTTCCTGATGTGGTGAGTATTCCGAGGACGTGCGAACCCATCGAAACCCGTGAATCATTTTGCCAATTTGGTTTGCCGAGGTTAGTGTGTCCTTGGTTTCACATGATGTCGTCAAGGGCATGGGAGCCCCTGAAGTTCGCTCCGTGAGAGAGTTGAATCTGGAAGATGTATCAAGGAATGTTCGATGTCAATTTTTCATCCTCTCACTTCTTACTTCCTGGAAGTATGTGAGAGTAGGAAGCTGTTTTTATATGACTCTTCTTTCCTCCAACCTCTCATTTTCCCCTCTTCATTCATCCCCCCCCCCCCATTTAAAGTGTAATTCCTCACTGTATTCAAGTTTGTCGAATTTTACTCCATTCATTAAAATCAACATGAACAAGTTTGAAGTTAAACCTTGGGTATTCCATGTATGTCGTAGGCAAGTACTTTTAAGTGTTTCTTTGTTTGTAATTATCACCAAGGGGGTGATGTATTGTTGGGAGAAAGGATGTGAGCGAAAAAGATCATGATGATGCAGATGTTGGTGTAGACAACACTGATAAAGGTGCGGAATACAAGGACCTATTTTATGCTATAATGATTCCTAGGCATTGAAATTTTGACCACTTCGGTTGCAGCTGAGAGCTTATGACTGGTAATAATTGTGGAGCATATACTAGTAGTTTGTTTTTGAAAAATGCGTCTTCATTTTCTTCTCTTTTTTTTGGGGGGGGGGGAGCAGGGAGTGAAGAAGGGAGTATGAAAGAATGATTGTAAGTTATATGTCTGTCTTTAGAACCCAACAAACAAATCGCAATGTTGTTGATGGAATCTGTGATGTGAGTGGAAAGCGCAGAAAGAGATGAGTTATATCGGGACCAGCCCGTCTTCTCTGGATGGCCGCGACGATGTTAAGATCGGTGACAGAAAAACCTTGAACTTTATCGCGGCCTTGTCGATAACAGCTGCAAGTCGCCGATGCCTGGCAAAAGAGAAAAATTAATTGGATATGTATCCAGAAAGCAAAAATAAAAAGAGGAAACTGGATGGAACTAGCTCACATTAATTAATCTCACAGATCCTGAAGGGATGAATGGATGCCCTTTATTCCTCCGATTGTTTACCCCCTTGCATGGCTTCATTTTCGTCAGAGTATGTTGAAAAGTATCATCATCTTGTGCACAATTGACATTGAGCAGTTCTGTAGTTGCTGTTGTTTGCTGAATAGGCAAAATAATGTTATTAAGAATTTGAAATATATCATGACTGACATTTTATAGAGCTTTGCAAGAACTTGAATATTGGTATTTGTGAAGAATCATGTAAATGAATTTACGTGAACTACATCTACATAGTCCAAGATGAAATTGAAAGTAATCATAATTTCAATTTTATAATTCATATAAAGTTGTCATCAGTTTTCATTACATTTATGCTATAAATCTGAGTAGAGGATTTAAATTTTTGCTAGTTGTGGGCTACATGTATTATCTATAAAGCAACTTTAAAACTCTTTTACTTTAAGCGGAGATGCCGATGATGATAATAAGATAATAAATATTTATGATACTGATGATGAAGACATTAACAATAATGATGCTGGCAATGAGAATGAGAGCAGTGATGATAATGACTTTAATATCTATGATTAAATTTGTAATAATGTACTTGTAATGATGATAGTAATGTCAGTAAAAGTGATTATCATATTGATAATGAAGACACTAGTAATAATGATACCTATACTGATAATGATATTGATAATGATAACAAAATCATTATTTTGATTATAATGATACTTGCAATATCTCCTTTCACCCCCTTTAAGTTCAACCCTCCTCCCCAACCCCCACCTGATATATATATCAAGGTTGTATGTTAATAGATAATATTTAGTTATTCAATAACTTCCCTTGGATAGCATTAATAGTTAAAGGAAAGTTTCCTGACCTGTCAAGACACATCAGTTGAAGCGATAATGTGTGTAGTCTCCGCTGTGCAGTTCTGTAGATTCGACTTAATTGAAAGAGCATTGATGTGAGCCTAGCTAACCTCCGGATTGAATGAGCAGCGCAAGTGTCTCCAAAGCCTGCCATGTCCCATCATTTGACAAGTTGGGAGAGCGAGAGCGAGCGAGAGAAATTCTTTCCTCTGGCATGGAACCTGTTTGGCATAGGGTTCGTCTGCCTTGTTTACAAGCCTTCGGGCTTTCTATTTCTTGGATGTCGGGGTCTGTCTGTTTGTCAAGGTTGACTTGGGAGCGGCAATTTGTTAGAGGTTGATATCATATCGCTCGGCTCATCCCTCTTGCCTTCATATACTCCTTCCACACAGCATCCCAGATAGCGTTCCACTTGCAAACACCACACGATTTGTTATATGTGGGACTGAAGAATTCCACCTCCTCTCTGTACAATGGTGTTGTGTATGTGTAGATGCACTTATCTTCAGCTCAACCTGTGAACCCCAATGTGTAGATATGAATTTAATAAGTTCACAACTCATTGCATCCATATGCAACAAACCATTAGATGATGCCCTCCCCTTCAACTGAGTACAGGTTGATTTAAAGTACTTTTGCATTTAGATTAAAAAGGCAAACAAATAATATAAGTATGTGATTGAGATACATGTAATTTCTGTCAAGATAGAAACAAAAGGACATGACAAAAGCTTTAGACTTCTGCCAATTTTTAATTTTTCGATGGAGTCCCGTGTAGGACTGTCATTACCTGGTTTTCCAGTACTCCAGTTGTTGCAATTAAAACGTACCTGTGGTGTGGCTTCTCATGAACAATATTCATTCCAGCGAAATAACCTTGCATGATTTAACCCTCTCAATCTCGCTGCCGATCTTTTTGCATGCAATGCCTACAGAAGTTTAAGAGGGTGTTGCTGGGAAGAGGGGGGGGGGGTAGAGGCAAATAATGAAACCACTCAAGGAACTGTGTGTTGCCAAAGATACAATCAAAAAGAAGCCATAGATATCTGAGTATGGTGTACATCAACTGACGTGGCAGCAAATTCGGACAGAGAGAATTTATTCATCTCAGTCACTAGACTGTGACATTGCTGGAATTGTATTCCGCCAATGTTGCATATCAGCTGTGTCTCCCTTTTGTTCATTTTCCTTTTCGGAGAAATCTTTTCATCTGGACTTTGCACCAGGATATATGGAGGATATGGCAATCTTGTACTTAAAAATGATACAGGACGTAGGTTCCTCTCATGTGCGAAACGGGAAAGAACCATGCTGCGGCCGTTCATTGAACTGTAAACAAGGAATAGAGATGTTTCCGTGTCAGCAATGTTGTGGTCACATGATCAAGACAGCTATTTGAAGACACTGCTCCCCCTCCATAGGATGTGTGTGAGACGACTTCGCAGAATGGTCTCTACGAATCACTGCCCTTCTTGCTGTCAAGCAGTGCCATCAAGTCTGTATGAAAGGAACATCGTT
Source organism: Diadema antillarum (assembly GCF_040938485.1). NCBI lineage: Eukaryota > Metazoa > Echinodermata > Echinoidea > Diadematoida > Diadematidae > Diadema > Diadema antillarum. Next base: position 596,259 of record NW_027271609.1, read on the forward strand.
TTGCTGCTCTTTGTATTATGTCAGACATGGGTACATCTAGTATTTCTTTCAAACCAGCACCCAGAGTGCATACCAACGTACACGAGTAGTATCTTGTGTCAATTTTTTTTCCCCCGCCGCACAACCCTCTTGCTAATTTGATCACTCCCATCTAGTGATTGCACTTTTGGTAAAAGCCCTGAATACATTTGGGCCCTTCTACTTCTTACTTTTCCATATTTACTCTTCCTTTTCCTCTCCTCTTTTTTCTTCTTTCATTCCCATCCTCTCCCTTCTTCTTTTTGTGGTCTTTCCTTCCCTCCTCTTCCTCCTCTTCCTCCTCTTTCCTTCTTTCTCCTTTCCACGTCTTTCCTCTTACTCCTTTATCCTTTTCTTTCTTGATGTTTCTCTTCTTTCTTCAATTCTTCTTCTTTTCTTTCCTTTCTCTTGCTGCTCTTCCTCTTTTTCTAATTCTTGCGAGTTCATCTCTTCATATTTTTGTTTTCTCATCTTCACCTTTTCCATCTCTTCTTCCCTTACTCTGGCTTTTCCTACTTGATCTCATTTTTTCACCTTTTTTTTCTGTCAATGCACTTGTCACTTTCTTAGTCCTGTACCTTATTTTCTCTTTCTTACATAGTTCTCATGCACTCTTTTTTTCCCCTTAAAAGTCCTCAAAAGAGAAACTAGTTGTGGGATTCTATATCAATTGTGTTTATGAGCAGAGAGGGTCTCATGTGTTGTGATATGGCAAATGATTTATGTTAGAGTTGTACGTCTTATTGTCGACAGTATGTGCTGCATGCATCCGTGGTTGAAACCGAACCTGAGAGTTGCTTGCTAATTATACCTATCAAGGTTATTAATACATTTGTGGTTGTCATACATACGTATGTATAATTTTGTATACAATATTAACACACATACGTACACATATATATTTGTATGATATTTATATGTGTATATATATAAGCTGTTATTTTTGCGTACAGATATATTCATTCATGAGGAGGTCATGGACATTTTCGCGAGATGTCGTTTTTGCGCATTGACACGGAGCTGTCATAAGTGTACGATTACGCCAGCACGTGGGTGACATTTTCGCATGGTATTGAATTTGTAGTCCATCAGTGATTTGCAAAATTCGCGAAAATAACAGCTTTTGCAGTAACATAACAAATCAAGACTAATGGCGGCAATTTTGCGAGTGATCAAATGTAAAGAACCACAGGTGACAGAATAAAAGATATGTTTTGAGTGTTGTCCATTTTCGAAAAGCACATTTAGCAATTCCCACCTTTGGGACAATATACAAACTGTACATTGCATTTGTGTCTGTGAGAAGCAGCACTTTGGCGTGTAGTTAATTTTATGCATAAGAGACAAGTAGGGGAATTCTTGAAAAATATAACTACTGTACCATGTTATTTATGGTATATATACAGCATATGTTCGCATTCTTGTAGTTCTGGTTTTGATTTAGTATCTATTTGATGTCCTCGGGGCTCATTACAGTTTTCCGTGCATGTAATAGGACCGTTTTCTTTTCTCACTTTTTTTTTCTTTTGTGGAATTACTCGTCATTGTCCACGCTTGTGTTGGTTTCAGGAATTCTCTGTCATCGTCTAACGTTCTGTCTTAACCAAGGCCCCTGTCCAATTAAGTGTACTTGGCTGATAAACAAATGGATTTGACCTTAAGTTCCAATGAGGAGGCCTAGAACATTAGTCCATCCTGAATAGGAGGCAGACATACAAGAGAGACATTCATTGGGCTTTGTATCATGTTAGGCCCATTCACATATCTCTGAAAAGATTTTTTTTGTGTTTCTTTTATTTAAAATTGAGTTTTGAGGTGCTCTGCAAAACCCAAGAATTCTTTTTGTGTGAGATAGAAAAATTACTGTAATGCAAGATATTTTAGCAGCATCAAATTTTTGTGAATTGCCACTGGTATCCAACGCATATAGTGCAGACAAACTCTGATGTGCATTTCAATTTCGCGAAACTTGGCTCTCTGGAAATTTGCGACATTAAAATGCGCATGAACACTTCTGGTTTTACAGTATTGGGATATGCATCGTGGTGCAAAAATCAGTCATGTTGACTTGAATATATCGTCGCTGGGGTGACAAGACCTTGTATCTGCAAATTTGGTAAAAATGAGTTTTTGGATTAATGGTCAAATAATGGGTTAAGCGATGTCCTGTCCAAATCCCAACTGTCTTACTCCTAAAATGAAGCCTCCACGGTATGTCAAAGGAAAGGCTATCCCATTCGCCACAGTGCTTTGGCCGCCATGTTTTTTGGCTCTCCTGAACATTTGACATTTCTTAGATACGGGGTCTTGTCGCCCCAGCGACGATATGCAGTTTGTATTATCTGAATTTCAAGCATACTTTATAAAAGAAATATTGGCAAAGTTTTTTTCTTTTTTTGTATGTTTGTGTCTTTTGTTACAATGTTGGAAAATAAATCCTGCTTTCCCTAGATTGATCTATCAATTACAATCCTTACTTCCACTACTTTGATGGGTGCTCTGTTTACACATTAAATGTCAATACTGCCCTCTAACAGCGATATATAACCAGTGTGTTATGACGGGCGAGTATTGCAAGGTCTAGTGCCTGCATGTCCACATCAATAATGCAGGTAGCATTTTTTAGCTCATGTTTTAATACCAGGACACTTCCTCATACACCAAAAGCTGAAGCCTGTCTGGATCCCCCCCCCCCCCCAACTCCGTGGCACGCTTGAGTAGGCAGGTTGAAAGGTCACCTGACGTGACAGTTGTCAGGTCATGTGACCCGCCAGCCACCAGTCCAGCTGCTGTTGCAGGGAAGAGAGAGAGAGAGAGAGCGATAGAGAAAAAGTGCCGGGGGTAGAAAGAGAAGGCGAGGGAGGGAGCAAGAGTCTTGTGTACTGCTGTTGCAGCCCACTTGAAGTGGAGTCCGACTATCGTCATAAGCAAGACATGTAAAAGCTTGGGCCTTTGCAGCAGTGTGATTAGGAATCGCTTGGAATATAATGTGGAGTTATTCTTTTACGGATATCATTTTCACGGAGGAACAATTTTTCACAGTTTGTGATTGTCAGTGAGCCATTCTATTTCTCTGCCATCTCCTTGAAAAAACAGAATTAAGCTATTAATGGACTGGACTTGTGCTGTGGAAGACTAGAGTGGTGTGTGTGTGTGTGTTTGTATTTTTATCTGTTCCAAACTTGTGGGACTCTATAGAAGGTGAGTTTGGCAGAACATTTCCTCTTTACGTGTATTTTTGTGCAAGCATTTAATATTGATGGTGAGTTCTTCCTGAAACTTCAAAGTTGTAAACAATTGCTTGCATTTTTTTTTCTTCTTTTGTAAGACAGCTAGACTTTAGACTTTGTGAATCATGGTATTGATGAAATGTGAAGTCGAGTCGTACTATGACGGTAGCATCAGATTGCAAAGTGTGTGCATTTACAGGTGTATCATGTTTGGATTTGCTTTTAAGGGGGATATGTGGATGTTTTCAAAGCAAGTCATGTTGCTTGATATATCTGTGTGGTGTTGTGACTCTGTCTAGACCCTAGGTTTTCTTTTGATGTTTGAGGTGAGTGAAATTGTCTCTGCAAAAAAAATGTAAAAGAAAAAAGGAATTGATTAATAGAATAAATACAATGATTAATGAAATAACAGTGAATTTTGAAGTTTGCAAGTGGTCCATTCGAAATGGGTTGAAATTGTCGTGGACCACCATCTTTATGTGTTGATGATTGACTACTGATTTTGTCTGAAATTGATCTAAATCATACAACTATCTGAAAGATGTTTATAGAAAACAGTTCCTTAAAGTCCTAGCAGTAATATTTGGGGAATAAAAGGAATGTCTGTAGCTGCAAATTTGTGCAATTTTATTTTTGAGTGCTTGGACTCGGTCTTCCCAAAGAAGAAAATTTGACTATACAAAATGAGGAAATGATACTCTAAAGGAATAGTTAATTCTTCCATTAACTCAGAAAATACTGTAAATTTGTCTTTCTTGGTATAAAAAGCGATTTAAGCTTTTATGTAGGTCTAAGGTCGAGGATGTGAACAAACAAAATTCTCGCCTTTCTTGTGATGAATAGTTGTGCAAATACATTTGTAGAAGGTGTTGATACTTCAGATTTACAAGTGTAGTTATGGTCTCACCCACTTAAATGAGGGGGGCGGGACTGGGGGATATAGAATAGTGTTTGCTTCTCAACTGTCGCAAAGGCTAAGTTTTTAAACAGGAAGACTATTGCAACCATTGCTCCAAATTTTGACCTAATTTTGGTCAGAGATGCCCTAGGGTGACTGTTCACGTTATGATGATGTATAAAACGAAAAGGTCTTTTTTTTTGTAGATGTAAGGTCACTGAAAGGCACAGGTAGTGAGGTTTATTTGGAAAGCTCTCTTCCAAAGATTCCAAGTAGGTGAGATGCATTATGGCAGTCCCACCTACCTTGTGTGAAAGGCATTATCATCTAGATATCTTTTGATAGAACCTCTGTGAAGTTTTGAAGACAAAAGAGCTTTGTTTTACAATGAATAATCATGCAAATTATATCTGAGTAAGACAGAAGCTTACTATTATCTTCATTGAATTTGTAGTTGTTGTTTTTTGATGGCTTTTCAAGAGCTGAGGAGGGACATGGCTTGAACAATTTGTGAACAGTACCCACTCTTGGGTCACCACGAGGACTTGATGATGGTATATTCTGTGTTAAGTGAAGGAGAAAATAAAACCTAAAAGGGGAAACTGATCAGGTAACTGAATGGATCCAAACAACTCCAGCCCTTCTTTTTGTGTTGCCTCTTGTGTCAAATTACATGTATAAGAGACAAATATAGGGTTGGGACTACACTGTGCTTCATTGTTGCAACTTCCCATAGGTGATGGAATTACCAAATAAAAGTGAAACCATGAGGATACTGAAATTTCAGTTCGCTTGATACTGTCAACAGTGTATGTCATTTAAGGCCTGCAAGATGGTCGTAAATGATTTTAAGGGACATTATAGTTTTGCTTGATATGGGGCTTCAAATTTCCAACTTTTTGTGAGATAATAAAAAAAAAAAAAACTCTTAAAGGACAAGTTCACCTTCATAAACATAAGGATTGAGAGAATGTAGCAATACTAGAAGAACACATCATTGATAGTTTGAGGAAAATCGGACAATCTGTTCAAAAGTTATGAATTTTTGAAGTTTTTGTGCAGTAACCGCTGGATGAGAAGACTAGTGCAGTGTATGAAATAACTTAGATGTCACATACGTACAACAATATAAGGAAAATATAAAAAGAATTGCACAAAATTTCATCTTTTGAAAAAAGTACACATTCCCCTGACTCGTTACCGACATATGCTATGGGTAATATTATTCCCCGTGCCTTTAGAAAGAGGCAAGTCAAGTGCTCTTTTATTATGCGAAAAAAGTGAAAATATGTTGAATTTTCTTTACATTTTCTTTATACTGTTGTACGCATATGACTCACAAGCTGTAGTAGTCTCCTCATCCAGCGGTTCCAACACAAAAATTTTAAAAATTCATAACTTTTGCATCGATTGTCCAATTTTCCTCAAACTTTCACTGATGTGTCCTACTAATATTGTTGCATTCTCTCAATCCTTATGTTTATGAAGGTGGACTTGTCCTTTAAGTGTAGTTCGAAAGAGCATGTAGTTTTATTTATAAAAGTGGAATTCAAAGTTTATTGATGAAAATCGGTTTTGATATGGCTGAGATATCCAAAACAAAGCGATCCTTTATTAAAGGTTGGACTCATCTCCATGTACAATTAATATCACATTCTTTTGCTTTGTTTTTGGATATCTCGGTCATTTCAAAGCTGATTTTCATCAAATAAACTTTTAATTCTTTTTACATTTGCATACTCTGTGATAGATCATAAGAGGTTTCTACTTATCTCGCAAGAAATTAAAAGCTTAACCCCCATCTAACCCAAACTATACTATCCCTTTAAGTTTTCACACAATGTAGGAAATAAACATTAATTCTGTATAAACCATATGCAGGCTAATAAAGGAATGAGGTTATATTTACATCTGTTTTGAACTATACAAACACACACACACACACACACACAAAATGTTTGCGTTTATTGCACTGACCTTTGTTTTATCATACCAGCATGCTGGAATGTTGTGTATGTGTGTGTTGACAACTCCAAAGCTCATAAAAGGAATTCTGTCCTATTTCCAATAACTACTATCTGTTGGTGATATAATATTTATATCAACGTGATCTATTTATTTCACCCTTTGCCTCCACAGAAAAGGGGGAGGGGAGGGGTCTGGGTGAGCCTTTAAAGGGATGGTATAGTTTTGGTTGAGATGGGGATTCAGATTTTAACTTTTTGCATGATGATTAGAAACCATTTATTTGAAATATTAAAGAGCTTACAATTCTATTGGAGGAATTAAAAGTTTTTGCCAAAAATCGGTTTTGAAATGGCTGAGATATCCAAAAACAAAGTAAAACGATGAGGTCCTTAAAAAAGGCGTGACAAAAAGGTGGGTCCCAATCTTTATTAGGACCTAAATGATGGCCATGAGGTCACAGCCTAAAACAACTGGGCGGTAGCAGTCTTGAGATACACAGGATGGGAGTGGTGGTATGGATGAAGGCAGAACTGGCTGCTGTGGATCAAAAGACAAGGAAAATGCTCGCAACTGACAAGACTTATTGGAGGGATATAAAACAAATATAGCACACTCTTTTTCAAGTCACTAGTGAATTTATGGATTAAGGTACTATGACAGAATTGGCAAGAAATAGAGTGCTATTCCTTCTCCCTCTAAATCCATAATTTCAAGTAGAGCTCCTCAGTGAATGGTATATTTACTTACAGTGCTATTTTTCTCTTTTTTGTTTTCTGTTTGTTTGTTTGTTGTTGTTTTTGTTTTGTTTTTCAAATTTGAGAACAAGCTACTGGTATTCAAATATAACCAGTGGTTCTGGTGTTTCATGCCTGCGTAGTACAACACCAATAGGTATATGTCGGTCTGAGTACTATGTTGAGTCTTGGATTGAAATGGGTTAACCAGGTGTCCTGCTCTGTACCTTTGAGGATTCTTGACCATTGCTGGACGTTGACAGGTGTCATCACACTTTCGTCACCTCTAGCTCTGGTGCGCTGCCCTCGCTTGCCTGCAAGTTGCGGGAAGGCAGGGCCGCCCCGTGTGTTCCGCATCTGTGACCACCGTAATATGGTGGGATCGTCCCGGATAATGGTGCTAATTCATAAAGTGGCTGATTGGGTACAGTGCCTCGGCTCAGGTAGAAATTGAAATGCCATATGCCCTCCCCGATACGGGGCTAGTCTTTTTGCAGTCATTAATTCACGGGAGCGGTCCTGTGCAGTAAAGGAGGGTTGTAATTTTATATGTGAATTTGTGTATGTCTTGTCCGTGTGTTTTAAGAGTGTAAGATATCCCTTTAAAAGAAAACCTCTGTAATAGATATCCTTGTCATCATTCTTTTAATTCCACTTGTAATTTGCTCCGAAAATGACAAAAGCGAATGGGTCATATATCATCAGCATCGTATTATTAGGGTTGTTGGAGTCATGTTTCTGGTGCGATACTGTGAAGGAAGAAATTTTGGTGGTGCAGAAAGTTTTGCCCATTTTGTGCGACATGAAACCAGCTCAAAAATAAAAAAGCACCCACATATCTTGCTTTTGTGATATTAATTGTATCTTTGATTCTGCAAAGTTAAAAGACACGTGGAATTCATCTTACCCAGCCAAACGTGAAAAAATATTTGTGTGAAAAATGTCTTCCTGTATAGTAACCTCTCAGGTGAGATACGTGAAATTCATGCATGCAAATTACATTCATGCATGCAAATGAACAGGATTGTTTATATAATCTTCATATTTCTTCCCCCTTTTTTTTGGGGGGGGGGGGCTTTCTGTTATTTTTCCTCTGAAGTGGCATGAAAGAGACATCATGATAAAGATCAATGTTGGATTTTTATCAACATATGAAGGAATGCATGTCACTCAAGTTGATGAATTTATGCAGTGGCTTGGGTCAAGTGCCCCAAGGTGGTGATGTAGAAAGGGACTATTAATTAATTCCACCCAAGAGAATGGCCGATTTGTTTTCCGGAGAGAAGTGGTTTGCTTGCAGATCGCTGCAGAGTCCCGATTTGCTCCCTTCATTATTTTGAGGATGACGGGACTGCAAATTTTGCCATGTGAGATCTTTCTTTATTGCATTTTTTTGCCTGTTGTGGCTGTAATTGATTTGAAGGGAAGGAGCACACTTGATGTGTTTGATGACCTGCCGCTGGTTCCTCATCGTCAAGCACGAAGCATTCAGAGGATTTTGCATCCTCTTCCTGACCGACTGCTCATCAGATGAAAACAGGTCCCTTGAGGAGAGAGCTGTAGAATCTGCGAGGTGTTACTTTAACTGAATTGCCGTCCGGCAGAGTGTTGGTCGAGCTTGATGTATCGCTGGACGATGGAAGGAAATTGTTCGTGATGATCACGGGGAGAAACGAGTTTGACGGGATGGCGTCCGTGGAGACCCCCCTCGATTTGACAACATCGTCAGTTGTGGCTTGGGATTAATCTGGCACAAGATTGAATTGGGCTTTGGTACATTTGCTCCCCTCGATCCCCCGCGTTAGCTTAATCCTCTCGAGGATAGATGCCCAACGTTGGCGTGATGCACGACGAGCGCCTGCGTCTGCGAGGATATTGACAGCTGCGGGAGCACGGCACGACCGGCAAAAATCAAATATGCGTGTATGGAAATGGAATGGATCCATTAGTAGATGGTAGGAAAGAAGACGGAGGGGAAGGGACAGGATAGGGGGAGAGGAGTTGAAGATGGAGGGTGTGAAGCGATAAGCTGGGGAGAGTCTATTGACAAACTCGGCGGAGATGGACGGCGATCGAAGGGGCATACTGAGGCTGTGGTGCGGCATCTGCGATAAGTGCTGGATTGATTTGCACCGGGAGACATGATTCCCAATCGAAAGTTCAAGACATGAGCATTGTGTACATATATCTCACAGAACGCTGCTCAAAAGATCCGTGCTGAGCTGTGGTATAGTGCACAATGATGAGGCTTCGTCGCTCTTGCTGGAGTGGAGTAGGAATTCATTTGTTGAACTTTGCGATGGACGATCAACACTGGTAGATACCGATATTGTGAGAGGAAACCTGTGCATATTGAGTCGGGTCATTTATTGCTCGAGAGACGAACCACCTCGACAAACTACAGCCCTTGCAGTCTCATTAATTCATTGGTGGTTTTGTTTTCTCAATTTCGACAGCTGAAACCAGCTTCTCCGTGTTCTCATTGTCATTGCAGGAGACGTTAAACCCAGAGTAGCCTGCATGTACAAGCAGAATCCATGCTAAGACTGTTACTGTGTCTTGTTTCATCGTCTTATCCCATGGATTCATATCTGTGGATTATTATTGTGAACGTGACTGGACTGTAAAGGAGTGATTTTTTGTTTCTTTTTTTGTTTAAAAAATGGCATTCTCGCAGCGGAAGAAGCAATGGAAGAAGAAGAAAAAGAGTGAAGATCTTGCGAAGACTACCGAGGGAGATAAGCTCGTACGTCATTCGGTCTGTCACTCTACGTAATCTGCTAGGATTAGTGTCAGTGGTTTCGAGAAGATATTAAGATTTGTCCTGAAACAGAAGTAGTCTTCATTATAGTGGTAGTGATAGTATTTTTCTTTTCTTTTCTCTATTCTTTAACAAGGAAAGGGGCTTTTGGCCGGGGATTGATTTATCAAGGTTCTGTTATCAAGTTCTTAAAGGTGCTGTTTGGAAAGGTTTTCATTTTTTGCAAGGTCATGCGAGCAGTGTCTCTGCTATTGTGTACAGTAATTCAAGCTAGATCTCAAAATTGCTGGTAAATATGGATAGTTCAGTTTTGATGCTCACAAAACAAGTGACAATTTGTAAGTGACAAAACAAACCATGTGCAGTCTTTCCCATGGATGTTAGTACTTAAATGAACTGTTTGATAAACATTTAATTGACATGCTGATATCCATACAGTCATAGATGTCCTGATATTGAGAGTATGATTTTTGAAACTTCCAGTGTGCTGGAATGTTGTTTGTGCTGTTTTTTGTTTTGTTTTGTTTTTGGGGGGTCATCTCTATGAACATCACTGTGCAGCTCAGTCATCAAAGTTTACCACTTGAGATTTGAATTGAGCTGCCACAATGTTTACCCCCCCCCCCCCCCCGAAGGAAGAACTGTATGCATACACGTCACATTTATGTTGAGATCAGAGTTAATATTTTCGTCTGTTTTTGAATATGCAAACGCGAAATTCATGAAAATAAACACCTTGCAAAATATTTGGCGTATACAGTCTGTGATTCACCTGATTCAAATTGTAGTTTGCATTCTGCTCTTTGATAAAAGCGATCTTTAGCTCAGCAACGCGAACGCTAAGATGACACTTTTAAGGCAAAAAAAAAAAAAAAAATGGTGTTCTGCACAAGTGCGACACGGCTGTTTCAATTGTCCAACCACAGAGGCTGCTTCATCTTAGCGTTTGCGTTGTGGATCTAAAGCTCGCTGTTACATCCTATGCATCTTGAGCTCCATCCCTGAGTTTGAAGTTTTACCCAGGAGCAGATGATGGGATATTGATTTTTATTCTATTCGTTTTTAATGCATATCCATATTTGTATGTTTATGATAAACTGGATGGTGTTTGGTGAATACCTCTTTCCACCATTGGGTGTGGGCAGCTAAGTGCTAAGTGCATCTTTTCATCTCCTATGAATGGTAGTGGGATGTTGGCAGGGGGCTTGCATGCCAAGATTTCATTTTGTATGTGTGTGTGTGTGTGTGTGTGTGTGTGTGTGTGTGTGTGTGTGTGTGTTATTATTGTTGTTGTTGTTTGTTTTTGTTTTTTTTATGAGTATGCGGATCTCATTGAGCCTTGTCGACCAGCTTGCCTGCCCACAGCTTTCATAAGGGTAACGGGGAGAGTGAATTTTCACTCAACAAAATAACACTTGATGGCCAGCTTGATTTCTGTTTTGGAATACTGTAAAACGAGGAATTTTTGCATGCATTTTAATTTCGCGAATTTGGCGAGCGCCAAAATTCGCGAAATTAAAATGCACGCGAAAGTTTTTGTCTACACTACATGCATTGAACACCAGTGGCAATTCGCGAAAATTTCATGCCACGAAAAGGGCTGTCAGCTCCAATTCGCGAAAATTTCATGCTGCGAATATCATGTTTTACAGTACATCAGTGATGTGCCTATAATTTCCAGCAATAGTGATGAGTAAATTTTCTGTAATTTGTGGCATGACTGCCATTAACGAATAACAGGAAAACCCTTGTATAATAGGTTCTGCATTGCATTTCTGTTGTTACCCAACTGACATTAGTTATGTTCAGGTGGTGATTCCTAACCTTGAGGATAAGTTCTATGGGGTGCCAAGTGTCACACAGTCGATTTTGTCACAAAATGACTGATTTTGTCACAAAATGACTGATTTTGTAACGAAATCAACCATGCAACACTTGACGTTCCATACAACTTATCTTCGAGGTTAGAAATCATTGTCTGAACGTAATTATTGTGTTATCACGTTGTTATTTCACACATTTCTGTATGCACATTTGAGAGAAAGAAAATTGACAGTTTCTGCATGCATATGGAAACTATGTTTTACCTTTAACAAGGAAAGGTGAACCAGCAAAAATTAATGTTTCTTTTCTATCTGTTTTTATATTTCATTCCTGCAGGTCAATGGAACACTTGTCACATCTTCAAACCACTTGGAGGTGGTTCAAATGATCAAATGTAAGTTAAAAAGACTGTGTTTTTACTATTTAACCCATTCTGTACTAGGGACTTTTGACAGTGTGAAAAAGGATGTGGGGTTTTCTGTGTCAAATCAGCATTCACAGCATGCAAAGGGTTAAACAGACCATGTTCTTATCATTCTAAGGACTTCCCATAGGAATACTGTGGAAAGGAAAGAGGCAATACAAATTTGTTTGATGTTTTATTAATCCTCTTGCAAAGAAGGCAAACTGAATCTTGGCACAATCTTTTTAACAATATATTGTAACTTATGGAGTTCTAAAGAGATCATGCGCTTACTCCTAACAGCATTTTCACAAATTAGATTGAAACAAATGTATTCTTATGCTGCATATTGTGCCCATTTTTTTTTTCCTCTGGTCTGGTTGGCAAGTGAGTTTTTAAGCATTGTAGGAGCCTGGCAGTTGGTCTTAAACAACCTTTGTTAAAGTTTCAGTTACAGTTGCATGATCACCAATTTTCTTGTATGGTTGAAAACGGGAGTCCAAGAGGACTTCGACTGGCCAAGTCCATGGTGTGTAGCCCCCTCAATGTTTGCATTCTTTTAGCTGCTGGACCCTATGTAGCGTTAACATTACTCGGAAGGCCCCCAGGAACCAGTAACGTCGCGCCTCAGACCCCGCCGCCCCCAATCCTGAACCCCGCCTTACCTCCTAGCGGCAGCCAGCCAACAGACAGCAAGCGTATTGTGACGTCTCCACTACCTGTAAATGTGAGTATTTGCGGGAGTTGGGTTTTTGGGGATGGTTAAGTGGGAGGGGTTAGGGGTAGCACTGTATTGTTGTACGTACAGTATGACACAGCAATTAGAACACACTAATTTTTGTCCAAACCTTTGTGGTGTTGCCTTTTGAAATCTTGTTTAGTACCGGAATCAGTTATCAGTCTCCAGACACAGACGAACATTTTATGTTCTTTACCATATCAGTGTTAATACAATTTGGACATTGTTCTTAGAACTCCCCCCAGGGTGGATTAATGTTTGATTGTTGTCTTTTGAGAGACTTTTGAAAATTGTGGCTTACTTTTCGTAAAGAATTGGCCAGTGGTATGAAGTGTAGTGCAAGTAAAATTTTTGTAGCCCGAGTGGCAAATCAGGTGTCGTTTTTAATCTTTCCGTTACATATTTATGCGAATGTACATTGTTTAGGATGGATTAGATGCTATCCACTGAAAAAGAAGTCATTGGCAATACCTCAATATTGCCCCATTGACTGCCTTCATGGCAACCATGCAAAGGCTTTTGATCAATCATCTAACATCTAAATCACTGCAGCGATCATTCATTTTTCCTGCATGAGATTTGATATAAAGTCATACATGTACCTCCGCAAGTCCAAACGGTTTGCCATCATTTCGTCTTTCACACACTCGTATTACAAGTTTCCTTTGAAGTGCTTGCCCCATTTTTTCGTGTAAGCCATCGTTATTCAGTGTAAACATTCGGTTTCAGTTCCAATTTGTGTTCATATCAATAGATGATGTAAACAAGTCAAACATTAATTGCGTCTCTAGTATACTGATGCCTGTACCTACTTTTATGCAGAGAGTTATCATTTTTCAATCGGAAAGCTTATCCGCCGTGTCTTGCCAGATGTAGCAAGAACTAACGCGGGCAAAACTGGATTCCAAGTATCTAAATCTGGGAGAGAAAGAGAATTCAGACAGGTCTCCACTTGGTTGGGGGGGGGGGGTGGGACAAATCCACTCCTTTCAAAAGGGTAGTAAAGCAACTTTCTCCTTACATTGCTGGCGTTTTTATGTGGAATTGTTATCGCTAGATCAGGCAAGTCTTGGACGAATCACAAGTCAGCTTCCGGGTTACTCTGGATGACATAAGTGAAAAAAAATTGGAATGAAATTTTGAAGGATTTAGGGAAATAATACTACAAATCTCCAAGGGCACAGAATAGAGTGCATGTACACCCAAGACCTAGATTCAAAATTTATCGTTTTTTGTGATTGACGTTCATAATCATCATTGCATGCATACCAGCTCCTCCTGTTTCAATATCAGTGACATCTACCCATTAGCTCATTACATAGTCAGGTATGAAACATACAGGTGCATTTCACATGCTTTAACCAATCAGAAGTCACCGTCTAGGACACGTGTGCAGTGGAAGGGGGTGGAGGGAAGGGGAGGGAAGGGAAAAATATCTCACAATACCACTGACATGTTGGGTTACTACCGCTAATTGTATCCTCTCTATGTAGTAAACATTTTGCAAATGCTAGGTATGTTGCATGGTCAAGAAATTCATATATTATATATATGTGAAAATACAGCCAAGTGTGTTCCTGCTAATAGTCCATTCAAATATGTAAAATACTTATGGCTTTATTTCACTGTTGTGTTTAGGCTCTGGATATTCATGGGGTTACGATTCAATGCAGTCAGTAAAATATTGGTTTCATACTGTGATCAAGTTATGAAGTAGGTCACATATAAATGTGTGATTATGCTTGAGTTGTTTTCATTAAAAAATAGCCCCTATTTCTGTTCCGTCTGTGAAATTATGAAACTACTTTTAAATGAGAAATAAGCCAAAAAGGGTAGTGTAACTCAATTTAGCAATAGCTTGTGGGCTTTTATTTCATTGATTACATCTAGAGTAATTATGGTTAGGGCTTTTGTATCATCGAAGGATAGGTGTTGTTTGAATGATTAAACTGGAACTGCATCACTTGTTGTAAACCAACCGCTCTTGACATCGCATCTGAACATTCCTCCGCCCCCCTGAAGCAGCCGTCCCCCAAGGGCGTGTTTCAATTCTTCCGCAAGCAGTACAACATTCAGCAACACGAGGTCAGTGCCAGTTTGTCGACGGAAATTTGCGGCTGCCCTCTCTGCTCTTCCTCTTCCATCTCCTCTGGGCTAGTGGGCCGATACGCGCCGCTCTGCCCCGCTACTACGGCGGGGCCCGCACTACCGGAACCCTGTCACGCACTCGCTCCCTGGAACGCACAGGTTACATTTCACCTTCATCCTCCTCCTCCTCCTTCTCTTCATCATCCTCGTCTGCCACCTTCTCTTCCTTCATCACCTCCTCCCTCCTCTCCCCTCTTCTTCCTTACTTCTTCCTCCCCTTCCTCTCCCCTCCTCTTTTTCTTCCTCCACCTCATCCTCATCCTCATCCTCATCACCATCATCATCATCATCACCATCATCATCACCACCATCATCACCATTATTACCACCATCACCACCATCACCACCATCACCATCATTACCATCATCACTATCACCACTATCACCATCACCATCACCATCACCATCACCATCACCATCACCACCATCACCGTCACCATCATCATCATTATCTTTCCTTACACCCATCCCATCCCACATTGCTTCCTCTCCTCCCCCATCATCACACCCTTACAAATCTTTCCATTACACCTTCCTCCCTGTCACTCACATTCCTTGCAAATCTGAAACTACAAACCGATGACTTAAACTTCATTCATACATATCCTCAATCCCCATAGACTCCCTCACTTCTTTCCTTTATTTCTTCATTCACTCGCTTATTCCTTCCTTCATTTCTTCATTCATTCTTATACCTTTCTGCATCAGTCGATTTCTTGTATTGAATAACCTCTGTATCAAAATAACCTCTGTATCACATTATTTCTGCATAGAATCTAAGTATAAAAATATTCGCTTATGGCTTGAACATCACCCTTGCCTTCTGGAGCTATCTCTCTTACCTGCGTGCAATTTCTTTCCTCACTTTTGCGACGCTGCTCCGTCTAATTTTCACGTAAATCTCCAGTGCTCTCTCTTATCGGTTCATTCTATGGCTTCCTCACTCTTCCCTTCGATATGTATTTCTGTCATCACGTCCCCTGTCTCCTTTCCCTTAGTCCCATCCCATACGTCATCGTGTATGTTTTCATACCTTGCGTTCGTGCCTCTTCTTTCCTCCCCACCCCAACCATCCCCCCCCCCCCCCTTCGACATCTGCACACCTATCATCACCTGTGCATGGTTCCAGCCCTCCTGCTCTGCTCAAACTTGCCGCAACGCGCGAGAGCAAAATTTAGATCACGCAGCACAATATATTTAACCTGCCGCTCTGCTTCGACTAATCCCCTGTCTAGTCTTACTGAGGATTTTTTTTTTCCCTCTCTCATCCTAATCACCCTTTAAAAACAGAAGGTATAGATGACTTTTTGTTTTTATAAGCTAGACTGCTCTGCTCTTACACCAACACACATCCGCATTTGCATTCCCAGCACTCATGCTTGAAAAAGAGAAAGGACAAAAGTTTGTTACACTGCTTAGGAATAGATTTTGTAGTCAAGCTCAGTTTCTCACAAAGGAAATTTGAGAATGAATCCAGGGACAGTCGCTGGGGTGACAAGACCTTGTATCTGCAATTTTGGTGAAAATGACTTTTTTGGATTAATGGTCAAATGATGGGTTAAGTGATGTCCTGTCCAACTCCCAACTGTCTTACTCCATAAATGAAGCCACCACGGCTTGTCAAAGGAAAGGCTATCCCATTCGCCACAGTGCTTTGGCCGCCATGTTATTTGGCTCTCCTGAACATATGACATTTTGTAGATACGAGGTCTTGTCGCCCCAGTGACGATTATTGTTCTTCCACTTTCTGAGTGATAATGGAAACCATCGTGAAGTATATTTGACTGTTCAACCGCCGTTTTGAGAGTCACCTATGTAAACACATAGGAATATAATCCGTGTCATCTATTATGTTTGATGCTAGTGGCATCAATGTATTTGCGGTAGAAATATGATTCTCTTCTTTGAGTACCTGTGAGAGTAGGAAGGGGGGGGGGAACTTTGTCACTATCACACTCACAGAATGCTGGATCTTGTGAAAGTGGGCGGGGCATGCTTTTCCAAGGCAATGGGATATTAAAAGTACATACAGTAGTGCCTTGATCCAGCTCCATAGATCCAGGTTTGCGCTGTCAGCACTAACACTGCAGCATGATGCATCTTGCGCCTCTTTCAAGAGCCTGGAATACAGAATCTCACGCGATGCCTCACGCAATGCATGCACTGTAATCTGCAGGGAGGCTAGTGGTAGAACATCATACGTAGCAACTATCACTGTCATTGTAGTAAGTCAGACTATCACTCCATCCATATCCTGCAACTTTCGTGCAGAGGGTCCATGCAAAATAGCCTTAACTGTCAGTATGCTACTGTGAAGGAAAAGAGCATATAATTATAGTTTTAGTCGCATTTCATTGCTCATTATGTACACTGTAATAAGCAAGTATATTCAGTATTTTCTTCTCTTTTTTCCTGGGGGAATTGTCGGGGGGGGGGGGGGGGGAGGGGGATATGGAAGGGGGATATGGAAGGGAGATTGTACCCGGTGATACAAGATCAGGAAATGAGTGTCAAGATGGGCCCAGGCTGGGTCCACAGTCCCCAGTTGCTCACATGTGCCCGTCCATGTGATCGCAGCGGTGAACTGACTCTGACAGGCCTATTTCGGGGGAATCCCCTCAGAGTACTACCCGATCTGGCTTTTGTTGACAGTTGCACAATGCAAACAATAGAGAACAAGAGACGGAAAAATTGTGGTGAATCTCAGAATTATGTGGTTATGGAGGGGGGGGGGGGGGCGGATGTCTCAAAATAGCAGATTGTAGACGTCTCTGTCTGCTGTCTCAATACGTTGGCTGTTCAGGAAGCACGGCACCCCATTTACTGTATATGCCATATATTTCGTGAGTCTAAATTTTCGCGAATCGGGAATTCCTGACGGTTTCGCGAGTGGTTAGATTCGCGATCATGGAGTCCTGTACTGTAATGGAGAAGAGTACATGCGTACGTCACATTTATAGCGTGATCAGAGTCAATATTTTCAGGTGTCTTTAAGTTCACGAGTGGCACCTGACTCGCAAAATTCGCGAAACTAAAAACCTCGTGAAATATTTGGCGTATACAGTAATACCCACCCGTCTGTAGTGGATCGAGAGACAAATCAAACCTATTTGGGGAAGTCTGTTTCACCCCCACAGACTCCTGAATTTGGCCAGCTTCTCTTAGAAGTGAGGCCAAGAAAATGGATAAGTTTTGAGTGCTGGGGAAAATGGCGAAACAACTGCTCACGTATAGTTGCAGGTTTAGGCTGTCTCATTAATCAGTCTCAATATCACTTTCTTTCTCCCTCTCTCTCTTTCTCTCTTGTAGTCTCATCTGCTGTTGTTTTTTTTTTCTGTCCCGCTTGATTTTAAAGGGACGATCAGACTGGAGAGTAAATTAGTAGTTTAGTAAATTAGCAGAGATGTAAAATACAGTCAAGAGATTTGCCAAATAATTGTAACAGTCACCTCGAAGAAAATAATCTCTCAGCTCTGATGAAGTTTGCATTTAGAGGGGGCGGGGTCGTAGCACAAAGCAAGTTATAAAAGAGAAGAAAACAGATCAGTAACATGTTGTAAATTGATCAGTTTTGACATCTGAATAAGAATGTTTCAGCTGCACCTAGGCCGCATGAGAGTCATTGTGTGTATTATGCTTCAAGTAGAAAGAAAGGAGAACTTCAGAAAAGTTTTGGGCTTAAACGCTAGGCGGAAAATGGGTAGTTGGGACTTAACGTGATGTTACTCCCTGGCCTAAATTCATTGGGTCCCCCCCCCCCCCCCATCAAACAATTACTGCACAGATGAACCAAAAGGAAATACTCAACATGGAGGCAAGTCTGATCTCTTGAGATGGCAAAATTTTCCCTCGAAGAGTCAAAACAAACAAATCTTTCCTGTTTCCCAAGAAAACTGACATACAATATTCGACACTTGCGGAAATTGGCTGGTATTTTTATCTCGCTACCAATATCCTGACTTCTAAAGTTATTCCACAAATTCTGGTTTCAGGTGACTTCGATCAGTGTACCAGGACTTTTCTCTTTTATGGTTCAGAACAGATAAAAACATGAGACCACCCCACCCTCTCCCCTGATTTTGTGCCAGAATCTTGTCATAGAACTTGCCCTCTAGTTGTGTACATGTATGTACATTCCGTTGAGTTGCCTTGTGAAAAATTGTATTGAGTTAGAAATGAAAATAAAAACAAACAAAAAACAGTTAATAGCTTTCAGGGGGATATATTTTCATTTGTGGCAGAGCAACTTGCACATATGGTTTGATATGTAACTTCTAATGCAGGTCGGGTCAGAATATATATTTTTTATGTGCACTGAAACAAACAGCATGCTGTAACGATGCACAGTCACTAAATATTCTTTGTCCAGCCTGCATGTCTCTTGTACTGCAATGCTAATGCTGATATTGAATTCAATACTGCTTAAAGGGGTGATGTATGGACATGAGATACTGTATCTATAGTAACATTTATCACATGTTCCTCCTTTGCCCCACATTACGATCAGGCAAAACTGGCAATTTACTATAAACGCTTTTAGCACTAGGAACTTTGGACAGTGTGTACAATGCTATGGGGTTTTCTGTGCCAATCAGCACTCAAAACACACAGTGGGTTAACAAGCGTGACATTTGAGTTTTGGTTTCCCTTTGGCAAGCAATGAGGTGATTTGATGTAAGCCCGCGTCAATTCCTTGGCACTGAAATCATACATGCATCCGTGAGAACTCTTTACGAAAAAAAAAAAAAAACACCCTACCCCAACTGTAAGAAACCCTTAAGGTTTGTCAGCTATGACTTTTAGTGGTTTCAGAGACATAAAAATAACTTTGTCGGTTATTGAACTCATATAAGATGGTGTTTGAATGTGTAGAATGACAGTGTCTTCGACACTAATGATGAGTCTCCTTTTATACTGACCACTATCTGCAAAAGACTTTCCATACAACAGTCTATCACCAAATCTGTACCCTGCTAGTCGAACATGTGGCTCTCAATACAGTTCAAGGGAAAACATAGTTCTCATATGCCTGCAAAATTGTCAATTTTTGCTCTAAAATGGACATATATGCATAAGAAATGAATGAAATGGATGCTGTAGTTACACAATTTCAGGTTTCCAAAATGCGAAATATTATCAAAAAAAAAAAAAAAAGTTTGTCAGGAGCATTACAATTTCGGAGCATGCCCGATCGTGGTTGCTATGCAAATTTTTATAATCAGGTATTGATAATCGATTATCGATAATCAACAAATCAGGCCAAAGCAGTCTCCACAGATCATCAGCAGTAGAATGAATCGTATGCAGCTCATTGGAAAATATGATTGCTAGAGAACAATCTATCATCATGTGACGTTCTACCTATCTGCCTGCTACTGAATGGGTTGGGCACCTCAGGAATAAAAGTCGTGTGCTACGATCAAATTAATCTTACACCTTTGATCTCAAAATATTCCAAATCAGCTCAATATCTTGGCATATAATCATGTCCGTCAGGCAAGCTTCATAAACCCTTTGATGTACAGCGCAAGCAAATTCTAAACAGTGGGAGATGAATTTTGAGCCCTTCTGAGAACCATGTTGTGGTGTTAAGGCAGCGGTATATGCATGTACAAAGTATGTATGTACACCGCGGCAGATGGGAATATGAGGTAAAGCCTAGTTCTACTTCCTCAAGTCTATTTTCGAGGTGAGACCTTTCAGACTTTGTAACGCTTGTTCCAATATTATCCAGAATCTGACGTGCAAAACGCATCATTCCAGGAGATGTACAAGTCAAGTTTGCGTTCAGACCTGCGACGAAACATAACACGATGGGTGCAAAGTTTGCCTCTAAACACATTTGCAAGCCCCCTGAGTTCTTTCTGAAGTGTGAAAGCCCTCAATGGTCATCACACAAGTATGTTGTGTTCCTCAAGAGAATGAATCGCACTCTATGCATCCACCATCATTCTAGCCTGCCATGTTAGTAAAGCCCCTTTAATTTGCAGAGAGGCAGCTGTGTCATGGAAGTTACTGTAAGTTCTTGTCATTTTTCACCTGATCCATTGCTTTGATTGGTGATTGTATCAGCACTTAAAAATCTTATAATCAGTCAGGGTTCCTTCGGGAAGAAAATGTTGCAATTACTCAAAAGACAAAAAGAAAAAGAGAGAAAAAGAGAGATATTAACCGATCAGATTTAGGGGCACTTGAGTGTTGCCGTGTTTCATCCCTCTATCTATCTGTCTTATCTACGGATAGACCAGAGTACTGCCAAAAACAGAAGCAGTAAACAATTCAACAATTGTAACAAGATTGATACCTTGGCTGGCCTTGTAACCGGTAAATTGAAGACTGATTTCAGTAACTACTCAACAGCTAGTTTAGCCAGTAAAAGTAATGAATATTGTCATTCCCCCCCCCCCCCCCCCCCCACGTCCCGTCAGTTTGCTTGCTAGAAATACAGCATAGTCTGTGATATTCTCAGTTGAAGTGTTCTTAAAGTTTAAACCTTGCCATTTCTGAAAGTTTTGACCTGGAAAAAAAATGAATGAGAGAGGTCTTGTGAGCTATCTAGATTAAACTAGGTCAAGGTCAAAGGTAAACAAACTTTGGAAGTAAAGTTCAGTTCATTCTACCAGGATGTCTTTGAGTTTTGATACTAGTCTTGTTTCAATACACATATGATAATTTATAGAGCAGCATGAGATCTGTTTTTTGACTGAGTAATTGTATGCATGGTCATGCATGTGTGACACTTGCCCGAGTATATTCTGGACTAGTCTTCAACCGGTCAAAGTTCAGGAATTCACTAAGTCACACTCATCCACTTTTTAAAGAAAGATAGACTTTAATGCAACTGCCGACCTAGAGAAACAGTAGAATTTGATTCTACAAACAGAACATCTCCATCCGATCAGTTTACTGCTATTGCACAGTGACCGAATTCAAAATTACTGCAAAATATGCGTACACGTAGTTGATGTTGCAGTGACAGTGCACTTCAAGTCATTCCTTGAAATTTGGATCAAATCTGGCTGGGATCAAATTTGGCTGGGATCAAATTTGGGGAATTTGGCTGGGATCAAATTTGGCAGAGATCAAAAGCAGCTGAAAGAGGAGGAGATCAGACAGCTGTAATTCTATCCATCAAGTCAGGGGAGGAACTAATTAAAAAAAAAACAAAAAAACAGCAACAACAAAATGAAAACCACTAAAATAGAAACATCGATATGAGACTGCAACAGAGACTATGTTGTTCTGTATTTCCCTCTTGGTAGTGTAGTGCTATACAATTATTTTAACTCCCTTTCTCTCTCACTATGTTTCTCTTCTCATTTTTTTTTTTTTTTTTTGGTCGTAATAATTGGTATTGGCGTTAACGCTTCATTTGTATGACGTTTGGGTAAAGGCACACCTTAGTAGCTGGTGCTATTTTTGTCACTTTAAAAAAAAAAGAAGAAAAACAGAAGCCCAAAACACAGTTTCTCATGGCCCCTCTATTGCAAGTTAGATAGTAGCAGGTGTGTGTTATTGGAACAGCTGGAAGAGTATCAATTAATTAAAGGGAAAACAGTGTCTGCAAGAGAGGACTAGAAGCCTCCTACTTCACGGGGGCCGTCCGTAGTGCCAGGATAAAAGCATGATATTAGACCACAAAAGGGGGAGCATTTTGGTTGAATTGGTGAGGCAACAATGCCAAAAGACACTGGAGGCGTCACGAGGAAACGACGCATGTCGGACTGCGGTTTTTCTGAACTTAGGGTGAGAGTTTGCCGTGATGATTTGCGATGAGTATGCTCCTTTGCAAAAAAAATTCTAATTTTTTCTTTGTGTGACTGCTACTCCTACATGCTGTAGCCATACACAAAATGCACCTCTAGGCGGACAAGCTGTCGTAGATGTCGTAAACCGTAGATGCATGCAGCAGACCGTTGAGTCATTTGCGCACGCACATTTATGATGGCAAAAATCATGTGACATTTCTCTAGTGCCATAACGATGCAACATTTCATTGCAGTGTAAACAGGCACGTCAGGCAAAAAATTTTGCAAATCTTGATAATATGAAATAGTGAGGCTCAATGGCATATATTGTATATTCCGAATATACATGTTATAGATGTGTGGGAATGTGCCCTGCAGATTGGGGTCATCTGTGATATCTTAAATGAAAAAATATAAATCACATCTAAAGTCCATGATTTTATGGTGTAGGTGTATATATCTGTACATTTTGTTTAGTCATAAATATCATGAATATATTCATTTCATAGACCTGTATGCTTATTGATTTTTCTAGGACATCATTGTTCGCGAAATAGGATTTGGCAACACAATTGCTGAAGGCATGACAACACAAAATACATGTATGAACATTTACAATATTAGCTTCTCGCTGGATAAAACAAACGTTATATGAACAGTTTGGTGCAGACATTCTATAATTTAGCACTTTACTGTGGTTTGCCGCTGTTCACAGTATTTCATAGCTACATTCTGGCACTATCGTGCAGAATTCTTGATGACACAACTTTTGCCCGCTATAATGTCGACCCTGATCAGATGATGTAGCAGTCGGAGAACAGGAAGCAGGAAAAATTCATACGTCACCTTTGAAGGCTTTTCCACTCCATATGATATCATTATGCTCTGAGGTCTTGAAAAATTTATGACTACAGTCCATCCAATAACCTCTATGTGTCATACTTTATATGAATGCATGTTAAAAAAAAAATACACACACCCACAAAAAGAAACACAAAAGCAAAACAAGGCGGATGTGACAATTTATTTATTTTTTGTTGTTGTACAGATTTGTTTTTCATATCAAGCATGATGTTCTTTTTTTTTTCTTTTTTTTTGACTCTGTTGTACAAGTTTAAGTGCAGATTTTGTTTCTTTGTCTTTATTGTTATCTTTCTTAGCCCATCAAGCCCGGGGCATTTTGCTGCAGAAATTATTTTCATTTCCTGATCAAATTGGCAATGCAGAATTTTATCGTAGACCCTGTATTTTGCAAAGATAGGATGGAACAGATTAGATTCATTAAATCTGTACAAAGTCTGGAGTAAAAAACAGAATAAGAAAAATTTGCTGATATAAAAAACGATAATTTTGATCTTCCAAAGTGTGTTCCGAATTAATTTGAGAGGCAGTTATAGATGAAAGAATTCAGAAGTTTTGAAAATTCTGGGACCGTTACAAAAGATTATACATGAGCAACAAAGGCCTCTGATTTTAGAGAATTTTCTGCTCTAACTATTGAAATACTAGTAGAACATTGAGATCTCTCGTGAGGGTCCATGTTAGAACTAAACAATCAAAATGCACCCCTTTCACGCTTACAACTTACAAACAATGCCTGTACTATGTACGCTCACTAATTAATAGCTGACGCTGTCTTATAAATGCAAGAAAAAAAATTGAAAGCAAAATTATAAAAAGTAATGATAGATTTAATAGGTAGAAATTAATGATAGATAGATCATGATACGCTTTTGTGTATTAATTTGTGTTGTGATAAGTTGATTTTTATAGACCAGTTCGTAATTCCACTTTGCGCATGAGCAGAAAAAGGTCATTAGTACCAACAGGCATTTTGGTTTGTAAATTCACTGAGATAAGCATCTGTGATGCGATGATTATTCATGCGATCCTTGTCTAAATGGTGCTTGCCAGTACATTCACCTGACAGCAAGAATGGTATTTTGCAATATAAAAGGAAATAGGCTGTTATTGCATTCAGTACAAAACAATGAAATGAATGCCTGTTGAATTGTCAACTGATGGAGTTTTCTGATCACCTGCTCTAAAAGCAAGCTCTTTGTTTGTTTTAACATGAATTCCATAAATTGTTACGTCGGTAAGCTTATGCATTATGCCGCTTTGAAAACAAGTGACGTGCCTAACCAACTGAGAAAAAAGAAAGGTCATTTGTACCAATGTGTACATGAGCTAATTACGAACTGGCTTTTTTGTTTTAACATGAAGAGTGGACTTGTTTTAATGACATTAGCTTGCTTTTGTGTGTAGTCTAGCCTAGTTTTGTGTACAATGTCGACTCTATTCAATGCTGTAGTAGTCAAAACATGTCTTTTATAGTTATACAACCTGTATTTTTTTTTTAGCAGTAACTTCTCCATAGTTGACCACTAGCAATAGTGACCACTGAAAACATGGAGTCTTGACCCAAAACTGGACAGCCTGTTTATTTTGGCCACCTGTTTAAGAGTGGTCACCTGTGTTTCTCATCGTCCATGTATGAGGGTTTGGAAATAAAAACAGAAGGTAGATGCAGTGAGTGTTTATGCTGCATATGGGAGGGACTACATGCAATTAACAGCAGTATCTGCCTTGGGCAGGTTGAATAATTTATATTTCAGAGTCGGTGTCAGATTTTCGTATGCTACACTTGAGGTAAACGTACATGTATGTGATGAAAACAGGACAGTTTAGAGGAGTACACTGACTGGCCACCCAGCCAGCCCCAGTGTAGTCTATAGCTGGTTTTGGAAGCTTGGTGCTATTTTATTCTTTTCTTCTTTTTTTTTTTCATTTGTGGAGAGAGATTACACCAGTCTCCATGAGCTCAAAAAAGTTTGGCAAAGTTTTCTGATTGTTCCAGAACTGTACAGATAGTCTTTCACGATTTGATATATCGCATCTTTGCCAAGTAGAGATTAGAAACGCAAGATCGTACCTGAAATGGAATTAGCTAGATGTAACGGGAGTGCACTCGCTCGCATGTTGGTCCTGACAAGGGGGGTATTAGAGAAAGTGCACTGCCCGTGAAATTAGCACATAGCTTTGTCTGATCATATGACATTTATGAGCGATACCTCTGTAGTCAGTAATAGCCCAGTGCTGAAGTCTCTGTCTTGAATTGGGGGTAAGGGTAGAGGGAGGGGCGTTAGAGAAGGGGAAAAAGGGGGGAAACTTGCCAAGTTTCTGGCAATTTTGGCATCTCCTTGTTTTTAATGACCCCCCCCCCCCCCCCCCCCATCCTTCAGATAATATCAAATCACTTGTTAACTCAGGGGGATGTTTGGATGGGAGACGTGTTTATTGTCACTTATTGTCAGGGTTCCTAGCTGAATGGATGTAGCCTCAGTGTTTTGACATTCCTGTCAACTCTCGTCACATTTTGATCAGAGCGTTTCGCCGCAAAAAGGTCTTGCCCCGTTATTGTTTCAAAACAACTACCATTTCTCTCTCCTGTGCGTCTCTGTGTGTGTGTGTGTGTTTTCGATAATGTGTACAATAGCCGACGCAAGATGCCCAGGTCAAGTCGGAACGTCTGAACACCTTCAAGCGTATGCTGGATCAAGAGAGAACATTACTAGACGTGAGTATCAAAGCAGATAAGAGCCTTGAGATGAGACTAAGCTACACTGGTTTGCTAGATTTTTCAAGGGGATTAGTAATCAAATATGTTTGCTGTGAAGATTTATTTATTCATTTTATTATCATTTTTTATTTTGTTTAATGTGTGGGAGTTTGAGGGTTAGGCAGAGAGTCTAAATTAGATAATTATCGTCACACTGTCATTGAAATATTGCAAACTTTTCTAGTAAAATTAATGATTTTTTTTTTTTTTTTTTTTTTTAGTATGTGTGACCTATTTCTATTTCCCAATGTACATCAGGGAAAATGCAATGTAATATTCAGATGGTTAAATAAGCCATTACCAAGAAAAATTGGACTGATATTTCATATTTCACATTCTGTGTATTTCGTATAAGTTTCGGTGCAACAGGACACTATTTTTTTTTTTTTTTTGGCAAGTGAATCACATAACTCGTGCTGACAGTTTTGCACATATTTTTACTTTGATATTAGTAACTGATCTAAGCAAATCATTTTTTTTTTTCATATAGTATAGTGTAGTATTCATTCTTGGAATTAATGCCATATTTTCTAACATGAATGATTAGATATGAGAAATATAGATATGTGTGTTATAATTTTGTCAGTGCTTTCTTATTCTTTTTTTAATCATAGTATGCATGTTGAGTGTAATGTTAAATTTACATGTAAAGGTTGTCTCAAAGGGAATGGTACTATATTGAATTATAAAGAAGAACAAAGTAATGTGTGTCAATTGACGCAAATAGATACAAGTATGATTTTTGTCATATTTATTATTCTTTGTGCTGTGTTTGAAGCAGTATCACTGATTATTTTCCGTTAATATATATCGAGTGCT
Source organism: Diadema antillarum (assembly GCF_040938485.1). NCBI lineage: Eukaryota > Metazoa > Echinodermata > Echinoidea > Diadematoida > Diadematidae > Diadema > Diadema antillarum. The sequence goes on from NW_027271609.1 coordinate 623,171, forward strand.
AAAGGAATGCTGTGTATACCCATATGTTATCAAGCCTTACCAGAGATTTATGTTGCAAGGTAATTGTGTTGTGAGAATATATTCAAATCACAACCAGAAGGACGTTACTTGAGCACTGAGTCTGCAGTTAATGCCCTTTTGCTCCTTAAGTGCTTGCTCCTCAATGTAAAATGATTGTGATATATACTGTATATATATTTTTTTTCTGTTACATACATTTAATGTTTGACATGTCTCTCATGGATTTTTTGTTTGTTTTGTTTGTTTGTTTTTTTTGCAATTTTTTTTTCTTCCTTGAAAACTATGTTTCCCAGTGGTGTGAGCAAAGCCGTTGGCTCAATGGTTCTGTTTTCAGTACCAAGCCTGCAAAAATTTTAGTTGACATCATTCCTGTGCAGGAATCCTGGCATTTTTTTTTAACTTTTTTTTTTTGATACTTTTTTTGTATACTTTTTCTCCCCTTGCAGTAAACTTGGTGTGTGTAGCCCCCATCAAGTTCTATTTCTTTCTCTCTCTCTCTCTTTTCTGGAAAGAAGACCAAGAGTATTCTGTGGTTTATTAGTTCTATGTTCTTTAGATCCCCAAATACCTAATGTCTGTATTACACAATGTTTTCTATTCCAGCCGTGGATTGACTTATTATTGAGCTGCTTTTATATAAATATTTCTGTTTTTGCTTTTGTTTTGTTTTTGTCATTTCCTTTGCATCATCTATAATAGCCACGATGTTGCTGTGAATATCAATTTGTGTTTTGGATGCTATTTTTGTCCCCACCTGTGTTGAGTGTGAATTTCATTTTACGCTGCCACACTTAAAGAGTCTTTGGAATCTTACTTAAAAGTTTGCGTGATTATAAGCAAGCCTATCAAGGGACAGTCATTGTAATGTCGCCTCAGAATGACAACCTGTTGAGGATAGAGTGCCTTGCATGAGGACAGGGCTGTTGCTGTCAAGGGGACTTGAACCAGAGACCTTTTGGTTGAGAGTCTTTGGTATTAACCACTGAGCCACAATGTCTCTTCTGCTATGATTGTACTCCTTCTTTGGAGGATCCTTGGAATATCAGGGTGGTGGTCGTTTGATGTGGAAGTCGATGAGCAGCTCGTTCCGTAAGGTTGGTGGTTCGAATCCCTTAATGAGCTGAGGCAAATAATTGCAGACGTGGGAATATCCCCGCATAGCAAACAGTGGAGGGTTCATGTTCCCATTTTTTTTTTCTTTTTACCATTGATGTAGGATCAGGATCATTAAGCATCAGTATGGATGCCACTTTATAGATATTAGAGTTCTCTAGAAACATCCAAAAGTTGTATTTACTTGTGACAGTTTCTACGACGGGCTGTTATCTTTCTCAAATGATGGCTAATCGACTTGCCGATTAGCCATCGTTTGAGTCTAGAGAACTCTTTATCTGTATTTATCAGCCATCCTTATGAACTTATTTTGCAATGGATGCCACTTAATTTGCAACATTTGAATCTTAGAAGATGGGTGGAATTATATTATTGTTGAGGGCATACATGTCTCACAAGTTTTTTATTCCCCCCCCCCCCTAAAAAAAAGAATTAGCAAAGAAAACTGAAAGGTCATTAATTCCACATATTGCAAGCAAAGTGCTACCAGGTCACTTGCACAATATGATACCTTATGAAATTCTTGGCAATTTATCATCCCTCTGCGAATACCATGCGATATCTTTTTAGTAGATATCAGTTTTTATGTACAGGAACAAAGTGCTGGAAGAGATGGTTTACCAGCTTGTCTGATAGCTCTGTCTATGGATGTCGCTTTGAATGTTTGGGTGTGTATACGCTGAATGCAGGGAAGTTGTATTGTAGAATGGTTGTGGCGGGGGGGGGGGGGAGGTGGTGATATTTGTTATTAATGAACTCCGGTTTGAACCTTCGTCGAATTGTGCTGGTATGATTGTCTTACCGTTGTTTGGGGGTGGGCAGCTGGGGACTGTACGTTGTATGTGAGACTCGTTTTTATACACAACAAACAAAAAGTTGTGGCTGCCCTACTGGGCCGGCTGACTGCACGGCTGGCCGGTAGAGAGATGAAGGGTTTGATGGGGAGCGTTGAAAGACACGTCTCTCGCAGACAGACCGCACAGCTGTTCGTCCAGCCAGTTTTGGAGGGACTGATGACCTTCACGATCAACAGGGTTTTCAGGGTCTCTGAATTTTATGTCTCGTGAAATCGGTCTGCGCTGTCACAGTGAAATGGCCATGTAAGATATTCACTCTGCATCAAATGTGGATTTTCTCATGTCTTAGAACAGACTCCAGCCACTTTAATGTTTGGTTAATTTGATGTTGTTTTGTTTCTGCTCCTGTTGTGTGATGGTACAAGCTCAAATAAAGTCTTTTCAGCAGTAAAAGTAACATTTGTTTGATATATTCAAATTGGGAGGTAAGGAATATCTCACAAACCTGGTTACAAGGTGCATGTGTTTCAAAATATTCCAACAAAACATGGAATGTAAGACTGTGTGTCTATTTCTCGTAAGTTATTTGTTCAAAAACAGTCAGCAAATCTTGGTCTTGACATATTTTTTTTTTTTGTCCTGGAACAATTCTTTTTACCCACCAACATGTGATGTAAGATACTTGATATGATTGTAAAAGGGATAAAGAAGCCCCAAACCTGGCCTGTGTACATTTGTATGTTTTGCAATGGTCTTCACTATCTGCAGTCTTACTGTACACTGTAGGTACAACTATAAGTCAAAGCAGTGAAATATATAACGGGCTGTATGTATGGCTCTATAATGTGTATCATATCTCGATGCAGGAATTCAAACCCGCAACAGAAACTCGCTCTGTCAGGTAATTGTTTGTGATGAAGGATTGCAAATTATTTCCTCCGTGAAGCCCTACTTCTACGAGACTGGTAATGGAAATAAGTTGACCGTAGTTTAGATTTCAACCTCACAAGTAAAGGAGAGGAGCATCAGACATAAAGAGTTGCTAAATTTGATTAATCGCATCTACGGTAATTATCTCTGTACTGAGGAGCCAAGGTTGTTTATATTAACTCTTAGTGTCCCTGGTTGCAAATGATTTTTAATGCTATGAGATTTAACCCTAAACCTCTCAGTAGTGCGGTGGAGCCCCATAGGTGTACTGTGCAATACATTTCAGTCCTGTATGCAATAGATATGATGGAGTTGGTTTATTAACACTTGGAATGTATCCATCATGTGATTATAATCATGTGACTGAATTATGTGATTATATCATGTGATTATATAATGTGATTAGATGTGGATACACATAACCAGGGCTGCTACTGTATCTCCCGATTCTTCAGAGGCTCCTGAGAAAAAAATAAAGTACCTCTTCATGTCTGCATGAAAAGAAAATGAAAGCTTCCTAATATAGGAATGATCGTTGCCCACTTATGATGCATGCGACACACAAGTATCTCCTCAATGGCTTTTGGGGACGTTCCCAATTTTGGTGCATGGAATATCGGCAGCCCTGGTTAGACGTGTTGAGTTATGGCAAGAGGAGAATTATTGAGTACATCATTGCATATAAAAATCGTCAAGATATTTAATCAGTGTTATGAAAGGTACGTCTTGTAGCATGTCACATGACATCAATATATGTCGCCAGGCGTGCAATATGGGTATTGGCATAGCACATTTTCATGGCAGAAAAGTGAACAACTTTTGCACATTTTTAATTGTTGCATGTTTGGAGTAAATTTATGCAGATTATAGAATCATGCCTCAATTAAATTTTGAAGTTTTGCCACCTTGTGTAGTAATATCGATTTTCGTTTTAAAAAAAGGACAAACAAGCAAGTAAGAAATTACTTTGGGGATAAAAGAAGTATGTCTGTGTGTACTTAATAGTAGTAATAGTTGTAGTAGTAGTAGTAGTAATAGTAAAGATAATAATAATAATAAAAATGATAATAAAAGTTAGTTTGTATATAGCGCATTTCACACTTGTTAAGTATCTCAATGCGCTTTACAGACTATTATTACCCCTGTCACTGGATACAATATTTCTAACCAGCACTAACAGTGCTCATTCTCCACTCCCTGGGGAGCATTCCAGCCAGTCGCAGCCATTTTACAGACGCGCACGTGCTGATCAACTGACATAAACTTTCTCATCCTATCCGGGTACCATTTCTACTCCTAGATGGAGAGCAGTAATGTGGATAAAGCGCCTTTGCTGAAGGGCAAACATGTCGGGCTTCGCACGGGCTCGAACCCATGAACCCATACCACGCTCTGATGTCATTCAGAGACGAGCGCTCTTATCCACTCAGCCATATAGACTCAATGACATGCAGGAAGTTGTAGTAGCAGCCAAAGTGTGAGCTTGTAATCCGACCCTACTCATCTGAGGACAGGGACTCGGCTTAAAAAACAGAAAAAGAAAAAGAGAAAAAAAAATGTTGAGGGAGATTGACACCCATGTCGTACGCATTTCCTCCTTAAAGCGAGGGCTCAGGTTTGTTGGAAATTGTCAGGCGAGATGTTGCAAAAGTTTGCTCTGCTTTGTGGATAGGAGAGAGCAATCATGATATTATGTGCATTCAAGCATGTCAGGGCAATTAATAGTTCTAAATAGTTCTAAAATGTGAGTCAGGGATAGAAACAACCAATGTAAAAATGTTGATCGCTGTGATAAATTATTAGTGGAAAAATGAGCAAAGAAAATGGGATTCATCGGGATGATGGAATCCCATTTTCTTTGCTCATTTTTCCACTAATAGATTATACACATTTCTGGTCATTTTCCTCTGTTTGCAGTAGTTACAGTGTAATAAATGTTACATATGGTTAAAACACAAAAATTGAACAATAGTTTTATCAAAATTGCTTCCAGAATAAACCATCTACAGGTTTGGTTTATTGAGAAAAATAGTGATATCTCCTTATATTTTAGGCTTTATTGCAAAATTTGTGTATGGTAGAATGTTTTGTGATACAACTGACCTACACATTGTATGCATCAAATGTGATAACTTCAGAATTTTGTAAATCACTGCTCCCAATGGTATACAGTGGCTTTAAAGGGACGCAGTCCTCACGAAATTAAAAAGAATTATGTTGTTGTTGGTACCTCAAATAAACTACTTTCATCAAAAACAAACTATCAAATCACCAAATAAGCTCGTATATTTCGGTTAAAAACGTGTGACTCTGCAAATGAGCAAGTCTTGGCGGAGAGTCATATGTCATCGATGCACAACTCTTTCCAGCGGTGTTCTGCTTGTCATGCATACGCTCCCTAGTTATTTATGAATACATGTTTACCATTTATTTCTATATTAATTGTATATATAAATAAGCTTAAAATATTTTGTTTGAAATAATAAAGCCCTATATTGTCACATTTTATGAAAAAATCAGATATGATCATTTTGAACACTTAAATTGGTTTTCTGAGGCACGGCTGTCAACTTGAAAGTAGGGCATCAATGACGTTGCACCTTTTGGCAGGCTCTTACACGATCGCTTGCAGGAATTATTTTTTAAAAATCGCGTACGGAGACAATTTTTGATGTCCACGCGTATAAATTGGTGAAAGGTTATATTTTTTACTCTTCTTAATTATCAGTACAGTGAAAATCTCAGGACTGCTTCCCTTTAAGGAGAATCATTACCATTACTACAGGTGTAATGACTACTTATTTTCTCATCATTACAATTATCGTGATAAGGGATAATTACTCTCATTACCATCAACGGCATGAAGAAATATTATGTTGTTTCCCAACCTTCATATCTGCTCTACTTATGTGTGGAGCACTAATCCTTGAGCTTGTTAGCTGTGATCATATTCTAATTTCACTCTCTGTAGGAACCTGGAATTTCTGGTAAGTGGGTAATAATCCACCATCCAGCACAAAATATCATTTTTTTTTTCTCTCTCTAGCAATAATCATCTTTATATTGAGACCATACAATGACTTCAATACAAATTTTTACATTTCAGATACAGCAGTTGTACTTTCTCAGTCTTGTGTAACTACATGTAGCCAATTGCAGACAGTGTTATTGTAGTTATTGAAGGTTTTCTTCATCTAGGGCTCTTCCCCCCCCCCCCCCCCTCTCTCTGGCTCATTCCTCTAGCCGTACCATGGATTAGGTTATGTGTCTCGAACTCTGACTTTGAGTCCCTCTTCAAACATGTTGCGCACGATTCCCCGAAGCTCTATCACGATTGGGCAACCTGTGTACATCATTCGGTGGGCATTAATAGTAGCCTGTGGGCTAGTTTCACTGATGTCATTAGAATGCCCGAGGGGGGGGGGGGGGGGGGGGGAGGGGGACTGTACAGTGGAAGAATTGGCAGATTGAGGATGAAGGGGGAAAGGAGAGGAAAGGAAAGGGGTCATAGGGCTTGCAAATCGCTCTGTGGAGATCTTTCGCCCTCCAGTATGGGACCCCTTCTCATCCAACATACATGTTAAGTTTACAGGAACTGTATTCCTGAGGATTGTTGACATCTTGTTGAATGAACGGTCTGATCTGTTGCTGAAAAGGAAGACTTTGTGAGTGAGAAAAATTAGCAAATTGTCCAAACGTACAAGTATGCAGGACTATTCTGTAGTGACGCAAGGCCGATTTGTATTTCAGGATCATGGCCGGTGCTGACGAGAGTGGAATATGGCATTCATTAAACTCGAAGATGCTTGGACCAGTATCTTTAAGGTTGCAGGAAAGAGTGGTCACCTTTGACCCCTTTGGATCACAGAAATAACATTTTTGTGATTTGGTGCCATATTTTTGGTTGTGTTTTTGTTGTTACTATTCATAAATTGCGTTCAGCAAGGCAGATTAAAATAGTCTCTTTTATCGAGCATATTTTTGCGTTCTTTATACTCATTGAAGATTTTTCTAATATCTCTTAATTGCTAAATTCATAGTTAGTTCATAAAGAGACAATGCAGCTATCGAGAGATAAAAACTCCTCTATCTCTCTCATATATGACAAACTTTTATAAATCTTGTACTGATTTTGCGCATATTTAATGATATTTACCAGTACACTTATATCTTTTTCCTATTTTTTTTCCTATCTATATTTAAGATACGCAGTAAAAATCAGGGTTGCCAATTTGATCAAGAGGTGATCACTCTTGCAGCAGAATTTCCCGAGACTTTTATCGGTTGAATCTGAACACGAGAGGAAATGTGCCTCACATTCTGGCTCATGGTGATGACAGGGGAAAGTTGATTTGATTTCCCCCTTTAAACGAAGTAGGAAGTGAATTTGACTTTTTTGTATCAAGTTTGAGTGGCACCCGTTGCGAAAGCACACACCTCTGCTCCGGCCATGGCGATGGCTCAGTTTTTATGGCAGTTTCTGGTCGTCATTTGCGGCGCAAGGTCTCGCAACCACACTGGTCTCAACTACACATGCATGCACAGCAGAGTGGTGGAAAGGAGATCCTTGTAGCTGACTCGATACATGTCATCAGTGACCTCCATCTTTTGTCTTCGACTGTGAAATTGTGCAGGCTCAAAACAAAAGGCAACGAGAACAAACGAGCTTGTTAAAAAACAAAATGAACATGATACTAGTAAGCATGCAAGAGTGGTACGACCATGGAGCAATCTGGTAATGAGGCCATAGAGTGCTGGTTTCTGTGTAGAAAGGCTGCAGAAGTATTCGACACAGTTGTCAATTCAATGCCTTCCCAGTCGGACGAGGGAGAGGAATGAGACTCGGTGTTGCAATTTTTTGGCAGTGGTGTTCAGTGAGCTCAGGAGGAATTTGGGGATTTCACCTTAAAACAAAAAGAGAGAGAAAAGAATGTGACGCCTCCGATAATCAGCAGAAATTTTGCGCAGGTGAAGAGAGTTTCAATGAAATTTGCCTCTTGTGGTATTCAGCGTAGGATGTATGATTTCCATCAAATGTCCAACAGTTGACGTTACGTTTCTGGTGCTGCCTCTGTCCTTTTTCTGTTCTGGGAAATATCTGTCAGGAAATTGGCAGTTTTTGACGCAAGTGGATTCCCAGTCTTTGAGAGGAAGCTGTTGTTGTTGTTGTTGTTTTTTTTTTTGTTGTTAAAAACAAAAGGAACATGATACTAGTAAGCATGCAAGAGTGGTACGACCATGGAGCAATCTGGTAATGAGGCCATAGAGTGCTGGTTTCAGCGTAGGATGTATGATTTCCATCAAATGCGCAACTGTTGACGTTAGGTTTCTGGTGCTGCCTCTGTCCTTTTTCTGTTCATGGGAAATATCTGTCAGGAAATTGGCAGTTTTTGACGCAAGTGGATTCCCAGTCTTTGAGAGGAAGCTGTTGTTTTTTTTTTTTAGGGGGGTGGGGAAGGGGGTTGGGGGATTTCCTTTTTGTTTTATTGTTTGTTTTGTTGTCAACGTGCGGTTTAAAGCTCGGACACAGCCTGTGCCACTTACACACAGGAGATTCATGGAGTTACGACACCGCTTCCAGGGAAAAAGAAAAGGCAGGAGTCATGATGATATACACAGTTGCCCGATCACGTGGGAGTAATTTCATGGAATGGTTTGTTGGAGGAAAGCTGGTTGGTTTGCGCTGTTGAGAAATCAATTGTTCAGTGTAAGTAGTGAAATGTTTGACCCGCTCCATTTTCATCTCCCCTTCATTTTTTTAATGTGTGTGTCTTTTGAAGTAGCTGTTAGATTGGATTTTCAAAATGGAACAGTGATGTCTGGAGGCTGGCTTGCACGCTAGTGTTGTTAGAAGATTCTGCGGTTCTCTTCTGGTAGTTTTTAGTACAAGGAATTGTGGGATACGATTGTGTGGTGCAAGAACATGTTCGTTGGAGACAGAATGATATGTGGTTATTGAAATTGGCAGTTGCTATGGAAACTATCAACAGAGGCAAGTTACGCAATGAGGAAGTATACTGTGTGTGTGTGTGTGTGTGTGTGTGTGTGCATGTCTGTGTGTGTGCACAGGTATGTCTGTGTGTGTGTTTGTGACTCTGTGTCACATGTTTTAGGCAGTATACCTCGTAGTGGGGGTGTTTTATAGGAAGTTGGGTGTTCATTTTTTTTCCCCCTCTGTATTTGTCGTACAACTCTGACCATTTATGACATCAAAACAATTTTCCAACACTTCCCATCCGTGAGAGAGGCAGTGATATTTTGTGTATGACCACGTTTCAAAGGAGTGGGATGTTTGTTTGCGTAGTGGAATAGACAAACAAATAAAACCTTTGCAGCCTTCTGTCACAGCTCTCTCTATTTGGGGGGTTTGCACAAATTTGAGCAGAAAAAATTACAACTTGATCCACACCGATTGTTATTATAGGCAAGTCAGCTGCTGTATGGAATTTCACAGGTGAGTTTTGTTCTTATTTTGCATCATTAAAATTTACTTGTTTTCCTTGTTATGTTTTTTGTTATGTTTTATTCCGTTTCTCTTCTCTTTTTTTCTGTTCAGTTAATCAGTTCATAGAACTAGGGCTCTTTTATTTAAAAGTTGGGATCGAACATAAATGGGAATATCAAACATAAGTCTCTGAAAACTCAATTCTGATTGGCTGATACTGTACCTGACTCAATATGATTTTCTGACTTATGTTTGGTTGTACCTTTTCTATGCAACAGGGCCCGGGCTATTAGCCACGTTGTTGAATGTTAGAAGTGTTTTTTACTGTTTTATCTGTTCTAATTCAAGCTTTAATGTGAAAGATACTAAACATTGGCAGAGAGAATGATTTGCCGAGAACTGGAGAAGGAAAACAGATCATCAGATATTTAATCTTGTTTCGGATGAGCAAGTGCTTTGTGATAATCCCCGTGATCCTGTGTGTTCGTGAGAATGATATCTTTTGGATTATACAGCGATTTTTGGGGTTCAATGTTTTGTGTTGTTTGAGGACATTGTGTGGTATATATCAAGTGAGTACAACTTGGCATCATACTTTCCGAAGTGATCTTCACTCGAGAGGGGAGAGTCGTCAGGTTACAGGAGGGCATTTGAGGCATATGCTCTTTCAGCTATGTCTCGGATATCGCAGAGAGCAAACATTATTGCACCTTTGCCACGACTGTCTTTCTTTTTTCAGCGGGCACGTCGAGCTTTCTCTGGGCATCGGCGCAGGAATATCCATCCCGGAACATAATCTGTTGGCGATCCCCCACCGTGAGGTACTGGTGTTTGCGCCCGGCGAGAAAACGTGCTCCCGGATAAATTGGTCTTGGGTTGCATTACGGGGACGTAGAGCGAGTGTGTGTGCGCGAAGGGTGCCGAGTGGCTGAGAGTCGATCTGGCCATCTGCTCGCTTGTTTCTCCCGTTAAGCATGGCGGGAGAGACCAGACGAGTTTTGTTTCCATAGCGATATCATCTCCATGGTGTTTTAAAGGGACAGAAACGACTTCTGCTCAAAGTGCACTTATGTTTGTCTTGCCTCGCTCAGCCTCTTTCTGTCAAGTTGTTATAGGCTGAAAGGCCAAAAAGTTGGGGGAGACCCTTTTGCCGATTACAGAAAATGAAAGCGTAATTTTGATAGCGAGTCATCCTTGCGGCTTGAACCCAGTTAACAGCCTACTGCACAAATTCCTCATGTTGAAGTCTCTTCCATCGTGTTATTTGGTGGACTCATCACTATTCCTGTTAAAATTCTTCTGTGTGAGTTCCTAAAGAAGTCCCTAACTCTATCTATCCCCACAAAAAAGAAAAAAAAATCGAAAAGAGAAGACGAAAAAAAAGAAGAAGCATGGTGCAATATTATGCTTAGTCACAATTGTTCAGAACTGTTCTTTAATGGGGGAAATATTTCTGCAGGGTTTTATGACACGTCTGAAGCAAATCGCTGTCATAAGGCTGCAGATAAAAATTACATTAACCGACAAATTCTCCCAGATCCCACAAAGATATTTAAAAAAAAACTTTGACAGCCTCTTAATAGTTCAGGACAACAGTGCAGTGCCAGTCAATGCGTGTACAGTTTTTCCCCCTGCACTTTTCTGCATTCCATTTCCCGCAATACCAACATGCTAAAGTTGATTTTCGTTAGCCTAATTTCAAGACTGAGTTTGAATATTAGATTTTTTTTTTCTTACTCCTTTCCTACCAAATTATAAAGTTCATGGAAAGTGCATTAGCCTGAGGAACAAAATCTATATGTTCCTTTCTGTTGTGTTCAGCCTGTCCATACAGCTGCTGTACTGAGATGGGATAGTCTTCAGTCAAGGCACAGGTCTTTTTATTTTCTCCAAGAAGCATTTACCGAGTAAAACAGTCAGGAGAACAGCTAGCAGCGTTTGGATGTGGATAGATGAATGGGAGTCTGTATGGGTATGTAAAGCACACGGCAAGTCGTCCAGTTGATCTGCGGCTGGAATGAGAGCGGAGAATCTCTCCGTCATGAATCGTGAGAGGAGAGCCAGCGATGCCGGAAAGAGAAGAAAACTTGATTTCCTCTTCTACCCCCATCCCCCCCCCCCCCACTCCCCATTTGCCCTTTTCTCTGGTTCTCCCCCCTGGGACCAAGGTGATCAAATGATTCCAAGATTGGGTTACCTGCGCATCGCACCTTGTCCTGTGTGCTCGGCGCGCAAAGTGAATAAAAATTTCTGTGATATTCATTCGAGAGAGCGCTCCTTCAAAGCAGAGAAATAAAGGAAAGCGAAAGATTTTGTTTTTCCTTCAAAAGAAGGGAAAAAAGGGAGGGAGGGCTCTAATGTTGGATTGTTAAGAGATTGAAACTTGATAATGGCTAGCCATATGTCCATTTTTTTTTTGAGGGACAGTATAATGGATGTCGATATGCATGATAGATAAATGTATATTTAAGTGCAATTAGAGGGATACAAGTAAGCTCTGAGACAGAGAGAGAAAAAAAAAGGGAAGATAAAAGTCGGGGGGGGGGGGGGAGAGAAAGAGAGTTGAGAGAGTGCATTTGTGAATGAGAAATGAATGTACAATTGTCACAATCTATGGAAGAAGGAATGCATATTTTATTGTTTGTCGGATTTGAAATAGATTGGTGGACATTTTGTCGTCACTTACATTTGTGTTTCGGCCTACGTGTACATGGTTATTATTGCTTGGCAGCGGTTTGATTTCAACATCACTCAGAAGTGGTAGCAGGATGAGTTAGTTTGTGTTGAAGGTGTGAGCTGGTTGGGGGGGGGGGGTGGAGGAGCGGGAAGGCTGGGGTACATTTCTTCACATTGTTGTATGTTGAATTTCTCCAGTGATGGTACAAGTATAAGCGGTCCCAGGATGTTGTTACATGGAGGTTGGATGTTGGCTCGAGGATGAAAGCTGCCATCTTCCAGTGTCTACCACAAGAAAATACCATTTGTGTAGTTGCCAGACAGTTTGAAAACACCTGTTTATGAGTCCCTCACCCCCCCCCCCCCCCCCCCCCCCACATACACAAGGGAGCTCTTTCACAAACCGTCCTAATTGAATGCATCCAGAAGTCATCCCCGGGAGATGATTTGCTCATGTGGAGAGCATGCAGTGGTTCCGCTTGCAACATCCATCGCAGAACAAGTGATGAATTCATTCCCATAGAGAAGAAAAAAAAAAAGAAGAAACTTCCATATTTTTTTGTTGTTGTTGTTCTTCTTCTTCTTTTTGAGGGGTAGGGAGTTGGAAGGGAGGTTCAGGAGTGAGAAAATTTAGAGGAAGTTTTTATGTCTTTGACATAGTAGGGTAGAATGAAAAAAACTACCCAGAGTTAATGTGTTATTTTCACGTTGATTTCAGTGATCTTTGTCAATTTTCTTTTCAGTTTGTGGAGGGAACTAATAAGACTTGGCATCAAATATAATCATCCGTCAACCTGCAATGTGTTACCTCATCTCATTAGCAATTTTTCTCCTTTTTTTTTTCTGTTTTGTTTTTTCCACATGACCTTTCTTCCAGATATTAGCATGGAATGTATAATGATTTCTGTATCACTCTATTCTCTCTCCCGTTCCTTATTTTTCTTTAAAAAAAACCCTCAACTTTCCAATCCTTTCTCTTTCTTTAACCTCCTCTCCCATTAAATTCTCTTCCTCCCCCACATTCTGTCGTCCCCTCTCAACTCTGACCCCTCTCGCACCTCGGTCAGTGGGCATCTTCTCCGTTCACCCGACGGAAGGCCCGCGCGAGTCTGCAAAAAAATCGCTCCCAGAGCCTAACTAGCCTCCACTGCCCCAAGTCCCCGCCGGGCAAACGGAAGGGGCGGAACAGTCGGAAGAAAAGCGTAGATGTAGACCCTAGGGAAGTAAGTAACCCCCTCCCCCTTGGGAAGGGGGGGATGGGAGAAGGAAGATTGGGACCACGCCCGAGGCGGGCGTTTCCCGGGGTTTTCTCTCATCTAGTATCTCTCGCCGCTTCGTTGTTCATTACGTTCCTCATGCATCCAATCATCTCTGTATGCCCTTTCCTGTCATTCTTACTCTTGCTGTTTGCATCACGGTCTGAAATGCTTACGCAGGGCGCCCTCTATGCGCTGGTGATGACGAGTTCTGGGTTTTCTTCTTTGTTTTCTTGTTTTGTTTTGTTTTTCCCCGGTATTTTTATCATACTCAACAGGACAAGCTCTATGTATTATTGAACATTGATGCCATTTTGCTTTGGGGAATTTTTTTTTTTTTTTTTGGTCCATGCTTTATTCATATTTTGTTTATATTGAGATGGTAAATTTGAGGTTGTTTAGTTCTGTAACTCTTAGTTGTGTGCATCTTGTTCGTGTGTTTTTTGTTTTGTTCGTTTTTTTTTTTTCAAAAGTAGGAGAGTACATGAGAGCAAGATGTGAATAAAAGTTTCAATTCTTTTCTGTAGAAAACTAGAAATTATTTTCATTTCTTATCTCTGAACCTATTCTGAATTTGTGCCCTGTCTTGCGCAGCATTATGAAAAAAAGACAGAAATGAGCCTACTATTACTTGAAGCATGTGCGACTGCCGAATTAAGAAAAAACAAATAGCTATCCTAGAGCATAGTGTTATGCATTCTCCCTTCAGAGCCAGGCATATATGTACATTGTACTTCACTTCTTTCGAAAACAAACAGACAAACAAAAAACAAACAAACGTACTCTCCTTCCTTTGACATCGTAGATTGTGTGTGTTACAACATTTAGAGGTTGATACTTCAATGTTCTTTTCAAGTAAAGTTGTGTGTGTTTTTGTTTGTTTCATGTTGATTTTTTTCTTCCATATACTGTATACGCCGAATATTTCGCGAGGTTTCTGTTTTCACGAATTTCGTGAGACGAGTGCTATTCGCGAAAGACACACGAAAATATTGACTCTGATCCCGGTGTGGATGTTACATATGCATGTACATTTCTCCTTTCAGTACAGGACTCCGCGATAGTGAATTCAACCACTTGCAAAATTGTCGGGAATTCTGTATTCGTGAAAATTTAGACTCACGAAATATATGGCGTATACAGTACTGTATACACTGTCTGAATGGTCCGGTCGTCCATCTGTTCTTCTTTTTTCGGTTTTCTGAGCTTGACGAACATTTTTTTGGCCTCCATTCCACCCCTTCTTTGCATCGTCTCACCCCTCCACCCCGCAGCACACCCAGCGGGAGTACAGCCAAAATCCATCCGAAAAGCTGCAAAAGGACATAAGCGGCATTAAAACGAGAATTAGCGTGCTGGAAAAGCAGCTGCAGAAAGCCCATAGTAACATGATTCATACGCAGGTAAGCTCTTTGTAGCCACACACACACACACACAAACGTACGCACTCACACACAAACCGCACGCTATGCTATTCCACCATTCAGAGGGATGAATAAATACACACACCAAACCAATATTATACAAATAGTGAATGGTCACAAGTACAATGGTACAAGATTTCGCATGACGTGAAAAATACTGTATATAGGCACTCTATTCGACGAGGCAAAGCCGAGTTGAATACTGCATCCCATCTCTCACTGAGTGCGAAATCTTGTTCCATTGCACGGGTAAAGACCATACACTATTTTTATGACAACACCTTGGATGGCAACAGATTTGGGGAGGAATGGGCATACATCAGTGTACACTAATGTAGTGTTGATGGAAAACACAATACAGCATGATCCAAACACAGCATGTATCACAGTTCCAGAGAAGTGAAAAAATACCCTTAAACCTTGTGAATCAGTTTTTCCCTCAAAATTCCTGAATTACCAATTCAAGTTTGTTCAGTGTGAAAGAATTGTCTTTTTTTTTTCTTGTTATACTTTTAGCCGTTATCTTCAACCCTGGTAATTTTATATTTATCCTACATTGTATATCAAAGATGCTGGTGGCATTTACATTGTAGGTCCATGAAGCTAAGTATCCCCCCACCCCCCCCCCCCACCCCACCCAGACACTTTTTAAGACGGTGCCTTCAGCATGCTTTTTAGATTAAAGGAAGAGTTGACATGTAGTAATGCTGTTCTATGGGAACATTTCAGCAATTTCCATCTTGAACCAGTGGTAATAAAAATCAAAGTGCGTCCGTGATCGATTGCATAAAACAGTTCCAGACACATTTTTCTGCTTGATTTTCATTCATTCATTCAACATTTAGAAGAAATGTAAATTTCAAGAATGAAAAAATAAAAATCCTTGCATTGAAATATATGGTAAGATTTTTGCAGAGCAGAGGAAATCATGACATCTGTGTTATAGGGTTCAGGAAGGGGGAGGTCCAGGTAGAGCCGAGTCAATTTCTCGTCTGTAAAATTCCTTTCTCTATACGCTGGCTTCTTGCAGTCGAATAGACATGTTTATAATCTACAATGTCATGCATCATGTCATTTATTTCATGAGTGTGTGATTTCGGGTAATATCTACAGGTGTTCGGGTCTTTTGGGGGAAAATTTCATGTCATCTTTTGCCCCTTAAAAAAAAAAAAATGTTTTGTCATGGTATCGTGTTCTGTACATGTTCGCTTTGGGCTTTGCACGGGTGTATGTATGTCTTGGGGATTGGAGTTCATAGTGCATCTGAGAATGTCCTGGCATTTAATCAAAATAAATACGCGATGCGGCTCTCTTTCTTCACTTCTCGTGTAACAGCTTCCTGAAATTTTATCACAGCATACAGCAATGTCTTCTTCTTTTTTTTTGTCGTGTTTCTTCTGTGTGTGACTTAATCTGTCAGAATGTATTCGTGCTGCGTGTTCGCTCATTCTCGTTCAAATTTATGTGTCATATTTTCTACTAGCCAGACTTTCTGTGCGAGGGGTGGGGCTTGGATGGAGGAAGGGAAAAACAAAACAAAACAAACAAAACACAAACATATTTATTGTATGAACAGTAAGCTCACAACATTGTAATGGCAGTCACATTTAATGTGTCTGTATTCTAATACAATGTCATGTAGATGAAAATGAATGTACAGAATTTTGTAATCTTGCCCTATTCTAAAAGAAAAAAAAAATGGATGATAAATTGTGGTATCAAATATTTGTCCCCCTATTCAGATAACAGTGCAGTCCAGAATACAATACAAATGTATTAAAAGACATTGATTCGTCATGTCATTTGGGACATTTTTTTTTTTTTTTTTTGCTGAGCAGATGTGAAATAGATTTGCTCTGCCCAGAGAAGAGAAAGTCTTCTAAGCACGCTATCACCTTCACATTGTGGTGATGTTACCATTCTTAGTGGAATAGAAAGAAAGTGAAATCATGAAAACCTTGCAACTGAAGAGGTTTTCTTAGAAATATCATAATTCGATGAAAACCAAACACTTAAGGGAAAGAGAGACCTGCACACTCATTGGCTATTACCAATTCAGCTGCTTTTACGTCGCTTTGCCAAATCATTCTGTGCAGTCCAGAAAATGAATGCACACTCAACAACACTGATCTTGAAAGGAATACCAGACACTTGGATTGTACATCATCTAGCTCTGTAAAGTGTGGAGAGAGAATAACTTCACATGTAGACTTCGTTCACCACCTATTCATAACGCAATCACAGCAATAGCACGGAGACATTTATAGTGCAAAAGCACAACTTTTGAACGACTAACTCACAACATAATCACAAGTAAAGGACGGCGTTTTCAGCGTCAAAGCATCACGAATAGTGTTGGTTATGCTTGTTCGTCAATACCTTTTCAGATTAAGTGTGAAGGTAGAAACGTGTTTACAAAACATCGAGGGGGGGGGGGCTTGAAATACAATTGGCATGAGTGTAGCTTATCTGTGTGACTTTGTAGCAAAAAAGGACAAACTATAGTGGGGGGAAAAAGCTTATAAATAGAGAGGAACTTTCTATTGTAATTTCACTGTTGGATAGATTTGTGTCAGTGTCACAGCAATTAGACCATATCGAGAAAAATGATAATGAATGCATGCTTGCCTGTGGAATTTTTTATTTCCTTCTTTACTTTAGAATACTGGAAAGATCACTATCCAAAATAGCAATAAAGAACAACTAAAAACACACAAACAAATAACCAGTTTATGTATTTGCTTTTTATCATCTGACTGATATTAGTGTATTTTCTCCTATTTTTGTTTAGTAGTTTAATATTTCCTTAGGTCGTAACTAATTCTGAAATTGGCATCAAATTTCTGAACATTTGTAAAAAGTTCTTGTTACTCTCAACAGTAGTTTCTTTCTGATTTTTTGCAAAAGAATTGCATATAAATGATTGAGATGGAGATTAAAAGCAAATGGTTATGAAACTAAAAATTAGAATATTTTGATATGTTTTGTCTATATGTATTCACCTAGAAAGGTATATGCTTCATAAAAGCACCACATACATCCTGTACGAATGTACACACACATGCAGAAACACACACATCTTTATAGGACACTTTAGGGCTTTTTACACTTGTGTTTCTTAACCCCGGACTTTCTCAGACCCAGGACTATCGTTAGTCCCGTACCAATTTTTTCAGCTTTTTACACTCGCCAATTAGTCCCGTACTATCTCTTGTCCGGGGCTAAGGAGAAAACTGACCTTTTTACACTCGTATTTCTTAGCCCCGGACTTTCCAAACCACATGAATATTCATAATTACGCTGTGTACTGTACACGTACACGCACGCACCGGCAGCACTTGATTACCTCGTTTCTGATTGGTCGGTGAGGGTCGGACTTCGTCTCCGTCGCTTAGCCCAGGATTATTTTTTCGTTCTGTTTACACTCACTTGCTTGGCACCGCAATTAAGGTGCTAGCACCGCAATTGCGGTGCTAACCCCTGCTATTTTGCAGGGCCAGATAGTACCGTACTATCGGTGGGGCTAGCCCACTTTGGCAAAAACGAGTGTAAACAGAAAGTGGGCTAAGGATAGTCCCGTACCAACGGTGGGGCTAAGGCCCCCCCTTAGCCCCACCGTTGGTCCGCGGCTAAGCAAAATTTTACAAGTGTAAAAAGCCCTTATGGTGTCTGACAATGGAAGTAGGTTGTGCGATATGAATTCGAATTTTTTATGAGATAATGTACATCCAGACCTCTGTACAGCGTATAACTTTCTTAATTCATTAAAACACATGCTCACACACACACACACACACAACAACAACAACAACAACAAACATATTATCCAGACACATGACAGTGCTCCCTCCACATGCTCGGTTGTTAAAAGCTACAGAGAAGAGGAGCGAGTGGAATTCCATTGGACGTGTGCTTTGTGCCACCTGTACACAAACATTGCAAAAAAGCAGCATATGGTCCATGCACTACACCTGATTAATCCTACCTCCATCCTTACCACCCCCCCCCCCCAAAAAAAAAAAAAAAAAAATCTTTGCTGCTAATCCTTTCTGTAAAAATCACCACAAAAACAAAAGTCTTCAAAATCCATTAAAAAAAACCACTAAATATATGTGATTTCTTTGTAGTGCGAGCACACACAAGTAATGTCTTGTTCTTTATGTGTATAAAGTTTATTGTAAAGCATTTTGGAAATAGGTATTAAGTGGAAGAAATTATTCACTGTTAAAGTTATCAGTGTTACTACTGGGGAGATGATTTATGCAGAGGAATTCTGTTTGCATATTCTCAAAAGTCAAGTATAATTTGCGAGAGAAAATTTTAGATACTTTGCTTTAATGATGGTAGACAGAACATAGGCTCAGTGAGGACACGAACAGTAATGATATGATATGACACTGATGAAATGAGTCAATAAAACTTGGATTGCAGACTACAACAAAAAAAACAACCTCCAAAAAGTCATGCTATGGAGAAAGCAGGAATTTGTAGGGTAATGATTCATGTTGTAAAACTGGCTGAGAAAGAATCGAAGGGCCCCTAATGCACCAAGCAAGAGTTTGTTTTCAAATCTAGCGAAGTAGATGAGGGGGGCTTGACGATGAAAGATGACATTGGAGTACATGTTTGTCCCCAATGACCGCTCTAAATCCTTCTTGCGCCCATTCTAGGGGAGTGGAACGCCCCCTGCCGTACATCCAGCGTCGCCCGCCTCCACCGCCCGCCCCCTGGAGGGCCAGGTTGCCAGTAGCAACGCGAGTCACCCCTGGGACTCTCCGAACATGAACGAGGAGTTCCAGACGATTCCAGAAGAGGTATGTTCAATAAATGACTGACGGGGTAAGGAGGAGGAAAAAGAGAATTGTCGTGACAAAGTATATTAACCCATCGAGGACGAGTCCCGAGTACACTCGGGCAAAAGTCTATGGGAAATGCGTGTGGTAGCAAAATGAAACCGTCAACGGGTTTAAGAGATGGTACAGTTCTGGGTGAGATGGGGCTTCAGGCTTCCAACTTTTTTGTGAGATAATGAGAAACAACTTACGAAGTATTAAAGAGCATACAATTCTAAGAGGAATTTAAATTCTATTTGATGAAAATTGGTTTTGAAATGAATGAGACATCCAAAATCAAAGAGGTCAGAAGACATAGTAGACCCACTTTTTATTAGGACCACTTTGTTTTTCTTTGTGTTTGCATATCTCAGCAATTTCAAAACCAATTTTCATCAAAGAAACTTTGAATTCCTCGTAGAATTGTATGCTCTGTAATTGTATTTCAAAAGCTTCTAATGACATGTATCTCTCAAAAAGTTGAAATCTGAAACCCCAATCTCGACCAAAACTGTCCATCCCTTTAAAGTAAGAATGGAGCTGCTATGGAGTGGGTGGGAAATCATGCAATGCTTTGGATGTTGTTTGGTATAAGATTTATGAAGTCTTGGCCAATTAACAGGTGAAGGATTAGCAGGTGGTGGAAATAAAAAGAAGGTTACAGTCCATTTTGAATATTGTAAAGTTAGAAGTTGTTTTAAAAAGGCAATGCCGTTCTGTGTTCTTGTTGACTTAAACGAGTCAGTAACACACACTGAGTGACAAGTCAATTTTAGGATTCTAGTACCTGGACGTTAGGATGGAGCAATGGGAGGGGGTGGAGAGAATGGTCTGATGACGTTTGGTTGCAGTGATGATCAGGAGAAAGATGCGAGAGGATGATAGTGGTGATGTTTATGTATAATAAGGATGATATTTGTGATGATGATGATGATGATGATGATAGTAACTGTGTTGCTATGGTGATGATGATGATGTTTTAATAGTGGTGGCAGTGATGTTTCCATGACATTTTGCTCCTGCGGCAATTGTTCACTTGAAATATCTGCACGCTAAGCCAAATTTAAATTCTACCCACGAACATAGTCCTCACCCTAATCCTAATCCTCACATCAAACTAAACCTAAAAACCTATCCCAACGGAACCCTAACCCTAACCCTATGTCCTTGGAGAAAATGAGACTGGAGCAATTGTAGCAGGAGCAACTGATGTGTCAATGGTAATGACATGATGGTGGAGATACGATAGATGAAGATAGCATTTGATAATGATGATAGCTATGATAATGGTATAATGGTTTTATGCAGATGATGGTTGTAATTATGGTGATGATTATAATTTTGATAAGAGTGACTATTATGTTGGTGGTGCTGGTTATGGTAATGGTCTTGAAATGGGTGATTATAGTGACTAGGATGATAATGGTGATGAGGAAATGATGATTGTAACTGTTCTTATGATGATGGTGAAGGTTATAATGGTGACAGGTATATTGGTGGTGCTGGTTATGATAATGGTGTGAAATAGGCGATAATAGTGATTAGGATGATGATAGCGGTGATAAGAAGATGATTTGTACATTTGTAACTTGCGTAATGATGATGGTAATGGTTATAATGGTGGCAAGAGTGATTCCTATATTGGTGGTGCTGGTTATGATAGTGGTCTTGAAATAGGTGATTGTAGTGACGAGTATTATGGTAGTAAAGATGATGGTGACTATTGGGAGCATGATGATGGTGGTACATGTAGTTACCATGGTGATTATGATGGTAATAATAGTGATGTGATTATGATGTTGATAATGACAAGGACGGCGAGCCGATGAAGTCCTGATGATGAAATGTGCTGGTGCTTACATTAGTGATACACAAGATCTTGTGAATGATTAATGTTTCTGAGATGCTAAAGTGAAAGATGATGTGTTGCCGTGGTAATGATGTTTTAAGGGGAGCCATCGGGATTCACCCTTCTCCAGTGAGAAAGAGACTTGGAAACGATGTTGGAAATGATCAGTATTCTGCATAATTGATGGGAATCGTGTGCCAAGTGCAGCCCCGAGCATGGTGGTAATTATGCAGTGCCACTTCAGTGGCATTAGTCATCGGGTGACACGTGAACCGGCGTGGCTCATTCTAGCATGGTCAGACGTGCATCGCGACGTCCGCCAGCCGCCGCAGCCTTTCTAAACATCTCGACCGCTGTGTGGTCTTTTGGAACGGGAGGCGGCGGAGCAAAGACGTATCACATGGGTAAACCGTGATGTAATGACTCGAGCGGTTCGGGTTCAGTGAAATCCTGAGAATTTCAAATGAGCTCCAAGCAGATTGGGGCTGGGGTTGGCATTTTGGCAACTTTGGGAACTTATCTTGCCCACACAGCTGATATTTTTTGTGGTATACTTTGTATGTTACCTGATTTAAAAACAGCATTAGTGAATGACATCTGCACTGCTTTTCTTCAAGAATGTCAGATTTAAGTCAGTGTGCAGTTTGAGAAGACTTGTTAAACAGGAAGAGAAAAACAACACCTAGTGATTACCAGTAGTTTGAAACCAAATTATTGTGCAGATTTTCTTCCATTTGCCGGTTCACATCATTCCCTTAATGAAAAGGAGACAAAATTGTATGGAAGCGGTGGTCAAAGATGTTTTCAATCGTTCTGGCCCAAGAAAACAAATGAAGGAATTGGAGATCGGGCTGAGAGTTGGTTAGTAGGATTTTCTTTGTTGCTCATTGAAGTCAAATTTCAGATTAGGGAGTGATTGCCTGTGGCATGGGCAGAGATGTGTGTTTGTGTGTGTGTGTGTGTGTGTGTGTAGTGTATGTGTTAGTCTTTATGTTGGTGTCTGTTGGTTTGTGTGATGGTGTCTGAATGAACGTGTTTTGGCTGTGAGTGTGTGTCTGTGTGTGTCTTGGTGTCTGTTTGTGGTTTGATGTCTGTGTCTACATGGTATGTCCATATCTTTGTGTCCATCTGTTTTAGTCAGTGTGTCTGTATGTATGTTTGTCTGTGTGTGTTCATGCTTGTGTCACACAAACATTAGCTGCAGACGGATGAGATTTTTGTATGTCAGAAGGATGATATGTGTTTTGTTCTTCTTTGACAGAATGAATAAGTACATATTGCAAAGATAATGTTATGCAATGGTGAGACGGTAGTGATGCTTTTGAGTTGATAGGAATTGTGTGTGTTGATTGTCTAGCTGAATATTATGGATTTTATGAAGTCTTCATCGAGATTGTCGGGGAAAGTGTCTATCTTTGTTGTGTGAGGGAGATAAAGTGGTGGTGAAAATTGAATGAACCATGACATGGTAGTTTTATTACAACTTATCAAGCAAATTACTAATCAAAAACAATCAGGACTGAGTATTCATAGAATGAATTGAGAATTCAGGCATTGAGATCCGTGTATTCAGTAATTCATGTTTGTGTTAAGGTCCAGAACTTGGGAATATATATCTCAAGCGATAAAAATGGGTGCTCCCTAGAGCAATGCATGTTCAAAATTCTAATAGCAATGTATACATGTATATATATATTATCTCTTTCCATTTGATATAAGATTGGAAAATTTGTTAGTGGAGTAAATGCAGTTAGTATTAGTGCATGAATTTCTTTTGTACAGTTTGCTTCCAATATTATTTGCAATTATGATTTGTAGTGTCAGCCAATAGTAAACTTGATATGCTCAGTGTAAAAGCAAGCTTTGAGGCCTGAGCATAGATCTTGGGCAATCTGCCAAAGAATATTGCTTTCCTTTTATATCATTTCTGAAACCTTTATATGATTTTGTTTCAGTTTTATTTCAACAGCGAATCCATGTAATCAAGAAAGTGGAGGAATTGCATTTTCAAGCACTTCAAATGATTTCTAGCTAGCTCTTCCCTTGAAATATTAGTTGTACTGAAAACTACATTACAGCTCCAAGCATTCTTAGTTCTATCTTCACATTCTGTTAAAGGGGATGGCTAGTACCTGATCAGTGGGAATCAGTGGGAATGCTGGGGGATGATTGTTCCAATCCTTGTGGGATTTATTTAAGAGTACATTATATATCTATTGTTGTGTGAAAATTATTTGCTTCAGAATGGTCTCATATTCAAGTAATGTGCAGTTAAATGTTTCCAGGTTAGCATGCCTGTACAGTGACGGGGCGATCGTTAACGATCGCCCCGTCAGAAAAGAGGTTACCAGGGTTCATTAAAGATGATGATGGTGTCCTCAAATATCAAAGCATTCAGTCTGCAGTCATGTGATTACACTTATTTGATACAAATTTTCAAACAAAATTTTTAAAAGAATCGGAGAAATACATTATCAATCCCAGTGAAACTGGTTTGACGCTCAAAGCTCAATGATGGGCACATTTTATGCCTAATTTGTATGCCATTTGCGGAAGTATCTAATGAAAATGAGGATTGAAAACAAAAGAGGGCTCTGATATCATAAGAGTCAGTGTCTAACTTGAACGGTGACAAACATTTGAGAAGTGCATGTTTTATTCGTAGTTTGCATGACAGGTCTACGGCTACACTTTTTGACTTGCACTCTTGGCGAAAAGAGTAGTTCATGTCGTCTGTTTCTTCTTCTCCTTCTTGTCCTCCTCTCTCTTTCAACTTGTCCAATCTTTCTTTCTTTTTTATAGCAGAAGAAGAATGAAAAGCCTGCAGAGTCTAGGCGAAGTTGGGTTAGTGTTTTTTCGTCTTGCAGTTGCTGCATTGTGTCGTCAGCATTTTGTGTGCTTTGCCTGCTGTGGTCATGTGGATTGGTGTTCTGTTTAAACCATGGAGTCTCACAAACCACACATTTGGGGGTTTGATGCTGCATCTTTTCATCACAATTACTATCACTCATTTGCTAGAATATAATTTGTAGGACTCCCTCCCCCACCTCAACATAAGCCTTATTTCGGCCAGATACAACTATTCCTTATTATTGTTATCGTTGTTATTGTTATTCCATTGTTTATCTCCATTTCAGAATTATCAAAAGCCCTTAATGCAATGAATTATTCTAAATTGATCCTCAAATTGGCAACACATTGTAGGAGATGGAAGTGAATATTATCCTCTCAAATTGGTGAATTTTTGTAAGATTGTGAAGTGATAATGCATATATTTTGTGGCGATTATGCACACTTTTCACGAGATAAACCAATTCCACTAATCTCTTTCTGGTATAAGGAGCTCATTTCAATTTGAAGTTACCAATTTAAAGGACAAGTTCACCTTCATAAACATAAGGATTGAGAAAATGCAACAATATTAGTAGAACACATCAGTGAAAGTTTGAGGAAAATTGGACAATCGATGCAAAAGTTATGAATTTTTTAAATTTTTGTGTTGGAACCGCTGGATGAGGAGACTACTACAGCTTGTGAGTCATATGCGTACAATAGTATAAAGAAAATATAAAAGAAAATTCAACATATTTTCCCTTTTTTCGCATAATAAAAGAACAATTGACTTGCCTCTTTCTAAAGGCAGGGGGAATAATATTACCCATAACATTTATCGGTAACGAGTCAGGGGAATGTGTACTTTTTTCAAAAGATGGAATTTTGTGAAATTCTCTTTATATTTTCCTTATATTGTTGTACGCATGTGACATCTAAGTTATTCATACACTGCAGTAGTCTTCTCATCCAGCGGGTACTGCACAAAAACTTCAAAAATTCATAACTTTTGAACGGATTGTCTGATTTTCCTTAAACTTTCAATGATGTGTTCTACTAGTATTGCTACATTCTCTCAATCCTTATGTTTATGAAGGTGAACTTGTCCTTTAAAGAGCTCAGTTCAATTTGAAATTGCCAAGTTAAAGAGCTTGGAATTCAATTTGAAGTTATCAATTTAAAGAGCTCAGTTCAATTTGAAATTCCCAAGTTAAAGAGCTTGGAATTCAATTTGAAGTTGCCAATATAAGGAGCTCAATTTAGTTTGAAGTTGCCAATTCAAAGAGCTTAGTTTAATTTGAAGTTGCCAATTTGAAAGTGGACGAGATGATAATATATGCAGCAAACTTACCCCAAGACTTGGTGGGTTAGTAGATGTTCAACTAAATGGAGAATGGGACCTCCCTATTTGTTTCCACGCTCTCTCTCTCTCTCTCGCACTCTCATCTTCTCTTTCTTTCTTTCTTTCTTTCTCTCTCTTTCTCTCTCTCTTTCACTGTCATCCTCAACAGTGCCCCACTGTGCAAAAAGTTTCTACGTACATGTATGTGCCTTGCAGTGCTTGTAGGTTGCATTAACATTGCTAACACTTCCGTTACAAAAGTTCAAAGATAAATTAATAAAATGTTGCAGGATGAACAGTAGAGGGCAGCAGATTGGTCTACTGTAAATTCTTACAGAATGAGTTTACCGTGGAGCACTGATTACGAATTATACTCTTTCATCATTTTTACCTCATGGGGGGGGGGGGTGGATGGAGTGGCATCATTGGCAGAATGTGGAAATATTACCGTGACAGCCATTTATATATCAATATCTCCATAGACAATATTCTGTTAAATATCACATGCAGTGTTCAGTAGATTTCTATTGAAGGAAAATGGAAAGCAATCTTTTTAATCATTGCCCTTATAAAATCAACTGTTTTTAATGAAAGCTAAGGTTGGTTGTCATTGTTGATTTTGATAAGGAAAAGCAAGTGTATCAGGAAAAAAAAAATTACAGAAAAATGATGTAAATGATTAATCATCATTTGTGAGGAGGGGATTTTTATGTGTCTTGGCACACATGAATGCCAACATTGAAGCTTTCAGATCAGCTGCCACACAGACTTAATCTGAGGATAATTAATTTGTTCATAGATCAAACAACTTTCTGGACATTAGATCATACAATGATGTAGTTATGTACTGCTGCTGTGCAGATCTTAATGGGCAACTTTTGAATAAAGGGAGCGCATGTTTTCTGTTTTTAAGTTGTACTAAACTTTGCATATTTTCTTTGTCCGCTTGTTGTAGTTTTATGGTGGGCTGTAGTCTCAGCGTAGTTTGGCTTGATTTTGCAGGATTTGTGTGTGAAGCTCTAGCATAAGGCACAAGTAGGGTTTGGTGTTAGTGTGCTGTGCCATCTTTTGTGTCTTATGATTGTTTAGTCCCCCTACCTCTTCTTTCATGTAGACCCTACACCTGGATGGGGCCCGTTGCATAAAAGTTACAATTATGGTAACTTTGCCATCCAATGGTAAATACCATGGCAACAGTACTCAACAGCCAATAAAAATCAAGAATTCCATGGAAGTTACCATTGGATGGCAGAGTTATTGTAATTTTAACTTTATGCAACGGGCAACTGTACTTGTAAAAAAAGATTCTTAACATCTACAGCGTGTTTGTCATGTATTTTTCTGTCTTACTCATGCTAATTCCAACCTGTCTTCTGGTCTGTTTTATTTTCTTGAATATTGTGGGTGGATTTTTTTTTAGGTGTGTGAATTTATGTCTTTTTTGTGTGTGTGTATGTGTGTTAGTGATTGTACATTGTTTTTGTCTCAAACTCCCCTCAATACGCCTTTTCTTACCCCCAGTTTGGGTTGTCTACACACATTTTTGGTGATCTTTTATTTCATTCTGTCGCTTTCTAAGACATTACTTTGTTGTGCATGGTGTCCCATTCCTATTTAGTTTGCTCTGCTGAAGTAGTGTTCTTATTATTTCTGAATAAGATTTTTGTTTTTCGTTTTCGGCTGATTTTCTTTTTCCTCCAGTGCATCTTGTAAACAATTGTGATGCTAATATTTCTGTTTGCGGTGTCACTAACACTGCTGCAAGTGAATGTTTATAGCATTTAGTATTGGATGATTGTGTACTAAAGTATAAAAACTTTTACATTTGCAAACAGGAAAGGGCCAATTTCTCTTGAACACACACAAAATAAACAAATTTCTTCTCTCCCTCTTTCTCATGAGCTATGCAAAATAGATTGTAAAAGTTGTCCACATGCAATTCATATATAAAGGACAAGTTGACATTCATAGACAATGTGGATTGAGTGAATGCAACGGTATTAGTAGAACACTTCAGTGAAAGTTTGAGGAAAATCAGACCATCCATGCAAAAGGCATGGAATTTTAAAGTTACTGCACAGTCACTGTTGATAAGAAGACTACTGCAGTTAAAGGACAAGTTCACCTTCATAAACATAAGGATTGAGAAAATGCAGCAATATTAGTAGAACACATCAGTGAAAGTTTGAGGAAAATTTTAAGGAAAGAGAAAAGTGAAAATATGTCAATTTCTTTATATCGTTCTACACATGTGACATCACAAGCTGTAGTAGTCTTCTCATCCAGCAGTGGCAGCACTGAAACTTCAAAAATGCATAACTTTTGAACAGACTGTCCAATTTTCTTGAAACTTTCACTGATGTGTCCTGCTAATATCGCTGCATTCTCTTAATTCACACGTACAGTGCACTCCCGTTAAAATGAACACGGTTTTAACAAAATTCCAGTTACGACGAAATAAAAATTCAGGCCGCAACATTGCCTGCTCTGTTAATTTGTATTGTTTGTTTGTTTGCTTATAATGAAACTTTGCAAAAAAAATTGCCAGTCCAGAGGACTTCGTTATGACAGGAATCCACTGTATATGAAGGTGAACTGTCCTTTAAGTTACTTACCCCACCTTTTCGGAGTGTACCTTTAAGGATGTTTCAGACACACATATGGAAAAAAAAGGAAAAAAAGGCAGAAGAGAGAGCTTCTAGAGTTTAATGGTAACACAAAAATCCTGCTGCCTGATTGGCTGATGCTACTAAAAGTTGACATTCTAGCCATAATTGCTATCCTAACATCTTTTTTGAAGAATGTTTCCCTGGGGTGCAAACATTTCTGGTTGTTTTATATCCTTGTGGTTCATACATTATATAGTTTGTGGTGTAGTGGTGCCAAAGTCAAAATTATGATATACATTGTATTGGTTGCATTGACATTATTTTATGTTGCCCAGAGTAAATGTCTTTAAAGATAATAAAAAGTTTTGGTACCTCAAAAGCTTCCCTGAATTTCCTTGTCTTGGTTTGTGTTTCAGGTTAAAGTACGTTGTCTGTGAGAATTACTCGCCCCAAAGTGCTCTCATGTCTTAGTAATCATGCAATAATGGTTTCGTACCAGAGCCGACGCTGACCAGCGTCGATAAATATTGTACGAAACCACTGACTGCGACCAGCAGCGTGCAGCCCATTGTACGCATAGCTAACTGCGACCAGCAGCCCCATACGCATAGCGTAATGGGGCTTCGCATTGTAGCATTCAGGATCGTTACAGAATTAGTATCGCGGGTAAATGTCAACTTAAAATCCAAAAAATTTTTCGATTTGAAGACTTACCAATTAAGTTGAAGTATTGAAAACAGGCTTCGAACAACGTTTGGTTCTGCCAATAGTCCCTTTCTGTTCGAATTGATGACTGAATGTGACTCGGTCGAGAGGACCTTGGGAGAGCTACATACATACACTGGATACCATGGCCAGCGCATGCGCACACAAACATCTTATCCGTTCATGGATTTGAAATTTGTGTGCATGTGATGTGTTCGCATGCACTGGCTGTAGTATTCAGTGTACTGTATGTAGCTCTCCTAAGGTCCTGTCGACCGAGTCACATTCAGTCATCAATTCGAACAGAAAGGGACTATAGGCAGAACCAAACGTTGCCCGAAGCCTGTTTTCAATACTTCAAGTTAATTGGTAAGTCTTCAAATTGAAGAATTTATGGGATTTTAAGTTGACATTTACCCTGCGATACTAAATCTGTCATGATCCTGAATGCTACAATGCGAAGCCCGATTACGCTATGCGTATGGGACTGCTGGTCGCTATGCGTATGGGGCTGCTGATCGCAGTTAATTGCATGATTACTAAGACATGAGAGCACTTTGGGGCGAGTAAGTCTCACAGTGTTAGTTATATGAAAGGTACTTTAACCTGAAACACAAACTAAGACAAGGAAATTCAAGGACACTTTTGAGGTACCAAAACTTTTTATTATCTTTAAAGTCGAATCTGCAGCCACCCACCCTCATCAAAGCAGCTACTTGATGTGCAATCATTTTTTTAAATGCAGTATTAATTATCGAGTGTGTTCAGGTAATGGAGCGATGTCACCCATTAGTGATTCCTTTGATCAAATCACTTCCGGACCTTTTTTTTTTTTTTTTCACTATGTTTTTGGTGTGTTGTTTGATTATGTTTGTTTGTTTGTTTGTTTGTTCTCCCTTGAGAGCATTTCCATGAAATTCTTGTTGCCATCTTCAGCTTTGTGAGATTGACATTTCTCACTTTATCAGGCAGTGTCTTCCCATTAGGGGTCAGAGGTCAATGCTCTCATTTATGTCAAAGGTCAATGCTGTCATTTTGTGTCAAAGGTCAAAGCGCTCATTTATGTTGGAGGTCAATGCTCTCATTTTGTGTCAAAGGTCAATGCTCTCATTTGGGTCAAAGGTCAAAGCTCTCATTTGTGTCAGAGGTCAATGCTCTCCTTTATGTCAAAGGTCAAAGCTCTCATTTGTGTCAGAGGTCAATGCTCTCATTTTGTGTCAGAGGTCAAAGCTCTAATTTTGTAAATGGTACCAGAAGAGAAACGCTATTAGTTTTATCACTTGTAAAATATTAAGCACTCTTCATCCCTTGCAAATGTAAATCAAATCTTGGTCATAGGTAGTCTTTGTCCAAGGCCCCACCATTTTAGTGATTACGAGAGGAGCAAGCAGGGGGTTGGTATGCAAAACTAGTCAAGCTGCCAGCTAGAGCCAAGGCCCAGCAAGAGGGCCTTCAAAGATCACTGTCCGAATCTTCTAAACTTTCACCTTTGACTTATGGCATTTCGCTGCCAGCATAATAGTAAAAATCGCAGTAGTTTACCAGAGCGCTCTCCAAAGAAGCTTGTGCGTACATGTTTTGCCACTGGTCGCTGATGAAAGAATCGAGCAATTTCATTGGTCAAAGTGACTAACTGAATTATTCAGTTGGAGTCGTGTGCAGGTTAGGCTTTCCCATGATCGTGGATCATAATCAGAATCGCAGATCTCAAACGGCTCTTTCGCTGAGGCACTTGGCTGTAGCTTGCTACATATAACTCTTCCTTCATGAATGTCTGGGCTGACAATAATTTGAGGGCTTTTTGAAATAACGCTAGATCATGAGGAAATATGACCTTGACAAGTGACTCTCTGTGACCTTGACACTTCTTAGAGATATTACGAGCATTCCAGAGAATAATAGGAATCTGTGAGGAATTATATCATTTCTCAATTTTAAAAAAAATGAATTGTGGGATATTGGAATAAATATGATGTTACCCATGCTGTCATGGTGGCAGTGTTTATCCTCTGGAACAAAGTTTGGATGAAATTGGGAGGGTTGTCCGAAACAGGGAAGTGGAATTTTGTGGCAGTTTAAGATTGGATGGATATTTCCATCAGAAAAAAGTGCGGGTTTGTTTTGAGGCCATGGTTCTCTGGAACTTGTGTGTGTGTACTTTTTCTAATGGAGAAAGTGACCAAAAATGGACGGAAATAAAATTAGTGAGATGGGAAGGAAAAGTTGCTGGTGAAGTGTTGCCAGCTATGCTCATTATGATAATGATTAATCTTTATCTTGTCACCCTTCTCCTCCCCTCCTCTTGCCCACACCCCCCCGCCCTTCCAAAAAAAGTTATCCCACGGAATCCAGCACACGAGGCAGCGCAGCAGTCCGGAGACGTACAACCTCCCCGACCACAACTCGCCGTCCTTCCTGCGATCGGTCAGCGCCGGGCTCAAGCGCAACAACTCGGACGCCCAGTGCAAGGAGTCGTCGGCCAGGCAGAAGTTCAGGGACCGGGGCAGCTCCGGCACCACTGTCCAGCCGCTGGACCGTAACACCAAGCGAAAGGAGCTGGAGGCGATAGGAAGGGTATTGGAATTCCCCTGAATTTATTATATATATATATTTTTTAAAGAACAATGTCACCCAAACGTGTGTGTTGAGTGAATGCAGCAATATCAGTGGAGCGCATCAGTGAAGTTTGAAGGAAATTGAACAATCCTTTCAAAAGTTCTGAATTTTTAAGGTTTCATTACAGCTTTGGCTGGATGAGAAGGCTACTACAGTCATGATGTCATATATACATGTATGTATGTACAAGGCTATAAAGAAGCCCTAAAGAAAATTCCACAATCTTTTTTTTTTTTCGGGGGGGGGGGGGGATAAAAAGTAAAAATTCACTCAAAGGATGTCATAAGATTTACAGTGTACCTCACAGGAAAGCTTGGCATTTTCTGTCCACATTTGCTTACTGCATGTCTATCAAAAACACTTTAGTTGTATGGCTTTGAAACACAGGGTGTTTGCCAAAAGCGCGGATGCGTCGCAGTCTCAGAATAATGTGGCACACATAGAATTCGTCATGAATTAGGGGAGAGAAAATACGAAAGTTTACTTCCCCCCCCCCCCCTCATCTTTCCAGACATGGTTTATTTCTGTAACAGTGAGTGGTATTAAAAAGAATGTCCTCAAATCAGCATGGAAAATAAATTCAGAAATTGAAAGTTTCACATGTTTTAGCCAAACAGACACATTCATCTCAACCACAGTTTGCAAATTAGAAGAAAAAAAAATTAGAAAAAAAAAATTATTACCTCAGAATTCTGTCATCAGCTTGTGCACAAATATTTATCAAAGCCTTGTTTTTAGTCAGTTATGCAACTGCAATCTCTTTCCTCCTAGGAGTCATCTCTGATAGTTTTATTATAGGACCACCGCAGTTTGATGCACATGTGATACAACTTGTAGCGGTTTGATGGTGCATGTTCTTTATATACTGTAAAAGTAGTTCCTTTCGCGTACAGATACTTTCGCGCTTTCCATCGGTGCCATTTTTTGCGCGTGTGTTTAAATTTGCGGTCGGCAAAATCTGTGAATTCACAGTCGGCAAAAACTGTTTTATTTTGCACAAGAAAACCCAAACTTTAATCCAATTATTCTTTTATTCATCAAATAGAAATTAAAATTAAATGCAGGCTTTCCGAAAATCCCATCTCTCGAGTACTTAATAACGTGCTTGTACACGCGGTATCGCTGTGTGTGTTAACCATCAATACACTCCATGCGCGGAATCTTCGTGTGTGCATGTGCGCAATAGCGTTGTAATAAGCAGCGAGTTCAAAACATTTTCGTGTGATGTTAAATTCGCGGTTCAACCTCAAAGTGCAAAAATAAAACCACCGCGAAAGAAACCACTTTTACAGTAGGGAATTTAGGGAAGATTTTTGTTACTGACTGTGAAACGATTGAAGTGGTGAGTACACATTCAGCTGCAATGTGCATACTGGTTTGTGGTTGCAATTGATAGGATCGTTTCATGAAATCTGCAAAGTATGTAAACTCTCATATTAAACTCTCCCGCTTTTATGTTTTGTGGAGAAATCTCTTCTGTTCCGTGGTCTGAATTCAATATTTTTGAGCCAACTTGGACCTGGTGTGGCTTTACACCAAAACCGCATCCATTATCAAATGACAAGTATGTAGTAGCAAGATGGCCGTCGTCTCTGAAATAGAGATCCCTCGTTAGTGCTTTTTCGAAACTCTCAAGTCCATTTTGCATCCATCATTCTTGGTTGATGAGCAGTGCTAAATTGTCAGCCATACACACTTGTAGCATCCCTTTGAGGATGGACTGAAATCGAAAGTCATTATAAGCCTCGATAATGGTCATGCCCTGGAGTTGGAATCTATTATTGGCCGCTAGTGGCATTAATGCCAGGTGTCAGTTCGATAGCGGCGATCTGGTTTTCCGCAACACTTTTTTTTTCATTAGCAAGGAAAGGAGGAAGTGTAGTGTGTTTAAAACATGATATCCTAGAGTCTTTAGTCTTCAGATTTGAATTAACTTGGATTAGTCATAGTCAGCTGTATTTGAAATAACTTGCCTTCATCACCCACCCGATTACATGACAACCTGTGTAATTTTTGTGTGTGCGTGATAGTTCTTACGTATTCCAGTGTCAAACTTTCACCACATTCTCTAGAACGCATCTTTCTGCTTTCTATGCGTGCACTGCCACAGTCGAGCCTCTCTCTGGCCGCTTTGGTTTTTTGTCTCGCCTGTATAGCGGAAGCGAGACAAGCGTCACTTCTCCGTTGCCGTATGTGGCGGTATGGTCGTCAACAATTTAGTGTGCTCTCAATAAACTTTCCACAACTTGGAGCTATGACCACTTAAAGTCGGACAATCGTAAGCCCTGCTGGTATGTTATTTTGTAAACTCCCGAATGAACGAAGTTTGTGCATGCAATTGCGCAATGCCAGACTGCAGTGCTATATCCATAAACGTGTGGGACAATGCTGCCACTGAGACACGTGTGTGTGTGTGTGTGTGTGTGTGTGTGTATGCATCATACACAAACATTGTGACCGCGAGCTGCGGTGATTGGAGGAGAGAGACCAGAAGACGTGTGGCTCTTTTGGCCTTTCTTCATGAGCATGCGCACTGAGAGTGTGCGTCGGTTTGGAAGCTCTCGGGTATCGGACAGCCATTTTGGGTCAGGTGATTTTGAATCTCAGTGGTGTTTGCTGACCCATTGAACCAGCGTTAAATTCTCATTCGGGGTCACTACATTTGATACAGAATGGGGGAGGCAGCGTGTTGCGTTCATCTCTGTGTCGCACAGACCACTCGCCACGATTTTAAGGCTTTAACTTGCACCACAGGTACACATGTACAGTACATCACCGAGAAATGTTGGCCAAGGTAGAATATGGATGAAGTGATAAGGCCTAAGGTCAAAGGTCAATGGATTTTGTACTCAACAAGCACTGTTCTGTATCGTTGTGTACTCTCAGTTGCTCAATTTGATTCCATCACAAAATTAAGAAGTTTTATGCAGATTGCGAAGTTTAAAGGGGAAGTCCGGACGATTATCAGCCGTTTCGTGTGTAAAGAACAATATTTCATGAACCTATTACCCTTTTCCCGACGAGAAAAGACCATCAGATACATTTACTATGATTTTTTTTTTAAATAAGGTAATTCTTCATGTTCGAATCCGTCGCGAGCTGCCCTTCGTACTATCTGTCCCAGGATGCATTGCGCGTGACGTATCGGGCGCAGTTTCCTCAGCTGAGAGCACCGCGAGTGAAGCCCAGCTACGCATCGATCTCCCATTGCACTGCTGACTGCGGGCGGCATTAATATGTGTGCCTTGTCGGCGCTACTGCAGGAGACCGTACACCGATTTAGGAGTGCTGTTGCCAAACGCTGTATTCCTTTATTCAAATAATCTTCGTTATATATCTATATAAAATCTTCAAAGATTAATGTAAAATAGTTGCAATGCTATAACATTTTCATTTAAATTGAAATATGTATGTATTATAATACTGCCGTACTTATTAGTGTCCACCCCATCACTTACAATGCATTAGCTGTTGTCGGGCTGTGCAGGCATACATTTACGTCTGCTGCTGCCAAGTGCTATCACAATCCGCGATCGTTTTTTCGACTTCTGAGTGTGAACAATCTGAAATCAGTCTGTCAATGTCAGAATTATTGCCTCTTTTGTTGTCCGAGACTGTTGAAAAGTGTGTCTGACGGTGATAAAATACGACAGTATACATGTAACTTGAACCGAGGAAGAAACGCCAGCGCCAGCTTGGTACCGCCGCCGCGCCGCGCCGGTAACTACGACCAGCAGCCCAATACACACAACGTAATCGGGCTGCGTGTTGTAGCATTCAGGATCATGTAAAGGTAGTATCGTGGATAGATATCAATTTAAAATCGAAATATTTCTTCAATTTGAAGACTTACTAGTAAAGTTGAAGTATTGACAACACCCTAACACTTGACACATCGGCATTTTTTTAATGAAGCAATAGATCATGCCGCGTGCATCCGCTGTGTGGTTTAAATTAGGCAGTACATGTTGTTATGTGGGAAATCAGATATCATCACAATCTGTCCATTGTGTAGCAGAATGTTTTTTTTTTTGCAGGAATATAAAAGAAGAAAAGTGGTTGGGGTAGAATCATGGGGTACAGTGTATCTATAGAAGATGAATAGATTTGGTGAGGGAAGAAAATTGAGGAAAAACAGAGATAGGCTTAGCAGATGGGTTTAGAGATTGAGAAGAGAAAGAAAGAGATAGAGCAAAAAAAGAAAAAGAAAAAGAAAGAAAAGAGACTTGCTGACAGTTCTAGGCTGCGCTTATCTAAAAATTTTCTGAGGCAGAATCACAATCCTAAACGCGTTTGAGGCATTTTCAGGGGTTAGATAAATGTAACCTTGTTTTCTAACGCATGGAGAAACGCAGTTTTAAAACACCTTTAAAGTGCGTTTTGAAACACGTTTGAGACCACGATCGCCGTTCTTTGAGTAGATAAACGCAATGCTGTTTTGAAATGCGTTTATATCTCAAGGTCAAATCCCAGCTGTTTCGGGTTGTGCTGTCCACCCGTTATATGTGTGTGCCTGATGAGGCATGTTTGGTGGTATGCAGTTGACCTTTACTTCCCGGGTCAAACAGCACACAGCAGCTACGCAGTGACACCATTCGAATCGCGATTGTAGATTTTTGTATGATGGGTAGATAATGGATGCGGCACCCTAAGAATCGCATTTCAAACCACGTTTGCAAATAACGTTCCAAACACATGATTGAAACATGATTCTCTCTCTCAAGTTAGTTAAAACATTGACCTAGTTGTAGGTCCATGGATAAACGCAGCCCTAGATTGCTGTGGGTTAGACCTGACAAAAAAATGCCGAAAACAAGAACAAGGGACCTTTGGTGCAGAGAGGGAAGCCGGTGAGATGCTGGAATGAGCCAGGTGATGAGACTGTTACCATGGAAACAGAAGCTTCTCATTGTGGTCTCTGCGTTGTCCAGGGACACTCTTGTTACAACGGGGTGCTAACTAGCATCTGGAGAACTCTGTGAGGATCAGGGAAAGACCAGTGTGGATTGTTGATTTTCTCTAAAAGAGATGTTTACCACCTAAGATCTTTTTTGTGCAATGTAAGAGGAAAACTTATAGATGGAGGGTCGTTAGATATCATGCCCTCATCCCTGACGTAACAAGAGAACCTGTGCCTGATGTAGCGGTATATAACGGGGACCTCAAGATTCAGCAATCAATAAAGGAGTGAGGAGTCAGTACTGTGTCATCCTTACGAAAATTTATGACCAGGCTCGATTACATCATGTCACCAGAAAGGACCGTACTTATACTCACATGTTAGCCACTAAAAGACCTGATTAATACGTGGTGAAGAAAGTTTGTGTCCGCGAAAAACAGTCTACGTCGTTTGGGAACCATCCTTAAAGGTAGGGAATCCCATTTGCATGCCTTAAATGAAGAGTTGTATAAATACAGTGGTATGTTGAAGAGAGTATCATTTTAAAAACTCCCATAAAGTATTGAAAGTGGAGGGTTACATTTAGTACATTTTTATTGACCGTTAGATTTTGAATTGAATTTTTTTCGGGGCTCACCGTAAATTCCGGCACATTGCTAGGCTACCTTTGCAGACCCATGCACTGCATGTGTGTCCATCATGTATATTTTGTTAAGAAAGTTCATCAAAACTTACAAACGTTTCTATATACATTCTTGCCACACACTCTATATGTTATTACATCAGCTCTCATACTTTTAGATTTGTGTTTATAGATAAAAATATACAGAAAACTGCAACAAAAAGGCTTAAGTGTGGCTGACACACAGAACTACTGAGTAGTTGAGTTTTGTGCATTATTCAAATTGTAGATAACTGTTGACTTCCAAATTTCTCAGCAGTGGCCTATAAACAAGTCCCCTGTAGGTTCATATCTAATGTTTTGCTGCATTTTGGGAGGTCTGTAAAAGGTATCCCCTACCTTTAAGCATGTATCTGTGGCAGAAGTGGAGAGCAAAGAAACGTGGAGCACATCGGGTGGTATGTCGCACGGTATCTCTGAATCTTAGAGGCTCTGAATGACAAGTTGCTGAGATCTTGAGCATTGCACAGCACACTCGCTTTAGCCCGTACAGCTAGCACCAAATGCTGAACAAACTCGGAATGTCATGAAAATGCATCATACAGCTGTAATACAGCTGTAGCAGGTGTCGGGAGCACCAAATTATTATACTTGTTTGTTTGTTTGTTTTTTGAAACTAACTCAAATTTTTGGCTTAGTCTGATACACAAGAATGATTACTGCACTGACAAATACGAAAATTGAAAAAGAAGAGGGAAAGAGGAGAAGAAGATGAATAAAGAAAGGAATACACCTAAGATGAATATGATGACTACAGTGTGTGATTCATGATCGATCAGGTGATAGGCTTTTCTTTCTCCAGGTCACGTGATATTAATGTGCGTCTTAAGCTCTGGACATTCTTGCATTCCAGAGAAGTTCCACAGATCTCACAGCGCTGGAGTCTCTGAGGGAAATTGCAATTTTTTCCCCTCAGGAGGGCAATTTTGCCTCGATCGCTGTGCCCTCACCTGCGATATAGAGAAGGAATATTGAAAGAACTGAGAGATGTCAATGATGTGATAGTGAGTTGCCATGACAACAAATAATCTCTCACACTCTTTTAAAATGTTTTCTCTTTTGCGATGAAATCCCAGGTCAAGTCATTACCGGGAGACACGTTGGAGGGCGACTACGACGATCTGGACACCTCCTTCAGCGGGGCCTCGTCACCGGGTGTGGTCCACGGCATGGAGACCGTCACCCCCATGGAAGGGGTAGAAGAGGTCAGTTATGCAGTCCCCCCTCCCCCCCCCCCCCCCCCCCCTCCGTGATGATGAAATGGCAGGGATGCCAGTATGTTTTGTTTTTTTTTTTATGAAATTTCATTATAAAGAAGTCAAAATTCAGGTCCCCAAATTGTAATCATATGAGTTTATGGTGCAGAATTCCCTTTTGTTATAACAAAGTTTTGATATACCGAAGGAAAATTGCCAGTCCCGAGGACTTTTATATGAAGGAAGTCGCCTGGAGCAGCAGGTCTACTGCTGTGTGGCTTAACCCGTTGAGGACTGGCCGATTTTGCGACAACACGTATTTCCAATCGACACTTGCCCGAGTATACTCGGGACTCATCTTCGACGGGTTAATAGCCCATCAAGTTTTTGGGGAATTTTGCCGCTGAAATTTGTGTTGAAATCAATACTTCTCAAATTTAACCTTGCCGTGAAAAAAGGTTAGATGGAACCGGTTTTGTTTCTTCATTAAAAGATTATGAGAAAAAAAAATTGTCAATTGGAGACAGAAATATTAGCCTTACTTTTCTTAAATTTGTTGCCATTTTATGGGTTGCATATAAATTTTTATTTTTTTTTGGAAGGTACAGTTGTAGTTAGCATCAAAAGACTCAATTCCTTTGAGTTGGCAACCATCTCGTATGCTTACATGTGTGTATGTATACATGTATGCGACGGGATAGGAATTGCATATTGTTTCAAAAATGTACTCTGTACAGTATTAAGTTGGTCTTCTGATTGTGAAGCATGCCCGCAAGCTGTTAGAGAATTGTTGGAGTTGCCAGTCTGTAGACTGTGAAGATGCCTGTTAAAGCGTAGGGCATTATTGCGGCACTGTCGGTAGTGTGTTCCTTTGCTCGTACTTGTGTATTCCTTCAAAAAAATAATAACAAAGATGGTTTTCAACATTCACACAAATGGTTGCAGTATTTTTAGAGTGCCAATTTGTTGACCGTGAAGATACTCGTTATTGAGGCACTGTTGGTAGTTTGTGTCGTGAGTCATACCTGTGTATTCCTTTAAAAAACTACAGTTTTAAGTATGCGCACAAATTTTTTGCGGTATTGTTAGAGTCGCTGACTTGTTGACCGTGCAGATGCCTGTTAAATGAATAGAGCATTATTGCGGCTCTGTTGGTATTGTGTTCCTTGGCTTATACATGTACCAGTGTATTCCTTTTTTTTTTTTTTAATGGTTTTCAGCACGCGTACAGATTGTTGCGGTATCGTTAGAGTGATGATTTTGTTGACCATGCAGACGCATGTTAAAAGAATAGAGCATCATTGTGGCACTGTTGGTAGTGTGTTCACTGACTCACACCCGTGTGTATTCCCTTCAGCAGGCAAGGTTGGTGCAGGACCCCGTAGTCTCGGCCCAGCTGCAGACGGCCACCGTGGACACCGTGGAGCTGTGCAGCCCGCCCACCTTGGCGGCCGAAGTCCACTCGGTCCCCGCCCCCAGCCAGAGCCACAGCCAGAGCCAGAGCGCCAAGATCATGTGCATGGATGAGGACGACTTCCAGTCCGACAACGAGGCGGTGAGTTTGACTCCGTCCGTCGCGCTGCACGGCTTTGCTGCCGAAACGTTGCCAGCAGCCGTTAAACAAGAGCTGTTCTGGCTCATGTTGGTAGACCCTAGACAGATGTCGTATTCTAGTACCATCGTATCTTCTAAATGTTCCTTTGTGTCTTGCAGCCTCTAGTATGATCTGTTTTTAAGGGATATAACACCACTGTGTATTTAGCACCACCTAAAAGTAGCATAGACTACAGGTTTGTACGTACACCAACCTTACACCTGCTGCGCTTCTGAACCAAATCCATCGTGTACTGCGTACACCATATATTTTACAGTTGTTGATATTTCGCTTTTCAAATCTTGCGAAACAATTTCACAAGTGGATATATCTTGATGATGGAGGAGCCACAGCAGTGAGATATTATTCAAATATTCTTATGTTTAACAAAGCAGTTTGCGATCAAACATCTTTAGCTATTGCATTTGTATAACAGGGAGCATTATTTTGGTCTGAATGTACAAGATCACAGACTTAGCACAGAGAATACTACTGTGAAATGTGTGTTGTATACAGTATGTATACCCAGGTTTAATCGATGACATACAGGTTCTTACCGCATTGGGTCTGAAGAATGCCATTAAAGGGCATTGTAAACTGTCCATCGCCATCAGTGTATAACGGCTTTCTGCATCTCAGAGAGAAAAGTTGATCCATTCATGTGGCAATGAACAGAACTATAATCAATCATCAAAACCTGGTTACTCTGTCGTAAACCGGTTTGCAGTGGTTGTCAGTTAGGATAATCACAGTCGCCGTGGAGCTAGCCACGAAGTAACCAAACGGCTACGATCCGTGGAAACTGCGATGAATACAATTTACAGTGACTGCAGACATTGCACAGGACCCTGGAAGGAGGTTAGAGCTGAATTGCAATTCTACCCTTCTGCCACTAAAACATGAGTGATTCCATCATACAACCTGTGAAAGCGCATTTTACAAGGAACACATGTCTTGTATTAAACATGAGGACCAGAGCAGCGTGCTCTCTTTCGACAAATTTTTGGATGACGTCACAGCACTCTTCACCTTAAAAAATTTTGTCACTTTATTCCAAATAAGCAATTTGATTTCTTGAGAGAATGATTAACTCCATCAAACATTAATGCACTGTTGATGCTGCTTTTGTCCTCAAAACTTCTGTATCATTTCGCTTCCAGTCATAGTCAGAACGGTTGTTTCTGTTCAGCACTTGTAGTCACAGAAAGTCTAGTGATTAGGGAGTGAGCTTCTAGATCTAGTTTAGTGCCATCCATCCTATGATTTTTGTCACAGTTACGTTGTGTCACCTGTAAGATGGTTCCATAAGGCTTCATTAGATAACATACAGTTGGCTCTCCTTCGTTCCCCTTTGGCACTCACTCATTCACTCTAGATCTGAGTTGCAGTCCCCTGTAAAATTTCACTGCTGCTCAGTGTTTTACTGACAGTTTGTTGGATCAGTTTATATATTTTTTTTTTTGTCTCTGAGCCAAAATTGTCTTTTTGAAAAGTATCTTTTTCATTAAGAAGATCAACTACCCTTGAATTTGATGCTTTCACCCTGAAACAGCTACACAACATGTGTGCCAAGGAGCGACCCTTATCAGGACAGTAGCTCGATGTAACTGAAAGAAATAATGGAAATAGAAAAATGTGTTACCTGTCAGTATTACCGTTCTCTTTCAAAATTCTAGGTGGTGGCAGTTGCCAGTAATGTACGTTACATAGCATTTTTTCGTATGTTTCCTTTAGGAAATGTAAGAATATTTATCCATACAAAAAAAAAATGGAGCTTGGTGCAAACAAAACCAACAAACGTTGACTTTCTTTTTTTTTTCTCCCGAGGCCAACCTCAATATTGAGATATTTTTTTTTCTGTTCTTTTTTTTTTCCTTAAGCAAGATTTGCTGCCAGAATATTGCAAGGATTTGTGTTTTATTTTTTGTAAGTAACATACGATATTAAAAGATCTAACATTTCTGGAATGTTAAATCCGTTGCAGTTATGTCGGTGACACATATGACAGAAAGTTTGCAGAATACTTGGGAGTCATAAAAGTCAGGTATAGTCCTGGTCTTGTTGGACATTTTGAGCAATATGCCATTCTTCATTGGAGGGTAGAGTTCAACCTTGTTGTTCGATCTTTTAATCCTCAGGATTACACATTGATAATAGGGGTTTTTTTCGGTGTTTTCATAAATGTCACTCTTTTTTTTTTTCATTTTTAAGATTTTATAAGCTAAAAGATAGGTTTTAATGATAATTCTCTGTGTTTTGAAATCCCAGGTAACTGCAATTGCTCCAGAAGTAAGTCCAAAATGTAATGATAGCTTTTCTTGTTGTGCATTGAATCCCGCCTCCCCTACCCCCGAAAAAAAGATCATTTATCAAGTTTGCCCAGAAAAAGTTAAAGAAATTTGCATTTGCCTCGGAATTGATGTGTCTCCTAAACCGTGTGTGATCCAAGCTTCAGAATGCTTTCTTTTATTGATATTATCTCTTTTTGTGATTATTAAACTCACTATCTCTGCTTGTCATTCTCTGCCGTTGTTGTCATTGTCGTTGAAGCACTTGTAAATGTTAAAGGCACGCAGACCTTCGATTCAAGGGGGCGCTGTTGTGTGGTGTGTGGATCGCCGCCATCTCCATTACGAAAATCGGCAATGTATTAAAGTTAGTCAACTGCCAAAGTAGATCGTGGATGCGTTTTGCGTGTGCTGTCTTTTGTGCGAGTTTGATTGTCATTAAGAGTAATTGCTGTCCAAATTATAAAGCACATGTATAATACAGTGGCCGCATGAAGAGACTGAACTGAGCTTGCCATTATTTCAACCATTTTTAACATACTCATCCTACGAATTGGTTTTAATTGGACGTTCGGAATAAGACAGATGCGTAAACATTGTAATAGCTTCATGTTGTCGATCTGCATGCCATTCAACAGCGCCCTCTTTAGTCCTTGGTTCCTGTGCCTTTAAAAGGCACAGTCGTCACAGTGTTGTTCTGTCACATGTTTCTGTGCACACGTCTTGTTGCATCTGTGGTTTGCACCAAGTTGTAAGGGCTGCACATGAGTTGATATCATAGCAATATTTGCATTGCTTGTATCATTTTTTTTCCCCAGTGTTGTGATTTATTTATTTATTTATGTATTATTATTTCTTACTTTTTTTGTCGGGGGGGGGGGGACTGTTAAATTTCTAGTGTGTTTCCTTACTTTATTCATGTTGTCTAATACTAGGTAGAGCAACATCAGAACTGAATAGTAAAACTTTTTGTTGTGTATCTGGATGAAAAATGAAGAAAGCTGTGGAATATTCAAGGAGAAGTTTCCCCAAGTATACATGTGGCTTGAGTGAATGTAGCATTGTAAGTAGAACCCGTCAGTGAAAATTTGAAGAAAATCAGATAATATCTTAAAAAGTTACGAATATTTAAAGTTTCGTTGCTGCCATTACGAATAACAAGACTTCAGCAGTTTGTGACGTCACAGCAGAATAACAATATAAAGAAAATACAGAAGAGAATCCCTGAAAATTTAATTTTTCTTGTATAATGAAAAAGCAATTGATGTACATGTACCTCTTTCAGAAAGCAGGGGGAGTAATATTACCCTTAGTACAAGTCAAAGGAATATGTACTTTTCCCCTTTTCCAAACACTGCATGTGTGGGGGGCGTTCACTGTTTGTTGAAAAGGTCTGAATAAGCATGAACGTTATGGAAAATACAATTTCTAGAACATTTTTACTCGCAAGAACAAGATTCTTTTCGTGATAATTTTGACAGATGTGATGCCTTAGGTGTTTGCAGTCTTTCATATTTTAAAGGCATTTTCAATTTTTATTGGCATTTCTGCCCTGCCAGTGGCATTTCCCCCCTTCTTGATAATGAAGCCAATTCTTGCTTGAAAACCCCAATATGATGATGACGTGGCCAGTTTCTTTGCAAGTGGAGTTGTTGAGTTGTGATTACTTGATTTAAAGTCTTACCCTTTTGTAACTTGATTGTGTGTTGATCTACAATGTACAGTGTACATGTATATGACAGAGTGATTTATTATTCATATCAAATGTGAAAGATGATCAATGTGGGTCAATTTACAAGTACGAAATCTTATTGATTCTTTCGTGGATGTGAGATGTAATGGCTTTGTTGTGATAGATTTTCTGTTAAGGAAATCAAAACAAGCCCCCCCCAAAAATGGTTTCCACAAAGCATGCTTCTATTAAAATAGAAAATTAAGCTTATATTCTATTT
Organism: Diadema antillarum; assembly: GCF_040938485.1. Classification (NCBI taxonomy): domain Eukaryota; kingdom Metazoa; phylum Echinodermata; class Echinoidea; order Diadematoida; family Diadematidae; genus Diadema; species Diadema antillarum. The sequence continues at coordinate 667,230 of NW_027271609.1, forward strand.
CTCTACAGCAAAAAAATATTTACAAAACAAAATTTTCACATTTTGGAGCCGATGGCCTTTTTCACGGCATGAAATTTTCACAAATTGCCACTGGCATCCAAGAAAAAAATACATACTCAACAAAAACATAATCTTCATCCGTGCAAAAAAAAGAAGAAAAAAAAATGGAACATGGCTTTGTTGATTGCTTTGTTGAATGTTTTAGTTTTAAAAGTGAAAAAGTGGTCGTACATTGTATTTGCAGACTTAGGTCGGGAATAGTGAAATAAGTTAAACATATAGAGGACTCTACTCTTATGGAATCTCACCTTCTTCTGATACATTGTATGTGTTGTGTACATTACACAATTGTGTATGGCACACTTTCTTTGCTATAAGATGTCTTCAAAAAAAAATGAAAAAGAATATAAATGAATCCATGTTTCACACATTCACTGCCAAAATGTGCAAATGGTACATGTACAAATGTATGGTTACTTTTTTTTTATGTATGTCTATCCATCGCAAAAAGAATGATCATGATGCAAAGATTATATTGTAGCCACTAAAAGCAGATATACATGTATAAAGCTGTGATCAGTCATGTGGAAGCGGAATGTACTATTGCGCTTTAAAATCTCATTATCAGACTTGGCATCATTCGGTCCTAATGGCGCTCACTGTCTGTCACTGCATGAAATTCTCACCAGTTTGCTGGAATCAGTCTCATAAAAATGATGCGGGATTCACGAAAAAGATGTTTATTTTATATCCAGCTTTGTGGAGACATTATGGTCATAATACTATATTAAGGAGACATGTGACCCTAAGGAGACATTTTGTGTCTCCGTAACATTTTCAACTATATGATATCCCATTCACTTGCATGCTTTACTGCTGACATTGCTTGGTATACAACGTCTCCCAAAAGCTGGATCCAGAGTTATATATGAGCTGTGACGCGAGAAAAGGGCCCTTAGCCCTGCCGCGCACAAACGCCATAAAATGGCGCGGAAGTTGACAAAGTAATACGGGCAAACAAGGATCAACTAGCTACATGTGTAGCTGCGCGCGAATGCATATAGGCGCATCAAAAAAGTAGCATTATTTGGGCAAAACATGCTTTTTTAAATGCAATAATTGAGGCATTTAGGAGTGGAATTTCAGAAAACAGTTTGCATATCTAAATACATCAGAGTTCATTCTACAATATGGTGGTAAAAACTCAATTTTGGTAGTTTATGGCCTAAGGGCCCTTTTCTCGCATCACGGCCCATATCTATTTATCTAATTTATATGTGCAAATATACATTATATTTTTTTTTCTCAGTACTCTTCACTTGCACTGTCTCTTGTAGCCTCCACACTGGAAAAATCCCCCTTCCCCTCATATTTCAAGTATATTTATCCTAAAAACTTGTATTTCATGCAATATATAGCTATCTGAAATATGTACATATATGTTTCATCTGCCTGTACATGGTGAGAATCACAGTACATAAAGTAGAAATTTATTTGTTGACGTATACTGTACGCAGGCCTACTTTAAGGATTGGTAATAATCTGTTTAGTGAGAGGGAATAGCGACTATGAAGATGTACTTTCAGCTTCAGTTACATTTAAGCATTGGAAAAGGAAATAGGAAAACTTTATTTCACTTCAGCATGCTTCATGCAATTCACAGGAAGTGAAACATATCAAAGGGACTTTCTGTGAGAATATCATCCTGCACTGGTTGTGGTTGTAGGATAAAAATCTGTGGGTCTTTTATTATTTCTCAAATGGTGCCGAAACAAGTTTTACAGCCGCAGCCAAGATCAGGTAATTGCCCATCTATGGTGACTTTGTTTTTGTTGAGCATGGCGAGGTTTTTGACGTTGTGCATGAATGAACATCTGAAAACCATGATTTGGAGCTCAGATACATACAGTAGTTGTTTAGAATTTGCTCCGTGGGCAATTCAGATTTTGAAGTCGGAAATGTATCCAAATTTTGTCTTGTAAGCCAACTGAGTTCAGATAGTCTTTGTGCACAGAAGCAAGGAATGTTTATTTTGTGCATGTGGGTTTGATTTTAAAGACACCTTCATGAGTGTAGATTGCAGCATCTTCATGTAAGATGCTGTTACGTCGTGCTTGTTTAAAAGGCATTTTGTCTTGCGAGCTGAGAAAAAGACAAGAGGACCTCAAGATACTGTACCTCAATGGCCATCACAGACAATTTGGAGCTTTTGCAGTGGCAACGTTGGATTCTGCAAATTTTGGCAATTGGTATGGTTACGAGTTTGACACCCTGCATTCCCTGCGAATCTTCAGTGGCATTGTGAAACACGATATATTTGCGGCATGAAATTTTCACGAATTTTGAGCCGGCCGCCTTTTTTGTGAAAGAAATCTTCGCGAAATGCCACTGGGGTTCAATGCATATAGTGTAGACAAGAACTTTTGTGGGCATTTTCATTTTGCGATTCTTTTCACTTGCAAAATTTGCAAAATCAAAATGCACGCAAACATTTCTCGTTTTACAGTAGTCGGCCAAAGAACAATAGCTTCATAGAAGAAGCATGGACAGGAATGTGACATCATGCACTCGTGCGCACTTGAAAAATTTAAGGCTCTGCTTGAGTTCCAGCATTGTGCATTTGGAAAAACGCTTCCAGTAAGGCACAATTGTCCGAAGAGTTTGGTACCGTCAGGGTGGGTTGCTACCTGTGTCGCACAGCTCGCTGCGTTGCCCTGCAAAAGCTCCCTATGTGAATGTGATGTGCGAGCACTTTCCGTAAAGATTCACTCTTGGGTGATTAGCGACCAGGGTGAGGCTGCCGGTACTCCTCGAGATGCGTAGGCCTACAACGTAATTATTTCGCTTGCTGTGTTGGGTATTTGTGCTGCGTGTCATTTAAAAATCAGACCGTCATTCATAAAGAATTGACATATCAAGAAATACCATGCAGCATTTTAGAAAAATTATCATAGAGCTGTCAAGTGTACCTGATACTTCAGGATGCTCCCTGAGAAAAGAAAAAAAAAACCACACAAACAAACAAACAAATGAACAAATTAAGAATTATTTTTGTACATTGTGACAATAAGGATCTAAAACTTTCCCTGATTTGGTTGCACATTTTTGCCCATAGAGATGCTATGTATTACACACCAGTACCTCCCCAACTGTCCAATGGAACCTCCTTAAATTTGATATGTTGAGTTTGGCAGCCCTGTATGTAGGGTGAGAAATCTTCAAGATGCCCATCAATGGCATTGTTCAATACCACCATCGGGAATATGTGTGCATTTGTAGGTTCACCGGTTGCTTTGTTATCAAGACACCTGACATCCCCCTGAAAAAAACAAAAACAGAAACCAGAATCATCAACTTTGCTGGAGCCAGCATCATGTATTCAGGCATGAGATTTTGGAATTCTGGGGAGAAAATACACAGTCGGGAAAATTTCCGTGATTTTCCTCTTTTTCTTTTTTTTTCTTTTTTTTTTTTTTGCAGCCACCATATCTCGCCGTGTGTGAAAGGTGATTCGAGTGCATTTGTCAGCGGGCAGCTGTGCGATGTTGCATGTTTCATGCGTGAAATGGATGTGAAACGTGCGTGTCGATCAACTTGTAGCTACGGTACTATACTGTAGCTTGCAGTGTGGTGTGATATGATGCACACGTGTGTGAGGCTGTAACTGCGTATTACGTGTATCATTACTATCAAGGAGCTTCGGCATGCATGCGCTGCCGCAGCATTCAGCGCGATGCGTTGTCGCATGACCGAAAGATCGGTCTGTATCTGTCCGTCGCGGGGAATGTTCCGCGCGGAGACTGCGTCTCGCTTCACGGATCTCCTCTGTATACTGAGGACAGCGTTATAACTTATGACAAAATATATAAGAGTCCTCCGGACAGACGGATCTTTCTGTCTACGCGATGCGCTGCTTTTGTATCCCGCTGATTACGTTGGCGTGATTTATGATTTTTGTGGACCGGTGAGAATATTTCTTTCTTCAACGAGAAAATGAAGACCTTCGAATTTTCGATAAGGATGACCCTCGTGTAGCGGATATTGACACAGATGTCTCCAATACAGTAAGTCAAGTGGCAGTGGTTGGAATATGAAGTTGATCTCCCAGAACCAGCTTCGTCTTCTAACCACGTTAGGCCAGCGATTCAATCAACTTCCTCGGCACCTGGAACTTGTGATACATCATCCGCCGCAAGGATTCGCTTTACATTCTGGACTTCATCCAACAATACTGTATACGCTATAATTTTCGCGTACATAAATTTTCGCGAATTGCCGCTGTCACACATTTTCGCGAGTGGTTAAATTCGCGATTGGGGGACCAGATAAAATATGAAGTGGCAAAGAAAGTGTGAATTTTCAACTTACTAGCAAATAAGAATGCACTTTATACACTGCATGAAAAAAACTTACCAAACTCTGCGAACTAGTAAGTTAGAATTCAACATTGTTGAAGTGGTTAAGTCCATCGCACTAGATTTCTGACGAGTGGTCCCCTTGCGATAATGGATTGGCTCTCTACAGTACTGAGTATTCGTAAGTAGACGTGGACGTGCGTAAGCAAGCTTAGCCAGTATGGTCTGTTCGGTTTGCCGTGACATGGTATACTAGTACTGAAATGTTCGTATCATCAAGGCAAGGGATTCATTTTGGAAGGTAATATTTTCGCGTGTTGCTGATTTCGCGAATAGCTCCCGACTCGTGAAATTCGCGAAAATAAACCCCCCGCGAAATATATAGCGTATACAGTACTTCATTTGCTTGGTCTACATTAGCTGTTTATGGACTTAACCGGGTCTACAAATTGTTGTACCTCCTGTAAGGTAGGCCTATTATAGGCAGTCTAAGTTAGCTGTAGACAGAAAGATCCGTCTGTCCGGAGGACTCTTTTATATTTTGCCATTAACGCTGTCCTAAGGAGGGGATCCGTGAAGCCAGACGCATTCTCCGCGGAACATTCCCCGACGGACAGATACAGACCGATCTTTCGGTCAAAGTTAGCTGTTGCATGGACGTAGAGACGGTCAACAATGCTGAGCTGCATGTATGCTGTCTTACATGATTTTCTACTAGACTACATGGACCAAGATCAGCAATACTAGTAGTAGTACTTTGCCTGGTCTGCGCACTGTAAACTGTTGTTAATGGACTATGGTAAAGACAGCCAACAATGGCAATGCTAAGCTGTGATTTATTTTATTTTATTTTTTTTTTTTTTGTACCCGTATGAACTGAATCCAGCAAGACGTCACCTGGGTGTACATTACTATGATTTATTATGGCCTCACATTTGAGTAGGTCCTAGGTATAACAGTTAAGCATACTTTTCCTTCCTTTAGATTTTGCAAGTGTCATTCATGAGTTCAATTATCACAATGTTTCTCTGTAAAATGTACCTCATAACAAAAGTAAATTTCAGTCGTAAAATGCATTAAAATGAGTTTTTTCATACCTTGAATTTCAAAAAGTCCTCACCGTGGGAGGGGGGACACCCCCCTCCCACACCCTCCCCCCGCTCGGTCGCTACGCTCCCTCGCAAACTCTCTCCTCTTTTTTCAACTTTTCTCTGTCTCATGCCTGTGTATTATATCTGCTTTTTGTAGGTTCACATGTTGCTTCTGTATCAAATTGTATAGCACCCCCCCCCCCATAAAAAAAGAGAAAAAGATGAAAAAGATAAAGAAGAAAGAAAAATATGACAATAGCTGTACAGATTTTAAATGTTGTCATTTTTTTTCCATGCTTCAATACCTACATTTGCACATTGGGCATATTTTGATGTAAACATGTATTGCTGCCTCTCCCCCCCCCCCCCCCACATTGTTACTCTGATGACGCAGGATACCAGATAAGAAAGATATGAATTTCAATTTTTTGTAGTAGAACAAAGTTAAGAGGTAAATTTCAGAAGAATGGTCAGACAACAGTTTGTGCATGATGTTTTTCTGAGCCAGGCAACAGTATGATTGGAGACTAATGCATTGATATTGATCGCGATGACTGTATTGTTTGTGATGCTCTTGAAGACTGAAAAGTTGAATTGTTTTTGTTCTTAGTTTATATTATACTAGGAACATTGTAATGCTGTATAAAGCATATCAAAATATGAAATATAGTATATGTAGTATCTCAAGTTTAAATTATAGTAAGTCAATTACAGTTAGCCTTCATTTCATTGTGTTCAGATATCAAAATACAACGTACAAAGTGTACCATGTACAAAAAATGAGTACCCTGTAAACGAATGAATTTATCACATTCTTGAATTGCACACTACACAATGGACACATTCCTTACTTGAATAATGCACATACTCTAGTCTCACTTCCAGGCGGTGACTGTATATATTTTTTTGGTTCTGGTTTACAGTTTGACGAGCACGGGCCGTTCAACGAGCTGGAGCAGCTGGAGAAGAAACCGGCCCACATGGCCGTCTTTCTCCATTACCTGATCTCAAATAATGACCCTTCAAGTTTGGTGAGGTCCCATCTTTTGTGTTATTTTATCTTATTATGTGAGGTCCCTGTTACCTTCCTTGTGGATTCAAGCTCAAGTCAAACTTGTCAAACACTCTGCAGCGTTGCCAACTGTAACTTTTGTGCACTTTTTTTTTTCATCTTGAAATGAAAATATTGTTTTCCAAAAATTGTACTATCACAGTGCTGATCGCGTCAAACTTACGGATGCGTTACCTATAAAACACGTAGTTACAGAAGAGGAAAAGACCTTTTTTTCCCTCACCAGAAACATGCCTTTCAACCGTTAGAACACGCCTTTCAACCGTTACAACACGCCTTTCAACCGTTAGAACACTATTATGCTGTTTTTGAGGCCGACATCCCTGCTTTTCCCATTGAACCCTTTGTGTGTGCCTCTATCACATGGTAAGACTGCTACATGTACATCATTCATTATTGGTATGACTAGTATCTGTTTTCTGCTAAACCTTATCTCCCGCCCATTCCCCTTGCCCCGGCAGTTCTTCTACCTAGTAACGGATTCCTACGCCAGCGGTAACCTGAAGGAGATGAAGAAATGGGCTTACGACATTTTCTCCACGTTCATGGGAAGCCAAGGGGTGAGTGGTGGTTTCCAGGGAGCCGTGAATCTCTTTTGCTTGTATCCATGGCGATATTGTTGTCTGTTGCATATATTTTGCTGAACCAATTTTTTTACTAGAGATAAAGTTGTTTGGCAATAAAGTGATGCATTTGTTTTTACTGCATATGAACATAACAATTAGTGGAGTTAGATTGTACTGTACTTTTTATTTGCATGGCCCAAAAATCAGCAAAACGTGATTTTAAAAAAACAAAAGAAATGTCTGTGCAAAGAATTTGTATTTTGGATAACAAGTAAGGCATACTACTAGTTGTCATTGGTGGAAATATGCCAGGTGTAAGTTATTTACCAGAAGAGTGTTGCACTGTCCAAGCTGCAGAGTCCACAAGTGTATGCATGTACTTGCTTGGTCTTTGGATCCCACTGACTTTGAACTGTAAATTTAGGCAGCCCTGGACTGCAATATGCTAATGTAATTCTGATAAACAGTATGCTTGTGTTTACTCTCTTGCATTTGGTTGGTTCTATACATCTTCTGACATGCAATTACCAAATTTTTACCACAATATTGCCACCAAATCAACACCATATTACCACCATTTCACTTTTTTTCTCTCTCTCTATTACAGCCACTTCGTATTCAAGTATCGGACAATGTTGTGGCTAGTGTGGGTAAGAAACAACTTAACATACACATAGTGCTTCGTAGTTTATCAAGTCGCAATCACTACATATTTGAAGTCTGCTGTATTAACCCATTGAGCCCTGGAGTGATATTGTTGCAGAAGTTGTTATCATGTCCTCGTATCAAATTGGCAACACTGAATTTTACTTTGATATCCCATTTTCAAAAAGAGATTCTATTGAACTGCATTAATTAAATCTGCAAGAGATTAGAAAAGAAATTGCCTTTTTTGAGACCAACACTAATCTCATATTTTTGTTATGTTGCCAATTTAGGGATCTCTGATATTATTATTTATTACCTTTTTTTTCAGCATTTGCAAGACAATACAAACTAGAAAAGCACTCTGAGAGCGCAGACCTCCGCCAAGCATGCAAATCATTTTCACCACTGATCTTGTTCTTCCGTAGAGATTTCCACCCATACGTACTTATAGCATTGTGTGCTGAAAGTTGCCAGATTTCCCAATATAGAAGCCTTTGTTACGTCATAAACACTCAGCTGCACGGCGCGCTCACCCCAGCAGAAACTAGAGCACGCACTTTAGTGCGCGCAGGCAAACTTCAAATGCGCGCAGGCAAACCTCAAATGCACGCAGCCTGAACTCCCAAGTTCATTGACCCTACCTGCCAAAATGTCAAAAATTCTTCATAAATTCCCCAAAAATTCTCAGATTACTACCAAAAGTTAATCGTTTGGTACTTGTGTCATTCTCAACCTTTCCTGCAAGTTTCATCCCAATCCGTTCACTACTTTTTGAGTTATTTTGCACACGGACAAACAAACAAGCCAACGGTAACGAAAACATAATCTCCTCCCTTGGCAGAGGTAATGATAACAGATAAACAAAACAAGCAAAATACGAGGCATACAAGATGTCAGGCTTTCCCTGGTGCGCTTCCCTAAGTTGCCGGGTTGCAAAAAAGCAATCAAAATAACTTATTGATCTCTTATAGATTTAACAATTATCAGAAGTTTTTCATAATCCTGAATCCAGAATAAAGAAAGACTTATTAATACCACTTAGAGCTCAAATGCATGAGGAGTAAGCATTCAGGGAATGAAGAAGTGGTACTAGATGACAAAAAGGCTGTGACAGAAGGCTAAAACAGTTGTAACAAAATAATTGTTGTTAACAGAACAAAGGTTCAGGTCCCACAATCATTATCTGTGTGTATCTTTATACGTTGTATGTCTAACTTTGTCGGCCATAACGAAATTTCGGCATACGAAAGAAAACTGCTGGTCTGGTCTCGTGGGCTTTGTTCAAATGAGAGTCGCCTGTATTGCGTTTCGGTTTTCTCTGCCCCCAGAACGCACCATCAACAGTCAGATCAACAACGAGGAGGCAATGCGCTATGTCTTCCATCCCGCTCGCATGGACGCCAAGGAGGAGGTGGAGGATTTCCTGACCGAATTTCGCCGACAGAGGGCGCTGGGGCTTGGCTCGATCTTCGGCGACCAGCTGCTGACCAATGACGACATGGACCGCGCCCGCGAGCTGAAGATCGTCGAGTCGACGCTGCTGCCCCACCTGGAGCGGCTGACAACGTAAGCTCACGATAAGGGAGCGTTTCCGCGTTTGTTTGAATCGACCCAGTAGCCAATCGGATGCAGTTGAAAGATTGAAGGCCTTTTCAAAAAAAGAAATAACCTGATCTGAATCTAAACCTGCTGACGACTAATTTTATTGGCTTACCACAGTCAAGGGCTGTAGTGAGCAATTGTGATGGTATTGCGTCCACTAATCGTTGTGTGTTTTTGCCAAACTGATCATCTGTTCTTCTCCTGTTAGAATTGATTGTCGGATTTTGCCATGTCACAACAGCAATCATCCTTGTTCACAGCAGATTTACACTGTACAAATGGTTCAGGGGGTCCTAGTAGGAAGGGGGGGGGGGCCTGGGGCAGGGCCCATAGGGCGGAAGAAAAAAATGAGTATGTTTTAAAGATCTCCAGTTTTGATAAAATCTCTGCCATTTTGTATGTTTGAAGTCATCTGATTTTACTTTGTTCGTGATGGTCAGAAAGACCAAATGTTGGAATTGCGCATTGGGGAAGAGTTTAACTCGTTGAAGTTTTTTATCCTGAGTATACTTGGGCAGGTGTCTATGAGAAATGATTGTTAGATCAAAAGCTTGTCCTTTTTATTAAACAGGTTTGACAAGCCACTGTGTTTCACCTTTTAGCCCCATTTAAATCTTGCCCCCTGTTTTTTTCTACCGATCCGAACCCAGGCTTGAGGCGGAGAAGGAACCAAAGAACCAGGCCCTCGCCGCCGCCATCACGACCTTCATGAAGCAGGTTGGGGTCAAAGTTCAAAACAGTGCCTTAGAGAGAGCACCCAGCTTCATGAACAAGGACCGGAGGAACATGCTCTCCAAGTTCAACAGGCCGAGCAAAAAGGTTCGTCTTCGCGACACGCGGCAAATTCTCGTGAAAGTTTGTGAGAAAGACATGAAGAAAGAATTGGTATATTCGGCTCAGCCTTTCGGGGTGTCTTTGCGTATGATGTAATTGCCCCGTCACTGTACAGGCATGCTATCCTGGAAACATTAAACTGCACATTACTTGAATATGAGACCATTCTGAAGCAAATAATTTTCACACAATAGATATATAATGTACTCTTAAATGAATCCCACAAGGATTGGAGCAATCATCCCCCAGCATTCCCACTGAATCCCACTGATCAGTTACGAGCCATCCCCTTTAAACTGGCTGAAGGAAGATGAGTGAAATGAATGTGCTTTAGTAGCCATGAATCAGTGTTTCAAATAACCATAAATCACGTTTTATCCACAATGACTGAGGGCAGTTTGTTAAATCTGTTGCAATGAAAAACAGCGTGAAACAAGAATCATTAATGTGAATAAAAATCAGCTCCATGTTCTGACCTGTCTGTGGTATATTTATGTTCAGCTGGAATACACATGAAACAGCCACAATTCACCTGTGATAGCCCCTGAAAGTACATACAAGTTTCGATAGATCAGGTCATATCTCTGTAGCAATTTGGCGCTTGTGCTCTGCGCGTTCAAGTTCAGCTCCGTAAGCGCCGGTACTGATCTGTGCACATTCTAGCCATACATGCATACGTTTTATGAATAATACTGAGATTCCATGTCGATCAGTAGCGAGGTAACGATCGATGTACACGCACTGAGTGTGTATATCGTTGTTGTTGGTAAAAGATATTCTAGTGTGATCGTTCGATTGAAAGAATCAGGTGATCGACTATTTATTTCAAGTTTTTTTTGTTTGTGTATGCTCTCCAAAATTTACATTTAAACCCCACTGAGTAAAAGTCGAAGTGACAAAAGATTCTTATATTTTGCAGAGGGCATGACTCAAGTATATTCTGCAAATATAGCAAACATAATACTCATGGTATTGGTACACTTTTAACATCTCATCTTATTTTTTATTTTTCCCCCTCTGTGGTACCGTGCAGCACAACATGAAGGGCCATCAATTTGTGGAGATCCAGTGCTTGAACACCACGTTCTGTCAGCAGTGCAATGGTCCTCTCTGGGGCATTGGTTACCAGGGATACCAGTGTACCAGTGAGTAATGGTTCCTCCTCGCCCTGCGGCTGCAAAATACCGTATACGCCATGTATTTCGCGAGTCTAAATTTTCGAGAATCGGGAATTCCGACAATTTTGCGAGTGGTTAAATTCGCGATTGTGGAGTCCTGTACTGCATGGAGAAGTGTACATGCGTACGTCACATTCACATCGGGATCAGAGTCAATATTTTCGCGTGTCTTTAATTTCGCGAATAGCACCTGACTTGCGAAAATAAAACCCTCACAAAATATTTGGCGTATACAGTAACGTGTCATGTCTGTTTTCGTCGCCTTCTGGGACATCCAAGATTTTTATACCCCCGCCAAACGAAGTTTGAAGGGGGTATATAGGAATCAGCGGACGGTCGGGCGGTCGGGCGGTCGGTCGGGCGGTCGGTCCGTTGCAAATCTTGCGTCGCGAACTACTTCCTCAGTTTTCAACCGATTCCCATAAAACTTAGCACAGATGTGTGCCTTGGGTTGTAGATGTGCAAGACGTATTTTTTGACAGTACCCAAAAGTACGTTGCCATGGTAACGGCATATTATGGGCAAAAATGGGTACAAATCTTGCGACGCGAACTCCTCCCACAGTTTTTGATCAATTTTTATGAAATTACAATGTAGGTACAGATGTTCATCTGAATATGTTAATGTGCAAGACACATATTTCTGCAGTGGCAAAAAGTGCATTGCCATGGTAACGGCATGTTATTGGTAAAATATAGGGCAAAATGCTTCATGGCAAAACTGCTTCATCAGTGTTCTTCCAATTCTCATGGAATTCATATTGAATGTTTGTCTTAGGATATAGGTCAGCATGACACATTTCTTGACAGTGACAAAAAGTATGTTGCCATGGTAACAGCTCACATATTATGAGCCAAAATGATGGAAAATTTTGTGTTGCAAACTACTTCCTCAGTTTTTGCCCAATTTCCATGAAACTTGGTACAGATGTGTGCCTTTGGTTGTAGATGTGCAAGACGCATTTTTCGACAGTACCCGAAAGTACGTTGCCATGGTAACGGCATATTAATGGCAGAAGATCAAGGAAAGATCTTGTGGATTTAACTACTTCCTCAGTTTTTTGACCAAAGCTTATGAAATGTTGTTTTGACCAAAGCTTATGAAATGTTGTTTGGCGGGGGTATAACCAGTCGCTGTAGCGACATTTCTAGTTTATTTTACAGTTATGAAGTGTTAGATTTCCCCCTCCGCCAGTTCCTGTCCTGTTAATTGAATCATTTTCAAAGATGACGATTTTTCCAAGTTGTAGAGAACATTCTTCCTCCATCTACGGTCAAGTTATGTAATGATACATTTTGTACATGGTGGTTGTTTTTTGATGTATTAAAGATTTTATGGAGATACATGGTTTTGCCAGCTTACTCTGCCCGGTATATTTTGCGTAATTGGGGCAAAACAGTGTATGTTGTTATGTGCTTACATTGTACATTGTACATGCAGCTGTGCTGTAGTTTGGCAAAAAAAAAAACATGTCATTAAACAAGCACCACACATCTGCAATGGGAATTGGCAAAACAATGTACAATGTAAAGTCAGCATATGTTGTTTTGCCAAATCACTTGGATAAAAATGAGAATGTTAATGAAATTAAGATTGACTGTTTTCAGAATTAAGATCAATTGCAAAGCGAAAATGTTGGCAGATTTGACAAAGGTAAAGCTCTAAGGTTACTGAACTTTAGTTAAAGGGAAAATATCCCCATAAGACAACATGTATGTGGATGCAGTGGTGAAGTTTCCCCTGTTCAGGGGATTTCTACTGTGATGAAGTCCCATGGACCAGCAGATTCCTTTCTTTCGTCATGTTGAAATTTCATTAAAGCCAATCAATCGAGTGTAAAGATAATACAGATAATGAGTCTTGGATGTGAAATTTTATTTCACTGTAAGGAGAGTTCAGTTCTAATCATGTTTGTTTTGGTACAGGAATGTACTGTATTTTGCGATGACTGCACATCATTTTTTTTTTTTTTTTTTCAGACTGCGAGTTCACCGTCCACAGGACTGGTCTCTGCCTGGAGCAGATCACGAGGGAGTGCTCCAAGAAGAAAAGCAAGAAGCCGCGAGGTGTCACAAGTGAGTTCAAAGGTCAAATGGCCACAGGAAATGAGAGTAAATGTCATAGATCAGTTCAGTTCAGTTCAGTTTATTCAAACCAAATGTAACAAAATCAAACATAATAAAAGTACAAGACATAACTGCAAAATTTCAGAATGATAGGTTTGGGACCCCAGTGAAGCACAGCTTGTGGTCGGGGCCCCTTTACACAATACTCTACAGTATATGGCAAGGTGTAACATATTTACATAGAATATAACATAATTATGTACAAATTATACAGCATAATAAATGTAGACAAGTACACGTATACCACCTCCCCCATACACAACACAACACACACACTCACACACACACACGCATACACACATGCATGCACACTTCACACATGGCTACCTCATCTCATTTTCTACATTCATGTACTTAATTTCAATCTGTCGAAAAGTAAAATGGTAGAAAAATGGTAGAAGATTCATTGAAGTTGGACCTGACAAAAAGAAGTTATGGAATGTTAAAGTCTGTAATCTCCTTACAGGAATGATATTATTTCTCGACTTATCATCATTATTATCATTGCTATGAAATATTTTTATCTCTTGCTTTCAGTCTTATTCTTGAAAATACTGTTGTTGGTTATGTTATCATTTATATTATTATTTGTTGATTGTTATGACCTTAGCGTAAGAATGGTATGTCTTTTGAATACAATGTATGTTTCTTTAAAATGGTTGAAATAAAAATATGTTTAAGAATATGTGCATTAAGAAAAAACCCACAAACATTTGTTTGTTTCCCTAAGAAATAATGTTGTGAAGTTGCACGAAAATCTAAATTGTCTGGCTGTAATTGATACATGTGCTTTGAAAAGAGAGACTTTGATCGGTTACACACGAGAGAAAATTCGTAACTTGAATCATCATTGTAATGATGATTGCAATTCGTCTCTAGAATTATCGGACCTTACACACGCTCACTCGAAAACTGTGATTAGAATTCGAATTCTCGAGCTAAGGCGCTACGTAATCCTTGGTGACTTGTCAATCAAAACGTACGATCGAGTGCATGCATGCGGCACGCGTATTATCTACGGAAGTGCTTGAAAGGTCACGTAAGCTTCGCCCCTCAAAAGATGTTTTGGAGGTCAAGCATTACACACCCAAATTTCGCACCGTAATTTGAATGAAACTTCACTGGAATTCACCTCCGGACTAGAATTTGAATTCGTGATTATAATTTGCTTCCACACGTGCTAAAAATTCGTCATTAGAATTATTTTTCACTGGAATCATCATTCAAATGACGAATTTTTGACCGTGTGTAACCGCTTTAAAATCCACTGAAAGATGATCAACACCATTCATTTTCAACCTGCTGTTTGTCTTGTGTTTGCGTCTCCTGTCCAGTTCCAATCAACCCAACACCACCAACCATCGTCCAAATGAAGTCCACAAATGAAGACCTTTGTAAGTATTTACTTGAAGATGTTGCCATGACAACAGTGAAGGAAATTCCAGTGATATGTCATAGAAATTCCTGTGATATGTGATAATTTGTTTTCATTGTACTTTCTAATCCAGCACACCCGTGATCTTTAAGTATATCGAGAAAAACATTGGTGAACACTTCACTTTCTTCTTCCTTTTTTGGGGGTGGGGGGGGGGATGAGATGGGGTTATATTGGAAGGATGGGGTAGGTGATTTCTTTGGGAAGATTGATTCGTGTATCTTTAGCTGGTGCTTCAGCGTCTTCTGAGGGCAGAGCCAGAAGGGCGCTATCGCAGCACAAGGGTCGCATGTATCCAATGACTGACCGTTTGGGAAATCGAGAGAATGAAGCAGTACGAGCAGACGAGAGCATATGGATGACAAAGAAAGCGGAGGAAGAGAAATGGATTGACAGATGGAAAGACAGAGTGAGAAGAGAAACAGAAATAAGGTTTTATAATAGAGGGATGAAGTATAGAGAAGAGAGAGAGAGAGAGAGTGAAGGTTTGAGAAAGATAAGCTGAGAGATGTCTTCTATTTACAGAATGATGAATGTGCTTCTTTGAGTGTTTTTATTTTTAACGAACAGAAAATGCCTATCGTTCTTTCATGACACATTTTTCTGAGATTTTGTCTCTAGTCCTTTAGTCCTTGTTTAGAAACAAAATGTGGTAAAATGCTGTTGTACGAAGAAAGCAGCATCGCTGTTTCAGCTAGTGGTAAGTTGTGGTTGGTTTCACTTCTGTCCCCCCCCCCCCCCCCTTGAAAAAAAAGCTACCAGACATATCCATTTATATTTAGTGTTTGGATTATAGGCACAAAAACCTGTTTGTCGATCACACAACTGTTCCCATATTTTTCAGCTCTAAGCTGTCTCGCTTTCTGACAAAAATTTAACAATACTGCCAGCATAAATCTTCATATTTCCATCATCAAGTATAAAGGTATTATTTAGGCCAGACATGTGCAATTTTGATCCATATGTTGGATTAAAACATTACTATGCCAGAACAGCAAGAAAGAGACAAAACTGTAATCCAGCTATATTTCCCATTTGTGTTACTCTTTGCATTCACTATGTTTACATGGATTTGTTAATGTGTGGAGAAATTATAGAATATATGTCAATCAATTCTTCTCACATATAACTGTAAAATGGAATTTGTAATTTACAACTCTCCCCCCCCCCCCCATACACACAATTTGTTTTGAAAACTTGAGTGTTTTTCCAATCAACCTGTCACAGAGATAATAGTGAGCAGTGGAGATTGCTGATGTTGTTTGTGTGAGAAATGGTTAGAGCGCCACCTGGTGTTGAGATGCATACATGTATGAGGGCATAATGATGCCATGTTTGACTGCCAGCCGCTCAGCTGCCAGCAAGAAGTGTGTGGCCAATTTGTATTGATTACACTTCTCTGAATTTGCAGGCTGTTTCCTCCCCCCCCCCCCTTCCCCTTACCAAAGGCACATCTAGTCACAGAGGTTTGAGTTTGTGTGGGTTACAGAAAGCCCAAAGAGTTAATAATACAATGTAGCAATGAATTGATGATATTGACATAATAATGATAATGATGATTATTTGGTAATACTGATAATGCCAATGATAAGGATGAGAATCGTAGTAATGATGATTGTAATGAACAAATTAATGATCATGGTAGCTATTACAATGACAGTGATAATGATAGCACAAATTATAATAGTTTATGATGAAAATGATACTGAAAATAATGATGATAATGACATCGATGATAGTGATGATCATATACTTTTTTTAAGAGAGCACAAAGTATGATTGTGTAATGACATGAATAATTCATATTTCTTAAATTTAGAAATCATACCAATCTAATCATTGGAAGAGCAGTGCTTGGGACCAAATAGTTATGAATATCTTATCAAAAAGAGTGCATTTTAGATTTGACTCCAAATTGTCAAATGATGTTTAATTTTTTAATTTGAAGAGAGCGTATCATTGTATGATTTTGTCGTGTGTGTGTGTGTGTGTGTGTGTTTGTGTGTCTTTCTGTTTGTTTGTGTGTGTGCCTGTCTATTTGTCTGTCTGTTTGATATGCGTGCTAGACGTAGTATGCAAAGTTGTGATGTTGTGGTGGTGGCGAGTTTTGAGGTTTGCTGGCAACATGTGTGCTATTAATCATGCTGATAAAGATGGGGGAGGGGAGGGGGGTAGAGGTTAATACAGCTATCCTGAATTTCTGCTGAATTTAAGGCAGTGGCTAAGAAAGAAGACTATAACTAGCAGATACTTGCCTGAAAGACATTGTTTTTAATGTGCTGTATTCTACCAGGCCTTGTGACAAGTGCCAATCACACTGTCTACCGCGTGGCCACTGCCCGTGACTGTTTTCTGGGAGGTGGCATTTGATATGGGCATTTTGTATCAAATGCATTGTGGCGTGTTGTCTTAATGAACGAAAGGAGCAGGCGTATTCCACTCCGGGTCGCTTTGCCTGCACATGCAGGTACATGTACATACATTCACGCAGCAGCAACGTGCCACAGTGGGGTGGGGGAATGGCATGGGGGGGGGGGGGGTGGTTGACTGCGAGAGATTACAGAGAGAAGAAAAGAGCAAAGGAAGGAGAGAAAGAAGGAAAAGAGAGATGGAAACTCGAGTCGATCGATAGCGAGAGATGGGAAAGACGAGTGGAGAGAGACGGATGGATTTCACCAGTTCGGAAAGACGCGGAAGTTCAGAGTCCGCCGCAGAAGCAGTTGCGAAGATGCATCTTTGAGTCGTGCAGACATGATTTCCGGCTGTTGTTCAAGGAAAACAGTGAAAGTGGCCATGTCATTTTTTTTTTCCATGTAAGCAAAAGATGACAGATAGTTGGAAAATGTTAATGATTAGGGCCAGTGTTGGGACTGAACATAGAGAAAAGAAGTTGAGCTGCCGTGAAAGATATGACAGCCATCTCATATATACAATACATCCTATAGCAGTGAATAAAGATTTGAGATTAGCCAAACATGGAGTTTTGAAACTTAACTTGATTAGAATAAAAAAGAAATGCCCCCCCAAAAAAACCAAACAAACAAACAAAACAAAACAAAAGCAAGATAGGAATATGAAAAGGACTTTGGGAGAGATTGAGGAAAAGATACAGAAAATTTGCAACTGCCTGCCACCAAAACATCAAATATCCTTCAATTCTGAGTAATCAGATGAATCCTGAAATATTTTGTCAATTCTATTCCTGCGTCATCGGAATAAGTAAGCGCTTGGTTGAACAACGCATGGTGTCACCAACAAGTCCATCTCTTTCCTTTATTGTACAATAGATGTAGGATATTGTTCTTGTGGGAAGAAGTTACGAACATCTCTTTTCAACAACTCTCGGTGACTCTGTGGCGGGCAGTCGGTCAGTAGTCGAGATGACAAGACAGAAATATGACGGAGTGATAGAGTGAGAGAACGAAATTGAATGAAGACTGGACAGATGGAGAGATAGAAAGAAGAAAAGAATTGGTCAGGGACATAAAGGAGTAAAAGAGGAAAAGAGATATCAGAGGAAGAAGATAGAAAGAGAGAAAGAGAGAGAGAGAGAGAGAGCGAGCGGACTTGCTCAAATGTGCATGTAGATCTGAAAGTGAGAGTACCATTAACTTTTCGCTGGCTCTCTTTACGTTACACGAGCATCCTTGTGTGCCCGGCCTACCACAATGCACACTCGACACTTACATCTCAGCTCCCAGATGTCATTACATGTGTCAAAAATACGAGCCATATGTCAGAGCGGGGTCATAATAACCAGGAAATTGAGACGGGATTAGCGTTATTGACGGCCGACACTTGTGGAATTCAGAAGCAAAACATTTCATGGTGGCATTGCATTGTGCTATCTTGTTGTTTGGATTCATTGGAATTTTTAAATTGTCTTTTGTTTTTGTATGGTTCATTCTCTTAATTGGAAGCAAAGCAGAGAATTAAATTTTGAGTTGATCCAACAACATCGTTAGGTGTAGTGTGAACTTCGAAGGTAACAACAACAGAGTGGACATCTAATGGCGGAAAAGAGAAATCCCCTACATGTTTTGTGGGTGGTCATTTCAAATCATCAGATTGTTTTCGTGGGAATTACTCTCTCTTTGCTGTTCTGATGTCTCTCTTTTGCGCTGTGAGGAGCCAAGATTTCACACGGACAATAATGTTTGGATTTGTCGCTGCAGTGTGATGGGTTTGTGTGTGTCATGGACATTGCCAGCCTACACATAAATTGGGAAGAATTTTGCAAGGAACCTGCCGTTTATGTTCCAACTTCTATTTCCTTTTTTGTCTGTGAGCGTTCGTTTGATTTTGTCACGGACATGAGCATCAGCCTTGGCAATAGTGTTTAACATTTGACCCATGTCCTTGCAAGTGTTGCAAAGGGTATTCAAAGTTTGACAGTGTTTGTGGGGATGATTGGATTCGACAGTCAAGCCGTGGATACCATTGGTGCACACATCCCAATGGATGATCTGTCGCCGAGGAACAGAGATTGTTAGAATTGTCTGGAGAAAACTGTAAATTCTCGACCGAGGGGCGTAAAAAAAGGAAAAGGGGATTGAGACACCCCTCCCCCTTGGGCGCCTATAGCATGGTGAAAAATTCGGTCGGGGAATTCAACCCTTAGGGCTGCACAGTATCTGACGTCACATCAGATTGGGAGGGTTTTGAACTTTTTATCTGTTTCTCTTGTCCTGCGTTGCCAATTTGACGATAATGATGCACCGATTTTCTCCCCGCCTGATTCGGCACTCCATCATCAACTCAGCTCATTTGAAGCAAGAGGCGAATAATGGTAGGAACCGCCAGTTTTACAACTTTCCCCATATTTAAATCGCGATAATCCACTTATTTTACCCGCCATGCATGCTACTTTTCTTTGCATCGCATAGTTGAGCCGTGTATCAAGTTAATCCCTATTTTGTTTTCCTGTTATCAAGCTGCAGTATAGTAACATTTTCCTTTGATTTTCTGCATGTATTTTAATGATTTCTAAACAGCTGTATGAGATTAGCCAGTTACATGTATGTTCATTATGGTATATCTCACACATGTACTTACATTGATGCACGTATTGGAAGATACTGAGAATGGATTCTTTCATTTTGTATTCAGCCATGTAGCATATCATAAACTATTAAACTGTCAATATCTACATCTCACTGTCATATATTATAGAACTTAACACTACTTTCACAATGACAACTGTTACATATTAAAGATCTAGTCTCTTTTCAGACCCTCCTTTCTCTTTTCATTTTTCTATATTGCAGATTGTCAATCTGTACTGCAAATTGTTGAGTATTAACATTTTAGTACCTCATTGAAAAGTGAGAAAAGAGAACAACCATAACAAAAGTTAACATATAAGCAAGTTCAAATTTCTTGATTTCTCTGATAATCCCCCCCAAAAACAACAACAACAAACAAACAAAAAACAGAGGAAAGACGAAAAATAGACAGTAACTCTTTGTGTGCAGCCGATGAATGCGTTTTTCAGTTATTTTTCACTTTGCATGACATGCACTTACGTTTTGGTGCTTTAAGATTATTTTCGTTTCGCATCAAGGCTTATGAATGACAACTGAGATTGCATTTTGCATTCAAACTTATGTTGTGCATGTTATACTTATTATATTGTCATGACTGAAATATGATTTTGATAAATTGTATTTAATCTGTGCATTAACCATACTGGTTTTTTCTGTACTGTAAGTATACAGCAGCAAAAGTTTTGCCAATAAAATGAAAGTATATGTCTACAAAGTGTATGTCTCCAATAGTATGTTTTGGTAGCAGAAGTGCAAAAGATGGAAATTCAAAAGATGAAATTCTGGAATATGTTTGCCGGTATATCAAACGATATCGCTAAATTTGAGAGGCCCAGAGTAAGTAATAAGTTCCTTTCCACTTGCCATCAATATCCTGAATGCTGCTTGGCAGGATAGCTCTTAACTGCTGGTAACTATTACTGAACTAACACTAAAACTATCTCTGAATGTAATGAAAAAGAAACCTTCTGATGTAATTATAGTCGTCTTAAGTACCAACATTTATTGTTCTCATTTTTCCTTTTTTCTTTTTCATTATTGAACAAATTTGACAAAAACTTAAGGTGTGGTTAATGCGTTGGTATGCCAGTGACTTTGTTGATGTTTTATGGCTGGTGTTTTTTGTTGACAAATTGTTAACATTGACTCTGTATCGTACGGAAACTGAAGGACAAGACAAATCAAAACAAAACAAACAAATCAGTTCACTTTTTATTTTATAGTTTGTAAGTGACAAATGTTTGACTAATTTCGAGGAAATTCACCTTTTGGTTGATTTAAGGGGGGTTTATCATCTTCAAATACATTTGAAGTTTAAGAGTAATGACTTCCCTGGGTTGATTCATGTTTGTAATTCTCACACTATTTCTACAAAGATCATAACTTTACTAACAACTTGAGAAGTGTAGATAGATTTCTCTCTCAAACCCCCTCTCCCACCTCTACATTTAATCTCCTGTTATTTCATTCTGATGATGTGTGTGACAAGGTCCCCCTTTTTAAAATCAGTCCTAGCTATGGCTAAAAGGGCAGTCCCTCCCATGAGTGAGAAGTACGTAATAATAGATAAATTCTTTTAAAAAACTTATGCAATGTGTACTGAAATGTTTTTTGCAACGAAGAAAAAGAAGGAAAAGAAATTGTCAAGTGCAGAAATGAGAGGAGGGCTGCTAATTAAACAAGTCTCTATCATTCTGCCTGAATCTCCCTGTGAAAGTGGGCTAATATTTTGTTAAGCCTTGACAGAAGACCTTGGGAATCTCCCTGATTTAGATATTGATTGTTGTGTCTTGTTGGGATGCATGTAATAAACAAGTTTCTCCCCAATAGCTATTCAAAGTAATCCCCCTGACTTTCTTGTGCGAAAGTTTGGCAGCCCCTAGAGTTTGTGCCGACGCATTGTACATTGAAATGGATGGACACACTCTGAAACGGAAGTTCTCTGATGAAAATGTTTGTGATTGTTGTTGACGAGGATTGAAGCCGACCGACTATGACGTAATACATAGGGTGTAATCGAGTACTGAGCCGTGTTACTGGGATGCGATGTTTATTGCCACGGCCTGCACAGAGATAAAAACAACACACCAAATGCAAGCAAAAAATATAAAAAGTGCTGGTACACACTAATCAGGGATTACTGCCTGCTAGTGCAAGTCAAGCCCTGTGTCCCCGTGTGTTGGTTTGTGAGCTTTTGATTGAATGTGAAACAACAAAATGATGCAGACTCCACTGATTCATTTATACAGATAGACTGAGATATTGTCGTAATATACAATCTATGAGGAGTAAATTATGCAGTGATGTCAGTGCTGGCCATGTATGCAAATTAGATGAGGCAGTGATGATGTCATGACTTTCCAAGTCTCCCATTGGCCAACAGGCAAATCTGCAATCTGCAGTTAATATGATTTGCATAGTAAAAGACATTAAAATGCATCTGTCCCTAAACTGAGCATGATTTGCAAGTTTCCATGCTACTACTATGAATAAGAAAAGACTTTGGATTGCAACTTTTTTATAGACTGAGCACATCGTGCACGTTTCTATGCAATGTCATTTGTTAGTCATATTAGTAACATGGTCAATTTTAAGGGGGGAAATGCAATCCAATGTCTTTTGTAAAGCATATCAATATGATGATTGACAGATGATGCCAATGACAGAATCTTGCTTTTGAAGCTTTTGTGTTGGCGAATCCAAGTAATTTGAAGAAAGTTAGCAATAAGATTTCTAAAAATATATGCCACATATCATGGTATTTAGATATTCTTTTGCCAACTTCAATAAATCTTCGTGTCCCAGCAAGAGGGTATAAAATCTTCTTGATATGGAGAGATTTCATTTATTGAGATGCATGTAACACTCAAGTGTCTTTGTGATTGCTCTTTGGAATCTCTCCAGTTTAGTTGTGTGAATGTTTGGCAGCCCCATGGTAAAGGAAAAAGGGATAGTGTATGGGAGGCTAGAAATTGAGAAATTTGGTTTGGCATGAATATTGAAGTTAGGTAGATGTAATTGTTCAAAAGCAATACGTAGAATGAAAGAGATCAAAGAAAAATCATATGTACGTTTACGTGCTGGTGCATGTACTTAGGAGAGAGTGTGATTATGGGAAAAGTATATTATCACAGTGTTGAATGTATGTACACTACTGTACATAGTCAGACCTGTCTATAGAGACCAATAGACAGGTGAAGGCAACCGCTGTTTTGACCGTGTATTTGCGAAAATTCCGCCCACTTCCAGCTCAACTCCCCCAGGGCCAGGTTGTCCGGATGGTGGACCGCTTCGACCCGACGGACCCCTCCAGGACCAAGCAGCCCGAGGGCCTGGTCTCGCCCCTTCCGCCGGACACGGGCCCGCCCAGCGCCGAGCCCCGCCCCCCGGAGACGGAGAGCAAGCGAATCAAGGTGCACCGAACAGGAAGCCTCAAGTCGAAGGTGGGTCGCGAAAGTCGGCGGAAGACACTTTTTCCGCGTCGTACAAAACGGGCCAAACTTTTTCATGGCCGTTTACAGTATGTATTGATTTGTTTATTTGTCCTGTGTAATAAACAGGATTACTCCATCAGTGGTTGTACACTGATTTTCTTGGGGACCCTGTATCACAATATAACATTGCAATAACATGAATAGGAAATACAAAATTCAGCATAGCTGTTTCATTCATGCATTAAATTAATCCTCTTTTTAAACAGGGTAACTGTCGGTGATTTTGCACTGTTTTTTTCTTGAGGTCCCTGTAGCACAATTTTACAACTGCATGTACAACATGAAAATGAAGCATTAATAAGACATCACATACGTGTAGCTTGCATTTGGAAGTGTTCACTTTAATATGCTCTTTATTCAGTAGGTGCACGCTCTTCCCCTGTCAATTGTTTTTTTTTTTGGGGGGGGATTTTCGCTGCAGAAATTTTCACCTCTTCATCAAATTGGCAATGCTGATGATTCACCGTTAATCCTTTTTGAGGAAGAGACAAGATGGAATAGATGAAATTCCTTTAATCTCAACAAGATCCGAAAGAAATCTGCGATCAAAGTTGCCAATTTGAGTTAAGAGAGAAACAGAAACCTTAGCCCTCTAAAATGTGTTGCCAATTTTAGAATCTTTAAAAAAATTCAGCGATGATAAGACTTTTGTTTAAAAATTTTGCACTTGAAACAATTATGTAATACTGATCAACAAAGGACTTGAATGAGATTGTTTGGATTTTTTTTTTTTCTATCTACTTTTTCATACACTGAAAAAGAATGATAAAAGATGTTAAAAGGAAAAGATGCAGCACCTATCCGTAAAATATGTGGTTAGAGGACGCATCCAAATGAGGACCAAGTGTGTATTAAATGCACTTAGTGATTTTGGAAAGAAATATTGGGGGGGGGGGGGAGACTTTTGTGGGTCCGCTAGTATGGGGAGAAAATCATCTGTCAGTCCTAGGCGGGATATCCTCATCAAACCCCTTTCCTGCCCCATCTTCTCCCAGCAACCGTCTTCACTCGCGGTTGCTACGGTGACAGAGACAAATAAGGGGACAACACACGACCAGCGTGCATTGTGGGTGAGAGAGTTCATTAGCAGAGATCATGTTTTTTTTTCTCCCCTTTCCCCTCCCCCTCCCCTTCCTTCTCCCCCTCCCCTTCCTACATTCATCCAGTGATGTCCTCTTGATTCACTTTCAAGCAGAGTTCCAGGTTTCAGACCAGGTTTTTGAAAACAAGATTGGAGGGGACAAGCGTTATCGTCGTCATTGCCGCCACTCTTTCAAAAGTTTAGTCTGAAGACAAACTTAGAATAAATGCCTTGTCTGTGTGAACAAAAAACAAAATCGGCAAACATCTGTATGCAGAATATTGCATAAACGGTGTTCTAAAACACCCAAGTATAGCTGGGTCTGATATATTTGTGGCAGTCATGCAGTCAAGAACATCAGGATTGAAATGCCGAAATATTTTGTCATTTCATTAGGATATTATTTCTTTGTCCTGCCTAAATGAAATTCTTGATGACCATTGGTCCTTCAGGTCTTTGCAGTTACATGTAGGCTTGACTGATTGACTGATTTTGTCTTTAAGGTGAAAGTCCTCTTGTGTTTCTAGCCTCTCCCAGTTGTCGCCGTGGTTACAGCCTTAAAAGGAAAGGTTTTTTTGAGATGACCAAGTCCCTAGTGTCAGCTGTGATCAGCCCCATGTCTTAAAAAAAAAGAAAGAACAGGGGATTTTTGAGGCAGTGGAGGAGGGGTTTTGGGGAGGTATTTGTCCCACCCTGCCCCAGGTATGACCTCTGCCTTTAAATCGGCCCATCTCGACCATCTTGTGCAGCGTGATGGCTATCTCACGAGGCGTTATTTTGAGGGATGACGTCAAAATTTGTCTTCCCTAAATGTCAAGTTGGCCGCGGCGGTGGAGAGAGTGTTTGCTGTAAAAAAAAAAGGAAAAAAAACAACAACAACACACACACACACACAAGAAAAAAGGAGGGGGCACTGTTTTGCTGAGTGGTTGTGGAGGAGACATTAGGATTCAAACTTTTTGAGAGGAGCACACTCTGCTCTGAAACAAATCCCATCCGCTGTCCAGAGTCGAACTTTCTGGAGCACAAATCAGGAGGGGCAACTGGCCGAACTGCAGGGTGTCGATGCAAAGAGACGCACAGCTGACTCTGCCAGTGGCCAGGCTGGAATAAAATCTGAGAATGCAATCTCTGTTTGTCACCACGTGAATGAGGAGTGCATTGCTTTGTACTGGCAAGGGAATTGTGGATTAATTTGTGACTTTTCTTGCTTTGTTTCTCCCTCCTTCCTCCGAAAAATCCAGGGTGAGAGGAAACTGAAAACAGACAACAAGAGGTCAAGAAGGTGAGGAGAGATACATTTTATATCTTTGTATATCTACATTTTGTATCTGTTTATTAATCTATCTATCTATGCTCGTTTATACATGTATATCATCGCTGGGCTGACAAGACCTTTTTGGTAAGAATTTTGGTGAAAATGTCTTTCTTTTAATTAATGGCCAGATAATCGGTTCAGTGATATCCTGTCCAAATCCTAGCTGTCTTACCGCCAAAATGAAGCCACCATGGCATGTCAAATGAAAGGCTATTCCATTTGATAAAGTGCCTTGGTTGCCATGTTTTTTTGGATCTCTTGAACATTTGGCATTGTGTAGATATCAGGTCTTGTCGCTCCAGCGACAATATGTTGATATATCGCAGTTGAGGCAACAAAACCTTGCATTTAACAAATGTGAAGTGTTCAGGAGAGCAGAAAAAAAACATGGCAGCCAAAGCACTATATCAAAGAGGACAGCCTTTCCTTTGACATGCCATGGTGGCTTCAGTTTTGGGGAAAGAAAGTTCAGATTTGGTCAGGGCATCACTTTTAACTGACTATCTGACCATAAATCCAAAAGAGTCATTTTCACCAAAATTTGAGACACAAGGTCTTGTCATCCCAGCAACGATGTCTGTGAAAAAATAGAATTATTATGAATGATGTCTCCCAGTACTATGCGACAGGTGCAGTCGACGTCAGCATAAGATCGATTGTCTGCCGTTCGTCACGGGTTCTGCCCCTCGTGTGTGTTCTCATTCTTTCACCCCATTGATATGTGTGCTGTGTACATGCAGTGCATCGTCTGTCGTTGCGTCACAAGTACATTTATTATTATTATTTTTATTATTTTTTTTTTTTTTGCGAGCCTGGTAGTCATTTGGTAACATCATCTCCGATTGTGTGAATGCAACAATATTAGCAGAACACATCAGTAAAAGTTTGGGGAAGATCGGACAATCTGTTCAAAAGTTATGCATTTTTAAAGTATCTGCGCAGTCACTGCTGGATGAGGAGACTACTAAAGTGTATGATATCATATGCATACAACGATAAAAAGAAAATTAAAAGAATTTCACAACATTTCCTTTTTTTAATAAAGTGCATATTTTTTCGACTTGTTACTGACATATGTTAAGGGTAATATTATTCCCCCTACCTTCTGAAAGAGAGAAGTCAAGTGTTCTTGTGTTATGCGAAAAAAAAGTGAAAATATGTTGAATTTTCTTTATTCTTTCTTTATATCTTTGTACACATGTGACATCACAAGCTAAAGTAGTCTTCTCATCCAGTCTTGACTGAACAGAAAATTCAAAAATGTGTAACTTTTGAACGGATTGTCTAATTTTCCTCAAACTCTCGCTGATGTGTTCTACAAATGTTGCTGTATTCACTAAACCCACATGTCTATGAAGGTGAACTTGTCCTTTAACCCCTTTCTTACTCTTACCCTACAACCAATTTTTTGCAGTTAATTATAGTCCGGTTCGGTCTTTTTTTCATTCCCCAGATATTTTTTGTACTTTGCTTGTCAGCAGCTGGAAAGGAATGATGCATTTCTCTCGTTCGGAATGGCTTCTTCCATAGATAAAAGCGAATGTGGGAAGCCTGTTGATATTTTATGTCCCAGTTTACAATGCATAAGTATGCCATGCGCTTGTAGACAGATCAAGTTTACCCCAATGTTGAAGAAACTTTTCTCAGTGCTCGTGGCCCCTTAAACTTCACATAGATATGTGTATAGTATGTTTTTTGACCATCCGAAAAAGTGATACTGCCGGATAAGCGAGATACGCTCCAGCATGATGCTTTTAAGCAAGTTGTGTTTGAGGTATATGCACATGACGTCGTTAATTTACTATTCACAGATGATTTACAACAGAAGTGTACATGTACCTGATATTTTACATTTGTCAATAATGTTAATAATGTGGAAATGAAAAGGATATGATTTTAATTTTTGTTCATTACAGAAATGTCAGTATTTTGGTTGGTACAAATGTGCATTGTATATGACAGTGATCAACATTACACGTATGTCACATTTTCTCATTTTCGATATATCCAAGAATCATTGTTTTGTACTAAGTTTTGCACGAAAAATTACAAGACAGTTTTGTAACAGTCCATTTCAAGATGATAGGGAGATCTGCAGAAGTGAAGGCCGGATAACCGCGGTCGGACTGTACTCGACTTTTGAACAATCAAAGCAGTGAAATTGGGTTGCTAGGGTTTTGCCTACAGAGTAGAACAAGTCACATGTGTGTATTAGATATTTGTTGTTGGGTTTGTTTGTTTTTTTCTCCAAGACTAGGACATTGCAATAGTAACTTTGCCCAGATTGCAAGAAAATATGTGCGTGGTACTGCTTTAGAGCTGTACACGCATTGATATGGCACATTTTGGGTTAGAATAAAGCAGAAATGTCAGAAAAAAAGAAACGAAAAAATATCTGCCTCCCTAGTGCCAAAGCTGTACTATGCGCAGTTGCCCAAAATATATACTAGATTTTTTTTTTTTTTTTTTTTTTTTTTTTTTTTTTTTTAATGCAGCATAGATTTGGTATCAAGTTTTACCAAAATATTTCTTTCTTGTTTTATTTTTCTCATAGCATATATGATTTGCCCGCAAGGATGCAATATTCCATGTAAGCAGTTTTTATCTTATGTAGCCTGCCTAATCTGGAAAAAAAAAAAATTTAAGATGATGAGCAGAATGAGTCGTCATTATCATTGCTTGTTAACCATGACCATTATCTTTCTGTTTTGATCTTTTTTTTTGTTTGTCTTGTTATCATCCTGCTTTCATATTTCATTTGTTTTTCTTTTTCTTTTTTTTTACCTTAGTGTAAAGGAATCGGTATTCTGCATTGTTGTTTGTATAATTGTGTCTTTTTTTAGATTATTTGTATTTAAAGCAAGAATCTCTATAAGAGTAGAACATGACCCAGAAAAGTTCTAGCCCATAGATGTACAACATAGCTAGAAGTCGCTCTCATATAACTTGCATGTACTGTAAAAGTGGTTTCTTTCGCAGTGGTTTTATTTTCGCGCTTTTCGCACTTTTGAGGTTGAACCGCGAATTTAAAATCACGCGAAAATGTTTTGAACCTGTTGCTTGCTGCAACTCTATCATTACCGACCGCGAATTTAAACACACGCGAAAAAGTCAGCACCGATGGAAACCGCGAAAGTTTCTGTACGCGAAAGAAACCACTTATACAGTACCTGAAATTTCAAGCTTTCTCCCTTGGTATATATACATGTATACTTCCTCTTCTAGTTTTAAATCATAATACAATAATCTGTATATTCATTGCTAAACTTCAATCTTTTTTTTTCCTATCTGTATATATATATCCCCTCTTTCTCTCTTTTTTTTTGTCCCTCTAGGACCTATCTCCAAACATTTTCAATTGACATCCTTATCAAATCTGTTAAAAAAAACAAATAAACAAACAAACAAACATATATATATATATTTTCTTTTTATTATTAAAATTCATGAAATTCTTCCGTCGAGATGTTTTCATTGCAAGTGATTGACAAATTGCCCTACTTCAACATAAATAAGCACTGAATTATTGATCAGTGTTTTAGTAGTAGCCATGATAAAAAATCATGGGCATACATACTCCAGCAGGATTCGAACCTACGACCACCTGATCACCGGACAGGCGTCATCTCCACTAGACCACCAAGCCTTCGCCCGACAGCAAGTGTTGGTTCTAATCCTTATAGCATCCTGACGGAAGAATTTCATGAATTTGAATAATAAAAAAAAAGGCAGTACTCGCTGCATGCTATAAGGATTAGAACCAACACTTGCTGTCGGGCGAAAGCTCGGTGCTCGAATCCTGCTCAAGTATGAACGCCCATGATTTTTTAATATGGCTACTACTAAAACACTGATCAATTCAGTGCTTATTTACGTCGAAGTAGGGCAATTTGTCAATCAGTTGCAAAACAAACATATTGCTGTTTCGGCCAAGTTATTGGCAGTATGTATGTTGTGACTTTGGAATGAGAATAAAATGTATATGTTTGCAGTCAATGAAGATTAAGATCACATTATCAATGTGCCGAGAAAGGAAGCCATACCATACTTAAAGTGAATATTAAATAAAGCCCTATACCTGTAGTTGGTCTTTCCTTTTTCCATTTTTTTTTTTAGTTTGCTTGACCAAAAATAGCGTCAAACTAATTCCTGCAGAGCTGAGTTGTGGCCAGAGTTTAACAAACAAGTAGTAAATTGTCTGTATCGCCAATACCTCCAAGTGCGATGCGCAGAGCAGCGTTTTAAGATGCATTATGGGATAGCCCAGGTGACGAACTTGCCCCAGCTTTGGCTGCATGTGCATTCAGGCCACGTTACGTTTTTATCCAGGGGTATTCTTTTTTTTTTGTTGTTGAAGATTTCTTCGCTTTCCATCATGCGACCTGCACAGGGACTGTTCAGCAGTATTCCCATGTTTAAAAAATCTGAGCTACAATGTTCGTAGTCCTCCGTAACTTTGAGAGTCATTGTTTTTTTTACAAGTTTGAAGCTGCACATACTAAAAAAAGAGAAAAAAAAGATCAGGCTTGAAAATTAATGTTAAAGTCACAATAAACATATCAGCACAGTGATATTTGGTCTTCAATGTCAAGTTCACATTGATATACATGTGGAATTGAGTGAATGCAGCAATATCACTAGAACACATCAGTGAAAGTTTGAGGAAAATTTGGACGATACGTTCAAAAGTTATGAATTTTTGAAGTATCTGCTCAGTCACAGCTGGACGAGAAGACTACTACGGGTCCATGATGTCACATGTGTAGAACGATATTAGGAAGAGAATTCTACACAAAAAAAAAGAAATTTCTTTTCATTTTAAAGTACACCCTCCCTCAACTTGTAGCTGATATATGCTAATGGCAATACCATTCCCTCTGCCTTCTAATAGAGGCAAGTCAAGTGTTCTTTTATTGTGTGAGAAAAGTAGAAATATGGTGAATTTCTTTAGATTTTCTTTACATGTATATCAATCTACAAGTGTATGCATGTGACATCACAAGTTGTAGTAGTCTTCACATCCAGCAGTGAGTGGAGACCCTGAAACTTCAAAAATGCATAACTTTTGAACAGATTGTCTGATTTTCCTCAAACTTTCACTGATGTGTAATACTGATACTGCTGCATTGTAGCTCAATCCTTTTGTATATTAAGGGAAACTTGTCTTTTAAATTTTTTTTTGATAATGGCAGCATAACTTTTCGAAACTTTTGAATGCCAGATTGTTATTGATCATACAATTTAGTCAGCAATATTTCTACATTATTTTCCCACAATGCTGAACAGTGTCTTTATTAAGTTTAACTGGGGGGGTAGTTTACAGTGGTCTGACTAGATGTAGTTTGTCACGGAGGGAAGGGATACACAAACAAGTTTGCTGTAAACATTGTTTAGGTCCTTGAGAACGGCTGCCCGCTGCCAGCAAAAAATGTGCGCTATCGGGTTGCAGGTGAGACCCCCCTTCTTCAAAAGACGGCGGACACGGAAATGCTATCAATGAAAAGACCACAATTGGCTGTCAGCCATGTCAAATGCAAGCTTGTTATGACATGGGTGACTTGTATCCATGGGTTGGGGTTAAGATTTTGTGGAAATGTCTTATTTTGGCCGATAGTGCTTTCTTCCATTTTTTTTTCCTTTTAATAGCAAAACTTGATGGTAGTGTAAACTGAAAATCATAGTTGCATGAAAAATACTGCATCTATGACCCTAATATTTGTTTGTACATGTACATGTATGTGCATGTTTTTGACAGGAGGACCATGATGCATATGAATATACCAGAGGGATTTTATATATTTTGTTTACAATAGAACATAGCGTATGTTGTAGTAATTAAACAAGTATTATACATTGTAAGTGATCAAGTGCTACTTCCCTTGTGATGCACAAATTTGACGATTTCACGATGCGCCAAAGAAAAAAAAAATTGCTGTAAATTTTTCTGTTCTTGTCCAGTCTTTAATTCAGGAAGATATCACATGTACACATACGCGCCAATTCTGATCATACTGATCTATATCCACTCCCTTCACTTCAAGTTACTCGCTGTCTGAGGACGAAAGTCCTACATGTGCGGGGATTTCGGTAACCTGAAGTGTACATGTATATGCGAGCCAGTATTGCGAGTGATGCATAGAAAATTAGCACTGCCCTTTATCTGCCCATTCAGTCGTGAACACTAAATGCTAGGAAGTATGCGACAAAGAGTACTTCTTTTACCCGTGGATGTAGTATGTATGAATAGATCGAAAGCACAAGTCAGAGGGGATAGGAAATTAGAGAAAAGTCGAAGAGGATAGGAAATTTATTCCGGATATCTGACAATGTGTTGTGGTCAACAAATGATTGTTTGCATGACAACATACACTGCCTTTCAGTTTCAGACACCGATCAATTGTTTAAAAAAAGAAAAGAAATCCCTCTGCGTCAAAACTTTGATAAGTCGTTGACTCCTTCCTCTTGTACTCTGTCCAAGGTTGTGTGGTTTTTATTGTACCCAACACGCTTTCTCTTTTTCAAAATCTTTCGTGTCTCATTTAACAAAATCGTTGCAGAACTTGAACTGTTCTTCCCCTAATGAGTCTAATTGTGGAAGTTTGCCATTAAGTCTGTTTCAAAGTACACTGCTCCATTTAAGACCTTCCTGCCGCTAACCTAGAAACATATAGGCCTGTCTAACACTGACCAGGAATACTGAAATTTTGAATGATTATCGCGGTTCCAAGTCCAGAACTGCAACCTTCACTAGGTCCACCGTAAACACTTGATAAACTCAAGCCTTCAGAAATCAAATATTAGGAGAATAACCACAGTGGATCACATGCTGCATCTTCTGCTACAGCGTGGATAGAAATAAAAACAACAAACAAACAACAGATCATGTTGTTTCATTTTTTGTTGTTCGCTCAATGGTTTTGATATTGTATAAATAATAGAGAGATTCACAGCAAACTGTATCACATTGCATCGAGTAAAAATGTAGGTTATTTATGAAGTTATTTGTTCATCAATAATTTTTTTCGATGTGTATGTAATTCAGTAATACTCTGTAGCTGCTTTAAAAGCAAGTACACCATGTACATACATAGTTTGAATAACTCCCGACTTTCTTGTATTGAAAATGTGAGCGACATGTTCTCTGCATCTGTCTAGTTTCTCCGCTGCATGGAAGATCTGCGACGTCTGTCGGCTTGTCGTTTTGTTCTCTTGCGCTGTCAACCAGTAACGCCCTTCTATCCTGCGATAACATTTGCCCATGATACCAAATGAGACTGTCTTTTAATTGTTTTACATTTCATTCCTCTTACTTACCAACTTTCCAATGATGCTATGAAGACTGTCGAAAAGGTAACCACGGGATGGCATGGTTTATGTGTCCACATTTCCACACACACAAAAAAAGATTTATGTCCGTCATCAGTGGTTAATGTCCAGACGTTTTGTCAGTATTGTTAAGTGTTATTTTAGTTCTGTCGAGTCATGCCATGTGCCGTTGTGGTTTCCGTGCAAATCCCGACCCGCCCATTCCACCCTGAATCCCCTGTTCAACAGGGAACCCCCGGTCATCAGTCATCTTTTTTTCGAAAATGGCACCCTCATTTTGTTCGTTGGCATGTACGTATGTTGTTGCACGTGTACATTGTATGTTGTGATTAAGATATTTGTAACTAGACATTTACCTTTAAATACAAATGAGATTCGCATATTGGGTCATTATCTCTTTGTGTGCCACGTTAGCACACCAGACTAACTCAAGTAGACGGCTTTCCAACCTCGCGCATTTTGCTCAAACGCACAGCCGTGCACAAACCGAACGATAAATCACATTTCGTCACAATACTGTGAAAAACGGCACATGCAATCCCCTTCCGAACACATATTTCAATACTTAAATCATAGCAGAGCTGGCAATTTTCTCTACAACTTTGCTGTACGCTTCTGAAAAGAACAATAACTTGCCTTTATGAAAACAGGAAAGTTTTCCAAATGCGGTCACGTGTTGCGATTGCGGAATAATGCAGCACGTAGGGGGTTTACACCGTGGCACACAAATGAGTTTACAGCAATGTTTCTATGGATGTACAGTACATGTACTTGTTTGTGGTATGGGAAAATTGTGAATGCATGGTATTTATGGAAGTGGCTTTGTTCTCCAATCTCGTCCGACGATTATGAAATGTTGGAATGGACTGTTCGCCAATCCGGAGATGGTTGGCGAGTTTCTACTGGGCTGGGAATGCCAGTCGCCGGAGTCGGAGAGAATGATTCGATGGAGGTAATTGCGCTTCAACGATGGAGATGACGAGGGGGCACCGCCGTTTTGTTTCAGTTCAAAGCGCTTTCAAAAGAACTTGCACCAAAAGTAGCGAAAACGCACTAGCTGTCACCCAGTTTGGCTCTATTTTCACATTTTGCTGTCATATACCCTTCCACCAAATGTCTCAGGAACCACCCCCGCCCCATTTTTTTTTTTTCTGACAACACGGAATTTGTAATTCTGCCAAGAATAAGGCAATGCCTAGTCATGAATGAAGCTGTCAATTATGGCGCTGTTCCACACAAAAAAAAAAAATGAGAAAAAAAGAAATGTGCCCCTGTATAGTCTAGAATGGATGTGATTCCTCTTTCTCAAATTGCTTGAAGTTGCCTCAGAGTCGGCCAATTTTGTAACTGAAAGGGGATATTGGCTGTGTGTTTTCTGCAACTCATTTCGGAATATTTCCATCCCTTTTTGTCTGTTGTGGCAGACAAGTCCATATTTCAGAAAGAAGGCTATCGCAGCCCAAAAAATTTTTTAATAGAAACGAGAGAGGCGTAATCCCCATATATTCCTCCACGCAGACCAGGGTGAAAGCATGGTTCGCCTCTTTGCGACTTCAGATCGAAAGGCTAGAGGGTACATGACGGTCAGTTTATGGAATGGCACACATTTTACCACAGACGCTAAAAGTCCACCTTTGATTTTATCACTGCAAGACAAGGGAGAATCTGGTTTCTGCCCTGATGCAGTGAAATGCCAATTTCCCGCTCATAGCATGTCTCCTTTGTTGCTTTTGAATTCTAGGCATCTGAACTTTCGTTTGAACATAATCTCCTTTATTTCAAAATGTAAGAGTGAGAATGTCAAAATCTCGCAGATATTTTGCGCACAAATGTTTAATTTGTTCTAGAGCACTGCAGACACTGCATGATAAATGATGGAATAATCACAGTTCCTTATAGATTCTTCTCTTTTTTTTTCTCCCCCATCCGGAAGAAAAAGGAGTCACTTATTATTTCTTTTCTAGATTCATCATTGCGTTTGATCGCCACGAATAACTACCCACTCTTGGTATTATTCGGTACTGCACTTTAAAAGTCGATGACATATTGTATTTATAACCCCACCCCCCCCCCCCCTTCATTACGTTGACGAAACCTTACATGTGTATGTCAGAGGATGAGTTGCTTTAATTATAAGTCAAAGTGTCCATCTTGTCTCGTTCTTGTATCTGCATTTCATCATAGAATGCTAAATTTGTACCAATAACAGGAAGCCGAATCCATTCAAAGACAGCAGCGAATGTGGTCGGTGTCGATCACAAACAATGGAAAACAAAATTTATGGATTTTATTTATAGTCGATCTTTGTTCTGGAGGATGAAGAGGTGAATATTATGGGGATGATGACTTCTGATTTTCCAGGGAGCAGTTATCTGTGTGGCTTCCTGCAAGTCTGTATGAAGTACAAAGTTTCTTCTTCTTTTTTTGTTCAGTTAGGTAAATGCATGGGACTATTGTGCATGCATTGTGCCATTTTCCAGGCACACAATATGTCATAAGTTGGGACCTGTAGAATAATTTTGTCACTTGTTCGATTCGGGATCGAGAACAGCGGTAACAGAATAAGAAATAAATTTCCAGTCGTCGTATTCAGAGTCAAAGTTTGGGCATATCGCCCCACAGTGGAGGTAGCTAGAAGCGTCGTGGTTGCATTGTTGGAGGCAACATTTCACCATTTCATGAGTTTCAGGCATACGATGTACACCTGTATATTGGTCGACTCGCAATTTTTAATTTTTTTTTCTAAAATGAGTGGCACATTGCGGAGCAGCTTGGAGGCTTGAGTTGTAGCCATTGTGACAGACAGTCTGCCAGTCCTCGAGTTGTCTCTCCCAGAAGTTTTGTCGTTATGCGGTCCGTGCGAGTCTCACGCCGCGTTGCTCCACGGTCAGTCGTGCAATCATCTCCGGTCCTTGGTCATATTCATCGTTTTGTGTGTGTGTGTTGTTTTTCATATCAGCTTCTTTTTTCCATGGCCGTTTTGTCGGATTGTACAAAACACTTTCACTAAATCTGGTTATTTTTTTTATTCTTGTGTTTCAATGATATCACCCGGTCAGACTCTTCCCCTTAATATACACTGAAATGGTAAAGTTGTCACATAGCATGTACATGTAATTCATCATATTGCAATTACATTGTACTTGATAAGGGGTCGACTCTGTCATAATTTTGCAAGAATAGGGCTGATCTTATGAAATATGAAATCCGAATCGATATATACAGATATATATATTGTAGCAAACTGTAGCATGCAATGTTACAACATGTCCAGCATACACCTATATGTGTATGGCATTGGATTACGATTGATTTTTTAAGACGTGTTTGCGTAGCGACTGCAGTCAGTCCCAGGGAATAAATTGTGACTTCTTTAGGCCACAGTTAGTCATTGTTACTTCGTTCTACCTATTTTGCATTGTGTATTGTTTTCTACCTATTTAGAATGATATTTTGACAATGTATGATATTTTTGTTGTTTTGTTGTTGTTGTTGTTTTTTTTTTTTTTTGTTGTATATTTGTGTTATACTTTGACTTTGTGATATCAGTGAAAAATTATTTCAGTACCGGTAGTGCTTGTTGTACGTAAACCGCTAATGTTATCGCACCACCAGAACTGTAATGTTATGTTCGAAATGACTATTGAGTTTGGTGAGATTATATTCATTTTGGTCTTGCGTTTTTGTCCTTGTCTTTCTTTATCCGTATATCATTTGATCTTAATTTTTCTTCAC
This sequence comes from Diadema antillarum, assembly GCF_040938485.1. Classification (NCBI taxonomy): domain Eukaryota; kingdom Metazoa; phylum Echinodermata; class Echinoidea; order Diadematoida; family Diadematidae; genus Diadema; species Diadema antillarum. The sequence continues at coordinate 704,136 of NW_027271609.1, forward strand.
TCCGTTATTATTTTGGTATGTCTTTTGTTCTCTCGTTCGATTCAATTACTCCTCTTTTCTTTCAATCCTCTACCCCCCGCCCCACCCCACCAAATATTTTTTTTAAATGTTCGAAACAAAACGATAACCGTAAACTTCACCTGTCGACACGTGGGCGCTGTGACCTCCCCTTGCCTGTGAATGTGGAAACGAATGATTCTTGTGTTAATGTGCGCCATCTTCGTCCCGTGACTCGACACCGTGTGTGTGGCCGTGTGCGCAGCATCGAGCCAGGCTCACACACCGAGTAAGTCACGTTTTCGTGGGGTTTTTTTTTTCTGTCATTTTGTTTTATTTTTCTTGTTTAAAAAGCCCCCCTTATTCTTTCTCATTTATGTTGTTGTCCATTTATTTTGTTTGTCTGTTTGTTTGTCAGTTTGTTGGTTTGTGTTTGTTTGTATTGTAAGGGACCCCTAGATTTTTTTCATTTAATGTATAAGCTGCTATTTTTGCGAGGATTTAATTTTTGCAAAAATTGCAAATGGCTGTTGGACCGTGAATTTAACAACATGCAAGAATGTTGCCATGCACTAGGCTAATAGTGCACTTCGAATAGCCTCGGTGTCAATACACGAAAACAACATCTGGCGAAAATGTCCGTGACCTGCTTATCCGCGAAAAATATCTGCACGCAAAAATAAGAGCTTATACAGTATGCTATGGCGAAGTTTACATGAGGCCTGAGTAGATGCATATACTGTGTTTCGTGTAAATATTTGTGTGAATGAAATGTAGCAGTGGTAATGGGCTATGATAGAATGTACATAAAGAACAATTTATGCTGTCAATCCAATTGCAAATTTATCACAAAGCCTTCTTACAGGGGCTCTTTCTTTCACTCTCCCCCTCCCCCCTTAAAAAATATGTTCAGGTTTATATTAAGAGTTCAAGCTGGGATGTTTTCATTTTAGATTCTGTGAATTAGGGAAGAACTATTTGATTATGCCAAGGAATAGACAGGAAAAAAAAATAATGCAAATATGTAAATGTTAGAGAGAAATGTGTGATAAGGAAGTTTCAGAGATGCCAACTATTACGGATTTCCCGTAATTGTTACGGGAAATGATCACGATTACGGGAGTACAGAATGTCGCCTCAAAATTACGGTTTTTGGAAATTCCGATAATGCCCTATCGCCTATGCAGCAATTGCAATATACAATGTGTTGTACTAGCAGACTACACACTGTACATGTTTCATTCTCCAGCCGGCCCGCGTTGCCTGGTTGCCCGCATTTGTGTGTGTCGGTGTCTGTGTACTCGACGTGTGTGTTCGTAGCTTCCATTATAGAAAAGTGTGCGCACACGCAATTCGCTGCTTGCGTACTTTGTACACCGAACGGAAATTCGCGCGCGTGAATCCCTGTCGCCTACGGACCCTGGATGTTTCCATCGATCGCCATGGGATCCCCATGTGTGGCCGGCCGGCTGGGGACCGGAGCGTGAGTACATGTAATAGCTTAGCTACACACTGTAGCCAGCTGCCACTATAGACAGTACCCTATTTTGTTTTGAGTCGGGGTAGAAGCGCTCCGTTGTGCAATGTCTGCTTCTTTTTCTCTACTTCTTCCATTTTTCCCTTTCCTCTCAAGTACGAAATGATTTTTAGAGTGTTGTGTGTGTTTTTTGTAACGTTATTGCATCATTTTTCTGCAAGGAAGAGGTGAGTTTCTGTTCGTGTACTGATGACGTGCACTGCAGTATGTGCAGGTGAAAAGCGTTCGAACTTTCTTTCCCGAGTATCGTGGAAACTCGATGTATTTCTAGGCCTATAAAAGGAGATCTCATGTAACAGAATACTTATAACAAACTATTTTCAGGTCAAAGTGAATTAATTTCCCTTGTTTTGTATCGTTTATTGACGATCTCAAGGATCTCGTCGTAATTTCCAATGTGTAGATCTATTTGATTTTCGCGTAGCTTTCGGTGCTGCAAACTTTTGCTAGGGCCTAATCTTACTACAAAAACGTATCGTTCTATTTCTGTGGTTTCTCACACCTCGTTTGGTACGATTTCTTCCATTTTATGTCACTTTATCCGTTCTCTTTATGCTTTGAAATATTTAAACGTAATTCTTTCAAGTGTCTCGCAATGTTATTTTCGTAACGGCGATTTCTCCGCTTTCGTGCAATACTTTTTCGAATCGAAGCGACGTGTGTTGTCTTTTCTAAATATTTGTGTTGTTGGGAGGTGTTGATACTTTGTATTTGTTATACTTATTTATTTTCCTCGGTGTTTATCTCGAGGGACTATGCGTGTTTCTTAATGTTAATAGGAAAAGGCTAAAATGATATGAGTGATGTCTGATGGTGATGATGAAAACCGTATGCTGGTACAAAAAGACGTCTTACTGTGAATGCTGAGCGTACGTGCCGTTCGTTTTATTTCACTTTCCCTCTTATTCTTCTTTCCCCCTTACTCTTCTTTCCCCTCCAAAGAATGATAAAAAAAGAAATTACATACACCTCACAACAAAAAGATCCACGCTCTACCAACCTTCGTAAAGTTAAATCTAAATGTTCAATATCAGCAAAGAATAAGGGGAAAGCACGAATGACAATATATTAGAGCGAAGAGATTGTGAAATACTGAATACATGCAGTCTCTTCGGCTCGAAGAAACTGGACACCCACCCGGCCTCTCCCCTTGTGGAAATTTCCACAAAAACAGGTGCCACACCCAGGTGCGTGCCAGACGAAAGAATGCGCGCACTGGAATAAACAGCGTGTTAGTATCCTGGAAATATCGATCGAAGAACCAGCTCATTAGTTGAATTAAAGGAATCATTGCAAAGATATCGTGATTCTATATCCTTTCTTTTGGCGCATAGTAGGAAACATCAAACAGTCGAATATATTGTACTTAATCGAATATCTTATGTTCCCTGAACAATAAAAAAGGATCGATTAATCAGTCAATTAAAAATGCAATCACGGAAATACTTAGGTCTCGTATGCCCAGACAAATTCAAGATTAGGTCCAATGAGATGCAGTCATCACCTGGTTAGACAGCAAAATCATGACAATTAATTTCAGTTCACGCTCATCATAGCTGCTTATTACTTTTCAAAGTTTTGGCTATCAACATTCGTTCGTAGGTGTTTTTTTGTTTGTTTGTTTGTTTTGTATGTTTTTCCTCGTGAAAGACGTAATGACTTTTTCGTATCGAATTTAAACTCCATGTTTACCGTAAACAAGCCATTCAGCTCAGCTATGGCGCATTCGATCCATCGAACTTGCAGTAACCTCTTAGGCAGGAGCACATGGGTCTTTCCTTTAAACTTGAAAGTGAAACCACGTGTTTGCACATTGGCGCAACCACACACAGCGCGGCATTTTTGCAATCATCTACAGCAGAGTTTCCGATTCCAGTCAGGGTAAAAGAAATTGGAATACTTCGGAAAATACTGATGTTTAAAATCCAGTAAAATGAAAAAGCCTGAAAACAACGCATGATTATGTTTTATAGTAAACAATAGTTGGAAACACCGAAGAGAGTTTTGCATTCGCTCACACAAAAGCTTTCTTGAGAAGATGAAAGGTTCCCCCTCCCCTGCTAGATAGTGGAAGCTTCCATAACCAGCCCAGCAAGTTTCTGGAGGTACATACATGCACTTGTACACATGCATTGCGCGAGAAAGCAATCAATCAACGCTGAACATTGCGTAGTTTGTATTCTTTATCGTGCTGGTATCCAGCTCGATACTTCGGCATGTGTCGTAATGTTTTGTTTAGAGCCTGTAGGCCTCAAAAGTCGACGAGTTTTATTCATAATAGCAAAAAGAGGGAGATGGAGAAATTACGGATACTGGTGGAAAAATACGGATTTTGGAGCTGCTGAGTCCGGATTTGTGCTTCCAAAGGTTGGCATCTCTGAAGTTTATGTTTAATTTAATCATTGCTTTTTTTTTCCCTCTAGTAGGAAAAAGTTTTTTTTTTGTTTATTATTGACATGAAAAATATTACATGTGTAGATGGGGACAGACATGGCAGTACATGAAGGGCATAAAATGCCTTTATACGATTCCACTCACTTTTGCCTTTCCATATGAAAACTGGGCAATGCAAACTTTTAACCTACGGATACTGCTAATCTTACTTTCATCAAACACTGCCGTGCATCAAAGGCGAGCGTCAAAATCGGACGTTGCTAGGAGAGCCTATTTCTGTTGGAGATTCTGCCATGTTGCCATCCAAAATGGGATAACCCCGTTCAATACTCGCCGGTGAAAGCTGGTAAAACTTACAAATGATATTTGAAGTATGAAATTAAGGCAGTTTCTGACATACAGTGTAAACAACACCGCAAAAGCAGCAAAAACAAACGTCGAGAAGAGGAAGGCATTAAACCGAATCGGTACGTCCGGTTGCAACGGCAGATACTCGCTGGTAGCCAGCAGTGTGACGTCATCACAGTACACTCTCCAATAGTCGTTGAATTGCCACAATAGCCCTGCCCTCTTATTTACGTTAGAGGATGTCGAATGACCATCAAACGGTGAAAGAAAATTCCCGGGAATTTATAAACACACAGGCATGCCAAAATCTGTGCATTACTTTTTTTCTCGTAAAAAAAAAAAATAAAACTATAATCTCTTTCGTGCAGTTTTTTTCAGCAGTGTTCTCAAATGAATTAAAAGCATAGAAAAAGTTGCTCGTTAACAACAGTTTTCAAACCTCGCATGGTAGAGTTAGAATTTTTGTAGAAGGAAATCACACAACAGTTTTAATAGGATAATATTCTTATCAAATGGATATTTTGAACTACTGTTCTTTGTAAACTAAAATCTCTTACACTACTTGATCTTAGTTATGATAGTTGCCAGTGAAAAATAGTGAACAGTCTGGGGTTGAGGGAGGGGGATTTGACTTATGATTATACACATGCTCTTCAAAATAATTCTCATTAATATTATATTCCTATAATCTTGCTAATAGATGTAGAGAATGCTGATGATATCAAGATATCCAATATGATTATGATATGATATGAGTACGATTATGATAATCACAAATATATTTCTTGTGATGCTTTTCTTTCATCAGTCATCATGTGAGCATGTTGAAAATCCTGTACATCCAATTTCATTTGTTATTTAATTTCTGGAATTTTGTCGAATTCTGATTGTAATCTTTCCAATGTTATATGATTTGCTCTACTAAATTCCCCCCCCCCCAAAAAAAAATGAAAACCTATGACCGTAAGGGTCACAGTGCAGATGCTAGGTGTACACAACTACGAGATGATCAAACTTCCAAGTTTACTTGCTGTCAAGCGTGTGCCAGAAACAAGGAATTTAAGCACAATGGATCAATTCAAAACTGCCAAACAGTGTAGTATTACGCTTCATATGAGCTTTAAGAGTATCCACTTCTGAAACGTTCCCAGAAATTCTTTTGACATTAGCTGGTAGGAGTTTTGATATCAAATGTTCAATTTCTTAAAAATGCCAAGTTTCATTGCTTTCTCAGCTATAGATATAAATACTTGTGAACACAGTGTATATGTATGTACAATTCATCTTTTTGCATAAGGCTGTAGACTATCATGGTCATTAAGGCTGTTCCGGGCAGTCTACTACCTCCCTCTTTTCCCACCCCCCCCCCCCCTCAAAAAAAAAGAGCTAAGTACAATGTACATACATGTAATGTTTGCCCGATAGTACACTTACTGTATGTGCACTATTGCATTTATATGGATATGTTTGTGTGTTTGAAATATATCTTAATGTAGCAAATTTGTATATTTTATATGGTGCCTTTGAGTTTGTTTTGGGGGTTTTTGTTTCATTTTTGGTTGGTGGTTTTTCTGTGATTTTTGTTTTAATCTTGGTTCACCCATTTTTCACCATCTCCCTGTCTCCAATGTGGCCTCTGTTTGGTGTTCCTTCCAATAGAAACAGGTAAAGTTCAAACATTTCATTGTCTTCCAAGCTGCATTTGGTTTCTTCAGTGAGACAGCTCGGCCGCTATATACTCCTCCTTTGTCTCTGTTCTACCCTGTACTTCCCCCTCGCTTTGCTGTGTGTCCCCGGCAACGTGTACTAACAGATTTTTTCGACACCTATGATGCTACACTGTACACTTAGCCTCTATAGCCAGGCGCCTGTCCCAATCCTTTATGTGACGCAGCCGAGACTTCTTTCGTAACTTTTCTAAAAGCGGTGGCACATTAATACCTGTGTACCTTTTAGCAGCTTTCGAGAAGTGGTTGAGGCTGAACTCCCCTAATCTGCATGCTACTTCGTAGTAAAAAAAAAAAAAGAAGAAAAATTTCATTATTAACAGGACTTCACTCTTATGAGAGAAACTGTTTGCAATCATATTTCTGAAATGCATTTCCAGACGAATTCAGAGTCACTGAGTGTTTGCGCACACATCCGCTTGGAGATTACAAGCGCATTCCCAGGATTGAGCGTGACGTGACCTCTGACCTGCCATTGGCCAAACGTGACTCGAGATACACGTTTACGAGGAGTGCGAGTCACGTTTGTGTGCAGACTTGCAACAACAAAAAGTGACAGCATTGGCGTTAAAAGTGCATAGAAATATGTTTGCAGAGGGATTCTTCATAACTGTGCTAGTCCTGGTGGTAGAGGTATATTTATACTGTTTGTGTATTATATACAATACTGACAAACTTTACTTGTAATCATTAACTTTATTTAAGCAGAATGCTGAGGTTGTGCCGTGTGCAAAAGTTACATCTTAGACTGTATAGAGAACTTGGTGGATTTCCCTGTAAAAGTTACCCATAAAAAACGGGGGGACAAAAATGTCTGAAGATGACTTCAGGTACCAAAAGAATTTTTTTTTTTTTCAATTTCAGCTCACAACTATCAAACGTTTTGGTTTGTGAAAGGGATTCTCCTGTTTACTTTACTTTCTCTGACTATGGAAAAATACCTCTCAGTGTTCAGTATTTTCCATCACCCCACAATGATTGGTTGGAGGGTGTTCTTACCTTATATTCTTTTGTTTTCGTCCTCTTTCTTAATTGGGGGGGGGGGATGAAGGGGATGAGGGAGGGAGCCAAATGTAGATTTTGATATTTAAAGTTGGTATCACATTTTTTTTTAACTCCCTGATGGATATCATACTGTAAAACCAGAGATGTTAGCGAGAGCCGAGATTTGCAAAATTACAATGCTCTGGAAAGTTCTTGTCTACACCATATGCATTGAATTTGAATGCCAGTGGCAATTCGCGAAGATTTCATGTTGTGAAAACGACTGTTGGCTCCAATTCGCAAAAATTTCACGCCGCAAAAATTCCTTGCTGTAGAGTATTCATTTAAGTGGAATTTGGAACCCTTCTATAATCAGGAGGATGAAGCTTGAATGAACGTCATGAAATTTGGGAGAATTTTCAAGGGTTTGTCATCAAGTCCTGATTTTTTCTTTTAGATATTTTACTCTCCTAAATATGCTTTTTACGGTAGACTAGCAGTAGAGGCTGTTTTAGCAGCTTTTTGAGGGGGCGGTCTGCAATGCCTGAGTCTCGTCTATCTCAGTATGCATGATTTCTTCGCTGGCGGTATAAACAAAATATGTAATCAGGGATGAATCGTGTCTGCGGTACCGCACTTGAAAAACTCCCCAATGGAACCCCCGAAGGGCCGTGCAGTGGTGGACTTGCCAGATGTTGTTGCTCGCGAGGTCCCCTCTTCCCCCTCCCGACGAGATCTAATGTACTCAATACTCCTGCCAGTCCACTCTCTGTAGAGGAATGCTGGCTTGTTTGCTTTTTTTGCTGATGCATGCCCAGGAAATCTAGCAAAATGTTGGCAAGACTGAGGTCACAACGGTCACGGTACCACAGCTGGTTGCTAAAAAAAAAAATGATATGAAGCTTACTTCGTATCACTTTAACCCGGTGAAGACGGGTCCTGAGAATACTCAAGCAGGACAATACTATGGGAAATGCGTGTTATAGCAAAATCAGTCCATCCTCAACAGGTTTTATTCGGGACAGTGTATTTCTAATCTATCACTCTTTCCTTTTGCATCCAAGTACCAATATCACTGCTTGGTACTAGTTTATAGAGCAGATCAAAAAGACTGTTTGATGGAGCTAGGCAGGGTACATTCCTGCCTCACTTTTCCCAGATGTAAGCTTTGAGTGATACGCTGATGACAAAGAAAGTGAACTGCAATTACACCTCCAACGTTGGGGCCAATGTTGGACAGGGGAATACGGCTCTCCTCTTAGGTTTGCATTGACTGACTGCACACAGAAACGATTATATGGCCATTTCTCGGTACGCTGTGTTGCTGGTAAGGAGGCGCGTATGGGAGAGGAATGGGGCCAGTGAAGAAGTGTTGTTCAGAGAGCTGCTTTTATAGCGGTCAGACTCACAGGCACACTGTCGGTCATTATAATAGCCGCTGGTCACTTAACCGGATTATTACGATTTGCGCTATCAATGCTAACCTGTGTGGTATACATATTATACATGTATTAGTAGTAGTGCTTTATTCGTCCTCACATACATGTACACCACTTTCTATTCAGTCCACTCTTTGCGTTTTGAAACTTATTATCCTCCTTCTTACATGTCCCGTCACCTGTAAGTTTCCATGCATCGATCTGTCAGGATCTTTTTCTTTTTCTTTTTTTCTGTGGCGTATGAATATAGATTTTGCAATTTATGACAGTCGCATAATATTTACCACACTGAACAGCGGTCAAGCCACTAAATCAAGCACAAACATACACTGTATATAGACACACTGTACATGTATAAACATAATATGTTATGTATTAAGTACTCATATTTTGGGGGGTCTCTGCACTCACTATAGTAATTAGTGCTTTATGCCTGCGAGCACCTGTATTACAATAGCAAGGTTTCTACATTACCCTCCTCTTACACACAATACACCACGCTTCTATTTACTTCTAACATTGCACAGAAATCATAGACACTCTTCACCCAGTAATCATAATCTACTTTATAATTTAATTTGATTTAATTGTTACTGCCATATCGCCCTCATTGATACAATTAAGATCAGGATTACGCTGCCATTCCTTGGTTAGGCTAAAGAATGGGTCATTTATTTTATGAAGGTCAAAGGTCAGAAGGTGGGAGTTTTGTTGTGGGATATCAGTCAAAGTAGTCATTCCTAAAGCAGACCAGTATCGTGCCATTTTGTACAGTTTCTTACAATAACCTCTTACAATAACCTCTGACCTCTGTTTCTTACTCTCAACCTCTGACCTCTGAACCCTGACCCCTTAAGACCATTGTTGAAGGCCAGTTGGCCACATGGAATAGATGATCTTGTGAATGCTGTCATTATTATTATTATTATTATTATTATTATTATTATTATTATTATTATTATTATTATTATTATTATTATCATCATTATTATTATTATTATTGTTATTATTATTATTATTATTATTATTATTATTATCATCATCATTTAGGTTTTATTTATTTTGAGGGGTTTTCTGTTTTTGTTTTTGTTTTTTACTCTGGCTTCTTTATGCATTTCTTTCACTCTCTTTTTTTTTTAATTCTTTTTTTCGCAACTTATACACTAATTAGTGCTCCTATCTCCGATAGCAACTAACGGTACAAAAGTGCAACTAACTCTTTAATCACAACAATTATCCTCAGTGGCTGTGCATATACCATATTCTTTAGTTTGCCCTGCTTCATGGAAGCTATCAATACTCTATCAAATATTTATGTGTATGCCATATATTTCAGGAATATATTTTTCTTGCTAACTAAGACTCATAAGGCAACTTTATGAGTATATAGATTTGCAGTCGAGAATCATGGAATGAGAAGCGAGTGTTAACGTTTTATGTATAAGAACTTCCCATTTTGGAGAGAATGTTGATTGCTTTTGTTTTACAAGAGGCAATATTTTTGTGAATTGTTTGGTCTTACGAGAATAAAAGTTGACTTGACTGATTTGTGTCAGTATAACCACCATGAAATATATGGCATATACAATAGTTGGTTTGTATTGTATGTGTGCATAGTTATAGCTACTATCTCAGCTGTAGGATTGCCACACTAGTTTGAATGAGTGGGACTAGTGGCTGAGGTGTGATGCAGCTGCAAGTGTTTCTTACTCTTTTTCGATATGATTTCCGATTACGCTGCTCTTCTAACCTTTTGTTGCTGCTTTATTAGATTCACTGCTGTAATTTGCTGCTTTCTGAAAACAAACAAATAAGCTGAAAGACTTAGCACTGGGTGTGTTTGACATAATTATTACAGCATCAGTGGATTTTCATAGAAAGTTGACCCTTGGAATCATATTTTTACATCTTTTCATGATCAGACTATAATCGCATCAGAGATCTGACAAGCACTTGCTGGTCTGTTTCGTTGCTGTTCATTAGCTGTATTTGTCCTTGTGGCAAAGTTTTAACATTCTGACAAACTGTTACAATTGCAAATTCTGAACAGCGAATACTCAACAACCAAATCTTTTCATTTGGGTCTCTGCTTGTTGGATTGGTTTACCTGGCCAAAGCTGCTGGAAGATAGATGTATTTTTCAGAAAAGGATTATTTCTGATGCAAGTTTTGATTAGAGGAGGGAGAAAAGAAGCGAGTTTGAGGGGGGAACATAATTTATGACGGTTGAAATGAAAGTTCTTGGGAGAAACTGTGGTAAGATTCCCTCGTTGTAATACAGCCTTCCTCTTAGAAATTCCAAAAAGCAAAGTAACAAATTACAAATTTGACAGAGCCTCTCTCAAGATTGATAATGGAAACAGTCAAACTTTCTAGGCAAAGAAGACACCCCCGTGGCATGAATGGATCAATCCAGGCATTCTCCCTCAGTATATGCACAGTGATTGGCTGGGTCATATACAAAGAGAACAAACATGAATTATTCATATGCCATGAATGACGAGGATCATGAATTATGCATCACTTCATTATCTTTACCTTTTGAATATTCATGAAAGCAAAGGCTTGTAGCATAGTGTGTCTTTCTGCTTGACCCAAACCATAGCAAAACCAATATGAAGATTTATACTGTACCTAAACACTGAAAAGGACCACCATCCAAAAATGGCATTGACATTATACACAAGCTTGTTGGAGATGGTAATGAAAATCTTAAGTGGAGATCAAAAGTGGTATTTGGAGTTACATGTATTGTTAAAGTGATTGGGAGAATTTTGATTGTGAATCAGGCTTATGAGGGGATATTGTATCTCTATTTACTTCCACACTCTGTATTCATTGTACAGTAGGCGAAAGTAGTGCAGAAAGCTACATGTACACACCTGTGCAAACCCATTGAGAAAGGAGTGTACACAACATATCTTGAGTCATCATTAACCTTTCTGTGTAGGCTTTTGCAATGCTTAACACACACACATACACGTACACACTTTTCTTCAGCTGAGCATAGTTCATTCGTGTTAGTCATCTCTTTTTTGATTTAGCAAGAAAGTATCAGTAGATAAATTGTCTTTCATATAGAAAAGGGAAGAGAAATAATCAAGGGTAGTTATATTTTTCTTGGTAGTTAGAATGTTTCTATGTGGGGAAATGCTGATTACTGATTTTTTTTTTTTTAAATACAAATATACAAATTTGTATGACTGATCTTAACTTTGGAATGAATATTCCAAGTGAAACTTTTGTGTGAGTGAATTATTCATTTGAGTAGAGCAATGGAGTCTAGTCCTTGATGTTTTCTTGTCTCGTGAGGGAATTTAGAGATATGTGCGTGGCATTATTAACACGCCAAATGTGGAGGATTTTGGTTTTGATGGATCCAGAATATGCAATATTTTCTCAGTGCAGAGCACCTGTGAATGATAGGTGCATTGATAGCCACGCCTAGTCTTTCCCCCTTTTTCCTCCTAGACCCTTTTACCCGTAACATTGGAACCCAATGCCCAATGCTCCAATGCCCGCAGCAGATTCAATGTAACCAGTCATGTGGCAAAGGAACGATGAGGGTATATGTATTCATTAAGTCTTTGCACTCGGCTTTTGGTATTATTTGCTGCTTTTCTCTCTTTTTTATATTCATTTGTTTACTTTTCCAATCAAAGAGATGTACAAGTATCATTATTATCTTGTTTGTTATCCTTGCATGCGCTGTTACCGTGTTCTGCATATTCTGGGCTACATTGTTTTGTTGCTATGATCTTCAAATAAATGATCTTAATTTATCATTGATGTTGTTATTTTCTTTCCCCTTCCCAACTTCCCCATTGCTATGCGAATGTTGCTCCACCTTCCAAAATGGCAGCGATGTCGATATGGATAACCAATCGGTGACCGACGTGCTAACGAGGTCACAAGCCAGCTCCTCATCAAGTATTTCAACGGGGTAAGTTTTCCCTCTCTTTTTCCCCGTCATTGTCGGTGTTTCATTTTGCAGGTTTCATGGTGTTTTCGTTCTTTGCTTTTATCCATCTTGAAATTTCCGTCCTACTTTTCCACAGCGTGATATCAAGGACATTTATCCCTAGAGGACTTACTGTTTTGCGTTACTTAGACAATCATTTCTTCATTTTGATGCAAAGATGTCTGTTTGAAAAGGAGGTTGGTTATCGTTTTTCAGGAGACAAATATCAAAGTGACAAAAATCTGTGTTTTTAGCCAAAGTCTATTCTTGCAAGATAAAATGTGCAGCTTCCTTGTGGTATTCTTACAGATCAAGATTATGAAGTCAGTGTGATGCTCCTCCCCCTTCTTTATCTCTCTCTCTCTGTCCTTCCATCTGCAAATATATTGCTCCATCTGTCCATCCACTCATCTATTTATCCCCTGTCCGTCTCTGTGTCTATCCAACAATCGATCTATTCATCCTGTATATTCATCCAACCGTCTCTCCGCACATCTTCTTATCTATCTATCTATTTACATATATCTGTCCATTGTTTATCTATTTGTATATCAACCTGCCTTTCTTTCTATTGGTCCATATGTCTATCTGTCTATCCATATATCCGTCTATTTATCCGTCTACAATTTGTATCTGTCTATCTATTCATCTATCTATCCGTATATCTATCCCTCTATCTGCATATCTATCTATCTGTTTATTTGTCTGTCTATCCATTCATACAATATCTATCTATTCCTATATCTTTCCGTCTGTGTATGTATCCATCTATCTATCCCTGTCTTTGTATCTATCCATCCATCTATCCCCCTGTTTGTTCTTTCTTTCTATTCATCTGTCTGTCTATCTATCCATCTTTTTCCCGGAAGCAGTCAGGACTCACCGAGGACCTCCCTGGAGCACCTTGCCAGACAGATTGACGAGGACGACTCCGACATGGAGGCCGAGGCGTCCACGCCCAACTGGCAGAAGAGCATCGACAAGGACATCGTCCGGAAGCTGAAACCCAAGGAGGTCAAACGGCAGGAGGTCATCAATGGTGAGACTGGTGCACGTTTGCCGTGCTCAGAGGGGCTCTTTCAAGTATTGGGTATTGATATAAAGATGGGTCGAGACTGGTGTACAACTGTATGTCCCATTGCTCACAGAGGTACTCCTGATTGCATGTGTATTTGTTTGATCACAGAAAGACTTGGGCGCTATGCTATGATCACAGAGACACTTGGTATAGCGTATGATGGCCCCAAAACCATGAGCTTTCAGGTGAACGAGATTTTGAGCCATTTTTGTTTTTCCTTCAAAGGCAAACCATTATTTCGAGGGAAAAGCTCAAAATCATGGTGATAATGATATGTGGCCTGAGAGCTTTGTTCCCACCATGGGTGGAGGGGGATTGGGAGTGGGGCAAGGGGGGACTTATGTGAACAATGCAAAAGGCAACTTTAAAACATTGATTGTTTTGTTTGTTTTGTTTTGTTTTGTTTTTAACAGTCATTAAGGTGAATCAAACTCTGCATTATGGTCGCCATAACTGACTCCTCTCTCTCTCTCCTCCCCTGCTTCCCCCTGCCCCACCCAGAGTTGTTCCACACGGAGAGGACGCATGTGCGCAGCCTGAAGGTCCTCAAGCGCGTCTTCTACCTCCCGATGCTGGAGCACAACTTCCTCCCCAAGGACACCATCAACTTCTACTTCCCGAACCTCGACGAGATGATCGAGGTGCATGGCTCGCTCAACAACGCCATGAAGAAGGAGCGCCGGACGTCCCACATCATCCACGAAGTCAGCCAGATCCTCCTCAGCAGGGTGAGAATCGGTTTTCCATTCCCCCATCCCCTCTCCCACATTATCATCCAATGTTGCCATGGCAACCACACCCTTCTCATTTCACAGAAGTCAGCCAAATTCTCCTCAGCAGGGTAAGAATCAGTTTCCGTTTTCCCCTCCCCCACATAATCATCCAATGTTGCCGTGGCAACCGCATCCCTCCACCCATTTCGAGGAAGTCAGCCAAATCCGTCTAAGCAGGGGAAGAATCAGTTTTCGTTCCCCCATTCCACTCCCCCATTTAACCATCCAGTGTTGCACCATCCATCCTACCATGTCATCCAGGAAGTCAGCCAGATCCTCCTCAACAGGGTGAGAATCAGTTTCTGTTACCCCATCCCCTTTCACCCACATAATCATCCAATGAAGCCATGGCCACTGCATCCCTCCTCATTAGGGTAAGAATCAGTTTCTGTTCTCCCATCCCCCTCCCCCACATAATCATCCAGTGTTGCCATGGCAACTGCATCCCTCCCATTTCGAGGAAGTCAGCCAAATCCTCCTCAGCAAGGTGAGACAATCAGTCCACCTCCACCCACCCACATATAATCATCCAATGTTGCCACGGCAACCAGCATCCATCTTTCCAGGAATCTCACGTACCCTAGTAACATGCTGCAGTATGGGTCTAAAGTTTGATGACAAATTTATATTTCCCTCTACAAACACCCAGAGCACGAGCAGTGAAACTACTACACCCAAAAGAAATGCTCTCTCCATTAATCATGGTCATGCTTTTGTGTGTGTGTGTGTGCAGATGGGGTCGCTTTTCTCAGTGACACTCAGTCTGTGCAGAGTGTGCTGTGGTGTATTGGAACTATTGCAGGAAATGGAACTGACCAGTTTTGAAGTTGTTTTTCTTGAGTCGATGCAGTTTTATCTCACACCATTTGTGCTGGAGGAATGCACCTATGAAAATTGCTCAAAGGAAGATGATTTGTGTTTCATTTGTATTTTGCTGTTGAAGTCATGCCAAACAACTCGAAACATACATTCTTGACTTGAAATTCATATGGAATGGTAAATTTCGTAAAAGTTTTTTTTTTTTTTCCTCAGAGAAAGTGACTGATTTGCAAAAATTTTCCCCTCACAGTCCCACACATGACAAACCATGTGTCTGTTATCCTTCATCAGATATGTCAAGTCTTCACGAAGAATCAAGTACTTGTATGCATCCATGTCATGACAAGAGAAATATAAAAGCCTAAGTTGTTTGTTTTCTTCATGCCTCATTCACCTTCCATTCCTTGAAAAATTATTCAAATGAATGTACAATGTAGCTGCTGATTTGATTTTGGGAATCATTGTGATCAGTTAAAACATGTGTAGCGCACAAGTAATCCCCTCGAAAGAGCTCTGAAACTTTGCTGAGTGTTTGGCAGCTGTGCTTCTAGCCCAAAGAGACGGTCAAATGGTACAATACATTAGTAGCACTACTGTATGTGTCTGTTTTTTGTTCTCGTTGTCTCCGTGTGCAGTTTGACGGCGAGGCCGGAGAGACGATGAAGCGGGTGTGTTCCACGTTTTGTCAGAACCAGAGCATCGCGATGGAACACCTCAAGAAGTTCATGAAGAAGGAAAAGGAGAAGGAGAAGGACAAGAAGGAAGGATCGCTATCCAAGTTCATCGACGTGAGTCCGTACGGCCGAGTCTCCCTCAAGTCTTGGGCGTTATACTGTATACGCTGTTATTTTCGCGTACAGATATTTTCGCGAATGACGAGGTCATAGACATTTTCATGAGATGTTGTATTCGCGAATCGACGCCGACGCTTACGTTAATGCT
Source organism: Diadema antillarum (assembly GCF_040938485.1). Taxonomy (NCBI): domain Eukaryota; kingdom Metazoa; phylum Echinodermata; class Echinoidea; order Diadematoida; family Diadematidae; genus Diadema; species Diadema antillarum. The sequence continues at coordinate 720,135 of NW_027271609.1, forward strand.
CTATTAACAAAGCGCATGAAGACAATTTCGCGTGTTGTTAAATTTGCGATCCAACTGTGATTCGCGAAATTCATGAAAATTAAACCCTCGCGAGCTTATACAGAACTGTAAAAGTGGAAACTTTCACGGTGTTGAAATTTTCGCACATTTTGCGCAACCCGAAAATAAAAGCACGCGAATATTTTTGCCTGCCATATGTTCCAGTAGTTGAGGTCTTGATTCTGCGGAATTAAAAACATGCGAAACTCTTCTTACCCGCTGAGTGTGAAAAATTAGTAGTGCGAAAATATCCACTTTTACAGTATGCCTCAGGGTTCTTTCTCACGTTTGCATGCCTGACAAGTTTTTCTTTTTCATGCCTCATATAAAAACCAAAATAAAGACCCCCAAATACATGCCGTTGGATTTCCAACCACCAACAAAATCGCATTTTGGGTCAATCTCTTTTTTTATCACAAATAAGTGACAATGTTATATCAAGTGTGTACCAGAATGTACAAGTCGTAGCTTATGAACGGCCATTTCAGAAGACGATCTACTGTCATTTCTAGTGTCATGAATTTCTTAAAAGATTTCCTGCAATTATAAGCTTAGAATATTTGTTGATCTGTGTTGAAATTAATGTATGCTTGTGTCAAGTTTGTTTTGGTTTTTTTCATTGCAACTGAGTGATAAATTGCCTGTCCGTGATTGTTGATCTGTGCTTTTTGGCTAGTTGATTGCTTTTTGTTTTGGGTTTGTTTTTGTTTTTTTACTTTCTTGTTTCAAATGTATTTTCTCTTTAGAGTTGAGTTCTCCAGGGAAAAATGGCAAAGATGTGAAACATGTTTTTGTTTTGTTTGATTCACAGGAAGCAGAAGGAAACCCACTGTGTAGAAGGCTACCACTGCCAGGCATTATTGCCACCGGTTACCAAAGATTGACCAAGTACCCCCTACTCATAGAAAACCTCCTCAAATATACCCCAGGTAAGTTGAAGGGGAAAAAAAATCAGAGAAGTGAAAAATACATTCAACCCTCATGAATAAAATCACTTTAAACTTTGTGCATTGATGGATATTACTGTATTCGCCATGTATTTAGGGAGTCTAAATTTTCGGGAATTGGGACTTCCCGGGAATTGGGACTTCCCGACAGTTTTGCGAATGGTTAAATTTGTGATTGTGGAGTCCATTACTGAAGAACGGAGAAATGTATGCGTGCATGTCACATTCATATCGGGATCAGAGTCAATATTTTCGCGTTTTTGAATTCATGAATAACACCCAACTCGCAAAATTTGTGAGAGGAAAAACGTTGCGAAATATTCGGCGTATACGGTACTCTAAACGCCTTGACCAAGTCACAGGGGGGCTGCCAAGTTTCCACAATTCTGGGGGAGGTTCGATCAAAAGTTGGTTTGTTCAATTGACTTTGTATTTCATTTATGTATGAAAAAGAAATGTAGAAATTAAATCAAAATCAAATCAAATCAAAATTTTGAGATTTCTTCATGTCCCAAGGAGGAGAAATTGCAGACGCCTTCCTGATTAGAGAACTAGTTTTGCCTCTTGAGATGAATGTATCTGGCAAGTTTCTCTATGAGTGCTCTTTGGATTCTTCTTGGTTCCCTTTCAAAATCATTTGTAGTGTTTTCATCCTGCTATAAGATTCACCCTCTCACGGAAGATTGACAGATACTTTTATTGCCCATTGTGTTCATCACCGATAATGGATTTATGAAACATTACGTAGGAACCATGATCGGATATGTTCAATGATTGCAATACTGTCAGTGTACCTTTATTGGCTAGTATTTCACATTTTAATCATTTCCCGAGTGAGATAGTGTTATCACTGCATTATCTCACATATTTCTTGTGCATATGTGTCCAATCTTGAGAAAAAATTAACAGTTTCTGCAGTTGTATGGAAACTGTGTTTTACCTTTAAATGTTATGGTTATCATCATCACCACCATCTTTGTGATCTTCTGTTCTTGTTATCATTCCGCTGACCTCCACATTCTAATGATTATGCTGTTGATGTTGGTAAGATTGAAATGTTTGCTATTGTTGTTACGTTAATCAGTGTTGCTAACTTTGTTTCACTTTTTGTCGTCCTTCCGGTTTCGTTACCCCACCCCAGTGAAGAGCTCAGAACATGAGCAGCTGTCGAAGGCGCTCCAGAAGAGCAAGGACATCTTGTCGGCGGTGAACGAAGCGGTAAAGGAAAGCGAAAACATGCACCGGCTGCAGGAGTACAACCGGCGCATGGACAAGACCCCCGTGGAGAAGTCAACGAACCCGCTGGTGGCGGACTACAAGAACTTTGACCTCCTGACCCGGCGGCTGATCCATGATGGCCAGCTGTCCTGGAAGGTCAACCGGAACAAGAGTATCGGTCAGTGGAGGATGAACAGAGAAAAGGGGGGGGGTGGAGGGGAGAGAGAGTAAAATGAGAAGATGTGGCTCATTGGGCCTTTGTTTTTATTTTTGTTTGTATATCTCATTTTGTTTCTATTTTTTCTATTTTCTTTTGTTTCCTCTTTCATTTTTATGTTTCTTCTGTTCTCTATTCTGTTTGGTTTCTTTGTTATGTTGCTCAAATTGTGTTTGCTACTTGGGATCCTGTAGATTTTTGATATGTCAGATACGTGACTTGAGAAAACTCTCTTGAGGCCATGCATGTATGTATGCCAGAACAACATGAGTTGGTGACAGCTGGTGAGAGCTTACTGATAGCAGCTAATCATGACAGTCTCAAAGCTGAAACTTATTGCAGTCTCATGCTCAGCAAAACTGTGTGTCACAGGGGAAGAGAAACCACAAGCTTACACATATTGTTGTGTAGTTTTTCCCCTTGTTTTGACTTTCTAAATTCTAGGTTTGGACCACTTAAAACTGAAAAAACTGGGTACCCACTGGTCCAACAGGGCTTTTTTTTTACTTGTAAATTCTTAGGTTTGGACCCCTTAAAATGGAAAAAATTTGGTTCCCACTGGTCCAACAGGGACTGGTTGGACCAATAGAAAAAAATGGGTTAATGTGGACCACTAGCTTAAAGATGATGTCTTTCAGATCACCACCACCACTTGCAGGCATAATTTACCACTTGCAGATGAAACAAAAACCCAGCAGTAGTGCTTTGAAATGTTCTAAAATGTGATTTAGAGATAGAAACAATTTGTGGATGTTATTTTGGTCTCCCTCCGTGCATCCTTTCCACCAGATGTACAAGTGCTCCTCCTGGAGGATATCATCGTCTTGCTACAGAAGCAGGATGAGAAACTGGTCCTCAAGCTCCACTCCACCAACCAGATGCGGGAGGAGGTGAAGACCCACAGCCCCATCATCAAGCTCAGCACCGTGCTCTGCCGGACGGTGGCCACAAGTGAGTGTGGTTGACCCAGCCATCACCCCCCCCCCCCACCCCCGAGACTCCCATCCCTCCCCCCCCCCACCTCATCTGCCATCTCACTCTCTCTTCATCCTCATCCCCCTACCACTTTCATCACTCCCCCTGGTATCATCCCTGGACCCCCCTTTTGCTGTATTTCCCTCTCCCCCATATTACCTGACACACCCCTTTTTCATCCCCCATATCACCCTGACACGCCCCTACCCTACCATCATCTCATGTATCCCTTTCCTCACCCCCTTGCTGTCATCCCGGTACTCTTCATCTTCTTCCCATCCCATCCCATTCACCACATTTTTCCTCTTACTGTTATATCTACCATCATTCCATATTCTCTACCCTCAACCTCTTTCCCCCTATTCTCATCAACTTACCCCCACCACACCTCTCAAGAATTCTCTACCACCTCCCCTAATCCCCTGCCCGCTGTAATCCTCTACCCTCATCCGATTTTTCCCCTTGTACCCTATCCCCCCTCTACCACCTGTCTTCCTTATCCCTACCCTCTTCCTTCCCCCTCCCATCACTTCTTTATCCTTCTTTCCCCTCCTACTATTCTCCTCACCCCCTCCCTTGTTCCCCCATTCATCTCTGTATGTCCCTCACTCATCCCTCATCCCCTCTCCTCCCCTCACCCCTCCCTCCCCTCACCCCCTCATCCCTCCCTCCCCTCATGCTCTCATTTCTTCCCTCCTTCTCCCTTCCTTCCTCCTTCTTGCCCTTATTCTTCTTCCCTCCCCCACCCCTACCTCATCAATCCTGATATAATCTGTGCTTTTCAGCAGTCCCATTTATCTACTTCACATTACATGTATATATGTTCAGTATATGTTCATGCATAAATGTAATAGAGTAAGAGAAAAATATAAAAAGTAATGCATTGCCATCATTGCCCCCATCAGTACCATCACCACCTTCCTCCCTGCAGACAAAAAAGCGTTCTTCCTAGTCAGCACGTCCTCGGCGGCGGGGCCCCAGATCTACGAGCTGGTCACGGGGTCCGTCCAGGACCGCTCGGCCTGGATGGACGTCATCCTCCACACCCAAGAGTTGGAGCGCAGGCAGCCCAAGGGGGTGCGGCGCAACGCCCGTACCACCCTCAGCCAGAGGCTACCCCAGGGACTCCACCCGCTCAACGAGGAGGACTTGAAGATGTGAGTGTGAAGCCCTTTAAAGCTTGCACCTTTGCTGCAAACCTTTCAGGCTTGTATCATTGCTGCTGCGATATAGTATAGTATAGTATAGTATAGTATAGTATAGTATAGTATAGTATAGTATACAAATATCGATTGCTGCAGAGGGAGATGGTAAAACTATTTGCACCGAGGTGATGTCTCAACAGTGCTATGTCCCGAGACGAAGTCGAGGGACATGGCACTGTTGAGACATCACCGAGGTCAAATAGTTTTACCATGGCCCGAAAGAAAGCAGTCGATATTTGTTTTATATCCCTCTCGAGCATTTTACTAGAGTAATGACGGTTCCCTATTCGAAAAGTGTGCAGGTTTCGTGAACGATAAATCTAACGTTAGGCCGTAGCAGTGCAGCAGCAGTGCGTGCAGCGCGTAGCGAACGACACTGCTGCGCTGTTGTTGATTCCTACACACGAGCTACACTACAGCGTGCAAAACTCCGAAAGATCGAGGAGGTCCAGGACTACGTACGTTAGAAGTAGGCCTAAAGCGGCTTCGTTATACCCAGATCATCTTCAAAATTGGTTTTAGTTTATTCCTAATTCGTACCTGATATGGTGTCCTCCTGCGATCATTCTTCCGTTACTTGAAGCAGTCACTTTGTCAATTGAGCTGAATGCATTGATCACTAATGTCCACTAACGTTTAGTTTACACACCCACGCCATCGCTCGCACCACAGATTTCTGTAATGCTCCGCGATCTGCTAGCGCTAGCTACATGTAGTTACAAGCCACAGGACTGTCGCTCAAAAGTATCGCTACAACGCGCACTGCGTACATTCTTAAGTGAGAAAAGTAGATATCGATCACACGATCACGATTGGGTGCAAATCGTGGATTCCCAAAAGTACTATATCACGCTGGCTAGTAACCAATTGCACCGCATCCAGCTGCTCGTAGCTAGCTAGTAAAACTACACCATGTTCGTGCTCTGTACAATCCTATGGCAAGAAGCTTTACATGAGGGATATAATATACAAATTTGTAGTATAGTATAGTATAGTATACAAATATACTTGGCCTTGAGAGTTTCTTGTTAAAACTATGGGCAGAGGTGACTCCAAACTAGTACTATTCACTGAGGGGCGCAGCCCCGAAGTGAATAGTGCTAGTTTGGAGTCACCGAGGCCCATAGTTTTAACAAGAAACTCGAAACTAGGCAAAGTATATTTGTTTTATATTTTGGATCAAAAATTTGAATAAAAAGTGAAAATCATTATAAGCTTAGCCTAACCCCGGGACGCTCTGTGTACACAGTTACACTGCAACACTGCGTGTTGGGGCTGGTCGCAGTTAGGTTTAGCCGCACTGCGGCGGCAGCGCAGCGCCTGCAATACGCAACAGTGCGAGAGACCGGAAATTGAAAAACGTAGCAGCCGTGGCACCGCCAGAGTTGCCCGTCGCATGTATCCAAGCGCTCGTATGGCCGCTGCAAACCTGAACACTAGAATTCGGGACCGGACGTGGACGGACCACGTACACTTGATTGTAAAGAAGGGTGATTGTGACATCATTTTGCAAATAGTATATACTATTTGCAAAATGTCGTCATAAAAGTGACGTCATTTTGCAAATAGTACTTCATGGAGTGTCAAACACACCAACACTCTAAAATAGTTCAAAATACCTATAATCACGTGAAGGTCTTTTAACCAATCAATGGAAGACAAATTTTTGATCCAAAATATAATATAGTATAGTATAGTAAAGTATTCTGTACTATAGTTTAGTATATACTTTTCTATACTATACTATACTATACTATACTACATTGTAGTTTAGTGTGGTATTGGTGAAATTTCATTTTAATTTACCATTTCCCTGTCTGGGAGCTAGGATATGTTTTTTACCTTCACGAAGGCCTTAACCCTAATAAGGCTGGGGGGGGGGGCGGAATCCGCCCCCCCTCGACGTTTCGCGCAATATCTTCGCAGCGCGATAAGCTCCCGCTGCGATGTTTCATGACTTTTTTCTTTCAAGTATCGCGCAACTTTTGAGACCAAAATTGTTGCACCCGCGCGTACCGTTTTGACGCGACGCCCGTTCAAAAAAAATTTGTCAACCTCAAAATTGCTCCAAAACGTGATTTTGTGTACAAATCCAATGCAAATTGAGTTTTTTCAATTAATTCACATTAAAATTCATATCTTGACTTAGAATGGACGAAATTAATTTATTTTATCATAATAAAGCTTCGAAAAATGTCTGTGACAAATTTTGGCCAAAAAACAAACAAAAACAAAAGGTCGAAAAACAAGGAAATACATAAGAAATTAAAAAAACAATCAAATACATAAGAAATTAATTTCGATACAGATTTTTTTATCCTATGTCTCAGGAGAATGATACAAGAAACATTTTTAAAAAGAAATTAGCTTAATTAGAGCGTTAATAAGTGATTTAGAGCCCAAAACTGATTTTATGCATAAATTACAATAATTAACGAGACATGAAAACTCGTCACATTGAGGACGAGTTAGGTGATACGCTTGTGGTCATCAGATGACAGTCATCTGTGATCGACAAAGAAAAGAATGTGATATAGGCACCTTGAAGTTATATTGAGCGTGCATGCGAAACCGTTTCTGTAACCACTCGGCCACGGGTCATCCACGGAAATGGTAAGACAAAAAAACAACAACAATGTATAGATATAACGGGGGGAAAGTCAATGCCCACTCAACTAACGTGGCCGTGTGAACATCTATTGCATTGCTAGACGGAAAAGCGGCCTTGTAACGACTGAGGTCGCTATGCCATTTCTGGCAACTTGGGAAAAATACGTCCCGCAGACATAAAACCTATAATCGGCTGGTTTTGATACCTTGCCTTTAATCACAATTTTCAGTGTAATGACGTCATCAAATTACAAAACAATGACATCGTCTTGAAAGAAAATTGTTCAAAGTACAACACCTCAGTCGTCGTCATTACATACTATGATCGGTTTGACAAAGTCAACCTGCAAAATGTTGCTGCAGTCGAAGCAATGTGGTCTCCAACACACAAAAAAGAGGGATATGGCGTGTGTGTGTGTCTGTGTGTGTGTATAGGTGCGTTTATATACGAACGTGATTTCTACATGGACGAATATGTAATACAAAATTGAAGAAAAAAAACAGTAAAGTAGCTAATTATTTTGTTTCGTGATCTTGTGGGGTTCAAACCCGCAACCTCACGTCTCTGAGACGTCGCCTTTAACCACTCGGCGACACGTCTCGACGGGAAAATATGGGGAACGTTATGGACTTGAAAGACAGTTGTTCAATATATAACACATTCATCGTACGTTGTCAGTTTGCTATTGACATGACGATCTATCACATGAATATGAGGCAGGCATTAGTACCTGTATGAAATTATTATAGGCATGGTTATCAAATTGCCCTAAAATATCCTTATAATTGCCTTATTTTTACACACAGTTACGCTATCCCTTTAAACTCGTCACAGTTTAATCAGAATCATTAACATCATACATTAGTACCATATCCAGTTCCATAGCTGATCACGTTTGCTAATCAATTAAGAGTAATTGTCTAGAATGTGTCATATGGCCAACCTGTATACACACGTATATACACACACACAATGCTAAATGTATGTATCAAACATCTGTAACACAGCTTTGAACTAACTATAGGAATTATCGCTGCACTTATCATCCATACTTTTTATCACTATCTGAAACTCCACAAAAACCACTAATTGACAAATAATCATCAATACAGAAGACTGAATACCTTTTTTACAATGTATAGCTTGTTACATGTATAAATCAGCACAAAGTAACCACGACTACATTGTGTTACTGAATTGATATGAACAAATTTCATTTTGTTACAGTATACTATATCAGTTTGAAAAGCCCAACCTGCAAAACTATAATTTTGCAGCAGTCGAAGTAATGCAGTCTCCAACGCAAAACAAAGGTATACTGTGTGAGTGTGTGCGTATAGGTGTGTTTACATGCAAACGTGATTTCTACATGGACGAAGGTGTAGTACTCCATTGAAGAAAAAAAGTTAAAAAAAAAAATATTATTTTCTTTCGTGCTCTTGTGAGGATCGAACCCGTACGTGTGCAACCTCACGTTTCTAAGACGACGCCTCTAACCACTCGGCCATACGTCTCGACGAGAAAATTAGAGGAACGTAAGCTTATGTACGTGAAAGATGAATCAGGAATCGTTTGGTCCGCATTCCATTCTCATTTTCAGTTTTAAATTGCAAAATTGTCAACCTCATGAGGAGATTTCAAAGAATAAAATGCATGATTACTGCAGCTTATTGTCACAGCTACAACATAAATAAGTTTCAGAGGAAATGAAGCAAAATCAGCTGAGATAAAGGTGCTTAAACGTTGTCAAGTCAATGCATGGTTTCTAAAAAAATCACCTCCCATAGACATAACACGTAAACTTGTCCGATTTTGCGTCTTTACCTTTAAACACAATTTAAAGCATGATGACGTCATCAAATTTCAAAACCATGACATGGACTTGAAAGGCAAATGTTCAAAGTACAACATATCTGAATTTGGGATAATATTGAGCTTAAACAACAGAGATACGAGCAAATGAATGTCAGAAACAGTACCTCAAAAAAATTAATTCCACTTTTTTTATTTCAGATGACGATATGATGACGTCATAATGTAATTATGGAAATAATGATACTTGAAACGTCATGTCCAATTTATATGCTTTTGTAATATGCAATAAAAACATAGGGTCACCTGACGTTTTAAAGAGCTATGGCGAAATAAACAAAGACATGTTTTTTCACTATATTTGCACATAGACGCGCACGCGAAATTTGAACTTTGACGCAAGTGCATTGCTTTGTTATTTGTAGGAATCGATTAGAAATCAATGGATATTGTTGCTCAAAGTATCAGGAATCCAAATCTGTCAAAAAAAGTGTATTTTCATGTTGCTGACGCGCTGTGCGCGCGAAAATGCGCGGACGGACACGCACGCGCAAAATTGTTTGAAACGCATAAAATTGTCTGAAACTTCGAGATTTCCCATTGGAAAGTTGTTTTGAGCCTTTTAAAATTTTGACGCGCGCTTACGCGCACTTAATGATGTCCTAGGTAATTAGCATCAAAAGAAGTAAGATAGAACGTGACCTGAACTTTATGTCCACAAAAAATGATACAGAAATGACCTTTAGTTATGAAGTTATGATCGATCATGTAACATGGTCCAAAAATCACAAAATGGCGCCTAGACGACGTCATAGATATGTTACTGTCATGAAAACCTTATTGTGGCTAGATATTGTCATGAGACATGTTCCCTGAAAATGTCATGTTATTCCGTAATGTCATTCTTGAGATATTGATGACACAAAATTGTCCAGAAAGAAAGAAGAATAAAAAGAAATAAAGAGAGATTTTGACAATCACAATAGGTGATACGCTGATAGCGTATCACCTAATTAATATAAAATATAAGAAAAAATTTTCGGAGAAAGCAAGCATACATTTTGATAGTATACGTCGCGGGCGTCACGTGTGCCGATTTTCGGCGCGATCACGCGTTCCATAGGCGAGATCTGAAGGGGGGCGGAATCCGCCCCCCCCCCCCCCCCCCCCCCCCCCCCAGATATAGCATAGCCAAAAAAGCCCGGCCTGATTAGGGTTAAGGAAGTTGAGGAATTAAAAGGAAATGTTGCAGCTCACCTGTGGATGAGACCTCCAAACATGTATTTTGTTGTGCGTAGAAATTTCCCAGCTCCTGTGTATTTGCTTCGCTGACTTTGATATTAATATTCTTTTGATTTGTAAATTATTCAGTCAATCAAATGCATTTCCTTCTGTTCCCTCCATCCCATCGATGATGTGTTTGACTTTTGTTCTGCATCTTTTGGTATCTGTCCTCTCTCAGCGACGACAAACCCGACATCATCGAACCCCCGACGGTGGAAGTAGCCCCACAACCAGTTGTCGTGTCCCCCCAGCCCAGCCCTGTACTAGGTAAGGCGGTGATTTTCACAAGGAGGAACAGGGAATGGGAGCATCTGTTCATCATTATATCAATATTGCCTTAACATGAATTAAATGTTATGGTGTGTGTTCCAACTGAATCGTTATCTGATGCAGCAATGCACCCATTTTAGTCTAAACGCTCATAGAATTTTGCAAAGAATCCTACTGATGCAACAGTGAACCCATTTTAGTCTAAAACGCTCATAGAATTTTGCAAAGAATCGTACTGATGTTGATTGCTCTGTACGTCACACCTGTCCACCATTTTGTGGTGCACTATAACATAATACTGACCTGGTCCATAGATTCAAGCATTGCAAGGAGGGCAGCATACTGTATGTCCCCCCAAAAATTACAACGTGACCCTCCACAACATTAACTTAAAAAATAGTGGATCCATCCAAATACGATTTCAGGGTATGAAACTATAACTTGTTACCCACATCCAACAGAAAAGCCCATCCGATTTGCTTCAGTGGTCAAAGAGAAATGATTTTTGTACAGCATGTCAGGAATCCCTTCCCTCCAAGTTCTGTCCACTGCGTTCACACATGAATGTGCAGTTCCAAGAGCATCCAAGTGCTAAGCTTGGAAGAATCAGACCAATGACATGCTTTACAATGATCCATATTTCTCTGTGACCACTTACCCAAATCAAATGAGGTTTTTGTAAAATACAAGTCAAGCTAAGATGTTGTACTGTATTTCGGGTCTAGGGCAATTACCCCCTGGGCAATTACCCCGGACCTCCCCGTGGCCCTAATCCTAATCCTAATCCGGAACGTAATCGTAATCCTAACCCAAACTCCTCACCCTAAACCTAACCCTAACCCTAACCTTACCATTAACCAGTATTTAGCTGGGTGAAATTGCCCTTGGGGGGGTTATTGCCCGGATACCTGTATTTCAAGACCCTGAAATAGCATTTAGACAGTTTAATCATATTGGAAGTTATCAATGCGAAAATCTGATTGTAATGGGGGGGGGGGGGGGGGAGGGAGGAAGGGGACATACTGTACAGTGTACGTGTTAGTATTATGGGAAAGGAGTGTTGAAATAATGATGTATGACACGGGAGTGCCGTCGTCTCTTTTTGCTGCAGTGAACCAAGCAACTCCCGAGCCGGAGCCCACGGGAGACATCCGAACCACACTGGAGGAGACATTAAAGCAGGTAAACGAACAGACATGGGTCATGTGACCTAACTGTCCTCAAAAAACAACAACAACACACGTGCTGTGCATCAGAATGTTTACCAAGAGTTGTGGTTTTCATTTTTTTTTTTTTTTTCCTTGTGAAAAGTTATAAAAGCTGTGATGACCAATGATGTTACTTGGGTCAGATTGAGTAGCCAGTTGTCAAATGATATAAAGTTTCAGTTTCTGTGACAGTTTGTTTTATTCATCCAATTGCGCAAATAAGAAAGGTGATATGTCAACAACAATTAAACTATGTTGTGACAAATCAATGATAACTAAACTCAACCATAACATGACAAGACTTAAAGGTTTAAATGAAGTGTTTTCTTTCCTTGTCTCTTCTTGTCTTTCAAGTTGCCAAATGAAAGTGCCAGCCTCTTAGAACAAGTTCGATCCCTGATGGTACTCACCAGCAGAATTAGACCAGTACTAGGTAAGTAGATCTTCCTCTGTACCACAATGATCTGTGTCCCTTGCAACCCAATGACCAACCATGCAGAGAGGTCATCAGAGTTCAAAGGTCGTGCTGAAGTCATTGACAGAGCTCCACTGGATGCGTTGGGGAAAATTGAGAATTAGATCATAGAAAAAAAGAGATGGACCAAACGTCAGAGTTCAAAGGTCATGGTAAAGAAACTGACAGAATCTTGCTGGATGCGTGGAGAACGTTTGAAACAGAACAGACCAGAATTGGTCAAAGCGTTTCTGGTGATATGAAGAGCCAAATACGGCTAGTCATTCACTGTGTGTTTTGTGAGCGTAGAGTCTTGTGAATTGCATTATTAATTGTGCAAGTGGTTAAATCGGCAATCAGGATCTGTTGCCGTGGAAACAGTATTCATTTGCATTTATGTAAATGGAAGGCAATTTTTGGCCGTGTTCTTTACTTTGCCAATATAACTATGTGCAGAATTTTTTTTTTTTTTTTAAATTATATATGTCATACCGCTGTACTTGGTACGTGTTCACATTGTGTTGTGAAATAATGGAGTTCATGAAGTGTGGTTTGTCATTTCCTGTAACTTCATAATCTATCTGCTTTTCTCTCTCTATTTATCTTCCTTTTGAAACCTTTTTCTGTCTGTCTATAAATCTCTATCTCTCCCTTTGTATCTATATATCTTTTTCTATTTTTCTTTCTGGTTCTATATCCCTATTAATCTCTCTAACTTTGTATTTGTTTGTCTCTTTCCTATCTTTCTGTCTCTATCTTTCTTTCTATCTATCTCTCTGTCTATCTGTCTATTTCTGTCTTTCTCTTTCTATTTGTCTATCTCTCTCTCTCTCTCTCTCTCTCTACCTCTCTTTGTATCTATATATCTTTCTCTCTCTTTCTTTCTGGTTCTATGTCCCTATTAATCTCTCTTTGTATTTATCTCTTTCCTATCTTTCTATCTATCTATCTATCTATCTATCTCTTTCTCTATCTTTCTCTTTGTATTCATATATCTTTCTCTATCTTTCTTTCTGGGTCTATATCCCTATTTATCTCTCTCCCTCTGTATTTATTTATCTCCTATTTTTTTCTATCTCTCCCTGTCTATCTATCTATCTCAATCTTTCTCTTTCTTTCTATCTAACTATCTGTCTTTCTCTTTGCATTACATTTTCATAATCCAGATGATGCAGTTGGTGAGTCTTCAGAAAACAAGGTTCTGGTAGAGGCCATGCAAGCCATCGACAAGCAGCTCACAGTAATGTCAGTAAGTCTGGAACTCCGTCCCATGCCGTCTGCACAAAAGGCCAAGTCTGCCTGAAAACTTTTTATATGTTTGTGTCTTGACAAGGAATTTTAAAAAGCCATCATAGTTTGAAAAGTAATGTTGGCGTATTGAGGTGCATATAGCACAAGAGTATCTCAATAATTGCTTTGTAGAGCCTTTTGTATTGGTTTTTTTTTGACAAGGAAATATAAAAGATGTCGTGGTTTGGAAACTAATTTTGGAATATTGAGGTGCATGTTATAAGAATATCTCCATAATTGCTTCATGGAACTTCCATGATGTTGCATGAATGTCAATAGCACCGTGTAAGAGTGGAAAGGATGAAGTAATCGTAGGAGGTGAGAAATAGAGGATTTGGATCATCTTTGAGTTTTTGGTGATGTACATGTTGGTGGCCCTGTCACTGTCAGGCAATAGGGGAATTTCAGGGGCTCACTGAAGGGACCTGTGCTATGCGAGTGCATGATAACTTGTATTGATTCACGATACCCTCAACATCACTCATGTAGCATGCAATGACTTTTGTTAATCATATTGTAACGAGGAAACATGCAAGTTATGCTCAGTCTAGGGGAAGGTGCATTCCAATGTCTTTTGTTCATCATATACCACATGATTGATATTTCCCAACTGCCTGAGAGAAGAAATTATCAGTATGGCTTCATATCAAGGTAAGACCTTAAGAACTTAATACAAGGTTTTTGATCACCATGTAAATTTTCTCCAATCCAGGAGCAGCAGCAGGAGAAGGATATCGAAGAGAGCCGACTGCAGCAGGAAAATGAAGCTCTCCGGCTCGTTCAGGAGAAGATGTACAGCGAGCAGGAGCAGCTCAAATCGGAGCTAACTGTAACGCAGCATGAACTCAACAACCTCCAGCTCTCCGAAGACCGGGGGCCGCCCATGCGGGCGTCGGCCGACTCCATCCCTGACATCCTGGAGGATGGGGAGGATCTGTCGGACAAGCAGCGGAATCGGCAGTCCTACTCTGGCGACTCGAGCGCCACGGAGTCGGAGGACTCCAAGACGATGGAATCGTCAGAGGCGGAGGAGCACACAGTCGTGCAGGATGTGGAGGGCAAGAGTTTTGACGACCACGACGTGGACATTCCCATGATGGTGCAGCCGGAGGTGCAGCCAGAGGTGGGAGCGGCCGTTGCGTGTCAAGTCGTCAACGAGCAGCTGTCGGAGCTGAGGTCCGCTGTCCACGAGCAGCTGCAGGGACCGAGGGCTGCCGCAACAGAAGGCAGCGGAAGCGAGGAGCAGGAAAGGACTCAGGAAAATTCTGATACATGTACCAAAGATATAGAGCGCGGTGACCCCAAGGGCGAGGGGCAGGTCGCCACGGAAACGGGAGGACCCGTCGAGAGCGAGAGGCAGGAAGTGAGAGCGGACGATTCGCTGGAGGATGCTGGTTACCACGGTGATAGTGACAATCCGGATGTAACGCCGAGTGCCGGTGGAGGAGCCGAGGAGATCCATGATGCCGATAGGCAAGCATTGCTTCCGAGAGAGACAAGCGAATCGGTACCGCTGGTCGATGAAAACAGCAACGTTGGAACCGGTGTTGATGAGACTCCCATGGTGGAGAGGACCCTTGATGTGGCAGAGACCCAGGATCTAAATACCGATGTTGCAACTGTAGAGAGCACAGAGGACCCCTCGCTTTTAGGGCACAGTGATGCAGACTCCAGTGCAGCACAGGTGGAGTCTTTAGGGGACACTCCCCGGGAGGAAGCAGACTCTGACCCCGTCGCCACAGAGCCCAACCTCCCCACGACAGAGTGGCAGGGACCGCCCAGCCCGTGTCACATCGAGGTCGTCGACAGCATCACGAACTCTGGAGACCTGATCTCGAACGTTGAAAGGTCCGACGAGAAGCACGACCTGGGACCTGAAGGCGAGAAGCCCGAGACCATACCAAGTGTGGGCAAAGTGGAGACGATCCCAACGGACGTGCCGGGACAAACTAAACTAGAAGTCCCCGAGGGGGACAGCCGGCCGGCGAGCATCATCTCACTGGACTCCGCCTCCTCGGATGTTCCCGTCGGCTCCACGACGGACGAACAAGACGACACTGATGGAGAGAAGCCTGTTGAGGGAACAAAGACACAAGGTAAGTCAAGGAAACTTTAACTTCAGCCAAGTACCTGTCGCATCTCTAGCAGACTCAAGTAGCCTGATCCCTTCCAGGGCTTGAGCTGCTTGCTCCCGTAAGGGTTGGGATTTCTTTTTTCCTTCCCACTTTAATCCAGTGAACTTGTCTTTGGTTTTGCATGCTACGCCACTCGTGCCTCTCATTTTTGCATTCACGCATGAAGGAATGTCAGAACAGATCATTGCTCATTTGCCTGTACTAAAACGACCATCATGGATGCAGGGCCACTTGCTCCTAATCCAGTGACATCCCTAACTAAAACACATGGCAAGAAGACCAGCGTTTTCTTTTATTGCATCGTAAAAAGGATGATGAATTCCACCCATAGATAGGGGGAACACTTTCACAAAAGATCTGCGCAGAAAGAGTTTCCTGAACTGTAACCTCCGAGGTTTTGCAGAGGAATGGGCTGCAGTTACACACTGCGACTCAAATATATGTATTATCATCGTTGGGTTGAATATTAATTAGGTAAGAGGCAAATAAATCATGCTTTTCATCGAAACAAGTTTAATACCACTATTTCACTGATGGCAGCAACATTGTTTTGAGTCTGAATGCATTAGAGTATTTGAAGGATCCAAATGATCATGACTGCAAACTGTAAGGAGATTTAACTTCTATCTTCAAAAGAAGTAATTTAATAGCCTTTTATTGAAAGATAGAAAGATTCAAGAGTAACATGAGATAGACACTGAGAAACTGTTCTAAATTTTAAATCTGTGTTTTGTAAGTAGATTAAAGTCTATTGGCCTATCTTGCCATCAAGCCCAAGAATTTAGTTATGTACAAAGAGCACCAGTAGTCAGTATATCTTTTTCACTGACTTTCCATCTAGTGTATAATTGAAATCAAAGTTGTGATTTGGTGACATTTTGAGAAATCTGTTTAGAAGTACTCTCATGGTTAACTACACAAGAACCAATTTATTCCAAATTGTGTGGGCAAGCAAAAAGTAAACATGATTATCATTATTCAAGTACTCTTGAGCAGTTTAAAAAAAAAATTGATAAATGTCACTCAGTCATGAATACATTAGAATAGATGTTATCTACATTGTTTTGTTGTACCATAAAACACAATGAAACTGTTTTAGAGTTCTTGAAAACATAAAATGAAACAGTGGCTATGATAGATGATTTTTCTTATTTTTTTCTTGGAAAAGTGAAATCTTAAAATACTTTCCATGATTTACAGACAAGCACTTTACAAAAGTTTCGAAAACCTTCAAAAATTATGAGATATGCACAGACAGTTTATAGAAACAGTCTCCCGCTTGTACTATTGCAAGAACAAACAAACAAACAAACAAGCAGAAAAGGCCCCTCTAAAATATGGCAATCTCATTTCAGTAGGCTTTTCCACTGGCTTTACTGGATGGGTTGTAAGTCCAGTGGGTGATGTATAGTTTGGAATACAATATTTTGTATCTGTATCTTCTCTTTATGTGTCCAATATTCTTGCTTATTTGCACATATAAAGGAAATCAACAGCAATATGCAAGCTTAATAAAGCACTATAATCATTCTACGAGGTTTTTCTTCTATTGCAGCCATGCTACCAATCATATGCACATATATTCACGATATAAAATTAAATACCTTGTTTTATATCATTCATTAGAGGAAATAATTGACAAATTTGTATATATGTTGGTGATCGGTATGCTAAAGAACCATTTCAAAATGTACAAAGTTGTAACTCCACGATGTAAAGATAAAAGCACAGCTTCACTGCTGTACCTGACTTCATTGAAATATATTCATACATGTATGTATATATTTATATATTAACTATGATTTATATGAGTGCACTTATGTCATATACAATATGTAACCAAGAGCAATATTTTCATATCTATTTGCACCATAAATGTGCAGAAAGTTGCTTTATCACTCAAATGCCTTCGTTGCAACCAGGCAGTGTACAGAAATGTGATTAAAAGGTAATAGATCACTGAAAGTTCATATAAACAACAGTATCAGGCAATATTTATTTATGTTGTATGCAAGGTCATTTGTATACAGGCTATGCACAAAAATCACACCTGCTGCTTGCCACAAAACAAGTGATTTTTTTTTTTTTTTTTTTTTTTTGGGGGGGGGGGGGGATTTTTTGTTTTTTCCAACACGCTTTTTTATCTTGCATATTTTAAGGGGACCACAGACCTGTAATTATGCAAATCAAGACTAGAACGTGACTTCATGTAGATACATGAATAATAAGAAGGGAAGAAATTTTGTTTTCTTTAGATGGAGAATCAAAATGTTGTCAGGATATCATGTCCGACATATTTGTATCCGTGTCTGTGTTTGCTCTTTAGTTTAAAGGGCAATGATTATCAGCAGCCCCCTCCCCATGCCACCACTTCAATTCATAAAGTCTGCACACACACACACACACACACACACACACACACACACACACACACACACACACACACACACACACACACACAAAGTCAAGTGGTTGCCAATTGGTATGTGACCGAAAATACGGCTCTTGAAAGTGAAAAAAGAAGGTTTATTTTTCTGTACAAGATACTGGCAGTGGATAGCAAAGATCATATTTGAAAGATACAGCTGTACGTCATGTAATGATTGTACAGCACAAAACCAAAGAAATATGATTTGTAGAAGTCCATACATGTAGGTTATACATAAACCACTTTGATTGGACCCCTAGGTCACATAAGAAACCTGTGTTTAACCCTCTCTGAGCCAAGGGACCTTAGACAGTGGATAATGTGCTATGGGGTTTACTGTTTTAGTCTACACTCTAAGCACACAAATTGTTACCTGATCTGGAGAACAAATGTGACGCTGCATCACAAAACCATCAAAAAGTTGCCAGACATGAATTTTTTTAATTAAGGGCAGATTCTGAAAGAGCAGACTCTAAGCTTTAAAATGATGTATAACTCAATCTAAATGGACTCCCCTAACCTATCTACATATAAATGCTGGAAAGAAAGCACACACTCTGGAAAAGTGTAAGAAAAGGGGTTCGGAAGTACAGGTTCTTAATTATGCAAGCACTGAATTTTTACCAAGCCATGCTAGCTTCGCAATGAAAGGGACAAAACACAGGATGTAAACCAACCCAGCAACAACAATGAAGGGACTATTAGATTAAGCTGAAATTGATCATATTCTAATAACACATTCTGTCCATGATTAATGCCAACTTTTAAAGCAGTAGTGTTATCCTTTCTTATGTTTCAATCTATTAGACTTTTAAGTGAAGAGTGTGCAAAGGATTTCAAGAAATGTAAAGGGGCCTCTATTATAAAAAAAGAAGAAGAAGAAAGCCATACCTAATCATTCTACTTCCCCCCCCCCCCAAAAAAAAAAAAGGGTTGTAGAAAAACTGCTGAAAACACATTTTCCAATTCATGTTATGATTCCAAACTGAAGAATGATGTTGAAGGAGGAAAGCTCTTTCAGAAAATATGAAAAACTCAGGTTGACTCGGTTGACCCATTTCCCCATTTTTGAGTCCTCACGTAAAATCAAGGGGTGGGACTTTTTGTTGGTTTTGTGATGCATGGTCACAGATACACAAAAACATGCATGTTGACACTTTGGGGTACCCTACTAGATCTGGTGTATGCTCGAAAGGGGTGGGGGAGGAAAGCTTTCTAACAAAAGAAAATTTGAAACACCAGGAAAGGGTGGTGCCCTGGGTCAACAAATTACAATTATACTGGTGTGTAGCGTGTCTTATTGCTAACATGACTGCACTGCAATGAAGTACAATTGATTCTCTTGAATGCTGTCGTGCCGATTAAAGGACGTCCATTTTTTGTTGCAAGGTGGTGGCATGGGAGCTCAGAGGGATCAGCCTCACGTGTATAGTAGGATAGAGTCTAGTTTCCAATACTGGGCACGATTTTGTCAATTTTGTTTCTTACAGGGGGTTTTCATTTCTTTCTTTCTTTCTTTTTTGCTTGTGTTATTGTTGTTGTTGTTGTTCAAATTCTGTTCCAAGGGACCACATTATGCATTCCGTCACATCATTTGGTTTAAAGTTTGTGTGTCCCTTTTGCAACCATGAAAACTGGATTCCTTTCATAAGCTGGCATATTGCAGAGGTAACTCATTCAGACCTCTTCTCAGATTGAAAAGACTGGAAACTTCTTTACGATGGAGAGGGAATAAATGCTATAGATTGCCCATGAATTTATTCATACAAAAAAAAAAAAAAAAAAAATTCAGTCATTATTCTGGGTACGAAAGGGGAATTTTTTTTAAAGTGATATGGGGTTAGTTTTTCAGTCCTTATTTAAAGATCCTGAGGTGTATTACCTTCAGATATCATACAAGATGTTTCTTCAACCAAGCAAAAATTTGTGAGATATATTGTAAAAGGGACACACAACCTATACATTGTAGGACTTGATGATACACAATACTTAATAGTTTGAAATTTGCCATGTTGAGAGGCATTTTGTCCTTCAGATTCACAATTCTGGTAAAATTTATTTAGTCCATTCCCCAACCAAAGTTTAAAATCCACATAGACTTTTGCAGGGCTCTGTGCATTCCTATAGGCGATGATTTAATGAGTTTACGTAATTCCTTCATTTTGAACAAGAGTATCATGCACAATTTCAGATCCTAAGAAATTCATACAGGCCATGCAGAACTCTTGGAATTGGATATGATTATTTATCTTGTTTACCTTTATAATAGAAGTGCCAGAAATATGAAACATATCAATCTTGCATTTATGCAGATTTCAAGCTGAAATCATCTCCCGCTTTTGATTAATGCTGCAAATTTAAGGGCTACATTCACGATGAATTACTGCCATGACCTTGAGGTGTTTGAGAGTTCTAAGTGCTTCACCATGCATACCTAAATTAATTCATGGGCTAATTTTGATGTTTTGAAGTGTCATTCTCTTTAATTAGAATGCTTTTTTTTTCTACTGTTATGCTGCATCTGTGCTTTCTTGATCATTGTTAAGCTAATCTCACATATTTCATGTAACTATGCCCCCACCCCTTAATTGTTGCATATTTTGGTTTTAGCAATTTTCCAAATGTTTGTTTGTTGTTGTATTTTCTGATTTTATCCTCTTTGTGCATTTTTCTTTGTGTGTGCTGTGTGTGTTGTGTGTGTGTGGGTGTGCGTCTGTTATTTTACTCAACACACAGGTGGTCTACTTGCCAGAGCTAAACGCGTCTTCCAAGAGTGGGTGTAGCTGAAAAATGGCCGCCACTCACGAGTTTAAACCACCCATGCCACGCTGTACGTCTAAAAAACAGAAATGCAAATCTAAATGTATTTATCCACATTGTATCGCTTGATTTTTCTGCCATCTATCGAGTGTCGTTCATCACACCTACTCTCCCCCTTTCGTGGCTTTTTGGCTTTCCGCTTCGCTCACTGTCATTTTGCCCTGACTTACTTTCCACTCCTCCCTTTAAAAGCACAATTCGTTCTGCCATTTCAAAGGGTCTGGGCTTCGTACTTTTGCTTTTGTTATTTTGGAGGAGATGCACCCCTCTGTCACCTCTCATTGGTCATTGCCGCACCCCACAATACCGCACCCCACAACAACACCGCACCCCACAACAACACCGCACCCCACATCAACACCGCACCCAACAATGCACTTGACCACATCCCAATAATCCAGCCATTTCTGCAAAACCCACCGTATGGACTGTGGATTTGTGCGTAGTCGGGATACAATAGCATAACATTATTTCAGACAGACAGGCCGCTGGTTGTATCTATAGCAGATCAGAGTGATTCATGCAAATCCCACAATTGATATTCAGTCTCGGACCTCAGACATTGGACATTGGACCTTGGACGTAAGAAACAAACCCCCGGACATCCCCTTGACCAAACATACATGTAGTTTGCCCATACACAAATATTGGACAGTCCTTTCTGGAACTAACCACTCTGAATGCTTGCAATGACATCCTCACCATATTCAATTTCCCTTAGAAAAAAAATAAATAAAAAATACCCCAAAATCTTTTCTTGAAATAAGAAAAAATAAGAGTAAAAGCCTCACCATATAAGTAGTATAATTCTCGCTATCGCCAATGACGTAAAAAGTACCCGGATGTGGCTTTTTCGTCAAGATTTAGTGCACTTCCGGGACTGGGGCACTTTCGGCACGGGGCATATTTTGCACAGCGCTAGCGTGCGCGTATGTGTACCGTACCTATATAGCGCAGTGCCAACCACAGATACTAGTACAGTAGGCGGCTGTACCCGAACCAGCCGGTGGCCAGGCCAGTGATGGATACATACTGAGCTATAGCCTCCGCATTGCCCTAGGCCTTGCATTAGCATGCATGCATCGCATGCACGTACGCGACGCAAGCTAGACATACTGGTACATCGTACTGCTTGATCATGCGATTGACTTAATTGCACATCAATGATCAGTCATCTCTGCATACGCTGAAAATAATAGTAATACTGGAAAATATTCACCCACCTGGATATCGTCATGGAATGCCCATCTTTTTTTATTTGTTCTTTGTCGAGGTGCCGCGAACACAAGCGGGAACGAACCGTGATCTCGAACTTCTCTAGCTGTCTCTGATCAAAGCAATTTCTTCCAAGCAAGTCGCACGCAGGCACGCTGCACTGTGGAGTCACCTGCAAACTTCACCCACGCGGCCATGTCACGTCTCGCATGCCAGTAAGGGACCTATTTCTGTAGAATTTGTTCATTTATTGTCGTGCGAGCAACACATGACAGCTCCACAGTAACGACCCATAGTCGTATTTACAGCAATTTCTCAAGAATGGAGAAATTTCAAATCATATTAAAGCTAAAATTCAAGATGAGGAAACAGTAAGTACACATAGAAAACAGTCGGTTGTTTGTGTAAATAGCATAAGTCGCGTATCACGCGCGTACGAACGGAAGTGACTTGGCTCCCGGACTATCCCATAATGCACCTTAAATGACGCTTAAATCAACATCCGGGTACTTTTTACGTCATTGGCGATCGCGAGAATTGAAGAACATGTCACCAGAAAGACTCGTAAAAATAAGAAAGTGATAGAATTTGAAAGTTTTTCATATTGCTATGAGACAATGATATTCACAGTAACTACTGGCGCTCATGTACAAGCATAAAGATTGGATTAGCTAGTGATATCATGTTATAAGTGATTAACCCATTGAGGACAAGCTGATTTTCCATGGAAACATTTTCCCATAAAGACCTGCCTGAGCACACTCAGGACTAATCCTCAACAGGTTAATGGCTTGTATATAATCTTTACAATTTTTTTTTGTTTTCTTTTTGCTTACGTGATATAAAAAAGTGATAACTTGATATCATTCACATCAGAGTATTGAATTTTTGTAATAATGTAGCACATTCATGAGAGAATTTGGGTTGATAAATTACCCCCCCCCCCAAAAAAAAGGCATGCTTTGCACTTGTACAGTACATGTATTTGCGGAGGGAAAATCCATACATCTGGTTACATTAGCTAAACTTCAAGCTGCAACACAAAGAGACCATAAAGAGACTTAGACCCCGTTAACAGTGTGGGGCTGGGCCGAGCCGCGGCGGAGCCCAGCCGCAATTGCGAGGCCGGGCCCCGCAATTTTGTCCGTTTACACTGCCGGGCTCGGCCGCGCTGTTGATTCAAACCTTTCAATATTTTGTCGTAGTGACGCAATTTGGTAATGGTATTGTCTGGTTTTCAGACCCTTTGCTAAATGAATTCCGTGGCGACGAAGTCGCCGTTCGGCAAAGGCATTTGCCGAAGGAAAAAATCCTTTGCAGGACAATACTACCTTTAAACCATACTAGTTTTCGACGTTGAGGGGGTTAATATCCTAAACAGCGAAGTAGTACAGGCAGAGGGTTTGGAAGCCAGACTAAAATCGGCCGCGCATTTGGCCCAGTTTGCATTTACACTGAGAAAAGGCCGGGCTCGGCCGCGGCCGCCGAGACCACCTCCAGAGCGAGGCCAAATGCGAGGCCAATTTTGGCCTCGCATTTGGCCTTTTGCGCGTTTACACTGAAATGAAGGTAGACTCGGCCGCGGCCGAGCCTCGCACTGTAAACGGGGTCATACACATCTGGTCACATTGAATAGCAAACTTCAAGCTGCAACATGAAGAGTCATGCAGTGCATGTTCTCTGTCGAGAGCAGCTCAAGCGTCAAGTCACACCAGGGAGGTGTTACAGAGATGGAGTGGCAACTCTTCGTAATTCATGCAAATACATGTTTGGGTTCAAGGCGTTACAATGGGATGTCTAGCATTCCATTACGCTTTGAAGTCATGCTCGGCACCGCTCTAGTTGCAAGACGAAGTTCGGAGACGAAGAACGCATTTCACCTTTCGTTGAATTACAAGCTTTATTTCACCGCAAAATTTTATATGAAATACTCGAATCGATTTAGAATAGTTTAGGAAAGAATTCACTATTATTAACATGTATTTCTAGTTTCTTCGTAATTCGCAAATCGAAAGGAAATTAAAATTAGGCCCTCTTAAAAACATTATTTTTTTAAAATGCGCACATTTCCGCATGTTAATTTTCTATCTTTTAATAAAGGGATATTTTGATCTTTCAAATAAAGTACTCCGTTAAAGCGTGTTCCAGCGTGTTTTTAAACTATTTGCTGTTAAAATTGTGAGTTTTACACTGCATTTTGATTCGCTGCTCCAATTCAAGGTACACAAATTCATTGTTGCCATCACATTGAAAGAGAGAGCGAATTGCAGTAGGAGCAGATGTGAGAGCGCTGGTCCCGATTATTGATGCTCTCTTTTGTCAAAGCACATGGGTAACACCTGTTGTTGAAAGCATAACTTCTCGGCGGTGCCGCGCATGACTTCAAAGGAGAGCTTTAGTTGCCTCTCCTTCTCTAGCACCTCCCTGGTCACACATGGGCTGCTATCACCCATGTGTGCAAGCTGCATTGTCAACTGAATTCTCTTCCTCATCCCCTGCCCTGTCTGTTTGAACAGGTTCATTTTTTGTTTCTATTTCAAGAACAAAACTGATTATTATGTATTTTGGATTATTTGCATTCATAGTTGATGCATATGTTCGGTCTCTTTTTGATTGTCAAGTGCTTTGAAAAATGTTTGTTTTAAGCACTATAAAAATTTTCCATGTCATTATTATCATTATCATAAGAGATGCCATAGCAATATACGAAATGAATAGCTGGTACCTCATTCCTTGCCACTGGGGTATGTCCCAGTAAGCGCGAACATTAATTTGCATTGTCATCCTCCTTCAAGGAGACAACTCTTGCGCGACTACCACCCCCTTCCCTCGCCCTCCTCCTCCGCACGCATGCAGACATACACACAAACCCTGTTAGAATCATTTTTTCAAGCTGCGTTTACACATGTTCTCGGCGGCCATGGCAGCCCCATCTGCCCATAACACCGTGCGCAGTGGTTGATGAGACATTCTGTGCCCCCCTCTTTGCATTCTAGTCCTGTTCGTTCCAGTCCTCGCCCCGTTGAACATATAGGCCTAGCAGCTATCAGACACCGTTCTCACAGCGTCTGGTCAGGCTAGACTATGAATATTTTCTGTCATGTCCTGCTATGGACTGCCTCCAAGTTTTGTTACGGTCTATTACTGTACGTCCCATCATGTTTTGTTGCATTCACCCCGTTTTATCACGGCATACAAAATTCCTCATTAGCACCGGGACTGCTGTGGCAAACTTTTGGACAGCTTAAAAATCTGACACGGCATCCACGGCAATCATGGCCTGCCACTCATCGTTTCACGTCCATCCCGTTTTTTTAGGTTGTTGGGAACATGGTGTAAACACAGCTTTAGAGAAGCAATGCATGATTACCACCGTCTATAAATCAAATGTTCTGTTTTGTTTTGTTTTTTTTTTTGGGGGGGGGGGGGGAGAACAAGTGCATGAATGCCAACTGGGGCTTGAACCCATGGCCTGATGGCTTTAAAAAAAACTTTACCATGCCAATAGACACACTTCAAAGAGAAGGATGAGGGTGGGGCTCACAGGTGTGTGTCTCGCACTCACATAGGTAGTAGAAGTATCTCTGGAACAAGTAAGCAGGATAACATCAGGATTTGGTAAAATTTTCTCCCTCCCCCCCCCCCCTCCTTTTTTTTTGTGTGGGGGGGGGGGGGAGGGGTATGAATGGGACAGGGAGAAAGAGGTCACATCATTTGAAAGTATTGCACGTTTAGGTTGAAAACATTTGCAACCAAGCAGGATTGACTGGAAGCTTTGGAACCACTTCCTTCATAACACACAGGGCTATTTTACGTTTGCACCATCTCTGATCGAGTAATCTGACTGGACAATTTGCCCTGCCTTCATGCCACCTAGACTTTGGTACGTCTGTGATTGACCAGCGAAAATATAAAAATGGGAGGATAGTTCATGTCAAGTGTGTGTTTGCACTGCCAACAAAGTGTTTCTGTAACAGACAAAAAAAGAAAGAAAAAAGAAAGGAAATGGAAAAAGAACGCTGACCTTCAGCAACAAGTCACAAAGAGTGATTTGTATGGAGGTGTATCCTATTACCGAACGATTTTTGTTTTATTGCTCCAAACGGGCAACATTATGCAATAATTCAGCCAAAAATATCCTTATAGATAATTGAAATGCTGATGACTTTAGCTGTAACGAAAACACGTGAAAAATAAGCCAACTTCTAGAAAAAATCCATACTTCAAATAACCCTTCCACAAAAGTTGTCTCTTTTTACCGACGCAAATCGTATTGTATTACCGAACGTGCGCCCTCTGTATGGGGAAAATTGTACATTGTATTTTCGGTCAATGTATATTAACGCAGGATTACGAACATCGAAATTTTAGCAATTATTACGTAACTTTGAGGTAAATTACGTTTTGTTTTGTTTTTTGCTGCAGTTTAGCAATTTTCGGCACTGGCTTCCCCTGTGAGATAACAGCGCGTAGTGCAATGAATGCGTATTCGAGTTGTTGTACAAGCTCCATTGACAAAGTACGCGTTTGGTAATAGGATACCGTTCGGTAATAGGATACCTGACTATACTGTATGCCCCCCCCCCCCCCCAAAAAAAAAAAAAAAAAAAAAATTACTACAGGACCCTCCACAATGATAACTTTAAAAATACAATTTCATGATATGAAACTATACACTGTAACTTATTACCCACATCTTAGAGAAAACCTTATCCAATTTGCTTCAGTGGCCAAAGAGAAATGAGGAGCTTTGTAGAGCAAGTCAGGAATGCCTTCCCTCCAAGCTCTGTCCATTGTGTTCACACACTTTGCAGTTCCAAGAGCACCCAATTGCCTAACTTGGAAGAATCAGAACTATGAAATGTGTTAAAACGATCCACATTTCTCTGTGACCGCTTAACCAAATTGAACAGAGTTTTCTGCATGATAAAGTAAAGATATTACATTTTAAGACCCTAAAGTACATGTACAACATTTGTAGCAATGAGATGGTTAAAACATACGTATTGGAAGTCATCCAAATATCTGATAGTAATTTTTGGGGGGGACATACTGTAGTTGTCCATTCATATACAAAAGGATGTAGCGACTGATGTGCTTAGCACCTGTAGAGGCATAATGCTCACAAAGGCAGTGCACAATAGAGGTTAGCATGTTAATTATCCCAGATGGTGGATGATAGTTAATATTTGTATGTGGGAACCTAGGGTATCGATGAGAATAAGAATAATAAACAACTATATTTTTTTCCCTTCAACTTGGTGACTGGTATTGCATTGTTTCTTAACAATGGTTGTCAGTCAATTTCTGGCAAAGAAAACTGAAGAAAATCTCAACGGCGTATAATTTTGTCCGGTACAGACCATACCATACCATTACGTTGTTGATGCTTTTAACTCCTTCATCATTACCTTGTCAAATTCAAGCTTGGAGTGGAATTTGATTTTGGTTGCGTCACACTTGCCGTGCTCATTACGAATGTCACACTTGAGTGACAACCAGGATGTAGCGACTGATGTGCTTAGCACCTGTAGAGGCATAATGCTCACAAAGGCAGTGCGCAATAGAGGTTAGCATGTTAATAATCCCAGATGGTGGATGATATTTAATATTTGTATGTGGGAACCTAGGGTATCGATAAGAATAAGAATAATAAACAACTATATTTTTTCCCTTCAACTTGGTGACTGGTATTGCATTGTTTCTTAACAATGGTTGTCAGTCAATTTCTGGCAAAGAAAACTGAAGAAAATCTCAACGGCGTATAATTTTGTCCGGTACAGACCATACCATACCATTACGTTGTTGATGCTTTTAACTCCTTCATCATTACCTTGTCAAATTCAAGCTTGGAGTGGAATTTGATTTTGGTTGCGTCACACTTGCCGCGCTCATTACGAATGTCACACTTGAGTGACAACCAGGAAGTGGGATGGGTCAAGAGAATAAAACATAGAAACACAATCGGAACAAAAGAACGTGTTATGTTACATGTACTATGTTGTGTGTGTAGCAAGGTTCGATTCTGTTGAGGACTCATATGCTATTTCTCATTTACCACATATTTCCCATAAACACCGGCCTGAGTATACTCAGAACTAGTCTACAAAGGGTGAGAGGTTGACTGCTTGCTTTAATTAATCACTCTTTTAAGTGTGTGTGTGTGTGTGGGGGGGGGGGGTTGCTTGAAAACCAGTTTTCAGAATGGAAAAAAACAAAACATGGTTGTGTATGTACTGTGAAAACTGCTTGCTTTGAGCCATCATTGATGTGAAAGAGATACCAGTGGTGCTAGATTATGAGGAGTTATAGACAGGGGGCGCTACACGATAAACCACTCCTCCCCACCGCACCCCTTTCCCTCCCCTCCTTCCCCTCCCCTCCTTCCCCCCCCCCCCCCTTCCCCCTTCCCCATCTTATTTGTATGGCTGGTTCATAGCTACATGTACTAATACAAATGATTCATGAAGTGTGGGATTGTAGATTTCAAGAAACATCTAGTTTCAGAGCCTATTCCCATTAAACCTCACCCTTATGTGCCATTTGTTGTACAGTAATCTGTTTGCTTTCTTTGTTGTTGTTGTTGTTGGTGGGGTTTTTTTTTCAATTCAATTCAGTTAAGTTTTCAAAGTTAAGTCAAGCATTGCATAGAATTTAGCGTTGAGCTCACATAACCTCCCAGTTTGTGTTGTGGGGGAGGGGGGTGGTGGTTTTATTATCTTCTAATTATATACATGTACAATTGTGTACGGTGATTGGTCTCTGATAAAATAGTATGCCATGTACTCTGTGTTATATTCTTCTGAACTCATGCGGTATGTGAAAACATTGTTCTCTGCTTTTCGCACGGTGCTTGATGTATGCACCATGTAGAGCTATTCTTTGGGTGGTGGTACGTGCTCTTAAAGGGATCGTATAGTTTTGGTTGAGACCTAATTTCACATTTCTAATATTTTTTGGTGAGATAATGAGAAACCTCTTATGAAATATGAAAGAGCATGTAATTCTATGGGGAATTCGACGTTTATTTGATGAAAATTGGTTTTGAAATGGCCGAGATATCAAAAAAAGAGCGATTCTAATAAAGTGTGGGACCCACACTTTATCAGAATCGCTTTGTTTTACTTTGTTTTTGGATGTTTCTGTCGTTCCAAACGCGATTTTCATCAAATAAACTCTGAATTCCTCTTAAAATGGTATGCTCTGTACTATATCATAAGTGTTTTCTTGGTATCTCGCAAAAAGTTAAAAGCCCACTTTCATCTCCACCAATACTGTACTATCCCTTTAAGCAGCATAACATGGGCAGTTTCATCTTATCATTCCAGTAGATTTCTCTCACCACTTCTTCTTTCTATCTTCCTCCTTTCCCTCCTCCTCTTCTTCCTTCTCCACCTTCTCTTCCTCTTCTTTCTCCTCCTACTCTCCTACTCTTCCTCTTCCTCCTCCACTTCCTCCTCCTCCTCTTCCTCCTCCTCCTCCTCCTCCTCTTCCTCCTCCTCCTCCTCCTCCTTCACCTCCTCCTTCTCCTCTTCCTCCTCCTCCTCCTCCTTCTCCTCCTCTTCCTCTTCTTCCTCCTCCTCCTCCTCCTTCACCTCCTCCTTCTCCTCTTCCTCCTCCTCCTCCTCCTTCTCCTCCTCTTCCTCTTCTTCCTCCTCCTCCTCCTCTTCCTCCACCTCCTCCTCTTCTTCCTTCTCCACCTTCTCTTCCTCTTCTTTCTCCTGCTACTCTCCTACTCTTCCTCTTCCTCCTCCACTTCCTTCCCCTCCCCTCTCATCCTCTACCTCCTCCTCCTCCTCTTCTTCCTCCACCTCCCCTCCTCTCCTCCTCCTCCTCCTCCTCCTCCTTCTTCTCCACCTCTCCCTCTTCCTCCTTCCTCTCCTCTTCCTCCTCCTCCTTCTCCTCCTCCTCCTCCTTCTCCTCCTCCTTCTCCTCTTCCTCCTTTTCCTCCTTCTCCTCCTCCTCCTCTTCTTCCTCCTCCTCCTCCTCTTCCTCCTCCTCCTTCTCCACCTCTCCCTCTTCCTCCTTCCTCTCCTCTTCCTCCTCCTCCTCCTCCTCCTCCTCCTCCTCCTCTTCCTCCTCCTCCTCCTTCTCCACCTCTCCCTCTTCCTCCTCCTGTCCCTCCTCCTCATCCATGTTACTTTTCCCATGCTTCAGTCTCCCAAGTCACAGTTACCTCAAAGTCTACTACTCATCCCCACCTAACCCTGAGCTGTAAAAATGGCCTTTGCAGTGCTTGTTTCCAGCTAGATTCCACTTTCCTTCTATATTTTAACAAGGATACTTGGTAGTGGAGCAGCTTGTTTGCAAATTCTAACTAACCCATCTTCAAGAAAAACACAAAAGATCATATAATATGTGCACAGTCATTATTTTTAATTTCACACAAAAGAACTTCCCCTTTGCCAGTATACACTGCTATGAGTATTATTACCTTTAACGTACTTCCTGATCATAAATTTGTTTGTGCAAGACATCTTGGCCTAGCGATCGTGGCCACATTGAACACCTTTCGATTCTAGGACCTCTTCTGCACGTTTCTACTTGAGAGTCCCTAACTTTAAATAAACTTACTGGCACAGAAGATATCCTTAGAAGCAGTCATCTTATTCTTTATCGGGACATGTAGAGAACCAAGCTTGTGATATCCCTTTGATACAAGTGTATGTAACTACAGTGGCAAACACATGCATTTTGCCACATTTAGTATAGACAGCGATGGAATGCTCCAAAAGGTTTGTCTCTTCTGACTTTCGAGGAGCATATATCTTGCAAATTCATAGAAATACCAGAAAAAAAAAATGTGAGAGCTCTTTTGTAATTTTTGTCTTCTTTTGGTGGCTGAAGGCATGAACGTTAACCAGCAGCAAGTCCATTTGCACATGGGGCCATTGCATTTTTTTGAGTCAGCAAATGCACTCACGCACTGCACATTCAACATTTCCATGTATCTGAGATTGACCACTCTGGATTTCATATGACATTTTCTCTCTTCTTTCTCTTTCCTTTTGTTTTTTTTTCCAAATGTTTGCCATTTCCTGCTTGCCTTTTTGCCCACTTACAAACAAAAATCATGTTATGTAGCCGTAACCCGAGTCTATAATATACGCATCATGCATGAAAAGTAGAATCTTTGCCTTTGTTTGAAGTTGTGTTGTAGTGCATTGCAGGTGAACCCATTCGACTGAAGGTTATTTGGGTTTGAATAGTTCTCGGTTTTGAAAATTGCATAAAAGCTCGTACATTTAATGATCTGTTGTGCAGTGTTCTAGAATATCTTACGCTGAATCTTGTCTCCATTGAATTATGAGCCATCTATGAAGAGTAATTCAAAAGTTGCTTAATACTGAGAGGATTGTCCAAGTTTCTCATGATTTTTGCCTTCCATCTGGGTGCAATTTCACAAAAGTTGTCAGACCTTACAAGTTATTCTCTTTACAGTTACCATAGTAACAGTCACTGACCAGAGCTTCTCAGCCAATCAAAACCAAGGATTTTTCTGAAATTGTCGGAGACTGACAACTCGTCAGGTCTGACTGCTTTCGTGAAACAGTGCCCCAGTGTGTACAAAGACAGTATATAACAATTTGTGTCATTTTGTCATTATGCGCTCGACGCTGTGTTTAAAAAGTCGAAACATGCAAAGCATCTGTTCATGTCCCTCTCTCTTTTGAAAGATTTTGAATGAAAAAAACAAAACAAATCTCATTCTGACTCTCCACAGATACGCCCAGCAGTAGAAACACCGATGCCACAAGCCCCATCATCGTCTGAGAGACCCTTTCAAGAATCCCGAGCCAAGACAGCGCAAAGAGCTGTGCCAAGGGGGAAGCAGGCAGATGACCGCATCAACTGGAGGGAGGGAGTGGGTGACAGCACGAAAAAATCAAAAGGAATCATGCGAAATTTGCCTTGATGCCTTCCCATCTCGCGAGGCCACCAGTAGCCAAGTAGCTGTCCTGGACCGCTCTCCTGGGAGACTTCCTTCGCCCGTTGTTTTGCTGTTCATCGTTTTTAGCAATTCCCTTCTTGATTTTTTTTAAATCTTATACGAAGAGTGGCTAGCAGGCACGTGATTGTGACATCGCAGGGATATATTTTTGTTGTCGTTGTTGTGATCCTATACAATTGTTTTAAAAAAACCTACAAAGGTTGATATTCACTTGGATGATATCAGTGTTCTGATTTTTTTTTCACTGTCTCTCACACTCTTTGGGTTTTTTTTTTTTCACTTTTTTGGTTAGGGTCTTGTCTTCCTCCTACAAAAAAAAGAAAAAAAACTGAAAATCATTTGATGTGATAATGTGATGAAAAGTGGCAGCTCTTGGTGGCCCATTGTTGTGTCTCTGCATCGCGTGATGGATGTCAATGGGCACGATTGTACCTCGTTTTGGTTCAGTTCTGATGGGGTTATTTCCCCGAAATGGGATCAGTACACAGTGAATTGTACAAGGAGAGATTGCATACAAGCATAAGAGGAAGCAGTGATGTTCTATGTAGCAATGAAATGCAAACATTAGATGGTGGATTTGGGAAAAAGAAAAGAGGCAAACAATATTTATCATGGCTGTTCGTGCGAAGAGGAGAATTTCCCAAGGACGATTAATGTTGCAAGTCATAAGGCAACCCCCCAGTGTGGGATCAAGGTATTCTGGACCCATGTATAGTGTACAATCAAATTTTGAGACAGAAAAAAGCTCACGGGAGGGAAAAACCAACAAACAAACAAAACAATGGTGAATTTAGGCGACAGGCAAAGCCTTCCGGCAAGAATATGTGACAGTGCGTTCCTGCAGAGATATCACCACTTCTTGATAGCAAAATAAAAATGCTTTCATTGTATTCTGCTTTGTAAGATGTCTGCTTTGAGCTTATTGTGAAAAAATACCATACTTTGGCCTCGATTTTGTGTCTAGTCGGGCATCAAGAGTATGTGATGACTATGTCACAAATGTTCTTGTCACTTGCAGTTCCCATATTACTAGCAGCCGTGCCTTCAGGCCGAATGTTCTGTTACACTTTTTGTATGTGCACATGGTAGGATCGACTGAGTGGAAGAACATTCCTATTCAGTGATGTTGAACGTGTGTGAAAATGTGATGTTAGCTGGAAAAAAAAAAGTCCAAATCTGTTAGCTCACCCTTTATTAAAGTTCCTTTTCCCAATAACTGTAGTCCGAGGCATAGCGTTTGGTGCAGGGTTGAGAGCATGTTGCAAAGTACATATATGTGCACATTTGATAGCATAGCTCCAGCTCTGTGCTCATCTCAATCACACAAATGTTTTTACTGTGCATGGAAAAAAAAAAATCATCCAAACCTTTGCCTCCTTATAGCAGCGATGATGGGTTCAGCTATTTGAAGGAAACACCCACTAGTTCGATGTGGAATCGCAAGGACTTAGAGAAAGTAAATCTCTTTTTTTTTTTTGCTGCATAGAAAACATCCTGTAACTTTAAATGCCTTTTGAAACTAGGTTTGAGAGAAAGAGAACCTTTTTGTCATATTATGAAGCCAATGCTACACAAGATTAAACTTTTTCACTAATGTGTTTTAAGTACTTCCAAAGCTCTGCCCTGTGACAATGTATACAACAACAAAAAACACAAAAAAACACAAAAAAGAAGATCCTCACTTTTAATAATGCGCGTTTTACAACACAGTACTTGAATTGAAGTCTCAATGACAGACTTTATCCTTTTTCGTTTTCGCTGCTGCATAATAATGTTGATTTCCCCTCTGTTGACCATGGCAAGACTGTTTCTGTAGAGTGTTGAAACGACCGACCAACCTTCGATGAGATTTCCTCCCTTGCCGACCCAAGATTGAGCCTTTGAGGTTTTGCGTACCCGCACGTGTACCGCATCTGTCCGTCAAAAGTACCGTACAGCACTTGGGTGGAGCACAAAGCACACGTGTGTTAGGAACTGCGCCCCAACTGCCTAGAAAGTCCGGTGGAGGGGCTAATGTGGCACAGTGGATGAGAGAATGGACTTTTGATCCAAGGTCCGCGGTTCAAGTCTACTGGCTGTGACAGTTGTTCTCCTGGGCAAGGCATGTTAACTCCATTGCTTAGTCTGTCAGAGGGAACTGTAAGCCGTCCATCCTGTGGATGCTTGCTCGCGATCACTCGTTCTCTCCTTAGCAGCAGCATAAGAGAAATCTTGATTCAAATCAAAATTCTAATTTAGAAGCAAGAGCTTGGCCAGAAACTGAATAGCCATTCACCATCCTTTTTGCCTGTGAAATTCAGAAATATCATTAGGCATACGAGGCAAATTACTCCAGGGATGCTACCTTTTGTGCTTCTACCACCAAGTCGCTGTACAACGATGATCTCTTGAAGATGATGTACACTGTCCGTGTGGGCAAATGTTTTGCTGTTTCCGTTTATTAACTGCACCCACTGTTCTTAGGATTTTCTTGTCTGTATAAAAGAGAAAGAACGGATTTGATACGTTAGTAAATATTGTACGCACTCATTGAAATGTTGAGGGTGGAAAATGCCGGACCAGCACAGTACTTGCCACTTTTAACTGTGGCTCTTATTTCAGAATCGATGCTTGAAGTTTGAAGGCAAGAGAAGAGAGAAGAACAGTGGGTGTATTAAAGTACAGATGAACGGAAGACGAAATCTTGTGTGGTATGCCTCCATTGAACCATGTGCAGAGGGGTTGCCTTGTGATGGACATCTGTGGGTTCTTGATGGCCCGAGGGTTTGATTGTTTGATTGATTATTGGTTACTACAAAAGGGTGAGGGAACTGGCGAGGAAGACAAGCTTGTGATGTCGACGACCCGCCTGTGGCAGATTCTAAAATAAATCTCCCCCCCCCCCCCCCTCACCCCACCAAAGAGTGTGTCTCAGTTTCAGCGACAAGATGCGAACTGCATCCAGAGTTTGTGATTTAATTTGATTTGAATTTATATATTTGATTTGATTTGAGTTTTCTTCCCCTCCCTGCATGGGAAGGAGTCACTAAAATCTTTTGCCGCACATGCATTGAAGTGTGAGCGTCAGAGAAAATCTGTTAGCGCGTTGTCCACACTAATGAAAGTCTTTGTTTTTTGATGCCAAAAACGCCGTGTTCTCTATGTTTGTGTACAGTCTGCGAGCTCCCACGATGCTTTGCAGCCAAGCGCTACAGCCCAAGAAATCTGTCATGTGCGTGACGACGCGTCGGGACGTTTAGAAGCGTGTGCGGGAGCGGAAGTCTGGGAGGTAGAAGAGCCGCAGTGTCTCCAAGAGACCATGTATGACTATCCCCTTGCTTATTTATATCGTGGTGATTGTTACGTATGTAAACATGAAGACAAAATGTACAAAACGAAATCAAGAGATATTTGAGTGTATATAGTAGTTACTAGCGTGGCTCTTTTTATTCTCAGTATTGCAAAGAGCTGGTAATGTGAGGGAATAGAAGGGACTAAGAAATGAATGGAAAAAAAAAAACATGCCAGAAAATATCCAATTTATGAATACATCTTCCCACACAACACGCACTCGCATTCACTCATAATATGTGATCATGCATCACAAAACCAACAAAAAGTCACACGCCCAATTTTTTATTAGAACTCAAATTGGTTAAATGGGTCAACCGAATCAATCTTTTTATTTTTCTTTTTTTTTACTTTACTGAAAGAGCAGTACTTCTTAAGTTTGGCATCATAAAACTAATGGTAATTTGTGGGTTTTTTTTTTTTTCGTTTGCAGTTTTTCTAGAACACTCTTGTAATAAGTACAAATGTAATGTGATTAGGTATGTCTTAAAGGCCCCTTCACATTTTTAAAAACCCTCTACACACTCTTCACTTTCAACTCTTAACAGCTTTGGAAAAGATGATGGTTACTGCTTTGAAAGTTGGTATATTTGAATAGACCCTAAACTTCAAAGCCTCTTTTTCTCTGTGAACACTTTTCCACAGTGTGTACTTTCTTTCCATTATTATTTAGATGGATCTGGAAATGCCATTTGTATATAGCTAGACATCAATTCATAGTTTGGTAAGAGTCTGCTCTTTCAGAATCTACCCTTGACTAAAAGTCCATGTCTGGCAACTTTGTGTTGGTTTAGTGATGCATGGTCACATTTATTACATACATGTGTGAATGTACTGTATTTAGCAGAAGCCAAACACATAAATCATTAAAGAAGTGCTTTAATTATGTAGTGTGTAAGTTGATCGCGGTAGAAGAAGAAAAAACTGATCATGAATTGGGGGGAGGATTTGAATTATTAAAGTGAAATGATGTAAATAAGTTGTACATATGTAATATGATGCTTGTATTCCCGTCACAGTAGGTGTGTAAATGTACTGTTTCCACATTTTTTTGACATGTGATATGAAATGGAACTATGTTCGTATGTTTTACATTTCTTGTTTTCTATACTCCCTCTCTGGTTACGTGGAAGTGCAGAGCAGGAGGGAATAACAAGAGTAGCCGTGCAGTTCTGCGAAAGATTTGGCAGGAAAACTTTCACGCAGGTCATGTGCAGACATTAGAAAGCTCTCTATTTTTTTCCCCTTTCTTTATTGTGATTGAATATATCTGAAATAAAATGGATTGATTTTAGTCGTCTTGTGGATGAATTAGCGGTACTAGCATTTCTTTCATTTTTTCTGGCCAAATACCTTTTCCCCGATCAGTCATGATAGAGCATTTAGGTTTTGTTAGTTCTTTCCCTTTATGCATACATGTGTACATTGCACTTTTTCCCACTTGTCTAATTGTTGATGGTATGTTATATTCAGGAAGAGGGTATGTCACCTAGTATCTATACAGCCTGATGTGATTGATTTTTGCAAGCATAAATTCGTAGACAAATGCGTTGGGGCAGACTTCGCCATCACGAGTTGGCAAGGGTTCACGGTCTTTTGCACCGCCATTAAACCGGTCTGTACGTAACGTCACCGCCATTCAAGGCAACGGCATTAAGTGAGTCACTGGTGAGCGTTCAGCGTGAACATGAGGATCCAGAGCTATCCGAAGTCCGATCTAAGGACAGCCGCGGAGCAAATCGCGCGGAGGACTTCGTGCCAAAGATGTCCGCTCTAAGTGTGTACGGATGTCGCCGAGGTGATGCAAAACAAGTTGTGTTTCAAATTTGACGAGCTTTAAATGCAGGCATTGAGAGCTCTCGTCACGTATCTGTCGTTTATTTTCTCTTTCTTCCCCTGTTGTTCGAGATGGCTGGTACCATGAGATGCCTCCTCTCATGTTTTTTCGCTTACCGGTGACACTTCTCTGACATTTTTTTTTTTTGCCAACATATTTTAGCGGAGTATTACTTTGTTGGAGTTTGTATGCTCAAACTCCTCTTAGAGTCTACAAGTCATTGTTTCAGTTGTTGTCTTTTGTATAGGAGCAAATCAACTGAATCTATAAACCATCCAAATATCTTCTCACACTTTTTTTTATTCAGAATTAATTCATCATTTCCCCCAAGGTATTTGTTTGTGGTTGCCCTTGTTTTGTTTTAAATTTGTGATGCCATTCAGAAAGAGGAGAAAGAATCCTGCGTGAATTGATGTAGATTTCTCCAACAGAATACTCCTCGTGAATTCTAGTACATTATTGCAGGTGTATGGCACGCCAAGTGTGCGTCCTTGGCATGTTGTGTGTCTGAATCACAGTGGAAATACTTCATGCGTCTGACTCCCTATATTTTAGTGGCATTGCTATCAGTCAGAGAGACACAGTCATAATATTTTAAGAAGAGTGGCGTTTGAATTGCTTCTTGTCATTTGGTGTATCTTTTCGAGCGGGGGATGTGCTGACACGCTCCCCTCCCTCCCCAACAAGGGCATATATTTTTCTGTTGACAGCCACTTATGGTTTCATGTATATTCTGTTCTTAGAGACAAAAAGTTAGATATCTAATTAATGTATCATTATGCTTATGTTGTGTATACATACTGTTCATTTTTCTAGAGAACACAACTTTTGAGGGAACACAAAAGATGTCGTGTTATAAACATGTGTACGATATACATATATATATTTTTTGTCATTATTTTTGGTTTGAGAAACATTTGTGAATGGGGCTCCACTGGACCTCATGGTAACACTAGACGCAACAAGATTGAGAGACAGTCAGGGATCATAACCTACTTCGCTCTTATTCCAACACTTGTGTAGTAGTTCTTTCGGTGTCTGGTGTCAGGTGTTTGGTGTTTGAGGAAAGTTTTAGCACAGGTAGTATAAGAGTGTTATACTTTATAAGTAACGTGTAAGACCATATGTCTCTCTCCATGTCGTCTTACCCGGTGTAGATACGGTCTGCTCTTCCTGACAATTTTGGTGTATTCCCCATCCCCTCTTAACACCCCCCCCCCCCCCCCCCCCCCCCCCGTAATTAAGTCTTTTGACAACAAAAAATAGGGTTATTTTGAGGAGAACATAAGTAAGCTGTATCACCAGTAATTTATTTTTTAATATTGCCCTCTAATCTTGTCTGTTGTTATGACTGCCAGGCAATATTGTTCAAGACAAAGTTATATGCCACTCCTCCGTGTGAAGTCATATCCATCTACCTGCTTTAACCCATTGAGGACGAGTCCCGAGTATACTAGGGCAGGTGTCTATAGGAATTGCGTGTTGTAGCAAAATCAAACTGTCCTCAACGGGTTAAGATAAAAAATACTTCTATTATTACTACAACTGCAAATGTTGTTAGTACAGGGCAGTGTGCATCAGTGTAGCAGGTCAGATATCCAAATGTTGAATGCCCTGTTGCCCAGACATGAATGTGAAAAGTCGCAGTGCTCTGCAATAGATCGTCTGTTTCGTTTTCAGAGGAGTCGGTGTTGACCCAAGGAATTCAACACAATTGGGGCCGGGCAACAGCAACATGATGTATGTTTTCGTTTGTTTGTTGTTGTTTTTTTAATGACCTTGTCAATTAACCATGGCTTGAATAAGTCTGTGAATGAGAAAGGGGAAATGCCAGGCTCACAGATGTGTAGAGTCCTGAAAGGTGGCGGTCTAGATAACCATGGGACACATGGTACGTAACCAACATGGAGGTAGATAGAGCCTTTCTCACAAATTGAGCTTTAAAAATCAAAAGAGTGTTTGCAAAACCTCAGGTTTGGATTTGATTTGATATCATTTCACATCAAAAATAGCTCAGTATGATGTGGCATTAACAGATTCCAATTTTTTTTTTTTTCATTTGTGAGGTAGGGCCTTCTAGTATATACATTTTAGTAGTGTAAACCCTCCTCCCAAAGTTTTCTCAGTCCCAAACATTGCTTTTCATGTTGTGCTGCTGCAGTGGTGTGAATCCAGCTTTCTACGCAATTTCAAAGCCTCTGTGGTTATTACGAGAGTAGTACAATGTACAATGTAGAACTGCTCCAGGCAACCACCTGGCGGCAACTGTGATTTTCCGCAAAGTGTACTCGATAAGCCAATCTTACCTGTTCACGTAGGATACTGCAATGTGAAATTTAATTTGCCACTTTTTGCATCACAGTACATTTGCTTCATCTTAACAATTACATCGTGCCAGAACTACAACCACCACCACCACCACAGAAAAAAAAGACACATATTTATCCAAGAAGATTGCTAGACAAGTCCACTGTTATCTACTAAGTGCTCTGAAGAGGGGTTGTAGTTCTGTTAAAACAAATTTGGTCGTGTTCAAATGATGAGGAGGATCTAGTTGAGCTGCGCGGAATGATGGAGAATTGCAATGGCAGGTAAAGTCCAGCTAGATTTTTATGTGTACGTTCGTGTGTGTGTTTCATCTTAATCCTGCGCTGAGATGAATCGTTGATTTCATGTAAATGTAGGCACACACACAAACACGAGTTATATACATACCATGTATTCATGATTTTTTTTTTTTCCTCCCATAGAGTTTATGCATATGTCGGTGTATGCGCCTAATATATTACGTGAGAATCTGAAGCTGTTGTTACTAAAGGAAAGCGTAGCAATATTTATGAGGATAGAGTAATTACAGGAAGAATGTGGAGAATATTAGTTTGCAAATTCAACTCACTATTAGCTTAGCTACTCTATTTTCTGTTCGCCATAGATTCTTTGTTGTTATTGTTGTTGATGATGTAAAGTAAGAGATGTATGAATGAATCTTTGTTTCCATTCACCCAATATTTCACCATGAGTTTCCATAGACACCAAAACAATTCATCTTCCATTATATTACATTTTTTTTCTCTTTCTTTTCATGTTTTGTTTTCTATGGTCAAGTTTCAGTTTTCCATCTTGTAGCGTTACTTTCTTGAGTACCTGCCGAATGAACGATGAGAACTCTATAAAGAATAATTAAAAGTACTGTTATTACATCAATCCATGCGGTGTTCCTGGTTATTTTTGTCCTTTGTGTAACGTGGCAATGATGTGTGTGATGCTGTGAGACAAGCAAGGCACCAATGAACGAACATTTTAGGAGTTTCATTCTCATTTATTAAATTTTGTGTCCTTTGTGTATTGTGGTAATGATGTGTGTGATGCTGTGTGACAAGCAAGATACCAGTGATTAAACAGATGAGGAGTTTCATTCTCATTAATTAATTCATTACAAGTGGTACGCATCGGTGAGGGCGTTAGCAAAAATTTCTCACACATGGTACCTCTGAAATGGTCAAACAGGCCTGAGGCGATAGCAGAGGGCATTGGGACTGTTACGAAGGAACCGAACATGAGGTAATGCCCAAACAAAATGATGTGCTGTGCATTATCTACTTCATAAAATGATGAAGTATAAAGTTCCCATGTGACCAGTGTATCCGACTTGGGGGGGGGGGGGGGGAATGTGGTTGAAAATGATCACCGGATGATTTTAACAGCGAAAAGTCTGCGTGTGGATATCAGGATCTGCCACGCTTATTTATTCCTGGTTAACGTTGCTGTTGTCATAAACCATTTCACAAATTGTTTACTATGTAACAAGGTGATTTATGTATGTGTGTGTTTGTGTGTGTGTGTGTGTGTGTGTGTGTGTATATATATATATATATATATATATGCAACCCCCACACCCCTAATCGTCTCAAGGGGCCGACCAATGTTGTACAGAGGCGGATAAATTTTGGTCTGGTCTGTTAGCTTCTCTCTGTACTGGTCGGGGGTTAGCTAATCACATAGACACCAATCATCAACAAATTTCCAAAAGTCAGAGAGAGACTAATTATTGCTTCGCAACAACAGTGAATATAAAATGCGGGAGAAGGGATAAAATTTATATGGATAATGCTAATGCTGCGAACAGCATATTTATTCACCGACCTGCCTTCTCGTAGGTCTGAAATATAGATACTTGATTACAAACACCAATTACTTTCCTTACAACACAATTGAACACATCATTTATCACTTTACTCTTCTACACCTTTGGAAACCTTAACTTCTTTAACACTTCTTAAGGGAAGGGGAGGGGTTTTGTTAGTAGGGATAAAATGATGTTAATGGGTGTGGCCACTTATCTCGACGTCGGCATGGTCGCGGGATGAGGTTCTCGCCTGCATGTCGATCGAGCTCGTCCAAGGGCTGGGGCGTCTGTTAACCGGTCTGCTTTCACTGCTTCCTTAAACAGTTCGTCACCATTGCCGTCCACGTTGTTGCAACCTGACAGGACGCTTCAACATCTCTGATGACACGTACCAGTCGACTATTTGGAGTTCATTACACCCAAGATTGGTGTAAACCAAAGTTGTGTCTTGTCGTGGCGTATAGTTTCTCAACTTGTCGTTGTCCACCAGTTACTCGCGTAACTCGTTAACTCTTGGGCAGTTCAACCAAGATCCTCGTCACATTCGCAGCGTTGATAAAGCTTAATTGATTAATATGGAGGGGAGCATGATGGATAAGGAAGGGGATCTTCTGACTCTATCTCTGTGGTCTCTCTCTAATCACGCAGCTCCTCTGTTGTGTCCCCTCTCTTCTATCAATCATCTAACTCTCCTCAAACATGGTCTTTTATAACAAATTTACTATTTGTATCCTTTCCCTAAAAGTATTTCATTGGCTAAATCTTATTTTGGGGTGTGATCTTCAATGGAAATTAATTTCTTATTGGTCAGTTGTTCCATTAGCTCCTCCCATTCGTTTCTGTGGAGCTCCGTTTTCTCGGATTCATCTCAATTTCTGATTAATTCGCCCACTGTCTGTTAGTTTCTTTATTTCCTCTTCTCTGTAACTACTGGTCAAGACTTATTGTTTCTTGGATAATAACATCATAAAACCAATGAATGCTAGTGTCCTTATGACGTCCAACGTCATCGTCATCATTTTCTGGGTTGTTGTCCCTGAATTTGTCTTTGGAATTCCTGTCTGACCTACTGCACTAAAGTACATCAAAATAAAGGAGAAGTTCTGGCTGCAGAACAACCTTCCAGCTCAGAGGGTCATTCATGTTTAGGGATCAGAGGGCAAAAACACGTCATTCCCGTAATTTGGACTGGGGCTTTGGGGATGGAGAGTGCGGGGAACTGACCACTAGCTGGAGAAAGTAGCCAATGTCAAACTCATAAATTCCTAGGACCAATAACTTTTCTCGGGAGAGGAAAATTGACAAAAAAAGGAAGTCTAGCTGGAAGCAAAATAAAGGGTTTCATAAACTTTAAGAAGGGGAAAAGACTGATTCATATTGACGTCACAGGGTGACTTGGAAAACAACTGTAATGCTTCTGTTTTCTTTAACTTTCTATCTTCTTCTATTCTATTCTTTATTATATGTGCTAGTAGCCATCTGGGCTACATCTATAATTACATGCTAGTTGTTACAAAAAACATTTCCCACTTTTGATCCTTAATAATTCATGAACTATATGATAAATCAGATAACGCTGAAACTGATATGAGCAATAGCTGAATAGTGTAAAAAAATTTTGGAGGTAAATTAGAAATGAAAGTATAAATCAGTTTTACTGAATTGAAGATTGATTTTAATGTTGAA
Source organism: Diadema antillarum (assembly GCF_040938485.1). Taxonomy (NCBI): domain Eukaryota; kingdom Metazoa; phylum Echinodermata; class Echinoidea; order Diadematoida; family Diadematidae; genus Diadema; species Diadema antillarum. The sequence continues at coordinate 763,194 of NW_027271609.1, forward strand.
GTTAGGTTCAGATTTTGCCCTATTTTCAACCCTCTGTACAAAACTTTAGATTTGCACAGGGTCAATTATGGAAGTGTGTGGTTGAAGTGAGACAGTCCTCACGAATTTCAAAAAAAAAGAATATGTTGGTACCTCCAATGAACTACTTTCACCAAAAACAAACTTTCAAATCACCAAATAAGCTCGTAAATTTTGATTGAAAAAAAGTGTGAATCTGCATGGTGAATATGCTAATGAGCAAGTCTTTGCGGATAATCAGACGTCACTGAGGCACAAATCTTCCCAGCCGTGTTCTGCTCGTCATGCATACGCTCCCTAGTTATTTATAAATTCATGTTTACTATTTATTTTTATATAAATAAGCTTGAAATATTTTGTTTTACACGATCGCTTGCAGGAATTATTTTTTAGAAATCGCGTACAGAAGCAGTGTTTGCTTTCCACGTGTATAAATTGGTGAAAGGTTATTTTTTTACTCTTCTTAATTATCATACAGTGAAAATTCTCAGGACTGCCTCCCTTTAAAGGGATGATATAGTATTGTTGGAGATGAGGATTGGGTTTTCAACTTTTTGCAAGATACCAAAAACCACTCATGAAATAGTATACAATCCTCCACACCCAGACAATGGTCCTGGACAATGGCCAGGGTTTGAATGTATTTTATTCATGAGAGATTCCACAATCACAGCTAGCTTTACTTCTTTTCATCCTGAAATGTAGTGTGGAAACATGTGCTTATGTGCTTTTTGCATGTGCATGCTATTCACCCTTAACATGAATTCAGACTAGCAGTGGCAATCCATCATGAATTATTAATAAAACATTCATGTGCCTTGGAGCAAGAGACCAGAGCTTTGAACAAGTGGTATTCATGTCAGTTGTTTAGGATCATTGTAAAAACGGTTACAGCTCGTTATTCCGAAGGTTCGATATTCCGAAGGCTCTTTATTCCTAAGATTCGTTATTCTGAAGGTTCGTTGTTCCGAATTTCATTTTCGGATTGACCAATCTTCGGAATAACGAACCTTCGGAATAACGCCACAAATTTTCGGATTAACGAACCCTTTTTCATTTTCGGATTAACGAACCTGTATAGGTATAGGGAATTTGCGTGTTTCGGATTAACGACCCTTCGGAATAACGAACCCTCGGAACAGCGAACCTTCGGAATAACGAACAGGACCCGTAAAAACACACTCACATACACCTGTACACATCATTGGTTCCTGCATAAAGTCCAAGTTTTGTACAGAGGGTTAAAAGTTGATCAAGATTTGGAACCTATAGCTTTAAAAATAAGCATGGATTTCGTGAAACTGATTTATGCTTTCATATTCAAATCACCTCCAACTGAATTGTAAAGTATTCAGCTATTACTCATATTATCAATGACAGTGTTATCTGATATGTAGTTTTTGAGCTATTAAGGATCAAAAGTGGGAAATGTTTTTTGAAACACCTAGTATATTCCATTTTCATTTTTCATTCAACCAATGAATGTAACTGTAACAGTTACATGATATACATTCACATGGAAATGGTACAGTTGATATACCAAAAATAGTATGAACAAGGAAGCAACACATGGTCTATATAGGGCTCACAACAGTAATTATTTTACTGTTGCCCTTAGGCACGTGAGCCCTCATGCAATGCATTCCCATACACATACACGATAAATATATGGAAATTAATACATTTATCAAAACAGACCAATAATAAAAATATCACATGAGAATACACAAAATGACTGAAAGATATATGTATATTTATATATTGCCCAAAATCCTTCAAATGTTTACTTCAAAGCCTAACTAAGATTATAACTTCAATCCATTTAATAAAAAAGAAAAAAAAACTTATTATAGATGATTATGCAACAATATGGTAGTTGTGTTATACACACACACACACACACACACACACAAAATGAAAATGTTATCAAATTCAACATTATACATATCTTTAACATTACAGTGCGTATATAACAATTAAAATTACCCCCAAAAAATAATTTTAACTGCATAACTCACCAAATTCGTGTCTAAACTTCCACGTACATTTTCACAGATATCTGCATCTATAGGAAAAGTCTTGTGCATGCTGTAGTGTTAGTTAGCTTGTTTCTTTGTGTGTTTGTCTTCTTCATTCATTGATCATCATCAAACAGCCCATCGATAAAGTTTCACTCTACTCATAAATTCAACCACGATTTTAATGGTAATGTGTTGATAAAAGCAGGGTTGACACGTGACTTGCCTTCCGAATGTATCGTGCGCAGTTTCACAACATCTGGGCCCCGTCTTATAAAGACTTGTGATTGATTCAAATCAATCACAACTTTACGATTGAATGCAAATCCATCTTAAAAAAAAAAAAAAAAAATTATGATTGAAATTAAGACGGAGAACTGCAATCAATCACAGGTTGCGATTAATTGCAGCTTTCAAGAGATTTGTGATTGATTGATTTCTATCACAAATCTTAGAAGACAGGGCCCTGTTTTTACACCAATGATATCAAACAGAAACGATGTTTGTTTTTGTTGCAAAGTTTATTTCAGTAATTTCTACGATGCTTTACACGCATGTTTAATGCACAATTCAATATTTCTTCATAGTTACACAGAACTCTGGCCTATAGGCCTACATACAAAACTTTCAGATGCAACAGCAAAAGTTGAAGTTTTTTTTTTTCGAAAGTTGCGACAACTTACAGTTCATGTCGATGTCACAGTGTTGCCGGTTTAGGGAATAAGACATGATTAAACGATTAGTATTTTTTTCTCAAGACAGAGTTTGAATTACACCTTTAACAATTTGAATTAATTACGACGCTATGTCTAGTCTTATGTTCAATCGATTGTATCATTATTATTTGTGTTTGAGATGTGGAACAATCAAATCAAATCAAATTAAATCAAATCAAATCAACACGTCATCTATATCGGGCGATACTGGTAATCTACGTTTCAACTTAAACACTGATCTTGGCAGGTAAGAAGCACAAACCAGCTCGGGCAGGTAAATGTAAACTATGTAGCCATTTACTGGATAACATCTGATAAAAAAAAAGACAGGACTAAGTCTGCGCCAAATACCATTTTTAATAAGTTTCGGAAACTGATCACCAAACGCCCACATGGTCAATAATAATACATACATTTGCGAGGTGAAGACCGATTTTAAATACATTGCTCTTAATTTAAATCGAGTCTCGCCCCCCTTTCCTCGTGCTTGAAATGATCGAGTTTTAGGAAATACCTTTTAAAAATACGCTGCAAAACACTAAACGGAAATTCACAACTGTAGGCCCAACGTATTTTTTTAGGGGGTGTTTTTAACTACAATCTATTCAATTGATTATAATGGGATATTTTCTTCCTCACTTTGCTACCCTATTACGTGTATACTAGCTGTTTTTGCTGTTGATGGGTTTTTTTTTTTTTCAATCCTGAGGCAACACCGATTGTTCATTCTATGAGCAGAAGCGCGAAGGGAAAATTACACAACACTGGTCATGAACAATAACATTCTTTGTGAAAAGAATAACAAATATAACACCCTTTGTGCACGCAGCGGCCATGTTCAGCGGTGAATTTCGCAGCGAATTTTTAACAAAGGGGCGGGGGGTGGAGTGAATACGAACAGGTTCACGATCTTTGATTTGCCTGTGTGGAGTTGTACTAGTATTGTGGAACGATTGTCGTTACGCATTTTGAGATTGTCACACAGCTCACATCTACGCCTGTTTTGGGGGCTTTTTTATATACTGTACTTCTATTGTTATTTTACCCAGTTTGGTCGAGATTTGTTTCCTCATTCAAAATGTTACATTGTCAGATGCAAAGCGTTTGAAGGTGCCGCATGTTGCTCTTTACGTCTCCTGAATACGGTTCATTTTCCCCCCTCATTATTATTCATCATTTGAAGCGATATGGGCAAATGAAAGCGACAACACAGTCGTGTACAGTCGATCTACTCTATGTGACCTTTAGGTCAAATACTGGTCCTGTCACCATGGAAATGGATGACCTTGTTGACCTTCAAGATGATTTTCCACATCCCTCCCATCAGTTGCTGCAGACTCAGGATAAATTCGAGTACATGTACAAAGAACGGGCCAACGTGTGTGTAGTCACTGTATATATACTAAGAATCCGACACAGAATGCAAATGGCTTATAGGGAATAATGGTAAGGCTTTTGACAGACTTTTACCAATCGGAGATATAATATCATGTATTACAACTCTTCCCCAGGAAACGTGATAGCAATGGACAGCGCAATTATACACGTATATTTTTCCACTTGATATACACAACAGTAGCGACTCAAAGGTCGAATCTTAAAAAAAAAACAACAACAAACAGATACTTGTAACAAAAGTACAGTCAAGTACTGCATTCAACCGAGAGAGTATATATGTTTATCTCTCCGCTTCATCACCACAGACGAATCTATGATCAGCATCCTTTTTGTTTCTGTTTTTTTTTTTGTGGACATGCTTTGTACAAAGCGCAGTTTTATTAACAAATCCACATAAGAAGACCTCTGATTATACAGGGGGGGGGGGGGGCACAGAATCGTCTAGGAAATTGTGAACAATTTAGATAACTGCAATAAAATACACTAATTTGTAATGCTCCTCTCGGTCTCTTGTCTGTGAAATGCAATTTCTCTTCACGAGAGAAATGAATTCATAGAAATAAAATGTTAAACTTTCTTAAATCACTCAGAGACGTGTAAAAGTATACACATGCACAATATTCCCTACTTAAGAAAAAAGCGCCTTCGCCGGAAAATTGTGTGAACATCGATGGCGCGCCACATTTTGTTATAAGAGGACGCAGAGTGTTAAATCAACTTTTCATGAGGCTTCTTTGAAATAACAGAGAATACAATGGGAACAGTAGCTCGACAAGAGCTTCTGATCGACTCACACTGAGGGAAAATACATCAGACACACATAACAAATAAAAAATATCTCGTTTTCTGGGAATCTACACAAGAATCACGCTTATAAATTGCACGGCGAGACAGTGTTCACGCTCGTATAGACAATTGTACGTGCTTATGTACTATACGCATTGTTCATGGGTATAAAATTGCAGGGACCGATCCTTTGGCTAAGAATCAAATTTTTTGGAGCGTGATAGAATAGGCAATAATGTTTAAAGTCACGAATTTTAAGTATTTGTAAAAAGGACACTATCAACATATGAACTGAAGATATGATACATTAAATGTGTTGTCCTTTCATATCTAGAATTCTCGGCCTCGCAAATTTTCTCCAGCGGGATACTTATTGTATTCTACGCATGTGAAAAAATAGAAATGAATATAATTGTATATATATATACATAATTATATATATAATATTCCTATAAATATTGTAATACATGGAAGTACGATCACGAATGTTTCACACTTGACATTAAATGCATGCACGAAGTTCAACAATATATGATAATTAGCACGCAACTAGTATTACATCATAAGAAAATAACTTGATAAAAATATTATATTATGCCTATTATGATCAATTATTACAAACAACAAGGAAGATGAATTTCAACCAAATGTTTACAAAGTCAGCTTGGAAAAAAAGTTGAAACTCTTGAGAACAAAGAAAAACAAAACAGTGAAGATCGTTTCATCGATACGAAATATAGAAGTCGTGGAAATTCATGTCTGTTTGTTTGTTTGTTTGTTTGTTTAGGCTCTTTTGTTATTTTCGTTTTTTTTTCTCTTGCGCAAAACCGTCAGTCAATACCTAGAGAGTACCAATGTGTATATGTAAATTTTGAGAGACGAATACTGCCTTCTCTTTATGGTTTGTGCATAAAATTCTACCTGTTTCATAGAGTTATACAGCCACTATTGTCTTCAAACATTTATCATCATAATATGATATCATCATCAAACATAGTACTTTATTTTGACGCAAAGAGAATAATTTTTTTTTTCATTCCAAATTCGTGATGTCAATAAGCCTAAGAAAACTCTTAAAAAGGAAAAAGAAAGAAAATGTCCACACGTAAATTAATGCAAGACTTGGGAAACTAACTAACTTAATGTGCATACAAGATTATGAAGGATACCTCTGTTGTGGTGGAAAAGATACAAAAAAAAAAATGGAACACTGGATCCAAGGGGATCCAAGATGTTTTTCTTTTCGAGCGATTGTAATGACTGCATGTTCTGTGCTGTTCTATTCTAACTTACTCTTTGACAGTAAAATCGGAAACAAAATGGCGTTTTCTCTTGATGCCTAGGTGCTCTCGCCCATCCGATTTTTCACTGATGCGGTGTACATCATGCAGACCACTTTTATATTGAAACTTCCACATTAGATCCAAATTTAATGTAATTTGTATACTATCTAATTCATTGCATCTCGAGTTGATGTCATCTCGTGCGGTTGGCATTATCAAAGTTGAAGTACACGTCTGTGCGTATAGACTGGAAACTATATTTTTAACGGTGAAATAATTCAATATAGTTGGCATGAAATCGATGGTTTCATGGTGCAATAAGTCAGTGTAGAGAGATGTAAACCGTGCATGTACTACAGCGTCTATCTATCCCTTCGTCTCTGACAAACATATACAGCGAGGTCACAATGTCTGAAATTAAGTTGATTAAATCCCCGTTTTGCCATTTTCATTATCACAAGCAGCGTCGTCGCTAATGAATAGAGGTACACCCGGCCGTCGCGTTCGAGATATTCTACAGGTCCTAAATCAAGCGCGTTTAGGAGTAGCAGAGTATCTCGTATACACATGAAGCATGTATATTACAGAATATCTCAGCGAACTGGACGGATCAAGAAGCCCTATATCCATGAGGTCATCACTTCGTCTTCTAAACACGGCTCCGATTTTCGTCATTCAACAAATGCAAGTCTTCGGAATCCATTCCTGAGAATATGATACATACTGGTGAATTACCTGCAGACACTCGGCTCCGATTGCCGTGAACTTGGTGTTGCATGCAAACACCGGTAGAAAAATAACAAAGTTTGACATCGTTTCCTGCAGTAAACCAGAGCGAGGCAGCATTTGCGGTCAAGGGTATACCATTGGTCCTATCCGCCTTAACGAGAGATGTATAGATCTATGTAATGTTTTGAAAGACAAACCCAGGTCAGACCGCCGGTGGTGTCTCAAATACAATCCAAAGTCCAGGGGAGTTCGTGTTCAAAATGAACATGATGATGATGGTATGGTGGCAAGACGAGCATTCCTTTGTATTTGTACAGCACAGCAACAGCTGCGAGTCTAGTGCCGTCTGCTCCGTCTCTACGCGCCGAGAGACCAGGCGTCGTCTGCTGCACTGAGAGAGTGCCAAATACATTTACCGACGATGTAAGCCAGCAGGAGGACCATCGATACTGGAAGAATCCAATCTGTTACGTCCTCCATGGCATTAAGGTGGCAAGTTATCGGATACCCTCCTGTTTCGGTGCCTCTTCTAGTATCCCTGAGGCTCCTCTTCGATCATTCCTACCATTGGTCCTACCCGCCTTAACGAGAGATGTATAGATCTATGTAATGTTTTGAAAGACAAACCCAGGTCAGACCGCCGGTGGTGTCTCAAATACAATCCAAAGTCCAGGGGAGATCGTGTTCAAAATGAACATGATGATGATGGTATGGTGGCAAGACGAGCATTCCTTTGTATTTGTACAGCACAGCAACAGCTGCGAGTCTAGTGCCGTCTGCTCCGTCTCTACGCGCCGAGAGACCAGGCGTCGTCTGCTGCACTGAGAGAGTGCCAAATACATTTACCGACGATGTAAGCCAGCAGGAGGACCATCGATACTGGAAGAATCCAATCTGTTACGTCCTCCATGGCATTAAGGTGGCAAGTTATCGGATATCCTCCTGTTTCGGTGCCTCTTCTAGTATCCCTGAGGCTCCTCTTCGATCTACTTTGCAGCTTTCTGGTAGTCCATATCGCCTGAGCAGACCATGTTCTTGCTAGGTGGCTCTCGCTCAGCGTGACAGACTAAGCTCCCGCGTGAACATGCTATCCTTCCCGCGCGTTCAGAACGCTCCTTACGACTGAATCGTAGGTCGCGCGCACACACTGAGCCACGGAGAGCACGAGATAACACCCATTCAATTTCCGATGGGTACAATCACCAATTAAAGAATTAAGGTACACGGTACAAGTGTATCATAAACCTGCATTTCTAACCGTGCTAGGTTTATTGTATGCAGGATTTTCGGTTTCCTGTTCTCATGAATTTATCTCGGCATGATATCCGGCTGGCCAATAAATGAATGTGAAAATAATAAGCAAGAGAAAGAAAGAGTTTTACCTGGCAAAACGGGCAAATCGCAATCTGAGCACCGACACATTGAAATGACACATGGGCCGGAAGTACTTGATTGTTATTTACCGGCCTGTAACCTCGAAAAACCATGTTGAAAAAGATGTTTATTACTGGTTTCCTTGTACCAAATAATCTGGTAATCCGCGCGAACAAACCACAATATTGGTCGCAATCGCACATGCAAAAAGAACTGATGACGCGGGGTCATCACCTCCTGACACTCACTGATTTTGTACCCGAAGATAATCATAATGATTAAAATCATGTTTTAGGTCGATGCCTTATTAACACACTGTAAGTTCTTTTCCCGTCAACATCACTGTCGCTAGGTTAAAGCGACACTATACAATATGTTGTTTAATCAGAAGGATGCATCTTTTTCCTATATATTTCATGTCAAGAAAGGGCAACTAATTTTTATTGCACATGATAATCACGTGCAAATTGATTAATTAATTAATGAATTATAGCTAATAACTAATATTCATATAGCTCCTTAACAATTATTACAACACAATACAAAATAATCAACAATATTCAATGAACAAAGCAAAAGAAAGAACAAAACAAAACAAAACAAACAAACAAACAAACAAACAGTAACTTTACACTTGTCAGTTTATTGACCAGCTAAACAGTGAAATTAAGTCAGAACTACGAAGAAGTCTTACTTCTGGAACAAGCATGGGCTTTAAATTTTTCTTTTCTTTTTTTACCTTGATCTGTGTTAACTGCTGACTGGATGTTTAACCGTTCATTGGAATGTTTGTATGTAGTGTTAGATTACACTGAAAGGACATTAAAAGAAATAGTGTGTTACGAATTTGCCCATGTAATCACTTAACAATGTGGTCTTCATGTTTTATGATCATGTGTGTGCGATCACACGTGCACGATCGCGAATGTTTATAAACACCACCAGTTACGTAATCTCCTTTTGAGTCAGTCGTTTTGAACCGCAGCCTTACACACTTCGCCCAGGTTGAGTTTAATGTTATGAATTATTAAGCTGGGCGTGCCTGACGGAATTTTCCATGTATGTAATAATGCTCATGTTAAAAATGCATTGGTCGCGTCAGTCGACAATCAGACTCCGGTTAGAGAGGACCGTTATAACTTTCTCAACGTCACGTCCGTGGTCTTGGGAGAAATTGCTTTCCCTAAGACAAGTGTTCTGCGCCACAGTTAAAGTGCTGAACAGCAGGATAATCCAGGAGATTCCAACCTGCTTTTAGCCCGTTTCCATTCGACGACGACAGCGTCGATAAGTTTTGACTTGGCCAGGCGAACCACCAGGCGGTCTGGAGCCAACGCCCACCTGTGACTCCTGTGATTGCTACACGGCAACTAGTGGGAGCCACGCCGAGGTCTATCCAGGGCGTCGAGACTGTGTGAGTGGCAACGCGCACCTGGCAGCCAACGCCCTTTTACCCGGCGTAGTCGCGGAGATCGCGTCGCCCGCTGGTTCGACGACGTCCCCGTGCATCGACGCGCTCTCGACGTGATAGCGTCTTGCATCGCCTCCCCGTCACGTCGCAGATGAGTTGGGCCCCAACGTTGGTTCTGTTAGGGTAAAACCCTGGCCAGGTATCACATAATCTGTCTTAAATTATTTTTTGTTGAAACGATCCGATCTAACATTCAATTGTTATGGTTAATTTCGCTGTAATGTTTTGAACAATTATCATTATTCCGGTTGGAAACTGATTGTTAAGTAAATTCCTAATAAAGCTCCGGAAGATTTGTTCATTTCAATTCACTGAGACCGCCTTGCATTCATTTGTGTGAACTTGACCGTAACAAAGTGGGGGCTTGTCCGGGAAGCCGAATTTCGCAAGCCTTACACAGTATATTACATTGTCCAATTAGGTCTAAATAAGCTTGTTTTTGTGCTGCTGTTCTACCGTTGCAAAGTTTACAGTCAAGCTTTCATTGCTGTGTTAATTGTGGAGTAGACTGAACCATGTCTAGGGAATTTTCAGTGCAGGATTTTGGACGGTGACGTTTCTTTGCCAAAGATTAAACAGTTGAGAAATTCTGAATAGAAAGAGGTGACATGTCACTATTGTTCCAAGAAGGGACATGTTAAGACTCAATGTTGGAAGCTACAACGGGATAGTAAAAAGCAGGGTGCCAAACCCGTACTTGCAGTTTTAGGAGAAAGAACTTGTGCTGCTATTTTTGTGCATGACCGTCTTGAAATAGTGTATAGAAATATTAACCCTGGAAGTGTAGATAACATGTCTGAGTGTTACCATGGCTTCATGTCAAAGGGTGTGGTTTCTTGGCAGTCTGATGACGGTGCAGTGCAGTCGGTGAGAATCCTGCGGGACACCGGAGCAGCACAGTCTCTCCTTGTAGGTGATGTGAATAAATTGCCTGCTGATGGTTCATCTTGTGCTAGTGCACTGATACAGGGTATTGATGGAACCTACGTTTCTGTACCTTTGTATAGGATACACTTGAAGAGTGACTTAGTCACTGGAGTTGTTATGGTTGGTGTGGTTCCCGGTTTGCCCATGGATGGGGTTGATTTGTTGATGGGGAATGATTTGGCTGGGAGAAAGGTCTCAGTCTCACCACTTGTGTCAAGTGATCCGGTAGTTGAACATGAAACTGAAAAGTTGCTTGATGAATTCCCGGATATATTTCCTGTTTGTGTGGCGACAAGGTCACAGTCAGGTCAAGCGAAGCAAGACGAGGCAGATGATTTTGGGTCTGTAGATGACTCTGTTCGGTTGGCAGAAACGTTTTCTGCTAACTTCGATGATGTTTTTGCTCAGTCTAGTGATGACAAGTGTTGTCGTTCTTCCCTGATTGCAGCGCAGCCAAAAGATCCAACACTTGAGCGTTTGCTTCTTACTACTGTTACTGAGATTGAAGCTGCTAGTATGCCGGAGTGCTTCCACAGGAGATCCGGTGTGTTGATGAGGAAGGGGCGGCCCCCCTGATGGACCGGCTAGTGTAAGCTGGTCAGTGGTATAGCGGATAGTGTTGCCAGTGTACTATCGTAGGGAGATACTGAGAGTTGCTCAGGAAATTCCCATGGGAGGTCACGTTGGCATTAGGAAAACTCAAGCAGGAGTGTAGTTTTTCGTTAAAGCAAAAAGTAGAAAGGGAATGTTAATTATGTGTGCAAACGTCTTAAGTTTTAGACACACGGTTAGTTTCTTTCCCGCCATTTCCTTTTGTGAGTGAAAAAAAGAAGAGAAAATTGAAATCATGAGAAATACTAGGTTGTGTCGCATTCCAAACTGGAAGGATTGAAATGAATTTGAAAGAATGGACAAACAATGTTCAAATGTTTGTTGTTGTTGTTTTTTTGTGGAAGGACATGATACCAACAAAAGTATTTTGTAAGAGAGACATAAAATGGCTCCTATATTAAGGTGTTTCCTCCTAGGAAACGTTTATAGTAATTACTCGTCAAACCGTTACTGGTATTTGTATGGAAACATTACGTGCAAACATAATAGAGGATTTATAATGCAGGTCTGCTACAACCCAGACAGAATGCCAAACTTATAGCAACGTGAAGAGACAATGTTGTGAAACACATGCGATAATGTTCTCGTGTTATTATAATCCGAACTGGTTAAATAATGTGTATTTTGTGTGCATTTAAGCCATACCGTGAGTAGTTGCCTTATATAGTGAGTGGATACCCTAAGAAGTTCAGAAATAGCCGATGTTTGTTATTTGTTACAAATTATGCAGGATGATGAAGTTGAAATTTGTAACGTGTTTTGATATAACGAAAATATTATTTTATAGCAACGAAAATATTACTTCAGAGCAATATTTTCTCTCCTAGGGGTGGGGGTGTTACGAATTTGCCCATGTAATCACTTAACAATGTGGTCTTCATGTTTTATGATCATGTGTGTGCGATCACACGTGCACGATCGCGAATGTTTATAAACACCACCAGTTACGTAATCTCCTTTTGAGTCAGTCGTTTTGAACCGCAGCCTTACACACTTCGCCCAGGTTGAGTTTAATGTTATGAATTATTAAGCTGGGCGTGCCTGACGGAATTTTCCATGTATGTAATAATGCTCATGTTAAAAATGCATTGGTCGCGTCAGTCGACAATCAGACTCCGGTTAGAGAGGACCGTTATAACTTTCTCAACGTCACGTCCGTGGTCTTGGGAGAAATTGCTTTCCCTAAGACAAGTGTTCTGCGCCACAGTTAAAGTGCTGAACAGCAGGATAATCCAGGAGATTCCAACCTGCTTTTAGCCCGTTTCCATTCGACGACGACAGCGTCGATAAGTTTTGACTTGGCCAGGCGAACCACCAGGCGGTCTGGAGCCAACGCCCACCTGTGACTCCTGTGATTGCTACACGGCAACTAGTGGGAGCCACGCCGAGGTCTATCCAGGGCGTCGAGACTGTGTGAGTGGCAACGCGCACCTGGCAGCCAACGCCCTTTTACCCGGCGTAGTCGCGGAGATCGCGTCGCCCGCTGGTTCGACGACGTCCCCGTGCATCGACGCGCTCTCGACGTGATAGCGTCTTGCATCGCCTCCCCGTCACGTCGCAGATGAGTTGGGCCCCAACGTTGGTTCTGTTAGGGTAAAACCCTGGCCAGGTATCACATAATCTGTCTTAAATTATTTTTTGTTGAAACGATCCGATCTAACATTCAATTGTTATGGTTAATTTCGCTGTAATGTTTTGAACAATTATCATTATTCCGGTTGGAAACTGATTGTTAAGTAAATTCCTAATAAAGCTCCGGAAGATTTGTTCATTTCAATTCACTGAGACCGCCTTGCATTCATTTGTGTGAACTTGACCGTAACAAGTGTTCATCAGATTTTTCTCTTGTCAGTACACACACACACACACACACCAGGCGCGCCGGAAGCAGTTTTGGATTGGGGGGGGGGGGGGGGGGCAAACATTGGAGGGGGCTCAAGATTAGACCATGCATATGTTACACAATATACACATACACACACACACACACACACACATCTATTATATATATATATATATATATATATATATGTAAAGTGGGTGGGTCGAAACATGGGGGGAACCATAAAGTAATTTTGACGGTCTGTATGCTTGTGCGTGTGTGCGTAAGCAATAATGGGACTACAATATCTTACGGAATGTGATACATTCAGCAACGCAGTCATTGAGGAACATTGTAAGTTTTCCTTACATGGATTATGGAATGACGGTGTGAAACGATCGACAAATTATATACTGTCAGCAACATAAGGTGAATGGCATAACAATAAAATGCGAGCGAGCGAAGCGAGCGAGCTTGAAAATTTTGATATTCTACAGTTCCAAAACTAGAGTTTTAATTGTAGCTATATAATTATTTCGCTTTGGAAATAAATGGGGGCGCATCAGGCGCAACTGCTAGCAATTATTGGCAGCAACATTAGGAGGATGGCATAACGATTCAATGCGAGCGAGCGAAGCGAGCGAGCTTGAAAATTTTGACATTCTACAGTCCCAAAACTGGGGTTTGTAGCTATATCTTTCACTTTGGAAATTAATGGGGAGACGCATCGGGCGCAACTGCTGGCAATTACTGGCAGCAACATTAGGAGAATGGCATAACGATTCAATGCGAGCGAGCAAAGCGAGCGAGTTTGAGAATTTTGACATTTTACAGTAAAAAAAAACTCCCGTTTGTAGCTATATCTTTCGCTTTGGAAATTAAGGGGGGCATCGGGCGCAACTGCTGGCAATTACTGGCAGCAACGTTAGGAGAGTGGCATAACGATTCAATGCGAGCGAGCGAAGCGAGCGAGCTTGAAAATTTTGACATGTTAAAGTCCAAAAACTCCCGTTTTTGTAGCTATATCTTTCGCTTTGGAAATTAAGGGGGGGGGGCATCGGGCGCAACTGCTGGCAATTACTGGCAGCAACATTAGGAGAGTGGCATAACGATTCAATGCGAGCGAGAGAAGCGAGCGAATTTGAAAATTTTGACATTTTACAGTCCCAAAACTCCTTTTTGTAGCTATATTTATCTTTCGCTTTGGAAATTAAGGGGTGGTGGCATCGGGCGCAACCACTGACAATTACTTTCAGCAACATTAGGAGAATGGCATAACGATTCAATGCGAGCGAGCAAAGCGAGCGAGCTTGAAAATTTTGACATTCTAGAGTCCAACAACTGCCGTCGTAGCTATATTTTTCGCTTTAGAAATTAAGGGGTAGGCGCACCGGGCTCAACTGCTGGATGCGAGCGAGCGAAGCGAGCGAGCTTGAAAATTTTGACATTTTACAGTCCAAAAGCTGACGTTTGTAGCCATATTTTTTCCCTTTTATTCATATATTTACAGATTTGTTTTATTTTCTTTGTTTATTCATTTATTTTAATTATTATTATTATTTTTATTTTTATTTTTTTATTTTTTTATTTATTTTTTTTTTTTTGGGGGGGGGGCTTTTTGGGGGGGGCAAAAATGCGTTTTGCCCCGCCCCCCCCCCACTTTTTGGATTGGGGGGGCGGCCGCCCCCCCCCCCCCTGCCCCCCCACTTCCGGCGCCTATGACACACACTAATGTATCATACGTAAGTATGGAATTCCATTTTGAGGTCTAACACAGTGTCGATAAACGAATTCCCTCAATGAGGGAATCTACAGATTAATAAGCTCTGCTCTTGTGTACATTCCTTCCTTCCTGTATTTTTCATATTCGAAACTTTGGTCTGTTAATTGAATTCCTGATCTGTTATACTCCGCTGAAAATTAAACATTTTTTTTCGTCTTAATGGATATCTAACTCGTTTGCTTGTGTGCTTGTCTGTGGTATAGATAATATTGCTAGGAGAAGCTTGCACATGTATGTCTTATTTATAAAATTGCATAAAAGTTACGTAAAACGTTTATCAAAGTGAAATATCAAAAAAAAAAAAATCCTTAAACAAACAAATTATTAACAATCATCCGGAGAGATACTAGGCTCGTATTGATGAAGGCGGCTCAGAGATCAATAGATGGCAGCTGTTTACGGGGTGGCCGCGGCGCCACACCGGGGACACGTTGAGGTAACCAGCGGTCTTCTGTTTTCTGTTTCATAGACATTTCTTTTTTCGTAGACGTATCTGCGACTACATTTGCCTGCAAATGATTTAGAATATATATATTTACCCTATCACCTTCCGAATATGTAAGCAATTACAATGCTTTTTCTTGAAAATTTGTATTGTCAAACTGCACCATATCGTTGAATTTCAATGGTAAAAAAATGAAAAAACCCATTATAAACCAAATATAGTTACTTTTCTTGCCACCCCCCACCGGAAAAGCAAATCCTCTTACTTCTTCGATCCCCCCCCCCCCCCGGCCCTTTCGTTATACATGAATCTCCGCCAGTGGTGTTTACACACGTAAGTTTTCACCGAGTTTAGCACATTTAGTATGGATTAACATGGGAACCCTCGAACAGATGCCATCTTTTGGTTTTGTTTGTGTGTGTGTGTCTGTGTGTGTGTGTGTGTGTGTGTGTGTGTGTGTATAGCAATACTATTAAGTAAGGAGCTGATAAAAATTAACATGACATTATCACCTCTGATATATATATATATATATATATATATATATATATATATATATGCATATATATGTATATGTATATGTATATACATATATATATATATATATATATATATATATATATATATATATACTTCGTGGAATTTCATTTTTGCATATCAAAATCATAGATCGTGGCTATATTTTGCACTGATAAGACCTACATAATACTGTATTATGAGAAAAGTATAGGGGGGAATAGCATTAATAATATTTCTTTCCCACCCTCTGTAAATTTTTCTCATCAAGATACGAAAATGAAGTTCAAAGTGTCGTCTTCGATGTCAGGCTGGAGCGTGATAAGCACGCCGGATGTTAATTTCCCGTGGTTTCAGTTTAAAATACTGAATGAAATTTTATTTTACAAATAAGAATAATGTTGAACAGAATTGGGTTGATCGAAAGAAAAGGATGTTCGTTTTGTAATGCGTATGTTGAAACTTTGATACATTTTTTTTTTTTAGTGAGTGTCAATACGTTGATAGATTTTGGGTTGAAGTGAGAAGATGGATTAATGCTAATGCTTTTAGAAATAACATTTACGACGAAAAATAAATTGTTTGGGTATTTTGGGTATTAACAATTCGGCATTGAATTGTATTACTATGCTTGTCGGATATGAAATTTATGCTTGTAAAGTAAAAGGAATAAAACTTCCTTTTGATTTATGTAAAGATGGTCTAAAGGAATACTATAATAAGGAAAAAAATATTGCAAGAAATAATCATAAGCTACAAGTGTTTCAGAACATGTCTGTTTAGACACCTGTTCTCTTGATATGTATGATAATAATGATGGTCTGAGTCACGATATTTCATTGCCTGTTCGTCAAAATGCTTTGTTTGAAATATCATGATGTATTATGTGTTTAGATGAATACAGTCATGTTTGATGTAGAATAATAAACATCCCAGTGGGAAAAAGAGCGTGATAAGTTGTTATTATCATAATAAATCTCATTTATCTTTAATTGAAACGTGACAGACGAGCAGGTATGTGCTTTGAATTTATATCCCCACTGCCTCAAACACTTGCCATGAACTTCATAACCCATAAGATACAGATAAAAAAATTATTATATTTAGTTTCCAGCTATAGTGATTAAGTGCTCTTGCTCGCCACTAACAGTCAACCTACTCAGAAATGAAATAAAGAGTACAAAAAGAAATCGTAACGATGACAATGAACTTAATCTTTATGAGCAGATGGCAAAAAGAATAATCATTAAGATGAAATATCACTCATGCTTAATAGGCATCTCACGTGACGTGCACATGCGGAGGGTTCCTTTCATTGATTATTTATTATTCCATTTCATATCCAGCTATTGATACGTGCTTTTGCTCCCGGCATACATTCCACGCATTCAGAAATTATATAAAGAATACAAAAATAGATCATTACGATGACAATGAACTTGATTTTTATGGGCGGATGCATGTCATAAACACTATAACATTCACTCCATCTTATGTCCAAATTAGCCTTTTGTCAAGGCCCTCGATCTCGCTACATGGTGGAAGAGGGCCCAGCCGAGTGGGGCTGTGAGAGTCTGATGCGTTCGGCTTCGCTAGTCCGCTATGACCACCTCACAGCGAGAGGGCCTTGACAAAAGGCTATGTCCAAATTGACTTTGGACCTGGAGAAGAAAATTTGGTGTAAGGAGTGAAAAGTAAATCCAACAGAACGATATAAAGTTTCAAAGGGGAACCCGAATTTAAGGCAAACCCCATAAAAGTGACAATGTCCTCGTCTCACGAGTCCTTATCGCTGGTGTGTATACCCAAAAACTTGTTATAAGAATATACACATTTGATATCAGTTTGATTCATATTAAACAAATACAATTCCCAAATGTAGGCCTATAAATCTATCGTTGCTGCATTACAAGTTTCTGAAAAGCCTCATATTCCTTTGTATTTCCTGTCATATAGTTGGATTCAATTAGTTTTAATATTTACCACCAACAATCAGAAAAAGTTAATTGGTTTCCTTTTAAATTTTTGATATACCACAGGTAGGAGAATGTATCACTGCAAATGGGATTGGTATTTGACCAAATATACAAACATTGTTTTATACTTATATTACATGAATGTCTGCATAGATACTGTACAGTGATTGGTCATAATGGTGTCACGTGGCTAATGTAGCGATGATCGAAATAGTTACTAATATATTGAGGGCAGTGACATCACGCCAGGTACTTTAATGGCGAGCACGGTACGGGCAACGGGCCGGGTTTTTGCCATGGTGCGCCAAAAGTAACCATGTCTGGTACTGTTAAAAAATAGAATCAGTAATTCGGTACAAAATCACCCAAAATGTTATTCTTATGTCAAAATCAAGAGCAACAAAATCAATAGTAGAAGATTAATTTTGTAACAAAATTATTAGCAGGGAAGTGATATTGTAACTGTACAGTGATTGGTCATAATGGTGTCACGTGGCTAATGTAGCGATGATCGAAATAGTTACTAATATATTGAGGGCAGTGACATCACGCCAGGTACTTTAATGGCGAGCACGGTACGGGCAACGGGCCGGGTTTTTGCCATGGTGCGCCAAAAGTAACCATGTCTGGTACTGTTAAAAAATAGAATCAGTAATTCGGTACAAAATCACCCAAAATGTTATTCTTATGTCAAAATCAAGAGCAACAAAATCAACAGTAGAAGATTAATTTTGTAACAAAATTATTAGCAGGGAAGTGATATTGTAACAGAATCAGACTTGGTTCCTTTTGGCGCACCATAGCAAAATCCCCGTTCCGTGACCCACATGCCGAATTTCGTTAAATGCAGCTTAATTCAAGGATTTGACAGACTGCAGACGGGGCTAGAATGAAGATTAATCATGGGATTCTATGTATCTAGCCCATGTAGCTATTAATTTAACACGTAAATTGTTTGTCTATGTAATTCAACACTGTTTCGGCGTTATATGTTCCCCTTGAGAAAATAAAATATATGATAACTCCCGCGGGGATGTATATAAAGTGTTATGTTACACCTCTACAAAAAGGGGAATATCTTCAGTATATGTGTATATCGACTATCTCTCAGTTTTATTTTCTTTATTTTTTAAAGGTGCTGTCTCTCAAAGGCACATTTCTTGGTGATATATCACGTGGGCTACTCCCACTTCGTCCAAGTCTCAACCTACATGGTCTAACCCCAGTTTGTCTACACTCAGTTCGTCTAATGACCTTAGTCCACTTGCCACTTCGTCTAATACCCACAGTTTATTAGACCAAATGGAAAATACCAAGGAGACAAAATTACGATTGACCATCTGGTTATTAGACGAAATGATGATGCGCTAAACTGGCCATTAGACCAAGTGAGGATTAGACCAAACGGGCATTAGACGAAATTGACAGTAGACCAAATGAGTTTAGCCTTATATATGGTGTCAGACGAACTGGAAAATAGACCACCCGATAGTATAGACCAAGTGCGCGTCTGCCTCACGATCCAAAGGACCCCGGTTCGATTCCCGAGTCTAACTCAAATGTTGTGTGTAACCATTACATACCGTTCCCTCTCGTAAGAGGCAAAACACGCTGTTCCTCGGATAGGACATAAAATGGAGATCCCCTAAGTGAGAGAGTCACAACTTATGCACATAACAGATCGCACTTCTTATTCATCGCAAAGAGCAGGGATCGTATAGTTTTGGTTGAGACCTAACTTCAGGTTTCTAAGATTCTTTAGTGAGATAATGAGAAATCTCTTATGAAATATGAAAGAGCCTGTAATTCCGAATGGAATTCAACGTTTATTTGATGAAAATTGGTTTTGAAATGGCTGAGATACCCAAATACTATATAGAGCAACCCTAATAAAAGGTGGGACCCACCATTTATTGCGATCGCTTTGTATACTTTATTTTTGGCTGTCTCAGCCATTCCAAACCGATTTTCATCAAATAAACTTTGAATTCCTCTAAGAATGGTATGCTCTGTACTATTTCATAAGAGTTTTCCCATTATCTCACTCAAAAATCCTGTTAGTTAGGTCTCAACCCAAACTATACGATCCCTGCTCTTTGCAATGTATAAGAAGTGCGATCTTGCAAACAAATAAAAGCCCAATCCTCATCTCCACCAATACTGTACCATCCCTTTAACCAGGTGAAGAGGTCCCGCCTTACATTCAACTGAACCCCATAAAGGACAAGCTATTGCTGCTGAATATGGACTATCCAACCATCTTCTCAGATGAAAATGAAACAAACAAAACTATCGACAGACACAAAATGTAGTTTAGTTGCCAGTGGCAACCAATTCTACCATTTCAAACGAACTACTTATGTGTTGTTTTGTTTGTCACAAATACACATTATGCATGCATGGACGTCTCTAATAGCTTGATGATATTTTTGTTCATTTGAAAAAGAAATAAGAATTGTTCAAGGTATCCATCGCAGTATCAAATTATGTAATGCCCCGAAACTCTAGTGTACAGTAATGGCTGTGATAAATTTTGTGCAGGACAATTTGCGTCGGTATTGGATAGTCGTGTGCTGATGTAAAACACGATGATGCATATTTAGAGTTGGTTCGACATCATCGTGTCTGATACCGCGGCATACTAATCACTTTTATTATAGTATAATGATACCCGACGAGATTCAGACTGTTAAATCTCTCCACGGTCAGTGGCTTTGACAAACGTGAAGGACTTTATGGAGGTGGAAAGGGGGGAGAACGATTGGTCAATAAATTGCTGTGGACAACGGTATGTGCACATGTGTTGTGCTCGTAGAGTTACAATAAGCATTGTCCATTCTATACAAGACCCCTATATATAGAAACTACGTGTATTTGAGATTCAAATATAAGGGGAGCTTTACGTCAGTGGTTATTATGAGAGATATTTTTTTTCTGGTATGACAATAATCTTGACAATGGTTAATGGAGCGTGAAAACAAAAGAGGGGTTAAAGGAAACCAAAACTCAAAGAGAAATGTGGATTGAGTGAGAGCAGGAACATTCATAGAACACATCAGTAAAAGTTTGAGGAAAATCGGACAATCGATGCAAAAGTTGTGAAATTGTAAAGTTTTGGTGTTGGAACCGCTGGATGAGGAGACTATACAAGAGTTCATGACGTTATGTGTGGACAACAACATCAAGAAATTATAAAGGGAATTACACACACAGACACACACACACACACACACACACACACACACACAAATAATTTTATCATGAAAATCACACATTCCATCAACTTAATGATACTGACATAAGGTAAGCAATTTCATTCCCCCTACATGCTTTCTGAAAGCGGTTAGTCAAGTGCTCTTTCATTATGCTAGAAAAGTGAATTTTTGTGGAATTCCCTTTCTTTTTTCTTTACAATGTTGTCCACACATGACGTCATAACCTCTAGAAGTCTCCTCATCCAGCGGTTCCAACACCAAAACTTTACAAATTCATAACTTTTGCATACATCGATTGTCCGATTTTCCTTAAACTTTCACTGATGTGTTCTGCCAATGTTGCTGCTTTCATTCAATCCACATTTCTCTTAAGGTTTTGGTTTCCTTTAATGACTAGCTTTGACAAAATTGAACGACTTTATAGGTAAATAAAGGTGGAAAGCGGGGAAGATCGATTGATCAGGTGCCAATGGACAACGGTATGTCCACATAAACGTGCTGTGCTCGTAGAGTTACAATATTGGCATTGCCCATACAAGGCCCTATGCTGTTGGAAGAAACTACGTGTATTTGAGATTCGCATAAGGGGAGCTCAACTTGAATGGTTATTATGAGAGATATTTTTTTTCCGGTAATGTTGAATGACAATATAATCGTGACAATGGTTGATAGAGCGTGCCAACAGAAGAGAGGTTATGCTCATCCGTGGCGTGCCTCACTGGGCTCACTACATTCACTGGCTGCCATGTTTAGCGATTCACCCAAGGTTCCCATTGTGGCGTGTCCACGCATTACGCCAATGATACAGGACTCCCCCCCCCCCCCCCCCCCCCCCAGAAATCTCATATTATCATAGAATAGGTTTTGATTAATTTGCAACATTGCACCAAATGTCATGAATAATACAATATATCTCAACATATAGGTTAATGCATGGTGAACTTCAGTAAAACCGTTTGAAAACACTTCTTGGATCAAGGCAGATGCTATTCTATAATATGAAAATACGAAATGTAAAGTTAGTGTCGCAAAGGTTGAATCGATAACATAATGTTTGGTAACGTGATACTGAAAATGAGCTTAAAAAGAACTATCATAATCAAGTTCACAATACATGTAAGGAAAGTGGTGAGCTTATCAGTTTTCTTAGTGCATAACAGTCTGCCATTCACGTGTCGAGTTTGAATTTAATCTACAATAATTTGATAATAGAGCAAAAATGTCTTCTAGCAATCTGCTACTACTGGTCTTTTTCAGTTGTCATCAGTCCCGGTAAGAGCAACACAAACACAAATATTGTCATAACAAAATATCGACGTGAAAATCCTATAAGTATAAAAATATTTCACTTGCTTGTTATGCTTAATTGATAACGCTATAATATCAGTCTGTAACTATGGTATCTCTATAATTTTTTCCTATACATTGCTGTACACATATCTGTTCAGCACAATATTTATTCATCATCATTGATATTTTGTCGGTGTTGTTTATATCTTGTGCACGCATTGTGAGACGTGCCCGATTCTATACAAAGTGTGCGTTTTGGTGCCACGCCTCTTTCAACACGCATAAGTTGTCATTGTTACAACATAATGATTGTAATAAATGTTACTTTGGATAACATTGAAATTGAACACAGATGTTCCCTGAACTGGAATACTCTGGACGTCAAATGAATGTGAAATCAATACGAAAAGCACGCAATCATGTATAAAGGTGGAGAAAAACGCCAGCTGGTTTCTTATGTACCTCCTATAGCTAAAGGGTTCTGTTATCATATTTTGGTGATGTTCGTTATTCCGAAGATGCGTTAACAACAACAACAACAAATAAATAATGTTCTTTAATATGAAAACAAAACAATATTCGTTAATTCGGAAGTGGAATAAAGGTGTGTTCTGATGAACTTTCGGAGTTGAGAACCTTATTTCGTTTTACCATTAACGGAACCATCGAAATAAAGATTCTTTTCAAATTGATTTTTAGATGAACGAACCTCATAATTTCATTTTCGGAATAACGAAACTTCGGAATAACGAACTCTGATCCTTCTATTAACACACACAATCACACAAAATCGTCCAATAGACGAGCACCCGCACAACGTATCCCATTTCTTGTGGCGAGACAGTCTCCAGTTTCACACATAATAATCATTATTACATTCATTTCAAAGCCATCCGTACGCACTCTTTTAGCCAACTTGGGTTCAGCCGGTTGAGGTATAACGTGGCGTCTATTCCTTTGTTATACATCACGATCAGCAAATAATGCCGCCATATTGTTGTGCACTGGAACTAAGCTGGCCAGACCCTATGTAGGCCTATGATAGATGGTGCGGATTCTTTCCGTCCATTTAAGCATGCCAATAATGATGACAAAAATTGAATAACTGAAAACTTGAGGCACAATGAATATGGAAACAGTAAAAAAACAAACATCAAAGAACGCGCAATAGGGTCAAGGCATCAATCATTGTGCATGAAGCATTATGAAACTACTTTATACTGGCGTCGGCCTTATGCCAAAAGGCCCTGAACAGTGTATAAAGTCTATGTGTTAAGGACCTTTTGGCATAAGACCGATAGTGCAGTTGTTAATACCAGAAAGAGCACTAAACAATCGTCCGACATCAGAGCTTTTGGTTAAATCATCATGGGAAAGGGGTGTAATTCAATGTGTCGTTAGAATCCTTTCTTTCTTTCTTTCTTTCTTTTGAATGCGAGTCACGCGTGGATTATTATCGCGCGGTCAAGATAACAACGAACTGTACGGCATCGACCACAACCATTCTGGACATGAGTTGACCTGGAGCAGGGAGGTGGACCCTCTCTGTGGTCAACTTGATTCTCACAATTCCAATTCAAGTAAGCAAAAAGGGAATACATTTCAAAACAGTCAGTCAAGAAATGAGAAAGTTGTTGAATCAAGAAGTTTAGAATTATTTTTAGTCTATTCTAAGTTTAGTCTTATTAGTCACAATTAGAATTATGGAAACTAAACAAAGTGATGTCAAGCAGTGTTACGATGCGTAATTCCACGGATTCGTTATTCCGAATGTTCGTTATTCCGAAGGTTCGTTAGTCCGAAAATGACGTAAGTCCAAACCTTATTCTATTTTCGGACTGTCGAACCTTCAGAATAACGAACTCTATTTAACTTTCGTATCAAGGAATCTTCGGAATAATGTACCATGGGAATGACAAACATCACCCGCCAAGCAGATAGGTAAGTAAGTAAGAGATGCAGAAATTCTGCGTGGTGTTCAAAAGTCCAGTATTGGGCGTATCATAGTTTATTACTATCGACAGAGGGCGGGCTCCAGAAGGCTCTGAAAGTTATGTGCGAACAGTGAGTGCCGGTGTGGTAGGAAGTCCGGTGTGCCGGTGAAGGTACTGAGTAACCAAATCCATTCGTACTGTTTCGTTTCTTTGTTTGTTGAAGTTCAAGTTGTTTTATTTCATCTCCAACAATTTGTGATCTTTTGTTCTGTTTTGTTTTGTTCTGTTTTGTTGCTTTTATTTTTTTGCTGTTGTATAAATTAGAAAGTAGAGATATACAAGTGTAAAACTGAGATTTCATATTTAATAAGGGGACAAAGAAAAATAAAATCTAAGGCTGTCGTATCTTCAAGCTATATGCTTATTTGACAACAGTCTTCTGCATTTACACACCCAATACATGTGCCATAGTTCAGTCAGATCATTTGATTCATTATATCCGGAGTGGTTCCTCATTAATGTGTTCTCTTATTCTTTTTCTTCAATATGTGCACGTATATCTCAATTATGTTCGGATGTACACACAGTATGTTTTATTGTCTTGAAAATAAAAAGAAATGACTATATTTCATTTGTAATATATATTTAATGCAGAAAGTTCCCAATAAATTCATTTGAATCGAAAAAAAAAAATCATGGAAATCTAGAGTAGTCTATTATGTGCACAAATGGTCAAGGAAAAGTGACTGACATCGACCACAAGGTACGTATAGCTGGTTACATGGCCTCAACCCCCTACCATCGGTTGCTATATTCAAACAATTTTAAGATATTATTATAATTTTTATTTGCCAGTAATATAGGCACTTCTTTTATATGCCTTTTAATTATTCATTAAATCAACATCGCAAAGACTCTGAATATTTTGATGCAAAAACGTATGCATTCTTTTGTTAGGATTCAAATATATATATATATATATATATATATATATATATATATATGAAGAGTTTGTTTGCAAAAACCGATAAGTCCATATTTGCCAAATGGAGATAATTTATTTGCGATTGAAGGTCAAGAAAAATATAGAGAATGATAAGAAAATTTTTGCTTCTTTTTACCATAACTTCAAAAATATGCCTTTATATGTAACGACCAATATATCATTTAAAAGGTATTATTTTGTACTTTATGACAGAGATCGTAATTCAAAATCTTCAAAAATGGACTTATCGGTTTTTGCAAACAAACCCTTCATATATATATATCTTTTTGGTAAAGATTTGAATGCCAGCAAGAGGAAACTTATGAGAAGATGACGTAAAAATGCATTGCATGCGTCCAGTAGAATCTGAACGCACGCATGGCTCAAGTCTTGTACAATGATGTAGGTGTACCGGACGCATGATGGGGGGAAAGGTTGGATTTCATTTTATTACAGGTCCATTTTATAAAAACGAATGATGCAAAGGCCTATTTCGTGGATCCATAAGAACTGGATGCTCTCGTTTATCTTTGGAAACCGTCTAAAACCCATTTGCTCCTCTTAGTCCATGGGCCAAGACCCGAAAAATGGGTTGTTGGTACCATCTGAGGTGGCACAACCTTTTTGGTGTCATTTTGTTTGTCGGGCATAGATATGCTTATCAAGCTATGATAGCATTTCCAAATGAGTAGCTTAGTCATGATAAATGAATTTTTAACCAATTTGGTGTCGTATTTATATTCCTATACTTCTGAATCGAAACTAAACCGCTATACAAAGAAGAGCACTGCCTTCTGTATGTCCACAGGTGTTCTGTTGTAAATGCGGTGCGCTTAGTCTTTATTCAAGGCAGCGAAGGGAATATCCAAAGGGTTATGATGTCCACAGCTGTCACGCGGTGCGCTTAGTTCTTTATCTAGACCAATGTACCGTTATCATATCTTAAGTTCCTCATGAAAGGGATTATCTATACTGTTTTTATACCACCCTATCAACAAATACATCAGTTTTAAACAAAAATCACTCTGTTCATTTACAATATCATTCATTATAATGTATCATAGTGTACCAGTACATTGTTTTTGCATTATCTTATATTGTTGGAGGGAAATAAAGCTACATTGGCGTGGTATCAGCGTTTTCACCGTAGCGTTTTCGCCGGAAAATGATAAATAATTGAAAGATACGGTAAAATTTACGAGGAATTGCTTTTGTTGTTGTTGTTTTTAGATAAAAGGATATACACTGTATATACACTTTGGATATTCCCTTCGCCGTCTAGAATAAAGACTAAACGCTGTGGACATCATAACCTTTGGATATTCCCTTCGCTGCCTTGAATAAAGACTAAGCGCACCGCGTTTACAACAGAACACCTGTGAACATACCATAGAGCTGCATTTTACAGCTCTATGGAACATACAGAAGACAGTGCTCTTCTTTGTATGGCGGTTAGTTTCGATTCAGAAGTATAGGGATATAACAACGAGACCAAATTGGTTAAAAATTCATTTACTATGACTAAGCTACTCATTTGGAAATGCTATCATAGCTTGATAAGCATATCTATGCCCGACAAACAAAATGACACCAAAAAGGTTTTGCCACCTCAGATGGTACCAATATCTGGCCTGGCCCATGGACTATCTCGTGGGTTTTTAAGGAGACCTTCGGAGGATTTTCAAACTTTTACATTTGAACATCCATAAATTGGATATATATAATGGGTACAAAGTTTCAGAATTTATAGTGATTGTGATGATAAATAAGAATGTTTTCAAAATTTATAACAAATCAGAATGAACAAGGATGATGACATGGCAGCCTCACTATAAGAATGCCTGAGTAGGGGCTCAAGGGAGCAGAACAAAAGAAGAAAGCATGCGTAAATTCTACACAGGTGAACTTGTCAAGCATGTGCTTTGTAATGGTACTATATTGCTACATTTCTGAAATATGTGATGCTCCTATGGATTGTCATCATCCCTTTTCAGCGCAATTTGTTCTGGGTTTTCAGCATATTGATTTCGCTGCTCAAGGACCACAACAAATTCCACAAATCTGTACATGGGAGCTGTTACTTTATGTACTATACATGATAGGAAATTATGAAAATCGTCTGGAATGCCCCTTTAAACAATTTCAAAGTTAAACAAGCACTGATCCACTCTGTTCTGTTCATCATTAGTATAATTATGTTATGTATCATCTGTTATAAAGGTGTCAAGCTTCTTGGGTACTGTTGGCGACGTTCTGGAATTGATATATAACGTATGTGATTACATTCATATATCACATTATTATGATAGTAAAAATACATGTAGATAAAATTGTACCAAACAATCATAATGTTTAGTACCACCTATATGTTTGAAGATTTTGCTTGAGATTGACGGAACTGCAGAACAATGCCATACAAAGAATGAGTAAAAAAAAATCGAATTAAATCAAATTAAACTAGGTTACATAAACAATGAATATTGTTGGACATGTCCCCATTGTTGACTCAGTTTTGGTCAAAGAAAGAGAAAGCTAGTTTATTTTGTTATCATCTAAGTTAGTTTTCTTCAACTTGGGCATTTGACTGTGACTCTTTATCTTTGTGAAGTGGAGCTTGAGTCTCCTGTCGAGGACTTAACACAATTGTTTTCACGGAGGAATCTGCTGACAAGCCTTTTTATTATTATTTTTTAGGGGGGTGGAGAGGAGGGGAGGATGTAGATTAATTTATATTTCATATGTCTATCTCTTGCCTGTTCAGTGGCTTTTCATCTCTTTGCAGCAAATTAAGCATGTTTCTGGTTTTTCTGTCATTATCATTATCACGGAGGACCCGAGTTCGAATCCCGTCCAGTGCTTGCGTCCTAATTGGACAAGATGTTTTTACCCACTGTGTCCCTCTCGACCCAGGTGTATAAATGGGTACCTGGCAACGCTAGGGTCATTATAAAAGCAGGGCCCTCTGATAGAGCAGTGGCAACACTAATTCTACCCTGGGTAAATGAGACCTTATTATTATTATTATTATCATTATTATTATTATTATTATTAGCATTATTATTATTATATTATTATTGTTATTATTATTATCATTATTATTATTATTATCATTATTATTATTATTATTATTACTATTACTATTACTATTACTATACTAATTTCATTATCATTATCATTGTTATTATTATTATTATCATAATTATCATCATACTTGCCATGTTTAAGATTCTGCCAGCCCTGAAATTAATGTCGGCTAGAAGGCGAGATTTCGTTCACTCTTGTGGACTTCTCAAGTCGCATGATTCATCCACACGCCACACGATTTTTGTTGTTGGTGTTGCTGTCTGCTAAACTGAGTGAAATCATTCCGACTCTAAAGCGGAACGTAAATATATCCCCATAGCAACCTGTGCCATAAAAACATGGATACTTGCACGATTGCACAGTGAGCTACACAGACCCACTCACATGCTGTCTCTCTCTCACTCACGCACACACACACACACACAAAAAAAACACAAACATACAGAGATGCTCGCACACACAAACACACACAACGACATATGTCACACAAGTCGGACTATCCATTCAAATGTTACGAATTGTATGCTGTGCTTAGACTTCTGCCCTAATACTTAGTATGACATTACAAATTGTTCTAGTCTTCTAGCAATGGCGGCAACAATATTATTTGAAAAAGTCGCAATTACATAGGTGAGGTAACGAAGTTATCTCCTCGCAGCTCCCTCACTGATTGATAAAGGAATAATAAATAAACCATCATGTAAAAACATTCTTTTAAGTTTGCATCTATAACTTACCAAGTCAGTGCTGCTAAATCACTTCCAGTCAGGAAAAAAAAAATGATGTCATTCTTCCCTAATTAATTTCAAAAAGAAAAATGAATGAAGATTTGTGAGCAACCAATAGGGAGCCGCAAGAGTATCACCTCATTTAATCTGTATGCCAAATGCAGCCTTTAAATCGTGTGTGTGTGTGCGTGTGTGTGTGTGTGTGTGTGCGTATTTATTTTTTTTTAAAGAATGAACAAAAGGATTTTATTCTCTTTAGATGTCCCGTTGGCGAGTGATACATGGAACTATTTGAACACACTAGTGGGAAAATATTTCGCAAATTTCGTGCACTGTGAAAGATTGAGTGACTTACTGAA
Source organism: Diadema antillarum (assembly GCF_040938485.1). Taxonomy (NCBI): domain Eukaryota; kingdom Metazoa; phylum Echinodermata; class Echinoidea; order Diadematoida; family Diadematidae; genus Diadema; species Diadema antillarum. Next base: position 792,663 of record NW_027271609.1, read on the forward strand.
CATCCTATCCACACACTTTCAGACATCATTCAAAATTTGCAGTTACGTCAAAACATACCGAACTCCTCTCCGAATGGTATTTCGATACAACGAGCTGTGATTGGTCAGAAGTTTTCGAGCAACGCGATACGGTGGTGAAAGGACCACTGAGGGTAAGAGGTATCGTATCGTAGGTGGCGGTAGACTCGTAAAGTCTGAGCGCGAGTTCGCCGACTGCGGCAGCGCTGGGGAGCGGCCTGATGCTTTAGAGACCGCCAAAATTAGATCGTTGCAATCAAAAAACAGTGTGCCGGTGCTTTCTGCGCAATGAGGATCGAATGCTCGCTCTAGTAATTTCACGCAAGGGGGCAGTATTGATTCCGTGAAATTCGAACCCGTCACCTAGCGCATGCCCAAGACAGAAGAAGAAGAAGAAAGAGAGAGAGAGAGAGAGAGAGAGAAAAAAAAAAGAGGATAAACCAGATAGTGGAAAGGTCATCCTGATATTGTGTAAGCGAGGGAGTATAATAATCAAGAAGAATATGCACAACGGAACAACTCCGAAGTTTATCCAAATTTCACACATCGCTGTAACAACTCGTGTCTGCAAAACTATCAGATGAGTTGATACTTTAATAAAATGTACATGGGTGCATCGTGTTTGAATGCCGTTGTATATGGGCTTAATGAAAATCAATGTCCATGACCTTGAAAAAAAAAATTCAAGAATATTTATGTGCTGGACAAAGTTTTCGGTTAAACTTCATAGACTCAGAGAAACAAAAACTGTTATCATTAAGATATCAGGGAACGATGTCTGTATATATAACAACCGTGTTAGTTTGATTCTGAGGCATTCTCTGTATTGTTTTGTCGGGAAACAGTTCGACATCATCTCCCCCCCCCCCCCCCCCCCCCCCCCGTCGTTTTCACCGTTTTTTTTTTCTTTAAACGCTGTCGTATCTTCAAGCTATGCTTCGACAACGGTCTTCTGCATTCACATTCCCAATATATGTACCAAAATTCAGTCAAATCATTTGTTTCGCTATCCTGAGTAAATCGCAATTTATACGTGTTTTCTTTTTCTCTTCTTCAACCCGTTAACAGCCCATGTGTACGCAAAAATTTCAATGTTCGGATGTGCATTCACTTTGTAAAAAATGAAATGACTGTATATCATTAGTTTGTAACATACAATATATTCAATCCACAAAAAATCCGACTAAATTCAATTGAAATTTGAATTTAAATTGAATCATATCACATTGGTTTTGTTGTATTCTACTATAATAGTCGTAATTGCAGCAAAAAAATAATATAATGATAAATCTGTCAAAATGATGGTAATAAGATATTGAAGAAGAAGACGGAAAAGAGGAGGAAAGAAAAAAAAAGAAGACTGAAGAGGATAATAATGAAATGATGAGGAGAAAGTTAAACGCTTCAAAACTAACAAGAAAGAAAAATGAAGGATTGGAAGGGGACAAGAGAAAGAAGGAGGATTAAGAGAAACATGAGAAAGGAAGGAGAGGGGTGGTTTAAGGGAAAAGAAAAAGAAGGAGGAACAGATAAACGAACAGAGGAAGGAGGAGGAGGAGGAGGAGGAGGAGGAGGAGAGCGAAAAGGGGTGGGATTCGGAGGGGACAAGAAAAAGAAGGACGAGTTTGTAGGAGTAAATGGGAAGATGAGAAGGAAAGGAAAGGGGAGGTGTAAAACGAGGGAAAAGAAAACAAAAGAAAGGGGAAGAGGTAAAACATGCAGAGACAGGGAGAAGGGGGAGGAGGTGCAGGATGAGGGGGGAGCAGGAGGAGGAGGAGGAGGAGGAGGAGGTGGAGAACAAGGGGAGGGATTGGGAGGGGACAAGAAAAAGAAGGCGCCACCGCAAGAGGGGCGGATGAGAAAGATGAGAAGGAAAGGAGAGGGGAGGTTGAGAGAAAAGAAAATGAAAAAGAAAAGGGAAGAACCAAAACACATGAAGAGGACGGAGGACAAGTAGGAGGACATGAAGAAGAACTGACAATCTTCATTTTCATTTTATTTCAACACGGTAATAAAAAGGAAAATGTCATCCATCACAGCATAAGCGTCCGGATATCATCGTCGTAGAAAAGGCTCGACAGAATGATGTGCAACATTGTCGATGTCGCTATTATACCAGGAGACAGCAGAGTAGCCAAGAAGGAGAAGGAAAGATAGAAAAGTTCCAGGACCTGGGATATGAGAACGAAGGTGCTAGCCCCCATTGTAGTTGGAGCACTTGGAACCACACGTTACTTGAACTATACATGTATATACCTGGGTGTGCCCGACCGACAGAGTGCAGACACTTCAAAAAGCACCGTTGCTCGGGACGGCGAGAATCCTCAGAAGTGCAGAATGGAAACGTGGTATCTTGTGGAAGTCTAATAGTTCCAGAATGGAACATATTGACGTGATCAGTTGAACTCCAAGAAACATCTTGCGATGATGATAGAGATAATAATAGTAACAATAAAGATACTGATAACAATGACAATACTTATGATATCAGTAATAATAATGATGCTGCATGCGACTGCTCAGAACAACTGCATATACATGTACTACTACCACTACTATTTACTTTATAACCACTATATACTACTACTATACTGCGCTGCTGCTATTTATACTATATACTTATACTTAATTCTACTGCTTCTTTTTTTCCTTTTCTTCTTCTGATTCTCCATCTCCTTGTCCTTATTCCCCCTTCTCTTCCTCCTCCTTCTTCTTTCTCTCATTCTTTTACCAATACTTCTCCTTTTCATTCTTTTCTTCAATTCTTTTCCTTCTTCTTCTTCTTCATCATGCATCATCATCATCATCATCATCATCATCATCATCATCATCATCATCATTATCATCATCATCATCATCATCATCTCCTTCTTCCTGCATCCTCTCCTTTTTCTCTCATCATCTCCTTTCTGCTATTTTATCCTCCACTTTCACGGGTCACGCTTGTCATTCACATTTTCCTTTCACTCTCATAACTGACCAGCTCTCACCAAGATCCTTACGTTTTTAGAGCTGCGTTAACTTTCATTAATCGAATTTCTTTTCATTTATGCATGTCTTCTTAAAAAAAAAACCGTATAAAGAAGCAGCAGCAGGGTATATATCCGATCTCATTCAGATTCAAGAACAACTGTTATCCCGGAGGGCCCCTGGAAATCTGTTACTTAATAAAAAATTTGCATAGATGAAGAGACGACCTTTTCTCCAATTTAATTTCTCCGGCGATCGGACAATAATTTATGTATACAAAGTATACAGACAAAAAGCAAAGGCCTATATACTCACTATAAAGAAGAGTGCTAGTCGGTAGCGCGTCTGCCTCACGATCACGCGGCCCGGGTTCGAACCCGAGTCTGGACTGAGCAATGTTGTGTGTAAACATACCGTCCCCTCTAGCAAGAGGCAAAACACTCTGTCCCTCGGATAGGACATAAAATGGAGGTCCCGTGTATGAGAGAGTCAGAGCTTCATTCATTCATCGGAAAGAGCAGGGTGTCTAACCCGGTGAAGTGGTCCCACCCCACATCCAACTGGACCCCATGGAAGACCAGCTTAGTGTAGCTGAATATGGGCTATCCAGCCATCTTCACAGATGGAAAATGAACAAGAACAAGAACAAGAACATGTATATGTGAGCATGAATGAATGATAGTATAAAACAAAAGTATTAAACAAATAGTACATTCTTTGCAGAAATGACATCAAGGCGTAAATAAAACAACGGAATGAAAAAGAAAAATGAAAAAGCACATGCTTATATAGACATGGTCAGGATCCCTCGGTAAATGATGTGCATATAAAATTATAACATATAATAAATCCATCCAAACTGTATCACGTTGAATAAATGGTAATGACTCAGGGTTGGAAAAAACATGAACACTCTCAATTTAGATACCCTAAAACAGAGTTGCCAAGACCACCCCCCCCCCCCACAAAAAAAGGAAATAAAGTAATTGATTGATGGCCATAATTAAATACTCAATGTCTTATAATCATTATTATTACTAGTATTATCATTATCATTAGTTTTATTTATATGGGTACAGCCACTTCAGTAATCTGAGCACTGTTCTCCCGGTGGATCCTGTTCACATCAGAAAGATGGATAAAAATACAACTTATACCTGAAAAGAAAAAAGAAAACACTAAGAATATAGAAAGCGGAAGAAAATAATGTTGCTAGATCCTGAATGCATACTAGTACATAGTTAAAATGTCATCGTGATTGTTGTTGTTGTTGTTGTTGTTATTGTTGTTGTTGTTGTTGTTGTTGTTGTTGTTTATTCGTGTCGACTTTACACGCACTGCGGCTTCGGAGTACCTGCCTCGTATTTTGATTAAACGACTTGTTAGAGTCTAATCATTGCGTCTGTATTTGCATCTGGAGCGAGCCTGATTAATTTTCGGTGAATATTGAGGGATCGCACAGCGCTCGAAATCACATTATTCATCGCCTAACTGTCGGAAAGGTAGGTATGACACTTTTGAGAATAATATAAGCCGTATACTTGTAAGGTTTTCCTGACTGTTGTTTCGTGTTCACTCAGAGAATCGAGTCTGAAAATTTGCTAATTATTTTCCGGAGGTACTCGGGTTGTGGCACTTCACGGCAGCCATACGCCCAGTACACACAATACGTAGGGCAGTCGTTGGCATTGGTATTTTAATATGCAAAATGGCGGACGTTGCAAAGGCGTTGGAAGAAAGGACAGGTACGATCCATTTTACATATTCATATTTTTGCCGACTTGTCACATAATTGATATTCATCTGCTGGACTTTAATTTAGCGGCTTGATGGAATCATGTTTACAATGTTTAACTGCTGAAAAGTTGTGTTTCGTTTGATGAAACATCGGTCGTGAAATTTTGCCCCGATGGCGTATCATTCTCGATCTGTTTTCCGCGGCGCTGGGAAAATTCGAACTGTGATGGCGAAGTTGCTAGTAGACAGATAGGGTGTGTTATGTGAGTGTACGTGTGTGTGTATGTACATGTATGCATGTGTGTGTGTTATGTGGGTCTTCTGTCTGTGTGCATGGTGTATATCGGTGCTGCAAGTCCAGTCGGCACACGTATGTATACAGTAGCAACGAACTCTCGGTGTACTACGGCTACCGTCAGTGACCTGTGCTGTGTATCAAGTTTCACCTGGCTTGGCCTAGATCCTGTCTCTTGGGTTTGAGATTGTAAGGCTAATAAGGGCATGAAGCAAAACCAATCAGGCCTCGAAATTCACACATCTAGAACTGTAATGACCTAGACATGACTTGGTCTGTTTAACAAGCAAGACGATGTGTCACAGCACAGTGTTTTTAAAGACAAGCGATCAAAGTTTGTCAAGCGATGGCAGATGCAAGGCTCACAAAAATGTGATGCTAATTAAATGTATTATCCTTGTAACATTAGATATCTTGAATTCCACAAAACTAAATGCACCAAAATCACATGATATACTTGATAGCTTATTTTCAATTACTCGGGAGAATTTGAACTAAATTGGTTGTAGGAAAGCATCAACATTGACGTCGACTTTCATGTCGCCGCTCAAAACAAACTTTGCTGTTCATGAGAGATTAAGGTGTTGTTGAAATGTCAGTTGCCTGCACAATCTTAACCTGAAGTTTAGCCATCGCATTTCATGCAAAGTATTTTTCAAGTAACGTACCAGGTAATAAACCAAGACTCGACGCAGGAGCTAAAAATCAACGTTCAATGATTGTGGCAAGTTGAAAGTAGGTGGTTGTGAAATGCATGTGACCCGCTGCAACAAAAGGATCCTAAAGTCGCTGACGGCTGAGCCCAGAAAATCGAGTTTGAAGTCACATCATCAAAATTGGTCAAAACAATCTGATTTCTGTTTTTGGCATGATTTTGTAGTCTAATGTTTTGTTTATCATCTGCCGAAATTTCAAAGCTAAATGATCAAAGGAAAGGAAAGAAATCAGCATTTTTCTGGGCCATGATTTTCCGACTTTCAAAGTAACAGAAACGTGTCCGAAGATTTGGATTTAGCGCCGCAGCTAGACTCCACCCCTAGCAACGAGGGAGTGATCTTATTGGTCAGTGCGTGGCATCCTGATTACTGATTGGTCGTGCATAGACCGTTGGCGCTGAGCTCGAATGAACATCGCTAGGAGCGAGCCTTTTATTATCAAGCGGTGAAAACTGTCTCGCCTCCCCTTGTCGGAAGGAAAACTTTGAAGGCGCTTTTCTCGAAACTCTGATTTCCTCAACCACTTGACATGTGTTAGTAAAATCACTGATATCTCCGCGACCGAGTACTTTTATGAGTTGTGCTATATATGAAATTAAAGTAGAAGAGTAAGGGAATAATGTCATGCCATTTTCCGAAAATTGTCCTCCCCCGACTTCGGATCCTTTTGTTGTAGTGGGTCACATATGTATGTGTGTGTATCTGTGTGTCTGTCTGTCTCTGTTTGTCTGTCTGTGTGTGGTTGTATGCGCTGTACAAGAACTGCACTTCTCACGTAACATTTAACTGGTTGTAGATCGTTTATACAATGATTTTTTCTCCCGGATACTTGAAAAATTTGTCATACGTAATATTAGACAGCTAACTTCAGTTTCAGATTGTGAAGGCAGCATATGCACGCTAGTTGTTTTGAGTGATGAAATGAAGTCGACGTCGATATCGACACTTCCTGATGACCTATTTGGTTCAAACTAATGTGAGTGATTGGATAAAAGCTATCAAGTATATCCTGTCAGTTTGGCACAATTTTGTTCAATGGAATTTGAGATATAGGCCTATCTACATGGATACAAAAGTACACTAGTGAAAAAGAAAATGTTTAGTGACTGAATTGTTACAGAGCAGGGAGGTGTCTCACCTCCCTGTAAAACAGAGTAAGCACCATTTGATATAATTGAATGTAGATGGTGCACTGTATATTATGGGGCTTGAAGAACTCTCATTACAGTATCCCCTGTTCCAGCTTGATGGTCATCTATTCCTTTATTGATGTGCATTTTTCTACATGGTTAATGGCAGATATTGGTAGAAGCTTTTGGCACGTAAATTCAAATTTTAGCAGATCTGCTACATGAATGTGACAGCAAATTCACTTATCCTATAAGGATGAGCAAATATGAAGGAAAAAACACCTGGAAATAAACAGGTATCATACCCCCTATACCTTCCTGAAGATCAAAGATTTAAGATAATGTTACATACAATCATTACATGCATGCATAACTAAAAAAAAAATTGCATGCTTTTATCTTTGTGCTACAAATGTAGTTCGATTTGACTTGAAATGCATGAAAATTTCACACACCACAAAAATTTCCACTTGTACAGTAGTTGTTGATACTGCCCACTCTGACCTGCAGACAATACAAGTATATCTTGCAGGCCAACAAGTTAGCCACAAAGAAAAGTAAAAAAGGCATGGGAGAAAAATTTCTAGAGGTAAACTCAAGAAAAGGAACACAAGTTGAATGGCAAAAAGCATTTGAAAGCTGATCAACAACACATCATTTTAGTATACTAGATTGATCCATGCACTGCCATTTTACTGAAATACGGTATCATGTTTCTTTCAGATTGCTTGTTTAGAGTGTTTTATTAACCATTTAAAAAAATCTAAACATATATTTTGTTTTGCTGCTGTGGCTCATAATAGTGTTGGCATGGTTGTAGACTAATGTCAATCCTGCGTATTAAGTGAACTTCACTACAATGATCCATCGTTACCTTCTGGTAGGTAATAATTACCTGCTGCTGGAAAGTGTTGACTTGTTTCATGAGAACCATATGAGGTCGATCTTACATACAAAGATGATATGACCATAGAAGACTAGTCTTGAATTTACTGGGCAGGTGTCTACATGGGAAATGTGTGTTGTATGTACGAAAATCAGCCTGTTCTCAACGGGTGAAACATGTTAATGTTTTGCCTGTAACCAGACTTTAAATGTTCCCTGAAATACAAATGACATACAAACCAATATTCCTCTTTTGACCTCATCTGTCAATCATTGCTAAAGTATTGATATATTAACAAAAGACATTGGAATGCACCTTCCCCTGACTAGACCCAGCATAACTTGCATTTTCCCTCGCCATGTCTTTTGTTAGTCACATTAATGTCACACAAACATGCAAGTTATGCTGAGTTGAGGGGAAGGTGCATTCCAATGTCTTATTGTTAAACAAATCAGTACTTTAGCAATGATTGACAGATGAGGTCACAAGAGGAATATTGGTTTGTAAGGATTTTTTGTTGTTGGCATATATCCAAGTAATCTGAAGAAAAATAGAAGAAAAATTAGTTAAAATATATGGAATGTTTCTAGATACCAGTATTCATTTCCCCGCAAAAGTGATATTGAGGGTATCATAAATCAACTGAAATCAACTATACGCATTTGTATTTCAAAGAACCTTTTATGGCACACATTTATGCCAATATCTTGGCAGTTTATACTTATCGTAACCTTTAATCCTTTAATTTTGTCTAACTTTTGTTGTTAAGGAGAACATCAGGGATGTTTATGTGCAGGTAAACATGCATGTTTTCTCCTTTTTGTACACTTTCCATCACCATTTGCCCTTTCTAGCTAGGAATTTCAAAAACACTTACTGAGCTGTTTTCTGACTTTTACTGAAGTGTCACAGGCTGGAAGAAGCAAATCGTAAACACTTATCTTTCTCTGTGCTGGTGAAATTAACCCATGGGCTTGTATTTTTGGCCGCATACGATGTATAAATTTTATACGTACGTACAAGCTGTCGTGTTCCTTCAAAAGTCGAGATACAACATTGTAGAACTTGTGTGTTTGTGTGTGTGGGTGTGTGTGTGAATTCCAAAGATGTGTGATGACTGGTAATGCCAAATAACAGGAGGTGAGATTATTACCTTTGTTTTCATCTTTTTACTTTCTTTATTGGGAGGGGGGGGGGTGGAGAAGACGGCCATGGTTTGGCAGAACTACGCATCTCGATTTTTGACATTTTTTATTTTTGGCTTAATATTGAGTTTTTCATAACATCATGCTCAATATGTTAAAATATGATGTTATAACTCTTTGTCATTTTTAAAATAAAATTCTCAAATATCAAGGTTTTGGAGTAAAAATGACGTGTCATTGAGCTGGCAGAACTACATAACTTGAGATACGATAGCATTAGGTAGCTCGTAACTGCTATACAGACTCTGTAGTTAGTGTACGTAGTTTTGCCTGATCATACTCCTTCATTGAGGCAGCTTGAGCGGCTGGCAGTACTACGTATCTCAAGTTCCAATCCTTACGCGCGCGTCGTATGTGTACACAATCTATGGGATTCTCATGATCAGGCAGAACTACGTATCGTTTAAAATTTCTCTAAATATGTGGCAATGAGCATATATTTTGAGTTAGATAAAACATTATATAAAACACAGTTCCAAGTTATGTAAATCATAATATCTCGAAATCGCTTCAAACGAGATACGTACGTAGTTTTGCCAGATCATGGCCGAAGAGGGTTCCCCCCCCAAAAAAAAAAAAAAAGAAAGAAAGAAAGAAAGGCTGTCTTGCAAAATTGTTCTTGTATTACCACCAGACAGATGTGAGGTGTGTGTGTTTGTGAGCCTCAGTTTAGTCTGATATGTACAATCAATGTTATTGTATTTCAGGCAAATATGAGATGCATTACATTACTGTACCTCGAAGTCTAAAGCAACACATTGCTAATGTGAGACTTGTTTATAGGAAAGAGAGAGAAAGAAAGAGAAAGAAAGAGAGAAAGGGGGAGAGATCCTTGGCCATTTATGAAAACTGTGTATGACATGCTAGTATTACTGGTAGTTGATTATTAAAGAAAAGTATCAGTATCAAAATGCTACTCTCAGTAATTTGCAGTGAAGCTCAGTATACCAGCTTGCATATTCGTTCAACAAATTTAAAGTCATGCAATGCAGATTTTACAGTAAAAATGTGTTTTCATTACAAATTTCAGGACAGGCTTTATAGTGTTTGATCTTTGATGTTGTTTCCCCCCCCCCTTTTTTTTTTGTTAAAATAGAAATGAGAAAGTAAACATACATGTACAATGTAGTCCATCAGAAAACCTATTAGGTGTATTCAATGAAGTTCAAATAAACATAAAGATTTTTTTATTTTTATTCTACAATAATGTATATTTAAATAACACATTGTGATGTATACAATTATACCATACAATGTATCTTCATTAATACTGTATAAGCTGTCCTTTTCGCATACAGATATTTTGCAAATGAGGAGGTCATGGACATTTTCACGAGATGTTGTTGTTGCAAATTGACATGAAGCTGTCATAGGTGCGCTATTACACCAGTGCATTGGTGACATTTTTGCGTGTTGTTAAATTCGCGGTCCAACAGTGATTCACAAAATTCGCGAAAGTTAAATCCTCGCGAAACAGATACATTAGTGCTATAGTAAAGGTCAAAATTTTACTTGTGGGGTTGTATGCACTCTGTATTAGATTCAAATGCTGAGGTATGTTTATGTGTATATTCAGTTGTAGGATATGTGCCAATCAACGTTGGTGAAGGTGATGGGACAAACTATCACTTCCGAGGCGATCTGGATGTAGCTATCTTTCCGAAGCTCAGCTGAGGAAAGATAGCGTACGCATTCAGATTGCCGAGGAAGTGATAGTTTGTCTCACTGCCTGAAACTAAAAGTTGATTATTGCTTTATATTCCACATCTAGGGTCCTAGATATTCCCATTTTATTCTACATCTGAAACCGTTTTAGCTGTCTTTGGGTATCCTTAGGGCTTAGGCTACGTAGTTTACTCTAGACGTATGTACGTAGATGACAAAACAACGAATTTGCTCTGCGACTGTGGCACAGAAATAAAAGTGCGTTGCACTGTGGACTATCATTTGACCTAGTTTAAGTGATAGTCCACAGTGCAACGCACTTTTATTTCGTGCATACTCATCTCGCGTTGGGACTGTATGGACTGAAGAGATCCGCAAAACAAAAGGGACTATCAACATAGAGTGTAACAAACTTTTCTTCTCAGGTGATGTGATGGGCAAAACTACACTTAATCACGTGATCAGCTCTTGACCAATCCTATCTAGCAAGATTCTTAGTATGTGGAATATAATGCAATCTATCGTGCTTTGAAGACCTGGTAACGTGAGGATTCATGGGTGGCCTGATTCATTTGCTGCCCACCAGGGTACAATCGAAAACCACAAATAGCACCGGTCAGCGAATATGTGCATCGAAGCGTACGCTCATCGGCAACGGTCGAGACTCCTGTCGAGATACTTCGGCTGTGTGTGTACGTGCACAAAGATCAGTAATAAACCTGTACATGATTCGTTACAGGGATTCTCAAATATATCCGAGCCGGGCCAGCCTTCCCATTCTATGGCATCCCCACGCTGTCAGGTCTTTAAAGGACAAGTTCACCTTCATATACATGTGGATTGAGTGAAGGCAACAATGTTAGTAGAACACATCAGTGAAAGTTTGAGGAAAATCCAACAATCCGTTCAAAAGTTATGAATTTTTAAAATATCTGTACAATCACTGCTGGAGGAGAAGACTACTACAGTGTATGATGTCACATGCGTACAACGATTTAAGGAAAATAAAAAGAGAATTTCACAAAACTTGACTTTTTGAATAAAGTGCACATTTCCTCGACTTGTTACTGACTTAATATGTTAGGGGTAATATCATTCCCCCTGACTTCTGAAAGAGAGAAGTCGAGGGTTCTTTTATTATGTGAGAAAAGTGAGAATATCTTGAATTTTCTTTATACTTTCTTTATGGTGTAGTTGTACTCATATGACATCACAAGCTACATGTATAGTAGTCTTCTCATCCAGCCGTGACTGAGCAGAAACTTCAAAAATTCATAACTTTTGAACGGATTGTCCGATTTTCCTCAAACTCTCATTGATGTGTTCTACTAATATTGCTGCATTCACTCAACCCTCATGTCTATGAAGGTGAACTTGTCCTTTAATGTATTTCTCTAGCTTGGGTAAAATTGTGAAGCTGCATGTACAGACTGTATGACCTTCAATTAGTCTAATGAGTATATGAGTCAATGTGCTGGATTTATGCAGATTATTATTACAACTAGAGTTCTAATGGCTCTCTGAATCAAACTTAGCAGTTAATGGATTAACCCGTTGAGGAAGAGTCCCGAGTACATACTCGGGCAGGTGTTTAGATGGGAAATGCATGTTGTAGCAAAATCAGCCCGTCCTCAACGGGTTAATGAGATGAAGCCTTCTTTTTGTACGAAGCCTCTCCCAATTTCTGTACAGTACATTACTGTGCATTGAAGCCTTGTTCATTTGAGCTGAGACATCATGTTGGATACTGTGAAAGTGGGAATTTTGTGCACTTCGCACAACATGCACCTAGCACAAAAATGAAAAGCATGCGAAAAGCTTTGCTTCCTATACAGTGTATGTCAATTGTCATACTACATTTGTAGTTCATATTTTGATTCCAAGGAATTAAAAACCTGCAAATTCACTTCATATGACCAAGTGCAAAATATTACTCTCACAAACATACATACTTTTACAGTAGTGCTGTAGCTTTATCCAAAGAGACAGATTTTATTCTGGGTGAAAGGAGTTCTACAGCAGGTTTCTGATTGAAAGTGATGAAAATGATATTTGCTTATAAATACATGTCACAAGTTTCACTTCCAGTAGTTACATTACCCCCACATTTCCAAATGGGTGATTCTGACAGAATTGTCTATAAGATTCAACAATATTGAGAATGGTAAACCTTTATAGTCATCACATACTTTTACATTTGAAGCAGGTAGCATTTCTTTTTGGAACCCTGATTTTTTTTTTTCCTCCATACAGTGCTGTAGCTTCATACATGTTCAGAAACTCTGGTAACATGTACAGTAGGACCACACAGCTCAGATTTTTTAAAGAGAAACATTGCTTACAGTAGTACACCTTTACAGAAGCAATATCTGCTCTACACTGCAATAACATTGCATATGGTATATTGCATACACAGAGTGCTTCTACAGCTGTACCAATCACCTACTTGTAGTACCTCCTTGCTTTTACTTTTTATAGTGCATCATGTACTGTACCAGACAAGCTACATAATTTGTCAAAGTGAGTACAAATGTATGAGCAACTCAACTCTGTGAGGAAGAAGAAAGAATGAAAGTGGATCACTTTACACACCATTTTTCACTTGAAAACGTATCCCAATAGACCAGTTCTGTAATGTATGTATTCAGATTTTATGTATGCTTTGTTCACAAAAGTTACCCATTGCAACCACAAAGCATACAGGAGGCTTGCCCTACCTAGCAACAACTAAGTTAATTCCTGCCTATGGAACTTAATGGGAGGGTGCAGGTAAATTAAATTGTTACCAGGCTCTGGGAAAAGAAACATCCATGCATGGTAATGTGTATTACAGAAGCGGTCTATTGAGTACATATTCAAAGTATGCACATTGTAGTTTTAGAATATGGCATGCTGTTTTATTTTTTCCTCATATTGGTTGGTTTCCACTATGCAACTGTACCAAAATGTTGTTTTTGTGGCAGTCCTGATGTGGGGTGCTGTTGGACTGCAATGTGGGGTCATTTGTATTCATTGCAGTATGCAATCAAGTGCCTGCGATTTGAACTTTTGATACTGTTCCCCCCCCCCCCTCTCTCTTCTTGCTTCCATGCATAATTCAAATGCTTTACGGCAACCTAAGCGTGGTGAACGAAATTCACTGAGCGAAACATTAAATACTCTATAACCAATTCCGACCCTTCCCGTAGATCTCTTGTACTTCACATGTCTCTGTACTGAATTATAAACTGTTGTATATTAAGGTGAGTGGTGGTACTATCCCAATAATTTCGTTATAATAGTTTCAAATGAAAGTAACATTTGGTTTGTAAAAGAATGTATGGGTCTGACTCGTGTAGCTAACATTATGACACTTGGAAACTTGTCATAAATGAAGAATACAAATGAAAAATGAAATATAATAATGATAATAGTGTCTACTTTTATAGCGCAACAGTCCATCAAAAGATGCTCATGGTGCTAATGAACGCCATATGAGCTCTTCATGTGTAATCATAGCCTTCGAAATTGCAAGTCATTTGATTGTTTTATAAGAAAGTAGACATTGTGTCTTATTTTCAATGATTTGAGAAATGGCGCAACAGCTTGATCATGCTACAAATGTATATCATTCATATGCTGGAGCTGTTTTATGTTATTTCTTGTGCTACATATGAAAAGCAATTTGATATGAAAACTTAGATTACTCAGGTTCTCTTGTTTGGTAATCAATGCAAATTAATATACTAAATGATTATTTTCCTTGTACAGTATATTGCCAATGGGCAGTAATGCGTAGCTTTCTAGAAGACTTTCTCCCCTTAAATCTTTAGCTATATTCCATTACACGTGCTAGCAGATCAACAATCTATGGCACAAGCAGAGTGAGTAGGATAGAGGTACATGGGCAAAGAGAGTTTACTTTGAGATTGAAAAAAACACACACACACAAAGGCAGTGATAGCGAGATATATTGAAACATTAATAAATGCATCGAATAGAGAGAAGGAAAGAGAAAGATTATATCTCCAGGAGCAGCGGGCTTACACCTGTACTGCATACGTAAACGCTCTCTCTACTTTCAACCACTCACTGTGGGTCTGTGCAGAGCAGTATGCATGAGGCGGCCAAAAGGGCCGTGCATAAATGCATAAAGAGTCGCCGTCCCTCAGCACAGCACAGGCCCTAATGCATTATGCATTGAATCACCCACGCACACACAAGGCAGCGCAGACACTCCGGTTGTTTGTATGCATACCAGGGATTGAAAAGAGGGAAGGGGGGGGGGGGGGGGGGGAGGGGGTACTGTAAAGAAAGAGAGAGGAGAGGGGAATAGAGAATGAAAGAAGGAGAGATGGTATAAAAGAGATGGCAAACATTACACAGTTGACCCCAGTGAGCTAGGGCCTCCCAGAGTATGCATTTATTCAGAATTTTGAATAGCTGCGTGCATGTCAATACACACATCCAGGTCCTTACAGTGGCTTGTGCTCACACAGCAATGCACACAAAGGGCTGAGGTATTAGCATAATGGGTCTAGTCTCTGTGTACAGCAGTTTTAGTGCAATATGTAGGTGAACCATTTGCAGGGACTGAATGACTACAGGACTCTGTACTAGAAAAAACTTACATGTACTACTTATATTGTAATGTTGTACCTGTTATGCCATGCAAACCCTTTTGTTTAACCTTTGGAAGTGTACTTTGTATAGAAATCAAAAGTAGCTTGCATGAATTATTGGACTTCTTGCCACAATTCTTGTATGCTTGCCCTTAAATTCAACCGGGGCTAACTGATGATATGAAAGTACAGTGTATGTTGTGATTGATCAAAGTAGATTATGTTGTTATATCGTGTTTGAATGTATTCTGGTGTCCTATGGATTATTACAAACCATGCTGTGTGTATTCCCTGGTTTCTTGAATCTTTTAGGAATTTTGAGGTGTAGGTGTGTGTTTGTCTGTCTGTGTTGTGTGTGTGTATGTGTTTAACAACGTGCTTGTGTGTGTACTGGTACAAAAGTCTTTCTACAAAGTTAATGGTGTTTAATATGCGGTCTTCAAACTACATTGTCCAGTGGTATGTACAGCCTGTACATGTAGTAAATTCCATGGTGTAGGGCATACATCGTAGAGTCGTAAGATTTTCTTTTTTCTTTCAGACTATAGAATGACTGCAAATTTTTGTGTGCCTAATATCCGCAAGAAAGGAAGCCATTCCAATCTTCCCCCTTCCCAGTGATGTGAAAGAAAAAAAAAAGAGAAAAAACTAAGCACAATGAGATATACTCGACAACCTTCCAACAATTTGACTTTGTTCTTTTTCTTTGCCCCCCCCCCCAATCCAAAAACCAACACAAGAAAGAACAACTTTTTTCCCCCCTCTTGTACCCCACAGCTGCGGAGTCTTGCGTTCATGAATTTTTCATGATGTAGAATATGTTCAGGGGGTTCTACTCGCGCTGATTTGTTCCATGGCTGCCCACCCCGGGAGAATGGATGAATTCATTGACTATACATAAATATTCTTCCCCTTTCCCTCTCTCCCCCTCTTCCTCTTCCTCCTCCTCCTTCTTCTCCAAGTTCTTCTACTTTTTGTTTTTCTTCTTAATCTACTTCAGTTTTTTTACTTGTCATTTCTTCTTCTCTTTTTTTTCTACTCTTCTGTTGCTTTGTTTTTAATTTCCTTCTCTTCCTCTTCCACCTACTCTCTACATTTTTGTTCCTTCTTTATGTCCTTTTACAGTAAAAGGATACAAAAGAAAGGGAACGATCTAGCAGAAAGTGTGTTACCATGGTAACAGCATACCATGACCCCAAAATCCTGTAAAAGGCTTGCTGATCAGTTGTACATATGTAAATTGTATTTCTTCAATTTTCAAGTGATTCAAACAAAATCATAGCACGCGTGTTGAGTTAAGTATAAAATTGTGAAGTGCAAATCTTTCAAGAGTAGCGGAAAATATGTCGCCATAGAAGGAGAACATCTTGGCTGGAAAATCAGGTGGAAGGCTTGTGGATCGATATACGTGTACTTCTCCAGTTTTCAAGTATTCAAATTAAAATTAGCACCCATTGCGAGACATGTTTTCTAAGAGTATTTTTTGTTTGAAAGTTCACAGTAATAGCCTAGCACATTGCCTGCACAAATGGGTGAAAGGCTTGTAGACTACTGCAGTTTTTCAGTCATTCACTAATATTGGCCCACATGAAAAACTTCATCAAGTTGTGCAAGATACATTTTACTATGGTTCCAGTGGGTTATGGCCCCAAAATTAGGTAGAAGAGGACTTGACACTTTTCAAAACTTTTTTTTTTCACCTGGTGACCCGTTTTGGCCATTATTAAACAATCTTAATAGAATTTGACATTTGATGGCCCAAAAAAGAAATTTGGCCTAAAATAAAAGGAAATATGAAAATTCATTTCTAATTCTACCTGCCCATTGGCTACCAAAAAATTAATGGCCCTGGGCCACCGCTATTAAATATCGAGCCCTGTAGAAGCCTTGCAGATGGAACTTCTCCAATTTTTAAACAATTCAGAAGAAAATTGGCATACATGGGGACTTTGATAATATATTGTTTGGCAGAAGAAATTTTGGAGAGTAGCAAAAGTATCTTGCTCTCCTAATTGTATTCTTTGCTCTCCTAATTGTATGTCATTGCACTTCTCTGATATTCAAATTGTTGCAGCCACCTTATTTAATAATGGCAGTGCATGGATTTAACAAAAAGTTTAATGATTTATAACTTTTGAATGCATCATGCAATTTACTTCAAACTTCATCGATGTACACGTGTATACGACTAGAAATGCTGCAGCATTCACTGAATCTATTGGAGTATATATTATTTTCATTTAGCTCTTGTAAACATAAATTTAAGCTCAAACAAAAGTTTGTTGAGCATGAAACTACAGCAACAATCATTGCTTGCTTTGAGATCAGTGAATTGTAGTGGCATGCATACTTGAAAGGTTAAAAAAAGGAAGAAACCTATCATTGTCAGAATTTAAAGCAGGTCATCTAGAAGCCCAGGACAGTATGCGACGTACATGTTTTTGTGAATTTTCTTCGCGCCTCCATTGGCAGAGCACCCTTCCTCACACCAGAAATCTGGTTTGGGAGCACATACGGTATATCAACGGCATGCATGGCAACAACATACTATTCAGTATGGACTGAGGTATTCCCATGTCGTGTGGATTTCTTGTTATGCGAGGATTTCTTGTTTAAAATAGTTATTGCCATTCTCACTTAGCCTTACAAATGTATGTCAAGACTCATGGGTTAGTTTATAATATAATATTCTCACACAGTGCAACTTGTTCGATACTAGATTTTTCCAGGGGAGGGCAGCGAGGCGAGGATGAATACTTGACTGCTACCACTTTGATAGAAAAATTGTGGGGAAAATAATTTAGGTTTGTTCAGGAAATCCAAACCAACTTCACAAAGATGTAGTGGCTGCAGCTGATGGCACGTGCTTATGCTTGAACTGCATTCCTTGCTATCAGTCGCAAATAAGACACGCAATGTAAAATTAAAAAACCTAAGCCATTAGGCCTTTATTAAAAGCCTTTTCTTGGTCTGATGTCGCTTTTGCCAAAGACCCCGCTGAAACCAAGCGTGTCAACACTAAGGCCTTCTGAGATCACGATGAATGTCGTTATTATTTATGAGCTGGGAAACGCTCAACAGACACATGCTGCTGCTACTACCGCCAAAAATCTAGACACTGAATAATTCACTTAACAGATGTACTGTAGTCACTTATACCATACCATTGCTAACTTCATCCATAGGCTGTCAATGTGCAGTATATTATGTGCATCCGAGCTTCTTCGGACAGAGCCCTACTGAGTGGGTGTGATATTTGCTACCAAAGGCTGGTCACAAGACTACTATTAAAATTCAAAGGCATAAGTTAAGATATTAGGGATAGGTCCACAAAGGCCCCCTCACAGGGGCTAGCCTCTCACCTCTCACTCTGCTTTGCCTTGCATGGCAACTCTTTGCTCATGTATATGTTTTAATCAGGAAGAAAGCCTTTAACAGAGGTTACTATAAAATGAGGAATTTTCGTGTGGATTGTAATTTTGCAAATTTCACGAGAGCCAAGATTTGCGAAATTAAAATGCATAATATGAAAGTTCTTGTCTACAATATAGGCGTTGAATGTTAGAGGCAACTCGCGAAAATTTCATTCTGCGAAAAAGTTCGTCGGCTCCAATTTGCGGAAATTTCATGCCGCGAAAATATCTTGATTTACAGTACTGTAGCACTGATGTTGTTCCCCTGTGACTTTTTTAGGTGTATTCACATTGAGGATGAAATATACCTCACCATGCTTATGAACATAGATATATAGCGATATTCATTGCGAAATACAGTGGTACTCAGGGTGGTAATTCCAACTACTCACGAAATAGGCATGCGAGATTTGACTGTCGATTGCATCACGCGATATTATTGATTGCACAATGGTGAATTTTACACGTGACATGACACAGTTTGTCTTTTTCCGCAGGAGATATGTGCATAATCATGCACAATGCTTACCAGAAATACCATACTTCATGAATAAGATTCATGGTACCCAGTGATTTGCGCAGTATCAGCACCATGGTAATTCTTACATGTGGATATACCTTTTGATGCAGAGAAATAGTATACACTTGTAACTACAATTTGACACATGTATGTGGAACTACAGTTTGTGTATGTATCAAGCATTAAAACATTTTCTCAACCCAAGTATTTAACTTTTGTTTCATTGCCATCTGAGAAGATGGCTAGATAGCTCATATTCAGCTGCAATAGCTGGTCCTCCGTAAGTGTGAAACATATCAAACATTATCATCAGATTTGTGTAAAACTCACGCATTGCTGCAAGGACCTCGCCTCAACTTCACACTTCAATGGACTGTGCATCATTTCAAGGCACATTTTATGCAAATTTTATGGTCTATTAATACAACAGGATGGGTTTCTCTTCAAAGTCAGCAACAGTAAAGTTATCAGTGTCACAGATTTGCCCACTTTGATATTAACAGCATGTTGACCCTAAATGAATCTTGAGCACCAAGGCTTGTAGCATGGAGTATCTCGATACTATTATGAGACACGTATTTCAATTTGATTACTACTCCATACATTGATTAGCATAATTGTATGCCCATGTCGTCCGCACACAAAACAGGCGCAAGTGCACAAGAAGAGATAAGTATCTAATCAAATGATCCGGCTCTTTTTTTGCTGAGTAATCCAAGGACATAACTCTTGCTCCAATGGGCAAAATGTCAGATTTATGCTCGATGTGAATATTATATACCTGAGGTCATTTTTTTATGGTTTTCATCCAACGTTTAAAAGTCATCCCCCACTTTTTATGTTGTGTGCGTGATTTAATAGCCAAGGATTTCAAATCCAAATTCAGATGAAATCATAAATGTGAAGTGATTGGAGAATTTGTGGACAGAACTAAAAATTCGTATTTAAATGTAGTGATTAAGTTCATCTAGACAATACACTGTGGTACCTCTCATCATATCAGAACTAATGTCTAATGTGCAGTGCATTGTATACAGGTGAACCCAACATACCTACTATGTAATGGTAAAGCATTTATGAGTGCTTTACCAGAATCTAGTGTACAATTATCAAATACCAAGTGCTGATAAGAAGACACAGCCCCACACTGTTAAGTAGCAATGATAATTGAAGACTTGGGGGTCCTTGACCTTCCTTTCTTACTTGTTCAGGGTGCAGACCACCCCCCCCCCCTCCCACACACACACACACACACGTCACCACCAACACCATTGCGGTATAGAAGGGACTTCTACAGGGTATAATATAATGAAGAATATGCAGAGTGTACAGGTGTGAGTAGGGTCAAATAAGGATGATCCAGATATATGTATCTTGACTACACAGATTTTCTGGAGAACATTACATACACTGTGAGTGAATATTATACTTATAGTAATATTCATTTTCAACAACAACACCAACAACAACAAATGGGTTTTTGAAGGTTTTATGACATACAAATGCATGTTGATTTGTGTTGATTCATGATACCCTCAACATCACTTTTGCATTGAAACAAATATCTAGAAACAATCCATATATTTTTAACTAATTTTTCTTCAGATTACAATATTGTACTTGCATACGCCCACAAAAGAACCTTCCAAACCAAAGTTCTGGTCGTGAGCTCATCAATCAATCATTGCTATTAAAAGTACATATGTTTAACAAAGGACATTGGAATGCACCTTTCCCTAGACCCAGCATAACTTGCATGTTTCTGTGATATTAATGTGACTATTAAGACATAAGGCGTTTTCACATCAGCCCGATGTTTCGAAATAGCGCGCTATTTTCTGACTTGGGAAATTAACCCGATCACGAAATAGCGCGCTATTTGATAATGTGAACACAAATTAGCGCGCTAATTGTATCGCTCTGGTCGAGAAAATTTCTGGAGTCCAACTCGGGAAATTTCTGAAATAGCAGGATACTGTAATTGGCGAACTAGCGCGCTATTTGATAATGTGAAAACGCCTCAAGAAATTAGCGCGATGCATCCCATCATGCCTAGCATGTGTGACCCGATCGATCGAGGCAAACTGCACACAAAGCATGAGAAATTTTTGAAAGTGCACACATTACTGATGCTGTTTACACATGCTCAGCTGTCGAATTAGCTCGAAAAAATGTTGGGCTAATTCTCTTCAGGCTGATGTGAATAAGAAATGAAATAGCGCGCTGATTTACAATCGCGAAAAATATCTCGAGCTTGGATTTTTATCGGGCTGATGTGAAAACGCCTATTGTGAGAGAACATGCAAGTTATGCTCGGTCTCCAGGGAGGGCGCATTCCAATGTCTTTTGTTACATGTCAGTATGTTAGCAATGATTGACAGATGAGGTCACAACAGGAATATTGGTTGGGAAGGATTTTTTGTGGGCGTATCCAAGTAATCTGAATAAAAAGAGAAGAAAAATTTATAGTTGAAAATATATGGAATGTTTCTAGATATTCGTTTCCCGCAAAAGTGATGTTGAGGGTATCATAAAGCAGTACAAATCAACATGCATAAATTGTATTTCAGAGAACATCAGTGAAAGTTTGAGGCAAATTGGACAATCGATGCAAAAGTTATGAATTTTTGAAGTTTTGGTGTTGGAACCGCTGGATGAGGAGACTACTAGAGGTTATGACGTATGAGTGGACTACAATATAAAGAAAATATGAAAGGAATTCCACAAAAATTCACTTTTCTAGCAAAATAAAAGAGAACTTGACTAACCGCTTTCAGAAAGCAGGGGGAGTAAGTGCTACCCCTAACATATGTCAGTATCAAGTTGATGGAATGTGTAATTTTCATGAAAAATGCATTTTTATTGAATTTCCTTTATATTTTCTTTATATTGTAGTCCACTCATACGTCATTACCTCTAGTAGACTCCTTACCCAGCAGTTCCAACACCAAAACTTCAAAAATTCATAACTTTTGCATCGATTGCCCGATTTTCCTCAAACTTTCACTGATGTGTTCTACTAATGTTCCTGCTTTCACTCAATCCACATGGTTCTTTGGGTTTACATTCCCTTTAAAATCATCATTAGAGGCGATACATCGGCACTGAGCAGTCATGGTTTTCCGAGTAGTTTGTCCGCCAGAATGTTACTGGTCTGTTTTTTATTATCGTTTCCATATTTATCTATTTGAAATAGATTCTGCACTGTAGTACACATGCTGGTAGGGGCTGAACTGTATTAAATGTCTCTATGGTACAGTCTACATTTATGTCAAATTGTTTTTAATCTTAAGATTTTTGACTGCTTTGGGTACAAATTTATAAAGAAATTAAGCAGAAACTGGTCTCCTATTACAGTGTAATAGAGTACACATTTGTATAACAGCTGCACTATAAAAATGTGCCATTTTTATTATTATTTTGTTGTTATCATTATTATTATTATTATTACTACTACTACTACTACTATTATTGTTATTAATGATATTAATATTATCCTTTTTGAGGTAATTGATGTGAAATATGTTTGAGAATCAATGGTGGATAGAAAAGCCTTTGTCAGATTCATGAACCACAGCACAGTGTACAGCTACCTGGATTGAATAACATTGAAATTCTTCAGAAGGTCATACATTTGGGAGTGTCTCGGGCTTCTCCACTGATGGCCGAGGACGAGCGGGTTAAAACGGCAAGGGACGGCTCCCTTATTCTGCCAATTCTCCGAGCGTGATTAGCATGCATGATGCGCGGTGGTAGACGCTGAGCTGCCATGTATATTCATGGCACGAACCGCCAGCTATTGTTGAATTATTCATAGACTTCCCAGCATTTTTTTTTTTCCATCCGCTATTTCTCTCTTCTTCTTTTTTTTTTTTTTAAAACCATGGCTCCTGGGCATGGTCATCTCTATACATGGCGGTGGAGATGCTCTTGAAATCTCTCCTGGTATAGAATATGAAAGACGGATTGTAGAGAGACCGGGAGGGGAGGGGGGATGAGGCTGGGGATTGGGGGGGGGGGGGGGAAGTGAGAAAAAAGGAAGGGAAAACAATCGGGGGTAAAGTTTGAGGAATGCACAGGGTCTCACGTTCGTGTCCGAGGCGGGCACTTTTTCCGGAGTTGAGGCGTGATGACATGGCAAAGTTTTCGGGGGGGGGGGGGGGGGGGAACCCTTCTCAGCCTTCACTTTCTCTGCTTCCAAATTGTCCTTGAGGCAAGGTGCTATCGGGCAAGTGTTTTGGAACAGTGAGAAAAAAAAATGCTTGCCCGAATTTGGCAAGCAAAAGCATTTGAAGCAACCTTCTTTTTTTTTTTCACTCAACCCCCCACCACCAAAGACCCAGGAAGTCAACCGTACAGAAACTCAAAAATAATGACTGTTTGGTGACTGTTTTCCAGCACTATACATGAAGAAGCCCAAATGGAAAGCAACACCAGCACTGGATCAAACCAAGTTTTAATTTCATAGTTTTATGCTTAAACATTTTTTTTTTTTTTTTTTTGAGGGGGGGGGGGGGAGGGTAATGGGAAAAAAATGGAAAACTAGTACAGGATATTTGTTGAAGAGTGGCATGCAAATGAATTGGAGATTTGTTACTGCATATCGCTATCATACTAACTGACTCTGACTCATAATAACTTTTTCTTCTGAAGAGCATAATACATAAAACTTCAATTTCATTGTACTTTATGTTGTGTAAATTTGGGGTCTGTTTGCGTGCTTTTGCTTATTTTGTGTGGACTTGACTTGTTGAACAAGTGGATTTACAGTTTCCAAGCAATCACAAAGTAATGCATTTATTTTCCATTTATTAAAAGTAAGGTGACCCAGCTTTGTAGAGCTCTGGAAATTGATATGTGATAAATTTGCAGGTTTACAGACTCTGAAATTGGTTCAGTATTTTTGTCTGATTTGATTGATTTTGATGGATTCCACGCAATCTGTGCATTCATGTAGAAAAGAACAGGAAGAAGGCTGATGCGTAGGTGTTGGATTATGTAAGTGTGCACAAGGCCTGCTACAAGATGCATAATCATGTTGGTGCAGCTATATAGGGTATGTATGTGTTTATTCATTCTGGTCTGATTTCCATGCTTTTCATTTCATTTTGGATTATTTCAGGGGCCTAACGCTGATCCCTATTTATGGCAAGTAGATTTCGGCGCTACCATCAAAAGCCAGCTGGAGTAAAGCAACTTGAAGTCATGGCTTTACAACAGCTCATATTGTTTTAGGCCACTTATGCATAATTCATATACCATCTAATCTATCTTCCACCTTGTTGAAGATAATGTTTTTTTTTTCTTTACAAGCAGCTTTGTTACTTTGACCCCCCCCCCCCCCCATTTCTTTTAATAATTTTTTTTTTTTTTTTTTTTTTTTTTTTTTTTTACAGTGTATGGTCACAGATGATAAATTTTGAAGAGATTCGGTATGCCAAACTACTTGTACTAGGTGTTACAAAAACGTTTTTCAGTTTTGATCTGTGATAGTTCAAAAACTATATCAGAAAACATCGACATTGATATGAGCAATAGCTGAATAGTGCACAATTTTGTTGGAGGTAATTCAAAAATGAAAGCATGAACCAGTTTCATTAAATTCAAGATATATTTTTAATTTAGGTTTTAGATTTTGCTGTATTTTCAACCCTCTGTACAAAACTTTAATTTTGTACAGGGGTCAATTGGTGCGTATGGGAGTGTGTAATTTAAATACCCAGACAATGGTCCTGAACAATGGCCAGGGTTTGAATGCTCTCTGACATATTCATGAGAAATCCCACTATCACAGAGCTAGTCTTTATTCATCCTGAATGTAAGGTACAATGTACATATGTATGCAAGCACGTGAAAACATACTCTTATGTGTTTATTTTTCTTCATGTGCATGCATTTTATCCTTTACTATGAATTCAGACTACCAGTGCCCAGGGCAATCCATCATGAATATTAATAAAGCATGCATGCACGGATTTTCAGGAACCCAAACCCAAAGAGCAATGTGGATTGAGTGAAAGCAGCAACATTTAATAGTAGAACACATCAGTGAAAGTTAGAGGAAAATCTGACATTCAATTCAGAAGTTACGATTCTTTATAAAGTTTTGGTGTTGGAACGGCTGGATGAGGATTCTACTAGAGGTTATGACTTATGTATGGACAACAATATAAAGAAATATAAAGAAAATTCCACAAAAATTCACTTTTTTAGCATAATGAAAGAGCACTTGACTAACCGCTTTCAGAAAGCAGGGGAAATAATCGCTACACTTAACATAGATGTCAGTAGCAAGTTGATGGAATTTGTGATTTTCACGAAAAATGATTTTTTTTTTTTGTGGAATTCCCTTTATATCTTCTTTTATATCGTTGTCGACACATGACGCCATAGCCTCTAGTTTTGCAGTCTCCTCATCCAACGGTTCCAACACCAAAACTTTAAAAATTCATAACTTTTGCATCGATTGTCAGATTTTCCTAAAACTTTCACTGATGTGTTCTACTAATGTTGAGCACCGCTTTCACTCAATCCACATTTCTCGTTGGGTTTGGGTTTCCTTTAAGCAAACTTTGACTACTGTGTATTCACAACTTTCAAACCAATTTTCCAAAGTGCATGGCCAATACTGGACATGACAGATATTTTAAATCCACAGTATTGTTATGCTGCATCATTCACATGATTGATAGCAGCACAATGATAATGGAGACTTCTTGGTTGAATACATACCAAGAGCACTGTATGTTTCACAACTTGCATGATAAAATTAGTTCGGGTAAAAGGTCACTGGACTTCTTGTTTTTCCGTTTGTCTAACAGATTTGTGTGTGTGTGTACAGTTGTAGATCTCTGCATACGGTATATTGTAAAAAGTATACAACTATTTTGTAGCTACTCAGATTGCAAACCTGCACAAGAAAACTTGTATAACTTGATAGATTGGTGTCATCGTATTCTGAAGTGCGCTCCGAAAAGTAGTGCAGACTTCTCACGGTTATGTAAACACGATTAGTTTGGTCTTACCCAGCATTATTTAGCTGTAGATGGCTTAGCTATGAGCTCTTGAAAGGGGTATGAGATAAATGTACAAGTGTGTAGGTGGCCAAAGAACATGAGATTAGCACTAGTCCGATTTCCATTTCATTTCATATTCATACAAACTCCAAAACTGATTTAATTTGTTGACTAATGCATCTGCTGAATGAATCTTGTTTTGAAAAAAGGAAGTTTTCAGGCCCATAAATGTTGTTCTCTGGTTCAGTGAGATCTAGAACTCAGAATCCAATTTAGTCTATAGTCACTGCAATGCCTACAAGCAAGCAGAAAATGACGGTTCAGAAATTGTCTACCTTAATAACTTAAATACTTTTTTCTTCCATAAGAGTAAGATGTTCTACATCAAATCCTGTGCTGGATGTAAAGTCTTGGATAATGATCTTTTGTATGAAATACAAATATCTTAAATATATATTTAGAATTATGAGAAGCGAGATCTCTTAATGATTTACGTGAGTGCCATGCCTAAAGGTTTTTTTTTTTTTTTTCCTTTCTTTCTTTTTTTTTTTTGTTGCACATATGGTGACTTTCTATATTGCTGCAATTAATTTCAGTACTGATTACAAGTAGTTTTTATTTTGATTTTCTATGCCTACCTCCTCTGTAGGACAACAGACAGTAGGGCCCATTAATGCATAAGAATTATTGGTTTGGGAAATTTTGCAATGCAAAACTTTGTTTGTTTGTTTGTTGTTTGTTTTTTCTTTTTAGTTGTTAAACTACTGGAGCATGATCCATGTACATGTACAGATATGTAGAATACCCTCTGCTGTGGCTTAGTGTTGGTGGGACCTGCCTTTCTTTAAATGCAGAGATATGCATGATATTGGAATTATATTAACAAATTTATCACTAGTAGAATCTGGTTAGCATGCATTCATTACTTTAAATATTGCTTTGTCAGGACATTTTGACAAACTTTTAGGGTTTTTTTTTTTTTCTGTACATATGAATACTGTGTAATAAAGATGTACATGGTACATTATGCGTGGTACAATAGTAAACTGGTCAGTGGTAATTCCGGCTCCTATGCAATGCTTATTGTGATATTGGGTTATTCTTGTCAAGGTTTTGGGTTGTCAGGAACATACAATGTACTGTTAGTGAGGAAATAGTGAATTAGTCTCTTGAGGGCTTTTCATTACATTGACCTGATGGAGGTTGCAGACCTCCCAAGCATTCGGAATCTGGAGGAAATAATCTGAATTTTTGCCATTCCCGACTCATGTTTCAAAAGGAGATTCCTATTTTTCTTGATAATTTTACTACATACCCTCCTGTTTAATTGGAACTGCTCTTTCTTTCCTACTTATGAGCCAAATCCTCCCTATTTTTCAGTCAGAAAGGTCGTCAGGTCTGACTGGTTGGTTTCAAAGTTGTCTTGCTGTGTCAAGCAAGCCTTTAATAGAGATCTGTCAAGTTGTGGATAATTTGTATAGATTATTATGAATAGATGAGCCACAAAGTACATGCCAAATGGAGTTGAATCCAGATTTGCAAATATGCAGGCTTGTGGCTACCCTGATGATGCAAGAGTTTGTTTTCTTTTTGTTTTCTTCATTTTGTCACTTGTTTACCTAGATGTATAGTGTACTCCCGGGATTCTTACTCAACATTTGTTGTTGTTGTTTTAGTCTTGCTTGCAAATAATGCAAACAGGCATTCAACAGTAGTGCTGATATGTACACAGTGTACACTGTGAAGGGGGGTACAAAACTGTATACCATCACCGGCAACATATTTCAGCCAGTTGTTAACGAGAGGAGTTGTGGCTTGTAATTCAATAGAAATGATAATTCAGCAAATATGATGCATTTCAATTAACCTTGTGGCTGTCCCGCCACACGCTGAACGGCCAAAGAAAATCATACATCATTTTCCTCTTTTTTTTTTCCCCCCCGCACTTATTATTCAGCCCCGAAAACAAAATTGCATATATCCCGGCCTCCTAAAGAGGAGAAAACAAAGTGCTCAAAATGCATAACATGTGCATCGGCAACTAGTCATAAATATTCATCTGAATTGGAAATTGTCCGGAGTTGGGGGAAGAAGATAGAGCGGGTGAGGAGGGAGAGAAGAGAAAGAGACCTTAAATACTGGAAAGCTGGAAAGGAGGGTGGCTGCTGCCATCGCAGATTCGAAGGAAGGCGCTCTGGACTGCCGAGTGTCGCATTTCAACACTTGCGACGGAAGTTTCTCAGACAGACCCTCTTCTCTAAATACTCGCAAGAACCCGCGCACACGTACACTGTACAGTACATTGTACCGTGGTTCTATTTAAAAACTGATTCGAGGCTGCATTGGACCTACTGTACGCTTGTACAACACGACATACTATAGGCCAGTTGTGTGAGTACTTCATATTCATTAAGGACTAAGCAAAGAAAAGCCTTTGCTATGGTCATTTTTTTTTTTTTTTTATCCGTCTGGAGCTGTGGTAAATTTCTCAAATGCTTTCCAGATGTTGCTGTTTTTGATGGTGGAGATGCCAATTTTGTGTTATTCCCCCCTCCCCCCCCCCCCTTTTTTTTTTGCTGACATCTCTGGCCTATTTGAAAAACTGCATAATATTGAAATAAACAAAAATTTTTGCAACTGTAAAAAAAAAAATAATGATAAGAATTAAAAAATCACTCATAGAGACTAATTCGTCATGCATTGTACAAATGTACATCCTGAATTGTGTCTGCTGGTATTGCAATGTCCTGAATGTTTGATTGCTTTAGCAATATTTTCATGGCTGTCATATGGCTTTGATACAAAGAGCTTGTTTATCATTTGTTTCTCTCAGCCCATTTTCTTTGTTTTGTTCCTACACATTGTAGATCCCGTACTACATCTGGGGATGAAAAACACCTCCCCCCCCAAAAAAAAAAAATGCATCACTGTTTTCACTTTGGAAATTCTTAACCCCATTCTACATGTTGTATCTTGAACGTAATAAATATTTCGAATATGAAACAAGCACACTGCTGGAATCTTAGAAAACCCAAAATAAAACAGAATAGAAAGCTCACCTGATACATGTATGTCAGTTGAGAGAAAATATGAATACTCATGAGGATGACTTGCATGTACAGTAATCTCCGATCCATTATTCCAGGCTTTTGCTGCGTGTTTCCATCGGTATGCTGAGCTAGTCTTACCATACATGAGCCAGTTCGTAATTTTTGCAAATTTTTGCAAATAACCTTGCTTTTTTTTCTCAGTTGGTTAGGCATTTTATTTCAACTTGTTTTCAAAGCGACATGAATTGCATAAGCTTGCTCGAGATAACAATAAATTGAACTGATGTTCAATTAAAAAAAAAAAAATGAACTTAGGTAGGCCAAGTGGCCAGTGTGGTGCTTCATTTGACAATTTGGAAGCATCCATTTCATTATTTGCATTAAATGCATTTTTATAACAAACATTTTTATTAATATTGCCAAATACTAGGCTTTTGAGAATATTTTTTTTCTTTTGCTGTCAGTTGGATGTTTTTGCAACAGTTACAATACATGAATAATTGTTAAATTCCAACATGCCTGTTCAAATACCTTTTTTCTGCCCATGCCCAAAGTGAAACTCTGAACTGGGTTATTATGATGCTAATCCCACCCATCTCCATTGCTAGACAGTTCCAGACTATCGCTGGGGTTATAGCCTTCCTTCTTGATGAAGCCAGTGGGAGCGAACAGAATGGCAGAGGCTTCACAAGAAATTGGGAATTCAGAGCACTCCAGGAGCGTGCCTGGACCCCTCTAAACTCCCTATCACCAGACAATCGAGCCCTGGAGTGCTCTAAAGATGCCCCTCTCAAGCTTGTAGGTTTGGGGGCGCTCCTGAAGCCATAACCTCTGTATAAACTGTGCGGAAGTGGACTTGCAGCACATGCTGTGCATACAGTGAATTCATGTTAGAAGTTCCTGCGCACTCGAAGGTTGCCATGACATTTGTGCCCTCTCGGCCACACGTCAACCACTTCGCGTGTGATCTCTGAAAGCGTCGATTCTCTGTATGAACAGACACGGAGGGGCATATGAAAGTCAAAGTGCTTGAGGAGCACTTCTTGTGCCAGCTGTGTATGATAAATGTGGTATAAGAAAGTACATGAACTTTTAAAGTTGCAAAGGTTTTGACTGAATAGTTATATTGGTTGCAACTGCACAATACATATATTGTATGTCGGAAGTTATGATGATGTCATTCATTACCTCACAACTCTTTCACGGGTCGTACAAAATTATGATAAGATCATGCTTTTGGCTGATTAATAGCAACTACAACTCCTCTTCTTGTCCCCTTATTTTAAACCCGTTGAGGACGAGTCCCGAGTACACTCGGGCAGGTGTCTATTGGAAGTGCTTGTTGTTGCAAAATCAGTCCGTCCTCATGGGGTTAATCATCCTTTATTCCCTCAAAGTGGGCATCTCCTTGGTTTGGAGAGTAGGTGGCGACCTAGTAGTGACTCAAGTCCCGCTGGTTGTGGAGATGTCTCGAATCTGCAAAGTTCTTCTCCTGGAGATTAAACCTGGTCTTATTGGTGTCATGTAAAAAAGCTTTTCCCAACCCCCTTTTTTTCCACAATTTTATATCTGATCATGTCTTGCAATTTTTCTGTGTTTACCTGTTTGCAGATAACGCCACCATGAGTGCAGAAACTGCTTCTGAAAGTACCCCAAGCAAGAAAGGGGGTGAGTATTGATGTGCTGTTGTTGGTACTGGGCTTAAAAGGATGGTTTAGTGTTGGTTGCGATGAGGATTCAGCTTCTAACTTTTTGTGAGATACTTAGAATTCACTCTATGAAATGTTAAAGAGCGTACAATCCAGGAGGAATTCAGAGTTTATTTGATGAAAATCGGTTTTGAAATGGCTGAGACATCCAAAAACAAAGTATGGAAACAAAGCAATCCTAATAAGAGGTGGATCCCACCTTTTATTAGGATTGCTTTGCTTTGGATATATCAGCCATTTCAAAACCAATTTTCATCAAATAAACTTTGGATTCCTCTTAGAACTATATGCTCTGTCATATTTCATGAGAGGTTTCTCATTATATCACGAAAAGACAGTAGAAAACCTAAATCCCCATCTGAACCAAAACTATACCATCCCTTTAAAATAAAGTGCTCCAAACATACAAACTGCATTCATGGGCATGGGCAATTCTATTCCTAACATACTATTTCAGTGACAGGTATGGAAATGTGTATTTCTAATCTCCCTCCCCCCCAAAAACAACAACAACAACAAACAAACAAACAAACAAACAAACAAACAACAAATTTTTTTTTTTTACTTGTCAACTGCCAATTCTCTGAGCAGAAGGGAATATATTGCAGAAACAACTGTGACCGTAAGCAAGCCCTTTCACACATGCGAGTTATCAGGTTTTAGATCATGATGTAAAAATTGATTTTATTTGCCACCTATTACACATGGCTAGCCTGAAAAAAAAATAATAATGATAATTATAATTCATGTACATACAAAGCACTTTAAATGTACAAACTGGGAATATCCACACAATCACCAGAGCATGAGCCATGGCATCTTTCTCATGTGCAGACTTAGTGTGGTAAGATGCATCATGGGATAAAACAGCCCGAGATTTGTGTTTTTTTTCCCTACATGTCGTTGACATAGAGTAGGCAAGACAATTTGTAGCAACACTTTCCAAAACAATCAAGAAAGGCTGATTTTTGCGTTGCATTGCAGTATCCAGGTAGTTCACAAATTCGTATTGTGTCCTCACACAAGAATTTTTTTGCATCGCAGAAAAAAGAAGACAAATTGATATTTGAGAACTGTTAATTACAAACAGGTGTGAATGGGACTGTGATCTCTTCTGACAGTCTTGTTTTGATCTTGAGTACAGATTTCATTGGATCCATGTGCTTTAAATCTACCACTCCACTGTTTCTGCCCCACTGCATCCCTGCACCCCTGCACCCCTGCAACCCTGTTCCCTCCTCCCCTCTGTCACCTCCTTCTGTCCGGAATGTTGTCCATCCCCAGGGGGTGGTGATGCCAGCCAGCAGGTGAAGACGCCCATTGTGGCCGCCAACCCCATTCCGGTCAGCCTCAGCCCCGCCGGGATGCTGCAGGTGGTAGCCACCACCACCTCGGGGCAGCCGACCCTGGCCCACGCCACCACCGTCATGACCCCCCAGGGATTGGCCGCACTCCAGCCGCAGGCTGCCCAGCTGCAGGCCATCGCTGGACACCTGCAGGCCCAGCCCCAGCAGTTCCTGGTCAACGTAAGTCTCAAGATTGGGGAGGGCAGAAGAGGGGAGTTTGAGCGATAATCATATGTACGCTATTGTATACGCTGAATATTTCATGAGGTTTTCATTTTTGCAAATTTCATGAGTCCGCTGCTATTTGTGAATTTAAAAACATGCAAAAATATTAATTCTTATCCTGACATGAGTGTGACATGCAGACATACATTTCTCTGTTCAGTACCATGCTCCACAATCACAAATTTAACCACTCGCAAAATTTTCTGGAAGTCCAAAGTTGCAAAAAATTAGACTTCGCTAGATATACATGGTGTATGCAGTATTGTTTTATCTGCAGTAAAATGTTGCCTATTGAAGGATCAAAAAGATAGTGATTTGATGGCTTGTGATAATTTTGCAGTGGACAGAAACAGCCTGACCAAAGTAGGGTTCACGAGAGAAATTTTCAGTCTACCGTCTGAAAAACTATCCCATCGAGTGGTAGCAATTATGAAAAATGAAGCTAAAAAACAACAGAAATATGGTTTCTGGGATGTGGCCGGTGCAATGAAAAAAAAAAGCAAACGTGGAGCTGAATGCACTCTCATTTATGATCATTTCCCTGCAGCCCGGTGCAGCCCAGGTCTTGCTACAGACGCTCCCCTTCGGCCAGGCCGGTGCCACCCCACTGGCCCTGGCTAACCTTCAGGGCACGCAGCAGGTTGCCCTGGCAACGTCGGCGGCACAGGTTCTCAAGTCTCCAGTGGTGAGGGTTTGTTTGTTTGTGTGTTTGGTTTCATTTTTTCCATCTGAGAAGATGACTTGATAACCCATGTTCAGCTGCAGTAGCTGGTCTTCCCTGGGGTCCAGTTGCATGTAAGGTGGGGCCACTTCACTGGGTTATGCACCACGCTTTTATTTGCGATGAATGAATGAAGCGGGATCTTTTACATGCGTGAGTTGTGGCTCTCTCACAAACCAGACCTCCATTTTATGTCCTATCTGAGGAACAGTGTATTTTGCCTCAAACTGGAGGGAACGGTACACAACATTGATAGAACTGGGGTCCTGTGGATTTGGAGTTAGACGCTCTACCGACTGAGCCAAATCACTACCTAGACCCCGTTTACAGTGCGGGGCTGGGCTGAGCCCCGCAATTTTGTCCGTTTACACTGCCGGCCTCGGCCGCGCTTTTGATTCAAACCTTTCAATATTTTGTTGTAGTGGCGCTCTGCTTGTAAACAAACGCAATTTGGTATTGTCTGGTTTTCAGACCCTTTGCCAACTGAATTCTGTGGCGACAAAGTCGCCGTTCGGGCAAAGGCGTTTGCCGAAGGAAAAAATCCTTTGCAGGACAAAACCACCTTAAACTATACTAGTTTTCGACGTTGAGGGGGTTAATATCCTGAATAGCGAAATAGTACAGTGAGAGGGTTTGGAAGCCAGACTAAAATTGGCCGCGCATTTGGCCCAGTTTGCGTTTACACTGAGAAAAGGCCGGGCTCGGCCGCGGCGGAGACCACCTCCAGAGCGTGACCAAATGCACGGCGAATTTTGGCCTCGAATTTGGCCTTTTGCGCGTTTACACTGAAATGAAGGTGGGCTCGGCCGCGGCCTCGCCTAGCACTGTGAAAACGGGGTCCTAGACTCTACCACCTAGGTGTGTTCACTCTCACAAAAGCTCCATTATTTCCAATATTGCTCCCTCGCCCTTTGCTAGAAAATTCCCTGTTACAAGCCTGATATTGTACTGTCTAAAATAGACTTTATTGTACATATGATAATTACCTCATCATGCTAATTATGTTATTTTGAAAATTGCATTACTTGAGAAAAAAACTGGTATCATAAATGAATTCCTGAAAAAAAAAAAGCCTTGAAAAGGTTGTTTTGGCCTTGTTATCAGACTTCGTGCAATACGCTTAACACCATATCACATATTACCCTGATTATCTGACTATGCTAATAACGTTGATAAAGGTAATTGCCCAAGGTTGCCAAGGGGGAAACCAGGCTTCATTTACTTCAGTACCCTTCTAGAACACAAATGAGAACAAAAGATCTTGTATTCAATGGTCTTTCCAGGTCATAGTCATGTACATGGTATCTGGGACCATCTATTGGACTATATATGCAAAGTATTTCATTAGGCTAATTATGATATTAAAGACACTTGGGTCATTGGAAAATAGAAGCTGGTGTTATGAATTGATTCCATGTCACAGAAAACCTTGAAAAGGCATATTAAGCATGTTTTCACGCTTCCTTGATTAAAATTAGCTACTATACTTCTTTGGGCTAATTACCTGACTACTGTATGCTAATTAGGCTAATAGGCAACCAAGCTAAATTTAATTCAGTAAACACCTAAAGCATAAATAAAAGACACAAAAGCAAAGGCAAAAGCAACCTTCCAACAGGTACAGTGTGTACATTGCTATGGGGTTTTCTGTGTCAAACAGCACGCAAAGCACAAAGAATTAAATAGGAACCTTCCTTGCCTCCCAGTGAGTTATTAAAGGTTTGTACAGGCAAACTGGCACCTTGTCAAATTACCTTGAACAGTGTAGCTGGACTCTGTGAAAGAATGCTGATTTGTTTGTTTGCTTGTGTCTTTGTTTTGTTAATGCACTGTGAAATTAGATTGTTATGATCAATCAAGGTACTTGGTGTTTAATAGAGCTAGCAAGGCACTAACACCAATATGGTTTTCAGATGCTAGCTTCTCATCAAGGGGTAAAAGATAATTTGAAAGCCATGTGTAGATGAAATATTTCTATTTGTTTTGACTTTTCATTGTTATTAAGTGAATTCTGCACTCTTTGTACTGTTTCAAATTTGCTAATCACTATTATGAAGTTAGGAATGTGGAAATTTGTACAAATTGCTAAGTTTGCGGGATGTAACAATGCCTCAGTCTAACAGGAGGGTCATGGTTCGTGGGATTAGAACAATTAGATAATTTCTGTTCTTTGACAGTTCATTACCAGACATCTTTGCCGAGTGGTCTATAAATCCCTCCCCTCCAGTGAATGTGCTGCTGTAAAGCCAGAAACATTCGGGTATCCCCACTGGCATTTACATGATTATTTATATCTAGACAAACACTATTTTGTGCATTTTACTTTTGCAAATCTTAGCTCCTTGTGAATTTGCGTAAGTTTAATGCATGTGAAAACTTCTGGTTTTACATTTGTGAATGAAGTGCAACAGGGCTTTCAGACTATTGTAATCATCGTGATCATGACTTCAACGTTTTGAAAGTACTGGTGACCTTCTTTCTTACCCCCATGGCCTCTTGTTACGTTCTTGTCCCCCTTGGCGAAGAACCAGCAGGCACAGGCTGCGGTCAAGCTGTCCACTATGCAGAGCGCTGCCCAGCAGCTCCAGGCTGCCGCTGCAGCCACCACAGCCAGCCAGGCCCAGACCACTCAGCCCGCTACGGCCACCACGGTCACCCAACCGGCAACGGCGGCCGCCCCACAGCTGGCCACGCCCATTCAGGCCATCACCACGGCACTCACCCCCCAGCAGCTGCAACTCCTACAACAGCAGGTCCAAGTTGTCAGTGTAAGTAGACAGGTGGTAGTGATAGTAGAGGAAAAGTGGGTGAATACCAAGTTGTCGGCGTAAGTATAGGGATAGCGGTGACTGTAGAGAGACGATAAATAGGTATTACAAAACAGTCTAAAGGTTTGCGAATGAGTAAAAAGCAATGAAAGGTGCATGAATGCTCCTATGGTTAAAGGTTGGCTGACTCGATAAAGGGATGGCAGAATCAATGAGAAAGTGTAGAAGTTTTACAAAAATGTATAAAATTGCGAGTTGTGGTATACGGCTGGTAGGATCGTAGAGAAAATGTGCAAATGCTACAAACAGGCAAGATTTGGAGAGGGTGCATTACAGAAGGTAGATATTGCAGAGGGTGCATTACAGAAGGTGGATATTGCAGAGGGTGTATTACAGAAGGTGGATAATTGCAGAGGGTGCATTACAGAAGGTAGATATTGCAGAGGGTGCATTACAGAAGGTGGATATTGCAGAGGGTGTATTACAGAAGGTGGATAATTGCAGAGGGTGCATTACAGAAGGTAGATATTGCAGAGGGTGTATTACAGAAGGTGAACCATACAGAGGGTGTATTACAGAAGGTGCATAAAGCAGGGGGGACATTACATAAGCTGCGTATTGCAAAGGGTGCTTTACAGAAGGTGGATAATGCAGAGGGTGCAGTATAGAAGTTGGAAAATGCAGAGAGTGTGGTACAAAAGATGGACAACTCAGAGGGTGTGTCGTAGAAAGTGGATAATACCGAGGATGCAAAGCAGATGTTGCATAACACAGAGGGTGCACAATTGCTGTACTATAGCCTATAAAGGTTAAGATAGTCAATACAGGAATGACGCAATTGTAGAATGAAATATGAAAGAAGTGATACGCTGATATGGGGAAATTTGTTGAGATTATGTATGGGTTGATGGCATGACTGAGATGGTGTATAATGTAGAGGGTGCATTACAGAGGGTGCATAGCATATGGTACCTTTTATAACGTAGAAGGTGGAGTGCATAGATCTGCAGTAGCGTACGGTTGAAATAGTTCATACAGGGATAGCAGAATCACAAAGTAAAGTAGGAAAGAAGTGGTACCCTGGGAACCTATAGAAGCATTATATCAATGTAAGGGAGATAGTTGTGATTTGCTGCAAATGTCCATGCTGTAACTTAAAGTACACAGAAGACATTTGCCACCAAGGAAGATCGTTGGTGCTGTGCTGCTGTTTAGATAATGTTCCTTGGTTCTGTGTCTGAATGCGCATATTTTGTTCACTTTTCTTCCGTATTCATGTTTGTGTGAGGACAGAGTGGTGAGAATGTGCCCAAGACAGATTGTCCTTGGGGATTAAAATATTCTGTTGCAACTGTTAATGTTGTTATATGTGGTATCATTTCAGAAAAGAAAGATAAGGAGCAGTGACAAATTGTACTTATAGATACAGCATTCCCACAAGAAAAGGTGTGTGTGTGTGTGTGTGTGTGTGTGTGTGTGTGTGTGTGTGCATGTATGTATGTGTGTGTGTTGTCTGCATGCTTGTGTATACTTAAGGTCTTTCTGCGTGAAAGGCTTGCTAAAGGGGTTACCACCATAGCATATACTGCGGCAGCCACTAGGAAGCTGATTATCTGTTTTCTGTATGTTTGATGAAAGCTAAAGCAATTCACATTTGCTCGCACTCATTGTAGGGAGTATGGATTCAATTTCACATGTCTCAGCATATCTGGTATTATATACATGTAAAGGTCAGTAGAATTTGCGCCTCTTTGTAATAAGGTCAGTTTTCTTGTTCTGCAATTACCAGTAAAAGTGCTGGCGTAGTGGGTAGACTCTCTGGACCATCAAACAGAGGTCTTGGGTTCAAATCTTGTCTGATACTTACGTGTATGTCCTCGGACACACTCTCTTAATCTGTCGCACCCCTCATCCTCAAAGTGCCCAAATTGACCCTTGCTATGCTGACCGAGAGTGATTGATAATGAGAGGGCCCTCTACGAGAGCTGTGCTAACTCTGAACAGGGTGCCCGGACTAAATAAGATTAGATCAGTATAACCATCATTAACTCAACAGCCGGACCAGCTATGAATACTCTGAATACTCTGCACTCTTTACATAATACAAATTACAATATATATCTTTTTAATCAACATTTTAACTGGCTATGGGTCAAATGTTACTCATAAAAGAGGCATACCTGCAGAGTACAAAGGGAAGCATATCAAACAAAATATATTTGGTACTGTAAAAGTGGAAATTTTCGTGCATTTCGCGCAACCAGAAACTAGCGCGAAAATAAAAGCACGCGAATATTTTTGCTTGCCATATGTTCCTGTGCGTGATGTCTTGATTCCGCGGAATTAAAAGCACGCGAAACGCTTTTTACCCGGCCAAGTGTGAAAAATTAGTCGCGCGAAAATATCCACTTTTTACAGTAGTTGCATGTAACATCTTAACTCATCAGGGCCCTGTTTTATGAAGAGTTAAAATTGGTTATAAAGTTGATTTCAACTGTAAGTGTATGGCAGCCTGTGTGGTAAGAAAATTTAAAATCGATTTTATCTTTTGATAAAACAGGGCCCAGAAGTTATGTATCATATATACAACTCAATCATTTCTGATACAAAAGTATATCTGGGCAATTCTGCAGTTAGGTGGACATGTACCTCTTTATCTTACTCTTTAATTTAGGTATCAACTAATGCCATGGATGTTCACCAATCATTAAGGTCTTTCAAATTCAGTAGATTCTATTTTTCATATTTATTGATTTTGCGAGATCTAAAACCATCATTTAAAATGTACATGTGGGACTGGGGATGCTGAAATTCACTTAAATGCCAATTACAGTGGGTTGCTTTGAAATTTGTTCCTGAAATTTTTGCTAAAAGGTAAAAGATGAATATACTTAAATACTCCAGAAGTCATGTGACATTTTGTCAATTACAAAAGGTTGAAATGACCAGAGGAATTACTCCGGACAAATGTAACGTTACTAACCATGCATTTGGGGGTCTAGCTAATAAATTATCGGTCGAACTGCTAAAAATATTTGCGTGAACATTTGTCATGATGCAATAATTGAAATTAATGCAACACTTTGTTTGAAGTAACTTTAAATTTTGCACACTTTTTGTTACAGGACATTGATTTTTTTGTCATGTCCTTTTTTCGTAACGTTACTAACCAGCCCTATTAGTTACCATAGCAATTCTAATATTTGTTGGATTGTACTCATTCTTTTCTATATCATAGACCTGGGAAGGATGAATATGTTTTACGATGATTTTGACTTGAAATGAATAAATGGTGATTTAGTAGTAAAAATAAATATCTAAATTTCTTTAAATGTAACGTAAACCGCGGAATTGCCCATCTGATATCATATATAACATTTCATAAATATCATATTGACTTGTTTTACATCCTTGGTGCAATCTGCAAAGCTTCTTTTGTAGACTTTGGATAGTGCTGAAATAGCCACTGTCAAAGAGAATATCGTTGGCTGAGAACCAAAAGAACTTTGTCACATTTTTTTTTTTTTGGGGGGGGGGGGGGGAGGGGTACTAAGTTTTTGGTATCATGCTGTAGAGCTTGATCTCCTTTACACTGTGGTGTCAATTTTGAATTATTTTCATTTTCAATGAAATGTTTAAAATTAAAACCACAATGGCGCCACTTTACAAGATATGTGGAACAATGCAGAGATCTATCCACTTTTGATTACTGTAAAAGTGGAAATTTTTGCAGTGTTGAAATTTTCGCGCCTTTCGTGCAACCAGAAACTAGCATGAAAATAATACCACATGAATATTTTTGCTTGCCATACGTTCCCTTAGTTACTGTCTTGATTCCGCGGAATTAAAAACATGCGAAACTCTTCTTACCAGGCCGAAAGCGTAAAATTAGTCGCATGAAAATATCCACTTTTACAGTAAATAAACTTTTTATTTCATGGAAATTTATTGTTTAGTTTTTATTTTATGCTAAAATCTTAGAATGCGGTAGCACCCTTCTGGGTCTTAGCTGTGATATGAAGTTGCCTCTGTGGGGGTAGTAGGTCAGGAATTTATGAAATAATCTTCCTACTCGTGTTAGATGCTTGATCAGTTTTTGTGTAGCCCTGAAAAAAAAAATTAAAAGATAATTGAGCAGTTGATTCATACCATATTAATATTATTATTGTGTTTAGATTGCACTTGTTACTATGCTTGGAGTGTTTTGCACTGTAGTAATTTAAATTTCACAGGCATTGGCTTTGGGGTTTTTGTTTGTTTGTTTGTTTGTTTTTTGGTAGGGGGAGGGGGGAGGGGGGAGGGGGGAAGGGGGTCCATTGTCATCAAGAGATATGTACACTTGTTTTTCATTTCGTGCTGTACATCTCTGCCCTGTTTTTGAGATTGTCTTATGTCAAATTTACATACCGCTCTATGTGCATTGTGATATGGAATGCGGCATGCAGGTAGTGCGTTGAATCTGAATGAACCCTTTTGAAGCATGCGTCTTGCTAATGGCTGATTTACTGATTCACGCATTCAAATTTCACGAGTAATTTCTCCTCAAAGGTTTATCGTAGCAACTCCAAAGATGTCCCCAAAGTTTTGTGGAGGCCTCCTTGACATATTAACAGCCGGTATTTGCAAAACAAATTCTGTTTCATAGAATACTGTAGAGCTGGGAATTTAACAAAAGATGAAATGAACAGTTTAGCAATGTGAATGGCATGTTAAAATCTATACATTTAAAAAAGATAATACTGAGTGGGTTTCAAATGTCTTTGTAAATAGCTTGTTGTATTTTTATCTGTACTATATCATGTATAATGCCAGTTTATGGCATTCCTGTGATACATTTATTACATGCCATGCATCGTGCATTCCTTGTTAATTTCACCCGTGAGTAGATTGCCTATGCATTTCCTTTGTCTCGCCAGCTTCATTGAATGCTTTGCTACTCAGAAAGCCTGAATTGAATGTATTATTATCACTCCCCTGTCACATAATATCACCCTTCTCCCGTATTGATGTTTCGACAAATTGAATTGCATGGCCTGCAGCTTGGCCAACAGTCTGATCAGATGTGTGCAAGAAAAAGACCAAAGCAATTTAATGAATGCCGAAACTCTTAAAGGGATCAGTGCATACCACAGCAGTGTTCAGAATTCTTACAGAGTGCAGATGTGTTAATTTCAATGCATTCATTATCTATAAAACCTAGGTGAATGCAAAATTAGCCCTGAATGTTGATAATCTTTCTTCATTTGACATTAAGGAAACCTTTCTATCTTTTTGATAGAGAAACTCCTCCGCATTGTTTTTTTCAATAGGCGTTTTCACATCAGCCTGACAAAAATCCAAGCTCGAGATATTTTTTCGCGATCGCAAATTAACACGCTATTTCATTTCCTATTCACATCAGCCCGAACATTATCAAATAGCGCACTAGTTCGCATTAATTATCCTGCCATTTCGGAAATTTCCCGAGTTGGACTCGAGAAATTTTCCCGATCAATTAGCGCGCTAATTTGTATTCACATTATCAAATAGCGCGCTATTTCGTTATCGGGTTAATTTCCCAAGTCAGAAAATAGCGCGCCATATCGAAACATCAGGCTGATGTGAAAACGCCTATTGAGTCTTTGACAATATTTGATATTTCATATTGGTGATATTACAGTTGAGGAATTGTAAACATGGGTTTTAGGTTCAGGTTCAGTGACATTTGGAGCAAATTCAGAATGTTTTGATAATATTTTGACGATTTTGAATATTTTGGTTGTCATCTAATATGGCATCCAGTGTAAAAAGAGCTGTCTTACCA
Source organism: Diadema antillarum (assembly GCF_040938485.1). Taxonomy (NCBI): domain Eukaryota; kingdom Metazoa; phylum Echinodermata; class Echinoidea; order Diadematoida; family Diadematidae; genus Diadema; species Diadema antillarum. Next base: position 834,457 of record NW_027271609.1, read on the forward strand.
CATCCACATGAACAGAGTATTGCTTGTATGTTTTGTGCATGCACACACACTTTTTTTTCCCAGTAATCTTTATTTGATTTCTATTATTTCACCAAACAAAATACATTCATCTCGTATGTATACACACGCACATACACACACACACACACACACACACACACACACACAAATGTGATCAGATGATAGTTTTTCTTCAGTATTTGCTAAGGAATCAACATCCTTTCTCTTGGATTGTGTGTATTACTTATCACTGATCTGTGCCAAACAGAGTCATGATAGAAATCCTGCTTTTAGATCATTTGAAAGTGAGAACATTAAACAAGAACTATGATGAACATAGGGTCATGTTCACTTCACTAATACTACTTTCTCAATGTGCCATTTAAAGGCATAATTTACAATTTGCAGATGAAACAAAACCCAGCATTAGTGCTTTAAAATAGTTCTAAAATGTGAGTTAGGGATAGAAGCAACCACTGTGAAATTTGAATCAGTAAAATCGATGTTAAGTATTGTTAGATATACAAAATGTGAACAATAGTTATAATACAAATGTTTCCAGACTAAACCGTCTACAGTTACGGTTTATTGAGAAAAATACTGACATCTCTTCATATTTTAGGCTTTATTGCAAAACATATATGGGAGGGTGTTTTGTGGTACAACAGACCTGCACATATGCATGAAATGCGATATCTTAAACATTTTTCACATCACTGCTCCCAAAGATAAACTGGACCTTTAAGCGCCAATGTTGGATAACTTGCCAACCTTTAATGGAGATACCTAAATATTTGACAGATTTCATTATAATTCCGTATAATCAGTTGCTTTAGGTGCACTGCATCACACCTCACAATATTTTCCTCTTGCTGAATTGTACTCTTTTCCATTAGTAGGAAATCTGTATACAGTGATGATGACTACACATAGTAGTTTTCAGGATTCTGTTCTTGTTAAAAGCAAGACTCTTTGTTGGCAAAAAAGATTTTTTTTTTTCTTTTAAAACCAGACATTTTTGCTCTTTTTTCTCCCAATATTTGGTTGCTTTTCAGTAGATATAAGTGATTGTATAATAGATGCTTTAAGTACTCATACTCTATTATTTGTAGACAAATTCACAGAATGTAGGCTAATTGTACATATGTTATCTTTGTAAATCTTTGGGTATTAACCAGCACTGACAACAGAGTCTCGGCTGTTAGAAAGCAAAATATAATTTCCACGCCGAAGTTTGTTCTGTGAATTACGAAGCTTTGGCAATACTTCATCTGATCAGGCATGCAAGAGCCAACTTCAATCCTGGCTCCACCCTTCCCTTGCCCCATTCCCACCCTTCCCTTGCCCCATTCCTACCCACCCCCTGCCCCGTTCCTACCCACCCCCTGCCCCGTTCCCACCCACTCCCTGCCTCTTTCCCATCCCTCACTGTCATGTTCCCTCCCCTTACTGCTCTATTCCTTCCCTTCCCTGCCCCTTTTCTATCCTTTCCTGCCCTGTTCCCACCCACTTCCTGCCCCATTCCTACCCACCCCCTGCCCCGTTCCCACCCACCCACTGCCCTGTTCCCTCCCTTCCCTGCCCTTTTCTACCACTCCCTGTCCTGTTCCCACCCCTCTCTGCCCCTTTGCCCCACCACTCCCTGTCCTGTTCCTACCCCTCCCTGCCCCGTTCCCACCCCTCCGTGCTCGTCCCTGCTTGCTTTGCCATACACGTTCCTATAACAGCCATTCTATCCCCAACCCTGCAGCCTTTCACAGACCTTTCCAAGATGTGGCAGCCAAATCAATTGCATCAACAACAACAGCAGCAACAACAGCAACAACAAGTACAGCAGCCATCGGCACAACAAGTGCAAACTCAGCCGCAGGTGATGCAGTTTCCGCAGCAATCGCAGCCACAGCTGCAACAACAGCAGCAACCCATACAGCAGCAAAAGGTCCTTGTGGCAGCAATAACCTGCAACCATCATTATTTTTTTCTGTCTCTTTTTTTTTTTTTTTTTTACCTCCTATCTCACAACTAACTCCTGTTCTTTATTCTCTTGTGTCTTGTAGTAGTTTTGGGGTATTGTTGCGTGCTGTGTACATTAATCCATGCCTCATCTGCACCACATTTCTTGAGTGATGTGTCCGGGTGTACCATGTGCAGTGTCTTTTCACATTGATTGGTCTTGATTTCCATGGTCTGTTTTATCTCTCTCCTCTTCTAATTGTTTTCTGTTTTTTCTTCTAGCCGTGACAGACGGGGTCACCGCACTCTCGCACCAGAGAAGGAATCTGACTCTTCTTCATTCATTTGATGTGGGCTTGTTCACCCTTTTCATCCCCTTTGAGTGTTTAGATGGGATGGGGTTGGGTAGGGTAGGGTGGGGCTTGGGGCTGATAGGGATCTGGGGGAAGGAGGTGCGGGATTGATAGTAAGGGCTGGTGAATGGAGGGTTTGGTAAGGGGCTAGGGGAATGCATTTCTCCGTTTTATTTAACTTCTGTACCACCACAAAGTCTCAGAATCTACATTTCTGTGCTTTAGTGCTTTAATTCTTTTACTATAGTATTCACTCTCTATGATTATTGCATCATATGGTAGAGTAATAAAAGTGCTTGTATGTGAGACCCTTGTTGTTCATGTACAACTGTCTCAATTTTGAAATTTTCCAAGCCCCTTAATTGCTCAATTTATATAACTTTTGCTTCATTATCACATTTTGAATGCTCTGTTTGGAAATTAGCGATTTAAAAAGACATCTTTTTGATATTGGGCATATTAAACGAATTTAAGAAGTTCCTGTAATCTTTAATTGGTATAGGTCAACCAGTGAAATTCATAGCTGCCATTTTCATGTTGAAATGATGATAATGTCTGCAGCAAAATTCTTTCTGGACTTTTAAGAGGTTAGTTGGAAGCACCCCAACTTTGTGATTAATGTGGGCATTCTGTGCTTGTCACTTTTTGTCGACAGCAGTAATGATCAAGGAATACCGCTTGGAAGCAACTTATGGTTTTTCAATTCAATTTCAATTCAATTCAATGTATTAATTTCATAAAATCACATTCAAAGTATTTACATAGATGTGTGAGTCAAAGAAAGAAATCACGCAAAAGCCTAGGGCTTGGTAATGGAGATTTCCTTTAAAAGTTTCTCTCTGAATTTATCCAAAGAAGGAAGCAGCATCCCTTTGTAGAAATTTTGCTGAAATTAATGACTAAAGAGTGACACAGATCAACTAAGCCGAGATGATTTGGTTTAAAGTTTTTGTTTTGTTTTGTTTTGGGTTTTTTGCGATTGTGGAGAGTTTATTCCTGTCTACTCAGTAGTAGCAGTGTGTCTATCATGAAGCGAAAAATGTCAGGGAACACTGCAAATGCATGTCCCAAAATTGTTTCAAACAACAAGAAAAGAGAGCTGCAGCCTTTTTTCCCTAGTTCTCAACCGCTGTTAGTGGGTTGAAACCTTAAAAAAAAGTAATTAAAAAAATGACGGTGTCACAGGTATTGTTGATTGGTGGGCATTGTCCTGCCCTAGCTGTATTAAAATACTGGCAGTACATGCGTGTGTGGACATTTAGAAAATATTTTCCAGGTGTAACTTAGATTGTTCCAGGGTTACCATCAGTAGATAATGCCACCCCTGCCCCTTCAATTCAAATTCAATTCAAAATGATTTTATTTCCATATAAAGTAATACAAAGTAATATACATTACGCTTACATGGGTACATAACGTCAAAAGGAACTTTCAGTCAAGTAATTTTCAACAAAACATGAATACAAGTATCATGATGATATCAACTCTGGTTTGGGTAAATAAACAAGTAAGCAATACAATCCTAATTTATAGCTCTACATGGAAAAGAGGAATTCACAAGAAAAGCATAGCTTGTAAAATTTGTGAATAACTCCAGAAGGTGAGGGCATCTCAAGATCCGTCAAGGACTCCATGTATAAAAGTTTGATATCCTGATGTCAGGCGAAATAATCATGCATGCATGCTGGTGGCCATCTTATAAACTGTAATTCTGATCCTTGACTTTTTGATAATAGGCTATTCTGTTTTTGTTCCCAGTTTTGCACTGTAATAACATGTTACACTATGTGCTCTTGAATGTTTACTTAACTCCTTGTTTTCCGTGAACATGCGTTACTAGGCAGCCGGTAGTTGGTAATGTCAAGTCGTCATTAAGATCTGCATTTTAGGCAAAGTTCAGTGCTAGTTTGTATGTCCACCCCCTGATCGTTGTCGTGATTAGGGCCTGTGTTACAAAATCATCTCTTAGATACAAAATGGCATGTCTGTGTTTGTACTAACATCATTTGATGAAATGCATGAGACCCATCATACAAATATATATAAAGAAGTGTGGACTTGATGTCACATGCATGCCAAAAACAGTCCTGTCCAAATTAACTCTTGACATGTCATGCTTAACACATTCCACACCATGAACGGTTTACTGGAAAACACGATATTTTCGCGGCATAAAATTTTCAAGAATTGGAGCCGACGGCCTTTTTCGCGGCATGAAATTTTCGTGAGTTGCCTCTAACATTCAATGTGCATCGTGTAGACAAGAACTTTCATATATGCATTTTAATTTTGCGAATCTTGGCTCTCACGAAATTCGCGAAATTAAAATGCACGCAAGCATTCCTCATTTCACAGTATATGACAACTTTGCATATTTACTTGCATGTACAGATGCGATTGATGTCGAGTCCATAAATTGAGGGCAGAGGTGCAAATTGAAATCATGTGGTGTGTCCTCATATATATGCGTGGGGCAGTTTTTGATGCACAAAATTATGAAATAACATAACAATCTCTTCCAGTTTGCCTTTTTCACCCTCTGTGTATGACTACTAAGGTATTTGAGTTGTCTGTAGCACGCAGCAAGTTAATCCCACGTATCACATACAGCATGCATGCACTCGCAAACATTCCTCTGCCATTCACCTCACATGTTTGGACGTATCTCTGCGTGTCTCACCGTTGCTAACTCCACATCATTGTCATGTCGTAGCATGTGACCCATTACCGCATAGCTGAGTACAGCATTCCATCTTTGATTTAATATGTCGTCTTGCTCGGATAACATTAATCAGAGGTCACTCATTATAGCACTGCTGGTAGTTTTGTGCACTCAGAAAAAGAAGTAATACCAGTCGATAACACCAAATTAAACCACCCATGCAGTTGTCTTCAATGTCCTGATATAATACAATGCAACATTCTGTGTAACTGTAGTGTGATCCAATCAATGGGATGTAGAACCATTTGTAGTAGTTGGTTGGCTGCGTTTGGCAATTTAGGAAAGTGTGTGTGTGTGTGTGTGTGGTGGAGTGTTATACGGGCAGCACTTCCATAGTGGACTGTTACTGCTAAGGGCATAGGTGTACCAAATCACCGATTCAGAAAGCAAGATTTTCAGGCACACCAGCAGAAAGAGTATACAAAAGTGACTGTTTGTTGGGAGATTTGTGTGATTATCTCACAGTATGGTGAGCCTGATGAAGAAAGGGTATCTTCACTCAACAAAGTATGAAACAACAAAATCTGATTTGCTAGTATGAATTAGTACTATCAATGACAATTTTTATAGTGCTGACTTTACTTGTAACCATCTCCTCTACAATATCCTAATAAAACAAGTGAGTAATAAAACTTGAATATACATTTGACTAATGCTAATTAGAACTAGTTGTTGCCATGATGGCCTAACAGCCACAGAATATCTTCAAGTGGGCACAGTATCTTTTGTGTCATTTGCCAGTTCCAGTCAAAGGTACTGGGACCTACACTGTAGGTCTATCACGTAGGTCCATGGTTCAGATCTAGAGACTTGCTGTAATGGCCTCGAGTGTGTGGTAGACTTCTGCGTTGTACTACATATCTAGATGTAACACCTTCTAGGACTAAATGTAGACATGGTTCTTGTGTCCTGTTTTTTATGCCGCTTGCAGCACTCTGTTTAGGTCTGTTCCTTGGCCTCGGTGGCTAGTTACGTGGACTGGTCCCAGGTCAAGAAGGATATCTGTTTTTAATGATTTCTTCTAGTGCTGGGATGGGATACTTCTTCCTATCAATCTATGTCAGGGTCCTGATCTGGCCCTGTGGTTTGTGCTGTTCTACCCAAGGTTTTGTTTTGTTTTTTAAATCCAGGGGCTCAGAGTGGGCCAGAAGCACAAGTTTGTGTACTCCTGTTTCTCTCATCTCGGAGTTCAGATCATTCCTTTGTGGAAAATGTGTTGCAGAACTAAATAGGACGCCATCTCATGGGGCTTAGTCTTATCCCTCCAGACTCCTCGTTGATTGTTCTCAGCTTTGCAGTAGTCCGGGTCACTAGAGAAAAATATTTCTCCCATCCTGCTTGAATACTCATTCATTCAAGTGCTCATAGATTTTGCTTGCCCGACAGTGAATTCCATTTGCAATGGGCAAGTGGGCAAGAGGGTTTGTAGCACTCGGAGGTGCATGGACCCAGGACTCGAGGGCGCTGTTGCATGAACCCACACTTGCGCATCTGTCGTGTTCCGAAGGACCGAAGAAAACCGATTCATATGATCTGTCAAGAATGGTTGAAGTACTGTCAGCCTCAGTTTTTTCTTGTGATTTAGCCATTGTTCCTGGTTGTTTTCGCTTACTACATGTGGATCCTCCAAAGACAACAAAAGCTTGCTTCCTGGCTAGCTGAGGACACTTGCGTGTAGATACATGATCTTCTCTGAATGACAGTCTACTAGCTTTACGTCGTCAATCCTCAATGAATGCGGTGGCAATCATCATGCCATAGTGCAGTGCCCTCTTGAATCCAAGGTCCTTGCACCTTTTTCTGTTACTGTGGCAAGCAGGAATCACACGCAAGTGTTTTGGAAGGGGGGATGTCGAACAGTAAGTGAAGGACTTTGTGTGTCTTTTTTTGATAGGAAAGAGATTGTCTAGATGTTATAGTGACCTAACTACTGTGTCTTTCAGGTGTGAAAGTTAACAGAAAGGTCTAGCTGTAAATGGTATACTTGTTTCATGTTGTACACTCTTGTCTCTAACTCTGCAGTGATGTAGTTTTTTGTGTCATGTAGTATTTCAGAGTGATTAACATTTTTTCTTCTTTTGTAACATTGATAAAGAGTATCTGGTATGTGGAAATGATTAAGTGTGTTCATTCAGTGCAATACCAATTTCCTAAGTTGACGCCAGCCAAAGGTTTTATCACTATTGTTTTTGTTTTGTTGTTGTTCATTTTTTAAGGTTTAGGATAATGGCGAGAGTTACGTGGTTAGTAGGACAAGTATGTGACTATTTGACTATTACTAATTATGTGGGTTATTGTAGATGTTTATCATTCATACTTTTCAAAGTGGCTACTGTGTGTGTGTGTTTGTTCTTAAGATTTATCCTCATACTTGTAGGTGGGTCGTGTCGATGTGAATTTATGTTGAGTTGTCGTAACTTTACCCTGAAGATCCATGCAGATGAATTGAGTGAGGTTATGTGATGCCTACAGCAGGGCTCGACACTAACTTTATTTTTCGGTGGCCCGATGGGGCCACCAAAATCATCAATTTCAAATTTTTGGTGGCCCGAAAAAAAAAAAACATTGATAAAAATCCATTTTTTAAAAATTAAGTCGCACACTCACTGCATGTATTTATGCATTTCCGGCGCAAAAAGTTACGAATTTATTGACACACTTTTCAAAAAATTTTGGTGGCCCGAGGTGGGCCACCAAATTTGCCCTTTTCTGAAATTTGGTGGCCCGACTTTCATTTTTGGTGGCCCCGGGCCACCGGGCCACCGTTAGTGTCGAGCCCTGCCTACAGTATGTAACATGCACTGTAGATCTATACATATGTTGTGGTGATATGGTTGTTGTACATGTAAGTAGCAAAATTCAGCCGCTTTTTGCAAAGAAGATAGGGCTTTATGGTGCCAATGATGACGAGATCTGCCTTCCCCTGATGATCCAATCAGAGGGCATAAGGGTTGCTATATCAACGGAGGGCATGAGGAGACTTAAGATGTGCCGTTAGCTGCTGCACGGTGCATTGGTGGTAGCAGAGTTGTATAGGGGTTAGACCTATGAAGTCCAGCCTTTTTTTTTGAGGGGGGGGGGGGTGAGATAGGGAATGATATCCAGCTCTAACTACGCTTGGCATCAGGCTCCCAGAAACTTCTGGTGAAATTCTGCCGAAAGTTTGAGCACTGGTCCAAGATGTCTACCACAATTCAGGCTTTGAGGAATTGTTCGAGCAAAAAAAAAAAAAAATTCCACAACATTACTGTTTGAAAAATTGGAGGTTGGTGCCTTCTCTCAGTCTCTTCCAGGAGAGCAGCAAAATTTATCCTTTTTTCCAACTTTTGTCCTCTTTTACCGCCACAGATCAGCCCCCAGTTGCCGGGACAGCTGCAGCAGATATCCGCCCAGGACTTGCAGCAGTTGCAGCAACTCCAGCAACAGAACCCCAACCTCCAGCAATATGTCTTCTTGCAAGCACCTGCCCAGGTAAGCCACCGTCAATCAGATTTAAACCACCCTCCCTTTAACCCCTCCCCCTCTTCCTTCCCCTTCTCCTCCCCTCCTCCCCTCCCCCCCCCCCCCCCCCATTAGCTAGGCTTTTTGCATAGAGCATGTGCACATATGTATTTAGCTCCGTATATATATAGCCGTTTATTTTGTCCCAGCCAAGTCAGAAATTGATTAACACATGCCATTATGCATCAAATGATTTAACGTAAAATCATACATCCTCACGGCTATACCAAGGCTTGACACTAACTTCTTACTCTGGTGGCCCCTTCAGGCCACTAAAATCATAAAACTTGAAATGTTGGTGGCCTGAAAAAACAAAAGAAGCGTAGTGTCACTACATAAAAGGAAACACAGCAATCTACAGTATATTGAATCTTAGTTGTCCAGTCTGGCCACCCTCAAAAGGTATGAATTTGGAAGCTTGGTGAGTCAACACCAATTTTTAGTGGCCTCAGGGCCACCGGGCCAACCGATGTTGGAACCGTGCCTTTACCATTGAGTCTATACAAAATTCCCCAAACACAGTCGTTGTTCTCCGTGTGTAAACTTTCTCGATCTACAACTTCCACCAGTGCAATATATGGATGTGATGTGAAATTCAATACTATCATTCAGTAGATGAACATGGTCAAGTCTTTTAGGATAGGTTGGATTATAGACTCAAAGGATATGAATGCAAAAAGAGAAAAAAAAAAATGGATGAAAAATGATATCCTTTCAATATAAGTTTTGAGCAAATTATTATGAATAAAATAGTGGAAACTAGAATATGATAACCAGCAAATAATATGGTATTTTAAAAACATTTCTTACTCTTATCTTTCCGTATCAATGTTACATTTTATTTAGCTTTTATTGTCATAATTCAACCGTATGTATTCAGTGATGTAACATTGTCATAGATCTCTTCTTGAGAAATAAAACATAGTTCCCTGGGCGACAATTGCTCTTTCTATCTATATGATTTATTTGTTTGTTTGGGTTTTTTTTTTTGTGGGTGGGGGGGAGGGTGGATAAGGTTGACTTCATGTAGAATTTTATGTAGAGCATTCAAAGGAAATTTGTGAAATCGTTCAGAGAATATGAAATATTGCCAGCGTGGAAGAAAACAACTCACTACGGGCAATGGTAATAGATCAATTAGCAGCAGAGAAAGTTACTAGGTTTTTAGGCGTTCTGAGGATGTGCATGTGTTCAGGGTTTGTTCACATCTGCAGATTAGGTAAGATGTTGATGTGATCACCTTACTTATTTCCCACAAGTTTGTATACTAAAAAATGTGATCAAAATCATGTTTTTTGTGTTCTGCTTTTTACCATAATTGAGTGACTGTCGACCCCTACATTCCTGACATTTATCCCCACCCCCTTTTTTTGGGGGGGGGGGGGGGGATAATGAAAACAGCAACAAATTTCTACATAGATTTTCTTGTTTGTTTCATCTGAAAATGGAAAACATACCAAAGGTTTGTGTGCATGTCAATCACCTAGGAGACATTTGACAATGACTTTATTACCCCATAATTTGCATAAATATCACTGCTTTGTGAAAATGTAAAACTTTAAAACACCCCGCCTTTCTTAGGTCATGTCCAATTTTGATTAAATTTTGACTGTTCTGTGTAGATTTATTGAACTCTCATTTGTTAAGCCAACTTGGGTGTGGAATGGAACTGCACTCTTTTTAACTTTTGACGGACAAACCATGCCCATGTTCCAACCGCAGGATTGTGCGTATGTTGCCTTGCCATCACGATTCGACTGCATGAGTTAACACTTGCCAAATGTTATCTACTGACTGGCTGCCCGGTATTTGTCCATCCCTCCCACTACCCCCTTAATGCTACCCCCATGTAGTAGTTTGATGAATTAGGCCATGCTCACGCATAGGTGAGTTTTGAGTTGTATTTTCTTTCACCGTGCAAGATCCTTCATGAGCGTTTTGTTAATAAGCATGGCTTCGTTCCACCGTCCTCCATTTTCTTTTCCTCTGCTTCCACATCTTTCTCCTCCTCCTTCCGTCTGACACCGACTCTCCCTGTAGGTAACCCCCAATTTGCAACAAGCCCAACAGATACTGTTGCAGCAACAAGCCCAGCAACAGCAGCAACAACAGCAACAGCAGCAGCAACAGTTGACCCAGCAGCCCGGGTTGCTGCAACAGACGCATGCGGGAATTTTGCCCCAGGTAGATAGTCGCCCTTTGAAACCCTCAGAACATTCGTCACATTTTCTGGATGACTTTGTAACTTTCCGTCAAAACGAATCGAGGGGCGGATCCAGGAATTCCGTAAAAAGGGAAGGGAGGGGGTGAGGGGGCACAAACAATATTTCTGGTGCTACTTCTGGGTTTCATCTCATTCTTTTTTCTTTTTTTTTTTAACAACAAATAAAGTAGGGGGCGTGCGCCCGGTGCGCCCCCCTCTGGATCCGCCACTGGAAACAGTGATCCAACTAACATACAGCTATGCTATGACACATCTAAATTCATCACATTCTTAAAGTTGCATTAATTAGGTTATGGTAACAGATCTTGAATTTTTTTAATGAACATTCTAATTGCTAGAGAGTGATATTAGCTGTCATAGATACCTTCATATGTATGCATGTTTTGATTTCAAATGAATATTAAGCCATTCTTACCCAGCTGTTGGTTAACTCCTAGTAGTAACTCCATTAATTTGTGAGATATCGAGATTTCAAAGGCAAAACCTCATATGTTGGGTTGTAGGCTCATATGTTGGGTTGTAGGGCGTGTGTGAAAAAGCTGCATTTGGTAATGTAAGAAATATGTGTGATTGCTAGCAGCTTTCTCACAGGGTAAACAGTATCTGCACCTAAAAATTCTTTGGCAATAGATGATAGACGTGTGTATTGTTAATTTCTGTGTGTTTGTGCTCATGTGCGTTTGTAGTGCTAGTACCAGTTTGTGCAGTGTAGCAGCACTTAGAAGCTTTAGCAGAACAGTTTCACATGTTCGTGAGTGGGATCAGTGGGCAGTGCATTTGATTTGAAATTAAATTGATTTATGACATAGTAATCAACAGAGAGACGCATTAATGCTAGACATTTGCGAACGTTCATTGAGAGGCCAAAATAATCATTACATCAGAGTTACACATAAGGCGGTGACTCGGTTAAATCTACTTCTGAGGTCCCGTTTTTCTGTATGAGCTGTTATTTTCGTGTACGGGATGAGCAGGCCACGGACGTTTTCGCGAGATGCTGTTTTCACGAATTGACACCGAGGCTATTGTAAATGCACTATTAGCCGAGTGCATGGTATCATTTTCGCGTGTTGTTAAATTCGCAGTCCGACGGTCATTCGCAAAATTCACAAAAATAACAGCTTATGCAGTATCTCATAAAAGTAAGTGGAGGAGGAAATTTGTTCATTAAAGAACGTAGTGCAGTAACAGGTTTCGGATATCAAAGACTCTGTGTGGATGGTACAAGTTAAACAACTTTCACATGTAACGCCAAAGGTAGAGACCATTCGTATTATATTGTCACTTTATCAGGCCATTCAGGAAATGAAACTTTAGGCATTTGCTCTTGCCTTGCAATGTTGTGCTGTTGTTTCACATCCACACCACCAATTTTCTCATTGCGGTCTGTTCTACGAGAGGGTTTGTTTTAATGAATTCTGAAGTTGCACGTAACATACTGCTCTTGATTATTATGATATCCGCTTGTATTTTGCATCTTGTCCTTCGCTTGAGATAACCCCCTTCATTTGCCACTGAAGAAGTCCTTCATAGCATTAAAGTCACCATTTCCCAATGAAAAAAAAAAAGAAAAGAACCAAAGACAAGCTAACTAAAACACACATTTAGTGCATGATTGTAATGTGATATTAACATGCCTGCCTGGAAAATAGGTGAAGCATGATTGATGTTGGTGACTGTGAGGTTGACAAAAACCATTATGATGGAGGTAGGTGGTGTGGGAAGGATGACTGTGATGATGATAGTGGTAGTGATGAAGGTAAAGTGAAAACATAGTTCTGGTAAGGGTATGAGAACCCGTTTTGCACTATTTCATATTTGCTTGCAATATATCGAAAGAGTCTACCAAGAAACTTACCTCGCTGACGCGATTTGCTGGGATGATGAGTTGTTTCGGAGTATTTTGAGATGAAAAGAATAAAAGTGGGTATACCGACTTTTATTCCAGAAGGATCCAGATTAACTTGGTCTCAGGGACAACTCGGCCCTATTTCAGACAATTTATACGCAGTTCGTGATCGCCATATTCTATACATGGCGCACGTTCCTTTTGTAGGCGCGTCAAAGAGGTTCTTTGATGCATGCGTTTTATCAGCTCGGCCCATAACTGCAACCAGCCAGAATGCGAAGTGCTCCCATAGTACAACAATGAACAATCCAGAGGGACAACTCGGCCCCGCCATCAAAGTGAGGCCGAGTTGTCCCCGATTCCGAGTTAGCCTGACCCCGATCGGGTAAGTTCTGAGATGCGAACATTTTTGGTTAATATTTCACATTTTCGTTGTTACCCAAAGGATATCTTGTTATTACAGCGTTATAGGCATACGTGTACAGGAGCGAAATGTGACAATATTGCAGGCATACCAGAACTATGTTTTGCCTTTAACATGGTGGTGATGATGATGGTGGTGACACAGATATTTATAATGATTGCAGTGGTGAAGGAGATACTGATGACTATGATAATGATAGTGGTGAAGAAAATGCTGCTGTGCTACTGCTGCTGTTGATGATGGTGATGGTAAAGATGGTGATGATGGTGGTGGAAATGGCAGTGGTAGCAATGGTAATGAAAATATTATAGTGATGATAAAAGATTGATGGTGCCAGTGGTCTTGTCAATATGGAGATAGTGATGATACTAGTGATGAAAAAGATTATACTGTTGTTGATGATGTGGGTGATGGTGGTAGTGGTAACAATGATGATGAAAATATGGTAGTGATGGTAACAGATTGATAGTGATGGTGACAATGTTGAGAGTGATCTTGTCGATATGGAAATAGCAATGACAAAGATTAGGAAGATTATAGTGATGACGACGACGATGATGATGATGATGATGATAGTGATTGTAATGATGATGAAGATGATGATGTGGAGGGTGTCCAAATTAAGACCCCCTTCACAAAAAAAAAGCACAAAAATCAAAGTCCCCTAATTTCTTATTACAGGTGTAGAAGTAAGGTAGTAATTAAATTGGCAATCATTATGCTCACAACTGCCTTTTCAATTACATCAGTTAAACACACTTTCTCCTCCAACTCCATCCTTTCTGTGAACCCCATCCTGTTGACTTTGGTCCTCTATTCCTCCTGTTGTCCACCTCAGAGCATCATCCAGGCCCAAGCCATCAACGCCCAGCAGTTGCAGCAACAGGCCCTGAGCGTGGCCAACGTCCAATCAGTGGTGGCAGCCGCGGCAGCCACAGGAGTCAGCAACGTAAGATGGGAAAGGAAATGTCTCGTTGATTCCCCCTTTTTAAGATGGCTCGACTGTAATGATTCTGGGTTCCTTGGCTTTTACATGTCATCCAAGCGGGACAATGCCAAGATTACATAGTTCATTCTTTACTCATGAGCAATGCCCTAGATCAGGCTTCCACTTCATAAATGATGTCAGGAAAGCAACTCTTGCTGGAATGGCAACTTTCCATAGGAACAGCCAATCGGGAAGCTTGACTTTTCCATTCCATCAAGAGTTGCTATCATACCAACTTTGCTGAGTTTTTAGTAAGGTTAGTAAATTCTGGGGTACAAGTCATTATGGGATCTTCTGTGGGAAGAGGCTCATTCAGGCTTAAATTGAGGACTTGAAACTAAAGAGATTAAAACCATGTCAATATTCTTTCATTGTCAGAATCTCTGTGTTTCGACATTCTACAGTATTTGGGAATGAAAAAAGTTGAAATTGATGTCAGGTGTATAGTATCTAAACTTGAACATATTTGAACTTACTAGTAGATGAAATTGGACAATAAGTTTCTCATTTGGTAGGATGTTTCTAAATGGCAATTGGGAAGTGGGGGGGGGGGAGGCACTTGATTTGGTGGAAATCATGAGGAATTTTGATGGGGACTAGTACCTCTAACTGAAGTGTTGAGTGATACCATGTTAACCATCGTTCCTTGCTTTCCTGTCCGCCTCACTCCCACACAGGCCCAGAGTGTGACGGCACAGCAGCAGCTACAACTGCAGCAGGCCCAGAAGCAGGGCGGGACCACCACCATAACCACGCCCGCCACCACGCCCACCATCCAGCAGTCCCACGTGGAGGAGCAGACGGACCTGGAGGAGCTCGAGCACTTTGCCCGCACCTTCAAGCAGAGGCGCATCAAGCTGGGGTTTACTCAGGTCAGTCACTGGGGCCTGACGCAGAAATGAATGTATGGGACTAAGTCAGTCAGGCCCGATGCAGAAATTAATATATGGGATTAAATCACTCAGACCCGATGTAAAAATTAATGCATGGGACTAAGTCGCTCGAATCCAACGCAGAAATTAATGCATGGGACTTCAGACAAATATGACATTTGCAGAGATGAATGTCGAGAAAAGGGCTGTCACACTTTTGCTGATAGCCAGGGATGTTGAGGACATAATGATAGCAAAGCTGTATGATGTTACATTGAGTGATAGTTTGGGTAACTAGATCAATCAGAAAACCGGGACTGATCGTGAATATCAGAAACACAGTTCTTTTCTTTTCTGGCATGAGGATGATGGAATTGTAGATGTCATCAGTTTGGTTTAATCTATGTGCCATCATCGCTGGATAGAAGACTAGAACTATTTGTGATGTCACAGTAGGGCAACGATATGTAGAAAATGAAAATATGAAGAGAGTTCAACTTATTTTCAGGTTTGTTGCACTAACATACCTCTGTCAGAAGGTACTGGCAGGGGGAGTAAGTGTCCTTAACATATAGTTTAACATATGTATATCTGTGACTGATCACTGAAGGGAAATTAGATCTTTTTTTGTGTGCATATATTTTTGCTATTCGGGATATTACCCTCTCTTTGAATCTTACGAAGTGTTGGCTGCACTGTGTACTTCTAATCTTGATGGCGCAACTGAAGGTTTTGTGTTTCATCTCCATTTCCACACAGGGAGATGTTGGACTGGCGATGGGAAAGCTGTATGGCAACGACTTCAGCCAGACGACGATATCTCGGTTCGAGGCTCTCAACCTCAGCTTCAAGAATATGTGCAAGCTGAAGCCTCTGCTGCAAAAGTGGCTGGATGACGCCGACACTACAGTGGCGAACCCCGCCCTCTTGGGACCCCACACCACCCCGGAGGGCATCAACCGGCGGCGGAAGAAGCGCACCAGCATCGAGACCAACATCCGCGTGTCGCTGGAGAAGAGTTTCCTGACGCAGCCAAAGCCGACATCGGAGGAGATCATCCTCCTCGCCGAGCAGCTGGGGATGGAGAAGGAGGTGGTGCGGGTGTGGTTCTGTAACCGGCGGCAGAAGGAGAAGCGGATCAACCCACCGGTGTCGAGCCTTGGCATGCAGAGTCTCATCAGCCCAGGACTCACCACGTTGAACCTCTCCCACAACCAGATCCAGCAGCCGACGCCCGGCACGCCCGTCACACCGTCAACGCCATCGACGCCCATCACCACCCGCATCGTGAACACCATAGGCAGTGGAGCCACCATTCCCAACAGCCAGACGTCCGGGCCAACGCCCGCCCAGGCCAAGACCCTCACCGTTTCCCCCTCGGGGAGGACTATCGCCGTCAATCTGGTGTCCACCACCAATGGCCAGGTGGTGGCCCCGAAAGTGTCCACCGCCGTCACCCCCATCGCCATCACGGCCGTCACGCCGTCCAGCGGCGGCCACAAGACCGTCCTCGCTGTCTCCGCCTCGCAGAAAGCGGGGGCGACCAACGGCACCACGACAACCTCCGCCGGCGCCACTGTCCTCCAAACTGCCTCCCAACTGGCCTCTCTGGCTGCCAACAGCATCACCCCTGCCACGGTCGCCTCCTCCAAAAGTTGAACCCAGTTACGAAACTTCAAGGGAAAATCTGTCCATCGACTGTTTCTGATTGGTCAGCAATGATACATCTAGCCAGTTGAGGGCTGATGGAATGCGTGATGACGATTTGACATCCAAGAAACGAAAGTCACTCCACAAAAGGAAAGAAATATATTTTCTATGAAGTTGACGCCGCCCTTTGAACAGCCTTCACATTCAGCCATTCTGTGAAGCTCTGTGTGGACAAGAGATGTGCTCAGGGATATGGACCAAGATCGAGCCAATCTGCTTTCATCAGGAACTTGGCGTGACACGGCTCTGCTTTCTCCCTTGCCTAGGTCAAAGGTCAGGGCAGAGTCGAAACCCTGTAGTTGTTAGGAGGTTTGACGGCCATTGCTTCAGTGAAGTAATAACTTTTCGAGAGATGTGGTTTTGCATTGAAGGTAGAGGTAGTATTCTGGACATTGGTTTGACCCAGTGAAATCCTTCAGACACAAATGTAGAATTTGCTCTTTGATAAAGATAGTGTAAGGATTTGATGGCTTAACGGAAAGATCAGAAATCGTTATGAACTTTGTATATCAGAGAATTCTCAAAAGTTGTCCCCTTGTGTTGATGAAGCAGCACAAATGGAAATATGAAATCACGGACAATTTTCTTTTTCTTTTACAATCAAATTATGTCGTTCCTATTTCTTTTAATCTACATTTCCCACATTAGGTAAGCAAACACATAAATGTAGCAATTACTAATTTGATTAAACTGAAAATCATTTCAGTTTGCGTATGACATATTAGTGTACTAGTATTCCTCTTTGTTGGCTTGTTGTTTATGTTTTTTTTTTAAAGACTGACATTCAGTGAACTAAAATCATGCTTTTGCGAAGGGCAGTGAAATTTTCCCCATTCAGACGAAGAAGTTTGTTGTTGGTTTTTATTTTAAATCCATGGTCATAGGACATATGGGCCCGAATTCACGAAGGTAGTACAAATGAAACCATGGTTTAAACCATGGACAAAAACCATGGAGCGCCAAGTGTCGCACGGAATATTTCGTTACGAAATTGGTCATTTCGTCGACAAATGACCGTTTGTTAACGAAATTATCATTTCGTGGACGAAATGTTCATTTAGTTACAAAATGTTGTAATTTCGTTGCAAAATAATCATTTCATCGACGAAATGACTGATTTCGTAACGAAATATTCCATGCGACACTTGGCGCTCCATGGTTTTTGTCCATGGTTTAAACCATGGTTTCATTTGTACCACCTTCGTGAATTCGGGCCTAAGTGTTTGGACATCAAAACCAAAACTTGTTTATGAGAAGTTAGTAGAGAAGGTAGAAGTGGGTAGAAGTTCTTTCAAAACACAGAAGTTGTACCATGTCTGTGACAGGCTTTTTGATGAAATCCGTTGGTGTAGCACATACACTGACAAAAGTGTTGCTCATGCTTAGGGCCACGACAAGAACTACCACAGCCTTTCCCCAAAGATACCCTAATACCCCATTTATTTATACACAAAATTGGGCACAGGAGCGCTCCAGAAGCACTTGGACGTATGCCCCTTTGGGTTCGTTCATACCGAGAATCACTACCTGCTGAAACCAGACATGAAGTGGCTGAGAGAGGCATTACTTTCATGATAACCTTCACTCGCGCAGGGAAGTTGAACATGTAAATTGTATGCACAATATGCATGGCATTCCACTGCCGTAATGCTCTAACCATTGGTGACCGTTTAAACAAGAGTTAGGAGCGCTCCAGGAACGCATGTGAAACTACCCTCTAGAGGGGCATAACTTTAGTGTGCTACAGGGCCCGCTTGTCTGTTCATACAGAGTTTTGAGCACTTCAGGAGCATTCCTGGAACACTCCTAATTGTCCTGTATAAATAGGATATACAAAATACGTAGGACATACGCCTCCACTAAGAATGTCACTTGTGTAAAGGCATATGAACAAGATGGACCACCCACACCCCCACCACCCCTTGACCATTCCTAGCTCTTAACGCGTTATATTAATTTCTTGTACAGTGGAACCTCGTTATAAAGAGGTGGGATATAACAAAACTCTCTCATAGCAAGGTGAGTTGTGAAGGTCCCAACCCTGTATATTCCTGTGTCTTTGTATCCTGATGTAGTGAGCAACTTGATATAACAAGATAATGATCATGGTTTTTAGGTCCTCGTTATAACCAGGTTCTCCTGTAGTAGGGTATGTATGCCGCCATGTGGACAGCTAACCATTCTGTCTTGTGGAAGCAAATGTCTGTAAATTGAAAGACTGGTTCATTTTCATTGCCTTGTTCGGATTAATGTCTTTTTAAAGGATTATGTATAGAAGTATATTTTGTTATGTGTGAAGTTTCTTATTTATGCCTTCATGTTTCAGTTCTCTTTCTTCTTTTTTTATTCTTTTTTTTTTTTTTTTGCTATTGATATTAATTGTGGATTCACCAAAGACTGATGAAGAATGATGTAGAAGGAAAAGGAAAATGTCTGGGACATTTTGTCAGTGAAGACCATTGCAAATTGAAAGTTTTTGAAGTGACCAACAAGGGGAAATACCGAACCAATGTTGATTTGCTGTCAAATGATTTATTGCCAAGTTGGATTCCTTTTTTTCCCCCATTATTATGAAGAAGATTCAGAAAAGGGATTTCTATCCTGTGCAAAACACTCACTATATTATTCACGTCTTGTTTTATTTAAAGATTTTTTTTTTTCTAGACCCTTAGAAGAAAGTTTGTGCTAACTACTAGTGCTGTAGATGTTGGCTTTGGTTGAATTTAGACCAAAGAATGTACATGTACCCCTCTCTTTCTCTATCTATCTATCTGTCCATCCATCCATCTATCTTTCCATCTACCTATATTTATTTATCTCTCTGTTTTTCTCATGTCTCTGCATGTGATACGGCTCAATCATACTATCTGTGTACAGGAATGATTGAAAACGTCAAATGCTGCAGAAGTTTGGTCATTAGAATGTGTACTAAGTAGGGCATACTGCCTCATTCCTACAGTATATATCAGACAAATCGTTCAATTTCAAAAGCCCTTTGAATGAACTGCTACGTTAATAACCTCGCACTCGAGAGGGAAAATGAAATCATGGTAATGAGAAAGAAGGAAGATTTTATTTCTATGGAAATGTCCTTCAATTTTAGTGTTTGATGATTCCATGAAATGTTAATTTGTTCATGTTTAATGTACGTGCTGTTTACTCCAAAATGTGAAACTGAAATTTGAGATATAGAGGAGAGATATGTGTTGATTTGCTTTTAAAGTAGTATACTGCATTGTCCAATGATTTTATTGTTGTACTAAAATTTGTATATCCTATTTGACTCGTGCCTCATCCTGGTTTGTGTGGTGATTAAGCGACACGATTTTATTTAGCTGCAGTGATGCCATCTTTGTCAACCTGTTCATAAAGGCCAGCCGTTCGCAAACACCGCTTTTTCTTCAGCCGATCTTGGAAACCTTAGTGGAAATTCTTTGCAGTATTGTATTCATGTGTGACAAGAATTTGCTATTAGAATTCTAAAATGTGTTGTGTCATGATTGGACAACAGTTCAGGGACGGAAACATGAAATGAAATGAAATGAAATGAAATGCATGTACAAGGCATGCAGGAATTTCAGCCCCAACATCATATTCAGTATGTGGGGCTGAGGGGTGTGTATGTGTGTGTTTATGTATGTGTGTGTGACTCTGTGTCAGGGTGTTTTGCTGTGTGTTTCTTCAGTACAGAAACAAGCAAAAAAAGGACAAGTCTGTTGCTGTTGGTCTTTCACAGCCTTATTAAACAAAAATTTTCAGACAATCAGGTTAGTTTCAGACTGGAAATTTGTTAACTGGAAATATGAAAGTAGATCAGCTATGAAATGATATCAAACTTTTCATTTATGACTGTGTTTTTTTGTTTTTTTCTTTTGTATTTTTTCTTTTATGTGGCATTGATGAAATTGTGTGGATAGAATTGAAAACTTCAAATCTTGTGTGGATAGACTTTAAAACTTCAAACAAAATAATACTGGGAACAAATTCGGAAAGAAACAGGACGTGTGCATATTGTGCCATCTGACAATGGATCGTATGATTGTAACCCATTATAACCGCCACCGGGTCATTTCAATTTGAGTTATCTCTAAAGCTGGAGTCTCATTGTTTTAACCTTTTGTATGCTCTGAGTGCTGATTGACACAGAAAACACCATAGCATTATACACACTGTCCCAAGTCCCTGATGTAGGAAGGGGTTAAAGTAAATGGCACAGGAGAATCCTGTGGGCAAAACTTGTGCATGAAGTTGTCATGAACTCTATCATTTTTTTTATTTTTTATTTTTGAGAGAGAGAGAGAAATATGGTAACTCATCTTCAGCCTTGTACTTGCAAACTTGTAAAATGTGGATTTGCATGCATCCTCTTAAATAGCAGAGATGTCATACTTTCTTGTAGATCCAGGCAAAACATAACTCTGGCATTATTTCGAACAAAACGCACAAAGATAAATCTGGGACCGCAGAGAGATGCATGCCATGGAATGTTATAGTTAGATTTCCTATAGTTACGTTGACTCGGGATGCATGATAGAAACAAAACACATGTTGGTCTGAAACTGAGGCTAGAACGTATACAAGGTGCTGAGTAGCTGGTTAGCTGTGAAAGGTTGAATTGTGTGCATGCTAAGAACACAGCGTGCATTTGTCGGCTGAAAGCAAAGATTTAATCAATCAATGAATGATTGGTTCAAATGAATTGAATTGGATTGAGGAAAAAAAGAGTTAAGCGGCAGAGAAGCATCAGAATAGCATGCTCATGATAAAATTTCAAAGTGTTTCTGAGTTTTTAAATGATAAATGTTCACTCCAAGTTAATTAGACATTGTCTCCCCCACCCTACTTGTTTTGGCTATATGGCAGTCTTTCACTGGGTAAGATTACTGGGCAGAGATGAACTATGTCCTTTTCAATCATCGTTTTATTGTCTTGTGATATTAGCAAGCTTTAGATCTGCCATGCGAACACTAAGGCAATGGTGGCGTTGACTGTTGTCACTCTATGCGTCATGTTGCAAAAAAGCTTTACATTGCGCTGAGACATATAGCCTGTAAAAAGTAAAAGAGCACCCCATTTGTGACACAAGACTTTTCTCATGATCAGAGCAGTTAACTGACGTCATAATGGCATCAAGTACCTCTCTGCGTCTTGAATTTGAGCGGACGCCAGAATGACTCAGAACCGTTGTGAAAACTCAGACGATCGATATTCATAAGCCACCTTTAGCATGGCACAGAACAGATTTTATTTTCCTCGTGACGTTTGCATTGCAGGATCCAAAACTCCCTATTTTAACTGTAGGAGGAACATTTTGATACGTCTACGTCATGTATCACCGTTTGAAAACTTATTGGCCTGAATTCACAAAAGTAGTTTAAATCACATCCAAGGTTTAAAGTTAAGTGTATGGACTAAAATAAGCACCCTATAGGCATGCTTTTCACATCATGTATTAGTGTCCGTCATTGGATATCTGTTGGTGTACTGGTTCTGCCATGCACATTTATGCAGACGAAATTTGTGTACCAGTAATCCATGGGCTAAATTTCAACTACCCTTGTGAATTTCGACCGATACGTAAAGTTTTGCTGTCGTTGAAGATTTCCCACAGTGCTTTGCTGCCAAGGTATTCTTGACCGTTTCCTGCGTAGCTTGGATCTGACCAAAATTTATTGTGCGCCAGTCTCATTGTATTCAGATATTAAAATATGCACATTTTCTCTCCCAAGAGGTACACATAAACCCATGCATAGCAAATACTGTGGTATTTCTGTCTATACAATGCAGGTTAAGGTCCATGTTGTTTGTATGTTTCAACCTGTTCCTTTGTGGAGCAGTGGTCGTAGAAATCTCTTTGTGGTCTGTCTGATTGCCATGGAAACCCCTTTGCTTTGAGAGTGTTGATTATGGGATGAGTAAGTATGAAATTGACAGAGAGGTTACATACTCGCTACCTATAGAGGGCAGACTATGTAAAGTGTCTGTGATTTCGAGGAGACGTCAGCGTGCCCTTCTTAGTAATGGCGGGCTTCGCTCTGCATGCTCACAGTAAGAGGGCGTATTGCGCGAACGCACTCCGTGGCTGCTAGATGCTAGCAAGGAGTGCTGTCTGCCATTACTTTAATAGCAGACTTCTCTTCACACACTTGCAGAACAAATTGCACAGTGTGTATTGCAAGTTACAGTGTTAAAGCCATTATTTTTTGTGAGGGTTTAATATTTTAGCAGATTTCGGGAATCACAGTTGGATTGCAATTAAACAAGACGTGAAAATGTCGCCACGCACTAGGGTAATCGTGCATTTACAATAGCCTTGGTGTTAATTCACGGAGAACAACATCTCGTGAAAATGCATGTACCCTCCTCGTTCATGAAAATAACTTATACGGTAGCGCTCTCGTACCTACTAGTCTATAACCTCTGATGATTGTTGAATAAGAAAATGCCAGATATGCAGAGGATACAGTGTGTTATGTCAATAATGTGATATTCTAGATTCTAAAATTTGATTAGTGCATAGCTGCCAACTGTGTTCCATTTGATAGGAATATTCCTATGTCTTAGGAGAGAAGAAGCTACATATAAACTTGTGTTCCAATTTTTTGTCAACACCTGCTGATGGTGATGTATGGGAGATGGGTGAAAATTAATGTTTTTTGCATGATTTTCTCCCAGTTATTCCATGTCTGCTGAATTTCATGGCCAGCAGATACACTTTTAGGATGATATTCTGTCGTCACTTTCACCCACACGCCATTTTTCTTCCATCAAGTAATGTGATCAAGTGCAGCCTTACAATTTTACAGTTTGCCATTGGTTTTGACCCCCTGAAAAAACAAAAGTTTATATGAAGTGTTTTTATGTAAATAAGCTTTTTTATTGCATCAATCTGTGTGACAGAGAATATGACTGTAGTATTTATTTTGCCTTTTCCTTTTACACTGTACTCATCATTTCTTACAATCTGTATTCTTTCTTTTCTATATTTTGTGTACCTCCACAGACACACGTTGGATTTGTCATGTGTGTAAAAAGAAATCAATGGCTGCGAGTTTTAGCGACACCTTTTTTTTTTCAACTTTTTTTTTGGTACATCTGTAAATAGAATGAAATGTACAAATGCTTGAAATTAATGAACCATTAAAAAGAAGAGAAATTATGACTGGACATGAAAGAAAGAATTTCACGAGTTTGTGGCTAGTTATTCAAAGTTTCACGAGTCGCTGTGGCCTGTTTGCCTTGATCAAAAGGAGGTAGTATGCTCAGTATTAAAGTGAAACGCAGAGAGAGTCAGGGTAACGGTGTAGTTCAGGGAAACCTTATTACAGTGCACTCCCATTATAATTTACACAGTTATAATGAAATTCCGGTTTCAATGATGTAAAAATTCAGATCGCAACATCTGCTCTTTGTTTTTTATTGTTTATTTGTTAAGTTATTATGAAATTTCGATATAACGAAAGAAAACTGCTGGTCCCAAGGACTTCGTTGTAACGGGAGTCAACTGTATAAGGAGGTTGCCAAGACTGCCAATTTTGTCTTGCGATGAAAGAAGGGATAAGGTGGAAAGACAATAGGGGAAGAGAGAAAAGATGAGAGATTCTTGAGAGAAACTTACTAGAGAAGAAAAGAAAAGTGGAGTGAGAGAAGGGAGATGGAAAGGTGGGTGAAGAGAGATTAGAAAGAGTAAGAAAAAATGAGAAGGGAAGGGAAAATGAAAAGACAGGAAAAGAGAAGAGGAAGAGGAGATGAAAGAAAGTTATTGAAGAAAAAAAAAGGTGAAGAGCAAAAGAGATAGAAGGAGACAAAGAGAGAGTTAAGGAGGAGAGGAAACATTGTATTAGAGACAGATGGTAGAGATAAATATGAGAAGAGAAGGGACAAATGAAAAGACAAAAGAAAAAGAGGAGGAGATGAAAGAGGGAAGAAAAAGTGAAGAAAGATACAAGAGAAGGGGGAGATGGAAAGGCAAGAACAAAAGGAGAGATGAGAGATAATTTAGTAAAGAAAAAGAAGAGGGTAAAGATAAGAGAAGCGAAAATGTGCAAAGACAACAGGAAAAGAGGAGAGACAAAGTGAATGAAGAGTAGAAAAGTGAAAAGAGGATTAGAGAAGGGAAATATAGAAGACTACAGAGGACGAGAGAAAAGAAGAGAGGAGATGAAAGAAATTTAGGGAAGGAAAGAAAAGTGAAGATGGGAAGAAATTTGAGAGAAGGGAAAGGTAATTAAAAGACAGGAATAAGGGAAGAAACGAGAAGAGATCAAGAGAAATGATGGAAAGCCAACGGAAAAAGAAAACAGGACATGAAAGGCAAAATGAAAGAGGAAAAATAGATAGAAGGGAGGAAGAGAAGAGAAGAAAAAGAAGTAGAATAGACGAGAACAGGGAGGAGCTAAATATGCTCGGGACAATGTAAGAAGGGGAGAGAATTTAGCAAAAAGAAATACAATTTATGAGAAAATGGAGGGGGCAAGAGAATAACTTGATAGTGAAGATGGGGAAGAATGATGTATGTGTGTGTGAGGGGGGGGGGTTAAATTATACAATGGTTCTTTGTTTTGTTCTGTTGATACAGAGATCGAAAGAGGGTGGTGGGGGGGGGGGGGGGAGGGTGAGATCTCGATTGCGCGTTGCATGCAACCAGTGAGCGCTGTACGGCCGCCATCTGGCAAAACTATGAATCTCGTTTTTTGGCGATTTTTTAGATATCCACGCTTAATAATTGCCCTTTTTCCATGTATGCTTTATTTTTGTTCCAATACATATGCTCCTGCGACAATTGCTCCCATAAAATATCTGCACGCTAAGCCACAAACTCTACCCACAAACGTAACCCTAACCCTAATCCTCACATCAAACTGAACTTAAAACCCTATCACAACCCTAACCCTTACCCTAAATCCTTGGAGAAATTAACACGGCAGCAATCGCCGCAGGAGCAAAGTTAATGTCGTGTCACCATTTATAATTTCAAGGCTCTTCTATACAGGTAGGGCCCACCTTTTATTAGGACCCATGTATTTTGCTTTGTTTTTTGATATCTCAACCATTTGAAAACCGATTTGCATCAAATTAACTTTTGTTTCCTCTTAGAATAATGCTGTATGTTCTTTAATATTTTGTGTCTAATTATCTCGCAAAAACTTTAAATCTGAATTCCCATCTCAACCAAAAGTATACCATCCGACGTCTGAAGGAAATCAGTGCACCTACCCCATCTACGTTAAGTTCCAGACCAATCTGAACAACTACTTCAGGAACTTGTGGGCGACACTAAAAAGGCAATTTTCAAACAAAGAATATGAATGAAAAAAAAAAAAAAAAAAAAAACAGACAAACGCCATTTGCATTTTTAAGTAAGAATATCACCAAATAGAGAAAAAAATGTGCTCAATGGCACTGCACTCGTAACATAACAAGAAATATTTCTGATGATATTTCTAGAATTATCACATATATTTACACTGGAAAAAATAAAATGGTATATACATCAGCATTTGAAAATTTTGTCACTCCTCAAACCTTTTGTAAATGTCAAATTTAGCACTCAAAATGTTGGATTTAACGTTTAACTGCAAATGGAATGGTAAATCCAACATGTGAGAGCCAGATTGAACGTCTACAAAAGTTTCGAGGTGTGAGAACAGTTAAAATGTTGATTTACCATTTCATCTTTTAGATTGCATATTTTGTTTTCAGCTGATTCCAAATATCTCGAATGTCTCAAATCGATAAGATGAATATATTTGTTTTAGCATTTAAACTGTTTAAAAGTTCAGCGATACAGGGATCTACAACCATCCACAGAAAATAAATTTATTCTTAAAAATTTCTTATAGTCTTCCCTCGTCTGCTGAGAAAACACACGGGCTATCAAATAAATCATTTGAAGGTAAGACAAAAAGGACCTTTTTAATAAAAGTTCAATCTTTCATTTCTTCATTAATGATCTAGAGACGCATCCGAATAGAAATGCGTCCTTGTCCAGCGTTGATAAAGCACTCAAAGAGAATTTATTGCATTTCGCGAAGATAGGCCCAATCTTTGAATTAATATTTAAAAAAAAAAAACCAGTAATGTCTATATCTAGAATATACGGTATCATCATTGAAGACTTGTGTCAAATGAGACTACAATATCACATGTATTGTGGCATTTCCTCAGCAGGATACACAAGTAATACTGGATTCAAATAGTATGCTTGACTCCTTCAATATGTTTGTGTTTAGTCCGAAAGCTCCGTATACGTGTTTTGATGATTGTTTGCAATGGGCGATGTTACGGTGCGATGAAAAATCCGGCCCTATCCACTCCTCCCAATCGTGACATCCCCGAAGAGACAGGCTACCTTACCTCGTTACACTGACAGAGTTTGAAAACATAAAGAGATAAATGTCATTTTCATTTGTTTAACTCTATATGCACCACGTTTATTTTCCGTCCATAAGTATGTGTGTGAAATTTGCTCATTGACATAGAAAGGGTTAGCAAGGCCATCATTAAAATATACAAGAAAAATTGTAACATTTCAATGACACTGTACTCATAACTTAACCAGAATTTTTTAACGATTCATGAAAGTTACCACATAATCTATTCAGACAATGATTTCTTTTTATTCGTTTCCAAGCACTAAATCTCAAAGATCTAAAATTGATAAAAGTGGATAATAGGGCCTACATTACCGTATTTGTTTTTGCATTTTAAATCTTCAATTGTACTTGACTTGTACAGTGTTTTCATGTCCAAGCAAGACGAAATTTAACTGTGAAAATGACGTTGAAGTAGACAGGAGATTAATATTAGTATTATAGATCTCGTCAAGTTCTTCATGCAAATAAAGTCGAATATTAGTGCATGATATCAAACAGGAGAATAATACTAGTAGCTCGTCGAGTTGCTTCATGCAAAGAAGGTCGAATATTAATTCGTTGTGTGAGCTGTTTGGTGGCCGTATTTCGCTCACTCTGCCTTTGTAAGCTTCTTGATCTTTTGCCAGTCTGACCGTCCCTATAATAGTCATGTAATGATATTTTGTATTGTTTTGGAGTTTTGTAAGAACGGAATATTAGCTCAGTTTTTTTGAAAGAGATTTGAAGGCGTCCATCTCGTCGTTAGTATGTAGTTGCGTGAAGAACATACATGAAGTGAATCCATGCAAACAGCAACACCTACAAAACGATCATATTTGTTCTCATATCCTGAAAAATTGATTAGGTTACTAATTTAGTCAAATTGTCTAACGATATGAGATCCATTTGCAGTTTTTTTAACCTAATAATTAGGATTGTAAAGGTTTTTAGCCTTCGTTTTCAGTGGAGTGCCGAGACTGAGGGCAGTCATATAGCTGCAAAGAACCGCGTCAGAACGAATGTTTATGGTTGCCTCCACCTGTTGTTCCTCAGTACAAATATGTATGCTGCCATCTAGCGACAGAGTTCAGACAACTCTCATTCAGCCATCCTGACCACTTGCCAGTTTCGTCGGACTTTCTTGGGTGTTTAACTTGACTGGAGTTACAAGCGGGGTTGTGGAACATTTGTGTGTGTGTGTGTGTGTGTGTGTGTGTGTGTGTGTGTGTGTGTGTGTGTGTGTGGAGGGGGTCATTGGTCAAAGAGACCCCCTACCCCCATTCATATTGGGAAGACTTTTTGGATTAAATCTTTGGAAAGGGTTTTGTCAATTTTTTTTCTCGTAATTTTCAAGATTTTTTTTTCTCCAACCTTTCTTGAAGAGCTAAGTGTGTGGTATCATCACCATCATCATCACTATTACCATCAACCTCATCTTCACTCTGTGCATCGGATCATTAACAGCACCCTCAGTTACTATCAACATCATCCTCACTGTTACCAATATTGACCCATTCCACACTGATTTCTGAAATGCCCATAGACTTAAAGGGATCTATAGTTTTGGTTGAGACCTATTTTCAGGTTTCTAACATTTTTTTTTTGTTTTTTGTGTGTGAAATAATGAGAAACCTCTTATGAAATATGAAAGAGCATGCAATTCTATGAGGAATTCAACATTTATTTGATGAAAGTTGGTTTCGAAATGGCTGAGATATATCCAAAAAAGAGCAATTCTTATAAAGTGTGGGACCCACACTTTATTACGATCGCTTTGCTTTACTTTGTTTTTGGATGTTTCAGTCATTCCAAACCCGATTTTCATCAAATAAACTTTGAATTCCTCTTAAAATGGTATGCTCTGTACTATATCACAAGTGTTTTGTTGGTTTCTCGCAAAAAGTTAAAAGCCAAATTCTCATCTCCACCAATACTGTACCATCCCTTTAAATATGCTGGCCATCAGGTTCCCGTATGGAACGGGTCAACCTCATCAACATCACTGCTGCCATCAACATCACTCTCTTATCATCAACATCTTCCTGGCTATCATCAACATTATCCTCACCTTCACGATTAATAACATCATCCTTACTCTTACCATCAATATCATCCTCGCTGTTGTTGTCGAGAATGACAGTTTTTGTAATGTCAAAATATGCCATGTGAATTGTAAAAAAGAGAATGCTTTTGTTTTGATCAATAAAATCCAGAAATACAAATATATAAATATATCATTGTCAATCTCATCATCAACATTATCATCACTGTCTTCATCATATTT
This sequence comes from Diadema antillarum, assembly GCF_040938485.1. Classification (NCBI taxonomy): domain Eukaryota; kingdom Metazoa; phylum Echinodermata; class Echinoidea; order Diadematoida; family Diadematidae; genus Diadema; species Diadema antillarum. Next base: position 863,692 of record NW_027271609.1, read on the forward strand.
GTTGGCATCATAATGCTTATCATTCTCCATCGCCATGGTAACCACTGATGAATCACCCAACATCGCAAGCCGACACTCAAACCTACCACCACACCACTGGTCCCACACACCACACCTCAAGTAAGCAAGGACAGAAGCAGCACTTATCTGTAAACCCACAATCAAGACATTAGACGGGACAAGAGGGTTTTTTTTTTTTTTTTCTGTTCGTAAACAACAAAGAGTATCACATTCATCGTACAATAATATTTACATGATGTCGATAAGTTGAACATTTCTGTCCCTCGAGTTAAAAGTCTCACATCTACAAACCCATTTCAAGGAAAAAAAAAAAGAGAAATAAAAAGAAAATGGGATGGGGGAAAAAATTGCCAACACAAAGAAGGGCATTCATAGCTCCTTTCAGTGAGTGGCAAATGGGGGGAACGTGAACATTTTATCAACAGAATCAGTCTCAACAGAAATCAACAAACAATTTAAAATGCTCGAAACGAATAACTGAGTTCCGTCGATACTTGATTTTTCGAAGTCCGTAAATGTACAACAAAGTAAGTAGAACATAAAAGCTTGGAGGTTATCACTTGTGCTAATTAAGAATTAAGAATTAAGAATGATTAAAGTGTGTGAGAAAACCAACGCTATGCACTCAGGCTCCGATGTTGCAGTACGCTCTCTGGTAATACATATATATATAGAGAGAGAATCATATTGCAGAAATATTTCAAGCCATTTTCGTAGCAGTTTTGTGTTCTTTCAAAATAAAACATAACACTCACAGAATATTCACACATTCGTTTATCTTGATTAAAAATGAGTACTACTCGGCCTAAAAAAAAGGAGAAAAAAAAAGAAGAAAAAAGAAAAAAAGATCGAAAATATGAACAATGCCCTAGCAGTAGAACATGGTGCAGTATCAAAAGAAAAGCAGGGGCTACTGTTAGAGAGCAGCATTTTTGAACAAGAGTTTTTTTTTCTGTCTTGCCTCGGAATAATCTGGCATGTCATACGTTAACATGAGATGCATGGAAGGTCTGCATATCGTCTAACTTTGTCTTTTTCTTTTTGGTTTGACAGTATCATGTACGAATTGAGTCATATCTTGAAATGAATCAGCCTATATAAATAGAACATTTGAATACTGTGCAGCACGGTACTCCATTCATTCATGTAAAATTTATCATTTTTTTTTTCCGATTCTATTTTTTAAAATAACTTTGTTCAAATGTTGCATTTCACTGGGAATTCTGCCAATTTTCCACAAAATCGGTGCATACATATGAATATATACATATATGCATATGAATATTTATATATTCATATTATACAAGATTTCACATGGTATGATAGGAGAGGATTGGGATTCAATATTTACAAATGTAGGATAAAGTGGCAGAATTCCTATGATTTTCTCTCCTTTCTCTAAAACGAGCAAATATGGTAAAGTAGTCGTCCTCCTACTATACACGCTAACATGGCAATTTGCTACATCCGTCATACTCAAAAAACAAAGTGGTTATGAAGATGAGGTGTTAACCAGCTACAAATATAAATATATATACTGTAAATCTCAACCCCCTCCAACTGTCTTCACCCATTAAGTAAAGACAAAGACTTTATTTTCATTTTTTTTTTTTTTTTGGCTCATGCATATTCATATCTTTCATTGGGTCAAAGAGGAGTTAGTGGAGGGACTGTGTTGCCAGGGCGATAAAACTGCGTAGCATATGCGGGGATGCTCCATTCAACAATTAGGTGTGACACTAATACTGCTGAGGGGTATTTTGAGAGGGCGATCTCAGACGCATAGTAATGGAACGATCCAATTTGGTAGGAAACTAATGCACAAATTCACACACATGTAGAAAAACATCTCGCTATTTTAGCTTTCCGGTGCATTAGACGATAAAATGACACAAAACACTCATTACTAGAGGCTTTGGTTCTTGTTTACATACAGCGATGCTGCCTAAAGTTTTTCTTTGTTTTTGACTTTCATGTTGAAATCCCTCGCTGTAAAAAGCCCATACCCACTCTCGGAATGATACCCTCCAAATCCAATATGGACCCCATGTCACACTTCCACCATAACTACTCTCAAACTTTCTCAACATTCCTATCATTTAAAAACACGCCAGAACATGCAACAGAGACTACAAAGTGTCAAATATCTTCACTAGGCCGCACAACCAAGTCTTCAACAGCCAACTCCGGGCCAAGAAAAATGGAAAAACAAAAGAAGAAAAAAATAAAAAGGTCCCTACCCAACTATGTTAAGAGGAGCTTTGCCGTTGAGTATTTACAAGATTAATGTGGACCGACAATTCACACTGAGATATGGGTACAAGGGAAAACAGCTGGCTACACAAATGCAGGGGGGAGACAAGTTTGTTTAAGTGGGATAAAGCCTGAACTGTACCTCAGGTCTACTATTCTCCCTGTAGATTTTGGCTCCGTGTAGATGACGTTACTGCACCTCTCTGAATACTTTTAAAAATGATGGGAGTCTATTGAAACTGGCATATACTGTATGTATATCAACGTCTGCATAAAAAGCTCATTTCCGTCTTTTAAGATGAAGGCAAAGAAGAAGAGGAAAAAAAAGTGTGGGTAATGGATGAAACAAAATGATTTGGTCCTTAAAAATAATTGGTCTGCTTAAAAAGAGGACAAAAAAGTGAAAGCGTGTAATGGAAAAAAAAAAGAAGACTAAAACTAACTTAACCCTATTTGGTGTAGCATCTCGTCGCATCCCCAAGTTGAGAACGCTGTGAATTTGACAAGGTTTTTGGTGTGTGTGTGTAGATATACGTTTGCACAGTGAAACTTTTAACCAGAAAATCCACCAAGGTGTCCAATTGTTGCCTTGTCTGTCTGTGACCCGTCATTCCAGGCACCGAAAGGAAAAAGGATCCCAAGGGAGAGAGACTGCTCCTGCGGCAAGCCAGGAAAAAAAAACACAAACAGGAGCGAAAATTTGCGAAAAGGAAATTTCAATACAGATCATTGACGCGCTCTTTTGGTGAAATGCATTGTGGGTACGTGACATCACTGTCACATGACATAGTGACAGAAATGGCTTTGCTAACACCCCCAAAGGGATGCAGCCTACACAAGTTCCTCATGTCAAAACTGTAACAACTTCCATCATTATTCCGCTCAAACTTTCCCTCATTCCTTGACTTGGATTTCACCATGCTCCTACCACCATCGAGTTTCTCCTCAAGGTAATGTCCTCCTTGAACGGGGACAAGTATTCTCTTTCAGGGCTGAATAAGGGGTGTAACCCAATTGTGCACCAGTGCAGACATGACGAATACTGCCAACGAGGCTACAAAAAATTTGATTGCTCATGTCCACATCTTTGTCATGTGTGGCAAATGGAGACAACACATGAAACCATGGGGCAATCAGTCCCTCAAAACATGAAAGTCTATAGGTGGGACTGGAAATGGGACTGGAACTGGAGTACACCAGAACTTGGCTTCAGTCTGGACTGGGTATTGTTTACCAAGACGATGCTTTTGTGCCACCAAAACAACAACTAATCTCCCCAAAATCCAAAAACATATTTCTCAAGGACAGAAGAGCTTAAACCCTCAACCCACCAGTTTGTTTAATCGAAAGGTTGAGCCCAAATTTCATCTTGCCTATCTTATCCATGGGAGGTGATGCCACGAGAGGCAGTCTGCCCTAAGAGTGTGGATTGTAGATATGTGATGTGTGAGGTGGTCATATCTCCCCTTGAATCAAAATAATTTATTCAAACTTACCCCCGTTGCCCCGAAATAGACGGGAGATTTGAAAATGCACAGATTCACTCAATTTATTGTGGCTTATGAATACTGACTTCGGTGTGCGCCCATGTAACTACCTACCTAGTCGCTCTCAAGGAAAAAAACAATAAATAAAAGAAGAAACAGAAAATAACAAAAGGACTAGGACTATTTGACACAGCTCTGCCCATGAAAGCTTGTATGTCGAATATACAGATTTAAGTACAGGAATCCAACGTAATGTAGGACTGTACTACATGCATGTTCTTCATAAATAATTTGATCTCCTATCTTTCTCCTACATCTCAATATCTATATAAAAAAGAGAACAATTCAACTAATGTACGTGACATGGCATCCACATAATTAGACTTCAAGCAGCAGACGGGGGGAACCCATCCGACCGCGTAAATCTATTAAACTCGAGGGACACCCTGTCGTCTCCTCCCCCCACATAAACACGACGACATCATCCATCCGCTTACGGTGCATCCGCAGGTTTAAAAATAATTCCAATTCTATAGCATATCAATTTTTAAATAATTATGTAACATTAAAAGCATATTCATAGATTAAAATTCCATTCTCCTGCAAGTTCACGAACATCGCATATACAGTTAGTGACAGGCTACTTCTGGTTTCGCTACACATACATGTATCTAAAGACATAACAAAAATCTTGTGGGACTGTTCATTCCTAAAATCTCTATTTTTCTGTGTGGTGGTGGTGGTGGGGGGGGGGGGTTCCTTTGGAATTATCACTTTCCATTTGCTATCTAGAAAAAAAAAAGAAGGAAATTGACCCGATTAATAACTATTGACCGTTATGTGACAAAAATTCAAATTGACAAAAGGATTGGAAACATTTGGGCAACAGTTTGCAATATCGCAGAAGTTTTGGAATTGACCAGAACTCAAAACGCCAAGCACGGGGAACGAACGCATCAGTGTGTAAGTCAAGGATGTAAAAAAAAAACTGAAATAAAATCTCAAGCATAATACGCAATGGTCACCCGACAACAACAGACTACACATTTCAGTATAAAAAAAAAAAAAAAAAACACACAATGGATAATTAAAGCATAAGCTACTACATTCCAAACTATCTAGAGCAGATCTCTAGACTCCTCATCCATGGAAAATCTTCATATTAGGGTGCTAACATTTTACAATTTCCTCTAATTGTCTCCCCCCTCCCCATCCTCTTGAAATAAAAAGAGACAACAAAAAACAAAACTTAAACATTCACATAATTCATGTCTACACACCGTCTCTTGTGGGATCAAAAGGACTTTGGGACATTATAAAACTGTACATCATATATTATGCATGTCACATTCAAGTTGTCTCTGGTGAAATAATGTTTTGTACGCATTGTAACATTGCTCACACCTTCTCGCTCCTCACTATCATTATTTTCTCGCTCTCTCTAAAAATTGCCCAGCATTCTCCTCCCCTTCCCCCACCTGATTGTCCATGGCCCTTTGAGACTGAGCAATCAAAGCAGAGGCTACAACGATTACATCACAACACTGCGCTGACGAACTGGATCGTTCACACGAATCTGTGAGATATTTAGAAAGTGACCTCTTAAAAAAAAAAACACTTGAGATTTTGAGTCGACACTTACTAGTCAGCCAGACAAATTAGTGATGCATAATGCGCCTAATTCCTGAATCATGGAACCACATACAGAAGAGGAAATAAGAAATAAAACAGAAAATGATATGAATTCTAACCTCGCGTAACTAAACGAAGTGCCTTGTTCACCCTTATTCTCAACCATTTTCCCTCTCTGTTTCCTGCATAAACGGGCCACTATTTGGCCGTGGACGTATCACTGTACATATACACGTCATTTACAAGTTTGCGAACATGGCGGGAGGATCCCCCCCTGGCCATGTTATGGCACAAATCACAAACGAAAAGAAAAAGATGAGGGACGTAGGGCGAATGTACAGTACTACAAGTTCTGAATATCATTTCAATTGTTAAGTTTCCCTCAAGACACTGTCCGTAGTGACGAAAAACAAATAATAAACCTCCAGAGAGGTTGATCTTGGCAGCGTAATGCGGACAAGTCCGGGGACTAAAGGTTCCAACTTGATTGCTTCGTCCAGAGGTATTTGGTTTGAAAAAACACAAAGTGAAAATCTGGCGTCAGCGGCTTCCATCGTTGAGACTGAAGAATATAGGAGGAATATATAATGCCGAGGGGGAGGAGACTAAAAGTCGTCGCGGATGGAAGCCCACAAACACGTCGGGATTTTAAAGATTCAAACCCCCCCTCCCCCCAGTTCCAATAAGATGTAAAACCCTGGCGATGAGCACGATGTCATTATACCGCAGCAAAACATTTCACGCTCGTTGAATCACCCTTTCTCTTCGGAGTCATTTTTGGCGGTCGACAAAGCTCGTGGAATATCTTGCAGAGATTCTCCGTAGGCCAGTTGGCACGCACACACACACAAAAAAGAAAAAAAAAAAATAAGGGAAAGGGGTAGAATAACGGGAGTACAAACAAAGCCCACAGCGACCCGAAAATGGCTACACTCTTGAGGTGAAATGGCTGTACTGCTACGACGCTCCCTGCATGACGTTTGGACGTTTCACATCGGCTCCAGCTGATAGCCACTCCGGGAGCTGGGAACTGGCGTGCGATCGCTGTGACGAATGACTAAGCCTTGCCGCCATCAGGTGGTGAAGATTGATGTCAAAGAACAATTCCTGGGAACGACACGGCACCACAAGGCAATACAATTCTGACTGCCCGGTTGATTTGTTCCTCATCAGCAATTCAACCATCATGCTCTCAATCGCCCTGTTTTGATAGTTTTTTGTTCGTCTGCGGATATCGACAGCATGATGACATCACGACGCACTGTCATCTGATGAGGCATCCCTCGCGCTAAACGTCATGACAACATGCGTCTCGTCGATCTCACTCTCTGCCTGTCTGTGAAGATGCCTCGACACCACAAAGTACGTCGATAGCGGCGGCGGGCGGGGGGGAGGTCAAAGATTGAGGTCTGCTGCCATCGTGTGTCATCTCGTTACGTGCTTTGCTGTGCCCTGCCCTGCATCGCGCTCTCTCGTTCCAGTCCCCCGGTGCTGGTGGTGGTGGTGGTGGTGTTGTAGGTGGTCGACGGTGTGGAGATGGGAGTGTTGGGTGGCGGCCATCATGCGTCACTTGCCCCCGGCACCACCAGACGCCGACGATGCTGTGGCGCTGGTGGAGGGTTCTGAGGCGTCGTGTGGGGCGGTGGAGCTGGATGAATTCTGACTTATGTGCGACGGGATCAACACAGACCTCAAGGCCGGCTTGACCGCAAGTTCTGTACACATAAACAGAAACACACAAAAAAGTTATAAATAATGCAAATCCTTATTTAAATTAAGAGAGTAGGACAAATTAATAGGGCAAGTGCATCAGTCCACCTTTGACCATTAGACAAAAACAATAGTGCTTTGCAGGGGTGAGCTTTGGGCCCTTATATATACAACAACACAAGCATTCCATCAAGTGCAGATGCACTCTTGGGTTTGACGAACCAGTGTTCTATGATGATTAGACACCATAGGAGAAAGAGCAAAGTTGACAGCATGCAGACATCTCTTGGAGGAAAAATCTATGCAGTTCACTTTTTATCTTAATGGGCCACACCCAAAGTGGTATTTGAAACTAAACTGGACACATCTATCGTTAACCTTCTCCTCCCAAACAATGGTGTGACTCTCCATATTGTGAACAGCGAATTTAAAGCCACTGTAACTGTGGTGCTTTTTCACTTCAAAAGTTTGAAGACACTGCTAGATGAGTGCGCTTCTTGTCCACGATGCACGCTTGCAAAACTTGTTCCACGTGGAATAATGTCCTACCTGCTGATTGCTTTATGCCCCAGTGAAACAATTTCATCTCATATACTGCACAAACGACTGTCAAAAAATTGTCCCCCTTGATGACAACTTCTCAAATAAATGATTGATACCAAGATACCCACATACTAAGATTCATAGTGTTCTTGTAGAAATAATGACTTCACTGTTTTGATTTTGTTTTATTCTCTTTTAAACGAATCGGGCAATCTGTGAATGATAAAAAAACAATAAAGAAACATCCCCAGACTGCTTACCACTGGGCGTGAAGTTGAAGAGAGGGGGCAACTCGCGCCCGTTGGGGAGCTTGATGCCTGGTTCGCGGAGCTCGTTGAAGAAGCTGTGGGCGCAGGCTTCCAGGGGCTTGATGCGGGAGACAGGGGTGTACTCCAGCAGTCGGCTGCACAGCTGTATGGCCTCGGGTGGGGTGCGTGGCCGGAACACCTACAGATGGGTCAAAGAGAAATGGCTGAGGTCAAATATCACGACATGAGGTTAAAGTTTAAAGGTCAAGAAAACAGGTCAGAGTTCCTTACCTGTGGCCCTAAAATAACATCACAAACATAAAATGAATGAACAAAAAGCAAAATCCTGAGCAGCAGTTGTACAATCCAGTAATAAATCAATGCCATTGAGTAATACCCTCATTTCCTGCCGAAGGTGGACACTTTTGCTTCTTGCAAATCGCACATCAAATTTGAGTATATGGGACCAAGGAATATATGCACCATCCTAACACAGAGGTCAAGCTATGCCATAGTCTTCCAAAAGAATGGCATCCACAGAAAAGGATTACCTGGTACGCTTTTTTATTTAGATATTTCTTTCTCCGGTTATTTGTGTGCCTTTGAGTGCTGATTGGCTCAGTAAACCCTACAGCCAGGGCTGGGCTGCACACTAACTCATTTTTTCTACTGGTCCGACCTGTCTGTCAGACCTGTAGGTACCCAGTTTTTCCTTATTTTACTGGTCCATTCCTGAAAAATGTTCCTGGTCCAACAGTGATTTTTAATGGTCAGGGATCGTCGGACCAGTGCCAGTGTGCAGCATTGCTATAGCCTTGTACACACTGTCCAAAGTCCCTGGCCCAGAAAGGGTTCAGCATCCTCTACACATCTCAATCTGGGCCCCGTTTTATCAAGATAAACTTAGCGTTGATTGTGAAATCAACTGTAACTTTGATCAACTTGAAGTCAGCTATAACTTTAAATCAACTTTAAGTTTCCGTTTTACAAAAAAAAAAAAACACCGGACGAGGCTGGTTTCCGGTGCTGTCTGCTTAAAAACAGTACAATACATAAAGCAAAACAAACAACAAAAACAAGAATGTACACGATTGTTTGCCATGGCCATGGAAGCATAGTCTGCTAGTGCGCCTCAGTATGATTTGCGCTACAGCTGCTGAATTAGAAGTATATTTGCAACAGAACCGCAAAATACGCGTTTTGCGTTGTATCATTGATGAAAGTAGGTCGATAGATCTAGCACATCTCGAGCTTAACGAAAATCTGCGTACGCGCTTACCGTGAAGATCCTGCACACTACGTAGGATCTTAGATTAACTGTTAACGTTATCTGACACAGAGGATTTTTGCAGTGGGACTGTCCAAGGTGAAGATCGTTTATCATCAATGCATTGTTCCAAGTCTTGTGTGTTACGTGTAGGATTATGGAAACTTGTGAGAGTGTGGTGACTAGCTTTTTTTTTTTACCTCTATGGCGCAGATAAGCTTTGTGAAGAATCGCGAGTCTACATGTCAAAATTCTAGACCTAGCAGACACTCTAGTCTACACAGTGTTACGGTAAGTACAAACGACTCGCTGTACTGATAATGTTACTTAGGCCTAACTGGTTAGAAAGATTTATAGAATGGGTAGCGAGAATCCTGCGATATGATTGGTCGAGAGCTATGTGTTGATTTTTACTGGCCACACGCTGAATCACAGTGGTAAACATGTTATCGCGCACTTAGCAAGAGTACGCTTACTTGTAACAAAGGTTCACGCACTAAAGCAAGCGTTCGTGCACTCAGGTTGGCCATGCGTGCAGTAAAAACTGGTGCATGCTCATTTACGGTAAGCCAAAAGGAAATGCATCCAGTAATTTTGTTATCGGGTAACACAACAGAAAAATGGGTTTTTGACAAGAAAATTACCCATTCTATAAATCAGATGACGCACATGTCTTTTCGTGCATCAGTTGGAATATAGTGTGCATGCGGTAACTATGGAATTTAGCCTAAACCCACTCTGCTTCGCCTCGTTGGTTAAGCATTCCATAGTTACCTTATGCATACAATTCCGACTGACGCACTCAGACCTTTGCGTCATTTGTATACTGTCGTACTCGGTGCTGTAGAATTAAACTGTTTATTGTTTGTACAGTCCCACTAAACTATCAATTAGTATCTGTTGACAAACTAGCTCTTCGTAGGCATAAATATGTCAGAAATCACTGGTTTCCTTGCATATTCTTGGCAAGATATGCAGCCCATTGCACACAGACTCAGTCCCAGCGCTCGGTTACTTGCCCTTGGCCTTGCTGGCGATGGCTTGATGGGCGGGCGGGCTGAGGCGCCGGGCGCGCAGGGTTGGTCTTGATAGGTGGGTGCGTGCAGCAGTCGCTAGCAATGTATGCCGATATTGAATTTCATGCAAGGAAAAGACCATGACTAGATGAAAGAAACGTAACTAAATGTTAGAGAAAGTGAGCAGTTAATAGACAAACATTTGTGACGAGACCCCAGCTAGACTAGGAGAGTGTGACACTCATCTTTCTTCTGTAAATTGCCTTACAACTGAGTCTACCTAGACTGTCTCTACTTAAAGTTGATATTTTATCAACTATAAAGTTATCATGGATTTGGAGCAGTTGTGAAAACTTAAAGTTAATTTGGGATGAAGTTAAAGTTGATTTCAACTCTGGGTCTCTTGATAAAACAGACTTGAAGTTGATTTGGAGGTCAAAATTTGATTAAGTGGACTTAGAGTTGATTTGAGAGGTTAATCATAGACTATCTTGACTTAAAGTTAAATTTATCTTTTGATAAAACGGGGCCCTGGGCACCTTTGTAGGGCACCTTTATATAGCGTCACCTTTGTGGGCAGAGATGGTGATTTGTGCACGACACAGGCCCCTTACATGGGTTGATCGACTGATGTATGCAATTTACGTACCCCGCCCACCCCGCCAAGCAACTCGGACTGAGCTTTTTCAGTGTTTCTTTTGTACTGAATACATTTCAAAGCTAAGAATTTACTTTGCATGCATTACTTAAAGCTGGGCCATGCAATCCTTGTGGTAAAGCTTGTAAGGTCTTTAGGCACAACCTTTATTACACAGATTTGACTACTGAGTATGTGAGTAACTGGGTCCCAGTCACGGTTTGATAAATTGAAGGGTGGGACCAATTTCTGACCTTGTTCCAGGGGTGCGGCTTGATCTGGGGGAACTTGAACTCGGTGTAGTTGGGGTTCATCTCTCGGATCTGGTCCCGGCTTGGGGTGCCCAGCACCTTGATGATCTCCACCAGCTGGTCGACCCCGCTGTCTCCGGGGAAGATGGGTTGCCCTAGTAACAGCTCCGCCAGGACGCACCCAGCTGACCACACGTCTGGTCAAGGGAAGGATTGGGGGAAAGGTTACATAAATCATTTATCATGGTGAAAATCATTTTGATGTTATGCAATAATGCTATGTATACGTTTTATACTCTATACAATCATTTCAAAGTTTTCACTTTCAGTGAATTTCAGAGGTAGACAAATAATCACAAATTTACGAGCATACAAGATGTATTAATTTCTTGCTAATTGCTTCAGTACGCGATCATGATCACTTTCATTATTTACCATCACTTTTGTGTTCTTCAGGTGCAGTCTCCTGACATTTTAAAAAGAAAGAAAAATGAAACAGGAACAAAGAATACACATCGATCATATGTCATTGTTTTATTATCTAGGCTTCTTTCTCTCTAGGCAACCTAGAAAACTTAACAATTAATCATATTTGTGGCACCACTGAACTGAAAAAAAAGAAGTGACTACAGAATTCACACAAATTGTGCATCTGCAACACACCATAAACTGATCAGACCAAGAAACGGTTCCCTAATTCCTACCTATATCACATGTGTAGTCTGTTGCGCCGAATATGAGTTCTGGTGCCCTGTAGTACCGTGAACAGATATACGAGACGTTGGGCTCGCCTCTCACTAGCACCTTCGCACTGCAATGGAGACATGGAGAAATGAGGTGAAATCATGGTTAGATGGTGGGAAAAAAATGGATAAATAAACAAGGACATCTGGGACCCTGCCCTCAAGAAGAATGCAGAGCTGCAAATATTTCAATACTTTCATAGTTTCACGCATCTCAGTGGGTAAAAAAAGTTCCCTGATTAGGGAAATTTTTAACAGAGATGAATAGATATTGAAGTTTTCAAGAAGTCTTCTGTAGAATGAAGAAGACATGACAGCTCTGTGGATGTGGAATCAGTTTTCACTGTTGACCGGATTTCATCATCACATGTAAAGGTTTCTAGATCCTCCTATTTTTTTTCCTTGGTCATTTCAGACAAGAAGATGATCAACTGACTTGACTGATTTGATTTAATATATTGTCCACAATGGAAATTCTTGGCACATTGGATATCAAAATTACAATATTACAATTAGAAATTCTTAATGCACGTGTGTAATCTGTTTACTTTTTCTAAATAGCACAAACAGGTTAAAGAAAAAAATCTCTAATCCAAGCAAAAGTTAACTCGATAATACTTTTGATACCGGTACCTTTTTCACATAAAAAGATACTCTGGTATCCTGGCAGTTGCTGTTGTAAAAGTCTTGTTGTTCCTTAACACTTGTTAAAACAATCAACATGTAAACAATCTGCTGTCCGTTCCTGCCCTGCTATTTTAACATCAATTTTTTCAAAGGATTGGCATGAGGCAAAAATCAATGACCTTGATCTGAATGGCGAAGTTACAAAATTATCCTATGAATAAAAAATGCATGCTTTCATCAGAGCATTGTCTATTACATGGTAATCAAGGTATGGAGGGGAAAAGTGCAATGATCTTATAAATCTCTGCAAATACACAAGGGGGATAGAGGTGTACCAAAGTAACATGATGCTAAAATCATTGTCAATGACACAATCAAACTACAATTTACTTAGTTTCACTGCAACTCACGTACCCCAACCAACCCCTCCCCCTTCTTGGCAAGAGTTCTACAGTCGGTCCCTGCAGCCCTTGAACCTACAAAGTGCTCCTGAATGACCCTCGCCGGCGTTAGCCTAGCATCCCGGGGCATGGAGGGAGATCCGAATCAAACCAGTATAACCTGAGTCATGCTTCGGTCACATGATCTACGGTAGCCTTTCTCGGGCAGCACCAAATGCAATACCATGACGTACTTGCTTTACATTCACACCACCACTACTACATTGCAGTCATCTAAATTTGCAAACAATCTTTCCTGACTTTTTTGAATAAGCAACTTTGTCTCTTTATAATATTCCCCCCCCCCAAAAAAAAAGGAAGAAAGAAGAAGACAAAGAAGAATTATTGAATAAAAAACAACAACAATGTCTGTCCCCCTTTTAAAAGTTGAGGTTGCTATGGCAATCTCATGGTTGCTGAGGCACTTACATGATTCAAACCCAGAACCTTTTAATCACAAGTTGAGCACCTAAACCAATGCATCTCAGCAGCTCTAACCTCACAAGCTACCAGTACCGGTAATCTCTGGTCGCAAAGCCAGCCTAATGTCCCCAATGCCCCTCTGGGCCGCACTTTGCCCTACCCGGCCCCACCCGACACTACCTGGTCCCAGCCCTAATTGTACATGTCTAGGTAACCCACCTGCCAAAGTCGCAGAGCTTGAGGACAGCCGTTTCCGGGTTGAGGAGAAGGTTCTGGGGCTTGATGTCCCTGTGACAGATGCCCATAGAGTGGATGTATGCTAGACTCCGGAATAATTGGTACATGTACAACTGTAAAAGGGAGCAAAACAAAAACACAAACAAAAGAAAGGTAAGACAGGTAAAAATGAGGCTTCAACATTCATCATTGTACTGGCATATCTTTTTACATCGGATACCACCACCAATCAAGCAGAAGGGTTGAAGACTGAACCTTTTGGGGGAAAGGGGGAGAAAGACGAAAGAGAAAGAGAGAGAGCAAGAGAACATGAAAGCAAAGAAAATACTTCAAGAATGTCCCATCATGCATCAGGTGGGTGACCTCCAATGACCTTGTTGTTGTCAGATGTGAATTAACTATGTGAACATCCTCCTCCGCCCCCCCCCCCCCCCCCCCCAAGTAAAGCAGTCTTACAAGTTGTTGTTAGCCATTACAGGTGGCCTTGGAATGTATACTTGTTTTTGTATTTGATTGTTTGTCTGTTTTCATATTGAGGCCCAGATGAGAGCATGCATGGAAAAAATGTAGCTCACTGAAGATGAAAACGACATAATGGACTTTTTAAAGGCTCCTTATGAGAGTGATGTCAAATAAATTTAAAGACCCATCCTATTAGGAAATCACATCAAGTGTAGAATTAGCTGCATGTATTTTTGGGATAGAATCTGTTAACACATCATAAGAATTCCCTTTTTATGTTCCACATTTGACTAAAATGCAAAACTCTCTATTTTCCAACGTCCACCTGACAGTCAGCTTTTCCAAAAATGAAATAAAAATAATCCTTGTAATGTATTCAACAACTTTTGCACCTTCACGTCATATTTTACTTTTTGTAAACCAAATGTGATTTAATGCAGGGAAGACCAGGGCTGTGTTTATGTGGTGCTTGCACTGTTTACGTGAGCAGAGAACAGTGTGATCAGATTCTAGCAGGCAAGATTTATTACATGGATGAACTGATGTAAATCATTCACGAGATAGGCCTGCAGATACCGAGCTAAACACCACTTCCATACCCTCCAGAGTGTTTTGTTGAAGAACATCCTCTATTACCATGACAACATCATCATTGCTACCCCTCACATCAGGTCCTGCTCTCAAATCACAAAGGTCATCAAAACTCGTGGGACTGTCGCCATGACGATTATCATTATGATTTCTGTGATCATCCTCATTCTCATCATCCAACATCACCAATTATACAATGACTGTCATTTTGAATGTAATCATCAATTGATCTATCATCATCACCTCTATCATAGTCACTATCTGGTCAGCACTATCATCATCGCCATTATCACTATTATCATCTTCAACATCATCACTATTACATCATCATCAGTATCATCATCATCATCATCATCAGTATTATCATCACAGGTGGGATCATCACCATTATCATCATCCCTGTCAGTATCATCACCATTGATAGTCATCATGATCAGTATCATCACCCCCACCACCACCATCACCACTGTCATCATCATCAGTATCATCATCACAAGTGGGATCATCACCATTATCATCATCCCTGTCAGTATCATCACCACAGTCATCATGATCAGAATCATCACCCCACCACCACCATCATCACCACGTCATCATCATCATCATCATCATCATCATCATCATCATCAGTATCATCATCACCATTATCATCATCCCTGTCAGTATCATCACCATAGTCATCATGATCAGTATCATCACCCCCACCACCACCATCATCACCGTCATCATCATCATCACCATCATCATCATCATCAGTATTATCATCACAGGTGGGATCATCACCATTATCATCATCCCTGTCAGTATCATCACCATTGATAGTCATCATGATCAGTATCATCACCCCCACCACCACCATCACCACCGTCATCATCATCATCATCATCATCAGTATCATCATCACCATTATCATCATCCCTGTCAGTATCATCACCATAGTCATCATGATCAGTATCATCACCCCCACCACCACCATCATCACCGTCATCATCATCATCACCATCATCATCATCATCAGTATTATCATCACAGGTGGGATCATCACCATTATCATCATCCCTGTCAGTATCATCACCATAGTCATCATGATCAGTATCATCACCCCCACCACCACCATCATCACCGTCATCATCATCATCATCATCATCAGTATCATCATCACAAGTGGGATCATCACCATTATCATCATCCCTGTCAGTATCATCACCATAGTCATCATGATCAGTATCATCACCCCCACCACCACCATCATCACCATGTCATCATCATCATCATCATCATCATCATCATCATCATCATCATCATCATCATCATCATCAGTATCATCATCACTGGTGGGATCACCACCACCATCATTACCATGAACCATGCTCTCACAGAACATGTCATCATATTCATCACTACTGTCACCACTGCCACCACTATCATGCTGATCATCCTCACAATATCATCCCACCGTCGCCATGGAAACGACGATGACTTCTTCCTCGCAGGGGGCGACTCACCTTGACATACAAATTAGCTATTGTTTGCTTGGCCTTGCTGTAGTGTCTTGCCACTCTGTACACCGTTTCTGGCACGAACTCTAATACCAGATTTAGAAACACTTCTTCCTTCTGTATGTGGGGGGAAAAAACAGAAGGAGGAAAACCACAATGAAGAGAGAGATAATCGTGAATAAACTCTGCTAATCCCCACAACACGCGATCCATGACCCCAAAACCACTTCCAAAAATTCCTACCATCCAATTCTGTAACAGAGGAAGCCACATTTAGATGCACCTTATGGTAATCCTAGAGACTACTCGGACATCAGTATATTTTTATCAACAAATGCATACAGCTGTAGGCCCTACATAAATCTATTTTTATTCTCGAAATAAACCTGGGCACAATCCTACCAATCTTACACTATTATACTTGATGATAGCAAAAATAACTCAACAGCTCGATATAATTCGGTCAATTGACAGTTGCTTCTAATAGTGTGGTACAATGTGCCCAACTCGCAGGGAAAATTTGACAGTCAAAGTATGTAATTCCACTGTTATACTTCCAAGTATGTACTGCAAAGTTACAGGAGTTCTGGAAACAAATTTTAAGATGCTTACTTTGGAATGTGTACTTTTCAACACACACACAAAAGGAATAGTCCCCACAATGCCCTTTTAAGATCCCTCAGTAAAAAACAACAAAAAAAGAACAAAAACAAAACAAACACAAAACAAAACATAACAAAAAGCAAAAAAACAACAACCCAAAACAAAACAAGCAATGCAAAACAAAACAAACAAATCTCCCATCAATCTAGATGGTTATAACAGAGAAAACTGCTGCGTTCACTTTTGCATCACCAGATACTACCCATGATATCTTAAAAAGCCACCCGAGGGCTTGAGACAAGACTACTGACTGGCCTTGGCAAATGCGTAAGCAGTGTATGCAGGCATGTGACTGGGCAGCCTCATTACGGGATGTAATGATGTGATCCCTTTTTCGACAGGTGTGCCGTGGAGAGCCAACGATAAAGCCCCCCCCCCCCCCCCCCCCCCACCTCCATTTGGAAGTATTACATTGTACAAAGTATAGAGATGAAAATTATGAAGTTGGCAAGCATTCTTGTTCATTATTGATGCCGTCAATATTGTTAACAGGGTGTGATATTGCTCACTGGGACTTAACTGGCAGTGAGCGTTGTGGCTCGGGTCCAAGCGTTGAACCCTCTGAGCATAATTCCCTTCCTATCACAAATAAGTTTGACCCCAAGATACCCCTATTCACCATGGAACAAACAATGTAAAAAGGATTGTTCTCACAAACTTGGTTACTCTGAGACTACTTTTCAATGAGCTACAGCGGCATTTCACCTCAGAAGGGGTATTTAAAGCATATTTCAGCCATTTTCTTGCCATCATTCAGTAATGATTGAAGCCTCAAAAACAAACAAAACTATCTTTAGTGGGGATTTGGCTTCATATCTATCGACAAAAGTAAATTTGAAATAGAGCATCGACAACATGTGCGGGCATTAGGTGACTAGAGAGTCTGCTTGGGTAAACTAGGAAAGAAAAAGGCACGGATTGCAAGACGCTTACCTTTTCACCGCTAGAGTAAAAGAAGTACTTGAGCTTCACTATATTGTGGTGGTCTAGTCTTCGCATTATCTGTAACTCTCGATTCTGCAAAGAGGAAGAAGAGGCAAGAAGATACATATTTTAATATGCCGATGCATGACAATACCACTTCCAAAATATCAAAGACATGATACTGTTTCATTGTTATGCTATGCACGGGCACACTAGGGCTGCATTTATCACCTTTCCCACGTTTGAAACTGTATCAATACCGACTATCAAAACGCATTTGCAAACACCTTTTGGTCAGGCTTCTTGAGTGTTTTTTTTTGCGTTCATCAACTCTGTTATGAGTTGATTGGGAGTGCTTGTCACTGTGCTGCTCCGCTGTGCAGTCAGACCCAAGGAGCAGAGGAGATGTGTACTTCTCAGTAGTTGGCAGTGGTTGGCATGGGCAGGTGTGAGCTAAACGCGCACTTCAAAATGACTCCGTTTATCAATTCTACATAAACAAGTTACAGAAATGTGTTTCTAACCCCATCATCAGAACAGCTTTGCGTTTATCAACTGCCCAAATCTCCCTAAAAGTTGTTTGGAAACCTTAAAGGACAAGTTCACCTTCATAAACATAAGGATTGAGAGAATGTAGCAATATTAGTAGAACACATCAGTGAAAGTTTGAGGAAAATCAGACAATCCGTTCAAAAGTTATGAATTTTTGAAGTTTTTGTGCAGTAACCGCTGGATGAGAAGACTACTGCAGTGTATGAATAACTTAGATGTCACATGCGTACAACAATATAAGGAAAATATAAAGAGAATTTCACAAAATTCCATCTTTTGAAAAAAATACACATTCCCCTGACTTGTTACCGACAAATGTTATGGGTAATATTATTCCCCCTGCCTTTAGAAAGAGGCAAGTCAAGAGCTCCTTTATTATGCGAGAAAAGTGAAAATATGTTGAATTTTCTTTTACATTTTCTTTATACTGTTGTACGTATATGACTCACAAGCTGCAGTAGTCTCCTCATCCAGCGGTTCCAATACAAAAATTTAAAAAATTCATAACTTTTGCATCGATTGTCCAATTTTCGTCAAACTTTCACTGATGTGTTCTACTATTATTGTTGCATTCTCTCAATCCTTATGTTTATGAAGGTGAACTTGTCCTTTAATTCTGTACCGGAAGTGAGTTGATAAACACACTCTTGTAAATATCTCTCTAAAATCAAACAGAAAAGGGATTTACATCGATGTAGGGAAATTTGTCAGTTGCAATGAAAACATCTCGATGGAGGAATTTCATGAATTTGATGAAAAAGGATTGTTTAAACTTTTTAGTTTGAAGAATATGTACATCATAACATAGTATTCATTAAAATCAGCGCATATCATCTCTGATCTGGAAATAAAATTAAATGCTGAAATTAGATTGTGCCACACAAGCATATTATACACTGTATCTGAGCTTATTACCACCTGTTCTCATACTGATTTGTGCCTTTAAATGGGTCCCCATGGATGAAAACTTTGGATATGAATACTGTACCAGGCCTGCCATAGACGGATGTTCCCTTTAAACATATCCTACCCACCTGGGAATCTGAGGAGAGTCTGGGCCTACGAAATGACTCATTATCTGGCTATCAATGACGTTGTGCCTTCACTGTCAAAACCACACGACCTGCCCCCCAACCCCCATCGACCTCACAGAGTTCACTTAAAGGGGTTGGTCAGGAGTTCTGAGTGCAGAGCCCAAATACCTCGGAGAAGGCAAAACATTTTGATAGTATATCCATTTTAATCAATCAATGAAGGGGGGGGCTGATATAATGGCCAAAAAAGCCCACTGATTAGGGTTAATCAATTGTCTTTGGTTTTGATCTATTTTTTTTCTGTGTTTGAACAACAATACACCAAACAACTTGAGATCTCCCTAAACAGTGTGAATTCAATGTTTGCACTACATAAAACCAAACAAACCTAGTCTAACATCTCACATATTTTCAATATGCTAATAGACTGGCCATTTCTGTCTTATGTCATGTGATGAAATAAACTATCATCATTACATTTCACTCACGACAGTCTGAAGACTGTTGAAGGCCAGCCAATCTGGCACTGTCAAACTATAGGAAGCCACAACAATACTATCAATCATAATCTACCAAGCTACTGGTATATATCATAAAATTATATTTGAAAGCAGATCCTAATAAAATGATTGGAAGAGAGCGTACATGTGACCAGGCATTATCATTGCGTAACACATAATTCTGCCAATGATCTGTCATTAGATTAAGTATAATGACTGGTCACTAGCACTTTCACATCTTTTTTTTCTGACAGTTTTTTTCTTTTTTTGTAAACTGCACAAGACAAGATGGTGCACAAAATTACGACGCAGAATCCGGAACATGGCGGGCGTGACTTACCTTGAACCGCTTGTCTTGTAATACTTTCTTGATTGCCACCAAGTCGCCCGTGTCCACCATGCGCGCCTGGTAGACCACCCCAAAGGAGCCATTGCCTATAACCCTCGTGTCCGTGTAGGAGATTTCTTTTGAGTTGTCGGGCGGGGGTCCCTCCGTCGCCGTGACCGATGTGATTTTACTGCTATCTTTGTCCCCTGCAGCGGACGAGAATTGAGGAAGAGGGAAAATGTGAGGAATACAGTCTGTTTGAAATAAATATATTGCTAAATATATAGATAGATAAATGAATAAATGAATACCTGAATAGATAGATAGATAAATGAATAAATGAATAGACAGAGAAATACCTAAATAATATGCAGCTGACAATGCACACAAGTACACAGACACAGAAATGAAAAATAGCTTGAAGTGAAGAGAAGTAATTTCTCTGTCATAAGTGTTTCCTTCTGTTCTTTACTTTTTCATGCCAGCTACACGGTCCTCTTAGGTTTTAGAGACTGATTTCATATAAACTAACATGAATCATACATCACACGCTGTACACATCAAAGGCACTGTACATCAACACCAAGCCCACAATTTCAAAATGTCACTAATCAGTTGGTCCAATACTTGAGATGATACTGGGATATCTGATACTACAGCTTGTAACCCACAGAACACTCTCTTCATACAGTATCCTGGATGGAAGCTTGATAAATTTTAGGAATATGGCCGTACAATGGGCCATCCATCTAGACTATGTAACGAGCGCATGTTATGACATGCTAATGGCCGGAGCGGTCATTACGCAACCGGTATGACGCACATGGGAGAAGACGCTATCTCTTGCCATATAGAATGGCTCAGCGGGAATGGGAACAGAGATTACTGTAGGAGGTGCATCCAGGGAAAACGAACAGCCCACCCATTTACGTTTAGAAAACATGGAAACAAATCAGAATTTGCATAATTTGCGTGGGAGAGGCTAGCTGGGCATAAAACTACGAACAGTAGCACAGGCTTTAAAGTTTCTCTGTTTGCCTCTGTCAGCGACTCAAGTATTTCTAATATGCAGTGTGTGTACACAAGCTGCAATCGCCAAACGAGCAATTCATTAGCGACGCATTTCGCAGCCGACTTAAACCCCCGTCTGATGGTTTTTTCACGATTGTTACCGAAGAGCTGTGAGCTCCGGTGAATGGATTCTGCAAGGGACCATTTACAAAATGCCCGAGCAACGACTTCACCATTCACGATCGCTGGGAGCAGAGCCTGTCCGATGAAAAAAGCACATGGGCACTTTCTGAAGCCTTCTCCACCATCCTCTGATATTGTCCATACGCACTGCTTGCAATCATGTCTATATTGAAGAGAGTATTGGTACCTGAAGTCCAAAACACGAACATCAAATCACAGTAGTTGTGATGTTCAAGCCAATGCACAACTATGTATTCTCGGATGAGAATGGTTAGGGCGTTAAGATGCCTCGAACACTAGGGCTTTAGTGGCAACTTTTAACGCCCTTATCATTCTCAAATGACGATATTTTTGCTTTTCCTTTCATGTGAACATGCCAGTATTGATACACTGTACTGTACATTACTCTGCATCTTTTGAAACGATCCTATTTTGACCATAGGAGATGGAAAAAATGGTGTGGGGGGGGGGGGGGGGGAGAAACCTCATCAGAATGTTTGCCCAAATCTTGGTGCACTTGCTACCAGTTACAGTTACATTCATCACACTCCATGTGTGATGCTGTGGAGTGCACAACAAGGAGATTGAATTAAACATGCAGAGCAATGTGGATATCCCAAGTTTGCCCCACCCTCAAATAATGACTGCTGCTCTCCTCCACTAACTTTCATTAACCTGCTTCCCAAGACATGAGCCGAATGGCAGGGGTTCCCGCTGTGATGCACACGGCGTGTGCTGGACACATGCTGACGTCTCGCATCCCGGCACGTGAAGATGAGAGCGATCGCGAAGGCCAGGCCAGCCTCACGTCCCACAATTAAGCACGGTCCTGTACTTTTTTAAAGAGTACCACACTGATGCAGACTCTAGATACAGTAATTTCCCTTTCTGGTGTTTTGCCACGCACCCATCTGCCCATTTCCCATGTAGTAGGCCCTATCTGGTTACTTCAGACCGATGTGTTCATTTTGTGGTAATGTACAGTGTTTGAGTAGGTAGTCACATAATTCACAAAGTTTCTGCTTACTGCAGACTGATGTGTTATTTTGCTGCTACATTATATGTACCAGTGTTTCAGTACATGGTGCAGGTAGACACATCCAGTAATTCACTTTGAGTCTCTGATTACTTCAGACCAATGTGTTCATTTTTTTTGTTGTTGTTATGTACAGCTTGTAGGCCTACTGTGCTTCAGTATGAAATCACACAATTCACACAGTTTCTGGCTACCTCAGACCAATGTGTTCATTTTGTTGTTACAGTATATGTTTTAGGTTGTCACAAAATCTACATAGTTTCTGGTTACTTTTATAAACTGATGTATCTACTTTGTTGTAAGATGTTTCACTTTCAGTAGGTAGTCACAAAATACACATAATTTCTGGTTACATCAGACCGATGTGCTCATTTTGTTATGTACGTATACTGTGTGTCAGTAGGTAGTCACATAATCACATGTACAGCTGTAGTTTCTGATTACCTTAGACCGATGTGTTCATTTTGCTGTCATGTGTTTCAGTAGGTAGTCACATAATTCAGTTTCTGATTACCTTAGACCGATGTGTTCATTTTGATGTCATGTGTTTCAGTAGGTAGTCACATAATTCAGTTTCTGATTACCTTAGACCGATGTGTTCATTTTGATGTTATGTGTTTCAGTAGGTAGTCACATAATTCAGTTTCTGATTACCTTAGACTGATGTGTTCATTTTGATGTCACGTGTTTCAGTAGGTAGTCACATAATTCAGTTTCTGATTACCTTAGACCGATGTGTTCATTTTGATGTCACGTGTTTCAGTAGGTAGTCAAATGTGGTCTAGCAAGACTCCTCTGAGGAGTACCTCAAGAGGATGTAATCATGTCCATTGTTACAATGCCACTGTGCTATAACTTACATCACTATTCTCTTCTTGCTATGAACATGAACATGCACACACATGCACAAATACAGACAGACAGACAGACAGACACACACACTGCACATGACACACAGAGAGCAGAGAGAAAAGAAAATTAGTGTAAAGTCAGATGTTTGCATGCATTCTAATTATTTGAATTTTGCGAGAGCCAAGATTCACAAAATTAAATGCATATGACAGTTCCTGTTTATGCCACTGTATATGCATTGAATGCCAGTGGCAATTTGTGAAAAGTCCATGCTGCGAAAAAGGCTGTCTGCTCCAATTTGTGAAATAACCTGCCACGAATAGATCTTGATTTACAGTAATCAATGAGCATGGACAAAACAATGAAAAACCTTTTCTGACATGAGATCATAGTGATTCTTTTAAGTACTGACAACTAGGCAGCTGAAAATGAAGCGTCATCTGACAATCTGAACATCTGACCTACATTGTACATAATCTTCTTACAATCAAACGTGCCAAAGACCTCAACAACAGAAGAACAGATGCTCAGAAGCCGAGACATAATATACACATATCTTGACCATACTCCATGTGGTAAAAAAGCAAACAAAACAGAAACAGCACAATACAAGACAAAAGAAAAAGTTTCTACATGGATTGCCTACAGGAAGTCTCCCAGCTCGCGAGTTCTATGTATTTGGGTCAAGCGAAGCGGTGTCTGGTCGGTCAGCAAGGGAGCGAGACGGCACAGCTAGGGGGCACAGGAAACTCCCACGATGCCCCACATCTCCCATGATGCCTCACTCCCCTTCAAACCTCACCCTCACGCTACCAAGGACGACGACAGCCCTGAACCGGCCTAGTTCCTCTTTTTTCCCCCCATCCCATACCAAACATAATATTCTGCATGCCTACTTATACGGGAATTTCCCCTGAACAGGAGGCTACCCTGTGTATGTGCAACAAAAGCAGAGGAAAGAAAAACAAAGAAAAACAAAGAAAAACAAAAAATTTCAGCAAATCGGACAAATGCTAAATAAAATCAAGTGCTACAGTGTTGTTACAAATTTGACAGGCAAGTGCCTACTCTCTATACTTGCCCAACGGTAAATTCTAGATGTCCCTGGGTGAGAGGGCAAGCCGGTTTGTACAAGCTTGTAACAGCCTGTACTGCGTAAACTACACCCACTGCTACAATCATAGTCCTCAAAAAATCAGTCCTGGGTGAATAGTGGCTACACCCTTACATTTTGAGTGCCTAATTGAAGCAGTAACCAACAAAACTGTTCAAAGATTCAAGTGGAGATCACCTACGACCTCTGGGCTCACGAGTTCGTACTGAAGGGGGGAGGGGGGCTGCTACTGAACGTGCTGAATGAACTTGCTGCTCCGAAACACAGCGCCACTTAAACTGGTCGCCGATTGAGCGGTCAAAGCCTAAAATGCTGAAAACTCTTGCTATTTTAAAACCAACTTGGCCATCCTAACTGCTCTTGGCTGGAACAGGTTGTACAAGACATTCCTGAAAAAGAAATAAAATAAATAACACCAGACATTTGTTTTTCAGCTTACGGCTCTTTCACCAGTCTTGGTCTGAATCATACGGTGTACCTGCGACACAGCGCTTCCTGTGTTTTGACTGGCTGACTCCTCCGCAATTCTCCCACTCAACCCAACATGGCAAAGCACAGGTGCCCCATTGTAACTACGGGTCTAATGCTACTTAATAAAATCATGATTGCGTATCAAAGACTGCCATTCCTGGTCTGATCTAAAGCATAATATGTCTACAGCACTAACTTTTTTTTTTTTTTAGGGGTGGGGGGGGGGGGGTGATGATGATTGATAAAAATTCATAGATAGAAGAACAACGAAATGATTGGCTATGTCAAAAGCGCAAATCAGAAATGCCATTCATATCAAGGATTAGGAATTACACAAAATGTTATGAAATCATCAATGAATAGAGCACCTCAAACTGGCAACCTTAAATCATGCAGTAGTGTTTGAAAGTGTTCTTTAAAAAAAAAAAACCCACAGTAACTTTCCTGTTTACAGGCTATGTGTAACAGCTGCCTTTAAAACATCACAGAATCATTTTAATATCTTAATGTTCATTGACTACTTCCTCAATGACTTTGAAACCTACAGTGTATCTCATCAAACAGAGATGTGGAAATGTGTGCATTTACATGCATTTTAAGTGACCTGGATAAAAAAAAACAAAAAAAAAACAAAAAAACAAAAATGATCAAAAAAAAAACAAAACAAAACCAAAAACAACAATCCAAAAGCAAAACGATATGTTCATGGGGAGGTAGCTTGCACCAAAATCTAGTTTCAAGGGAATACGTTGGCCAGGCATCGCTGACTCTGGACACGACCACTGCTGCTGAGCAGTCAGGTCATAATACAAAAATGAAATATTGTAACAGCTTAACTGCTTAACCCGCTGAGGACAAGTCCCGAGTATACTGTAAAAGTGGATATTTTCGCGCAACTAATTTGTCGCGCTCGGCCGATGAAGAAGAGTTTCGCATGTTTTTATTCTGTGGAATCAAGAGATCAATTACTGCAATTTACATGAATGGCAAGCAAAAATATTTGCGTGCTTTTATTTTCGCGCTAGCTTCTGGTTGCGCGAAATGCGCGAAAATTTCAGCACCTCGAAAATTTCCACTTTAACAGTAGTTGGGCAGGTGTCTATGGGAAGTGGATATTGTAGCAAAATCAGTCCGTCCTCAACGGGTTACAATCCTTCTTTGTTTCTCTTACAGCAAGGAAATCGTGCTATCAAGTGATTGATGGAAGAGAACAGGTGATGAGGGATGTAGAACTTGTACACAACAACTTTAGATATTTAAAGGGATGGTATAGTTTTGGTTGAGACCTAGCTCTTCAAGTTTCCGACTTTTTTTTTTTTAAGATAACGAGGAACCTCTTATGAAATATGAAAGAGGATGTCATTCCAAAGAGGAATTTAATGTTTATTTGATGAAAATTGGTTTTGAAATGGCTGGGATATCCAAAACAAAGCAATACCAAGAAAATGTGGGACCCATCTTTTATTAGGATCACTTTGATTTACTATGTTTTTGGATACCTCAGCCATTTTCAATATCGATTTTCATCAAATAAACTTTGAATTCCCCTCAGAATGTTATGCCCTGTAACACTTCATACATTTGTAACTGGTTTCTTTAAACTTGCAAAAAGTTAAAAGCTCAATGTTCATCTCCACAAATACTATACCATCCCTTTAATATTAAAGTACTGACACATTGCTGTAGAAGGGTCTAGGTCTTCTGGGCTCATTTTATTGACTTATGCAATAAAACAAACAAACAACCAAAACAACACAAACATACCTATTTTAAGCTGCATTTGACCTCAGAGGAAAAATCTATCACTATGACAGCTACATGTAGTCAACTGGAGATTTTTATCATATTATGTAAGGACTTTATAAAGACATGGATCGACATATTCAGGATGCAAAGTAGAATCCAGGAACCGAAGGCCGCTTGGATGCATAATGAGATATTTTTAGCACGCCGCTCTACGCACCCCCTTGATCGGAGCATCTGATAGGCAATTTATCAGGATTTAACAACCTCATAGGCGCGCTCCTGTTAATGAAAGATGGTCAGCCGTGTCCTTGGTCAGACATTTAGCGATATGACCTGGAAAAAAAAAATCACACTCCCCCTCGCTTTGGGGTACTGACTTCGGATCTTATCGTTACTACAACCATTTCTGGTTGTCATTTCACCCAACTATGAATCACTGATTCAATTACGAGGTACGTGGCCATCGGATGTGCGTTAAAAATAGCTTGCGATGGGTCAGACGATTGTACAAATGTACCAATGCAACACTTGGAGGGAGGGGGTGGAGATACTCTTCTTACAGACTGTTGTTCTTGTCCGCCTGAAAAGATGCCAAGTCGGGAGGCCTATCAGCGCCAAATTTAGAACCCGTCAAGCTAGACACGTGCCATTTGCTGCTGCTACTCATCAAGATAATGAGTAGTTCTCGTTTGCAAGGCTGGAAGAGAAATTCAGATCATGATTCCAGTTCACTGAAATTACCTGTGTGGTTCGAAACACAGGTATTCACAGTGATTGTGATGGTGACTGGAAACTCTCTTTGTGTAGAGTGCGAGAAAGTAAAAAAGTGGAAGAAAAGGTAGAAATTGCACAATGTTTTTGTTTGACAGTGTCATGAGAAGACACTGTTTGATCTAAAACATCTTCATTAAGTTCTGCATGAACACAAATTGTCCTCCAGGTGGAAGAAGAACAGGGGTCACGGTAGGAGAGTTTCTCTCATTAAAGATAGAAAGCTCTCACCATCTGCCAACACACTAGGATTTAGGAAAATGTCTTCCCAACAGCAGTACTCACAAACACACGTTGATACTATCTTCTTAATGAAATAATGCATTGAATCACTAATGAGTAGAAGAAAAGAGCACTTGGCATGAATTGCAACTTATACTGAATTAAAGGAGGTGCGAGGCATACAGATTACACCAACCAATCACGATTACAATTCTTCCACTTGCTTATGGCCTGTTCTTGATGCACTTTCTAATCGCTAAAAGGTGAAAGCATCGCCATCAGTGGGCGAGAATCGAAACTGCAAATTTATTCTCCATCGCAGTGAGAGACGTCATAACGCTTCCCATGTGCAAAGGCCGGTGCTTTGATACACCTGCAAGTGGGCTGCACTTTACTGGCAGAAAAGGACAAAAGAGTTTGTAATGTGAATGGTGTGAAATGATACTTGAATGATAAAGCACAAGATGAGTGCACGTTTACGCGCCGCACGCTGACGTGTGGTCATAAAGCTTCTACTTGCAATCTTTTATGTTCACACATGGGACATCTCGTAGACCAAACCAAGGTGAGGTATTTCTGATTTCTGAGGTATACCACAAATGCAAGCCATTTTTAATGAAGCTGGCAGCTGCGTGCATCATCACACACAAGTTGGAGTGGAATTCTACTTCTGTGAGCAGCGGCAAAGTCACATTTTTTGCTCTTTCATCTGAGGGGACAGAGAAATAGGTATAATGGAGGAAAAAGCCAGAGAGTGAAAGGGGGGGGGGGGGAGGGGAGATGAGAAGGAGGAGGGAAGGGGCAATGGGAGGGGGAGAGGTAGAAAAAAAAAAAAAGAGAGAGGGGGAGAGTGAGGCATCGTTACTACAAACCCTACGCTGCCGCGGCTGTCGGCAAAGAGCGCCGTGGCGGCAGTGAGGCAATTGAACAGTTGCCGATTGACGTCAGCGCATCACACAGAAACTCGGGGAGTTGATACACGCGCTTCTTACTCAATAGAAAGTCGATTCAATTCGCCATCCATCCTGCTTCTTCCCTGCTGGCCATTTCTCGGCTCTTTTTCTTTCCCCCCTTTTTTCTTTCTCCCTTCTCCAACTCGCCTCCTGCCTGGGATGATGGGGAGCTAAATTTAGACGATGAAAACGGTGCATAACAGAACTATGCCTGGACTTTGTCACCTCACGCTGAATAACTTACACTTCTATTCTTTACGCATGTATCACGCTGAATAAATAATGCTTCTATTCTTTCATGTATCAAAAAATAGTTCATCACAAGCACTGACACCTCCGGGAGTCATTGTTGTACTCCAACTAAAAGGGGAGCTTGATTGAAGGAGAGAAAATTTGCTCATCCAGAAGAACAGAATAAACGAAGCACAAAAGACTTAAATTGCCAATCCATATAGTCTTGTTTGTTGATTTTGAAGTAAAAGTTGTTCATGATGGGAAATATTGGCAAATGGTAATTGTGTGTGATCTTTTCTGCAGCCCATAATGATATTTTACAGTTCCGACAGCGAATTATTTTCCATGCGAACATTCGGGAATATTTCCAAATATTCGATAATCGCACATTTGCAAATATTCGGGAATATTCGCAAATAATTGGCGCTTGATATTGAATTGAATTGAATTGAATTGAACAGGTTTTATTAGAAATCATATCTGGCAGCCAAAGGCTGAATTGCACATGTTTTACAATCATAGTTATAAAAATAGACAGATTATTTCGGTGCTCTGTACAAACAATGATACAAGGACATGACATAAAAAAGAACAAATATATATATTGGCACTCGAATATTTGCGAATATTCGCGAATTAACGATGCGCAAAAATGCGCAAACATTCGCGGATACGTGGAAAATAATTCGCTGTCGGTACTGCAGGGTACTGTATGTGGTAATTATGGCACTGGCTATATCAAGGTTTAGGCCCAGTTACATAAAACTTCACAAAATATTGCTGAACAAATACACCCACTGGTCATCCCTCACAGTCAGAAACTGGTAGCTGGGTGATACCACTGTCGGCAACGGTCAGTTGTTGATCACCCAGTTCTAATCGACAGGATCCAGAGAAAAACGTATACAAGAGGGAAAATGGTTTGCATACACTTCAAGACATGAGCACTTTGGATCCAGTGTAAAACTGCATGAAAAGAAGATAATACACACTCCTTATCTCACGCTTAAGAGTAGAGTGTATGACAAATGTTGCCTATTAGAGCTCAGAATATCTACATTGTACATGTATCTTAAGCACACAGTAAATGTGTTTTGTAATTTCTATCATACACCGTACAAAGAACATATCGCAGACAATGTAAAACTCTCAAGCTTTTACAGCGTTATATCTTGCGTTTCATTTTGTGACAGCGTGGAGCCCCGTCTTCAATCGTCTCTTCCCAATTTAGCCCCCGGGCGCTTTCCGCAGGAAGTATCGGCCAACGGTCACCTGCTAGCGAGGGGACCTCAGAAGGCCGGGGGCATTAACAAGTAAAAGGGTTTTTTTCTGGGTTGCAAGTGAAGACACAACATCACCAAGACTTGCCCCAACCCCCATCCCTCACTGAAAGTGATGTCTACTATCAAAGTAACTTTAATCAATTACAATTACCATGGCATCAGCCTCGAAATCTAGGTCATTGCAGCAATAGAAGTTGCCGCACTTTATAAGACTCAACTTCGACAAGGCTTGACTCTCTGTGCTCAACAACTCAATGGAAAAAATCTCTTCATTAAAACACTGAACACAGCACTTATCTTCATATAAAGTATAAATCTTTCATCTAGATCTAGAGTTTTCATTTGCTGTGATAATACTCAACACTTCCTTTCCCAAATTTCGGGCTGTCAAGAGCAGAATGAGTTCAATTCATTTACCATATGAACTCAAATAACTAATCAAGACCATGGACACAACAGTAGATGTATACTGCATTCCTCCTATCCATCACTTTTTAGGTACACTAAGTTTTAAGCCAATTCTTATTACCCTGATGTACATTTGCTTTTAGCAAATGTTGTACACCTTGAGGCTCTGAAGACACCAAAACCAGACAAAAACAAAGCAGAGACTCCACGGCTGGGCAGCTGTTCTCGTAATGTTTGGTCAGGGAGGCCAGGAGGAGGTTAGTGGACTTCAAAATCACTCTTCAAATAGCCTCACTTCAGGTAGACTATCATATTCAAACAAAGATTAAAAAAAGAAACCACCCCAACACAAAATCAAACACATTCTTAAAGGTCCCTGGCCTGGATTATCAATATTTTCTTCAGATAACAATTCCCTAACAAACCTATATTTTCATTATCCAAGACCCGATAAAGTGGCGATACCAAATGTGGAAAGTGACGGCCGTCCCTGCAAAAATTCAAGATTCTCTGTAAGAAATTGTGTACAGCTTCTTCACTGATGTCTTTGTAAGTATGCACACAGCTGAAGAATTTAGACTGGAATCGACCGTTACCAATGAGTGTATGCCTCATTGCCCATATTTGGTGACTGCTGATATTCATGGATTTCGAATGTACCCCAGCGGGCAGCGAATGTAGATGTATGCAACTAGGACATCATCGAATCCTCACACTACTGGATCTTCACGAGTGTGCAAGATTGTTACATTCACCAGTTAACTACAAAATTGATGTTAACACACATTCAAGTGCACTGGCAAGATTGGTTCAGCCATGGAAAACTTAAGGAATGCATTCAATGAAAAGAGGAACTTGTGCATAAACAGACATGCACATACATGTATAATGAGTGCAATGTGTTTGTACAAGGAGTTGTAAATTATTCTGCACCAGTTTCCTTTATATTTCTTGAGATGTGTAATCACATGTAACTCCAAATCGCCACCCCATAACCCGTCATAACTTTCTAGAAATGCCAGGAAATTACTCAGTATGCAAATATACCCGTCAATCTCGATGGAGCCTTTATTTGTGTCAATCTACGGCACCATGTCAAAGAAAAGAAACAGAAAACAGTTGACATGCTTTTGTACCGGCTTAATACTTCTGCAGAAAATGCAAAATTTCTCATCTTTCTTGAAAATCAACAAATATTTTAATAAGTGCTTATCTTATAAAGGGAAAAAGCATTATGCTGCTGGTGCATGATTATGCATAGTGTGTGTAGGTCTTTTTTTCCCCGTTTTAGAAAGGGCACGACAATCTACACGTCTGCATAGAATATACAGTGTCCAAAAGAGGAACAAAGTGCCACATATCGACTCGTAACAGATAAGTCTCAACATGTTTCCATGTAACACAGTAAACAATAGCACTGAACTCTGACCTCGCTGCAGATTGATAAGATACATCTAGAAGAAAACAAACAAGCCCTTTGAACAAAAATTGCTGAAGCATTGAATAGAGTATGTGTGTACCCTTCTTTAATATGATAAATGATAAAGGCTTAACCTTCAGTAGGCAGATCTGAAACCAATTATCTGATTTTTGTGCCTTTGTGTCACCCAATTCGTTCAGCCATGTGATTCTCACCTGTGCCGCATCATTTGCATTTTTTGAACTCTGCTATTTGTTTTGTTGCAGCGCAATTTCAATGGATCACGATTGTAATTCGCTGCATGCATACTGTAACACTGAAGAGTTACACGATGTGCATTGTCTAGTGCTGACAGAATACAGTAAGCTTGTTCTCTAAAATGAATAGCAAGGGCAAAGGCATGAACCTGCCTGGGTACTGTGCTAATTATACAATTGTTTGAATAAGGCCTACTGGAGCAGACACGCTCCCTACAGAAGAGTTTTTTTTTTTCTTTTTTTTTGCTAATCGTACAGTGCCAATTACAGTTAATCCTGTCTTAGCAACCACCTGTCTATAGCAACCACCTGCTGTCTATGACCACTTAAAGGACAAGTTCACCTTCAGAGACATGTGGATTGAGTGAATGCAGCAATATTTATAGAACACATCAGCAATAGTTTGACGAAAATCGGACAATCTGTTTAAAAGTTATGAAGTTTTGAAGTTCCTGCTTAGTCACTGCTAGATGAGAAGACTACCACAGCTTGTGATGTCACATGTGTACAACGATATAAAGGAAGTATAAGGAAAATTTAAGATATTTTCACTTTTCTCGCATAATAAAAGAACGCTTCAATTCCCTCTTTCAGAAGGCAAGGGGAATAACATTACCCTTAACATTATACGTCAGTGACAAGTCGAGGAAATGTGCACCTTTTTCAAAGAGTAAAATTTTGTGAAATTCTCTTTATATTTCCCGTATATCGTTGTACGCATGCGACATCATACACTCTAGTAGTCTTCTCATCCAGCAGTGACTGTGCATGACACCTTAAAAATTCATAACTTTTGAACGGATTGTCCAATTTTCCCCAAACTTTCACTGATGCGTTC
The DNA here is from genome assembly GCF_040938485.1 of Diadema antillarum. Classification (NCBI taxonomy): domain Eukaryota; kingdom Metazoa; phylum Echinodermata; class Echinoidea; order Diadematoida; family Diadematidae; genus Diadema; species Diadema antillarum. Next base: position 896,579 of record NW_027271609.1, read on the forward strand.
TACTAATATTGCTGCATTCACTCAATCCACATGTATATGAAGGTGGACTTGTCCTTTAAAACAATTCCCTCCAAGAGAAGAAGCATGTTAGAGAACCAGTCTATAGTGGCCACTACAGTAAAACGAGGAATTTTCGCGTGCATTTTAATTTCGCGAATTTCGCGAGCGCCAAAATTCGCGAAATTAAAATGCACGCGAAAGTTTTTGTCTACACTACATGCATTGAACGCCAGTGGCAATTCGCGAAAATTTCATGCCGCGAATATATCATGTTTTACAGTATTTGCTCTTCCTTGGATGGCGGCTAAAAGACAGGTTTGACGGTTTCACATTTCAACTGCGTGAGCCCTTTGACAGTGCAGAGAGACTTATCTTTCAAAAAATAGAAAGTGATGTAAAATACCACACAAGCTATATTTATGTATTGATTACAGTGTAAATAACTAGAAATACTACTTCTCCTTTTTATCATTACAGGCCTCGAATTAACCGACGGCCACCGACGGCCATGGCCGTCGGTGTCCCTCTCGTTGGCCGCAATGCCTTTTTTTCCTTGATCAAAGTTACGGCCAAAAAAAATGTGCCCTTTTTCTTGTGGCCGTGGTGCCCTGTTAGAATGAAAGTTATTATTCATGACGTATAATATGCCCTTTCTCAAAGTCTACACTTTAATAAGCTTGAACAACTTTCCTGATCTCAAATATCATACCTTCAGTTCACTCGCGTCCCAATATATCTGATTCAAACTCAAAGTATCTTTCCGAGATACGAGACGACGTGTACATACATGAACGCCCGACCGGCTTTTACCGTCCCGACTGCCTCCGCAGCGCAGCGGCCATAGAGTTACTAGCTAGGCAGCGGCGGGCCGGAGCAAGTGGTCGCAAGCCATGCTAAAAAATGCCAGGCCTGTCGGACGGCTGCGAGCATTGCCATCTCTCTCGCTCTGCATTCATGCCCGCATGCTCAAAGCAAAATGGCGCCGGAAGTGCTCCAAAGCGAGCGTGGTGTATGCGTTGATAACGTACTGTATTACAGAACCTACATCGTATTGCGTATGGCCTACTGCCTAACGTCGTCTGCTGTGGAGAGATCTTGTGCGCGCGTGCGCTGCTGGAGTGTAGCAGCACGGTCGATAGCATACAGCTCTATGGGGCATTCACATCACGTATAAACACCCAACATGCCCTTTCCAATGTGGCCTTGGTGCCCCTCTAACTGACCTAAGTGCCCTTTAATGGCTGGCCTCTTGGAAAAAGTGCCCTTTTCTAAATGGCCTTGCCCCTCCAAAATCCTATTTCAAGGCCTGTCATTATCATTATTTTTTTTTTATAATAAAGGATGATTTCACTGTTTCGTTGTGTAAAGGGGTGTTGCAAAATAGAACATGGTACGAGTGTAGCACTTTTGTCTATCAATGTTTTATATTCAAGTTTAAATCTTGGGCAGCTTTTTAATGTACAGTAGAAATGAACAACTCAGAACATCATAGTTACGTAGAAGCAATTGGTAAGAATGCAAACTTTTGTGTGCGAAAACACGACTCGGGAAGAGAGGAGTGTGAGAGGACTGGACCATACAGTTTATAGCTTAGTGACACAGCTCAATTGCTCAACACAAGTTTATAGATTTGTCTATGGTATATTGTATTTTCTACTTCTTCACAATGCGCCTCGGAATAGCCGCATGAAACAGATGCCGCAATATGAATGTGTCATATATCATTATTACTATGTGCACTAGATGGATAGCAATTCAACCTACGAGAAGACCTTGATGAGCTTGGTGGTGGCAAGATTTTGGAGGAGGACAAGCGTGGCATGACGATCTTGCTGTAGGAGGAAGAGACGGGGCGTCTCCGTGACGACCACTCCCCACCTGCTGGGTGTTCTACCGTGCACATCCTGGAACACAACACAATTCCACTGGAAGAGGAGAAAGGGAAGCCTTAGAGACCACGGCGAATTCACTGAGATGGTAGCGATGAAACAATGTGAGCTTTACGAATAAATCCAAGTAGTTTTGGTATAACTCCACCGTTCTAAAAGTACCAGTACACACACAAAAATCTGGCGCAGTGCTAGGGCATACTTGTTCAGGAAGTGAAAGCAGTGTTCCAACAGTCTCAAGCAGACACTAGACACCCCTCAGGGAAGATCAACATGAATAATAGCGACTCAATGCCTGATCAGAGAACTCTCCACCGGGGATTTGCTGGCAAGTTGAGAGATATCTGTAGGACCTCTTAGGGCAGAAACCTGTCAATTGTTAACAGGGGGTTTCCAAAACCTGTGGTGGATACCGTCAGTGCTTGCAATGTGGCTGCAAGTTTGAACACTCCAGAGGTCTATTGAAAGTGTGCGTTTCTTTCACGGCAGCAAATGCGTGTACAGAGGAGAAATACAACTGCTCCTGTGTGATGCAATAATGGCTGAAGTTCAAGTGGCTTGCTGTATTAAACCTGCCGAGTGAACTGACAACCTCGCTTCGCTGACATTTACCGCAGCATAGTAATCCTTGGGAGACGAAAGCCGCAGCTGGTTGTCATTTTGCTCCTCCCGCAATACCCTTGGCAATGATAGTAGTACGTGTGAGCTGGCGGGCATGAAGCTCACACAGGCAGAGCCGGTTTATGTGTCGCGGCTGTCCACACCAAATCAATTGGATCTGCACTGGAAATGAGTTTGGGCTGTCTTCGATAGCACAGGGTAAGGGAAAGGAGCTGAGCGAGTGCGAGCGGATCCGGTTACTCGCTGTCAATCACACTCCAGAACATGTGCACATCCAGACGAATCACCCCAGCAGCTTGCCTCCACTGACTCCAACAGGACAGGCCAGCAACTCGCCCAACTGCAGAGCAAAAGACCTGTTAAGTGTTAAAATGTCGAGAATCCCTAATCTCCCTTGGCACAAAAACAGCTGGAGTGAGCTCACACCTGGATGCAAGCTTGCTTTTAATACATTCTATGGACGGACCAAATGCAATCTGTCCAATTAATACAATTTGTAGGCCTACACTTCTCTATGTCCTGCCTGGACTCTATGCTCGCTGAACAATGCACGAACACTTCTATTGTGAAGGCAGGCCGACGTGTGTTTATCATCTGGAAGTGGCTGAGACAATGAGAGGAAGAGCTGTTATGTCCTCGACGAGTAGGGCACTATCTGTTGGTTCATCACCAGGGCACTCCCCCTGTGGTACTCGAGTGCGAGAGAGAGACAAGTATACTTCACAGTGCGCGCATGCTGAGCATGTGATCGGCGAGGAGAGAGGGGGAGGGAGAGAGGGGGAAAAAGGGGCAGTATTTCCAGTTCAGTTGGTAATGAGTGAACAGCGTAGTTGCATGAAGGCATTTGCAGGTATGTGGTGTATAGGAATGCGTGCATGCATGTATGTATGCATGTGGTGTGTGTGTGTGTGTGTGTTTGTGTGGGTTTGTTCTGACATGGGTGGCCGCAGCCAAGGGATGTTGCCAATTTGAGGATGAATCAATCAGATCATCTGTAGTGATTCATTTTCTATGCCACAGCTGTGCTGACACTCTAGTGACAGCCAGAGTACCCCCCAAATTTCCCATTAGCGAAATGCTTAATGAGGACATACCCAGAAATCCACTCAGCAGGAAGACAATGTACCGGTACCTGGTTGCATACTTCAGATGCATTCCTCACCAATCACATTATCTAGAACTCATCGTCTCTCTCGAGTCTCAGGAATAACGACATGTGGACAGGCTAGAATGACAGACTCAAAAATTTCTGTAAAAGCTGTACATTACTCCATGGTCTGCACTACGGTAGAGCCTAACATCAATTTGAACATATGGGACTAAGCATAATGTAGCTGCACACATGTACACAGCTGGGGGTGACCTCTACGGTGTTCTATACAGATTGCAGACACATTTCCCCAACACAAAAGAGGAACATACGGCAAGGCTGCCATTGTTAACCACAGAGTGTGCACTTTTGAAGCATCGATCTATCAATATCCTTGCACCGCCCAATGGCCAGTTTGCTTCTGCAAGGAGCCTTTTCTTTCATTCTTTTATCCAAGCTCTAGAACTCAATACATGTACAGTTAGCTATAGAAACCACCAACAAGGTCAGAAATCCATCCATTGAGCTCTCTTTCTGTGGACAAGAGTCCTTGTTGTTGTTTATTGTTGTCCTTGAAAGCCCTGCTTGCTAGTCTTCCATCAAGGCCATGAGATGAAATCCTTCTGATCTGCTTGAGTGTCTATCACTCACACCTCTTGAAATCCCTTTCTACCAGGGAGGTGTTCAGAGTGCAATCTCTTCACAATTTGTGCAAATTCATGTGTAGGTTCTGTAGCTTGACAAGTGAATGCTTTACACAGTTTTTGAGCATTTTACTGGCTTTGACGTTCCATGCTCAAAGCCGCTCTTCCCGAGAGTTTGGATATCAAGACCAAGGAAGAGCTGGTTCTTGATTTTCACAATCTTAAGCTACGAGAAGAAGTGTTAAACTTCTGTATGGAACTTGGTGGTAATATGGTGTGAGCAAATCCTTTCATGTTTTCATCAAACCCTCTTGTAATAAATGGAAAGAGTTCCCCCCCCACTAGTTTGCGCAAAATGGATAGATTGCTATTTTTTAAAAAACTAATAATGGACTAAATAAAGGTTATGCCATTTATGGGAAGACTTCCCATAACCTTTATTTAGTTTATTATTAGTAAGGGGGAATGATGATTTGTTTATTTTGTGCAAGTTGTTGGTGGGGGGGGGGGGGGGGGGACATAAGGAACTCTTTCCTAATAAATACCCCAGGTTTGAAAGAAAGAAGAATACCAATATCTCATAAAAGATTAACATCTAACCATCTTCTGCACATTTATGCATAAATTGTGTTTCCAAAAGTCTAGCACTTGAGTGAGAAATCTTTCAGATTAAAGGACAAGTTCACCTTCATAGACATGTGGGTTGAAAGAATGCAGCAATATTAGTAGAACACATCAGTGAGAGTTTGAGGAAAATTGGACAATCCGTTGAAAAGTTATGAATTTTTGAAATTTCTGTTGGCTCAGTCACGACTGAATGAGAAGACTACTATAGCTTGTGATGTCACATGTGTACAACTTTATAAAGAAAGAATAAAGAAAATTCAACATATTTCCATTTTCTCGCATAACAAAAGAACACTCAACTTCTCTCTTTCGGGAGGCAGGGGAATAATATTACCCCTATAAACATACGTCAGTAACAAGTCAAAGAAATGTGCACTTTATTCAAAAAGTAAAGTTTTGTGAAATTCTCTTTTTATTTTCTTTATATCGTTGTACGCATGTGACATCATACACCGTAGTAGTCTTCTCATCCAGCGGTGATTGCGCAGACACTTTAAAAATTCATAACTTTTGAACGGATTGTCCGATTTTCCTCAAACTTCCACCAATGTGTTCAGCTAATATTGCTGCATTCTCTCAATCCTTATGCATATGAAAGTGGACTTGTCCTTTAAAGTGACTGGCCAAAGTGTTCTGCATATTTTTATACAAAATTTGTGGGTACTTGAGTAGTTAACACCTCCCTGTTTCTACTAATATGCAGGTTATACTGGGCTTGTGAGAAAATCAAATCTGACAAGGGCAGAAATGTATCTAAATACATATATTCTAAACTCATGCAATATTGCTAAGAGAATACACAGGTACATGTAGCCGTAGAATTACAAAAAGCTGGCATACTAAAGGCTGGATGCCCTTAAAGTCTTCTTTGAAAGTTCGCACCGAATAAACCCAATGACAACAATTGTCTGAGGCTATAGATTCGTATAGGCCTATACCCCACAACCCTAAACTGCCCATGTCTTTGCATGGGTAACCTGGCCCCCTTTCCTACCCTCCCCCTACCCCCCTCTCTTACTCTACCATGTAATCTGTTGAAATCACTGGATAATGCCTTTTGCCCTTCAGTAATCTATAATGACAAAGGGGTCAGTTGATGATGGGTCCATGGGGAACAATAGTTGTGAGGTACAGGTTTACACTTTAGTCACTGCCAGCATTGTCTCTCCCCCCCCCCCCCCCCCCCCCCCCCCATTCATTGCACCACACTGGGGCAATAATGCCCTGTGCTTGCACTCTATTGAGTACCACGTACTAGGCATGTGATAGTCATGTTGTCCTAGTTGGTGTGCCTGTAACATGCTATGCTCTGTGTGTGTGTGTGTGTGTGTGTATTGTGTGCACATCCACACATTGTCCCATGCTCTTGAGGGGAACTCTGTGCTCAGTCCCTGTATGGGTATTTGCACTCTTCCCTACACGCACACACACAACTCTTGTCCAGAGAAGGTGGGGCTTGTTCGTTGCCTAGGAGATGGCTGTTGGAATCCCCCCATATGTGTGTGTGTGTGTGGGGGGGGGGGGGGGGGAGGGGAGGGGAGCTCTTTTTCTAAGGTCCCATTCTAAACGGCGAGGATGGAGTGTATTTGTAATTGTCTAGTTTGCTTCAATCTAGTGAATCAAGGACTTTGAATGAAAAACTGGAAGAAAATTGCTGAAGTCAGACTACTGCTGTTTTACCCAGCACATCTCACGTGATGTTATGGTAACAAATGGATAGGGTTTCTCATCGCACATGGGCTAAAGCATCCTAACTCATGAGAAATGCATAGACTTTAGTCAATAATGTAAGTAGGTTGGCCTGGATCGTCAGCCTCACCAACTGATAAATAACAGCAATCTGATATCACCTGCAAAATGACATCCCAACCGGGAGTAAAGCTCCATGAGCTGTACATGGAAGACGTGAATATTCCATTCCCATCGTTTTTCACATAAACTTATTGAAAGCAAGATACAGAAAACTACCCCCTACACATTGTACACCTCTTTCTCTCTCACAAAAAAAGAAGGAAAAAAAAGAAGAAGAAGACGAAAGAGAAAAAAAAAATGCCACCTCTTGTTCAGTATTTCATAGCGAGTCACAAAGAACTGATTATGTGTCATGTGTCATAAAGAACCGACAACACGTGCAGTAACCGTACCAATCATACAGGCATTTGATTTATAGTTTATGCTATGCTATGTGAAATCATGACTCTACATGGCACTTAAGTCTGTTTGCAGTGAAATGAAGAGATAAGGTTTTATGTGTCATTGGGTCCCACATAATCTACAGACTTAGTTTGATTTGAACAACACAACCATACAAGGATTGTGGACATCTCCTTTCTTGATCTTTAATATTTTCACAAATAGCGAAAAAAAAAAGAAAAAGAAAAAAAATGAAAGAGAGAGATCAATTTCCTTTGTAATAACGTCTTGTTTCTCTGGGGATCTGGGATAACGTCTGCTTTGCATGCTTTCCAGAATGTGGGTCAATTCAATATACTTTTTATGCAGTATTCATCATAATCACACATTCCATTGTATCATTCACAAGTATGACTATTCACATTTACATTTTTGAAATCATGCAACTTTTAGCACAGGACATTGGAAATCTACTGTAATATTAAAAATAAAACGCTAGAAAGAAAATGAATAAAACTAAGTAGGCCTATGTGAGCTGTAGCAAAGGAAACCTCTGATATGATAGTCACATGATCGGCTTGGTATTATCGCAAAATATCATCATTTTTTTTTTTTGGTGTTCTTTTTTTGATGACACTGTAAAGGACACTGAAATAATCTAAAAGTTAAGCTCCCTCAGCTCCAGTATGGTTTGAATTGTTCACATAATGTATAGATAGATAGTGGTAGTGCACATTTTTGTCTAGTCACTTCCGCGGCAGACGGTGAGATCCTTTTAAGGGGGCTACAAAGTGAGTATGTGCCATGTCCATCGGCCCGGCCATCTCCGGAAGCCGGGGACAGTTGGGGATATGCTGCAGTATCAAAACCCCTCAGGTGCCCAGCGATTTTATTAGGCCTGACATGGCTGCTTCCTCGTAACAAGGAACACCTTGTGAAGGGAGAGTGAGTGTGTGTGTTGGGGGGGGGGGGGGGGAGGGGGCGAGGGTGGGATGGGGGATGGGTTCTCTGCTGGAAAAACGGGAGCAGTGCTGCCGAGGTCTGCGGGGACAGGCGAGAGGATGACACGGCAAATTCGTCAAAATCTCTTCTGTCATTCGTGACCTGTCCGCCGGTACTTTCCCTTGGCAGTTGAGGATGTGGTTTTAAGGCAAGTGCCGGTTTCACTGCTAACGTGCATTATTCATAGGCAAATGTGAGCCTTCTCTGAAGTTGAGCTCTTGTTTCACTGAAATGAAACAGTTTCACTATTCACTGTACCATACATATTCTTTTACCTGTCCAAATTTTCCCCCTTCAGATTCTGACATACTTCCCAAAGCTGAGAAATGTTAGGTACTTACAGATCACTAGCATTACAGGTTGCTCTGGCAACACATCAAAAACACTTAACTATTTGCAAAGTGTCTGTACAGACTATTTTCAGGATAAAAACACCTTCTACTGATTGTTGTTCAAAGAACCAGGAGAATCTACGGCTCAGATTACCAATGGAAATTAGAGTTTCACAAGTGGAAAGTTGAAACAACATGGCTGACAGACTTTCTATCAATATCAGAAGCTACACTCCACTCTGCCAGAATCAAATTACGCATTGATGAAAATATGGTATCTATGTAAACAAAACATCATAGTGTACAGTTTGCATATGTTGCAAGGTTGAGATCATATCTATGATTGACATGGCTGCTTGCTGACAAATAACAAGTGGCTGATTTTTTTCAACAGCTTCACGATGATGCCTCTGTGACAATTGACAACTGTGACAACTTTTGTGCTAGTTCATGCTTATCCACTTCGAATGGCTAAAGCAGAGCTTTTCAAAGAAAAACAATTCAAATAGGAAAGGGAAAAAGACTACCACAATCGATTGCAGACACAATGGGAACTCAGCGGAGCAGGAGTGTACGCAAGGAAACCACTCTCAATGAAGTATCACCTGCCACGCTGTCTGGTACATGTAGGCAAGGTGCATGGGGGCTATGCACCATAGCAACGGGGGCGGGCTCTCAGGCAGAACAATTATTACGCAATAGACATGCCTGCATGTGCATTGCAGCCCCTTGGGAGATGACATGTGCTATGTCTATGGCCCTGCCAAGTCACAGCACTGAATGTACGTATACAGTACACTGTACAGTATGCAATGATTTCAACACATACACACAATAGACACATACAGTTATAAACCGCTTAATTAAATGTTTGTTTCCTTGCCAAAAGTTTGTTCATGTGTAAATATGGATCCCTCTAAATAGACAACCGATTTGCTGCATTATAAAACATCACTTTTGATATTAAGAATAAACAAGCTGTGACTGAGGATATTTCTTCTTATTCTTTTTTAATACAAAATCCACCCATATAGAGGTGGACATGTTTTCTTTTTATCTTTAAATTTTAGAGGATTATGTTTCAGCACAAGTTCAAAAGGTACATGTAGAACCTGTAACCTGTACGCCATCTTTTGGCGTAATGCAATTAGTTGGCTATTATAAAGATTTTACCGTAAGAATTTACGGTAAAAGAAAAAAGCAGCACTATATTGAGAATTGCTGGATTGAATTGATTCCAATCAGTTCACTTTGATGCCAAATACTGCCCACACTCTCTTTCTTCAATTTTAAAATTGGCATTTTTTAAACACTTTCTTTCACTATGGAAAATCATGAATGTTGCACACTTCCCACATGGGGTATTATTCATCAACATAACCTGATGAGGACGGTTTGATTTCGGTACAACATGCGTTTCCCATAGACATCTGCCCGAGTATACTCTGGACTTGTCCTCAACGGGTTAAAAGGGATAGCTGGGATTTCACAAAGGTGTAGTCAATATCTGTTCAAAACTGGTTTCTGTAGGAATTATAACAGCTCTGACACAATTAAAAATGTGCAAGATATTTTCATGTTCTCGAAGTTGCACAAAATATACCACATATATCAATTTGACACATTCTAGAGAAGGAACACTCAGCCAAAGTTGAACATTACCGAGGAGCCACGGGCCGGAGGTATAGTGGCGGTGACATGCGATTCTGGTGCACGTGACACGGTTTAGATAATTGGCAAACACGACTCGATCAAAGGTCTGAGTGTTTTAAGCCGTGATCTCCAGGCCCCTTTCCCCTCGCGCCGAATTTCGGTTAAGCAAACGATGTCAAACTTCGGCTCGATCTGACAGCGGTATCGTGTAAACAGTACAAAGTCCATTCATTTGGTTGTCAACTCCAGCGGCAGGCCTGCTTGTAGAAAGCAGGGACTTCATTGAAAGTAGAGAATGCTTTCTAATTAAAGACAACTAAAACAACAAATAAACAAACAAACAAACAAACAAACGACAACTACAACACCACCACCACCAACAACAAAAACAACACAAACAGCAACAACAACGACAATGAAACACACCAAACAAAACAAAACCTAAAAACATGTTCATCTGAAGCTGGAGAATTATCAGATTTGGTCAAACAACACAAAGACTAGAGAATCTCTTCTGCAAAACCAACGCATTTCATCGGACAATACAAAATCATCAGAAAAGCTATCATTATATATTATTAAACAAAGTGTCGCTATCACATCCGTCAAATTTCACAGGCATGCAAAAGAAAGCAGCCAACATAATCAATCTGCTGAGGCGAGACAAGAAAAAGATGAGCTGCATAGCCATTCATCAAGCAAGAGGCAATGCCTTCCATCAGTAATGCTCTGGCTTCATTTTTACGATTTCCAGCTAGACTGCTGGTATCTCTACTTTGCCTGTCTTTGTAACTATGGAATTATTATAGCTACTCCATTCCAGTTTGATCTTTTCGAGACAAAAATTATAAATCAGAGAGCTATGTTTGCAATGGCTGCATCTAGTGCATACTTGCATTAAATAACACCAAGTCAGATCTAAACTGTAGTTCTTAACATTGTTTCTGAGAGTATACACGTGCATGTTACCTAAAAAAAAAACTTTCTCTAATATTGTGAGTGGATATTAACTGACAGGGCCAAGTACAGTAAGCGTTGCAAGAACTCATGTCTACATTAAACACATCATCCTTATTCAGTAGGGGTCACATGACTGAGAGAGGGCGCACGGGCCACCAATTGAGTCACTGCCGACTGCTATCTGGAGAGCGAGTTTGCTCACACTTCTTCCTTCCCCCTACCCGCAAACATGATAAAATGTGAGCTACTGCTCTTTGTTTACATACACACCTGTGCCATTTGTGAGTGTGATTGAACTAGATGTACACAGTGAGCACAAAACGAGGAGGAATATGCAGTAAAACCACCACATAGAAAGCCAAGCTGTAATACATCCATCTACAGTATTTACACTTTTACATATATTATACATTAGTATGCAAATATGCAACTCTAAATGGAAAGGCTGACAAGTTTATTTATTGTTAAATTTGATCCCCTCTCGAGGACATTGTAATACAAAGCTTTATATTGTAATATACTTTTGTGCATGTATACATCTTGAATTCATCTAGTTTGATGGTTCAGTTGTTGTTGCTATGATGGCAATGCTCTGGTAAAGATTTCTGGTTGCCGGGAACAACCGCTGCCAAACAGGTGCGCATAAAATTTGACTATGCTGGCTAACTAATCTTTTCACAGTTGACAGGGTGGGGATCTGTTCAGTATTAAAGATTATTTAAGAGTTTTTTACAGTCATTACACTCAATGTCAGTCTTTTAATCATAACAGGTAAAGTAGGACTAATTATTTCAAGGGGTGAGAGATAAAGCAGAATTTATGTGAAGTACACAAATTTACTTCTTTCCAAATCAAAAGAATATGAGTGATTCAACAATATTTGGCTACTCACAATGCCTGACACTGACATGTACCCTACATTATTCTACAAGGGAAATGTTATATTTGTGATTTACCATAAATTAGCAAGAAATCATGCAAAAGCCTTACAACTTATAATGAATCATAATGCAGAAATAATTCAATTTTGATAGAGAAACAAATGAATACATAAACAATGAATACATCACTAAAAACAACAAAAAATAATCAAAGAAATATAACGGAAACAAATTTGGGGAGCATTAAAATGAAACGCAATTTGCATTGTCAACTGTGCACTCAAAGGCCATTAAATCTACTAAACTTTCATACAAGTAGTTGCAACAGTGCCCTTCTGCTCCCTATAAAGTGATGATAAATTGGGATTCATGAATGAATGTTTCAAAAATTCATTGAGAAAGAAACGAGAAGGCACAACTTCTTCTTCAAAGTAGAAGGCTGCTGTATCATTCCCCATGGCGGCTGTATCGTTCCCCTTGGCATCGCCAGTTTGGTCTCTAGCAAAAACATAGTCACGTTTCATCACAGCGATGAGCATCTAGATTTTAATTCGTGAACTGCTGCAAAACTGAACTTCATTCCCTCTCTAGTTCTTCTCGAAGAGCTCCTTTCGTGCAAATACAATTACGACATGTACCAGTCCACATGGCTGTTCTAATACCAGCCTCTCTTGGGTAAATTCCGTTGCCACGGTAACCCAAAGCTTCACGGGTATCGCACACATACATGAACAAATACACGTAGCTATCCAACTGAGCATCACCGCCTCGCGGAGGATCAAAACTTGTATCACTGCAAGCCAACTTGGGGCAATCCCTGGGTCGGTCACTACAGGGGGGTATTGATTAGCCATACATAATGCTCAATGTGGCCAATTACGTGTCTTGTGCATGCGTAAACCAATGTCAGGGCGAGGTTTCCCCTCCACGCCTCTGCTATCCGACCTCTTCGTTGATCCACTGTGAATCAATGTATAGAGATTCACTTCATAAATTATTATATTTAAAGAAATCACATTATATTGTAAAGATTTTGATAACCGGTAAGGTGAAAAACCTAATGAGAAAAAAGGGAAATCAGTTTCTGTCATCACTGTAGGGGTACACAGTTCAAATCGGCAAGGTTATGTTCATCCGCCACCAGCCTGCGAGCTGAATGTTGACAATTAGTACCTTACGTTTTCACGTATTAATTGTAAAGCCAGAAATGTTCACCTGCCTGTTTCCCTTTAAGTTTCAAAACTTTTTTGAACCCATATCTCCAACTTTCTGAATGAAAGTTACTAATCAATTTGAAGTTTACTGATAACTGGCAAACGGTTTTTACAAACCTCCATACTTCCTGTTATTGAACCTCGATTTTCTCAGTATAGTATCCCCTGCACTGCTTTGGCAGGCATTTATCCCTGTACTTGCCCAACAAAATTATTTTGTTTTGCAAATCATCTTTGTGAAAGTCAGAGGTGTTCCCACTGACGTAACGTTCTTATTCTATGCATGTGTACTATCAGAATTTTGCAAGAATGTGTAATCGTTCACATGTTTAGTGTAGATACTGAGCGTGGCTACTCTTTCACACCACGACCTACTTATATCTCTGTATGTTAATCAAGCCACTGCAAGTGGCACCTGTGTCTGACGCATGTTGAACGGGTTCCTGTTTGTACACCCTGATTTCCATTCAATATTTGTACAGTATTTTTTTCTTCGACGTGTCTTTTAATGGGTACTGAGTACATGGTTAAAAGTCTCGTATTTGATAGTCAATACAGAGATTGCAAGAAATGTACCTTCACTCCCCCTTTACTCCCCCCCCCCCCCCCCCCCTCCCCTCCCTAACTGGACAAGGGCCACGGTCCTTTGGTTTTCATATAAAGGAACTCTAAAGTTTGTAATGAATTTGTATAATGAATTTGTGTCAACCAATGATTTTATTCAGTTATTTCTGCAACGTAACCATAATTATATATAAAAAAACAAACAAATGTGTAGTCTTTACAGTTGTCCACACATGTCTAAAATATAGACACAGGGCGTGGCTCCCCTTCCTCACCACGGCAAAAATTATATCTAATATTTTATATCGGTCTTTCGAGCCATTTTTCCTGTTCGTATGGAGGGGTCAAATACTTCGACACTTTGACTCCCATGATCAACTTGTATTGGTTTTATTGTGGCTAAGGATCATGTAAGGCACAATGGCGTTGGTTGAGTTAAAAAAAATAACAAATAAAGAAAAAATAATAATTTAACACATTAGCCATGAAAAGAATGTATGTTTGTCACTACCTTCCAGGAACCATTAAAAAGCTACCATACAGGAAAATTTTATTTGCCCTGTTGGATTTATTGACGAGCATCGCCTTTGACTCGTAAAAAAGTTACGTAATCTTTGATTGAAAATGGTTGCCTTCAATTGCCAAGTCCACCATTACTGGGAATGGGAATGTCAAAGCACATTCCCATCCGGAGCTCTTTGGTTGACAGTTTTCCTTTTTCTTACAACTTATTGTTATTGAGCAAGAACATCTAAAGTCAACCAATTGTCAACTAAGCTTCCATACATTTTTCCTTCTTCGATATTTAACCGTAGAACTCAATTGTACCTTGTAACATCACTACAAATATATGTGTTGTTAATTACGTGTCTTGTGCGTAAACCAATGTCAGGGCGAGGTTTCCCCTCCACGCCTCCGCTATCTGTCCTCCTTGTTGATCCACTGTGACTCCCAACGCTATGTGTAATGAATGATAGAACCATGGTTTGTTTCAACCATTTTTATTTCCTATTATATACATTCATATGTACATATATATATATATATATATATATATATATATTTTTTTTTTTTTTTTTGATGGCGGTTATCAAAAAAGTTTAACGGGAAAAAAAGAAAACCTTTTTCGGTCATCATTTTAGGGATACACGGTTCAATTTTGCAAGGTTATGCTCATCCACCACCTGGTCATTCTCCACAGTATGGTGACAGTTTATAGTACCTCATTTTTTCACGTATAGATTGAAGCCAGACATTTCTACCCACATATTTCACTTCATAGTTTCAAAATGTTTTTGAACCCATAACTTTAAATTTTTAAAGAAAGTCACTAATCTCTTTTAATTTATAACTGGTAGATGGTTCTTTTAAACCTCCCACACTTTTTGGTATTGAACTCCGATTTTGTATTATTATTATTATTATTTTTAGTACAGCACATCCCTCACTGCTTTGGCAGATATTTATCCTCCTGTGAACTGTCCGGAAAAAAAAAAAATCCCTTTGTTCTACGAATCACCTGTTGAAACTCCGAACCCATTGATAAGACGTCCGTATTATACATGTACAGTAAGCAGTTTCCATGAATGTATAATCGTTCACATGTTGTGTGTCGACACGAGGCGTGGCTGCTTTTTCGCGCCACGGCCGACTGATCTCCAATGGTAATTAAGCCACTGCAAGTAGCACCTGCGTTTGACGCATGTTAAACGGGTTGCTATTAACACCCTGATTTCCATTCAGTATTTGTACTGTTTTTTTTTCTGATACGTGTGTTAATGGGTGCATGGTTAAAAGTCCCACATTCAATAGCCAATACAGATGTTGCAAGAAATGTACCTTTACTGTTTACTCCCCTTTACTCCCCTCCCCCCCCCCCCCCCCCCCCCCCCCCTGTATACGGGAAAGTCTCCCTGAACTTTAAATGGGCAAGTGTCACGGTCCTTGAATTCTCTGTCTGTACGTGTTTTAAAACACAACACCTTTATACTGAGTGGTCCGGCTATCCCCTGGTGATCTGTTGTAATTGCGTACTAGTAATTATTGTAAGTGTGACCAAGATGGGTCTAATTGTACCAAATTTTGTATTGTATATTGAAACCCCACACACATTTGCACTTTGCACACACACCTGCACAGTAGTATGCACTTGCAAAATGCACATTAGCACCTATGCAGTTGTTGTCTCTCAAATCTCCGGTAATTTACATCTCTGTATTACGGAATGGCGTCGTCACATGTGAATACCCCCGATATTCCTGCTGACATTATGCCTATGCGCGACAGTAAATATTACACACCCCTTGAATTCAATGATATTGTATCGTATAGTTCAGATAATATTTCACTTCTTCATATAAACTCTAGGAGTTTGAATAAAAATTTTGAATATTTGGAAAATCTTTTGCACTCTTTAAACAATTTTGAATTTTCTGTTATTGGAATAAGTGAAACTTGGTTACATCAAAACTCCCCAGATATCTTTAATTTACCCAATCATAAATTAGTTAGGGCTGATCGTCAAGGAAAAAGGGGTGGCGGTGTTGCGTTTTATATTGCGCAAAATTTACAGTTCAAAATCCGTTCTGAAATCACGTTAAGATATGCAGAAACGTTATTTATTGAAATTGAGAACTCAATCTCTAAAAACGTTATTATAGGTTTAATTTATCGACCTCCTGATCTGAATTGTGAATTATTTTGTGATGAATTGGATTTATATCTCCATAAGATAGGTAATGAAAGCAAACATGTTTTTATTTTTGGTGATTTCAACATTAACTTTTCCCCTACATCCGATAACAATAATTCCCTTAATTTTATGCATTTAATGTATTCATACGGTTTTATGTCGATTATCAATAAACCCACCAGGATAAATCCACACTCGTCAACTCAGATTGATAATATATTTTCGAATGTGTATAATAATACAATTATGGGGGGTATATTATGTTCTGAAGTTTCTGATCATTTACCAATATTTTCAATTTGTGAATGTAAAGTGGGTCGTAATAAATTACATGATAAAATATGGTACTATAAAGAGTCAAAACGTAATGTGGAATTATTGAAACAGAATTTATGTTTAGAGGAATGGACAGATATTTATAGTATTAACAATGTTAATTTGGTATATAAATGTTTTAATGATAAATTGTTGTATTATTATGAAAATAATATTCCTTTATGCAGAATAAAAAGTAACCGAAATAAACCAAGAAATCCTTGGATTACAAAAGGTATTTTGAAATCCATAAACACTCGTAATTTTTTGTATAAGTTACATATTCGTAACCCAACTGAATCTAATTTGAATATGTATAAAGTTTATCGAAATAAATTGACAAAATTGATTCGTTTATCCCGCAGATTATATTTTTCTGATACAATGAAAAAGGTTTCTTCGAATATTAATGCAACATGGAAAATTATTAAAGAGGTCCTAGGTAAAAAGCCTGATTCTCCGCCAACGGATGATATCACATTAAACGGTATTAAAATAAATGATCCTAATATGTATGCTAATTCATTTAACTCATTTTTCGTCAATATCGGTCCGGAACTTGCTACTAAAATTAGCAATACTTCTGCTCATTTTACAGATTATCTTTTTGACCAAAATCAAGAGTCTATTTATTTTTACCCAACAAGTCCCAGTGAAATCATTAGTATCACTAAATCTTTAAATAGCTCTAAATCTTGTGGTTCTGATAAAATAAGTATGATGTTATTGAAAGAAATAGTTTATCCACTCGCAGAACCGTTAAGTTATATATTTAATCTTTCTTTATCACAAGGTATTTTCCCTGACCTGCTGAAAATAGCGAAAGTTAATCCTGTACATAAAAAAGATGATCCTCATGAAATTAGCAATTATCGTCCTATTTCTTTATTGCCTAGTATATCCAAAATCTTAGAAAAAATTGTTTATAATAGACTTCTTAAATTTATTAATAAGTATGATTTACTTATTCCCAATCAATATGGTTTCAGAAAAAATTATTCAACTGATTTAGCACTAATACAAATTTATGACAAAATTACGAGTGCTTTTGCAAACAAAGAACATGTTGCAGGTATATTTTGCGATTTGAGTAAAGCATTCGATACTCTTGATCATTTTATTTTACTCACCAAACTTAGTCATTACGGTATTCGAGGACAAGCACTTTTATGGCTTAAAGATTATCTAACTAATAGAAGACAATATGTTATTTTTAATGGTTGTGAATCTGACCCCCTTTTAATTAAATGTGGTGTTCCTCAAGGCTCAATTCTAGGCCCATTATTATTCCTTCTTTATGTTAATGATATCATAAATACATCCTCTCTTCTCTCTTTTGTTCTATTTGCTGATGATACGAATATATTTTATTCTCATAAAGATCTTAAGATTTTAAATGACACTTTAAATATTGAAATTAGTAAAGTATCAAATTGGTTTAAGTCTAACAAACTTTCTTTGAATATAAAAAAGACTCATTTTATTCATTTCAAACTTCATTCTCATAATGAAGATACGTTGATACATATTAACATTGATGATATCCCATTAGAAAAGAAAATGAATTCAAAATTTCTAGGAGTATATATAGATGAAAGTTTGACTTGGAATGAGCATTTACATTATGTTACAACGTGTATTTCTAGAAATATAGGGATAATTTCCAAGCTGAAGTTCTTTCTTCCTCGTTCAACTTTATTTCTATTATATAATTCCTTAATTCTCCCATATATAAGTTATTGCAATGTTGTATGGGGTACTTGCGGCTCTACCAAAATAAATTCTATATTTAAATTACAAAAGAAAGTTATACGTATTTGTACAGGATCGCATTTTCTGGCTCATACAGATTCTTTATTTCATGAGCTTAAAACATTGAAGGTTTTTGATTTGAATATTATTCAAGTAGCAGTAATTATGTTCAAATATATACATCATCAACTTCCATCATCGTTTGATAACATGTTTAGGTTCAATACTTCTGTCCATTCGTACCCTACTCGTATATGTAGAAATTTCCACCTTTTGAATCCCAAATTATTAGTGACACACAAATCTATAAGACATTCGGGTCCGGATATTTGGAATAATCTCCCGGATAATATAAAGTCTTGTTCAAGTATTTATTCTTTGAAAGCTTCACTTAAACGATATTTGATACAATTATATTCTCCAAACCAATTGAGCTAACAAATATTTATAGTATAGATTGTCATCTTATTGTCAATCTCAATTTTCTTCCTACAACTGCATCTTGCACTCTCACCTGCAACTGCACTGCACTCACCTGATCACCTTCCTCCAAGAGAGTTATGTCGTTGGATAGTCATTTTATGAGGCCTCCATCCATTTCAAGCTTAATCGCTTATGATGGTGGTCTCCTGCATTCAATTATCTCTGTTGTTTACTGAAAAATACTGTATATTTTATTTTATGTTTCTGTGTATCTACGTTGCTCAATGCAATCACCTATGTGAATCTATTTATGTACTGTTATCGATTTATTTCACTGCACTTGTTATTCTTTGTCTTTGTACTTTTTGAAGTTTGCATTCAAATTGCATCTGATTGAATGTAGAAATAAAAGCAAACAAACAAACAATATTGGCACGGTCCAAACTGCCATCGAGCATAGCTTGCGGTCCACATCGTCGCTCATTCGAAGCGCTGCACTAAGCATCCATTGCACACACAGAATCACTGCAGCTCCATATTTCAGATGAAAGCTAGCAAGGAGCATATCAGCTTTGTCGAGCACATATTTGACTTGGTTGGCATATATTCATACAAAAAGAAAGCTAAAAGAAGAGAGAAAGAGATGAAGTCACTCTCAAAAGACAGACCAATACAGTAAAAATGGAAATCCCTGTAACTGATAATGCCTCATGCTTTGATTGAGAACATTACTTCAAAATCTACTCAAATACCTTCTCCATCCATGGGCAAGTACTTTGAGGCATAAACTCCTTTCTCAGAAAAACATATCTGATGCATAGCAACAGACACACACACACACACACACCTTGATATGCCCTATAAAATATAAATGGTCTGTTTATGTGTGTGTGTGTGGGGGGGGGGGGGGGAGGAGGGGGGAGTTACAGACTTGTACTAGGTACTGTAAATGGTAGAGGCATGCATATTCTCAATCTTGAAGACCTGTGTAGCAAGCTCTTTATCATGTGGGACAGTCTAATGAAAGTAAAAGTTCTGTCTGGACTTTTCATGACAGAGTTTTGGGAACCTCTTTCCACAGCAAGAAAGATATTTAAAGCTTGCTGGGGTACACGCATAATGTAACAGGGAACCTCTGCCACTCTTCTTTGTAGTGGATTGTATAGTGGTGCAGTGATGCACAGGAAAGTGTATTGACGATGATGAATAGGAGCAAGCCTAGACCACAGAGGGCTGGTGGGAAGAAAAGGAGTTCCAGTTTAGGACACTGAAGACAAAGTATGTTTGGCAAAGAGTGAAGATTTTGGGCTGCTATAAATGGGGAAAATCGATGGGTTGGAATTACTACATAGCCATTCTGTAATAAGGGGAAGAAAACGAAAAGAAATGGTGATCATCAAATCCCTGTCACTGGTTATGGAAAACTGGGCATTGTTAGCTCTAGAGGTCTGCTGTTGTCGGGGAATTGCATCTACAAATGTATGATGGCTGTGTACAAAATTGTATGGGACACTAACGATTATGAATGTGAAATTTCAAGGCCTGTTTATGTCATACTCATACAGTGTATGCAATGGCTGTACAAAAACTGACATGCTCAAGGATGCCACCATGGACATGTCATAATAGGCTGTAGTTCATGAACTTTGTTTTAATAGCCAATAATTACCATGAATATTTGCCAACACAGAAATGGACATGTGGGACTATAGCATGATTCCCCTTTTTCTTTTCCCTATTCACATACATGAGAAAGACATTTTTAACCATTTGTAATCTCATCTCACCTTCACACTGAATTCACTGAGGTACAATGTCCTATTTCACATTTATGAAGCACAGTCTTCGTAGAATAAGAAACCTGTAAACTTCACGGGATGGGGAATGGTGGTTGCTAAGATACGAATGTATACTGGTGGCCATCACCTGTCGTAGGGGACAGTCCCAGTTAATTAATGAAGTAGTACCACTGCCACTATTAATTGCATCAGTTATAACATCAGTTGTAGCATAAAACTACTGCTAGTTTCTTTCCTGGTGGACGTGCTTGTACACAATGCCTTGCGTGTACAATCCAGGCAATGGTCAAATATTGTGCATTGTATCTAGATGACTGTAGACAGTACGTATGTCCTCCTGAATGCTACTAACACAGACATAGGCAAGTGGGACTACACATTGTGATGGCAGCAGTACTCAAATCTCTCCAGGGCTCTAGAACCCACACACCTAATTTGACTTGAATAGGCAAAATTAAAGGCAAGGTTAGGTCACTCCCCCACAATTACATTACCCGTACATATCCTGGCTCTTCGTCCTACAAATGGAAGAGGACCGGGAGAATTGTGGTTTCGTTTTGGTTGGCACCTCAAACCAAACCTTGGAGAAAGGAAACTAGTGAATGTGCATTGTTCTAATGAAAAGTTGCACCGCTTGTAAATTTCCTTTTTTTTTTTTTAAAGAGGCAGAAGGGGTTTAATAGCGCCCATGCAAGAACTAAACATGCGTCTAGAATACTACAAAGCCGCTTGCTTTGCCTGCCATGGGCAACTAAACCTCGCTAGTGCTGGGCAACTAAACCTCGCTAGTGCTGGGCAAGTAGGATAAAAGGGCCCTGTGACAATCATATGGTGTGCTTGGCCAAATGCCTGATGGTACAAATGAGGGTATTATATATCACCTGTAATTGTCTGCTGTCCTTCACTAAATTGTCACATAATGTGAGGCATATTACACAAACATTGTGTTTGCATTGAAGGCACAGAATAGGCCATCACACATACACACTTCCACACACCAGCACCTATTAAAACTAAAAGTACAGCTGGTTTTCAGTATCAATTATAAGATTAACTGCAATATATACACTGTATCATTGGCAGGTATGGAAAGTGATCCGATGTACATGTAATATTCAAAGGGATGAGGAGTGCCCTTGATGAATTTGATAATTTTGACTCTACGCAAGCATCTCGTGAGTAACACCTACATGTATAAAATAAGATAAACACACAGTCTCTCGTATTAGCTTTTTTTTTTTTTCCTTTTTAAATTCTCATTAAAATTTGGCACTGTTTAAATTTTGGGAGGTCACATAGTACAATGTCTGTACCTTTCTTCCATGGAAATACATTTTGTAAGCCAACACAGCTTTATATATAATCTTGAACAAATACTATTCTGTATAAGTCATAAAACTGTTTGAACTTGCAGGTAAAGATCTCATTCAAAACAAATCTGACACAATGATTCCATGAACAATTGTACGATATATTCCGGTCACAACTGCGTACACTGTAACCTGGGGAAATGATTGGAAATAGGACCGGGTGCTGATCAACGATAAGCATAGAAAACAAACACCTCACAATGAGCCCACCCCCCCTTTTTTCGGTTTAACATGGACAACAATGCACCAGAAATTGCACGGTAATTTCCCCATTTTTTACTTTTAGTATCATTTGTAACACTGCAAAAACATTACTTTGGTGCTTTACTTGGTATATTATGCATGAACTGCAGGTTGTGAAAGGAATATCTACCGAGGTTTATGGCCAGTATGGTTGAAAAAGGCACGGAGTGCGTGATGTCTATAATGACACACAGATTTAGTACCGCACATGAAATTTGTATTCAAAACCACACTGCGCTGAGCTGAGAAGCATGGGCTGACATAGTCCTTAAATGTGTCCAAAGTCTCTTCTACCTCCTACCAAAGAAAGCATGAAATATTAATTGTGATATCCACATGTGCATTTATGCATGAAAACTGGCAAGGACATACATTTAGTTGCCGACAGTATTTCTGGGTTCATTCGAAACCACAGGCTTAGTAGCTGGCACGAACAATGCATACCCAACAAGCATTGTAGCACTGAGAAAGATTGTACTATGAATTATTACATGCCTCAGCCATCAGCGAGGCACATTATGGATCCATTTATTAGGCAAGATAGAAGGCAGGATAGCAATGTGTAGAGGAAGAAGGGAGCAACAGAAATAAAGAGAGATAGACAGCCAGAAAGATGGAAAAAGGGAAGAGAAAAAGAAAGAAGAGATTGATAGGCAAGAGATAAATTTGGCAGGATAATTCAGGACTTTCTTTGATTTGCTCTTCATTATCTGCGAGCAGCAGATCATTGTGCATTCTATTTTTTTCCCCCAAAACGAATAAAATGTGTATAAACCTACATAAACCTGGGGTTCGTCTCACAAAGTCACCACATGAAAGTCTTTGCATAAATCTCAGAATGGCCAAAATTGCTTGTGGCTATGTAGTACAGAAGAAAAATCCATTTCATTAAAAAAAAAGTGTGTCTTATGAGCAACCAGTCTCTCATAAGACTTCCATGAAATGGACCCCTGGAAACTAAGAACAAGTTGATCACAATATGTACCCTGCTTTACAGACTTTTGATGTGAAGATGGCTAAATAGCTCAATAGCTATTTGGTAGCTCGATATGAGTTTTTGGTTTTGTTGACGATGATGGAGGTAGTGGTCGTACTAGTGATGTGTAGCATTTACAATGAGTTTTATTATTGCTTTATAATGTATGGCTACAGATACTTTGCATGTCTAGCTTGTATGCATGATGCTGTCTCAACAAAATGTGTGACCAAATTTTTTACGAACTAAAATCTTAGATTACTTTTACTGGTCATGCATACGTACATGTTGTACACTACATATAATGTGGTTAAAATGCTGTGAAATTTCTACAATCAATCAAAAATTCATGATTGACATCGTCAAATAAGTGCTTTTAGAGGAGTACAAGTAAATCTTATAACGTGACTTAACATCAATTGTACTATCCTCTATGACAGATATTCCGCAACAATACAAAGTTTGTATTTCTCTTCTATTCCAGAATATTGTAGCCAACTATGGCAGCTATAGAAAAGGACCTGCACTTTTGATATATATACTGTAAAACATGATATATTTGTGGCACGAAATTTTTCGCGAATTGGAGCCGACGGCCTTTTTCGTGGCAAGAAATTTTCGCGAATTGCCTCTTGCATTCAATGCATATAGTGTAGATAAGAAATTTTGAGTGCATTTTAATTTCGCGAATCTTGGCGCTCGCGAAATTAAAATGCACGCGAACATTTCTCGTTTTACAGTACTTGAAAAAAAAAAAAGGAAAGAAAAAAAAATCAATACTGGAAGCATCTGATCATTCTCATTGTTTGGTCAGCTCAACTCTTCATGCAGGTTCTACAAACCACCTTGCCTGCTTGCCCAGTGCTACTTGAACTCACTGTTGTAGCAAGTATTCAAATGAGTGGGCACTTGCTACAGGGTTTAATAGTGTTCAGTATGGGGCCCTTGCCCAAATACTGTAAACGTCCATAATTTTGACGCGATTCATTTTTCAGGCTTAGCGGCTCAAAAACATATTTGGGGGTTCATAAATTTCACGCTGGATGATAGTCAACCAATTTAAAACGTGCAGAGTTAATTGTGAAGATATTTTCACAGATTTTAAAATTTGTGCTAGCCAAAAGCAGCGCGAAAATTTGTGCATTTACAATACCCACCCATTTGGCCCAGTGGAAATACTGTGAACTTTTGTTGTTAACTCTTGTCATGCGTGCTTCTCAATTTTATAGGAAGGAATTCAACTCTTTCAAGATCGCTTGTCTGAAATACCACTAATAAACATCATACAAACAGCATATAATTGTCAATCAGTTTTTGATCAATGCAAATGCAAATCCTGCCATAACCCCTGTTATAACAGTTTATGTGCACATTGACAAGAATCGCATAGTATTAACTACATACTTGGAGGATCAATGTAAATGTACGCATATCATTCTGTGGTACAGCAGAATGCACAATACGAGGCAAAAAAAAAAAAGAAGAAGAAAAAAAGAAACCATTGTATTGCCAAAGACTTCCTGAATCCAGGTATAGAGGTGGAGTCTCCTTCCCGATGTGTGGTTATCAGAGTACATCATTACATGTATGTACCCAAACCATTGCCATTTCTCGTAATTAAAAGTCTCATGTAACCTGTACATCTTGGCAAATACTATCCTACGACATCTTTGCTGAACGATTTGGAAAGTTGAATGAACTATGCCTGATAAAGCCAGCACAGCGGACGGAGATACAGCATTCGTCCCTCTGTAGTCCCATCATGACAAAAACCCTGGAGATGGTGTCCTTAATCTGACTCTGTCAACCTACACAGTACTTCAATTCTAAGCTGGCATTTTATTAACACCGTCACTATGAAAGATCAGTCATCTGCATATGATATCAGTGGTATTTTATGGGGGTTGTTCTAAGGAGATTAAAGGCAAATACAGAATGCTTCACAAGGCCTAAAAATTCATCTTCCATTATTTAGAACTTGCTTGCAATATATCAAAAGGGTCTCCCCAAAAACCTGTTTGGCTGATGTAATTTATGAGGATAACAAATAATTTTGGAGTATTTTGAGATGAAGAGTGAAATATAGTTTCTATCGTAGTATACAACTTTTCTCCAAAATGAGTGATCCAGCGCCCCTGCCGTTCAGTAGTGGTTACGTAAAACGTTTCGTGATGATCGATCGTGCCCGAGCTATAAAATCTCCCAACAACTGCATGCTATTCACTCTCTCAGCGAAGATCAATGGATAACGCTATGGCCCGATTTGCAAGAAAAACATAATATACTTGTAGTAACCATGATTGGATTATGTGCTCTGAGACTGCAATATTGTCGGTGTACCTGTTTTGCTAACATTTTACATTTTTGTCGTTTACCAACTGAAATTGCGCCATCATAGCATTATTTCACACATTTCCTATAGATCCAAAAGTGTCCATTTTAGAGCAAAAAATTGATAGTTTTTGCAGGCATTTGCAAATTTTAGCAGTTCCCTCTGCAGGTTTCCTTCTTCTGTGGGCCAGTGAAACTTGGCACACGCAAAAATATGGCAGGTTTCAACAATGGGTCCAAGTGTCTACTTGCTCGTCCCTATAATGGTTCCTGTCCCAGGAAATATTTTCAGTCTGATACCCTGTTATCACACATTTACAATTCCATTGTTCAAGTTCATTTCAGCCCTCTACCTACTCATCAAATCTTGCTAGAATAACCTCTAAATGTTTGGGCTCGCTGCTGTATCATTTAGTTTTACTGAAAACTTAAAAAAAAAAACATTTCGGGGCTTGAACACGAAAGTGTAGTGTCTTCAGAAATTAACGGAAAAAAAAAAAGAGTACTAAAAACTTCTGCTTCTAATCACAATCACAACTGGGAAAACAAAAGAATAAAACTGGCATGAATACTGTCTGACGACTATAGTGCTTGCGATCCAGTTGTAAATCTACAAATACCAAGAAAAAGGTAAAATGACATATGATTATTGACAAAAACTGAAAAAAAAAGAAGAAACCTACAGCTGTACTTGATACTAATGACCTCCCTAGAAGCCTACAAATCTTGACATGGGAACCACAGCATTTCCATTCTTCCGACAACTTCCGGCATGGCAAGACCGCCCCCGCTGGTCCCGCTGGTTCATTTTCTACATTTTCACAGGAACCTGGCAATTGTATACATTTGTATCAATGTATATCGTACAACACATTGTGCTGCACACATAGCACCACAGCCTCAACTACAGACTCGCATTAATTCAACCACTATTAATTGTTGAAAACTTGCAACCATTGAGGGCATGTCAGTGAAGTGGGAATTAATACCGTAAATGCAAACAATCACATGCCTCGGCATGCATGTTATAAACGTTCTCTCACTCGCAGCATGAGCGTAAACATTGCAGATTGGGTCCACAATACTTGTACCACAAACAAGTGGAAAAAGATGTTCAAGAGCAAGTCTCAGCAAAGTGATGGGCATGCAAGATTGCCATGCAAAGTAAGCATTCCCCTCCACAGCACTACAAATTGTATCAGCTTGCTCTTCACTACTGATGAATGCAGGCAATTGTATACTTTCAGTCTGAATTTCAAACATTCTCCCTTCTTATAGTTTTTTCTTTTATTTTAATAACCATCTTTATTTTTTTTTTTGGTCACTAGCTTTTCTTGATGGCAACATTTATTTAAATCTACATTTTGTATACTACATGAAATTCAGAAGGTACAATGTGCATGTATACAGTATAAACTGTAGTATGAAGATAATACAAATGTACTTCCAAGTGGCAGTGATAACTGCACTTGAACAATTACACAGTGTACGTGTAATATCAAAATGCAAGGTAATACAAAGATATAATTCTGGGGCAGGACTGAGCGTGTGCAAGGTCTTGTTTATAAATTAAGATTTAGCGCGAGGAAATTCTAGAAGACATGATTGAATCAAACTGTGAGCACTTTCACTCATAACATGCAAATTTGTCATTTTCATCCAGGAAAAAATTAAAAGATAGGTTAATGAAGCCTAATTTTTTCTTTTTGATCATGGGAGGATCAAGTAATTAAGGGCTGGGAGTCTTAATACACATCAAAACAACGGCCTCAGCTAATGAACGGAGGCATTTATAGAGCATCCACATTTGATTGGACGTGTGGTGAGGGCGTGTACGCTGCTGCCACTTTCTCTTTGTCTGACCTACATGTACACTGTACTTTGCTCACAGACCACACAAGTGTAGGGAAGAAACTTGCTACAGTACTACTGTGGACTCCCATCTCCAACTCTGCCAGTGGTAAACTATCCTGGTGGATTATGTATCTCATAGCAACTCCGTAGCAACGGCATCAAACATGATGATGCGTGGTATGGAATTGCCATCACAACTCCTGTCCTAACAGCCTCATCACTAATATCTAGGTACACAATGTAGACACTCGGCAAATCTGCATACTATATCATTGCACTGAGGGACCTTCAAGGCATCTTTAGTACCGCACATGGCATATTTTGTGGTTGAAGAATACTAGCACAATATTAACCCATTGAGGACGAGTCCTGAGTATTCTCGGGCAGGTGTCTATGGGAAATGCTTGTTGTAGCAAAATCAGTCCATCCTCGACAGGTTAAGGGTCACACAAAGTTTATAATCTTTGAAGTTTTAAACCTCCATATTAAATAAAATACAGAATCAGAAGAAATACATTAGTGATAAACCTGATAATGTGCAAAAATATAGAAGGGTACAAATGCACTCGAGGTTGACCTGGAAGCTGAAGGAGAATGGGGACCATGTAGAGATCATGCGAACTTTTGAGTTTGTTGATTATCAAGTCCATACGATCCTGAACTATGAGTAGGGACCCCTTGCAGCTCACAGATAGCTCATTAACCCTAAGAAAGCATGTGGTTCTAATCATCAAATACTAGCAATCTTTAGGATTGTACATTTGTATATAATATACAATAACTTTCAAGGTGTCTCCACAGATGAGAGCCAAATCTGGACTTGGGATGCTGTTCTTATATTCAGGTTTAATATATCTAGGCTTTAATAGCTAGACAACAGCCATTTCGTAAAGACATTATTGAGACATCATTCTAAACATTGTGTATGTCCTATAAACATATCAAACAATTGATGTCATGGAACTCCACCTTACTGTGCACAAGAAAATTTTTTTTTTCTCAGTTGAAAAAGTTGTCCTTCAATTCTTAATCAGGCAAAAAATGGCCTTTATATGGCATCTATAATGTAGATCTATACAAATGTCAGTCATACATTAAACAAAGTCTGCCCTTGACAAATGCTCTGTTCTACACTGTATTGTGAGTTGACGGAAACAATCAAGCATGACCGTCCTTTTGTGTTGTGTTTAATACCCTATTACGCACACACTTTATTACCCATTTATACCCTTTTGTATGCTCGCTCCAGGAGCGAACATACAGTGTGGCTCTGAAACACTCTTAGAATATTAAAGTTATGCCCCTACTGAGGGGAGATCCAAGAGCATTCCTGAAGTGAGAACTCCTACACAAATGGCCACCAGTGCTATTAAGGTACACTGTACTCCAAAAGTGGTATCCTGTGAGCGCTGTTAATGTATCTAGAAGATAGAAAGAGAAATTAATATAATCTGCTACCGTATCTCATTTGCCTCATCGATTTGATTTAATTTGATAGATGAGTGCATGTTCACATATTCTGCGTATCATTATTTGTTGTTGTTTTTTTGACACTGCACTACCTTCCATACTTGAAATGTGGGAATCCTTCATTCGACAAGTGACGAAATGGAATTTGACACTTGCAAACTCAAGTGTGAATGGAAAAATGATAATCTGGCACCCTGTGCTGCACTGCATTCCTGTTGCTCATCTAACACACATTCTCTAAAACTGCTTGGCACAGTTTACATTGATCATCTACTGACTCAATCTGGGTGCTCACGCAGCAAACAGAAACGGAACAAACAGAGCAAGCTGCATTCTCACTGTGCAAACAGAAGGTGAGAGGCATACGTGCTCGGGCACACGAGAACATTTTGTTCACTGCATGTCATGTTTTCGGCACATGATATCAACAAACATTGAAGCAGCAAAATGAGAAAGATTTATATGGCCCACATACAAATATACATGGACAGTGTAGAGCTCTACATGTATTCATAAAACTTCTTTAGCAATTTTGATCTGAGTTATGTTGAAGAATGTGCAGCATTCACTGTATTCATCTTCACAGATTTGTAATAGCATAGTAAGGCTAAATTAACTCTCAACTCCATATCAACTATTTTTTTTTTGCATGGAATGCTCAAAACTACAATAGGACATGGTGCCCCCACAATTGTCCTAGCATAAGAATAAATGCACCTGCTTCTCTATAGTGCACGAAGGAATCCTGAATGTGTACAAATTCACAAAGTTTTCCAGGAAGCACTTAAATAGGATTGAAAGACCAATCCCATGCAAACAAGACTATAAAGTTTGGGGAGAGAAATATGTTCTTACAGAAGCCAGATTGTTGGGAAGGATAATACATCAATACTGTTTTGCCACGATGTGGACAGAGACTCCAACCCCAATACCCTTCGTCCAAAGCCCCCCCCCCCCCCCCCCCGGTTTTGCCGAAAGGGTGCGTTGGTACTTTTTCTCATGTTATATTAAAAGACGAGTTTTGAATTTATATTTAACCTTCAAATGACCATTTCAAAGAGGCTAACATCCGGATCTAATATTTAGTTCGTCCAATGTTCATTTGGTCCAATATCCATTTGGTCTAATATCCGTTTCTGACACAGACACAGAGCCAGGGCGGGAGAAATTGAATCTCAAGCGGGAGAACGGGAGATTTTGCAAAAAAGGGATTTCGGCGGGAGATCTCCCATCGAAAACCGGAGGGTTGGAGTCTCTGTGTGGAGTGGGGAGCCAGTAGATCTGCAGCATGATGTGTGATGTACAAAATGGATCTACAGTTGTACAGTCAAGTGTAGTCAAGTGATATCAATTTGATGACGCTAC
Organism: Diadema antillarum; assembly: GCF_040938485.1. Lineage (NCBI taxonomy): Eukaryota > Metazoa > Echinodermata > Echinoidea > Diadematoida > Diadematidae > Diadema > Diadema antillarum. The sequence continues at coordinate 926,779 of NW_027271609.1, forward strand.
TGTGTAGTCTCCAAAATAACCTACTCTCAAATGCATTCAAACACTGTAAAGAAGTTAAAGTGTAAGATGATACAAATACTTCACTTTATTTTTCTACTACTAACTATTAATAAACCCACTGCAAATGAGGACAAACTACAATCAACTCAACTTTTACACTGATGGACTGAGCACTAGGCACATGTACACGTGTATGCGAGTAAACCGATCTATGCAATTTCACAGACACTAAAAAAATGTGATGATCTACATTGTACAAATGTATTCTCTACAGACAATGAAACCTTTCGTACAACAAGACGGAGTGCAAACAGACGTAATTTCAATGATTTTCCAACTATTGTACATGTACTTCAATCTCCAAAGACATCTACAGTATCTCATGCTTTCAAACGAGGCAGCCATCAAAGTGGAGCTTGGAACAGTCGGCAAAAGGCATCAAATATTGCAATAGTTCAAGGTCAACCCATTAATTCAAATTGCACATTATCACTGGCGATTAGGAAAATTTGATTATGGTACATACGCCATCAGCATTTGATTACATGCATTAATCATACTATATCATAATATCATATCATTTTTGTCAAATGTCCTTCAATTTCATTTTATAGATTTGTGAAGCCTAACGTAGGTATTTTGTAAAACTGACAATTTTCTGTTACTTTTTGTATATCTACAACTTATGGCAATCCCCTTCTTTTATCTGATCATGCTCTTTTACCACAGAGCAGTGTCATTGATCATAATTTCACCAAGTACTCAATCAACAGATCACTCGATGAAAGGAGCTCTACATGTACATCACTATCAAGTCAATTGCTCTTTATGATAAAGGACTGCAATCAACTTGAAATGTCAATATACATGTATGCTCATGTTATAATGAGGTATGATTGATATCAACATTGCCCTTGCTAAATACAATTATAAAGTTTTGATTGAAGATAGCAAATTTGCAAAGTACAATACTGTAGAGCCAAATTTTTTTTTTTGTATTATCTCCCCTTTGTTTTTCTGGATGCAATAGCTTTAAAAGTCATGTAAAGGCAATGGGACCATTTCATCAAGACATATTCCTCTCAAGACTGTGTTTAAAGCCAATGACGATGCATTACAAGCAAAGAATTCAAATTACACGTCTTTTTGTTTTCAAAAAAATCCTTGGGGTTCCAGGGAAACTGAACTGTGCGCCACACCAACAGTGCAGGGCGAATCTTGCACGGCTGTCGAAAACACATTCTATTGCTCTCCACGGGCTGAAGGTTCAGCCTCTCAAGAGCAGTCGTGGCATGCGGTGGCAGAGAAATCTCCACAATGGGACGACACAACACACAAGTTCATGCAAGCAGATGCTACGGAGGGCTGCGACCAAATGTCAGGAAAGAGACATACAGTATCTGCACGTTGTGCATACATGTAGGAACAGACTACAGAACTCTAACAGCTGTCAACAAGACTATGATGAGAAGAGTGGCATGTTAAAGGGGGGAATTTACTTGAAATGTATCATGTTTTTGCAAATTCAGTAAATGCAAAAACATGAGTTGTACGCATCAGTGACATTTTATAGAAATCTAACAATCCTTTTGGGACTTATTTTCTTTAAGGTGTTGGTTAAATCCATGTGATGTCATGGCTGAATGAGAAGACCACAATTTGTGATGTTACAATAGGGCAATGATGTACAAGAACAATTAAAGAGAATTCCATATATTCTAATATTTCTGCCAGAATGAAAGAGCACTTGCCTTTACCTTTGTCTCAGAAGGCACAAGATGTCATACACGTACGGATGTACCTTTGGCATACAAATGTATGTCAGGAGCATGTCGAAGGATCACATGCTCTTCATGAAACACAACATTTTGTGGAATCTTCTTTAGACCATTCCCTACTGTGTAACATCACAAATTGTAGTCTTCTTATTCAGCGAATGACGGCACAATGATTTCACCAAAACTGTCAATATCAATTTTACAACTTTTGAATGCATTGGCCAATTTTCCTCAAATTTCACCAATGTGTTCAACTACCATTTTCTGCACTGACTGAATCCACATGCATGTTTGAGGTAAATTCCCCTTCAATAGTCACTCATGACGTGTGACGGTGCTACTTAAAAGGAGAGCATGCATGAGCATTAGTATGACAAGAGGAGGGGTCAAAAGTTCCACGGCAGGCACGAAGTTAATGACAACAAAGAAGGGAGTGTACGAACCATGTTGGGAACGACGCTGGTGGGACGCATGCATGGAAGCCATTGCGCAACATTGATTAGAAGATGAGGGGGCGTGGTGTGGGCGTGTGCTTCCTTATGGCCAATCAGCTGCCTCCAATTTGCTCTTGTTTGTTTGTTTGTAAAAGTTTTAATCACAACATTCCAACAGCACTGACAGTCTGACTCCAAGGTCGTACTGTGATGTCACTGATTTCTATAACGTATCCAATTTTTTTTTTTTTGACTTTCTGGTTGTCTTGTGTCTTTTCAGTTTTTAGAATGAACTGATTAGCACTTTGCGAATTATTGAGGAAACCAACTATGCGCTTCAAATGCCATCAAGGACCTGTATTGTAAAAGTGAAATATTTACCAGTTAATTTCAAGCCAATGAAAAAGAACGAAAATAAAAACATAAAAACAAGAATCAACATAGGAAATGACTTCTAATCTTCTATCTCGTTTCTCTTGTACTGTAGCATCCGTAAGTGGTAAATTAGCATATTTACTGATGAAATACTATCTAAAGAAATGGTTTGATGACATACATTGTATTAAACTGTATTGTTTGTTTGTATTCTTTTCACATAACCGAACAGACACACAGGGAAACATTTGAAAGAAAGTTAACGAAAGAGTAATCTTTAGTTTTGTGCAATCATGAGTATCTTGCTTCAAAATTCTGCTGGCATTTTACAATTAAGGTGGTATCAAGTTTGTGATGAGAGTGAAGGTTAGGATATTGACAAAAAATATGTTACATCATGAACAAAACAGTCTCATAAATAACCTGTTGTCACAAATGTTCTACAACATCAAAGGCTTCAGACTTGAACATACACTGAGCACAAAAACACACAGAATGCTCGGAAAAATTATGAAGATGTTATGCATGCATCTGAACTTGTTTCCTGTTGTAAACATCATATTTGCAGTCAATACAAAAATGCCTACAATTGTATGCAGTGTAGTGAACTAGTGCGATAGTGGTGGCAGTAAGGTGAAACCTGCCCTGTGCTACAGGCTTCAAAATTCACAGCGAGCGTGTTTTCATACTGCGATAAAAGCTGCACAACTGAGCTACAATGTATCCTCCCATTGCAGAGCTCCAGGGCATGAATTGCATTTTGACTAATGACATGGAATAATCTTCCCGTTTCTCCCCCCAACCCACAGTACAGATATAAGGAAGGCATCTCGATTGTAGTAAGATGAAGGGAGATCGCTCGTTAAAGTATTGCTTTACCTGTGTAATCACCCCTGGAAATCAGTCTGGCCTGAGCAGAGTATTTCACATTACATACTACACCCTCATTTACATTTTTAAGACTGCTACTGTACATTTGCAAGCCCCCAAGCTGAGCTCAGTACGACTGTACAATGTCCACTACATGTAGGTGAATTCTTAATACCACAATACACAGGTTTACCTACAAATTGGATTCTACTGTTATTAAAAACAAACAAATAAAAAATAAACACACAAACAGAGCAAAGGGGTAGAAATGTATTGTGTCTGTATGTAAATTACAACAACAAAAAAAGTTCCATAAATTTTGCATATCGTCCTTGGCGACCTGGGCAATGTTTTTATGTTATCACATAAAAAAACCCCCTAAACATTCAATCTAGTCCTTGAACATGATTGTTATCAGGCTCTTTAATTGAGGGAACAGAACAAATCATTACCAACCAATATGATTTTATGCACACCTGTCTATTAGAAGTCTGTACCTGATGACCAGATATTTTGCCAAAGGCTTACCTGACATGGCAAAATTGTACTACATGTATTCAAACTGGATCCTACATAATGAGATGTATTGAGTATACATGTACAGGTGGATGTGATACTGTAAAATGCACGCGAAATTTCTTTTCTACACTGTATGCATTGAATACCAGTTCATGCTGCTATTAAAAAAGGCTGTCGGCTCCAATTTGTGAAAAATTCATGCCGCGAATATATCATGTTTTACAGTTAGTCTCTTACAAGGTCTTAAATGGAATATATTGTACCCAGGATTGACAACGCAAGTTAACCTGCTCAATGGCTTTAAGCTCATCTTCTTTCATTGCCACATGAAACACCAATGATACCACTACAGATGTGAAAGGGAATTTAAAGGAACATTATCAAATTGACATAAATTAGATTGAGGGGAAAACTACGAGGGAACATTCATGATAGCAATTCCGTGTAGGCTGCCCCGATGGAGACTGGCCGCAGCAGCAGCAGCAGTGGGGGGCAAATTGCTGTTACATAACGGAGGGAATAATCAAGTCTGACATAAATTATACAGGGAGCCGAAAGATATGTACAGCATCTGATTCACTGGGCTTTACAGTAAGTGGGGGATTCACGAAGTTGGAAGTCTGGCCAGGGTGAGATACACGTTGTATATTCAAGAATCCCTGAAGCGAATTGGTGCGCAGCCTTATCATTGATCTCTGCGTATTGTACATGTACACACACAGCCGAAGAATCTCAACTGGAGTTGACCGTTACTGGAGAGCATACGCTTTGATGCATACATCGTACATTCACTGACTGGTGTTCGTACGTGGTTTTCGACTGTATCCCGATAGGAAGCAAATGAATCTATCACCCATGACTATCAATGCCCAAGCCACTGGGCCTTTAATATTGTCACAACAGGGATACAGATGGTACATTGTAACTTCTTGCTCAGCTGGATTGTGTGTCAGTGTGTGTCATAATGTCTATTGTTGTTCATGCTGTCTCCATGTGTTTGGTGAACATGTACAGATGTTATACTGTGTGTAATCTATGTCATAAACTTACACAGTTGTCTTCTTCGTGCAAACACTAACATCTGTGTACTTAATCAAGAAAATAACAAGACAACTACCAAGTTCATGCACAGTTCATGTCAGTTGAATCTGTTTGAATGGTGTTTGATATCTTGTTAAAGATTAGCCAACTTGGTACTACATTGTTGTAGCTGTGATATTAGAGCTTGAAAAAAGACAATGTAGATTGTATGTGAAAATCCCATAGAAACAAAGCTATCACCCCCATCCCCCCAAAAAAGAAAAAACAAGAAAGAATCTGAAGAAATATGCAACCCATAACCACAATATATTGACGTAATACAGACATCGATCCTGAAGAAAAAAAAAAAATGCAAGGGTGATGTGATTGTAAACAACAGATTCAAAAGTTGATGAAAAGTTGTTGGAAGATATTGATGCCCACATGTACAAGTACAGTACATGTACAGTATGTACACTGTGCCTTCCTGTCTTGACTTGAGCTTTGATAGTGGAAACTTTGTTTTCTTTTTCTTCCTATGGTATTCTGAATAGAACTATTGTAAGACAACCCCTAATCTTCAGCATTAAAAAATGCCTTTGAAGTTCACAGGTGATTTTTCTTTCTTTCTCTCTTTTTTTTTAAAATTTAAATAAGATTTGCAACTAGGGTCTATCTTATCACTATTTCTGAGCTGGAAAGTATAATATCAACATCCTTTTTAGATCACTTCCCTTTCTTTAGCTTCTTTTGGATTACCAATAGCAAATGGGTCCACATGAAATCATATTTATTTGTGTTATGTCTGGCGAACAGGGAGGATGTGTGTGTGTGTGCGCCTCAGATTGTCTTGTTTTGTTGAAAGGCGAAAACTTTGCAGTGTGGTAATCAATTAGTCAGTCTCACTGCCATGTACCACTACAGCTGGTCTGATTCAGCCACAAACCGTATGGTGCACCAAGGAGGTAAACGACGACGTGTGTGATACTTCCTTGGGTGCAATATTCGGTGTTGTGTGTTGTCTCTTTCATCAATCAAACATTACAGTCTCATCATTAGTCCCAATCAAAAACAGTACATCGATCAGTGAAACAAAAACAAAAACAAAATCTTGAATATTGTACTACAGTATTAAGATTATTTTTTCCCCCCAAGTGTACAAACTGATTGCTCCTTTCACAGCTACTTCAAAACTCATATTGTATTAACATTTCCCTCCATAGTCTTGTCTATTTACTGTAAAACTACAGGTACTATGATAAGATTCCTGTTTTTACAGAATTGTCTGTATGTCCATCTTGGTTCTACCAGTGGAATATGTTTGATGACCGGACTTTGTAAGCTGTCTTTATCTACCAGTAAGAGTGAGAAGGAGAGGGAGAGAGAGAGAGAAAAAAAAGGAAAGCTAAAGTTATAGAGTTGTGTGTTTATCATTTTAACTAGTAATAAAGAGAGTCAATTTGCTAGGAATGCAATTAGAACGAAGCGATGTCTGGAAAACAGATGCGAATAACACAACAAAAATATACACTTTGTAAAACAATCACACAAACTGTTGCCCCAAGCTCGCTAGGAGATAAATTCCATTTCTACAAGGCAATTAGTCTGATTGGAGACTGAAATGACAGCCAGAAAGTAATACACTGTATTAGACCAGTATTTGGACCTGATCAGAATGACAAACGGGTCAACTGCAGGTCATCCCATCTGATGGATATCTCACAATAGAGTCTTATCACATGATGCCTGTGATAGCACTGGTCTGATTGTATTCTTTCTGTTTAATGGTACAGTACTCTAGATAATTTCTCTAGCAACCCTACACACAAGCTTTATTTGAAGTTACGAATAAAATAAATGGTCAATATGCTACAAGGGAGAACGTAGAATTGACTCTTCTCCCCTCCCTTTCCCCCATTAATTAATCTATTACAGCAATCATAATGGTTAAAGTGAATGTAATGGAACATCAAATCTGCTATAGTACATCACATGTACATGTACATGTACAGCTGTACCACTGTCATTGTTATTTCTACCTACGTTGTACATGCAGTGTGCACCGGTCACCTGAAAATAGTATGATTAAAATACATTGTATGTGGGTACCTACCATACTTTTTAATCACCCATCCCTGCCCTTTGAAAAATTTCCTGTGTGTACAGGACCTGTTTGTACAAAGTTAATTTGTTAATTACCTTTCTGGAATGTTTATTCAAAAAAAGTGTCTGATAGTGACATTTGTTGCGGCAGATTTCTCTTGATGATTCCAAATGTAACATACAGTAGGAGATTTGTCTTTAAAGGGGAAATGTCAGAAATATCTGATTTAATAATTTGACAGTCAAACTCCCAGTAGCATACAGGGTTGTGCATGTATGATTCAAAACTGTGCTACAAGTAGGTTTTGAACACAGCACAAATTTGTGCAGTACCTATTGCCTGTGTGTAAACAACTGATGTTACAAATGGTAGCACATTACAGGCATGTAACAGTCAACGTCGCCTACATTGGCTAGGTCAAAGAGAAATTCTGCCCTGGATGAAAAATTAATGTGTTTCGATTAATAAGGGAAGTCCAAATTCATGTAAGTCGAAGGATTTTCTCCTAGCAATTAGATTGCACTACAGCTGTATTACCAATGGCAGTGTAGAGAAGATTTGGTAAAAGAACCCCTAAAACAACATAACTCAATAACAGCTTTACACTGATTACAATCAAGAATGTTTGTGGCTAGAAATCTGATACTTGTTGAAAATACTGTATAAATGCCTGCATGCACTTGAGCAGATTTTCCAATGCTTAGCTTGATTGTAATCTAAAACTAGCTCCGTGGAACACTTGCAAGTCCTACTACACGTATTCACTAGGTGTATTGTATAATGACTATTGTTCCATGCTGACACCAGAACACAACAAAAGACAGAGCAATAAAAGCTAACAGGGAGACTAAATTGTATACGTAAACTTGACTTGACTTGATCCTTTTTCTGCTGTGAGTGTCCCAGGTTCTGGGGCACATCGTAGGCAGCAGGAGGCTACAATGTCTATTACACCCATTCTCCATACAACCCTGTGAAAGGTCAATGCACGTCAGGCCACGTTTCCTAATATTAAGTGGGTTAGTCAAATACCGGTTAGTGATTGGCTAAACAGAGTCACGTGATGGAGGTGTACATTCGTTATGTTCTCCCATGGGCGAACATTCTTGGTAATGTTCTCCCATGGGAAAACATTTCCATGTAACAAATGACAGAAGGCCTAGGACCGCGCACGCACAGTGAATTTGGCTCTGCGCGAGCGAGCTAATGTAGTGCGTAGTGCTGGCTGCACATGCATGCTACATTGTATGCTGGTACTGTACATGGTGGCCGTGGCTGCAAAGTTCATACACTGAATCTCTACGATCTTTGGTGGTTGACGTTGACGTATTTGACTAACCCATATAATATAACAGATGATGACTTTTGTTGTCGGGAACATGTCAGTACCAAACGTTCCACCCTCAGGGTTTGAAATGCTATTTCGAGAGGCTATAAGTCCCTCAACAGCATTTCAAACTCTTCGGGTGGAACATTTGGTATGTTCCCTCCCCCGCCAGTCATCATCTATATAATGTCGGCTCTGATACTACATTAATTCAGATGAGGTCTTCCATGGTCTCCCAAGTCCCCTGGAGATGGAAATTGGCATACTCAAAATAGTGTTAATACACAAAGCACTTGGCGCATTCTAAAATTACTTCCTTTCGAGACCAAATCTATTTCTTACTTGGTAACAGCTACTGTTTCTTCAAATTCTTGTGACTTTTCCTTTATGCTTTAAAAACTGCATTTTCCGCTATACATAAAATTTCAGGGTCTGTAAGCATGTACTGCCTCAGCTGATTTAAACCCTGTAATTCTTTGGCTTTGGCTTAAAATAAACTAAACAACACATAAAAACAAACCCAAACAAACAAACCAAAACAGACACATGAAACCAACCAACCCCCCCCCCAAAAAAAAAAAAAAACCACACACACAAAACAAAAGGAAAAAACAACAACAATTACATGCAGCAATACAAAGCATAAATTTAATATTGAGATATCATTATATTTCTTTCTGTTCTTTGGCAACTCAGGTAGTAATTGTGTGGCAAAACTAATATCTGTGTAGAAAATTGATTAAACTTGTTTCTCCCTCCCCCCTCCAAAATATGAAGGTACAATTTCATGTTGTACAATGTAAAGGTAATGTGTGTTTGTGTGAATGTGGTGAATAGTGACTTACCACTCTATCAATGTTCTTAATTTCAGAATGCAGTAGCATCAAATACTCTGCAGAAGATTAATATTAATGAGTTATGCATTGAAAATTATGTGTCAATGGTGTGTGTGTGTGTGTGTGTGTGTGCGTGTTTTAAGTTTTTCATCAGTGTTCAGGGTAGCACTACCTTCTGCCCCCAAACCATGTGGCTGTGTACAAATTCTGCCATGCTTTTCACTGCTTCAAACAAGGAACTTTGGTTTGAGGTTACATTGCACACATGTACACGTACAGTTGCGCAATTCATGTAAGCACCTCATACGACACCGATCCTTGATCTTGGAAGTTAGACAGACTTTGAAACTGTCCTGCTGTTCCTAATAGTGTTATGAATCATACAAAGCCTGGCCTAGCAGGCCTGGCAGTCCACATTTTGGCTCCATAGTAGTTAGTATGACCAAGTGTTGTGTGTCCGGACAGGTTGTGGGACCGGACGCGTATTTTAAGTGCGTGTAAGTGCGTCTGGAATGAAAATGACGCAGTGAAAGTCTCACAAAATGTTACAAGTTACTTAAACACACACATGTCATTAGGCCAGTTCGATCGAATGTTCGTTAGCGTCGATCGTACGGCGAGAATGTAAATACCGTGCACGTTCGCTCCTCATGTATTTCCCGTACAAAATCAACACGTGCACAACTCTCTGATACATGTATTCGTACATGGGGTCACTTTGAAGGGGAAAATCCTATGATTTAGCAGGTTAATTCACACGCTGTTTTCAGAGTATGTTGTCTAGTACAGTACTGTATATGAGGAGTCTATATCAAGTCTTTGAGGTAAAGAAGGGTGCATATTCTATGTAAAATAGGTAAGTTTTCATGTGCGAACTTAAGTGTCCGGAAACCCAACCCCCCATCATACATTACAAAATTTGAAAGGGAGGTTCAGCTGTACACATACTAATACACCACTGTCAGATGTAGCCCCAATCTCCATCCATTGCATTGGGACTCGGTGGCCATTGATGAAGCAAAGTGACGTGGGCATGGCGACATATCCACAGAAAGTTATCACTGAAGTTGAAGTGTTGCTCATCTTACTTGTACTCGACATTAGTTGGATCCATTTTCTTGATCATGAAATTTCTACTGACCCGCAACATGGAGTGAATGAGCAAAACCCCAAATTGCAGTGCAGGTTTTATAACTTTTAATTGCAACTGGCAGAGGACTCCACACACATTCTCCCAACAGAACAGGCAACACCATCATTCATCAACCCCGATCACATGCTGCATGCAGACGCAGACACCCATCCACACATAGCATAGCACACACCCCCCAGCGACAATCAACGAACAAGCCTGGAAGATACGTTTAACATTGAGCTTATTTGTAGTTGATTCACATTATGATTTGTAAAGCTTCACTCTATGTCACAGAGACGTGGATCTGCACACCGTGGTAAATTATACGTTAGACCACATCTGAAAGGCACACATACACACAAACTTATGGACCCAAACTTATCGCCCACAATTTTGAAACACGGTTGAATGAATGAGATGGTCACTCATACTTACGAGAAACTCTCAGTCCACCATGACTACTAGTACTGCCCCTGTTGGCATCGGCAAATGATGTCGTTCTTGGTCTTCCACTTCCACTCATGCTAATAATATATTATTTGTCTATTTTACAATATTCTTACAATTTTACAAGCTTTATAAAATGTATTTTACATGGTAGGCAAGGCAAGGAGGGCGTTTGCCTATGTTAGAAGATGCGAGTCAAACCCTAAATTGGGCGTCGATAAGGGAGCAAATTCACACGATCAGGATGATCTGATTTCTTCTGTTTTATTCCGTTACGTTATTCCAAATGCATAGAAGACTCTGGGTGATTTCCAAGCGAAAACTACGCGATCATGGCCACATTTTGCGATGATTTATGGCAAGAACACTACGTTTGAAGACTGCTGTTTGTTACCGCACAATTTCTCGTTGCCACTATATTCTGCCATACATACAATACACGGCTTCGATCGCAAAACACGGCAACAGTCGGCTCTACAGTCGTCAACCGTAAGCCAATCACGAGGCTCAGATTTCCATCTTCGGAACTAATCGACTTTTCCCGTAATTTGTCGGGATATATAAAAAATAAAGAGAATATCACATCTTTGAGGTTAAGCATTTATTTCGGCTCAACTGTTATATTTAAAATGTTGTTTGATTGTGTAGTATCATATTAGCACTGCGGATATCTTTCATTCTATTTCAAAATCTTTCGTAAAGACATTTTGACGAATATGACGTCATCGATAAATGACATACACTCCGATTCACAGCGTAGCGTCGGGGGATCGTGTGTCCCGCGTGTGCGTGGAGCTCGGAGTACGAGTGTGTGCTGGTTTATCGTCGGCTAAATAAATTTTCGCCGATTCTGCGTACACAGCTCGCTTGTTGGACGAGGCCGGCTGTGCAAAGGCTCGGCGGCACGAGCTACCCAACTGTGCCCGTGGTGGGGGCATTTCGGATGGTGTAAACCGGTCTGTGCGACGAAGTTTGGCAATGAACAGTCCCTTATACTTATTTTGGTGTCAAGTTGTTCCTGAGTTTTACTACGTTCATTCGAATCGAAGTGAGTAAAACATTGCATTTATGTGAAGTTGGGTAATAGTGTGCCTTAAGATGTGCACGCACACGGCTTAGTCTTTAATTTTGGGTTTTGAAAGGATGGAGCTGGAGAGTGGTGATAAGTAGAACAATTATGAATTAGATATCTAGAAATCTGGAGACCTAGCTAGCCTGCCCTTACTTTAGTTAGATCTAGAAAGAGCTAGATTCTCTAGGTCTAGTCTAGTAGAAATTGTAAAGGCAAATGCTGCTTTGTTTTGTGTATAATGACTAATGTCAGAATGACAATGTCAGTAGAAACCCTAATTTAATGAGTCTACGAGTCCGACTATGGTGTCGGTCGGGCATGACTGATTGAGGCCTGCTGAGCTGGGTGAGCCGAGCAACTCAATGCACAATGCCAATGGCTAGCTCTAAAAATGTAGCACTGTAATTTACTGAAGTTGGGACTGTAGCAGAAGATTTTGGTAAAGAGTTGGCAGATAGATAGTCTATCTAGATTGGCACGATAGATGCACTCGAAGTATTTTAGACTAAAATTTAACCGTTACATGATAGCAGGATAGGACAATTCAAGAAGTGTCCTAAAATTAATAATAGTGATAAATTAGAGGGTCTACTGCACTATCCATTCCACCACACGTTCGATCGCCGAGACGACAGGCAGGATGCGGCGGAGGCTTCGGGTAACAATTCATACTTTTTGTTAACTGATAACCTGATATGTCTATCAATCAGTAAATTTATTGCCTGAAGCCTACACAGCATCCTGCCTGTCGTCTCGGTGCAGTGATCGGACGTGTGGACAACAAAAACGAATGGCCGGATGTCACAAACAATTGAGTGCATGTCAAAACACTCTGATTGGAATAATAATATTCAGTGTTACCGTACCAGACAATGTACAACACCCTATTTCCCTAACGAGTTACATAATCATAATGTGATGTGTACTGTAGATCTGCTCCGTTAAAGGAAACCAAAACCCAAAGAAAAATGTAGATTGAGTGAAAGCAACAACATTAGTGATTAAAGTAAGAGACATCAGTGAAAGTTTGAGGAAAATTGGACAATCGATGTTAGTAGACTTAGAGGTTTTGACATCATGTGTGGACAACAATATAGAGAAAATATGAAGGGGATTCAACAAAAATTCATTTTTTTTGGTGAAACTTACACATTCCATCAACATGATAGTGTATGATACTGACAAAAATGACATATGTTAAGGTGAATTATTCCCCCTGCTTTCTGATAGCGGTTTGGTCAGGTGGCTGTGTTCTTTCATTGATTATGGTAGAAGAGTTAATTTTTGTGGAATTCTCTTTATTGATATTTTCTTTATATTGTTGTCCACACATGGTGTCATAACCTCTAGTACTAGTCTCCTCGTCCAGCAGTTCCAACACCAAAACTTTAAAAATTAATAACTTTTGCGTCAATTGTCCGATTTTCCTCAGACTTTCACTGATGTGTTCTGCTAATGTTGCTGCTTTTACTCAATCCACATTTCTCTTTGGGTTTTGGTTTCCTTTAATTGTTGCATGGTTGACTACAGGACTGCATATCCCTGGTCAGTTCCCTGAGACTACAGTGCACTCCCGTTATAACAATTGTGGTTATTTTTAATGAAATTTCGGTTGCAGCGAAATAAAAATTCAGGCCGCAACATCATCTGCTCTATGTATTTTTACTGTTTATTTGTTCGGTTATAGCGAAATTCTGATATAATGAGAGAAAACTGCAGGTCCCGAGGACTTCATTATAACGGGAGTCCACTCTACATTTATTTGTTGTGTTATGGAAGCATGGTTATGAACAAAATTACACCCTAAAGCTAATGCCGATTATAGCAAACTGCCCGTAATGCATTATTCGACCATCGCTTCTAAAATGCCGTTCAAAATTTGACTGCCACCATATGTACAAACCTGCATGTATGCTTCTGCGTGTGGTCAAATTTTGGCAAGGGAGGGTATACATGGGGTTCAGATGTGGTGTCCGGCTTTTGGAGGAGGAAACGTCGAAACCATGCTAGTCTGAAATTATGGTAATTGAAGATGTAGGCATGCCATGCTGATTGACAAAGCTGGCAGTTGTCATGTGATGCTGGTACCCTTGTAGGTATTATTGTTTGGTTGTTGTCTTTTTTCTATTCTCTTTTTTATCTTTGTTTATTAAATCAGAGTATTGATGGCCTGAAGCATGGAGGAAAGCAGAGAAGGTGAAAAGGAGGTGGATCAGAAGCCGTCCAAGCGTGCTCTGGATGGTAAGACACAGCCACGCTCTCCTGCTGGCATTAGATCGTATTACTGTATAATCTGTTATTTTTCGTGAGGGTTTAATTTTCGTGAATTTCCCGAAGTCCTGTCAAAGATTCTAGCATTATAAACACAGCGTATAAATTTGTGTCAAGTGGTAATTTCCTTTGAATGTTCATTTTAAGATATTCATTGAACACTTGATCGCAATGCATAATAACACAGTCACAAAGGATACAACTTGTATGCTAGGTTTTTCTGTAAGATTTCATTTCAGAAAAAAGAAAATGAGCGAAGATTAATGTGTATTTATTGGAGATGTGAAGTGATGACATTACTTCATAATTTGCAAATTATCAGATTGTGAGCAATATCAGGATCTTTGTGTTTTGTAGCAAATATCAAAATTACATATTTGCTTCCATATTCTATGTCCCATTTGATGATGCTTCTACCATTTCAGTGTGACAGCTCTCCTTTCATGAATAAGGAGTGGTATGATATGTTTTAAATGCCATGGACCTTGATGAAGTACAGTGATCCATTTCTGTAGAGGACCTTAAATCTCAGTGTGAAATTCTCCCAATTTCAATATGAAGAAATGGTCATACGACGATCCTCGCGACCGCGCCAGCCGCGCAAGTGGAAGGAGGAGCCGATGAGAGTATCCCAGAAACGACCCCGATGGAGCCCAGAGGAGAAGGTCCGCCTCCTGAGGGTCCTTGAGAGGTTAGAACAACTATGCTGCATTGCCATTGGTCAATTCTTTGTTATGGGCGTGGCCCTCCCCTCTTTTACAGGCGGAGCTGCTCCAAAAATAGCCGTCTTGGAATGACACAAAGTTTTATGTATGGAGCATACCATCCCAATGAGATATTTTTTTTTTTCTGCCTTCACTAAAAATAGAGAAATGAGTGAAATGAAGATGGGAATTGAAATGGCATTATAAGAGTATGGTTTGAATTATATAATGAAAATGAAAAAGACTATTATATGTATCATATGATTAAATAATATTAGTAAAACAGGAAAGGGTTAGTAACAACTGTTCTGTGTGCCAGTGCAAGACTTTTGCAGCAAGCTATTGTATTTCCAGCTGTAAGTGAGTCTTGTCTTCTGGCAGTCACTCTATCATTCTGAAATGTTTTAGTTTTCCAACATAAGCCATTTCCTTATAAAATACACATTTCCTTTTGGACGTCCTCGGCAAATGTCAGAAATACTCTACAAGGTTTTATAAAAGAAGTGTACTGTGGTGCCAAATCTATGAAACTTTTGATTCAGGGTAAAATAATGCTGTACAGGTGCACTATTTGACTTTCCTAAGTCCTCGATTCTTTCTTACTCGTATGTGGCATCCTTTTTTTTATTACTATTATTGCTTTTTTTTTTGGGGGGGGGGGGTTGGGTGGGAGGGGGCAACAAAGAAATGCAAAGTTAGGATTCGTTCATGACCACTGAATTAAAGGTTATTTTCCTAATGATGTGTCACCATGTTTAGAGCCTCTGGATTAATAAAAAGTTATGTCCTGGAATAGATTTGACTAATCATGTTTACATACAATGACTGTAAGTAATGTGACGTTGAAACCTCGTTGCTTGTTTTTTTTTTTTTTAAGTAAAAGCAAAAGAGATGTGCCTCATCCAGCCTAGTTACTTTCAGAGTAAAAGATCTATGTCATGACTGATTCTCATCAATGTTATGAAAATGTATGAAAACCGGTTGACACATGTCGTAACTCAAGAAGGGCGTTGTACTATGTAATGGAGGAGTTTATTGTTGAGATTTACGTCTTCTTGCTATCCAGAAAGTCGGCAGAGACCCAGTTTGACAACCTTGCCCTGAGACGAGAGGTTGCGACCCGGAAGAAGAATGAGGTGGCCATCTTTATGGAATCCCTGCGGAAGAAAGCTGTCCGTAAGTTCTACTCATTTGTATCTTCTCTGTGATATACTGTAAAGTCGTGTGTGCGAAATGCAATCCTGTTTGTGGTGTACATCTCTTACTTTGATCCTAAATAAAAGTAAGACACTCATATGGACTGAAAGACACTGTTTACCCAGATCATTTTGAGAGTACAGTCCGACCTCTCCTATCTGGCCTCCCTTTATTCGGATATCTCTATTATCCGGATGAGATATTGGCCCGATTTTTTTTTCAATCTACTATTTACAGGGAAAAGGGAGTTTTCAAACTCAAACAAAATTCCCACACAAACTCGCATGAATTACATACTATTCCCAATAAAATTAACACACATTCACATCTAGTTTTCATCTAAATTGCATGCATTCAGACATTCACTCCCCCAAATCACTGTAAGAACATGGACAGAAAACTTGTTAATAATCAGGGTATGGGACGTGCGATTGTTCATCGAGCAAAATTATCAGAGATTTCTGAACTCTGACATGTTCTCGCAAAATTGAAGCATGTACATAATAGGTACCATTGGGTAGGCAGCTGCATGGATGTTGAGTCTCCAATATCTGGCCAAATCTGTTTTCTGGATGAGCACCGGTCCTGACATGTCCAGATAGGAGCGGTTGGACTGTACAGTATTTCATGAATCAAGACTTGTGAGACAATTTCACCATGTGTTTAAACATTTGCGAGTAAACACATACAATCTCCAAAACTAACAACACACCAATATATTGCCTCTTCTTACAATGCGATAGTTACATTTTACCTTGAATTCTGTTTCTCATGGTACTCCAATGTGAAATTCATATTTGTACCAAGATTTCAGGTTTCATTAGCAATACTGATACCTTAATTCCTTTCGAGACAATGCCCTTCATAGGCCTTTGATATTGTGTACAGACAAATTGTTAATGGTCAAAACACATGAAGTAAACTTCCAGTTATGTTCCTAAATCATACCTCCTCCCCAATGTAGATATCAATGTGTGGGACTATGAATGGGGAAGCCAATCAGCATTTAAGCAAAGCATAAATACTGTGAAAAGATATGAATGCTCCATGAGATTCTGTTGAATATCGATTGCATTGCAAAAACACAGAAATTTTACATGAGTGAGGAAACTCAAATGAAGTCATTGCTTAGCATTGCATTTGTTTTGCAGTAATGATGTGGCAAAAAGATATCTATGATACCTCTGTGATTGCTGGGACATTTTTCTATTCCTTTCATTGTAACAAAGTCCTTGAGACAGGTTGTTTTCTTTCGTGATATCCAAATTTTGTTGTAGCCGAAGAGAAATGATGTTTAGGTGGTACTTTTGTGACCTTTATTTTTACTTTGTTGTAACGAGAATTTCATTTTAACTGTGTTCATTTTAACGGGAGTGCACTGTAGAACATGAACATTTGATTTACTGAGTGTCTTTGTTGGTGTGCTTATTTTCTCCCGTGCCCTGCAGATGCAAAGATTGAGAAAATGAGGAAGCGTTCCCCCATTGAGGTGAGTTATGGACAAACCAGACCCTTTTAGCATACACAGGCATCTCTTGCTGTCACAAAGGCTTTGGGACCGGCTGTTTTCTTGTGTTATATTGAAATGTCATTGTAGCCAAACTGTATACAAATGTAAGTACAGTAGAATCTTGATTATCAGGCCAAGTCAGGACTGGCTGGTGATGACCCTGTAATCGTGGTATACAGTAATACACATTTCTGTGCAATTTGATGTGGTATCACTAGTGAAGAACTAAAACCCTAATGTATGAAGGAAGCCAAGGAAAGTGTGATGATTGTGAATCCACATAAAGGAATTGTTTACAGAGGAGAGTCTCAGTGTTTCTTTGTTGTCAAAAAATGTTTTAAAAAATTAACATAAAATGAGCTAAAGTTTTATAGAAACAAAAAGTCAGAAGTTTCAGGAGTATCATCTTATCGCTCTGTATCCACATAACCAAGACAGCTCCTCTTTAGGAACCCCTTGATGTGATCTTGATAGGATTTTGACTTGCTAAGTATGTAGCCTATACAGTAGTCACAGGGCATCTATTTTTGTGTGATCTGCATTTGTATTCAGTCAATAATTATTTTTTGTTGTTGTTTGTGTATCAGTATTTTTCTTTTTTGAGTAAAATTTTCTTCAAACCATTATTGATCATATTTGAAATCCATACAAGCAGAGGCCAGCAAGAGCTGGTGCATGGAAGACACACTCAATACCTCCATTTCTTTGCAGAGATGAAAGTGGTGTTGAGAATACAAATTTGAAGAATATCTGATAAATGATTAGGGATGTTTCTTTGTGTGATAACCTCATGAAGTAGTCAGGTGGTGTCAGTGTTGGTTCCATGACATATGCTGCTGCGACAATTGCTCCCAAGAAATATCTGCACGCTAAAGCCAAACATAAATTATACCCACTAGCATAAACCTAAACCTAATCATAATCAACACATCAAACTAAACCTAAAACCCTATCACAATGCTAACCCGAACCCCAAGTCCTTGGAGAAAATGGAGCTGAGCAATTGTTGCAGGAGCAAATGTCGTGTCACCGTCAGTGTTATTGTGTTTGCTGAGTTTGGGTTTTGCTTGTTTCTTTAGATCTGGAATGATCTCCTTCGTGACTTCGGAGACTTTGATAAAAACTGCCTCGTCAGCATGAGCAAGGTAAGTTGTATGAGGCTCCTTTAGCCCTGTCGGTGCTATGGTCTTTTGGCAGAGTGTACAACACTATTAGATTTTCTATGCCAATAGACACTCAAAACGCAGTAAGGGTTAGGCAAAAAGAAGAAATAGGGTGGGGGGATAAATGTGATAATTACCCATATCAGACATCTGAGCTGTAGTTCTACGAAATTGTATATTCCTCATTTGAAGCACCAGCATGAAAAAGTGGGGTAAATGGTCCCCCTCTTTTACAAACGGTTATCGGATTTGCGTGTTGAAAAAAACAGAGGGAAATATAGTATCCGGGCTCTTGAGCACACGGTGATGAAAATTTGCTGTTGAGAGTTTTTCGACAGAGGACAAATTCCCATACGTTAACACGCAAAAATAGAGGACGATCGCTCTGCTGTGTGTAAGCATGTGTGTGACTGTGTGTGCTGGCTGTTACCCGCATCGCATGCCTGAGTTTTGCGACAGAGGGCTGATTCCCATAAGTGAACATGTAAAAATAAAGGACCATTGCTGCAACTGTGTGAGCTGCCTGTTATGCGCACCATATACCTGAGCTGTGCAAGTCTGCATGCATGGTATGGATTTAGCGCAGTGGTGTAGAGCTCGAGCTGGGGCTGAGTAGATAGATGTTCTTGTGAAGTTTTATAAAGTTTACCTTGTAACAATTTATGTTACTACTCAAGATGCCTGAAATGGGTAGTAATGATATGGACTGGCTACTTTCCACAGACATGACATCAATTAATGTTACCAGAATTGTAGTGCCCTTGTCTTTGACTTGGGCAATACAATTCTAGTACAGGCAATAAATTTCATATCCTCCATGAGGCCAGTCCATGTTATATTTAAATCAGTGTAAACTCTGTTGTTGGGAGAAACAAATTTGGTGATTGGATTACAGTAAAACATGATATTTTCGCAAATTGGAGCCAACATCCTTTTGAATGGCATGAAATTTTAGCGAAGTGCCTCTGACATTCAGTGCCTATAGTGTAAACAGGAACTTTCAAATGCATTTTAATTTTGCGAATCTTGGCTCCCGTGAAATTCGCGAAATTTAAATGCATGTGAACATTCCTTGTTTTATAGTAATTTCGTAGTTTGATTTGCACTACATAATCTTTTATTCCATGGAAATGTGTAGATTGTGAAACAGTATTAGCCCAAGTCCGTTCTGACTTTGGTGTACATGTAATGTTCATCTCCTACAGTTATTCAAGGTGGCTGTATTCATTATGTTAATCTGTGTTGCAAGAGTTTTGATTTCTGAGATGAGTAAAAACGCTTCATTTGATTTTAAAGGGACTGTACAGTACTGGTTGAAGTGGGAACTCATGTTTATAACATTCCTAAGTGAGATAAGGAGAAACCTCATGAAATATCTAGCATGTAATTTTAAGAAGGATTCAACATTTATTTGATGAAAATAGGTTTTCATATGGCTGAGATATCCAAAAAAGTAAAAATAAAGAAAGTCAACAGGCCACACCTTTTATTAGGATCTCTTTGTTTTACCTTGTTTTTGGATATTTCAGCCATTTGAAAACCGATTTTCATCAAATAAACTTTTGATACCCCTTAGAATTGCATGCTCTTTGACATCTCATAGAGTGGTTTCTGAATATCTCGCAAAACGTTAAAAAGCTAAATCCTCACCTCAACCAGAACTGTACACACCCTTTTAAAAATGTGTTCAAACCAATCTCTGTATGATTGCAGTATTCTGCATTTCTTTTCTGCAGGCGATCATGATGGCCGGTATGGAGAAGACGACACAACCAGGCAGCCTGAAGATGGACGACTTCAAACCAGCTAGGATCCACCAGTACCTTGCAGCACTCATCAGGGGCAAGGAGCCCCCTCGACTCACACCGCTCGGTAAGCAGTTATCTTCGCGCGGCTTTGCCAAATTTAGCCCCACAACAGATCCATTCTTACTCTACATATATGCCAGATATTTATTAAGCATAAATGGCAAATGTGAATCATCTTTGTCTTCTTTTTAATGCTAAATTTATCTCTTTAATCTAAGCGTACAATTACAAGGTACTACCACGTTAATGTTTGATCTAACTGTCCAATAGCATGTAATAGGTTCTGGTGTTGACATTGGATACAATTTTTCCTTGAATACTTGATCACTTTGCTCTGAACACCACCCCAGTCCTTCCTTGTTTTATTGGCTCCCAATTATTGAGCACAGTTAGTGTCAAAATTTTGCAACTTGATAACAAAATGTAGAACTAGCAGTGAACTGTTTGGGAACTTTAGACATTTATGACAACTGCAGTTCCATCATCTGTATTGCTCTTTAGCTGCTTGACATAATCAAATTTGACTGCAGCTGACTGGAATGTGGGGATAGCTTGTCACTTTCAAGACTGGTTTATTCTTTTACATTCTTCAGAATTCTTTGTCCTATTCTATTTTTTTGTTTTTTGTTTTGCTTTTTGCATTATTTTCATTTCTTTATTTTTTTAAAAGTAGAAACAGAAAAAAAAAATTATCATGTAGACACATGATACAATATCATTTGGCGAACTTCAACCCAAAATAAGCACAATACAAATGTATGTAGAATGTGGTGGGATATGCTAAATTTTTCGTGAAAAATCAGGTTTGTCATAAATTCTCATGTGAATTTTGTAAAATACTTTTGTAAAACAAAAAAAAACTAAGAGAGGGCAATTGAGGAAACTTCTTCAAGAGAAAAAATGAAAAGGAAGTTCCTCCTCATCCCTAATTTGTATCTCTCAGTCCTCATTTTTTTTTTTTTTTTGAGGGGGGGGGGGGGGGGAGGGGGGAAGGGGAGAGGGGGCATGCTTGTGTCCCAGGCACCTTCAGATTGCTGCTAGCATGTCCAGATAAGTTGAATTAAAAGAAATGTCCCTTTAACGTTACTGCTCATCTTTGTCATGCCCTGTTTTTCTTCGAACAAGAAACCTAAATACACTGTAGTTATTCACTGCTTTTAGCAATTCTTGAATAAGCTGAATGAAAAAAAATATTGTTATCCTCCATAATTACTTGTCTAACTTTTCCTTCTTGTCTTGCTCTCCTGCATGCTAGAATCCCAGATAGTCCTGGATTGCTTCCAGCACCTGATTGAAAAGCTGAAGGAGAGTGAGATCAAGAACCAGATGACCTTCCTCCGCTCACAGTACACCACCCTCTGCAAGAAGGCCTTCAAGGGCCGAGCCCCATTCAAGGGCGAGTACTTTGTGGACATTGCTTCCTCAGAGGCCACTCGCTTACTTGCTGAAGGGGGCGACTTGCTGCGGAACGCCAGCATCTCTCAAGAAGATCAGCCAGGCACTAGTCAGACTGGAGCAGGAGATGGTGCAGGAGTTGGGATGCCTGAAGATGGAGCAAGTAGCCCGCAAGGGTCCACAAGCTGGCGAGGCAAGTTTGATGAATCCTTGGAGGCCCTGATGCTGAATCCTCTGTGCATACCTGAAGACCTCCTTGACTTGATGCCTCGTGAGAAGCTTGATGAACCCGCGGAGAAGAGGAACTCTGACGAAGGGGCCGCTGACCAAGCCAGGACGGAGACTGCACACTCTGGTGAGGATCATCAGGAAGAAGATGCCGTAGATGATGATGATGATGATGATAATATCTGTGCTACACAAGGGCATGTTGTTTCTGGCCAAACTGAGTCAGGAGATACTGGTGCAGCTGAAAGCAGTGATGCAGTCAAAAATCATGGATACACGGCAGTGGATGTTTGCGTCACGGACAAGGACTCTTATGCTTGTTCGAATGGCAGTGGGCCCACTGGAGATGGAGAGCCACAGGTAACAGCTGCACAAGCTGGTCAAGATCGCGCCACTCAGGAAGAACTTGGGGGACAGAAAGAACTTGGGGGACATGATGATGACTACTCCGAACCCATGATGCTGGAAGATGATGGAACCAACGAGGTTGCCAGTGCAGCAGGCGTGGCTCTTGCTGACACACAGAGTGATCCAGCAATGTCAGCAATTTCAGCAAGTTGTCCTGATGAGATTGATAGCAGCTTGCCTCAAATGGATACGCCAAAGTCCCTTTTGGATCAAGAACCATCTGGGCTGGACTGTGAGCAAGTAGTGCAAGTGTCCTCTGGAAGTGACAGCTCTGTGCAAGGTGTGGAACTATCAGAGAGGAATCATCCAAATGCAAGTCAGTTAAAAGAGCCACCCCAAATCCCTGTCGTGACAGTCCCTTCCCCTGTCATTGGCAATGTTGGTGGAGTGCCCCAAAGCTGTAACATTCTTGACCTAATTCCTTCAAGGCAAACCTTTGCATCCTGTAGCCAATTAGGTCCTGTCTTGCCAGCGGGCAGTTTATTTCAGCCTGGTCAGTGTTTGGCAGCAGGTGGTTTACCGTTGACTGGGAGTGTGGGTGTCCAGAACATGGTGCCCACGGTTGCCCCACCACTTCAGCCATTCATGGCACCCAATATCATTCAGCATGTGACCCCAGTCATGCAGCCGGCTGCACCCATCATCAGCATGTTTAGTGGAGGAGTCCTCGGCGAGCCAGCTGGCCAACTCTTGAGGATCAACCTCTCGCATCTGGGCCCCAATTCCAACATAGTCATTCCGGCCTCGGCTTTGCCAGGAGGCGTCATCACGGTTAAAGCTCCAGAGGTGCCAACCAACATTGTCCCCATTCTCCAGGAACCTGTTCCATCAGGCAATGGTACCCATTTGCAGAGTGAGGCCATACCAGTCCCTGGTGACGTCAGTCAGCCATTTTCAACATCTCCACCAAAACCTCCAAACACATTTGTTGCATCAAGCCCCATAGCAGCTGAACAGACAGAGAGTGATTTTTCACTACCTGCTCAACAAGAAGCCACTGCTGGTGATGGAAACCTTGGAGACAGTTTGATTGATGTGATGCAAGTTCAATCTGCTGCCCCAACACCTGTTGTTCAACAGCCCAGTATTGTTTCTCCACTTTGCCCATCACCTGATATTGACATGCAGGACAGCCTGTCCAGTTGTAGCCATTCTGCTGCAGCTAACACAGCGACAAGCACATTGTGTAATGATCAGGCTCCAATATCATCCGTAGTGAATACTCCTGGTGTGATTGTTTCCAAGTCACAGACATGCATAGAACTGCCTATTGCTTCGCAAGATGCATCCACCACCTCTGACCCATGCATGAGCAGATCTGAGTTAAATGCTGCCCTGCCCCCAACTGGAGAACTTATGACAGAGATACTCCAGACTGAGAAACTTATGGTGGAAGAAGCAGAAATGGACACAAGAACCTCTGACCCATGTGTGAGCAGATCTGAGTTAAATGCTGCCCTGCCCCCTACTGGAGAAGTTATGACAGAGATACCCCAGACTGAGAAACTTATGGTGGAAGGAGCAGAAATGGACACAACGACCTCTGACCCATGTGTGAGCAGGTCTGAGTTGAATGCTGCCCTGCCCATTACTGAAGAAGTTATGACTGAGATGTCCCAGACAGAGGAACTTATGGTGGAAGGAGCAGAAACAGACACAACAGTACCATCAGATGACAATTCTCAGAAAGATGCAGACATGGTGACATTGCAATCGAGTACAGATATGGATAGCTCAGTTGATGTGACTCCTGCGACATATTCATTGGAAGATGATGTAGTCCCTATGGATACTCTGCCCATGGAGGATGACACATCAACAGGAGGAGATTATCAGCAAGACACTGCAGGTCAGGCGTTGCAGGAACGAGTAGCAGCACTGGCCACTGAGGATTCTATTGTGGACACGGCCATTTTGATGACTGATTCTTCCCCTGAACGTGCCGGGACGCCATTGGAGAGATCATTAATGCCAATACCAGCAAGCAGTGCATGCACTGAGTCTTCACAAGCCCATGATGTCGAGGCCAATGTTGGAGTCACTGCATCAGAACCAAGTTTATCGTTGGCTGCTTTACCTATGGATCACACATACTACAAAACCCACTCAGAGTGTCCATCTGAAGAAGAGTGTCCAAAAGAAAAAGAGTGTCCAAAAGAAAAAGAGTGTCCAAAAGAAACAGAGTATCCATTAGAAGACCCAGCTTCAGGGAAGTCATTTCCTACAGACGCCAATATCCTTAGCCTGGCTGCATGTGAAGATCACTTTTTGACAAAGAGTCCACTCTCAAAGCAAAATACCCCAGAGGGAGACTTGCCAAGCAGTGTTGTGGACACTAATTCCTTGGCACAAAAGATATCGTCACCAGCAAGAACCAGCGGTGCTTCCCTAGAATCGCACACATCTACTCCCGATAAGTTCTGTTCCAGTCGTGTTTTAAGTCCAACCAAAGCAGATGTGATTAACTCCAGAGCTAAGCAGTCTGATGATGATAATGCGAGGTCAAAGAATATAGCTAGTGGTTTAGAGAAATTCATTGTTTTGCCATGGTCAGTGAAGGCTCTTGAGAGAAAGGATCAACAGTGGAGGAAGCTGCAGGAATCTAAGCGTCAAACAGAAGTAGCACCTTCATCCCTTCAGGAATCACCTGCAGGAGAGGGCATGAGTCAAGTGGAAGGGTGTCAGCAAGTTGATGAAAGTTCAAACACCAGACCAGATGAAGTTGTGACAAACGAGACAAACAAAGTTGGTGGAGTCGAAAAGCATGACAATTGTTCTTCTGGTGGTTTGAGTTCGAGTGATGCCAGCAGTGGCGAGCCCCTAAAGCGTAAAAGAGGCCGACCTAGAAAGAAGGATCAGCAGAGGGGGAAAGTGCAGGACTGTGAGAGTCAGCTAAAACTGGCACCTTCATCCTTTGGGAAAAGAAGCACCGAAGAGGGAATAAGTCAAGTGGAAGGACATCAGCAAATTAGTGAAAGTTCAAACACAGTACACGATGAAGGTTTGACAAAGAAGACAGGTAAAGATGTGCTTGCAAACAAAGTCGATGGTGCTGATGAATGTGCTATCCAGTCGGAAGCAGAAAAGCATGACAATCCTTCTGATGATGGTTTGAGTTTGAGTGATGCTAACAGTGGCGAGCCCCTAAAGCGTAAAAGAGGCCGCCCTCGAAAGAAGGATCAACAGAGGAAGAAGCAGGACTCTGAAGGTGAACCTCAAGTGGCAACTTCATCCTTTCAGAAATCAACCACAGCAGAGGGCAAGAGTCATGTGGAAGGGCATCAGCAAATTAGTAAAAGTTCAAACACTGAACATGATAAAGGTTTAACAAAGAAGACTGGTAAAGATGTGCTTGCAAACAAAGTCGATGGTGCTGATGAATGTGCTATCCAGTTGGAATCAGAAAAGCATGACAATCCTTCTGATGATGGTTTGAGTTTGAGTGATGCTAACAGTGGCGAGCCCCTAAAGCGTAAAAGAGGCCGACCACGAAAGAAAGATCAACAGAGGAAGAAGCAGGACTCTGAAGGTGAACCTGAAGTGGCAACTTCATCCTTGCAAGAATCAACCATAGCAGAGGGCATGAGTCAAGTGAGAGGGAATCAGCAAATTGATGAAAGATCAAACTCCAAACCAGATAAAGTTGTGACAAAGGAACCAGGTGAAGAGGTACTTGCAAACAAAGTTTGTGGAGCTGATGGATGTGCTATCCAGGTGAAAGCAGAAAAGCACAACAACCCTTCTTTTGGTGGTTTGAGTTCCAGTAGTGCCAGCAGTGGTGAGCCGCAGAAACGTAAAAGAGGCCGACCTCCGAAGAAGCAGCAAGCCGGTGTTTCTGGATCACCAAGTACGGAGGGTGAATGTGCGCACCAGTCTTATCCCGTCTCACAGTCAAAGAACATTGCTGCGGCTGCAGTGCAGGCACGAAAGAGAGGACGTCCACCGAAGAAGGCCAGAATGGGTGAGAAAGATCCAGCTTATGACACAAGTCTACCAGCAGAGGAAGGTGCTTCCCTAGGTCTTCCAAAATCTCCTTTAGTAATCCATGTAGTCAAGTCGGGCACAGGTGCGGCAGACATTCCACCTCACATAGAAGCACAAAAGCGCGGTAGGGGTCGCCCACCGAAACGTCGGAGGGAAAGTGGTGATGACCCTTCTGACTTGCATGGACCTACAAACCCTAGCCAATCAAATAATACTTTGGTATCAGACACCAAATTGAAAATGAAGGCAACCCCCGATATTGGAGAGGTACCTGGGATGCCCAAGCGTAAGAGAGGGCGGCCGCCCAAGAGGAAGAATGAGGATCATTCCAACTTGCCAAATAGTGGTACATGTACTGCCACTCTGCCTAAGGTATCAGGAAACAGGGGCACTGAGCAAATTCTGAAGGCAGGCAGCTTGAAGAAGTCTGGGTCACCTCTCAAGATACGTATGCCATTCCGAAGTCCAGCGTTGCCATCCCCACGTGCTTCTGGTCCGTCGGGAACAAGTAGGGAATGGTACAAGTCCTCACATGGCCAGGGCACTGAGCAAATTCTGAAGGGAGGGCGACGGGTGGCAGATAGTTGGAAGAAGTCTGGGTCTCCCCTCAAGGTACGTCTGTCACTCCAAAGTCCAGTGTCGCCAATCCCACGTGCTGCTGGTCAATCAGTGATGGATTCGTGGAGAGCCACTGAAAGAAATGTGAACACAGGTAAACCTTTCATTCCAGAGGTGAAGGGTGCTAGTACGACATCGGTAAAATCAGGACTTGAATCATCGCCACGAAAGACAACTGTCTTTTTCTCGCTCAAGAAGACCAAGTGAGGTTCAAAGCACCATTCAAACTTAATGTGTCAGCCAAAAAGATTTTTTCAAAGTGTTGGGCATTATGCGCAATAATTAAAAAAAAAAACATTCTCAGCGTTTTATGGGGAGAATCAGCCTCTCTCATTTGCCAGCTTTCCAAATTAGGATAAGATTTATCAGGAGTAACATTATGATATCAGATTTGGTGAGAATTGAGCTTACATCTCAGGAAGTGAGAAAAATTTGTCTAAAATTTTCGTCTGACATTGAAAGCTACTATTTCCAGTACAAATGTGGTAAAGGTGAAGGATTTTGCAGTGAAAGATTTTAAATTGATTCCCCCCCCCCCCTGCATTGATACTGGGTAATTAGGTGCCATACTTTATGGACCCATGTGAATGCTGTTAACAGTGAGCTTATGATGATGCTCGAATCGTGTAAGCACTGGATTACTTCTGGTAATTGAATGCCTGGAACTGTTGCTGCACTATTACCAGGGAGGTTTTGAGTAGATGCCTTCTATGCACAAAATGGGGGTCATTGCAAATAGCTTGCTACACTTAGATTCTATCATCTCATACAGTACACCCTTAGCTAGCTAGGAGTCTTACTGTTGATAATCACTTTGTGACTTGCAGTTTAGAGCTGATTTGCATATCCTTGATGACTACTTTTATTAGTGATAAGGTACCAGTGTGAATATGGCTACAGACATGCGTCATCCAACTCATTGAGCTGTACTGTATCATGCTGTACCACTGTGATAATAATGTTGGCAAATTGTGCAGGTGAATCAGTTCTTACTCAAGTATATAAAAATGTTTATCTTCATGGATATTCCAGAAAAAAGAAAATGGTGTAATTTAGCAGTTCACTTTCTTCAGAATACACTCATATGATTTACCTGTATTAATGCTCTGATAATCGAAAGGCAGGACGTAGATTTATTCACTGTCTTTATTATCATTACTGCAGCATGAAGAATGGATGATTGGGGCATCTATTTTTTTTTCCATGATATATATCACTGTTGAGGTGACAAGACCTTATACCTCAAAAATATCAAATGTTCAGGAGGGCGAAAAAAACTTCAACTTGGCAGCCAAGGCACTATAAGAAATGGGATCACCTTTCCTTTGACATGTTGTGGTGGCTTCATTTTTGGGGTAAGGCAGCTAGGATTTGGACAGGACATCACTTAACTGATTACTATATCTGACAATCGTTCCGAAAAGTGATTTTCGTCAAAATTTGAGATACAAGGTCTCGTCTCCCTAGCAACGATAATGTTCTCAATCATAATGACTCTAAGATTCATCAAGGTGCTGTTAACCCGTTGAGGATGAATCCCGAGTATACTCGGGCAGGTGTCTATGGGAAATGTGTGTTGTAGCAAAATCGGTCCATCCTCAATGGGTTAAGCAGCTGTTGTAGAGACATTGTGCTATGTACATACATGTATTTTGAATGCTTCAAGAGCTGTCATGGCTGAGCAGTTAGAACCATGTGGATGAGACAGCAGGCTTCCATGCAAGTTTGAGGTTCAAATCCCATCCTGGCAGTGGTGCCCTTTCGCAAGGCAGTTTATCCTTGTTGGCAAGTCTTTTGGAGGAGACTTCAAGCTGCTGGCCCCATGGTTAGGAGAACTAGTGTACGAGCTGAAATTTTCGTGGTGGTTTTATTTTCACGAATTTCGCAAATCGCCTTAGAGCAGCGAAAATAACATCACGCGAAAATAACAATGCGAGAATAGCTAAGTTCAGTTAGACCCTCGCAACCGCGAAATTAACGACACGTGAAAATGTCCTCCATGTAGCAATTCATGAAAATATCTGTACGCGAAAATTTCAGCTCGTACAGTATATCCTGTGCATGAAAAAGAACACACTTCACTTCTCAGGTAAATAGTATAAAGAAATCCAAGTGAAGTGATCAAACACACGAAAAACGCCTGATATACATTGTACGTGGGTGGTGAAGACTCTTGTCTCTCGCTCACTAAGTTGATTTTCTTTTTGTTTTTTTCACTGCCCTGGCAGATTAGGAAATTGCCAAAGATTTGATAATAATTTTGATAATTATAATGAAAAAAGAATGCTGTGTTTGCATGTACAGTGAATAAATGTAAATGTAAATGTAAATGTAAATGTGAATGTAAATGTAAAGCTTTATTTATTTATTTCAACTTCAGATGTATTTTGTTTACAAAAAGGTTTTCAAACACAAAGGAAATGGTGTTTGAAGGAGTAGATGGTTTCAAATCACAAAGTGTTATTATTCCATCTTCTTTTTCTGCAGTTAAATATGCTGTGGAGCAAAGATTAGGTCATTCCTTGCTTCAAGTTCCTGTAGTTTTTTTTTTTTTTGCATTATTTTGAGAGAAAATGACCATATTTGTTCCTGATAGAAGACTACAGTGCACTCCCGTTACAACGAACACAGTTATAACGAAATTTTGTTATAACGAAGTAAAACTTCTGGTCCCAAAATTATCGCCATTAAAGTCTATGGTACAAAATTCGCTTATAGCGAACACGGTTATAGTGAAATTTTCGTTATAACGAAGTCTTTTCCGAGTGCCACTGACAAAGAAAAATAAAAGAAATGTGCTCCATTATAATGAACTGAGGATTGCTTTCGAAAATACATAGCGGAACAAGCATTCATAGCGTCTCTGCACGGGTGAACACGTCACATTACTGTGTGTTTGCTTGGTGTGTCACGCACAGTTTCCGAGGGGAACCTTTGTTATTAATAAATTTAATACAATAATCTGAAATTGAGTAACTATTTGTTTTATTGTTCACATAGCTTTCCAGTGTATGATGAGTATTCAACAAACAAAATATCATATGCTTGGCTTCCTTGTTTTCGTTATATGTATCTGTTCGGTTATAATGAAAGAAAACTGCCGGTCCCGAGCATTTCGTTATAATGGGAGTGCACTGTACATGATTTCATTTGTGCTCAGGAAAATAATTTGTTACTAGGCAGTATAGCTTAACATAAAGCACTTTTCTTGCCATAGCCTTACTTATATTCTTATTATTTTTGTTTTAAAGAAACAAACTAAAATTGTTCTTGTTTGTAATTCAATCTATGTATGTGTATGCTGCTCAGTCATTGGAGAGAATACTTGGAGCTTCATAAGGAAACTCAATCTGTTAACACAGAGGAAATCTTGATGATGTACCGATACTGGAAACATGCAAAATTTAGATATTGTCAGGAGTTATTCAATGTACTTTTGGTTGGTTTCAATCAAAGTTAAGCACCTTTCTAATTCAAAGCAGTACCTACAGTGGCTAGAAACACCATCACCAACTGCAATACGATGTATTTTTATTGCCAGTGTGTACTGCCAGTGATGAGTTTTGCATTTTAGCAGAGCTAATTTTTCACTCACTCAAAAGAGAGAGTAAAAAAACAACAATAAAAAACAGAGAAATGTTGCCCTGGTGAAAAAGATCTTTGGAACATGTTGCTCCAAAGAGTATATACTTGCTAGTATTCAAATAAATGCTTTGCAAATGTCAAAGAACAAACTGCAGTGACTGTTTTGCTTGTGTGTGCATGTGTGTGTAGACTATATACTATAGTGTAATTTTATAAATTATACATTTTTCATTATTTTTGTGGTGAGAACAACTTAAAATGTTTGTTAACCCCCTTTCGTATGAGTCGCCTGCACCTAATTAATACTTTAAATCTGTGGTTTGAATTTATTTTGAAGATTGTTATGACTCCCACTTTCTGGCACTAAATTGTACTTTTAATTTTTTGAGGCTTGAAGCCCGCAGGTATACTCATATGTCTTTGATTCCAGGATTATATCTGTATCATATTTCTCCGTTGTTTGCTGCAAATATTTTTCTGTATCAACGCCTTAGAGCTCCTTGATATAAACACTGCAAATATTTTTCTGTATATGCAAATATTTTTCTGTATCAACGCCTTAGAGCTCCTTGATATAAACACTGTATATTTTTTTTTTCTTCTCTCTTTCGAAACAATGATACAGTTATAGTAATTTTATCTATTTCGTAAAAAAACATATCATTGTGTGTGTGCTCTATTTAAATACTGTACATTATTTTGGGTTGAACCATGATATGGGTGTGTCTGTGCGCGGTTGGAGGTGTGTGTATGTGGTTGAGTGTGTGCACGTGGATGAGTTAGTGTGCGGTACACACGCGCGTGTATTGTGTAGTTATTTGAGTTTGTCTGAAGAATATGAGGTATTCATCAATATCTTATGAGCTCCCTCGTGGAGACGTAATGAGCTCCTTTATGGAGACAATATGAGCTCCCTCGTGGAGACTTTATGAGCTCCTTTGTGGAGACAACATGAGCTCCCTCGTGGAGACGATATGAGCTCCCTCGAGGAGACTTGGTATGCATTTAATATTCTTGTTTATATCTCTAAGATCTATAATGTTTGTTTTATGTTATAAGTGCTGTCTGGGGCAAATTATTTGTATAGGGCCCCATTTCTCTCTTCTTTCGATCTTTAAAATAACAACAACAACATGTGTGTGTATGTGTGTGTGTGTGTGTGTGTGTGTGTGTGTGTGTGTGTGTGTGTGTGTGTCTGTGTGTGTGTGTGTGTTAGTTACAGGAAAAAAGAAAAAAGATGCTAGTCCAAATCTGTATCAGCTAAAAATGGATTGAGTCTTTCACAGGTACATGTACGGATACTTTTTTTTTTAAATTCAGTTTTAATCCTTCAACCAGATAATGTACAGTGTGACTTGTGGTGGAGATGGAAATATTGCACATACCCTTTGGTACATCTTTTCTCTCCCTATCTGTACTCGTATAAGCATATATACTGACAGACAGATGCACACAAATTAATGTGTATATAATGTACAATGTACCTTGTATACTGTACACATACGTATGTATTTGTATGCATACACTTGTAGGCCCTATATACAATAAGTGTGTGTGTGTGTGTGCGTGTGTATTTTATTTTTGTGATTATGTCCTTCAAGTTGCTGTTGAATATTCTGATACAGTCTTTGCCCATCTCTGTGTGTAACGGTACCTATGTTTGAATTTTTTCCCCCCATCTGATATAGCTGGGCTCTTCTTTGTTAACATGAGCCTTGGGTAACATTTGCATTTCTAATCTGAGTATATGCTACCTAGGGGAAAAAGATATTAATGCTGAAACGTGTCTGGCACAAGAGCTGATGGTATCACCACACGCGTCTGTTCTAGTCTTTACAAAGAAGAAAGTTTTGACAAATGAAGAATCGGTACTGTGAAAAATACTTTTACAGTGTAATTTGTTGCATTCTGGGCCCTGTTTCATAAAAGGTGTTAATATGGCAACTCTTGCTGGAAGAGCAACTTCTCAGAGCAACAGCCAATCAGGAAGGTGGATTTTTGTGGTTACCATGGCAACTGCCATTCCAGCAGGAGGCGCTGTCATAGCAACTTCTTTATGAAATGAGACCCAGATGTGAATATTTTGTACAGTGCACTCCTGTTCAACGAAGTCCCCGGGACCGGTGGTTTTCTTACATTATATTGAATTTTTGTTATAGCCAAACAGTAAAGATATAAATGGTAATCTTTTGGCTTGAATCTTTACTTCGTTGAAATGATCATTTTGTTATAACTGCGTTTGTTACAACAGGAATGCAGTGTAGTGCATTCACTGTGAGGTAATATTTCTCCCCTACTCTTCTTGCCTTTGTAGCTACATGTATCCTGAGATGGGTTTATCATTGTCACAAGGCATTTGCCTTCAACAGTGGGCATAGCATTCTCAGAGACTCCAACTCTCCCGTTGTCGACGGGAGATCTCTCACCGAAAGCCCATTTTTGCAAAATCTCCCGTTCTCCCGCTGAAGATTTGATTTCTCCCGCCCTGGCTCTGTGTCTCCCGGTGGCAAGGATTTCTACTTATTGCTATCATATGTTGGAAAACTTAGCCTTAGATAGCACCAGAGAACATCTAGAACCCTAGGAACTTTGCGGTTCGCACACATCAACTTGGAGTCTTCCGTTTGCTTGGGGTTTCGGGCTGGAGAATCTCCAGATCAGAAGGTGCTTGGGGTTGGAGTCTCTACATTCTTACAAACTAACATCATGTATGAGAAAGCCCTATTATTCATTGATTGGAGAACATTCTTCAAGAATGCTGCACTTGGAACTTTTTGAGATATAATGGTCAAATTCAACTGTAGTTGGAAGTCTTTTAGACCACAGGATTATGTAAATTTTTGACACCCTATTGATATCCACATCACATGTACACATGGATGCCTACAAATATCACATAGGACCTACTGAACAAGCACTGAAACATCCATGTGAAAGTTATGCCTACATGTATTTTGCACCTGTTTTACTCCATTTGAACCATGGATTTGAGCAAACTTCCTTTGCAAATTTTGGCAAAAGATTCAGCCATAAAGCCTATCTCTTTTGCTATCTTGTCTATCAGT
The DNA here is from genome assembly GCF_040938485.1 of Diadema antillarum. NCBI lineage: Eukaryota > Metazoa > Echinodermata > Echinoidea > Diadematoida > Diadematidae > Diadema > Diadema antillarum. The sequence goes on from NW_027271609.1 coordinate 960,632, forward strand.
GTCACTTTTCTAATGTTAAAATCCACCATGCAACACACCCGACCTGTAAAATTTACGAAAGAAATGCACAGACCACAGTGAATGTATGTATACCAACATTATTTGCTCTTTATTTGTGATAGGCAGTGAGTCAAATTTCACTCCAAAACAAATCATGATGACACAAATGAACAAATCTCATCCTCTATAAACATTGTATTTATGACAAAATACCCTCCCCTTTTGATGTTAAATCTCTGAGTCAGAGCCTCTCTAAAGTCAATAGTACATTCCACTATATGTCAAAAGACAGATAACCTAAATGATTGTAAATAATTGCCCCTTGATGATTTTTACATTACATGAAAAAAAAAGTAATCTTCATACAATACTCTGTCAAAATGCAGCTTGTTCTTATACACTCAAATTCAAGTCTTACATGAGTGCACATGAAAAAAAAAAATCATTACAGTCAATAGTACACTTGCCAGAGTAACTGACTTATTAAAACTAATTTGGCACAATTTAACCCCCTTGCATGAACCCATGACTTTCACTGACCACCGGCATCGTGTGTTGTAAAGTTGCCTCGTGGCAATGAAAGAGGTTATCACCTTGCAGTGATGAAGGGGGGGGGGGGGGGGGGGGGGGGATCACAGAAAGTGCAATGAACCCTATGTAAGCACTGCATTATGGGATGGACCCAAAATATCAAACCAGAGGTATGTACATACACTGTACCAGCATTAAACCCCATTACAACATGCATAAATGTAGTAAGCACCTGATGGAACAAGCTCGCTGTCCAGGTACATAGGCATCATGTCACTTGCTCCCTCGGAGAATAAAAAAAACCAAAACAAACAAACGACCATATCACATCAAAAATTTGCTGCTACAGTCAAACCTGTCTTAGCAACCACCTTTCTATAGAGGCCACTTGTCATATACGAACGCTAAAAACAATTCCCTCCGAGAGAAAAAGCATGTTAAAGAACCTGTCTATACATAGCGGCCACCTGTCTATAACGGGCACTTTTTCGTTTCCCTTGGGTGGCCGCTATAGACAGGTTTGACTGTAAATGATTTGCTTTGAACAGGGGGTAAAAATATTCATTTGAAATAGCGAAAGTCCACCCACAAACAGACAGAAGAGAAGAAAACAAACCCCCAACATGTAGTTTCTAAGTAATCAAGCACCTTGTTCCGTTATATCTTTTGTGTATTTAGAAAAAAAGAACAAACCTAAAATAGTTTATAAAATGCAATATGACCCTTTTAAACACAAGACAAATGTTATACATAGCAGTATATGAAACCAAAATGAATACACACATACCAATACAGATATAAACATAATTATACATGTATTTCATAAATACAGACATTAAATCATTAAATACAGGATACAAAGCTAATTCCGTCCCACAATACGGAAAAAATCATGCCACTTATATATGACATGGAGATATAAATAATGATCCCACATACATTGCATAAGAAAGCAGATAGGCTAGTTCTCATATCTCTCTGTAATCCAGAGTTTTACATCGGTCACAGGCAAATTAACACGACTCGTTCGGAGCTCCTTGCACATTTCACACAGACAGAAACTACAGTCAAAACTGCGACAAGGACCAAATGGACAAAAGAGGCAGAAGTGTTCTGCCATATTTTCTTGCAAAATAGTGCTTTCACCACAAAACTGAGATATAACAGCTGTATTGAAGGCATTTTTCTTGTAATACAGCATACTACTAATTTTGGGGTTTAAGTACAAGATAACGTCAGTCCATGTGCAGTGCAAACACTCCATGTTTATAGTAAATCTCTAAAGCATTGTAGAATAGCTGCTATTTAAAAAAAAATTTACTGAGAGTCAAAAAGCTAAGCTACAAGATGACAAGATTTCAAGGAACATATGATAAAGGTTTTAATGATTATTTAGCATTGCCTCTGATTTTTTTTTTTTTTTGAGGAACATGCGGCATCTCTTCCTAGCCATCCTCTAAAATGACAGCACTTTTGAATTTTTCACGTTAATGTCGACAAAAGACACTGTCACCCATAAACCTGCTGGACTTTGTATCTGAAAGACGTCGCTGTCACAGACTGCACTTGGTCAATTTGTTTGCATTCTTATAATGTGATGTACCGACGCCAACTGCTGGCTGCATTTCCCAACCCTTTGTAAGCCAAGACACTCAGATTGCCACACACATTCAGTAATCCCTCCAAACTTGATCTGGTTGTAGAGTTTAGCATTGTAGAGTTTAGCAAGTCCACAAGGGTGTAGCAATGCACCTCAGTCCGATGGGAAGTCTATGGTAACACAATAGGGGTTAATAGGGGGATTAGCTAATCTAGAGTCAAGGGCATTTAGTTTCAAGATATTATGTGCTAATTGGCATCAATCAGTGTAGTGTAGACATTTAACGTTCCCACCATAATGCCTTCTGTTGCAAATTTGGAAATTCAAATGGTCCTATTTACTTTAATCAATCTATCCGATATCTTATTTGTGTAAAAATTGAATTGTACCTACTCTGCATTGCAATTACTTGTGTGTTCACATGTGTTCACAAGTAATGTGTCGTTTGGACTTTAAATCTTGTGACCTATTTTGTGTATCATTATTTGTGATGGATTTTCTTTGGTGATCAGAGCTATGGGTAAGAGAAGAAAAGAGAAAAAAACTGATTATTCAATTCATTATTTATTACGTCATTATTAATTACGTTATTCGTTTTTTTATATTATTTTCTTTCTGAATGATGGTCATTAATGATCATATAACTTCTTAAATGCATTCTCTCTTTTGGTCATTTAGTTTCATATAAATGATTTGTTTTTTTCAAGTATTTTTGTGCCAAAAATACTGGACAGCAAAAGCTTGGAAGAAGTCATCTCAAAAGAATAAAAACTGAACAAATCATATCTTGAGATTTCAAAAAAAAAAAAAACACACAGAAAGATTTTGGAGCTGCAGAAACTATTATGAATCAAAACCACTTTGTGGAGCTGCAGAAACTATTATGAATCAAAACCACTTTGTAGAGCTTATATTCATTGTTTCAAAACACAGAGAAATGTGAAGCCTTTCCTGGTCTCCTCCAAACTGGACAAGATCATTTCAATTTTTGGCAAATAACTGACAACCCTGAAACATAGTAGCCCTTCAAACTTGAAACGATATTCTCCTTATTAGAGGCACATTCACACTTTTAACACTCATTATGTAACAATATACCATGTCTGAATAATATGGCATTGGGACTCTGAAACTTCTGTGTGGTTCTTATGTCTTTATTGCCAATTTGCCCCTCCCCCAGAAAAAGTAATAACTTCTTGTTTATTATGTAAAGAAAATCACTGTATGCAATTTGAAGGGATGGAGCTCAATGTAATTGCAATGCTTGCATTTTGCAGATATTGATGTCACAATGAACAGTTATGAAATTTCAGGTTTCAGGGGGGCATTTCATGAAGGAACATGTCAGATAAAATGTCCGACAAGGCAATTATATCCGACAAGTTCAGAGAAATCAGCCAATCAGACTAAAGAATTTCTCAAAACTTGTCGGATATAATTGACTTGTCAGATATTTCATCCGACAAGTTCCTTCATGAAATGCCCCCCAGATCTCATGTTACTAAAACAATATGAAATGATCGATAACAATAACTCAAAAGACAAGTCAGTTTGTCATTAGTTCATCCACGAAATGCACACACATGACATTTCCCTGCTCTGAAGAAAGAAAGTACAGAAAAGAAAAAAAAAAAAAAAAACAACAGACACACAAAAGACACAGTTAAGATTTGGGTTGATTCCAAAACTTGATTTTGTACAGAAAAGTCACAAATCTTATTCCAGTATATACACATCTCCGACAATTTCCAAGGTTTGCCTACAAATACAAAAAGAATTAAATCATAGCGGTCCTCGGTTACTTCGCCTGTGGTACCATGTGACCGACCTGATGATCAACAAACAATTTTAGAGGGGAAAATTGTACACCGTTTGTTCTCCTGTACGAGGAAGCAGCAAACATCTCAAGGTGGACTTCTGTTCTTTTTGCATATTTCACACTTAATGATACGTGCCCTAAGTCAAGGCCTGAAATTTAGAATTTTTCCTATTTTGGTTACTGTTTTTTTTTTTTTTGCCATCAGCAAACCAAGCAGATGTGCTTACCAAGATACAAGACAAAGATATGTAATGATATTTCCCTTTAAATGGACATGATGCATAATTCTATGAACAATGGGAAATCTGGCTGTTACAATACAATGTCTGATGTGAGTATATAATATCAAAATGTTACTTAACTTTGAAATGATTAAAAAAGTGTCTGCAAAACATCAAGTTTATAACTGATTGGGAGCACCAGCTTGCAAAAATGAAAACAAAAACAAAATTTAAAATACAACTTGCACGTAGGGAGAAAATGAATAAAACTGTATAACTCGTATTGATATCAAAGTAACAAACATATAAAGGCTATGCGATTATTGGGTAGAGCTGTAAAATGGATTTACTTATTAAATATATCAATGATTCAGTAAGTAGACCTTTTCCGATGCCACACAAGTACCAAAGTTGTCTTCAGACGAGTGCAGAAATAAATAACAAATCAATTGTTTTGACATTCACTATACATACAATCTAGCTCAGAATACAGCATCTTTAAGTATTTTGGCTTGGAATAAACATACACAAATAATGACTATGGGATACAAATCTACAGCAGTACTAGTTAAGTAAGCAAATAATGATAATATTGTAAAAGCTCAAATGGGGATACAAGTGGAATTTATAAATGATTGTGTCTCAGATATTCACTTCTTCAATAACAAAAGCATTTTTGGCAGTATTTTGTGAACAAGAACAATTCTCAGAATTCTCTTTCAAACAAGGCACTAAATCAACTTCACACAGCCTCAGTTCAGGACAAGAACGGCTTTAATTCTTCACTCCTGATTTTGTTACTGCCTTCTTGTTCTGAACAGAGGCTTGGATACCCAATGACATGATTGATGCATGAAGTTCTAAACACATCAACTTTATACACTGATAAAGAGTAGGTATGTAGAACAGACAAACCTTTGATAAGCATGATAATAAATATTGCTATCAAAGTTCTATTGAATGATAGGTTTAATCACACTTGACGATCACTCTTAAACAAACTATAACAGATTTTTGTGTGAGACACTGTGTGACTGCTTTGACTGTGAGCTTGACCTTTGACATTTGACTTCATCATCCTATGATAATCCAGTTTATCAATATATGACGAAACATGTGATCTTAGAATATTTCACTCCAGTTAAGGAACTTTGAGGGATTTACAAGAATTTTTTTCTCCTTTTTTTTGGAGATGTTTGAACATGTTGGGACTCTTTGACTGGGATGCGCTCTGCATGAAACATGCATCATCATTATCCAAAAAGGAACCACACTACCCGATGTTGTGCACTATTCACCACTGTAAAGTGGAAGGGTTGGGTGCGAGAGGGGTGGGGGTCAATATAGCGCGACAGTCTCAGGGACTGCTGTGGAGAGATATAGAATTGTTTTCAAATAATGGGGTATTCCCCGGAGTGGTGTGTTTATGGGTGATGTCATCATTCCAAAAGTAGCCCCAAAGACGATTTTAAAGGCCTTCTTTAAGCAGCCACAAACCACAGATGAATGTTGCGACACAATTCTTTTGAATGACTGATATCGACCGATACCTTGTTCCACTCACTAGGAAACAGTAACGATGGGAAACACTCATTACATCAGCTGGGACTTATATAGCTCCATTATCACAGCACATCAAATAGGATACTGATTATCTATTTCCACACACTACACTCTCTCTGTAGATGTACTCAATTTGCATACTGCCTCAACTTCTGATTTTGTTTTTGTTTTTGTTTTGCAAAGCATGCCTGCTGCAAAGCATTGTGGGATACTGCCTGTCTGCTTCTGAACTCCAATGCAAGGATGCGTGCCTACGCCAGCAGAGCTGCACAGCTTGGAGCGATACTTCAAACTTCCCTGAGTTGTAAGTCTTGAGAAGCAATAGGGTGCCAGCAAACTTTGGACCGTCCGTGCAATACACTCGTCAGCTCATTGACCTTCATTGACCTCTAACACTCTAATATCCATCTCACCAAGATGTCGGGGAGGGTCCAATATCAAAATCCAGCATTTCCGTCACTGCACTGTCTCAAATTATTTAGCAGAGGAAGCCTCATTGGTACCAATTAGAATAACCTTAAGTCAAGGTCATGACCTCACTTGACCTTGTGTGGTGGTTTGAATCACAAGTACAGGTTAGGAAGGGGATCACAGCTAGATATAAGTAGTCTCATGATACAGCAGTTTCGCAGGAGGATCACTCGGGTTGAGCCTCATGTTTTGAACTGGTTGTAGCCTTCTGCCCCAGTCACTATTACGTCCATCCATATGCGCATACTCTCTGGGGAGGGGGCAACAAGGAAGTAAGTCCTCTCTTTGGTTTTGATACAGAAGGTCAGTGTAGGGTTGGGGCTCTTGTAGGGTCGCAGGTGGTCAAAGTAGACGTCCTGGATGGCCTGGAAATACATCCCGCCCTTTGGCCGTGTCTCGTCACGGTCGCTTGAGTAGTAGAGGAAGGAGCGCTTGGTGCGGGAGAAGACGAACCAGCGCTTGCGCCACGTCTTGATGCGGCCGCCCATCTTGATCATGTAGCCGCGGCACGTGTTCTTCGTCACGTTCACGTGTGGGCAGGTGTCCACGCTGTGACCGGCGGTCTCTATGTGTGCTCGTAGGTCGAAGTCTTCAGATGTGATCGGCAGATACCGTGTCAGAGGTCGTGACTGGACAATGAGAACAAGAATGAAAGATAGCAGTTTATACAGATGACAGGCTGATATATTTTGCTTACAAAATTCTCAACAATCAGTATACTTGCACAGCTGGGTGGCTTCTGGACAGATGAGTTTATAACACATCTATCTGAATCATTTAGTCCTATCACCTTCTTAGACTTTGCTAGGGAAAAATAAAACAGCCTTTTTGAGGGTCCTACAAAATGGCTGGATGTTGCCACATGCCCCACTCATCTGACTTGAATAAAAAACTTACATCAGGCAGGGAAAGACGCAAAGACATTCATTTCATCTTACAGGAGTCTAAGCTTTCACTATCTTGTTTGTTCATGATCAACGAGGGAATCATTCTTGAGGGAAAAGATTGTTTTCTTTTTCTCTTTTAAGAGAAAGCCTCTGTGAAGAAGACTCTTTTGCAGATCATTTGCAAAGTCTTATCTGGAACACAGTGGGGCGTGATGTGCTATTTTGATACAGTTCTATCAACCTAAGACAAGTTGCTGTTAACACCACTTCCCCCTTTAATGGAGACATCCTTCATTACACATTTAGCTCTCAGTGATGACAAGTGTTTCCCTGTGTCACGATGAAGAATCACGTGTGAACATGTTAAAGGGATGATACAGTTTCAGTTGAGATGGGTCTTCAGGTTTCCAAATTTTTTATGATGATTTCTTTTTTTTTTAGATAACGAGAAATATCTTTTGAAATATGAAAGAGCACACCATTCTAAGAGGAATTCAAATATTTTTTGGTGAAAATTTGTTTCGAAATGGTCGAGTTCTCCAAAACAAAGTAACACTAATCGCTTCATTTTTTTTGTTGATATCTCAGCCATTTTAAAACCGATTTTCATCAAATACACTTCGAATTTCTCTTTGAATTGTATGCTCTTTTACATTTTGTAAGGTGATTTCTAAGTATTTCTAAGTAAGTTAAAAGCTGAATCCTCACCTCAACCGATACTATAGCATCCCTTAAAAGGAGCTATCATGCTTTTGCAAAACCTTCCAAGTATTCTGACATTTTCTTCAGTACATTGCAGGGAAAATAATAATAACAATTGACATTTTGTGTAGTGCCTAATGCGCCAGTTTTCCTTTTGAAACCTCAATACAATATGATACATATATGTAACAGATATTTCTCATACTGTAAACGTTGATATTTTCACGAGATTAATTTTTCTCGCTGAGTGGCTCAAAAACATATTAGAGGGTTCTTGAATAAGTGCTGCGCAGTGGTCAAAATATTCAAAATAAGCAGAGAAAATTGTGAAAATGTTTTTGTGGGTTTTAGAATTTGTGCTAGCCAGGAAGTAGCGTGAAATACGCGAAAACTAAAGCGTTCACAGTAGTATCAAATCATCAATTCTTTGCTGTAGCATGACATGGATGTAACAGGCAATCTGTGTTGGGTGACCTTCAGGGCGTAAAGCAGATTTAACTAAAGTCTGCTTGGAACTGGAGCAAGGTCTTTTGAAGTCTCATCTCCATTGTATTCAGAAAGCATGTCCAAAATCTGCTCCTCAGTTTCCCCTTAGGACCTCATTGTCTCATCTCACAACTTTCTTCCCTCAATTACCCCATGAAAGCTAACTGATCTCTACCTTTAAATATGTGTCTATGTGTCTAAAACAGTAAAAAAAAAAAACACAGTCAATATCACAATCAAATTGCCTGAAGATACTAATCCTCTTTGACGAGCACTCCAAAAGTCCAAATTTTTCATCTCATGGTGATAAGTCTTTTCTTCTCTCTCTCAATCTATCTCTCTTCTATCTATCTATCTATCTATCTATCCATCCATCTATCTATCTATCTATCTATCTCTCCGTCTATCTATCTGTCTGTCTACCTATACATTCATCTTGCTATCTTTTTATTTATCTTTCTATCTTTCTTTCTATCTATATATTCATTCATCTATCTTTTTTATCTACTTATGTATTTATCATTCTATCTGCCTCTATCTATCTATCTATCTATCTATCTATCTATCTATCTATCTATCTATCTATCTATCTATCTATCTATAACTTGAGTTATACCTACAATTTAACCTAATCTTGGGTGGGGAACAAAACCAACTTTAACTTGATGCTTTAATACCCTCTGTGAGCATACAACACATCTTTCACGTGCAATTGAAGAAGAACTTGTAAGAATAGCATACACCTGTGCAGTATATCTGTAATGATACAACCTTCAACGCCATCTTGCATTACACATTTCAACGTATGTTGCCAGTATGAGTTCCGTTATTGATTTGCATCCCACAACATATTTCCCTCTTCTTATATATTCCCATATTTCAAGATGTACATAGCAACCAAGATGATATATTTTTCTTTTGGCTATAAAATGGCTACAATTGTCTTGCTATTGTCGCATTGTACCTGCCCTAACATTTACTAATCTATCATTATATTTTTGGGGTCAGTATCTCTGCCAACACATATCCATTTAAATGGGATGGCTAGTAACCAGTCAGTGGGAATCAGTGGGAATGCTGAGGGATGATTGTTCCAATCCTTGTGGGATTCATTTAAGAGTACATTATATATCTACTGTTGTGTGAAAATCATTTGCTTCAGAACGGTCTCATATTCAAGTAATGTGCAGTTTAATGCCCCATCACTGACCAGGCACGCTAACCTGGAAACATTAAACTGCACATTACTTGAATATGAGACCGTTCTGAAGCAAATAATTTTCACACAACAGTAGATATATAATGTACTCTTGAATGAATCCCACAAGGATTGGAACAACCATCCTCCAGCATTCCCACTGATTCCCACTGATCAGTTACTAGCCATCATCTTAAAGTTGATTCATCTTATAAAACGTCAGTGGAAAATGCTTGACTAATACATGTCAGTCTTAACTGTATAACTTTCGCGATGTACGTGACTTTTCCACTTATTCCTTTCTTCATCTACAAGTCATGGTCCCCCAAATTACGCACCATTATTCATAATATCTTTTATCAAGTTGATGAAAATGTACATTGGCTTTGACGATGTCACTTTGGAAGTGATGAATCCTTGAGTCTGCTGTCTCTCTCAGTAATTAGTACGGTGCCTCGTTAGTGAGTCACGACGTTAACCACAAACGTCTTTCCTCTCATCTCCCACCCTTGTTAATATCAGCCTGCTAAATTAACTGCCCTAGATATCTTATCAAAGACAACACCAACAAGGAAAATCTCAAACCCTAAATGTCTACTAACAGGAACAGATTTTTCTCTCCAGTAAGATAGACACTTTTGCATATTCACGCATCATTCATAATCACTAATAATATTGCTACTCATTCTGCCCCTCTTCACATGCTCCTCTTTCTTTCTTCTATTTCTTCTTTTCTTCCTCTTCTTCTTCTTCTCCTCCTCCTTTTTCTACTATTTGGATTTCTCCCAGTCAATCATGGTATCCTTGATGGGTCGTGCAGAAAGGGGGCTGCTGAGTAAGGGAGGCTCAAAGGGGTACCACATTTTGTCTAATGCTCAGAGTAATTGCTACTAGTAGTAGTTTCTTATCAGTATAATCATTAGCATAATCATTGTGATTTTCCTATTCAATTATTTGTCTTCTTCCTCCTCCTAGCAGCAGCAGCAGAAGCAGCAGTAGTAGTAGTATCCTATCAGTAATGTCATTATTGTCATCATTATTACTATGACTGCAATTAAAAAAAGAGACCTACAGAATTTAGATTTCCTTTCCTCTGCTTATGTCAAAAGAAAATGCAAGTTTTACATGTATTTCATCAAATAAATTAGTTGAAAACATGTTTTAAATTTGCTCTCATGCACCAGTAACATCAACTAAAGACTGAAACGACAAATTGCCATCCCTGCTTGCAAGTGAGAAAGACTCGCTTGGTATTCCAGAGGGGGTGTGCGCAGTGGTTGTAGGCACTCACCTGTACACACTTTGCCTTCTCTCTCAGTTTGACTTGCTCCATGACCAGCTCATCCCTCTTGAGAGTTTCCTCCTGCAGCTTTTTCTCCAGCTCTTCTCTCCGGAGGACCTCCTCCTTCAAAGCCTTTTCCTCCAGCTGTTTCAACCTCTCCTGAAAAAAAGATAAAAATGAGAATAAGGATAATAATAATAATAATGATAATGATAATAATAATAATAATAATAATAATAATAATAATAATAATAATAATAATAATAATAATAATAATAATAATAATAATAATAACAATAATAATGATAATGATAATAATAATAATAATAATAATAATAATAATAATAATAATAATAATAATAATAATAACAATAATAACATCATCAACAACAACAAAACACGACAAAACAAAAAAGGGAAATCATGATACAAAATTACCCCAATTGAGAAAAAATGTGCAGTACACATTCTTAAGCCTAATACAAACATCGTTGTGTCAAAGTTCAACCCAGTTTTGTGGCACTGAGCCCCAATGAGCACATCATGAATCATTTCAATCGTAAGGAAGTTGATTGAAACATTACATCAGTTAATACCTATATGGCTGGGCAATTTACATTCATAGCCTTACATGTGTTATTCTTCTATACGCACAGAAGATGAATATCGCTTTTGCAAGGTGATGTGTTTTTCTTTAGTCCCGCCAACATCAACTGCACTGAGATGACTGTACAAACCTTTCAATCGATTACGTTCATTTTCAAGAAGCAAACAAAACCATTCAACAATCAATGCCTTTTGAATAACTCTCACTGGATCAAGTCCCTAAGATCCTATCAAGACTGTATAGAATCATGTCGCTCATGGGATCAAAGGGGTTAAAGGCTGATTCTCTCAAGAGCCATCGTGTTGACTGTCTGGCCCATTGCATCTCTTTACCCGTCACATGAACTTGAGTGTCGGTAATTCACACGTCAGAGTTTTGCCATTCATACCACCAAGCGTATAGATTGTCGGAAATAATTTCCCATTTCCTTCACCAAACACGCATACACTGAACATGCAAAGGCTCTGATGGATATTAAAGAACTTTGTATGTGCAGATACATGCTTTAACAACCCCGACCACATTGTCTATTTAAAGACATGTGTCAAAATTCATCACGTCTAATCAAATGCATACATACATATTTTTATGCACAGGATATCTATTTTAAAGCATAACAAATGTTGAAAACTCAAATACTGTTGACCAATCATAATCCCCACAATACATTTGACAGCCCCTGGGAATTATAGTAGGTGCAATTTTAGTGATATTGGCTCATATCATGATATGTACACATGACAATCTTTGAGACTTTTTGACTGCCTCAAATTTGAATTGACTTTTCCATTGAGTGTTTTTACAACCCCTCCCCCAAAAAGTCATTATAATACATCTATGCAGAAATATGGGAAATAAATGCTACCAGAGTGTTAATACCTTAACACGAAATGTGGCCCCCCCCCAAAAAAAAAAAATCATCCTTCAAATCAAAGACACTAGCTCTCGGAAAGCACTTCCACTACAATACAAAAGAAGGCAAACTTATTTAAATCAATGATTTAATGTCAATTTGTCTTAATTGCAAATGATAGACAAATTGCCCTACACTGACAAAAGCAAACACTGATTATTCAGTGTTTGAGTAGTAGCCATGATTAAAACAACTGAGCATGTGTAGTGTATGTCCATGATTTTGTATCATGGCTCTTACTCAAACACTGAATAATTGGTGTTTATCTGTCACGGGGGCAAATTGTTGATCAGATGCAAGAGGAAGGTACCAAGCTTGTACAGTGGACTCCCATTATAATGAAGTCCTCAGGACCAGCTGTTTTCTTTCGTTATACCGAAATTTTTTTTATAACAGAACAAATAAATAATAAATAATAAAAATACATAGAAAGGATTTTTTTTACTTTGTTGTAACTGGAATTTTGTTATAACCGTGTGCGTTACAACGGGAGTGCACTGTACTTCTTGCTTTTGAGCAAAGAGAAGAATGGTAACTCCCATTGATTAGACAATGATCCGAGCTGACAAATGGCACTTACCTGCTGTTCCAGCAAGGCGAGCTTCTCGGCCTGGGCATCTCGTAGCGCTTTCTCCATCATCAGTAGTTTATCCCTCTCCTCCCGGGACATGTTGACGAAACTGGAAGCGAGAAAACGACAAAGATGTTCGCGAAAAAAATGATTAGAGAAATACTCCTTTTTAAATGCCCCATTTCCCCCCACTGCTCCGTACGATTACACGCTGACAAGTGTGTTTCACTTTCTGCCTGGCCTCTGGTGCTATGTATACATCCGTCCCCATACGCTGTTGTGCAAAAGTGGCAGACTGAGGGATTATGCGGTTGAAATGCTGGAAGTTGTGGCTTCAGAGCTTAATCTCGTTGTAATCCGATTTATTTTTTGGCTTCATGTGCTGCCTGGCTTGTCTCATTTCCATACATTAGAAAGAAAATATCCATTAAAATACAAAGTTGATAAAATGGAGTGGGTACATGACTCCTGGGCTCTAGTTCTGCTTTTCCTAATCGTTATCGTAGTTGTGTAATCACACAAAATTGTCCTGAAAGAAATCTGGGGAAAAATAAGATGTCTGAAGAAATTTAAATCTGAAGGGAGGTGACAAGTGTTGTTCTATCACATGGGCAGTGACCACCTCAAATACAGACATGGGTCTGGAAGCAAGACTACACCTTCACAACATGTTTGCTAAATGTAGTGCAGTCCATCAGCTGATTGATGGCTGACTTCTAGTTTAACAAACATAAAGTAGACAGATATTTTAAGACTATCCCAATTTGGCGATGAAAGAAGTAAAAGAAGTACAACAGTTCTGCTTCATACAATAAAGATAACAAAAAGGAAAAAAAAAAGGAAGACAGTTTCTGCTTGGGCAATCAATGTAGACAGAGCATAGGCATTCACATTTTGCTTTCACCTTGCCCCCAATATCTCTGCCCTTGCAAAATGACTATACCCCAAATCACTAGTTTGTGTGCGATCCTCAAAGTGGCAACTCCATGACCTGGGATGTGTGATTTAAGAAATGTACATGTTTCATTCAACTGAGTTATCTTAATCTATAAACCGTCGCTCTGAAAGACTACAAATAGTTGCTCTGAAGGTGACAAACCAAATACAGTTGAACCTCTCATATCCGGACAAGTCGGGACCGGGGCTCATCCGGATAAGGGATTTGGCCGGATACGGGAGACTCAATGCTTTATACACGTACATATACATACACATGTACTGATGTAGCCCATTGTAGTACCACATGTAGTAATGTGTATGCTGCAACCTTTTCATTGTTACACTCAGTAACAGACCCCAAAATAGAGGTTCATGTTTGCAAGAATGAAATCATTTTCTTTTATAGATTCTTGGGATGATTTACCTAAATAATTATTAAGAAATGTATCAAGTATATGTAATTCATGTGTGTTTGTGTATATAGGAGTTCTCAAGGAGTTGGGAATCCCCCTTTCCTCCCGTAATTATCAAAAAAAAAAAAAAAAAAAATCACGGCGAGATTGCGTCCGTATAATAGAGAGATCCGGATAAAGGGAGGCCGGATAAGAGAGGTTCAACTGTAATGGGAATATTATGTTGCTACAGTGTAGAAAATGAGGAGGACCATTGTTGCAACAGAAAAGAAGAAGACCAAAGAGAATATATGAAATAAATGCACAAACATGACATATGGCATCTTTCTGTTAACCCAGATAGTACACTTCACTCTATATTTGGTTGTTTTGTGAAAATTTCTTGAAAACATCAACAAAAATTCTAAACTCACAAAATGATACCTCTCCCTCGAAAAACACAAACAATTAAACAATAAACAAACAAGTAAACAAACAAATGAACAAACACAAAAAACATCCAGCAAATCTCTTCAGTAGAACAGAAAACATGGTGACAAACATATAATCCAAGGTTAATACACTGGAATTGCTATAATCAGCAATCATTATTATCCCAATAGGAGCCCCACATGACTCACTATACCTGGGGGCTAGCCCACACTCAAACCATGTCACATACAGATCAAGATTAGAGCAGTGATCACCAATAACCTACAAATATTCAAGTTCAACGCACAATGTATGACAAGCTGCCAAGTTTTTTTTGTGTTTTGTTTTGTTTTTGGTCTTTTCAACACTATCTTCCCAACTTAAAGTCCTAGAACTATTTCTAGCATCATAGGTGACAATAAGAATGGTGATTAACAAGTGAGGAATTTTTATTTTTTTCTCCCCAAGTTATACTTACAGAATGCAAACGAAACAGCGGTCGAATTTCATCACGCACAAATGCTTGTACATATTTGAAACGGTGATCTCTACATGTTACCTGGGCAAAAATTGCTGCAAATTAAGAATCCAATCTGCTGGTATTTAAACAGGTTTCTTTTTCTCCTGACTGAGTCTGTAAGAACTTTTAACAAAGTTGGCCATAACAGCAAATTTCCTCCCGTTGGGTATACTCTGCGTGCAAAGATAAATGTTGTCATGCCATACACAGCATGTTTTTTCCCCCTTGTTAATGGCAGTCGGTGAAAAAGCCACAAGGAACAGCAAATGTCTTGTGACTCCAGCCTGCATGTGATAGTAACTTTCCCCTCGCTGTGTTAAAGGAACCGCGATGCTGGGATCAACGGCAGTATGCATGGGGCAATACTGGAGGGGATTAACGGCTGAAATACAGCCTCATCATTAAATTCCTGAATGCGTCGTTAATTTTGACAGTGCAAAGTGAAAGTTACACCTATCTTCAGAGGCGGAAAGAGAAGAAAATAAACAGAGAGAGAGAAATAGACCGTAACTTTCTCACAGTGGCTTTGAATTCTCTTTTCGCCATATGAATTACACTGACAGTGTTGACAAGACGAACTAAAGAATAATGATAACAAAGAGAATAATAAAAACAACGACAAGTATCAAAGCTACACCGGGGTATACAACCATGGATGCAAGATGTCAAAGAACTTTTAAACATGTGACTCACTTTTAGTAGTTTTCAGACATGTTCTAAAGAAAGAAATAATCCATCCTTACTTCAATTACATTGCCATGACCATCAAGGAAAGTCAATGCTGTCACTCCTGTGGCAGCTTGCTCATAAGCACTTCAACCTTTGTGTGCTTTGAGTACTAATTGGCACAGGATATTTAAACTTCATAGGATTGCACACACTGTCCACAGGCCCTAGCATAGTAAGGGTAAAGCGCTACCCTTCGTGGGTATGCAAAATACAATGTACATCTCGACACATAAAGATTTCAGAAATTGCTGAACTTGACTCTCAAGTGTCAAAGCATGAAATATTTCATTACTGAATCGATCATCAACTCGGGTTCGAATGCTATCAATACCAACTGTTGTGCACACTAAGCAGATGAGAAAGATAGTCAGAGGGAGAGATTGTTCATTGTAGCTTGTTGGTGGAGGCACCTTACAAAATTGTGTATGCACTCAAACACTTATATTTCCTTCTCTAACAATGAACATCAAGAAAAATAAGAGAATTCTATGCATTTTCCCCTTAAACAAAAATGCAAAAAGAAAATATTGCCTATACATTAAAAAAAATCCAGCCACAAAATTCCCCACTATGACACCACATTGCAACACTACAGTGAGAGTTTTTGCAAGTTATTGCCAAAAGTCCACAATCTTACAGTCGAGTTATGCTATACCATTCTACAAAAAACAGCGGCACACAATACTGCACAATGCAAACATGAGAATACATTCAATTATTTCTCAGACGCAGATATATCCCACCACTGAGAAAGAGAAAAAGGCAGAGAGACTGCATATATAATACTCACAACACGCTGCGATATATTTGGCTAGACATGCTGCTATAATCCAACACGTAAGCACTGACGATATGCCTGGCTCTTTTAAACTGACGACTCACGCTTCCCAAACTGTCTCTGCGTCTGCATGCGTGGGGGTACAGCTGTACCTCAACTTTATTTTCCTTTTTTATTTACGTCGTCTCGAGGTGCATCACCAAACTCCCCCCCCCCCCCCCATGCCAAAGTTTGAGATAAGAGTGTGAAAACAGACAGAAGGACGCATGATTCAGTTTGCTACTGGAGGGTGTGTAAGTGTGGAGGCTGCTTACAAAAAAAAAAGTGGGGTGGGGGAGTGTCTGGGTGTACTCTAATATAGGGAGAGATTTCTGGATGCCTCAATTTCCTTCTGCAGAAATGTCATCGACAGGAAAGAGGGCAAGGTCTAGCGATGGTAGAGTGTGGAGTGGGGGTGGGGATGGTACCCAGTGGGGAAAAAAAGTGTTTTTAGGGGTGGTAGTAGGGGGGGATATATGGGGGTGGGGAAGGCTACTTTTAAAGAAGGGAAAACAGGTGAAGAGAATTACTAGTAGGTGGGGTAACAGGAAGGCATGACAAGGTGAAGCAATGTTTGTGTGGGGTGGGGGGGGGGGATGGTACCCAGTGGGGAAAAGGGTGTTATATCGTGGTGGTAGTAAGGGAGGGGGAGGATAGGGTAGTGGAGGTTACTTTAAAGGAAGGGAAGACGGGTGTACGGAATTAGGTAAGGTGACATTAAGGAGGGGCAAGATAAATCTATGGTTGCATACAATATAGGGTGGGGGTGGGGCTGTTACCCATTTGGGATAGGGGTGTTTGTAGAGGTAATAGTAGGGGAATGGGGGAGGGGAGGTGGATGGGGGTCGGGAAGATTACTTTCAAAGAAGAGAAAACAAGTGAACAGAATTACATAGGGAGACAGGACAGAGTGACAATGTCTAGTATATGAGGGTTGCTTGTGGGGTGGGGTAGGGATAAGTACCAAGTAGAGAAAGGATACTGCTAGTAGGGGGAGGGGGTAGGATGCAGGTTGGGGATGGGGTGGGGATTGGGGATGGGGGAGATTGCAGGAGGGGAGGAGAGAACAGGTGAATAGAATAAGGAAGAGTGACAGGAAGGAGCGACAAGGTCTAGCGAGCGTTGAGGGTGACGTAAGGTAGGGATGGAGAAAAGCTGCTGGTTAGGTGAGAGGTGGGAATGGGGCTGGAGAGATTACCTTATGGATGGGGAAGGCAGGTGAATATAGCGAGGGAAAGTGGACAGATTGGGGGCTTGCTTAATATCAAGGATAGCCAAATACTGGTAGGAACAGTGACGCTGTCATGATGCCGTAATTCATATGACTACTCACATGATTTCAACATTGGCAGTCGCTAATTTTACATTTCCTCAAAAATAGTACATTCCTCCTCAAACCTGCTAAAGATACACCACAGTAGACTAAGAAAAACTTAAGATATGCCGAACTAACCTCGAAGTGACTTTTTATATACTTTTGGGGTTTTACGTGGTATGAAGCAAAAATAGATGATAATGAATATGATGACGCCATCATATGATTAAGATAAGTAGATTAAGGGACTCATGCATGTAGTATACCTTTATGTAAATAGGCCAACTGAATGGTCATGAGCGTGGTGACACAAGATTTTGTACAGAGTGAAGTGTACCTGCTGAATACAGTAAGAGATTGACATCAGTGAATTCATGCATTTTGGCAAATGTCACGTGATGAGCACTCGACCAATCAGATAGCAAGAATTTGCTTAGGTGTTGAATGAAAATATTTGTATGGCTGTTCAGAGAATTACACAACTCTTCTAACAAGCAAATACTGGATTTCATTGTAATTTTTCTTGATGTGTTGCTTTTGCTTCACTTCCCATATCAAAGTCAACTTCTGATTGAGGGAGCAATCCCTTGAAAGAAATATTGCCACCAAATGATTAGTTACAGCAAAATGAATCTGGTATACATTTCTACTTTGTCTGATATCTTAAGATGCAAAGGTCTCAGTTCCAATATAGCTGCGAAATCTAAACCAGTACAATTCCTAACACGTCTCCTCCAACTAATATCACACAATTTGCATCTTCCGTTTGGCACTGTGCTGAAAGAATTTGATATTCAGGAAACACTCTAACGTCTTTTTGCCAGACCAGATAATATTCCATTTTGTCCTGAACACTAATATATTTTTTCCTGAAGAAAAGCGCCCTCTACAGATGATTTACAGTGGAACTGAGAAAAGCAGACAGCACAGCATACCATGAATGCACAAACAGATGCTGCGATTTCCTCTGCAGTAGAGAGACATAGTTTTACGGATTTCCATCGTAACCCAGAAAGCAAGAAAGGTGGAACCGAGCGGAAGTCGCATGCGTGTCTCCATCGATCCCACTCGGGGGGCAAAACATTGTAAAAGTAGGTCAAAACGATGACCTACATGCGACAAAGGGGGAAATGTAGTTTGGATCCGTTGGAGTCAGAAGCAAAGCTCTCGACGCATCTGGGGAGTCTGGCAGGGGAGCGATTGGTTGGCATTGCCATGGACAAACAGTAAATAGAGATGTTTTGCCAAGCTTTCGGAAGCCGTACCGCAATGGGGTGGCACAAAAATAGTACACTGCGAGGATACATCCTTACATCTATTGCACTGCACTGACCCATCAAAGCCTTCTTTCCCACTAAAGACACAACAGCCAAAAATATACCACAGCATATAAAAAGAGTGGAAGAGAGATATAGAAGCTGACAGACTATATTTCAACATCTCAATTATTTATTGTTAATTGTTCATAAAGTATAGTGAAAAAAAAACAACATTTTATTTGAGTCCTCCTGTGTTGTTCAAATATGATTGTTTGTTTTGGTTGCAAAAGTATTAGAAAATCTTCTTAAATGCCATTCATACCTACTTCTTAAATTGGCAAAATATCATACAATTAAAGTTCCTGTTTCTCTCTGATACCAAAATCTTCTTAAATGCTATTCACAGCTACTCCTTCAATTGGCAATAGGGCCTACATTTCATAAGATTAAAGTTCCTGTTTCAGTCCGAAATTGGCAAATTCATATAGATTTCTCTCAATGTGCCACTTGTAACTGATTTTACCAGTTCCATCTAATTTATTTTTCTGATGCAAGGTAAACATTTAAATTCAGAGGTGTCAAATTAATGACAAGATGATGTGAGAGGCGACATACTATCAGAACTTGGCGATACATATGCAGCATCAAGGGGTACATAGAATGTTATCTTACTGCTGTTTCAACCAGCGCGCAAAGAAAAAACACAGATAGAGACTAACTTAGCTGTACTTACTAGACTGTCTGATAAACACAGATATAATTGCCAAGAAGACAGGATGACAGTGGATAGGCAGAAAAACAAGATAGCGGATATCTGGGAAGAACATATTGAGTGAGACAGGACATTCAGGGAGCTCTGTGTCTATGTGCTTATGTGATGTGCATATATGTGATGGTGTGCAAGTGTGTGCTGTACATATGAATATCATGAAAAAGTGTGTGTGAGTGTGTGTACATACATTGCTTGTATGATTTCCACATTACTGCTTGAAATTCTAATGAAAACTACGCAAAAAAGAGCATGTACAACTTGTACATGTATGTGCGTATTTGTGTTGGTCTGTGCATGTGTTTGTTGTACACGTGTGTACAGAAAAAAGTATGAGAGTAGGAGTGTGTGTGTGTGTGTGTGTATTTGTGTGTGAAGAAGTTTGTACAGGTTGATGTGTGAGGAAGTGAGCATGTGTGTGTGTGTGTGTGTGGGGGGGGGGGTGGTATTGATGGGTAAGGATGGAAATGGGGGGGGGGAGGAGAAAGTTACAGGGGGTGGGAAGGGAAGGTAAACAGAGTGCTTCAGACGGAGGGGGGAAAAAAAAAACACCCAGGCTTTGCCAGCCACTTTGCACCTCCTTCGTTAGCACTCTATCAACAGGATACGTCCATGTCAGAGCGCCCTCGCCTACCAGGCACATGACAGCTTCCTGTGTAGGATTAAAGGCACCGCACAGCTCTGGGATGTCGTACAGTTATTAACATCCCGCACTCAAGGAAGACGTCACATTAGCGAATATCTGGAGCTAGACTCTTAGAGCCATTTCCAACACTGCACCATTGACAAATTCTCTATTCTGTTCACAGACAGCAAGGTATTATGGGGAGTTACTAGAATGCTACCTGACTGACAAAACTTGCACATGTATTTCCCTGAGAACCTTATAATAATGGTATTTGATTACACTGTACCTGCTGAATACAGTAAATAAACAGAGAAAACTGTTATCATTATTGTCTTCCTTAAGTCTGTCAAGTGTTATCAAACTTTTCTAGCACAATGAGCATCATTGTTTGATGGGATGTGTCTCAATATAAGAGGCAATCATTATTTTCATTATATTATTATAGGCATATCCAAGGAGCGCTTTGTGTATGACATTACTGCTATGTCCGGCAAGCAGGCCACAATATGTATATCATGCATTCACCACAATCTTATGCCACACCTTAGTAATTGCGGATCTTGTTACCAAGTCAGATCAGTGTATAGAATCCAATTTGCACATATTTCTTGTTGTTACATCAGACAAGTCTCAGCGGGGCTTGCTGGTTGTTATTAGCAGCCTTCATTACAATGCTAGGCACATGAATACGATTATAATGATTTATATTGGCCAGTTTACTCATGTATTCAAATTTATGAATGTAAGATTTCTTTTTTGGGCCTAGAGAAAAAGCAATACCACTAAACTGTTTCTCATGCATACACTCAAAAACTTGGGGGTTTATAATGTGATGATTCATCTCTCTGATCCAGATCACTTCTTTGACCTTTTACAGAAGAGGACAAAAGCTAGCCACTCAAATGTAAAGGTTGGTTGAAGCCCTTATATCTTTTATGATGAATAAATTCTTTTGAAAGTCTAAAACCACTTCATACCTATCTGTTTCTACATGAATGGGCCCCTCTTTTTCTAAAACACAATGTTAGATTATGCACTTGCTCATTTTCTCTTTCTGCTTTCAAGTGTATGTGTATGTATCTTGTGCCACATTCATTGTTTGTTGGAATTGTTGTATCTGTAAGAATTTATGATAATGGAAAGAAAATTTGATTTGAAATTTGAAAAATGAGATAGTAGTGAGGGTGGGAGAGAGAGGGGTGCGTAAGCTCACCTTCCACTGAAAGTTCGTGAAGGAGTACTGTGACCCGAGCGACCTCCGAAGTCGAGGTGGCCCTCGATGCTCTCGAAGCTGGACACGCTGGTGCAGTCGGAGTAGCCCAGGGAGGTGGGAGACTCCAGTCGATGGGGGTGGTGGAGGGGTGTGTGGGTTGGCGAGCTGATCGAGTTGTGAGGAGAGGTGGAGGCAGGGGAGATGGAGGAGGTGGTGCTGGTTGCCGGGGGTGACTGCAGCATCTCGCGCTGCTTGCGCTCCTCCCACTGCATGCGGGCCTCGTCGCCGGCTTTCTTGCGCATCTCCTGGAGACGCTGCTTCTCCTGTTCGATCAGCTGATCACCTGTGGGAAGGGATATGAAATGAGGAGCAGCGAAAATGATAAGTTTGCGTTAACACCCCAGCAATTACAATTGAAGAGTTTGTTTGCAAAAACCGATAAGTCCATTTTTGAAGATTTTGAAGTACGGTCTCTGTCATAAAGCAAAAAATAATACCTTTAAATGATATATTGGTCACTACATATAAAGGTACATTTTTGAAGTTATGGTCAAAAGAAGCAAAAATTTTCTTATTATTCTCTGTATTTTTCTTGACCTTTAATCGTAAATATCTCCATTTGGCAAATATGGACTTATCAGTTTTGTGAACAAACTCTTCAATTATTCCAATATTTGATCTGATAACGTGAATAAGTGGATGCATGCTAAAATTGAGACTGCATGCAAGCATATATCTACACCATACAAACAATGGTACATCACACACAGACCTGATTTTGCTTTTACATCACTGAAATTACATGTATGAAGAAAAGTTTAAGATATTAACTTTACCCATCCTGGTATACAAGCAAGCATGATTGTATATTTCACGAATAAGACGTACTTAGGGTTATCTGTTACCTTCCCACATTATGAAAATAAAAAAAAAATTATCCATTGATCATTGACACATCTCTTACCATCCTCTTTTTTGAGCATTATTTGCCTATGAAATTCACCTTGAATTATCCAAGCCGTCAATATCACTCCTTCCAAACTTTATCTTTTTTTCCCTCCATCTAACCAAAACTACTATATATTATGTTGACAAGTTCATGCCGAACTCCTCCTCTTTATCCCTGGTGTCTGTCATCCCAACCTTGCCAATATTACTGTTAACTTGACTAGTTTGTTTAAAAGTCATTTTTTTATTTTTCCTTTCACTGTCAAATAACTTTGTCAGTCTGACAAATCCACTCCAAGCTCTGTTTCCCCCCTTCCAACCAGTCATCACTCTTTTCCCTGATGCATTCAAACCTTGCCAACATCACTGTTAGCTTGACTAGTTTGTTCTAAACTCATGTTTCCCCCCCTTCCAACATCCAACCTAGCCAATATAACTTTGCTAGCCTGGCAAATCCACTCCAAACTCTTACTTCTTTCTTCAAACTATCCATCAATCTTTTCCCTGATACATTCCAACCTTGACAACATAACTGTTAGCATGACCAGCTTGTTTTAAACTCATCTTTTTTTTTCTCTTCCATCATCCAACTTAACCAATATAACTTTATCAGCCTGACAAATCCACTTCAAATTTCTTCAAAAAAACAAAAACAACTATCCATCAATCTTTCCTCATCTGTTCTCCATTCAACCCTTAAAAAATCCCTTTTACCTTGCTCTTCCAGTGCAATCTTCCGGTTCCTCTCAATGTCTAGGATGGTGGTCCTGTTTCTTGAGAGGGTGGTGGTAGAGGAGGCGGGTGAGATAGAAGGGGGCGCCTCCCCGTCCACCTTGGGGACAAGGTTGGGGGGCAAAGTACCAGATAATTTCCTCCTGGATAAATACTCGTCGCTGAGTGATAAATCAGGGGAGAGACGCAGACGCCGTTCAGCCATCTCTCTGATCCTTCTCTGTTCGGGCAGAAAAAAATTAAAAGATATGGAATAGAGAAAGAGATGAAAATGTGTAAAAACAATGAGAGTATTTTACTTTATTTAATACATCAGACTTGCATTGTACAATCCCTCTTCTCACCTCCGCAAAAACATACTGCGTAGTATCAATATCCACACAAACAAAAGGATGTTTAAACCTAAAAAGACTGGGCTATTTTGATGCCTCGTAGGACTGGGGGGGGGGGGGGGGGGCTCATTGGGCCCCCCCAAGATCTTGGCCGTTGACCGCATGATCGCAAGGAAAATTGGCATGCGCGTCACCCACAAGGTAATCTACAAAACTGAATAGGTAATTATTTCACAAATATTCAAATTTATTTTTAATGAATTAATCATGCTAATTTATGCATGAATTTAAAAAAATGGCTGTAAATCTGTAATCAAAGGTCCAAAACTGCTGATTTTTGGTTTAGGTACTCTGTGTAAGATTCTTATTGAATGTACATAAAAAAATGGCGGTATCAAATTTTTTTAAATGTATTTTATTGTTTTTAAAAGGTCTTATGTATTTTGTTGTTTTCGACTTTTTGTTTTTTATTGTTTTTTTCAATGGAAATCACCAGCGACACTATTTCGATCATAAACAACATGAAATTAATTGACTTTGATCAGTAAAAGTAAAAATAATGATACATTTATGAATTTGGGTCAGAAACAGAATTTGCATTGGATTTGTACATGAAATCACATTTTTGAGTAATTTCGGGTCTGACATGCACTTACAAAATATTGCGTAACTTCAGAACCGCATACCTAGGCATCGCGAATTTGGTCTCAAAAGTTGCGCAAGACTTAAAAGAAAAAAGTCATAAAATGTCGTGGTGCGAGATTTTTACGTTCCAGATTTATCACAAAAATGTCGAGGGGGGCCCAAAATGTCCCCCAGTCTTTTTAGGGTTAAGGAACACTTGAAGGGTTTGTTTGCAAAAACCGATAAGTCCATTTTTGAAGATATTGAAGTACGATCTCTGTCATAATGTACAAAATAATACCTTTTAAATGATATATTGGTCACTACATATAAAGGAATATTTTTGAAGTTATGGTCAAAAGAAGCAAAAATTTTCTTATTATTCTCTTTATTTTTCTTGACCTTTAATCGCAAATATCTCCATTTGGCAAATATGGACTTATCGGTTTTTGCAAACAAACTCTTCACTTAAATATCTTACACCAAACCCACGAAAAGCACAACAAAAAAGTTTGACACATTCTACACTGTGGTTTTCTTATCCAGCAATGATGGCACTGACACTTTGAAATTTTAAACTATCGAACGGATTGTGCGATATTCCAACCTGTGGAGACCATACACAAAGTGACTGATAGAGGCATAATTGTCATGGTAGGAATTTCGAACATATAAACAGCACGAACCGTCTGCGCTCACTACCGCTTCCAGAAAGCTCTTAATGTTGGTGACCCTTTATACAGAATTTAGAGCGCATCAGGAGCACTTCTGAAGCAACTCTCCGGAGGGGCGTATCTTCAGAGTGCCTCAGGGCCTGACTGTATGTTCATACAGAGTTTGGAGTGCTTTGGGAGTGCTATAAATGCTCTGTATGAATGGGGTACCATACAAATGGAAATTTTCTTTTGAGTAATTTTGCATGCTTGGCCCTGTAAGATGCATTCGGCTTTCTTTTTTTTTTTCAATTCTGCGGAATCAAAATATGAAGCAGTATGACATATAACAACCAACAAAATCTGTGTGCTATCATTTTGCACCAGTTTCATGTCAAGCAACATGCAAACGCAAAAATTTCCACTTTTACATTAGTAGATCACTTGAGGACCCAACCCTTTGTTCATAGAGTTTTGAGCAATTCTGGAGCGCTCCTGGAGCCCTCTAAATGCCCAGTATGAATGGGGTATCACTCTCACTCACCATCTCTGGTGCCTCCTTCTGGTTGGGTAGGATATGTCGGGAGTAGTAGAGCACCAGGTTGTTGTACTGCTTCTCAATGCTCGACAGCATCATCTTTTCCTGTCCAGTCAATTTTTTGGTTTGTTTAAAAAAAAACACACACAAAAAAGTTTGTCAGCATTCAGAAATCATTACTTAAGATATGGGGATTTACAATTGACGTTGATTCTTTCACATTCTTATTATTCTCATCTTTGTTTTTATATAGTTAGGGATGTCGAATACTTGCAGAAAAATGTCTGAATAGATCTGAAACTTATGGAAATAAAAGTCTGCAGTGCATTCAACTATGAACATTTTGATACATTTGAACGGCAGAAAAGTCCGAAAAATGGGTTTTGGGCAGAGTAAAAAGTCTATAATACAAGTAAACTCTAAGCTCTCACATCCCTGTATAAATCCATACAATATCCATCTGAAAAAGAAAATTAGCTAAATGGACAAAGAGAATAACAGAAGAAAACACAAATAATTGATTTCTAGAATTTGCTCTCTTGTTTCAGGGATGTTGCATGGCGGGAATACAATAATTACTTCCTTGTCTATGAAATCTTTATGTTGATAAAAAGAGAAATCATAACTAGACTATGCACAAAGGACTGAAATTATCCTCTGGGAAACGAATACGGTGTTACAGTATGAATGATATTATGCAAAATCTATAACAAATGATAGCACGAATATCATAATCCCATTTTCTTGCTGTTGGCTACTGATATATACTAGTTAGCTATGTTTAATATGCGCTTGAGATGTATTACCTGATATA
Source organism: Diadema antillarum (assembly GCF_040938485.1). Lineage (NCBI taxonomy): Eukaryota > Metazoa > Echinodermata > Echinoidea > Diadematoida > Diadematidae > Diadema > Diadema antillarum. The sequence continues at coordinate 987,137 of NW_027271609.1, forward strand.
ACAAAGTAAATAAAGCTCATTGGCATTAACCGGTAGCTGCTATGTCAGTAAAGTCTCCAGGAAGTCTCACTGAAGATTTGGGTTGCCAAATTATGAGGGAAATGAGCATTAAATTTGAACAAAATCATTAAATCTTCTCCTCCTGAATGTGCTTACCTTTTCTAGCTGTGCTTTGGCCTCAATCTTTTTCTTTTCGATTGTCTCAGCCTGCTTCTTAGCATCGCTGATGATGTAGTTCATCTGTTTGTTGATGTCTGATACCGTCTCCTGGAAGGAAAAACAAATCTCACCCCATGATGAAACAAGTCTTCTATGATATGAAATCACATAGGCCTAGGTGTCTCTTGTTTTGTATAAGAATACAGAATATATGTAATTTGTCAATCATGTTTTATCAGAATGTAAAGCGCATAGGAAACATTAATTTGTTATTGTGCGCTATAGAAGCCTAATTATCATAATCATTAATTGTTATTGTTATTATCATTATCATCATTATTATCATTATTATTATCATTATTATCAGCATCATTATCATTATTATTTTCAATGATCAGGAGGTGAATAAAATTATGTCTCTGTTATAATCGTCTCATATCAGAACTACACAACTTTGCTTCATTTCTGTAATACATGTAGTTATCGCAAGCTCTCCATTCTCACAAAAACATAAGGACAAATTTAAGGAAGATAATTTAAGAAGAGAATTTAAGGAACATAAGGAAGAGAAATACACTTCTCTTCATTCGATCCCAAGTTGGCCAAACTCTGTGTCGTTGTCACTCATCAGGCCTTCAATCTCTGCCACACTCCTCCCGCCCCGCCCCTTTCCTGCCTTCCCCCCTCTTCTCCCTGGATCCTCCGGCCCCCTTACCTTCGAGTTCATCATGCGTTCCTCCTCCTCGTCCTCCTCCAGCGACAACCTCTTCTCCAGGATCTCCTTCTCCTCCTCGATGCGGGCCTCAATCTCCAGCTGGCGGAACTCGAGGTCCTCAAACTTCTTGCGCTCCGAGTCGAGCTGGATGGACTCGCGCCGGGCCAGGTCTTCCAGCGCCTCCTGCTCGTCGCGGGGCGAGGTCTTGATCTTCTCCTTGAACTCAAAGTGCTGGCGCTCCAAGTCCTGTAATCTCCTTCGGGCCTCCTCCACACGCTGGCGCTCCTGCGGGAGGAAAGATGATGAGGAAGAGACGGTTGTCACCAAATAGCGAGTACATTTGATGCTTGCCGTTTCCACGGGTATCACAAAACAAGACAGACATCATTAAACTTATTGAATTCTTGTATCAAGTTGTTTTTATTGCAACTGACTGACAAACTGCCATACATTGATGTAAATATGCACTAAATTTATCTGTGTTTTAGTAGTAGCCATGAGAAAAAAAAATCATGGGCATGCAAAATCAGGTGGGATTTGAACCAACAATCTCCTGATCGGCAGACAGGTGTCATATCTACTGGACCACCGATATCCCACCAGACAGCCGGTGCTGCTTCCTTTTAGCATGCAGCAGGTAATTCTTAGGCGTGGTTTTATTCAAATTAATTAATTCTTTCATTGCCACAAGCACAGAGCATACATGTGATGGGCTGACTTTAATTTGAATAACTTTAATATCAATGCTCCCACAGGAAATGTGCCAAGATGCAATCAATACTTTTTGTGTTTCCAGTCATTGCAAAACAAGGCAGAAATTATTTGCGATAACAATTTCACCAGCAAGGGTGGCAAGTATAGAACTTAGTTAAATTATATATAAATATTTGTGATTTATTTGCATAAATTCAGAACCAATACTCCCAATGGAAGATATGACAAGGAGAAACATCTTTACATTAAAAGTCAAAATACAAGACACAATTGATGCTTGCTATTTCCACGCCATGCTATTTCAAAGGTCATTGCAACACAAAGCAGAAATCATTTGAGACAGCAATCTCACCAGCGATGATCGCATGTGATAAGACTACTTTGCATCAAATATTTTGTAATACTTTGTACCACGAGCATAATCCAGACACTCCACTGAGTGTGATGAGCCAAAAAAATAAATTGATACGATACACTTCTGGTTTTATCACAATTAAGATGCAATGATTAGTAAACCTCAACAAAAGGAGGGGATGTGTACGCATGTGCATCACAGTTTGTGTGAACTTGCAAGCGGTCATACAACATACGCAGTGTTTATATTTTGTGGTGTTTCTATCACAAGTCAACAGGTAAATTGCAAAATTCACAACTGGGAAAAAGACATCGCTTACTGCAACAGAAATGTAATTTACTTCGTTTCCAACATGGGGAAATTACTGATGTTCTCTCGGAAAGACATAATGCTTATTTCAACTTGCAGAAGACTGGTGAGAAAACTGTGGGGTTTATCTAATAATCTTAAAAAAATAAACTGAAAATGGATGATGGAAGTTCAATTAATGCACAAAATTATGGTATAATGCCAAAAGAGATACATTATAGATATAACCATCTTTGCAGATTTTGAATTAAAGATCCACAGGGTGCTACATAAGCACTTGCCCGATTGCCTGGGGCAAGTGTTTTTGAACAATGCAAACAAATGCTTGCCCAACTTGGGCAAGCAAAAAGTTTTGAAGGCACATTTCTTTTCACTCATTCCCCCAACAAACCCAGAAAGTCAACCATACAGAAGCCCAAAGATAATGGCTGTTCAGTGGTGCAACACATACACTTTATACATGTATATAGGCCTATATCTCATTTCAGCAACTTTCCAACACTTATGTGAAGAAGCCCCAATGCAATGCAATGGCAACTCTTGATCGGACCAAGTTTGCTACTCCATTGTGTTTAAGCGTGTAAATCAATGTGTGCTGTTTATTCAAATGACTGTGTTTTATCAAGCCCTTGCCTAACATATGATTTTCCAAATTATTTCCTTATATTTTGGACTTTCTTTTCGGGCATATAAAATGAATATTCGGGCATGTGTTTCCCAGCAATTGTGAAAATCTGTTTGCCGACCGACCGGGCAAGTGGTAAAATAAAGTTACGTAGCACCCTGAATCCATTGTAATAAGTCAGACCTGACAGAAGAAAGTCTACAGACCAGCTATAAAAGTCAATGAGGTGAGCTGCAGTATGAGGACTCATTTCAGTCCTAGGCTCAATTATCTTCACCTCCTGCTGAGGTTCTGGTATGCACAGGCAAGGCCAGCGGAAAACCAAAGTTAATACCCCATGGCCAGGGTCCTTAAAGACAGCGGTCAAGCAACAGGGTTGCAAGGGATCGTCTGCCATAGCAACCCGCTTAGCTGTGTCTGATGAGAAACGGTCATTTCATGGTCCACATTATTTAACCTTGACCCTCTACTTAGATTTAAACACATCACAATGCCTTTCTCTTTGATTAGAATGCAGACCATTCTATCGGCAGATTAATTGCTATTTTAAAATTTGCCACCAGCTTAAACATCCTTTCACAACCAATATACTTGCAATTAACTCAAAACCCAAAAGAAATTCAATAATATCTGCAATAAAGTCCTTGAGGACATGCCTGAACTGTTTCTCTGCTATTTGAAATGAACAAAATTAACAAATCAATGAACACTAAATCTACAACAAAAATTTGAAATATGACCTGAACAACATTCAAACAAAATCATCTCGGGTTGCAGGGATGACTGTTGGAGTTTTCATATCAACAGGTAGACTTTGTTTGCTTTGTGATTTGGAATATCATCCAAAAAGACAGAATTAAGAATAAAAAGTTTCAGTATTTGAGACTAACAGTCTTTTAAATTTTTATGTGACCTGAATATGGCTAAAAAAACATTACCTGGAGACCCACTTGTCTGCGAGTGCATAATTAACAAGTTATTCGCTTTGATTATATTTTCAGAAGGCATAATTCTGCACTCCTTGCAAACAATTTTTTTGGGATTAGGTTTCTTTTTTTTTTTTAAATATCCATATAGTTATTAGTCTATCAGTCAGCCTGTTTAGCTTTCAATATCTACAACTAACTAGGGGATATCTTCTATCTCTTTCTATCTATTCATGTACCTATATGTGTCTCTGTCTACCTTTTCATCCACCCTCCCCTCTCAATCTAACAATTTGTTAGTAAAGACAAATTTTTCCATATCAACACTACATTAATACATCCGTCCATCTTTTTTTAATCAATATATCTACACATCAATCTACAATGTATATATATCTTATATTTCTATCTCTCTATTTATTCACATATCTATATATATATATATATATTCATCTACCTACTCAACTATCTCCCCAACGACATGAATACAAACATGCATAATCATATCATCCAAAATGAACAGTAAGAAGATGAGAATGTAGAATTCATTCACTTTTCTACAAGTTGACATCAGACAACCCCAAAACCACAGTCTTGACAAAATTAACACATTACCTTCATATTTCTGGAGCCATTCTCACAAGAAGAGTTAGTGTTTGCACTACATCCAACATTCCCTTAACAATCCACCAAATGCCAAGACGTCAAATGATGCAAGTCACGCAAAGGGGCTAGTGCACCTCCACTCACAGTACATGTAAAGAACAAATTCCAAACATTTGTCAAACTCCACAGGAATGCCACTACAAGAAACTCTCCGGGGGAAAAATTAGCGATGCACAACACGAAATCTCTCCCGGGACTGGCACATCGACGTGTTAAGACATTACGCAAGGAACACAGGAGTGCAGACGAGCTTTCATCCGTCCGTCGCTGAAGACGGCGCGACTCACGCGGAGTCGGCTTGGTAATTAGCGACGACGAAATATCTTTGTCTGCCTGATTAGATGAACAGGAACTTGACAACGGATAACGGAGGAAAGATGGGGGAGGGGAAGTTGGGGTGAGCTATTTAATCTCTTAGCCTCCATCAAAAGAGTAGGCAAAGTTTGCAAACTTTACCAGCTCTGCTACCTTAACCTGTTAAAGACCAGTCTTGAGTACACTTTAGATAGGCAGATGTCTATGGGAAACATGTGTTATAGCAAAATCGACTTGTCCTCAATGGCTTTACTGACTAGTCAACATGTTCAGGACATTGTAAGCTCTGGTAATTGTGCATAAGTTAAAGTTATCCCTGCTGGTTTTTATGGAGGAATTATGAGAAAATTTAGGAAATGGGACTCTTTTTAAAATTGAAAAACAATCGTTTGAAACTTTCTTCTCAAAAATCTTCAGGCAGGGGAAAAAGAAATCTTTGTGATGCAAACGGCTATGTGAAAAAATAAAGGGTTGGGGATAAAAAGATGTTTGCAAAACTTTAGGAAACTCTGTAAACAGACCTTATCACTAACATGAATATGCACTTGTGGGACTATTTATATCAACCACATTTTCGTTCTGTCTCCTGATATATTCCTATTCCATAAACAAATAAAAGAACCTCAAAGATATTCATCAATGTGGTATATTGTCTTCCATGATGTTGTTTGCGTAAACTGTTTATCTTGAAGATATCTATAAAACCTTGCAAAGATTCGAGAATATCCTCTTATCGCAAAGGAAATTAAATTTTGACATGGTGAAGTGACATACGATCCAGCTAATGTATCATTTGGAAACATTCCTAGATACAAACCCTCTCTCTCCGCTCGACAGCATCATAGCCAACTTTGTCCTTTGTGCGTTTGAGGGTAGCAACCTGGGCCTCCCTCTCTTGGAGTCGACTCAACTCTGATTTGTGTTCTCCCTCAAGGAGGGCTGCCTCTAACTCCAACTACACAGAGGGGTGGTCAGGACATTCACAAATGAAGGGACAAGATGGTGGGGCAATTATGCATCGAGGGACGGGCAGAGAATATAAATCCAATATGACAGGGTAGCGTTTCGTCACAGGACAAGTGCAGTGACGCAATAGGGGATGAGTAAGAATGCAATGTATACAATATGAAGATGCATGTTTAATCATTGGAATATGTTGTCCATGTACAAACATGCAAATATATGCAAATGCATGCAAATGCATTCAAATATGCACAATTCATGCATATAGGGCATAGTTTGAATGCGGTAGACAGAAAGCACAGTGTTTGAAGTCATGTAGTGAACCAAATGTGAAATTACAACAAAATGAGCATCAAGTCAAAGAATACCACTCAAAATCAATATAATGACAAAACAATCACAACCGAACCAAAAAACACCCAAATTTATGATGTTTGTGATGTTAGCATAGAGTAAAGTAGTTTGCATGTCAATAGGGAAAGAATATATACATCAATCCAGCCAACACATCCACAGATGGACACAATATAGAATATGTGACCCCCACCACAATAAAAATGTATTCAGGGAACACAGGAATTTGTGATATTTGCAGTAAATTGATGATTTTGTATTGGTGTATATTGAGGTAGTAGTATTAAAGACAGGGGAAAAAAGGTACAAAGGAATACAAGAAAAGGGGAAAAGGTCCAAAGCAACCAAGAAATGAAAAAAAAGGAGAAATAACGACGCAAGCATCAAAATTAAATGAAAATGAAATTAGATATGAATGATATCAAAGACATCGGAAATAATTTTGAGATAAAAGTGACAGAAAACATGGAACATTGTACAGAGGATAGCCACATAGAGACAAAAGAAGAATTTTCAGTCCAACACAAAGAGAGAGAGAGAGAGAGAGAAAAAAAAAAAACACATCACACACATTTCCAGGAAATTTACATCAGCGGGAAACAAATGGTCAGTGAACCAAAGGGGAAAAAAAAATTGATTAATTAGTGAGCACCCAGACAGATATAGATGTATCGAAAGATATTGGTGGATGATTCATGGTGACCAATAGCAAGCAAAACAACAACAACAACAACACCATCAAGGAAAAAAGCAAACACAACGGTTGGGAGGGAAAAACGAAAGAGAAGAAAGATTGAAAAGAAAATTAGGCATAAAAATCAATGTCAGGATCAGAAATACAAAAGAGATGAGATAGCGCAAACTGAATTCAAAGTAAATGCAACTGAAAGTCAGAGAAAAGAATTGCTAAAAAAACCCAGAAGAGTAGCATGTAAGTGCAATTGACTGACAGTAAAGTTCTTTGAAAAGGTCAGGCATAACTGAAAAGTAGACAGGTAAAGTGTCAAACACCTTATCTCTGCTTTATGGTGTTATATTCCCCTCAAAGTTAATTCCTGTATATACACTGTCAAATAAAATTATAATATTTATAATGAAATTAGTAAAATGTAATTAATGTCATATCATACATTGTGATGTAATGTTATAAATAATACAGAAAAAAAGTGGAACCCAAGGGTGTAGAACTTGTGTACGGTGTGCCTAGTCCTTCAAGTCTAAGTGATATGTTTGTTCCCTTTTCAACTGTCATATGAATTTGCACCGAGTTATACAAACAAATCTTGAAAGGGAAGGACCAAAGAAGCGATGAAAAAATCATGTACAATTCTGTGAGGCTTCTGTTTAATTATGGCACGAAATATGGCACTTTGAGTATGCATAAATAAATGCATGCACACATGGATGTATAAATTTGATAGTCAATGACAATACAAATCTTTGTGCGTCAGGTTTTAATTCTTGAATGAAAACAGCCTAAATGCCAAATTTCATGAGTAAAAACAATCATCATCAAAACTTTGTGGGGAGTAAAATCTTTCTTGAGATCTGCTCCTTGGACAATGACGCGGATATTAAATGCCACGTGCTCGGATGCAACCGAAAAGTAGGACAGGGCGAGCTCGGTTGATCCCCGGGCCCGCACTGGACATGGGCGTTGCGGTATCAATTTACGATACAGGCAGGACGCGATAATTACGTACCTATGCTATAGGGCAAACTAATGGCAGGCAATTGTTTAAATACTTCATGCATGTATGAGATAGTCCAAATGAGAAGAAAATAGGCTACACCCACTGTACTTTCTCATATATCAGTTCACGATAAAAATAGTAGCACAAGGGTGCACAAGATATGCATTTCAGCTATGCACAACACAGGGAAACCTACAAGCACTTACAATGCACAAGTATAAAATATTTTTTATTTTATTTTACTTTTTTTTGCTAAACTCCACGTCTTCAAATTCATGAAATTCTTCTGTCGAGATGTTTTCATTGCAACTGATTGACAAATTGCCCTACATCGACCTTTTATGATTTGTCAATCAGTTGCAAAACTCCAGTCTGTTGATTTAGGTACAAAAAAAAAAAACTGCCACTATAATACTAACAAAATAGTGAAGAATTTATTAATATATTGCACTTGGACAACTACACAATAAACCTGGACATAATCACTAATTCCACTTGGCTAGCCACTGACTAGTGAAGAAGGGGCTGAAATGTCAATATTAGTTTGTAGGTTCACTTTCTACTAGTCTCATCAACACACACACACCTCATAAGTTATGTTAACTATTCACAGCAAATGTTTTGCGTCATCTCTGAAATAAACAAAAAGTGTTGTCGTTTATTGAAACGGGAACAATATCCCGACAAATTATGTGTTTAAGATGAGAACAAAAATATTGTAGAGCAAGTAACTGAACCCCCAAACATTCAAATATTTTTAAGCCTTTCTTAGAAGATGAATTTTGTGTGCAAAAAACCTAATTCACACACACTCTCTCTTGAACAAAAAGTGTTACTAGTTACTAGTTAGCCAGTCAGTAGCGATTAGTTCATAACTCCAATACATCTGTGTCAAACCTCAGTTGAAAGTTACAGATTACTATTCTTTTTAAAAAAAATATAACTTCAATATGATTAAAATCCAACAGCACATTGAAGCTGCTACACAGTTCAACTTATATCATCCTGACATAGCAGTAAGATCTGCAAATAATTGTGCATCAAAGTACCAAACAAAGCAGGTAAACAATAACCTGTAGGTATCTATCACTGACATTGTGTCATGATTGTCATTAACCACATGGATGTGGTGGTGGTGGTAGGGAGGGGGAGGGGGGTAAGGGGGCGCGGTTCGGGGAAGAAGAAGGACTTTCTGGAGTGTTCGTACCATCTGTCACATGGTTTCATACCAGTAATTAAATTACTCATGATTTTTTACATACAGGAGGAAGACGGAGGATCATTCACCTTTGGATTTCACCCCGACATTTCGCGATCACAAAGCACGAATTGACGTCAAGGACGGTGGGAATACTTCGCAACGAGAGAGAGAAGGGGGACTGTGCGTCTGTAACGCCATTGTTTTTTCGCGACCTCCGCCACTCCCCTCCGAGGTGACAGAGGACAGGAAATAGCCACGCCAATTAGATTTCCCCGCAAGACAAGTAGCACTCAACACCTTTTTCCCTGAAAAAAAAAGGAAGGTGTGCTTGGGGACATATCTTTTCACCCTGTGTGGAGGAGTTTCGGGGATGGCAGCTTTCTCCCTCTCTTGCTTACCCTTTGCAAGCACGTAGATACACCAGATGACTGATATATCAAGATAGGAAATGAGAAATGAACACCTTTCTGACGGTAGAACAAATCTTTTGAGATTGATCGTCGTGGGGGGTCATAGAAAACAAAAAACTGGCTCGATGCATCGTGCGATGACAGCTCTCTGGCCCGTATGAACATCCAACCATATGACCCATGATAGTGTTGAAACATTTGCTCGATGAATTACATCCTCCTTACCCCAAGGCAAAAAAAGAAAGAAAGTAAGAAAGACCAACTCACCTACACAAATATATCAAGGCCCCTAGCCTTTTTGATTAAAAAGCTAAAAAACACTTGCAAAAAAATTTTGCACATCACATTTTGCAATATTATGTTAACTGCATATGAAGAATCTTACAGTCTTAAACATAGAATAACAAGGGCTAAAATCTGATATCTTTCATCCAAATTTAGAATGGTTAGGAAATCTGTTAGGACATGGTTTCCCTTATATACAGCCACGACAAGATGAAATTTGAAAGAAATTTATGATTTATAATTTTTAAATCTATTATAATTTTCAACGAAATAGAACCTGTATCACCAAGTCATAAAAACTTCTGCCTCATGTCGTGTTGTATCGACAGTTTGAAGTCTGAATCACACCGTTCGATTATGTCCCGCGATGGCTTGTGATATGTTTCAACGCAACTCTGAGCAATATTGCACGCTGTTGCTCTCCGTTTCAAGATAGTTACAAAAATCACTGCTGAATCGCGCACATCCTCAGACTGCGCCCCATCTGACAATTTTCTGATGCTGCATCACAAGAAATCGCACAGTGCGAGGCGGGCTTAAGGGCGTGGCTACTAACAGTTAAATAGAATCTTCGATCATCGATATTATGGGAAAAAAAAATATCATAATTTCACCCTTCATCTAAGTTCTTAACTCCTCAAAGTTTCAAGCAATGCAGTTCTACCAGGTGTCTTGGACAGTTTTTTCTTGTAGCACAACATGGGTGAACATCCCCCCCCCCCCGAATTCTGCCCTTCACATGAGAAAAGTTGATCATCATTAATAGAATTACACATCCTTCACTAATATGTAAAATTGATTGCATACGCAAATGGGGAGATCAGTCTGTGCGCTGCAAATTTTAGGGAATTACGAAAATATATGAAGTTGACCAAAAGAACAACACTGTTGCCATGGAAACAACAGAGAAAAAAAAAAAAAACTATGGTGGCAAGTATAGGAAAGAGATGAGGAAGGAGTAAGATGAGTAACTTCCAAAGACTGGCCAGTCCATTATGAGGAGATTGGGCGTGAAACGTCGCAGCTGATTGCAAATACTGACAGATACTTTTTAACCCTGCCCCCCTTAAACTCAAAGAGAGAAAATAAAACAAAAAAGGCAACAAGAAATCGTCCATCTGCCAAGAAAGGGCAATGTAAAGTCACAGCAAAGTAGCTGCCATAAAATTGAGGTGGAGCGAATACGGCCACAGATGTTAGAAAATGAAATGGATGCATTGGGCGAACTTTGAGAGGAAGTCGTGACGTTTTGATATAATACAAAACGGTCCACAAAGAAGCACAGTATATCAGGCATCAGTAAGGTCAGTAATAAGACTTGTACTATGAATTTCCTCTTGAATAGACACTAACATCTGTCACTCATTCAGTATCTGTTCTCCTCCTTTTCTCACCTGTCTATCTGTCTATCTATCTATCTATCTATCTATCTATCTATCTATCTATCTATCAATCTTTCTATCTATCTAACTACAGCATATTCTTTATCTATTTATTCATTTACAGCATATCTATCTATCTATCCATCTATCTATCTATCTATCTATCCATCGATCCATCCATCTATCTATCTATCTATCTATCTATCAATCTTTCTATCTATCTAACTACAGCATATTCTTTATCTATCTATTCATTTACAGCATATCTATATATCTATCTATCTACATGTATCTATCTATCTATCTATCTATCTATCTATCTATCTACACCATATTTATCCATCTACCTATGTGTAACTCTGGGGCAAGGTAGGTGATCATACGGCTATGGTAACAGCAGCCATAGAATGTAGCAAACTTATTACCTAAATCAAAGCTACCAACTCATGACAAACTTTAAAGAAATTGTAAGAAACTCATCTTTTTCCCAAACCATGAATAGAAATGAAGAACATGTGTACATATCCCTATGCATTTTTCTTTAATTCATATGTTAATGATGTGATATAGTTGTACTGTTTAGCATAATTATGTAAATGCATAAAAATGACAATAAAAATATATTAATCTATATGTAAATATATAATACATATACTTGTATAAAGAGACAAAATTATATTGCATATATCTATGTATTTAGGTAGAAATATAGATAATTCTGTATCTCTCTCTATAGCTCTCTATCTCGATCAATCTACTTATATACAGGCCTGTATTTATCCATATCAATCTACAAACCTACTTCTTTCTACTCTATTCTATCATATTCTTTTCTATTCTGTTCTATCTTTATCTCTCTCTCTCATTTTTCTCCCTATATCTCACTCCAACTCTCACATCTCTCAATTCACATATGTTGCTTGCTCAACGCAATAACAATAGCTGATATCACTTCTGGAGAATCTCCAACACTAAAACACTTATCTGCCAGATGAGAACCGACATGAAAGGAAATAGGTTAACGGGGATTAATTAACGGAGGCGAGTGCTGATCTAATATTGCGTCTTACAGGTGTCAAAATGGCGGGGGTGAAATAAAGACATTGCCAAATGGGAGGGAGAAATAGTGAATTTCTGCGGACCGTTTCATGAAACTTTTTGTCAGTGATTTACACTGACAAATGTTAAAAGCTACTGAAATCTTTGCGTCTGATTGGCTGATAGCAAATTTATCGGTGAAAACCTCCGACGAACTCGTTGATGAAACGCCTCCCTGGACAAATCTATTGGAGTCATTTACCTCCTCAAAACTCAAGACCCAGCACAGAAAATAAATATGATACAGTAGCATCTTCAGAAAGTGTTCAAATTCATAACGCCCACAAATGAGTGGAAGAAGAAAAAGGGGGGGGGGGGGGATAACTTGGACTTTGGGATAATCTATACCCCCAACCTCTAGCTTCATCCCCTTGACATCAATTCAGCAAAATGAGGGAAAATGATTCGACATGTGAAATGGGACTTGACCAAAGAATAGAACAGGTGAGGTGGTAAGCAGAGACTTACTGCATGTATATTTCCACTTGTAGGGATTCTTTGTAGCTTGGACACTGCATAGTAATTAACCCTTCCTATGCCAATGAGTCAAATGTGCACAAATTTCACATACATACATATGGAGGGGAAGTTAATGTGGTACGCAGAGGGTTAAACATATCATGTTTAACTTGTCATCTCAGTAGATATACACAATATTGCAAGGGAGATCGTCCATCAATTTTCCACAATATAGGTATTTTTGGAGTATAAAAGTTGTTTCTTGACAGGTAAGACAAGTCAGGAAACAATGAATGTACCATTCCAATACTGTTCCTATTACATACAGCATACTGATGCTGGTGCTAATGCAAACACTATTGTTGTACATATGAAGAGTTTGTTTGCAAAAACCGATAAGTCCATATTTGCCAAATGGAGATATTTGCGATTAAAGGTCAAGAAAAATAAAGAGAATAATAAGAAAATCTTTGCTTCTTTTGACCATAACTTCAAAAATATACCTTTATATGTAGTGACCAATATATCATTTAAAAGGTATTATTTTGTACTTTATGACAGAGAATGTACTTTAAAATCCTCAAAAATGGACTTATCGGTTTTTGCAAACAAACCCTTCATATCAGCACACACTGCAGCAGTCTGCTTGTGGCATTGCAGTGCGTTTTGTGAGGCAAAACATTTGTGCGTCGTACACCACTGTGGAATCAAAGCTGCACTGCTCACTATCAGAACTTTATCCTCCTCGGGACTCTCTACGTCTACATTCCTTCAAGAGTGACTGTCAGTTTCTTTTCCTCTTCTCCCGTAGCCCCAGCAGCTGACCCCTTCACTTACTAATTGCAAACCAACAGCGTGAATATTCAATATATCCAAATTTCATGTACCTCTTTATACCTGAGGACAAATAATGTGCTATCCACTTCACATGTTCCCATCAGATAAAATTTCCTAAGTTGACATCAAGTTTGAACGCAAACTTATTCCCAAAGTCAGGTAAGCCTAGGGGAGACTTTTTTGGTAGTCTGGAACAGCTGTTACAAGGATACATAAATTTGAATAAATCTGAATAAATTTGAATACATCTAAATGAATTTGGATGTATCAAATTGTTAAATTGTTAAACTGCTGGCTTACCGAGAATTTGGAAGAGTCCACACCATGGCTGCAGTAACCCATTCCAAGAGAGAATTTCATGGCAGAAGGGGGGAGAATCCGTGGGCTTTCTCGCTCTCTCTGTCTCTCGTTTTGTTCGGGGTGACAGCGAGAAAAGGAGCGGGAGGGATGAGCGTACAGCTGTACGTCTCCACGGAGGTGTTGGATCGAATGTTACTTGTGGAGGATGTGATTAGTTTAGGGGACGGGTTTGGTGCCGATTCTCGCATTACGAATGGAGAGCGCTCGATTACTCACTCTCGGGGAGGATTTCTAGCGGACGAGACAAGTGCACTCCACAGATTAAAACGATTCTCGTGTGTGCGGCCTGGAAGCAGCAGTTTAACAGATTAAAGTGGCACTACGGATTATTACTAATCACTTTGTGATGTCTGGTAGTCATGTTGACTACCAAAATGTGTGTCTTCAAACACAAATTTTCAATATTCAGCCAAATACTCCAATCGGTATATAGGTTCTCCTTTTTTTCTGCCATAATTAAACTAAAAGAATGGGACACTTATTAAATCCACAGGAAAGGGCAAGAGAGATCTCATATACAAATTTGAATTATCCTTTCATGTTTATTCTTTGTTTTCTGTTCTACTATTGGTCAATTATGTCAATAATTGCAAGACATGGCCATTTCCATAGGAAAACAATGTTTGAGACAGTAAACCCTGGACCCCGATATGAAACATGTCAGAGTTCCCAACCTAAGACTGTGTCAGTCTGCAACTTTAACTCCACATGTCCCTTTTCTGTTGTCCCATCAAAAGAATCATCACAGCCCCCCAAAAGACCTACAAACGCATCCAGGGATCCATTGCAAGTCGGATGTCATGATTAAAATGACATCGCCAACCAGAGGCAGAGGAAATAAAAATAATAATAGTGAGAGATTACAATACAAAGGAAGGGAGAGTGGATCCACCCAGAGGTTTCCTAGATTCAGCGTGATGCGAGCTCTGATTTTGGGCGTGAGCGAATCTGTCCAAACACCAAGGCAGGGCAGAAAACGCAATCTGTCAGCGTGTTCCAGCAGCCGCCGCTGCTTTGGGGTACGAGCCGCCGGACAGAGGGTCGAAAACATGTGGGGGAACATTTCGGGGCTGCTCTCATCTCCAATGCGGCAATGACGGATATAAAAAACAGCCCTACGTGTGAAAATTGTCATCGCGAAGCTGTGTGTACGTCTTTGATGATGCGGCCTTCGTACAAGACCCTCTTGCTGCAGAAATTGCAAGAGAAGCAAGCACAGGAATTTAATGCAAGACAAGAGCTAAACCACAGGAAAGAAGGCAGCCTTTAAAAGAGGCTACTAACAACAAAGGCCTCCCCAAATGCGAATTACCCCTTTCTCAAACAAGATGTCTTCCTCCCCCTTTTTTTCTCTCACATAACAAGCTGGAAATGTCAACTATGAGTTTTTGCCACCTTTTCCATTTGTGCAGAGTGATGGCTATGTTTCTCCCATGACAAAAAATAGATTGATAATTGTGAGCAAGAGGGATTCAATGTCCTCTCCTCTTGTTGCCTTATTTCCATTCCGTCTAGAAAGAATTGAAAACAGTTTCAAAGTCTGCTCGATAAATTTGCAGATTCAACAAGAGCAATCCTCAAAGGAATCACTGATGGGAAATTAGGAAGGAGATGAAGTGTTCGCAGAACAGGATAAAGAAAGGGCATCGGAAATGTGAAATGAGAAAACATAATGGAAGACAGAGAGGTGGGGAAGAGAAAATCCATGATGCCTTGAAATAAGGCTACATATGAGCACAGTTAGGAAGAAAGGAAATATGATGGTCAAAGGTCAAAAAGAAGATGGAGGAAGAAAAGATCATCCCGGAGGACTAGGGGAAAGTGAGAGAGAGAGGCGTATTGGAATAAAATGATGGTAAAAACTGTAAAGCTACAATCTCCTACTATCTACAGCAATCATGAATGCAAGAGGTGTTTTGCTCTGGACCTTAAAGAAGGGGGCAAGGGTAAGATACTGTTCTTGTGTGATTCCAGAATAAATGATAAAATATATTGGAAATAAGTCTGAAATCAGGCTACTACTGTACCTGGAAATAAATACCCCTGGAAGGGAGGGAAGGGGAGGAGGGGGGATTGGGTGGGGTGAAGGGGTGGGCAGGGGATGGATGGGGGGGGGGGGGGGGAGATGGGGGAGGAAGAGGGGGTTAAAAAAAAGAGAAAAAAAAGTGAATTCCCAGTACAGGAGATATCAGAGATGGGCAGGTTGTCCAATCGCACATTCAGATAACCAACAACATTCCCGTAATTAATTAGCCAAGGTTGCACTCGGGCAGAGACAGGAAGCACCGATTTTTCCCACGCGGCGGCGAAACGAACGAGTCACGACAACATCGCAGAAAAATCTCTCAGCTGGGACGCAGCAGTTGGGGCACGATCCTGAGGTGCACCAGGATTTGGAGGGATTTCACTTTTTGAAAAATGTAGCTCTGAATTATCTCACCTTCCTCGTATGTACAGTACACATTTCTTTTTTTCAATCATTACATTTTATAGAGTTGCTGTTTCAGTCAGAACAGGTACTTGAAGCTCTTGGTTCCATGACATTTGCTCTTGCGACAATTGCTCCCGTGAAATATCTGGACGCTATTTAAAGCCAAACATAAATTCTACCCACAAATATAACCCTAACCCTAATCCTAATCTTCACATCAAACAAAACCTAAAACCCTATCATAACCCTTACCCTCACCCTAAGTACTAGGAGACAAAAAGACCAGAGTAATTGTCGCAGGAGCAAATGTGGTGTCATCGGATATCCTATTTTCTTTACATTACTGATAAGACATGATTTCATGTCTACATTTATACTGTATTGTGCATGAATTCTGTTAAATATCTGTGATTTGATGCTATCAATACAGGGCCTTGTTACAAAATGCCAGCTGCAATGTACAGAGGGTTGTACTTTACTATTCTTCTTTGCTATACTTTCTCTCTGCAAATAGTGTTTTCTGTGCCAGATATTTTCTTTCAGACTGGGGCCTTTGTAATATCAAGGTTGGATAGCTTTTGTGAAATAGAACTAGCCTGTCTCCAAGGCTTAGAGCCACTGTTCCAAGTCCAAACATACATTGTGGGTTACTAAATGTCCTTTGAATGGTGTTGCCTGTCTACATCATTAGCCTCAAAAAGAGACTATTTCTGCTCTAGACTTCTCCCCCAATGAATGTTTCCAGAGGCCAGAAATGTGAGAGGGTTGGTCTCCTTCATGATTTCGGTAAAACATATTAAAAATAGCATTCATACAGGGAAACTTGTAAGAGCCTGGGATGTAAGCCCATCTTCTTCTGAACTCAAATGGAGTTTACTCTAAATAAGTATACTACAGGTTAAGAAAATGTCTAATTTTAAATAACCCCTACACTGATGGACAATAGACACGACTTAAGCCATACAAGTTTTCTTTCAAGAAGTTTGATGTGGGTGGCATAAAGTATGGAAATCCCTGATTGCATACCATTACTCCTAATTAAATCCCCAAACCACATAATTCATCACTACGTCAAATGTAAAACGCCTTCCCTGTGGTTCCGTGACACATAACCTCCGAAGGTGGAGTTTCTAGATAATAGTTATGCCCAGTCCCACACATGTGGTTTCGTGTATGATGCCATCGGTACTTGGGTAACCACAAGAGCACTCGTGTATCCCTGGACGGGTGTTAGGTAACTTTTCCCTGGTACTCCCCTAGACGTAAATCGCCACCTGGGCACTTGTACATTTCACCTTGAGGAAATTCCTAGGTCCCAAGGGAAGAAGAACACACTGCGCCTCGCATCTTAAGTCCTTTGATTGCGATGTCTCAGATGTCTCAGACAGCCGGCTGTCTCATATGTTGTGACAGGTTAGGAGCCACCTGTAGCAAGCAGCCAACATGTTCAGCCGTCAGACTCTTGTCTGACAGCTACCCTGGATCCTCACCTGACCTTATCCCCGTGCCTAGCACGGCACGAAACTAGCATGGCAGGGATGTCTGAAACACAGCGCATTGATGTATTGCTATAAGAAGTTGAGTGCTAGATAATGGAGAAAGAAATTAGAGATTACAACAAAGTCAAAGAAGAGTTTTACAAGCACCTCTTGAAATGTCTCGGCGACCTGGATCTCAAGTTCTTCCACCTCCAGCTCAAGTTCGTCCACCCGCTTTATCGACTTCAGTCTCGCCTCTTCCAGTTTCTCCATCGCCTCTGATATATTCTCCATACTCAGCTATTTTTTTTGTTCAATATTTGTTTTATAAAATGAATGTTTGTTCCCCCAGCGACAGGAAAAGCGAAGGGGAGTAGAAAGTTGTCATGCAAGGAACCAACATTGCCGGGCGTCGGGGGGTAACAAATTGCAAGTATCGAGCAGAATGGCAGTAAAGTCAACAGCAGCGTCAATGGCAGGAGAGGGGAGGGTAGAACCGGGGTTGAAGAACATTGGCAGAAGAGTCAGTCGCAGAAGGATGTAAGTTGGGGGAAAAGAAGAGAGGTAAACAAAATCAAAATCATCAAATTGAACACAATGAGAAATGAGGATTACTACAAAATCAAACCAAAATCAAATGAAAATCAAAACCTCATCATTGTTTGGATGTCACACATACGATACCTCTTTGGTTTTTTTCCCCCAATATATATCTTTAAATAATTAGCAGATTAAAGTCATATTTGTATCTTGCATTTCATACATCATTTTTCAATGATGTGTGCAAATCTTAGTCATACATGGAAAAATGAGGGAATACTCGTTTTGATAGATGAAAGTTTGCATAAATCTGAGAACAATGAGAAAAGTAATAAGAATGTCTTAAAAATTTTGCTCCATAGAAGTGGTCATGTGCCAAAAGATCAAACTGATAATGAAATTTATATACAAATTAGAAAACAAACGAATGAACGAGGACACTGTAAACATCGCAAAATGACCATGGAAGAACAGAAAAACAGGTCAAAGATAATCAATGTGTACACAAACCATAACTTCTGAGTAATAAATGAACTAGTGGAAAAGAAACAG
This sequence comes from Diadema antillarum, assembly GCF_040938485.1. Classification (NCBI taxonomy): domain Eukaryota; kingdom Metazoa; phylum Echinodermata; class Echinoidea; order Diadematoida; family Diadematidae; genus Diadema; species Diadema antillarum. The sequence goes on from NW_027271609.1 coordinate 1,005,965, forward strand.
CTACCCATACAAATCTGAAGCACTGAAGTCAAGTGTCTTAGACTGAAATTAGGTGATACAAAATTTTGCAACACTACACTAATCTACTTATGTTGTTCTTGGTGACAGCCTGATAAACTGAAGAAGTTGTTGCTAGAAAAGGGAAAATTACAAATGAATGAGAGTTTCACACAGCATAAGTTTTGTCATGTTGGGGAGGGGGAAACTAAAAAATTGATACATGAGATCAGTTTTAATGAGAGAAGATAGGGAATACAAAATTAAATTCTGGTTTGCCAGAGTCTGGTTTTTGCCATTTTTAAAAATGAAAGAGAGTTGAGAAGAAGCAAACATTAGCATACATGCTGACATGCACTGGCAACAAGACAAAACAAGAAACACTTCCTTGGTTTGACCTTAGAGCATCAAGTCACCTGATCGTTCTACCTGTCACGTGATCATGCACAATGCCTCGCCCACTACCTACCACTTCATCCCCGACTTTGATCTCATCGATACCCTCCAGGCTCGACCGACACCTTGGAGGCTTTGGAGGCGGGGATCCCTCCTCCGGAATGCCGTTGACCGATGACGGAGCAGTCTCCTCCCTCGGTGCCTCCGTCACCTCAGCAGGTGCATCAGGATCTTTGAGTTTCTCCAGCCAGACCTTGGGCTTGCCTTCCGCTGTTGGTGTCACGGATGAAGCAGAGATCGTTGACGACTCGGATGCCTCGAGTGCAGGTGAGACCTCTGGCACACACTCCACCTCATCCATGTTGGTCTCCAGTACTGATAGGGCTTTGGAAAAGGAGGGCGTGGTGTCTCCGGTGGAGGTAGGGGTGTGGCGGTCGACAGGCGTCGACGATCCACTCTCGATGGTGCTGTCACTGAGCTCGCTGTCCGAGGGTTTGGGCCCGCTCTTTCCTGTCTTCATCTGCTCCTGGTACTCGGCACAGATGTTGAGGATCTCTTCCATGCGAAGCCGCTCCTGTGTGGCCAGCTCCTGCTCCTTCTTGCGCTGGGCCACGGCTTCCATGTGCTGCTTGCACAACTCCCTTTGCTCCGGATCCTCAAACTCGTTGGGGTCCACGATAAACGTGTGCCTCGGCTCCGCCTCCTGCAGCAGGTGGCTCAGTTCTGGTGGTAGGATGCCTGCGCCGATCTCTGGCGGGGTCTCCACTACTTTCGGTGTCAGGTTGCCATTAATGTTTGTTGCTGGGGAAATCATGTCGGGCATGGCAGCTTGGACTTGATTCTGATTGGGCGACATCAGGGGACTCTGGCCAATGATCTCTGAACTTGCTGAGGATGCTAAGCTCAGACCGGACTGATCGGAACTGGACGATTCCCGCTCAGTCGCGTTGCTTGTTACCGTGGTGAGAGATGTCGAACTGAGGCTTGAGCCGCTCGACGAGCGGTCCACCTGGTCTGACTTCTTGGGTGGCGTTTTATTTGAATACAGACTGCTTTGACCAAGTTTGACCCGACTCGGTGAATGGGGAGGTCCTCTCATCAATTCAAGAGTGCCCCGTGGACTTGTGGTGACACCGACGTGCAGTTTTTTTGACGAACTACTATCTGTATATTTTGTGCCATCCTCAAACTTTGATCTGATGGCGCTTACAGGAGGTTGATAGTCATTTGTTGCGTTTGTGCCATCATTGTCATCGAATTCGTCATCGCAGATGGCAGTTTCGCGCAACTCCAAAGGATTCCCGAAGGGAAACATCGTAGTACTGGAAGCACCCGACACTGTCTCTGCCCACACGTCGGGATTCATGGTGAGACCGGTTATGGGGGCAAACACTGCCTCATCATTTTCCGGTTTCTCCGGCGATTCCGAGAGGGCGTACTTATTGACGTACGTCTCCGACAGAAGGTCGTTGTCAGCGGTAACCTGCCTCATGATCTCCTGGAGTTCTGCTTCTATACTCTCCTCCAGCGGGCTCTTTGGCACTGCATTGTGGTTACTGTTCGTATTGTTCAGTCGTAGGTGTACTGGCTGCCCAGAGGGCGCTGTCATGGCACCGGGAAATGCAACACTGTTGTGGGGAGCGTCATCACCACTGTTCTTGTGGTTGCCATTCTGGGCATCAGTACCGTAAACCGCCCTTGTGTGGCAGCTATTGTCCATGCCATTCTGTCTTCCCGCGAGACCTTTCCTCAGCTGCTTGGCCTCGGACGGGTTGTTGAAGCGAAAGAAACAAGATTTCCCAAAGCACAACATGGCTCCTGGTGGTAAGACCAACATTCAACGATTATTTACAACATGGTAATATTCATCTCACTGGGCATACTTTAACTACAGATTATGTGAAATTGTCTGATTTCTAAAAATGTACTTGATCAAATGAGGGAGACCCCCTACATAAATATAAAAGGTGAGAAGACATCTTTTACTTCTTCTAAATTGACGACTTTCACATGAAGACAATAAATTCAGGTCAATACCATTTATGGAATATTAATTACCAAAAGAAAAGAAACCACACAAGCATTAACATGTGACCTGACTACATTGGAATGTAGTTTGCACATCCAATTGTTCAAAATCACCTTCATAACATGATTGGAGTATTTTAATTAGGAAAGCTAAACCCAGGGATTTTTTGCTCAAATTCATATGATATGCGCTTAGAGCAAAAGCTACTTTTTCAGGTACAAAGATGGTGCATCCAATAACTGCACACCTATTTGTCTACCATTATTGATAACCACAAAGTTTTGTAAGGATTTTATCAACCCTTGATTGGATGAGTGCAGAGTTGATGTATACAAACAACATCAACAAAAAAAAAATACTTCTTTTGACGGTGTAAAACAGAGAGAAAAAAAGAAAAAGATAACTTTCCCATTTTGTACATTACCTTGTGTGAGTTTTGTAGGGCTAGTAATTCTGTCTCCGTCGACACTGCACGGTCCTATGGGGTACAGCACCACAGTGTCGTTCATATTCTCCACACAGCAATGTTCGGGTAGGACATCTTTTCCTGTGATCAAGATATCCTGCTTCACATTAGCCTCTGTCGTGCCCACTCTCGTTTTACCTGGCAGAAATGAGGAGACAGAGATAGAGAACATTGTAGTAATGAGTCTCTTGCTTGCAAAAGATGCAATGTTGCTGCTGGCACCACAAGCTACAACATCACTATCAATCTCAATTTAAACATTGCATTAACTTTGTTATGATGATAATTATTATGATGAATAGTACAGTGCACTCCCATTATAACGAACACAGTTATAACGAAATTCTGGATACAACGAAGTAATAATTCAGGCAACAACATCATCCACTCTATGTATTTTTGTTTATTTTTCGGTTATAACAAAATCTCGATGTAATGAAAAAAAACTGTCGGTCCCAAGGACTTGGTTATTACGGGAGTCCACAGTATTTATAGTACCATATATTACATGTACAACACTCAAAGGCCAAATATCAAATTCAATATTACCATTAACTTCACCATCACCATCAATCTGAACATCAACATCATCAACTTCGATATTACCACACCTTTAACAGGGCTCTAAAAAAATTTAAAATTCTGCTTGCCCTGCTGGGCAAGTGGATCATACATTTGCTTGCCCAGCAGCAAGAACAACTTGCCTGAATCTTCTATTGATTTTTCTTTATTTTTTAGATGATTTCTGTTTCAGTGAGTATGTTGCATTAACATCATTTTTATATTTTCATTGTACAAATTACCACTTGCCCGAATGGGCAAGTGAGTTTGACATTTGCTTGCCCGCCCATGATTTTTATGTGCCCTGGGCAAGTGGGCAAGTGTGTTTGTTGCTATAATGTATGTATGCTATGACGTTTCTCACTGAGGCAGACATGTGTTGGCTTGTTTGATTCTTTTTTCTTTCGCACTGATGATCAAACTAATGTTTAAGGATGTCATGTTTATTGTAGTCATTTCTACTCTTAATGCTTCAGGTGGGTTTATATGCTAAAAACAACACTGTAAGCTCTCACAAGGAGATGGATTTAGTTTTTTAAGTCTTCAATGATCCAATCAGATTCACCCTCCTACCGTTCTCACTTATTCATTCTCAAACTTCAGGGGGGAAAACGGCGAAATGTGACGCTGCAGCGCAAGGCCACGTTGTTCAGCCGGCTGGGAATGCTAAGCGACACTATTTGAGGAATCTGACGGCGCTGCACATGACGGTACGTCAGGAAATCGAGGGTTCAAACGCGGCTTTGCCAGGGGTGCCGACATCAGGAGTCAGAAGGTGATACCCCAATCAAGACCGGGGCAAAATGAGGGGATTGTTTGGCGGACAATCATGTGAAAACGCTTCAAAACTGGCTACACTGCAATTTGTTTGTTTGTTTGTTTTTTCCTTTTTGTTGAAAAGATGAAGCACTCTCAGGTAAAAACTTTCTGATGTGGGTAAATTTATTATCCCTTGAAAGCCATTGAGACAGGAATTGTATTGAGGTCAAATCAGCTAGGAGACTGTCATATTTTTTTTTTCTAATTTCCCTAGAATGCTGCAGCTTTCCTCAATGTCCTTCATGATGCGATAAAGCATCTGAAGTTGGAATGACTGCAAATTGGATCCATTCATGTGATTACTTAACGAATCAGCATTGCACTCTACAATGCATCACTTGTCAGTACGTGACTTTCTGTGATACTGTACAATGTGAGCACATATGTCTCCTCTAAAGAACATTTTTTTCGTTCTATGATAACAAAATACAGCACTGAATATACATAGCAAATATATATATACATATATACATCTGTCATTTTAGTAGCATACATAACCGCACTGCTAGATTATAGTTTTCATACCATGCTTGCACAATCATTTTTTTTAAATATTTGCAATGTGAACAAGATATTCATTTGCTGCAATTCAACAAACAAATGAACAAACAAACAAACAAACAAATGGAAACAGGGATGACTCAATAAAATCAAAATCAAGAAGAGTAAACTGTGGGAAAATTTTGAGAGGGACACAAAAGCAGAATAGAGGAGAAAGAAGAGTGAAAACAATGATAAATGTCAAAATACTTGTAAAGGGAAACAAGACAGCCGACACTAATGAAGGAATGAAAAATGGAAGAATAAATGAAGGAAGGAAACCAAGAATATCTGAGTGAGAAAAATGATTTTATCAGGGGATGGTGATTACAAGACAGAATGCCGAGATGGAGTGACTCCTATGTATTTCTACAAGCTTGGTGACTTTGCCATACAAATATTGTGGCAGACTTCCTCTTGGTAACATTTCATTCCAGGAAGTTTGCGCATGTCCTGGATTTGAGTAAAAATCAGAGATGTGAATCGGGACAATTCAGACTGGAATCTCTGAAATGATAAACATTTATGAGTCATGTCCTGTTTCAAAAACCAAATATGCTGAATAGGAAGGAAAGGAATTCAATCAGGAGATACAAACTGTACATTTGTAGCTTTGTTCCTGCAGCAATGATAAATTGTAAGTTGGAACATGGTGTGTGAGTTTGTGATCCTTACATATCCTTCTTAATCGAGGTTATTGATACAGAACATCTAGCCATTATCATCTACTGAAAATTGAGGGCAATTGTGAGAGTATTATTGTATATGAACACTGGAAGCCATGGACAAATACAACACTTGACTTGTTAAAGTGTAAAAGAAAAGTAGTTACAAAATGAATTTTCCCTTTCAAGTGCCAAACTGTGAATGAATGCTCTGCAGACATCTTGTGTCAATATCAACATCGCTAAAATTTTATATATAATGTTGCGACTGATGATGACGCATGCTAATCTACATCCTTCATGACTCATTACGGGACACAACCATTGCTGGAGTTGACATTCAATAACCCTTCATGCACCCAGGCGTTCAGCTTCAACTTGCTAAGATTTTTCATCACTTTTTGTGATCCATCCAGACTTGACATAGCTGTAAAGTTAGCAAGCCAACTCAAGTGTAGCAATGTACCTCAGTTAACTTTTGCTGAGCAATGTGTATCACGGAAAGTTGACAATTATTTTCGTGTTCACACATAAGAATTACTGTAAAAAGAGGAATGTTCGCGCGCATTTTAATTTCGTGAATTTCGCGAGAGCCAAGATTTGCAAAATTAAAATGCATGCGAAAGTTCTTATCTACACTATATGCACTGAGTGTTAGAGGCAACTCGCAAAAATTTCATGCCACGAAAAAGGCCATTGGCTCCAATTTGGGAAAATTTCATGCCGCGAAAATATTGTTTTACAGTAATTTTTTTTTTGCACTGCACTGCACTGCGCACTGCACTGCACAAATCAATTAAAAAAACAAACAAACACATTTTTAGTAAGAGTGAACAGGACCATTGAATGATGGTAGATATATCCATACAGGTCTAGGCCTATAGAACTCGAAGTGCAGAGTTCATGTCTTTCCCAATGCATAAGTCCTTGGTGCAGACCTTTAAAGGACAAGTTCACCTTCATAAACATAAGGATTGAGAGAATGTAGCAATATTAGTAGAGCACATCATTGAAAGTTTGAGGAAAATCAGACATACCGTTCAAAAGTTATGAATTTTTGAAGTTTTTGTGCAGTACCCGCTGGATGAGAAGACTACTGCAGTGTATGAATAACTTAGATGTCACATGCGTACAACAATATAAGGAAAATATAAAGAGAATTTCACAAAATTCCATCTTTTGAAAAAAGTACACATTCCCCTGACTCGTTACAGATAAATGTTATGGGTAATATTATTCCCCTTGCCTTTAGAAAGAGGCAAGTCAATTGTTCTTTTATTATGCGAAAAAAAGTGAAAATATGTTGAATTTTCTTTTATATTTTCTTTATACTGTTGTACGCATATGATTCACAAGCTGTAGTAGTCTCCTCATCCAGCGGTTCCAACACAAAAATTTAAAAAATTCATAACTTTTGCATCGATTGTCCAATTTTCCTCAAACTTTCACTGATGTGTTCTACTAATATTGTTGCATTTTCTCAATCCTTATGTTTATGAAGGTGAACTTGTCCTTTAATCTACTTTGTCCCTTTCTACTCAAGGTATAAATCTAGGTGCCTGGCGGGCAATACTTGGGCAAAATAATGTCAGGATGCACAGGGAGAACAGTGGTTACAATCTAGGGGCTCCCCTGGGTAAAAAGTCATACAGAGTATGTAATAGGATCGATAAACGTGAGTTGTTGTATGTAATCACAGTTACTGTGAGTATGCGCCTCACCATGATTTGTATATGAGTATTTAACATCACCATGATTTGCATGTATGGGGAAAGTTCCATGTACTCGGGGGGGGGGGGGGGAAGGAAGGAAAATGGAGCAAGGACATAGAAACGTACATCTAGAACTTGTCACCATGCATATGTTCATCATTCACAATGACCTAAATTTTGTCTTGGGGAAATTTGTTCCCCTCCTTACATCAAACTTGTTGGTCAAGTTGCTCTGACAACTCAGAAGAGAGAGAGAGAGAGAGAGAGAGAGAGAGAGACAGAGAGAGAGAGAGAGAGAGAGAGAGAGAGAGAGAAAGAGAGAGAGAGAGAGAGATTCTGCAAGTCATACTCAGGAGCAATGATAAATGCATATTCCAATTTTCTGTGTTATCTTTATCTCCTGCTCCCAGGAGTAACATGTTTTATTCTTTTTTAGATTTTATTTCATCATCATTATTATTTTTTTTCTACCCAGACCATGAGTGTGCGAGCCAAATCATGCATGTTTTACAGATGATCTGTTTGATACAGACAGCAGTAAAAAGATCATAAGAAATAAACTTTGCAGTATACACAACACAAAATGGAGGCATTGTTTGAAATGGCAAAATCTTGTAGTCTTCGTACAAATGCTGATTATCAGTATATTATTATTTTTTAAAGACATTCATCATTAGCCTTAAATCCAGACTTCTTTATTAACATCTTTTGCATCAAAGAATCATCCAAGGGCCCAATATTCAACAGCTCTCCAAATTTCTTAAATCTGCTTACATCATAAATTTGCCAAAATTTGGCATTTAATCTACCAAATATGTACACTCCTGTTTTATTAAAAATGGTCATCAGACGACTCACAGTCCTTTAAAATCATATTTTCATTTTTCATATCTCTTTTTTTTTTTTGCAAAGTCATTCATCCCTTTCTTGCCATCTTCCTCCAGTTTTTAAATGAGCTCAAAAGTTTTAATGAACAGATGGAGGCAGACTGAAGAAGAAGAAAAAAAGAAAAGGAAGAGGAACCTCCCGTAGCTAATTGAAATCGTAACAGTACAGCCGCGTCGGAGAGGACATACACACCACTTATCTGGCGACACATTTTCCGTGAGATAGAGAAAGAGAGAGAGAGAGAGAGATCCCCCCCATACTGGTCTACCCTCTACTTAGTGCAGAGTCACTCACCGGGAGTTATTCACCAGCATAAGAAAGTTCTTGACAGCTTCAGGCATTTTAGAGTCTCATGTAACTTCATTTTGAATGTACCCAAATGTTCACGACAGTTGAAAAAAAAAAATCAAACAAACAACAAACAAACAAAAAACACATTTCATTAAAAAAGGTAAAGAAATTCAGTCTGTAAACAATGGATATTGGCATCCTTTATGTCCTCATTGTGAGATATGAGTACATTCTGACCTGCAACCAAAAACTAAGTTCGGCGATTTCTTTGCAATTTATTCAGTTAATCATCTTTGCCAAAATTCATGAGCTAAGATCACCTCTTATGACACTTTGATACTAACAATTTTTATGACAAATACAGTAATGTACTGTACACATGGTGTACTTAACATTGTTTTTCTTTTTGTGAATTTCACCACATGAAAACATATTTACGAAATCAAAAACTCACGGTAATATTGCCTAACATAACACAAATGCCCTGTAAACCATATGTGACCCGCTCAACAAAAGCATCCGAAAGGTGGGGGAGGTTGATTTTCTGTAAATGACATGGTATCATTCCCATACTTTTTCACTTTAATTACCTCTGCCAAGGGAGGAGGTAATGTTTTCTTTACCATTAGTTTGTTTGTTAGTTAGTTAGTTAGTTAGTTAGTTCGTTCGTTAGTTTGTCCGTGTGCAAAATACCTCAAAAAGTAGTCAACGGATTGGAATGAAACTTGCAGGAAAGGTTGAGAATGACACAAGTAACAAACAATTAACTATTGGTAGTGATCCGAGAATTTTTGGGGAATTTATGAAGGATTTTTGATATTTTGGCAGGTAGGGTCAATGAACTTGGGAGTCCAGGCTGCGCGTATTTGAGGTTTGCACGCGCGCACTAAAGTGTGTGCTCTAGTTTCTGCTAGGGTGAAGCGCGCCATGCAGCTGAGGGTTTATGACGTAACAAAGGCTTCTATGTTGGGAAATCGGGCGGCTCTCAGCACACACAATGCTATATAAGTACGTATGGGTGAAAATCACTGATATCTCTATGGAAGAACAAGATCAGTGGTGGAAATGAGCTGCATGCTTGGCGGAGGTCTGCGCTCTCAGAGTGCTTCTCTAGTTTCATATAAAACACTACTCATAAAAGTACTTGGTTGAGGAGATATCAATGATTTTATTAGAGCATGTCGAGTGGTTCAGGAAATCAGCGTTTGGAGGAAACCGCCTTCAAAGTTTTCCTAACAACACAATCGTGATCAACGGGAGGCAAGACAGCTTTCACCTCTTGACAATAGAAGGTATGCTCATATCAACCTCAGCGATATTCATACAAACTTTATAGCGCCAGTGGTCTACGCATAACCAATCAGTAACCAGGATGCACGCACTGACCTATAAGATTACTCCCTCGTTGCTAGGGGCAGAGTCTATGTGTGGCGCTAAATCCGAATCTTCGGACACGCTTCTGTTCCGTTGAAAGTCGGAAAATCATGTCCGAGAAAAATGCTAATATCTTGCCTTTCCTTCGATCATTTAGCTTCAAACTTTCAGGAGATGATAGAAGAAACATTAAACTACAAAATTATGCCAAAAACAGAGCTTTGATGGTTTTTTGCCCGATTTTGATGATGATCTGACTTCAGACTCGATTTTCTTGGCTCAGCCATCAGCGACTTTTGGATCCTTTAGTTGTGGCGGGTCGCATATCTTCTAAAAAGTTGGAGATTTTTTAAATTGCTAACTTTTCCCTTTCTTATGCTGTCAATGTGGAAACCCATTGAGGACAGGCTGATTTTGCTACAACAAGCATTTCCCCATAGGGGCTCGTTCTCAACGGGTTAATCGAGAATTCAACCACTTGTGAAAACAAGTCGCAGTTCGCAAAATATCATACTCATGAAGATACAGAATATGTCGGCATGAGATCTTGTCTCTTGCGCTTTGTAAATAAGTTCTAATCTAACATTTGCTCCTGTGACAATTGCTGCAGTCTTATTCTCTCCAAGGAGTTAGGATTAGGGTTAGGGTTGTGATAGGGTATAAGGTTTAATTTGATGTGAGGATTAGGATTAGGGTATTAAAGAGTTATGCTTGTAGGTAGAATTTATGTTTGGCTTAGGCCTCAGTGTGCAGATATTTCATGGGAGCAATTGTTGCAGGAGCAAATGTCATGGAACACCCATAAAGTTAATGGCAAACATAGAGTTGCCATCCAATAGCACAATAGAATCAAATTGTGGTGTAAGAACATACTCCATACTGCCTCGTCTGTATGAACAAAGACAAACCCATCGAGGATGGTTCCTGAGTATACTCAATTAAGTGTCTATAATGGGAAATGCAAGTTGTAGCAAAATCAGCCCATCCTCAATGGGTTAAAACTTTGATCAAACTTTCAAGGATGTTGACCACTTCATACATCGTAAGAAATCCGTCTGTTGTGGTCAGCTTGGTCATGTGCCTACCCTTAGCAAGTCAAAAATTATCAATTATGCAGATAAATAGTTACGCTCAGCTGTATGTATGTAGCAACTAACAACAAAACTGCTGAATTTGAGCATACATCAGCATGCAAAAGTTCTCAAATATATGCTAATACTGAAAACAGCCTTACCTTTCTTTCACTTTTCGGCTTCGGGAGAATCACTGAAAGCTTCCTACATGCTAAACCTTCCACAACTTTTCTCTGCACTTTTCACCTGCTTAATGTTGCCCACGAACTGATGAACTTCACTTTAATGAGTGTATCTATCTAAAAATGTTTGTCAGAAATCTTGTTCCCTAAAAATAGCCGGTGGTGACATAGGGGGGATCTGGAAGTGACGGCGTAAATGCGTAACGGGCCTCTCTCGCACGCGTCTGCGCTGAAAAGTCGCGGTGCCAAACAACAGGGGGAAGAATCGGTGATGCGTGAGGAGATAAATAGGGAGGAATTCAGCTATCAACAGGAGTTTTAACGCACATGTTGTCCCCGAGTCTGACTTCACCATGTGTCATCGCATCAGAAAGAGAATAGTTGACGCAAACGACTATGTCATAAAAAAGTTAGGGGAGATGGCCCCTTGAAGTTCGTCTCTTAGTCTTCCTTCCAGACTAAAAATTAGTGCTGGGCTTTTCTTCATTTCAAGATCATCCGACTGCACGAGTGCATATTGTTTGATGTCCATTCACTCTTGCAAATGTACATGAAGATCACCTTTCTTCAAACAGACCACAGATTCTCAAGGTATGTTCAGGACAGTGGGAAAAAAGGTTGGGTTTGGAATTATAGACTACCAAATCCTTATACAGGTCCTTTGTTGTACTGTCATGTACTTCTATTTGTTTTGAGCTCTTTTGGAGATGCGCTTTCTTGACCCCACGCTCTATAAATTAGTCATTGTAACTTACAACAAAGAGCTGTGGAATAACACTTCTGGTGAAAAAAGTGTGAAATGTGTATTCTAATTACGTTATAAAATTCTCATCATTAATTCTTGGGATTTGCACTCTCAAATGGCAGACCAAAAAAGTAAAAGAACAACATAAAACCCACTGGGTAGATTTCAGACACCTTGCAAATTTGGTGGTGTGTGTGGATAACAATCTGAATATCACTGGTTATTGCTATTTTACATACAGCATTTGTGACTTACAACAAAGAGCTGTGGAATAACACTTCTGGTGAAAAAAGTGTGAAATGTGTATTCTAATTACGTTATAAAATTCTCATCATTAATTCTTGGGATTTGCACTCTCAAATGGCAGACCAAAAAAGTAAAAGAACAACATAAAACCCACTGGGTAGATTTCAGACACCTTGCAAATTTGGTGGTGTGTGTGGATAACAATCTGAATATCACTGGTTATTGCTATTTTACATACAGCATTTGTGTTTGAAATTTTATATGGTCACTATAGAAGCACAAAATGCCTGTATTAAAGCAAGCTATCATAAAACTGATGGCTTTGAGTCCCCTCCAGAGGACGAGGCAATAGGGATAGTGACATACTCTTTTGGTATATCTAAGGGCACAACCATTGCTGCTGGTGGACTTGAACCCCAGACCTTGCGATTCGAGATTCTGTGGTCTTAGCCACTGTAGCTACATTGACTAAGTACCATACAAAGAGAGTCTATGATGCTCATAGGTATTCTGCTATAGAGTGAAATTTGTGAAAATTACTTAATCTTTCAATACCAATGACATACAGTAAGTCTTATAATACAAACACAAATATGAGTATTCTACTATAACACGAGCATGGCTTTATTGCCTTTCACAAACATTTACAAGGAGTAAATATCATAACCTACATAAAAACATAAACAAAAGAAAAACAAAAGGTCAGTGGAATGAAACATATGAGTTCTGTTGTGAGGAAGCAGGGCCTTGTACAATGTCTGTCATAAGATTACCCGTCACAAAGATTTGACGTCACTGTATGTGGCGCCAACCTATCAGGTATCGGGATTCATCTTTGCTCACAAAATTATACTCTATGTTTCATGGAACAGCTGACAGTGAGATGTGTTGATCTATCATAAATAACCAGATTAAAAAAGGTGCACCTGCTTTTTGGTACGAGTGCAAGATGCGAGGATAAGAAATATCTAGAGAACCTACGATTGAGATCGAGCCTATGGAAGTATTGGTTTCCCCATACACAACTGGCTTGATGAACAGGGAGAGCACATTCTTATCATCTCGAGAGTTTGCACAAAGTTTCCTAAAGCTGCTGCGACATTTGTTCACTTTTATCAGCTGCTCACTAGAATCCTAGTTTTTGTCTCTATCAAAAGTTTGTGTTCATTTATGCTGCAAGACTAGAGAGAGAAGGAAAGAGAGAGACAGAGACAGACAGACAGACAGACAGACAGACAGGGAGAAAGAGAGGGAATACCTATTCTACCGAGACAGAATAATTATGATATCTTGCAACTTGACTGATTTATCACTCAGGTGAACCAATCCTGCTCTTCATTTTCATCTTAAAAGTCGAACTCACACTTCATAGATGTTCCTGGTCTCTGTGTCTTATGAAGCGCTTGGCACTTTTCCTTTCTAAAAACTTATAAATTGTCCTGCATAAGTCATTTTTTGCTATGTCAGGCAAATCTCAGGTGGGCTTATTATAGTTTCTACATGTAACCTTTCTTGAGGAAGTATATTGGAAATAAACAATGAATTGCACAACTTTTGCTTATTGGATTGATATAAGAAGTGTATAGGAGACTGTATGTTTATTCCAAAGAGTATAACGATGGCCCCAAACAAGCTACCTATTTAGATACTTCAGGAAAATTATTTCAGAGACTCTAACCCCAGGAATCTTTGAATGGGAGATTCTCCCGCCTGGACGCCCCTAGCAAACTGGAGACTCTCATATCATGAACATTAAGCCAATGAGGATGAGTCCCGAGTACACTCGGGCAAGCGTCTGTGGGAAATGCATGTTGTAGCTAAATCAAACCGTCCTCATTGGCCTGAATTCACGAAGGTGGTACAATCTTGTCCATGGTTTAAACCACAGACAAAGACCGTAGTTCTTTTATGGGGCGCCAAGTGTCGCATGGCCTATTTCTTTACGAAATAAGTCATTTCGTCATTCGTTAACGAAACGTCATTTCATTGAAGAAATAGGCCATGCGGTCACACTTGGCACCCCATAAAAACTAGTCTTTGTCCATGGTTTAAACCATGGACAAAGATTGTACCACCTTCGTGAATTCGGGCCAATTGATGGGTTGACATTACATTATGTGCGCAAAGCCCACATCATGAGTATGAAGCTAGGCATCCCCTGTGGCCAGGATCCACAGAGCCGGATTATTAAAAGGGTCCTGGAAGCTCTAGGCTTTAATGCTCTCTTATGCTATCTAAGCTTTATTTTTTTAACATCATATATGACAAAAGGAAACTTGGGTGGGAGAAGGCTGACTTTTAAGGGCGAGAAAAAATAAATCTTTATGTGAGAGACACACAGCTGGAGAGGGAGATATTCAAACTTAAGAGAGAGAGAGAGATGGAAATTTTGCAGAAATGGCATCAAATCAGGAGATCTTCTGCCCAAAGTGGGAGTGTTAGAGTCTCTGTGATTCCCATTTGGAGCCAAGTTCATTCCCTCTCTCTCTGAAGAATAATATTAACAAGAACAAGAACAAGAACAACAACACCAACGGCAGCAGCAACAACAACAACAATAATAACAACAAAGAAAGTTCATGACATGATGCAGCTACTCCAACATAAGGCTTCGGAGTAACTTTGATGCCATTGCCAGTAAAAACAAGTATGCTATTTAGCTCTGGTGAGACAATTTCACAGTAATTCTACAAATGATAGATGATCAGATACATGTATTAAGAAGAAAAACTTGAGCACTGACATGACAGCTTACCTCTTTTTATTCCAGGTCGCTATACCATTACCAAGGACACTACTGTCTCAATCGTGTATAATCCAAATAATTTCAATATGATCTTGCGGGCGTACCACTCACCGTAATACGCTGCATCTCCTCACAAAGAATTCTCATCAATAAAAACATCAGAACGGAGCTGCAGAAATTGTGTGTTTCTCAGGACCCCAACTCTGTTCTTGTGTCGGCTGCACAATATTTTTCTATTAACGCAGACCCACTTGTTTACTCATGCCTTGTAAGCATTCTCGCCTCCCCCCGAAAATCATGACTCTGCACCAATAAACGAACACATCCCGCAAACTCATACCGCCAGGCTGATGGTGCCCTGTTTTGTTGTTTTTGTGCACGCTTTGATACAAAATAAGGGTGATTGTCTCAAGATCGTCGCCCGCGAAAAAAACAGCATGCAGATGGCTTCCTATAGCAGGAAGTGAGCCGCGAACTTTTAGGTCTTGTGCAGCTTTCTAGCATATTCTCTTTTCTTCCTTGCCCCCTCCCCTTCTGTCGAAGATTCTTTTTTTTTGGACATTAATTGAGTAGGACAGCCTGCTGTGTCACATCTTGTGCAATATCTATCACTAATTACAAAGCGTTGCGAACAGCAACCATGGTGGGCTGGTTATTACACTCGCGGCAATTAAGGCAGCCAGGATTGAAGATTTGGTGCAGTTATAATACCGTTCATCCTGTGGAAATAATAATCCTCTACAACCTTAATTGTCAGACAAGTCTTGTATATGTGTGTAAGTGTGTGTGTGTGTGTTTGAACCTATGTGTAACAGACATAAAATGCTAGTCTTTACTTACAGACAGGAATCATAGGCCATTCTAACAAAAGGAGTTCTGTGGGAGAGTTTTTGCATCCAAATGATATTTTGAATTTATTGACAAGCCTAGCACTTTGCTAAATAAATTTGAAAAATCAAAAGAACTTTGCTAAGCTGAAAAATGAGGTTGAAATAGGTGAACACATACACAAAAATGCAACGGTTTTGAAAATTTGGTATTTGGTAAACTGATTCCATGTGGTGGAACACAACTGGGCATGAAAAATATTGAACGACAAATCTCCCTATAAAAGATTTCCACTACTGTGTATTTGAAGCAATTCATAATCATTTCCAACATCATTGCATTCCTCCAAAGTTTTATTTTTACAAACAGCCTCAAGTATCTCGTTTTAAAGTTTGAAAGCAGTTTATCCTGACACATAGGTGCCTATAGTATTTGCTTGAAAATCTTTAGCATAATTATCATTATCATTACTGCTACTATCATCATCGTCATCAGCAGCATATCATCATTATGATCACTATTATTTGGGTTCAAATGCCTTGATAAATTCAAATTGGGAAATACCATACAAAAGTATTGCATGGGCAACCTCCCAGAGTTGTGCAAAACTTGTCCCTAAAGAGAAAGTGGCCTGAATATGCAGACTAGTACAAAACAGATGTCTTTATCTCAAATGAATGGTTGATACTACAGACAGGTACAATGGGTGATTCAAGGGGGTTTGGCTCTCTCTATTAGTTTGTCAACAATCCCAATCAATGGACAAACATTATGTAATCATACAAAACAGGGAGGCATGGCAAGGATAGTCTTGGTATCCTCAGACTCTCTTCATAAATGGTTTACAATAAATGTGACGAAACCATGGGTCATAGTAAAGGCTGAATTTTCAGACTAACTTAAGCCTTCCTTTCTCAAATAAAAAAGTTGAAACGGGCACAGGTTGTTGATATATGTGTGCTCAAATTATGCAATGTATCACATGAAGACTTGAACACCAAAAATACCTTTCGACATTGACTGAGTGATGATTCAGATTTGTATCATCTTGTTTGTACGAAACAAAACCAAATACCATATCGCTGTCATTTTATCAAATATGATTATCAATCATTGATTATCAATTATGATCAAACGATCTTACACTATGGTTGTAGCTCACAATTTCTCCTCTATGTAATCAACTACTTCTACCAATGTTGCTGCTTTCAATCAATCCACATTTCTCTTTGGGTTTTGGTTTCCTTTAAAAAGTCACTCATCAAGAAAATTCCATGATGCCAAAATAATAAATGGAGAATAGATGTTATTATGGAAGGCTATAGATCTTTGGTCAGATGTCATCACTGTATTTTCAAAATTCTGACAGGTAGCAAACAAACAACTTCATCTAATCAACCTGTAAATTGCCAAATTGTCATTTTGATATCAAATCAGCACTCCAGCAAACAAATGTAGTGAGTGTGAAAACACAGATTTCACTCATCGCGAAAATCGCAGCCAAATCCTCAATTTCTCTTGCACCACTGAAACCCCCTGGCCAAAGAGAACCATCTAAACAGGAAAATATAAACATTAAGCGTGTGCAGAAATCAGCTTCGTCAATCCCGGAAATACAGGAAATCAATATACTCTGCCCTCTTGGCACAGAAGAAAAAGGAAGTAATGTTGGCATTCACTTTGCTATTGACTGCTACCATACACTGGTGAAGCCACAATTGCTAACGTCATTTACACGTATGTCTAAAAAATCTGCAACGTGCCAGTAATTTGTGAGAATCAGTTCCATAGTCGCATGCTATCAACAATAATATATTGAAGATGAAACTGCTATTTTGGAAAGTGTTTATTCAACAACCGAACTGAATTAGCCTTTTAGCAATTTTTTATCAAGGTTCCATCCTCTAAAATACTTTTTGGAGTGACTAAAAAACTTCAAGTCATTGCAGCAGTTTAGAAATAACTTTAGATGCATTGTCTGTAAATAGCAACTTAGTTTTGTATATAATTCTGATAGTACTTCACTCTTTTCTTTCTCTACACTGTTTCGTTTGTGTACCATTTGTATTCTAATTCTATATATTTTGTACCCCTATTTGAAGTTGTGAAAGTCGTATATTTACTTTGGGGCCTTTTTTCATAGGGCTTTAGGCTTTAATTGGTCCCCCACAATGAACATATTCATGTCAGGACTTATTCATATCATGACTGTAATAATTGTTTTTTTTTAATATGAAAATTGAATGAAATTAAATGAACTTAAATGAATATTGGATATATCTGATAAGAACTTCTATTTCATTTTCACAGAATTACAAACAGGTTTGTTAATTTCTATCAATATTATGGCAAATAGGTGCCCTGACAGCTCCTAGAAGTCACTTCATTGGTACTTACTAACACAAAAAAGCCTTATTTATGTCATACTTAGGAGAACAAACAAACAAACAAATAGAGACAAGTGTCTAACATTGCAAAGATGTTATGTTTGATTGAGAGTAAGAATAGCCCCTTTTTGATATTCCAGGATGCTATAATGATACTTCATATAGTAGCATGGACCCTATTGTCTTATGTAAGAGAAGAATTATTATTATAATGGTTAATGCTCAGTTTCATAATTTTTTGAATTTGGGAGTTTCTTTATGGGCATGACCTTCAAGGAAAGAAGCATTTGCAGAATGTTATCATATTTCAGCTGGCTAAATGCTGCTTTATTTGCCCTACAGTGTCCATAGTGGTAACAGAGCAAGATTGACTAGGTATTGGGATGCGAAAGGGGTGATGGATTCCGTGTAGAGGAGGAAGATGACCCACCAAGAATCCACTGGTAGAGCGTGTCAGCTGCAATTTCTTCTCTCAGCGGGATACGATGCGGGAACGCCTCGTATCCTCAGCAGAGCGTCTTGTGCTCTGCGGGATGGCAATTTCATTCTTATTCTTCTATCTTTTTTTTTTTTTTTTGGGGGGGGGGGGGAGGATCTAGAGATACCCTGTACATTTTTCACACACATCAATCCCCTAAATGCTGACTCCGATATATCATAGATCAATTTCTTGCAGAAGTTTATTGTTAGTTCATAGGTATCTACTAGCATGTCCAAAATATTTTTGGTTTACTGCTCAAGTTGTACAAGCCATGGTAAACATCAGCCTTGTACCATTTGTAACACAAGTCTTTGGGGCTGCAATCAACAATGTTATTACATTGCTTTTGGTCGATAATTTAGCAACTATAATCCCTAGTGTATCATTTCTAACTTAATTGTTTGGGCCTGCGAGCAACAATATCATTACTTTTGGTCAATAATGTAGCAAACTACCATCATTCCCAGTAACTGCTATCACTGCTCAGTCATTATTGCACAACAAGCATTTGATGTCCAGTGGAGTGTGCTGGTGTTTCTTCTTATTTCATGTCAAAACAGGAAATTTACAACAGATTAGTATGTAGGTCAGTAGGAAACTTGTGAGGCTTTGACATAATGTCGCCGTCTCGTGAAAAAAAAATATGTGCAAATTCATGACCTGGTAGTATAGGGATACTGTAAAAGCGGATATTTTCGTGCAAGTAATGTTTTGCACTGTGCCGGGTAAGATGAGTTTCACGTGTTTTCAATTACGCGGAATCAAGACATCAACCACTGGAACATATAGCAAGTAAAAATATTTGTGTGCTTTTATTTTTGCACTAGTTGTTGGTTGCACGAAATGCGTGAAAATTTCGTCATCGTGAAAAATTCCACTTTAACAGTACCCTGCAATGGGAAGGCTGGCCCAACTCGGATATATTCAAGAATCCCCGAAACGAATTGTGTACGGCTTTATCATGCACTCATCTCTGTGTGAGTACACTCGCAGCCAAAGAACCTCAAATTGAGTCGAACATTACCGACCAGCGTATGCTTCGATGCACATATTCGCTGATATGCAATTCAATTCTAGCAGGCCTGCACTAACTGTGGTTTGGGAATGTACCCAGATGGGCAGCGAATGTAGATTGAATCAACATTCTCGCTAGGGTCTTTAACCCATTAATGATGGCCTGATTTTGCTACAACACACATTTCCCATAGACACCTGCCAGAGTATACTCAGGACTCATCCTCAATGGGTTAACATTCCAAAACTTTCTTGTCATAGGTCTGCCTGTGATGACACCTGTAGCATTTTCTTTGCTTGGTGTTTATATTCTATCTGAAGAAAAATTTGATCACGGCATGGATTTGAACTTAAAGAGATGGTACAGTTTTGGTTGAGATCGGGCTTCAGGTCTCCAACTTTTTAGCGAGATAATGAGAAAAATCTTATGAAATATACTTCTAAGAGGAATTTAAAGTTTATTCGATGAAAAGTGGTTTTGAAATGGCTCAGATATCCAAAACAAAGCAATTCTAATAAAAGGTGGGACCCAACTTAGGACTGCTATGTTTAACTTTTCTTTTGGATATCTCTGCCATTTCAAAACCAATTTTCATCAAATAAACTTTGAATTCCTTTTATAATTGTATGTTCTTTAATATTTCATGAGTGTTTTTTTAAGTATCGTGCAAAAAGTTAAAAGCTGAATCCTCATCTCAACCAATAATACACCACACCTTTAAAGACTGTACATTGCTGATAAACAGTCAAGCTCATATGCACCACATACAGAGCGAGCTATATTGATTCAGAAAATCTTAAGCAGTACTGCAGGATTAATTCCAGGAAATACATACTCTTTCACCTATCAGGTAGACCACTAGGGATACAAAGAGAAGAATCTTGCATTTACTTTCCATCGAGTCTTGTAAATCTTATCTATGAAATTGAAACCTTGACGGAAGTGTCCCAGGATCCAACCTAGGTGTGAATATTCACAACTCAAAACTGAGAGAGGAAATAATCAAAACTAATGCCTTCCTCTTAAGCTGATTTTTTTCCCCATGAAAAATAGAAGAGCTGTCACTTGTAAATGCAGTGATATAGGCAACATCTGTGAGCAAATTTGAGTGATGCAGATGTTATACCAAGAAACTTACATGATGAGTTACAGTGGACTCCCGTTATAACGAAGTCCTCGGTACCGGCAATTTTCTTTTGTTATATCGAAATTTCGCTTTAACCGAACTAATAAACAATATCAAAGAAAACATATAGAGAGGATAACGTTGCAGCCTGAATTTCTATTTCATTGTAGCCTGAATTTCTATTTCGTTGTAACCGGAATTTCGTTATAACCATGCATGTTCGTTATAACGGGAGTGCACTGTATACTTATCAAAGGCATGATACTATGGTATATATTTCATGGTGTTTTTGTACATTTTCCCTTAATAAAAAATACAACAAAAAAAATCAAATTTATAAGACTCTGGAGAAATTCAACAGAAATATTCACCTTCTGGCAGAGGTAGGAGAGTCACTGCCGTGCTGATTCGGCTTCCTCCCAGACTGACCAGGTGAGGGCGCTCTGACTGGACCTTGAGCGCCCGTCCTGTCTCTGACAGCTCCAGGGACCCATCCTGAATTATTGGTAGGGGAAAGGGAACAAGAGGGTCGTGAGTGCAGCAATGATAATATATTCAGAAGTGTCAGTATGTATATGAAGAGCTTGTTCGCAAAAACCGATAAGTCCATTTTTGAAGATTTTGAAGTACGGTCTCTGTCATAAAGTACAAAATAATACCTTTTAAATGATATATTGGTCAATACATATAAAGGTACATT
Source organism: Diadema antillarum (assembly GCF_040938485.1). Lineage (NCBI taxonomy): Eukaryota > Metazoa > Echinodermata > Echinoidea > Diadematoida > Diadematidae > Diadema > Diadema antillarum. Next base: position 1,027,232 of record NW_027271609.1, read on the forward strand.
TTTGAAGTTATGGTCAAAAGAAGCAAAAATTTTCTTATTATTCTCTTTATTTTTCTTGACCTTTAATCGCAAATATCTCCATTTGGCAAATATGGACTTATCGGTTTTTGCGAACAAACCCTTCATATGTTGTATGTCTGTGTGACTACCGGTACTGTAAAACATGATATATTCGCGGCATTAAATTTTTGCGAATTGGAGCCGACAGCCCTTTTCGTGGCATGAAATTTTCGCGAATTGCCACTGGTGTTCAATGCATGCAGTGTAGACAAAAACTTTCGCGTGCATTTTAATTTCGCGAATTTTGGCGCTCGCGAAATTCGCGAAATTAAAATGCACGCGAAATTTTCTCGTTTTACAGTATATTCTTCAATCAATCTTTCTACCGACTATCCATCTGTCTACAAGTATATGGGTGAGAATTTTGAACGATGTACAATTGCCAATTTTCGTACCTTATGACATTCTTTCCCTTAGAACACGCCAGGATGATCTAAGAAACCAGATTTTTTCATGCCATCTCAAAGATTGGTAAATTTCCTTTCAGGAAATATATGGTTTGGTTGATTTTTGCCTGATATTTTTCATTTCACAAGGACTTAAAGCGTAAAAATACGGTAAAAACGCTATTTTCACAATAATTTTTGTTTTTTAAACTAATGATATGTATTTTTAATGGTACGTGGCATCTAATATCTGACCATGTTCTGGATCTGACATATCATGGGTATGTACCACAAAATTATAAGAACTTTATGAGCACGTATAAAATTACAGAGAACAATTGAAATATCAAAGTCCTACACAGACGAACGTCCGTGATGCTTTTATTTCTATCGCTGCTGCAAATTCTACTTTGTTGTCCCAACTGTAACGTATACGAAAATTTGGTGTTCCACCTAATGAACATATCCTGCAAAAATTGTACGTCTGCTGGCTGTACATGGGACGTAATATTCTTCTATGCAAAATTATACTCAGTTTTCGTCACGGACGTGCTTCCGTTATTTTCTAATAAAGATCGTAGCCCATGAAACGTTATTGGCGATATTGTTCTGAGTCGTAATCAACTAAGATCTAGCAACACGATAATATGTTTGTTTTGACTTTCTGTCCATCCTTTGTCAAATAGGAACCGAAATTATATTTTTAGACGAACCTCCGAGAAAAAAAGAACGTCCGTGATGATTAAAACGTTTTCGAGTGGGACACCATCTTGCTTTGATGGCGAAGGTGCATTTTACCTTTGGCTCTCTAGCCGAGGAGCTGCGTGTCATTTTTGGAGCGGACTGAGGTTCGTCCGCAGTTTTTGGACCATGCAATTCACCAAAAACCAAGCAAATAATTAATATTTTCTCTGAAAATTCACCTCCTGATCCCCCTCTGAGCAATACATATGTTGTAAGGATGTCAAATTTCTTATAATTTGCATTGACAATACCTTTTCAAATTTTTGAAAGAGTTAGGAAGGCTAGGTACAGTATCCGTCACAATAAAGTTTCACTTCTAACGTTAGCTAACGGAGATTATCGTTAGCTAACGTTAGCTAACGGAGCCGCCGGGAAGTCAGCTAACGTTAGCTATCGATAACTAACGTTAGCTGACTAACGTTAGCTATCGATAGCTAACGTTAGCTATCGATATCAACTAACGTTTGCTCATAATGTAGGAGTAGTGAGGGCTAACGTTAGATGGAGAATTTCGTCTGTTCGGAGTTTTATTTTACTGTTCAGTATTACGGTCCTCCTCCGAGCTCCGGAGATCGAGACACACGGAAGGCCGACATAATTTACAACGCTGCGTAGCGGGATGCACCACTGTCCCTACACTGACTATACGGACGTGATAGATCGGCAAAATTAATCTTATTACATTGTATGTATTATCTCATAAACACATCGGCAATCACGCTCACCGACTGTTCGAAAAAGCGAAGATTTGGGTGTAGTTTTCATGGAAAACACAGCTACCAGCTCGCACTCGTCGACACTGTTTGCAAACTCACCATGCATACAGATACAGTACAATAAATCGTACACTCAACGATCTATCTTGACAGTGAAATGTTCATAATGTATAACGTGTTGAGTGCAGGAAATCCCCTTCCCACATACTTCCACCTACCTGTACCAAGTACTAGCTCTGCCAACAGCATGTGTGTGTCGTGTAGTCACGCGCACGTGCGGCGCTTCTGAACTAGTAACTGATTACGGGCGAATCGGTTTCCGTGCTAGAGCATCCCACCTGTTGTACAATGTACTTAGCCTTCAGTTTGTATCATTATGTAATTTGGAGGGGGTTCCGTGAAGCCAGACGTACCAGTGATGCCCACGGAAAATATCCCCAACGATAATAATACTGATACAATGTCAATGTATTTCGGTAGCCCAGCGACCTCCGTGATATAAAGTAGCGTTCCGTGTACTGAAAAACATTATCAACGTTTGTATAGGACTAATTTTTTTCCCATAATCTGTTATTGATTCCATATTCAAAACAATTTCACAACAAATCAAATCACATGTATTACAAAATCCACGATTTAGCATGACATAATTATAATGAAATCAAACCAAGCTGTACTTTCAGCAGAAACAGTACATTCGTAAAGAATGTACAATGCACCAGAGAAAGAAAACATCACACACTGCTTACTTACTTTCGTTAAAATCAAATCGAACTGTACTTTCAGCATGACAGTACAATGTTAGGCCTAATGTTAGAACTAATGTGAGGCCTAACCGATACTTGGGGTGAAAAGCGGCGGTTCGCCGGGCAGACCGATCGAGTGTATCGCCATTTTATTAGGTGATCCGAGTATTTAATTTTTTTTTTTGGACATTTCCCTGTCTTTTTTTTTATTTCGATGTCGTTTCCGATCTTCATTGTGAGATCGGCAAGCATTTATGTTTAGCTAAGGCATTTTTTCTCTCTCTCTCTGCTGAGAAGATATCGAAGGGTGGATTAGCGTCGGTCCCGTAATTTTGAAATGAATTCTATACCTCTCAATGTGCACCAACACTTTATTTTTTTCTCTCTTTACGATCGCCAAGCTATTAAAAGTGTTTATACTGAGTATTTACAGGACATTATTTGCAGGTTTTCCGAAGAAATATAATTATAACAGTATGACATTTATTTATGCGCGCGGGTACCGGGTGTAACTTGACAGTAAACGTGCCTAGCATGTTCAATACGCTGTTAATCTTGCAGTTTATTTATATGCTACGGTAGAATGACTGAATATTATAAAGACTCACTTTTAATTGCAAATAGTTATGTTTATACCTATACCGAGAAAAAAAACCCCTTCATTTTCCTTTTTCTATTAAACAGTAAACGGCATGTATGAAATACAAAAACCAAATCAGCTAACGTTAGAGAGACAAAACTACATGTCTACCGGGTAGCCAGCGAGTTTTTCTCTGTGTAGGCCGAATTCAGTGGGTTTTATTCTGCAATTGCATTCGCTACGAGGTTTTGGTATCATACATTAAAGTAGAAAAATAACAAAATTCAAATGTTGATAGTTGAAAAATATTTCATTATGCATGCTACATGCAATTGACACGCTTCATCGTGCTTGAGACTGGAGAATACGGTTGTGTATTTTCGATTCTATAAGTTCCGTGCACATCGCGTTCGATACGCGGATGAAGTGCAAAGATTGTGAACATTGGTCTTAGATTGATATTTGTACTTACTTATAACTCCACACGTTCAAACCTTCATCGACATAATGATTCATTATAGCATCACTTTAATTTCATTTTGTCTTCTTCTCTTAAACTCAGTTAATGGCAATGCCATGTAAGAAAAGCAAAAACTAACGTTAGCTAACGTTAGCTAACGTTATTCTCTACTCTCAGGCAGTTCTGCACTAACGTTAGCAAACGTTAATTTTGATACTGAAGCATGTCAATTCGTTCTAGAGCATATACATAATGAAATATTCTTACAAGTATCAACATTCGCATTTTGCGATTTTGTCTACTTCTATGCATGATACCAAAACATTTTGAAGCAAATGTAATTGCAGAATACAGACCATTGATACCAAAGAGAAAATTCGCTGGGTATCCGGTAGAGACGTGCAGTTCTGGTCCCACTAATCTAACGTTAGCTATCTAACGTTAGCCATTGTGGTTTTTGTTTTTCATACATGCAATTAACTGTTTAAGAGAAAAGGCAAAATGAAATTAAAGGGATCGTAATATTCTCTTAATGAACGTTTGAACGTGAGTAATTTATATTTGTGTACAAAATTAATATAAGACCAAAGTTCACAATCTTTACGCTTCATCTTCGTGTCCAACACGATATTCACGGAACCTCGCAAAAATTATGGCAACTCAATCCGTATTCTCTACTCTCAAGCACTAACGTTAGCTAATGTTAACGTTATACTGAAGCGTGCCAACTTGTTCTATGAGAGCATGCAAAATGAAATATTTTTACAAGTACCAAAATTGGCATTTTGCGATTTTTGTTTACTTTTATGCATGCTGTTATAGAACAAGTTGACACGCATCAGTATAGCGTTAACATTAGCTAACGTTAGTGCTTGAGAGTAGTATACGAGGTGAGTTGCCATTATTTTTGCGAGGTTCCATGAATATCGTGTTGGACACGAAAATGAAGCGTAAAGATTGTGAACTTTGGTCTTATATTTGTACACACATAATCAGCATCCCTTTTAATTTCATATTGCCTTTTCTCCTAAACATAGAAAAACGTATGATAAACAAAAACCACAATAGCTAACGTTATAGCTATAAACGTTAGATTAGTGAGACAGAACTGCATGCACGTCTACCGGGTACCCAGCGAATTTTCTCTGTGTTATCAATGGTCTGTATTCTGTAACTACATTCGCTTCACAAGATTTTTGTATCATGCATAAAAGTAGACAAAACAAGATTTCGTGAATATCGTGTTGAATACGAGATGAAGCGTAAAGATTGTGAACTTTGGTCTGATTTTTGTATGCACATGTAACCAACACACGTTTAGCATCACTTTAATTTCCTTTGGCCTTTTATAGTTAATGGCATGTATAAAAAAAACAACAACATTAGCTAACGTTAGCTAACGTTAAAGAGACAGAACTGCATTGTCTGTACCGGGTATACAGCGAGTCTTGTTGTTATATTGGTTTTATTCTGCAATTACATTCGCTTTACGAGGTTTTGGTTTAAGGCATAAAAGTAGACAAAATCGCAAAATGCCAACGATGATACTTGTAAAAATCATTTTGTTACTGTGCATGCTCAGAAGAAGTTGACACGCTTCAATGTTATAGGGATATGACATGAGAGAATACGGGGTCTGTTGCCGTTATAATTTTTGCGAGGTCTCGTCAATACGCTGTATCATGCTGGTTACGAAGATGAAGAGTAAACATTGTGGTTTTTTGGTCTGGAGTATACCATATTAAAAAAAAAAACAACTTAGACACGTTCAAAAGTTCATTCACACTAACAGAATTATATATTAGCATCACTTTCATTTTATTACGCCTTTTTTTTTTTCCTAAGCATAATGACATGTATGGAAAACAAAAACCACAATAGATAACGTTTGTAGCTAACGTTAAAGTAGAGAGACAGAACTGAGTGTCTGTCCCGGTTACAGGTTGTTTCGGCAAATTTAAAAGAAGGTTAATAAGGACATGCTTACCGAAACGTTGAGATAGAGAAGGTTCTATTCAGGACCAATCTCCTATCCACGAAAGAATTCAAGGCGTCCCTTGAAACCATCCGCCTGTAAAAGATTAAGACCTCATTGTCTCCGATCACGCAATGATGATGCCACTTCGAGATGCACGATGAAGACAATTTGAATCGCGGCGATCGTTTGTTGACGAACAATAAAAACCTCGGCAAGCGGGAGGGGCAACGAACAAAGGATTGTCTTAATGACTTGCTATAGAGCTTCTCAATGGCAGGAAGAGAGTGTGACAATGGATGCCACCTGTTACGATCCAGGGATGATGAACATGGGATGTAAGTTTTTAGAACGTATATATGCTTATAGTATATAGCAAAGTGAGATACACATTATAGAGAGAATGAAACGTTACCGTTTTTATCGGTAATCGGTAATGATAGACATCATTGAGACTACAGTCATGTTGATATATATATATATATATATATATATATATATATATATAATGAGCAAATATTTTCACTCGGATGTTTTATATATATATATTCATAATTAATCTTGCGTGGTCTAATATGAATACTCTTCAGTTTAGAAAACCAAGAGAAAGTTACAATGTATTAAGACAGTCATAAGTAAGTTGGCGCATCGACACGTAAACCTTTTCAGCTTATTATAGATGTTGGTGACACAACATTTGCTCCTGCAACAGTTGCGCCGGATTATGTTAAGACTGTGAGGGCTTTAGATTTAATTTTGATATGATGATTTGGACTTGGGTTAGGGTTATATAATGTTTGTAGGTAGAATTTTGATTGGAATAGTCTAAGATATTTCATGGGAATTAATGATAACAGTAGGCCTAATAAAATATACTGAGATGGATTTTCATCTTTATCTGTTGAATAACGCGAGCGTGAGCGAACAGATTACAATTTACAACGAGTATAATTTCTGTCTGTCCATAGTTCATTTCCAGAAATGAGGTATCAAGTCCTGTAACCCATACCTATACAATTGTACTTTCGAAGCAAAATCTAGTTCGTATAGTTGTCAAGGACCTGTGTGAGGAATGTGCTTTCAATCCGTCTTTTGTCGTGTGTTTTTGACGAAAATGCTAAACCATTATTGTTGATCGGGCGATGCGAGAAAATTCTCCTTTGAAACCGGCAGGCTTTTGTTGTTGTTTTTGTTTCTTGTATACAAGGACTTTGGTTTTGTTTCTGTTAAAGTCCGAACGTAATTAGCTGGCCCAGTTGATGCAGGGATACTTTACCAGCTATATGTGACTCTTTTGAAATCGGCAGACCTTTAATCAATGTGCAAGATTTAGCGTCTTCTTTTAATGGAAATCCAAGGAGGTAGGCCTTTATCACGGCTCGCAACTAAGATTTTTGACTTTGGATGATCTTGGTACGCGATATCAGCGTTGATTGACAAGGAAAGACACCTTTGAATCTCGCCTAATCATGCCATTACATGCAGTAATTAAATGAATTACAAGAAAGGCAATACGGAAATACATTGTACATTTAAGTTTGATTTCTGCTGTGCTTGTTCATTTAAAAAGTAATTGAACATCACGACAAACTACATGTAAATGTTTATGAATTTAAGAAAAGACATGAAGACAATACAACTTTGCCAAACTAATATTGAAACTACCTCCCTGTTTTGACATTCCGCGCGCCTTATATACTCGCTGATGAACATGTCTAAAAGCGTCGTCCCCCCCCCTTGAATATCACGAAAAGATTTAGAGTTTCATCGTTTATCACACGCACAACATTGATGGTTCAATCTCGTGTTGTTGCAAGCGTTGCGGAGATGAAGCGAAGAAATGCGTTATCACAGTCATAATGTACATTACACTGCATATTTTTGTTATACCTATCATGATGAAGAAAGAAGATTGCACTGTTATTTATTGACCCACCCCCCCCCCCACACACACTCACACATCCACATTGTTTACACGTTACCCCATTTAACGTTTTACATTTTAAAGACATGGCCACCTCTGCTATATTGTCTATGCTGTTTATAACTCTGACCAGCTGATGTGGCGAGACTGTCTTTGCAGAGCAATAATTCTGATGCGGCGAGACTACGAACAGTAGACGCGAGCGAAGCATCCTGAGCCACTTTCACTGTTCGTACTTCGTAGTCTCGCCGCATCAGACGTGTGGCTCAGCAAAGATAAGTCTCGCCGTATTAGATGTACATAGCGTAGCAGCAAATAATAGCTGCATCCTCCGCCTATAATATAGGCCACTTCTCGTTGAGTTTACTAGTACTACACAGGCGCAACGTGTGGAAAAAAAAAATAATCATCGTACGAACGACGGATGATGCACATCCGCAAAAGTAGTAATTGTCTGAACAAAAAGAATTTTCTGCGCTCCAAAAAGACATTTCAGAGTCGAAAGAGTCATAACTCCCTGCATTAACTGGGCCAACTAATTACGTTCGGACGTTAAAAGAAACAAAAACAAAAGCCCTTGCACAAAAAAGGTCTGCCGATTTCAAAGGAGAATTTTCACGCATCGCTTCAACATCGGACAATGGTCCAGCATAGACAAAAAACAGCAGAAGTCGGACTGAAAGAGACATCCTCACACAGGTCGTTGACAACTAGATTTTGCTTCGAAAGTAAGGCATGAGTTACATGACTTGATAGCTCATTTCTGGATTATGAAGAGACAGAAATTATACTAGCTTAAGTAACTGCAATTCGTTTACCAACGCTCGCGTGATTTAACAGATACGAAATATCCATTCACCATCTGATTATTTGCTACGTCTCCACTTAAAAAAAGTATACAACATGTACATTGAGGTATATTCTGTATATTAAAGTTAGAAAGGTTTACTGTCGACGCGGAAACTTACTTTTAACTGTCTTACTTTCAATCTTCTTTATATTTACCATTTCAAAACTTAAAGTAAACTCACCCACGTATAAGGCGTAGATGCTCCAAACACATTACGACATAATTTATGCCAAAGTACGCTTTCATCTTTCACGAGAGCTTTTGTGTAAGCGAATGCAAAACTTTTTGGGGCGGGGTTGTTTTCAATTGTTTGCTATAGTCATGCGTTATTTTCAGGCTGTTTCATTTTTCAATTTCATGGATTTTAAACATCGTTTTCTTTAAGTATTCCAGTTCTCTCCCCCGCCCTCCACCTCACTGAAATCAGAAAGTCTACCATAAATCTGATCGATAAATACAACGTGGCATTTAGCGATCATGGTTATGGCAGATCACGGTTATGGCATACTCGATTAAGTACACTATAATAATCGACTGATATTTCGACTATGAGCCAAAAGAAAGGCTCTAAAAGTAAAATCATTATGTTGCTTAAAATTGTGATTTTTGCAATGATTCTTTTAACTCAACTCACTTAGCTAATTCTTGGATCGACATTTCCAGGCTAATTACACGCTGTATCAGAACTCCAGTGCGTGCGTTCTTTCGTCTGGCACCTGATGGTCCGGCACCTGCTTTTGTGAAAAAAATTTTCACAAGGGTTGGGGGAGGGGTGTCAAGTTTCTTCTATCTGAAGAGACCGCATACAATCTCTTTGCGTTTTCCCCTTATTCTTTGGTTCTTTGTGTTGTGTTTGTGTGCTTCTTTTTGTTGGGTTGTTTGTATTTTCTTTTGATCATTCATGGGAGGGGAAAGAAGAGTAAAAGAGGGAGAAATGAAATAAGTATGCCACGTATGTTGTACACCAGCATCACAATCATCACCATCACTTCGATCCTTAGCCTTTTTTCATTCAGAAACACGACCACCATCATCACTCGAGAAACACACCGAAGCAAACAAATCACGTAACAAAGTACCAAGAACCTTCCCGACAACAACACAAACGCTACAAAGATCAAGCTGGATAAAACTTCGTTCAAAGTATTTTGTTAGGGCTAACGATCCACTGTATACACAAACGTATTCTGAGGACTAGTCTGAGCTAACGTTAACCCGAGTGATTGTACTACGCTACTATTATTACGTTACATAATAATAGGGTTATATTTATAGGTTTGTGAATTTATAATTACAGTATTTATGATAGTGTAACACCGAGGATCGTGAACTGATTTAGCGAGATATTGCCGATTTTTTTTTCTTTCCGATTATTCATGATCTTGAATATTCAACGTGAAATCGGAAAATCCTTTTTTTTACTTATTTTTTTCTTTGCGAATGCATATTAGAAGTTCCCCTTTTTGACTAAATATAGGCCTAGTCTTCATCGCTAAAGCGTTTTATTGACAATACTTAATGAACAATGATAAAAAGAAGTGCTTTGTCCAATATACTCATTAAAAAAAAAAAAAAAAACGTTTCTGCGAGCTCGCTGATATCTGACACAGGGTAACCAACAAACTTCCGTTAGCTAACGTTAGATGCAGGAGAGGGATAGAAATTTCTCAGAGTGTACATCTAATGAGCTTTAGGTGGCTGTACATAATGTGAGAGAGAGAGAGAGAGCGTGTCTATAAAGAATTATACAGACTAACGATAGCTAACGTTAGCTAACGTTACGACTCACGCTCCATTGTAGTTACACAAGACACAATTCTTTGCGAATTCATTAAAAAATATATATTTTTGACTGAATATAGGCCTAGCTTTCATCACTTATGCGTTTACTGACACTAATTATTGGACTGAAAAGAGAGGGTTGGTCTGTCCTGTTCAATACTGTCTCCTCAATTCTGCCGTTAGCTAGTAATTTAATATTCATTGTTATCTGACAAAAGGTAGGGACGGGAGAAAGGAAAGATATTTCTCTGCAATGCACACCAAATGAGATTTGTGGATGGATGTGTGTGGGTATGTGTGTGTGTGTGTGTGTGTTTGAGCGTGGTTAAAATATGTAATGTATATAAAAAAAACAACAACCAAATAACGTTTGTAAAGCTGTAGTTGAATAGGACTAAAGCTAACGTCAGCCCAAGTAATTGCATCATAGGAATAAAAAGATCCGTCTGTCCGGAGTCTTCTTTTCTTTATTTATCCATTAATTCTTTCTATTTTTTCATTTATTATAATTATTATTTTATTTATCTTTTTACTCTATTGCTCTCACCTCCCTGGGTCAAGGTACACACACCTGCACTACAGGTTGCCACGCGGGCCCAGCAGTGCCATGCGCCGCGTGCTACTCAATTGCGCAATGAAATCTCAGCTCACAGACTGATCGACATCAACACGTGTTCGCTACCAGTTATTGTATGCAGAGACATTAATGTGCTGTGGCGTGGTATTGTGTCCATACTCAACTCGCGAGCTCGCTATATAAAACGCACGGTACACAGCTATCCAACGAAGAAGTCTAACGTTAATGTTAGGAAGGCCGAATGTACTAACAGTTACAGCTACACAGTCGAATGCAGTGACATAGTAACAGTAAGAACGTGAATGAGAAGGCATCAATCAGACTGCCTGTAACAGTGTACGCTGTATTGCCTGTAACGTTAGGAATGATACGAGGCACGATCATGCTCGCAGCTCGATCCATGCACCACAGGAGCGTTAATTTACATGATAAACTGTCCACTAGCAAAGTTACGCTCAATCGAGCGAGCACTACGAATTCCCGATGCCTTCAGGACCGAGATATCGAGTGAGCTTATCGAAGATTAATTGTATTTCTTATAGTTATGCATGATGCAACGTAGGTCTGAGATTTTACGAGACCTAGATCTAGTGCAGTATCTGGAAGAAGTTACCTCTGTGACGCGACCTGCAGGTGGTGGAAGCGTGCGGCACCGCCGCCGCGCTTCCGAGTTTTCCGTTCCGAAAGCAAAGAAGAAAAAATCACGATCGCGAATTCGCTTTTCGGAACCGAGAAAACTCTAACGTTAGTACTCGAGTCCGGTGCACGAGTTTCCATCGAGCCAACACACAAACGAGTTAGCTGCCAGCTAGCTAACGTTAGCTGGCATCTAACGTTAGCTGCCAGCTTGGCAGCTAACGTTAGCTACAGTATCGATAGCTAACGTTAGGTATCGATCGCTAACGTTAGCTTTCGTTAGCTAACGTTAGCCAGGACAATTTTCACGACACCAACGTTAGGTGAAACGTTAGGTGAAACTTTATTGTGACAGATACTGTACTCTCTGTCGATTAGTTATCCGTCCTGGAACATGACCCTAGTAGTCGAACGAACGTCCGTGACAACTCCAGCGAACGTCCGTGACGTATGCAATCCCTCCGATAGGGATAACTTGTCCCGAAAGTGTCCTGTATTCTTTAAAACTTTTGGCTCCAATAGCGACAAATAAAGTTTTACAAAGTAAACAATGAGTTTAGAGCAGTAGTTTCAGAATTTTTAAGGCGTTATGGGATCATGATGAACAAACAGTTGAAAATTTACTCACAATTTTTCGCTTGTTTTCCCTCTAATTATACAAAAACAGCTAAACACTGAAAACAAAGTTATAGGAAAATGGAATTTTGCGTAATCTGTAATTTCTGTGCATTTAAATTTCTTTCTAATGAGGTTCTGGAGACAATTTGTACTGTTACAGGTTCTGAAAGTTTCGCTCACGGACGTTCTTTCAGAGAAAGGAAATTTCTGACAATTAGAAATATATCACTGCACATAAGATTAATGTTAGTTGAAAATATTACCAAATCACCGAGCCGCTCATACCCGAAAGTGAATAGCGTTCAGCACTCAATTTACCTGTAATAACAAACGGAAAACGTTTTTTTCACGGATGTTCGTTGGTTGAATAAGTCAATGGATTACATAGTAGGAGAAAGAGGATCAGTGCCACTTTTTAGTGACAGGTGCTCTAAGTGTTTATCTTTTGAGTATGGTAGCTGCCGTCTCAAACAGAACACATCCAGTTTTGGTCTCCATAACGGACGTTCGCTGTAATTGTCATGATATTAAATGCCTTAATTCATTCTTATTTTTCTCTTCATGACGATTTTTCTCTCATTCCCTCAATAGCCTGAACATGCTGCGACCAAACAGAAAACAAAAACAAAACAAAACAAACCAAAACAAATCCGACAAGTGTTACGCAATCACATTCAGGATAATGACGGAAGAAGTCTGTAATGGGCATGTGTTGAATAAGAAACGAAAAAGTTTCAAAAGGACGTGGAAGCAGTTGAATGAAAATGACTGAGAAAGAGAGAAGGGATCGAGCTCCAACACACAGAGAAAAGAATTGTCAGTGCACTCCCGTTAAACCGAATTCCTCTGGAGAAGTTTTTGTTTGTTTATGTTTTTTGTTCATCGAAATGCCGTCACAAGTGAACAAAAATAATGCAGTATACAATAATTGTCTGATGAAAACACACAAATCCTCAGCTTATCATCATATGGTGTTGTTTTATACTCATCAATGAAAAGCAATATTCATTTGTAATTTTTTCCAAGATTTTTTTTTTTCATTTTACATTTAAGAGACAGAGAGATCGTCAATTTGTTTGTGCTTTTGTGCTTACTTTGAAAACACATGTTAAAAAAAGTAATGATTAAGAATAGGTTTAAGGTTGCACTTTGATACGTTCGCTCTTCCAAAGATTCGTTACTCCGATGTCCAAAGATTTGTTATTCCGAAATGAAAAAAAAAATTGTAGTTAATTCAGGAGGTTTGTTATTAGAAATGTTCTTCGCAAAATAGATATTAAGGATCGTTATTTTTAGGTCCGTTCTTCTAAAAGTGGAATGGGCCTGATATTCGTTTAGGTGAAAACGGTTATTATGAGGTTTTGAAATTGGGGGATTTTAGTTGTTAACTTGTTTCTCCACATTTGGATAAGCGAACATGATTTTTCATGTTCCAATTAATAAACCTTTCGGTAAACCTTCGAAGATTCCTATCATTTACCGAATAAAAAAGCTTCATAATTATACGAACTCTATCAATTTTCGTATTGACAAACTGTATGAATAACGAGCCTCCGAAATGACGCGCTACAAAAGATTTGTTATAACAAACCATATTGTATAATATTGAAGTCACAAACATCCATCCAAGTTATATGAACTTGTGTCTTGTTATGACGAAACTTCGCAGTATCGAACCTATTATCATTTCTGACTAATATAATAACACAAATTCTCCTCGGTAACAGTGTGTAACACAGGGAGCAAACGCAGAGGGATTTCTTCCCAACGTATACGTTTGCCTTCCCCAGCTAAACTTCGTATTTCTATAACGGAGCACATTTCTTTTGTTTTTCTGTTAATTCTTTGTCATATTTAGCCAGGACCATGTTCGTTATAAGCAAATTTTGCATTGTAGACTTTAGATAATTAAACAAATTTAGGACTTGAATCTTTACTTCGTGATAACAGAATTTTGATAAATTTATTCGTTCTTAAGGATGGACTACGTCACTGAGATTACACGGACGTTTGTATACGTTCATTTACGAGAGATGGAAAAATTGTTTTCTTTGATTCCTCAATATGAGAAGATAAACAAGCTTTTACAATTGAGAATATTGGTAATATCTATTCAGGATTTTGGAGAGGAGTTTGTTCTCGACATGAAATTGCTGTTTGTTGTGAGTAGAATGCGTTTCCAACTCAAGAGAGCTGCATTGTTCAATATCCTGTTTGTTCCGAACGTCCGTGAGCTACATGCGAACCTCCGTGATGAAAACTATGCTATGTTTGTTGGGTTATAGAGACTGCCCAGATGAGATACATCTTAAAAAGGTATGTTATTATTTGGGAGTGAGGATTAAAGTATGGGATAGTGAAATAAGAGGGGAAAATATTGAGTTTCTGTAAAATGCGCGTAAAGCGGAGAAAGTGTTTAGCGGAAGAGCAATATTTCCACAGAAATGACGAATTTAGTTAAATCATTAGTTGTCTACCATTACGTACAGTTTAAGAGTACAAGCTTAATATTCTGCAAGCACGTACACATGTCCCTTAAGATATTTCGTTAGGATTTTAAACTGAATCAGATCTTTGGAAACTATGTTAAATGGTATTCAAATGTATGTGCAGTACTATTCCTCACGGACGTTCGCTGCTCTGGACATGGTAAACTTCAGTGGTGAATAAAAACTTGTTCCTCTGGGAAAATCCTAGTATAATTGGGTTCATATTAAAGCTTGAGTTATACTCTTTCAGGTAAGATGAATGATTTGGAGAATTTCCTACTTTTTAAATTTTGCCTTGTTTTGGCTCAATTGTACATCGTTCAAAATTCTGACCCATATACACATTGTGTCTATGCTGTGTGTGTGTGCATGTATCTATATCTTTCTATAAATCTATCTACCTACATGTATCTTTCAATCTATCTACAAGCATTATGATGAGTTCGAATGCAAAAACAGATAATACTTATGCTATTTTCAAATTTTTCCAAGCAAGGTCATTACCAAGTGGAGAAAAATTAAAAACTTTGAATGATGTTGCACTTGTTACATACCAAGAATATTTCTGAAGTTGTAATAAAAATTACCACATATATTTTCATTGTTTTCTCTTTTTTGGCAGCTTTAATCTCAAATATTCCAAGTTGATAAGAACTAACATATATTATCCATTTTTGCATTTAAACTCTTCATGACATACATGACTTATCAATACATTTTTAAGTAGATCTCTTGGTTTTCTTGATATGAATCTCCTTTGTGCTCTGTCTGAAGCTATCTTCAAGTTTACCTCCACCTACATGGATCTAGAAAGGCATACTGCTGCCGAGATGAAAAATCCTGCTAAAATTTGGGCAAGATATACTACCGCCCTCATAACAGATGCACCGGCTAATACTTGATTTAAGAAATCTTTTCCATTCAATATCATTATTTCTGGATGGAACATGTCAATGCAAAGCACAAATTCATTCTCCTTTTTTGTTTTATTTGAATACAATATTCATTTCAAATTCCCTCTGCAGAATATACTTGATGTAAACATAAATAGCATAACTTGACCAACAATCCAAAACACATTAAAATTAATCCATTGAACAAAAATAAATTAATCCATTGAACAAAAATAAAGTTAACACAATACCAAACATATGGTAAACTTAAGAATAAGCATACAACTGCGATCTCTGCTGCCTATAAAACTTGCTTTTAGTCATTACTCACGCAGTTGAGATGACAGTAACAAATTTGGCAAAGCGAATACGCAAAGCCATGACATTGTTCATTGATGGCCTTGGATAATTTTTGCCGGCTCCTCTGTTTAATTGCCAGCCCATTGACTCTGCACTCTTTGAGTTTGATCTTGGCAATGGAGCAGCCAAAATACCTTTTAAGTCTGATTAGCCTGTCGGGGAAACCCGCTGCATTAGCATTCATTATTCACAGGGAATCACTGCGGTGAATCAGACAGTGCGGTTTACCCATGGAGAGGCGTGGCCCTCTGGTTTATGTCTGAGGGCCCAGAACAGGAGGTACCAGGGTTCAAAGCTCACCAGACAGATCTGACAGGTCCACTCATAGCCGTTCTACTTTTCAAATGTCACAGCTGTTTTTATATCAACTTCTATTTTCTTCTTTTACACAAATAAAGAGTTTGAATTAAAAAAAACAGATAAACATCATTAAAAAAAAATCAAATTAGGTTCATTATGAAAAGAGAAAATGAAACCTTTTCAATAATACTGCACTCATTACATATCAATAAATATTTTGGAAGATAATATTAAAATTATTGTGTATATTATGATTATTTTCTTTGTTTTCTAGTACATTCAATTTCAAATGTCTCACTCAAATTGATGAAAATGGGATGTATCATTTCATTTTCCATTCAAACTCTTAAAATATATAATCTCAGAGAAAAGACTTATAGAGATATAATATTACAACAGAAATGATACGTTGTAGACAACAGCTTAAGATTCTTGTTTCAAAAAATAATTTTGTTGTTGATGGCGTTGACAAGGCTGATTCATCCTGGCTATGGTCTTGTGCTGCTGAAATTATCTTACACAATTTTCAAGATTTACCAAACTCTATTTGATTTTGTTAAATGGCAAGAGCATTATTTCATTTCATTGTTTTCACTTTTATATATTTTCATATTTCTCCAAAAAAAAAAATACATCAGATATAACAAATACAATGATACATGATATCCAGCTTGGATATGCAATAAAATAATACTAAAATATAGAACATGGCGGTCAATCTATGAATACTTGAATCTTAGTGATGGTGCTCGAGAAATAGAATAAAAACTACCTGTAAAAGCATGCTTGCTAAGCAAACGTTGACCACAATGACCACAAATTTCAATCATGATTTGCAGATGATGGCCGAGAATAACTTTAAAAGTGATTGCCAGAGAGTGGCCCTGCGTACATTGTCCCATCTACTTCTGAAAAGGTCAACTTGAAAATTGGGTAGGAGATGCACTTCACAGAGCTTAGATTGTTGCCAAGTTTTGTCCAAAGTCTACCGAGCTAATCTGAGACCTTGGAGGACGAGTGCGTAAGCACATGTTGCAAGGTGAGTGCGTATGACTCATAAGGCTTCTTGCAGTAACCACGACCGGTATATTATATATCTATGCAGGATCTTTCATCTAAACACTCGCGCTGTCTAATCATGCAGCAGCGAGTGTCGCCCCTCGGTGATAAGGACCGGAAGTACCTGTGCTCTCTGCCGCTGCAACTGGTAGTAACGTCAGCGGCAGCAGCGGCATACGCGCAAAAATGTGAAACTCTTTAGACACACAATACACTCACTGGAGGGGTGGCCTGGAAATGGCTGTTACAACTGGGTAGTTCACAGAGAGGTCACACCAAACGTCAAGTTCAAGGAAAACAGAGGGTACATGGAAGCAAACATGGGCAAGTCAAATCCTATGACTCCAGGTTACACTCCCCGAGGGGTAATGACTGTATCACTGAAGCTTAAAGGGAAAGTCCACCCTGATATCTTAAAAAAAAAAAAATTATTGCTTCGTATGAAAGCAGAAAAACTGACGAAGTTGATCAATGAACATTTTCAGGGAAAAAAATAGGACACATCTAAAAAGTTATGATTTTTACAAATTTAAGGAAGAAGACAAATCGGCATCTGTGTAATCTATGTGTTGAGTGCCACTCCATTTCATTTGTTAAATCTTTTTTAAATTTTTTATTGCTTTGTATGAAAGCAGAAAAATTGACGAAGTTGATCAATGAACATTTTCGGGAAAAAAAATAGGACACATCTAAAAAGTTATGATTTTTACAAATTTAAGGAAGAAGACAAATCGGCATCTGTGTAATCTATGTGTTGAGTGCCACTCCATTTCATTTGTTAAATCTTTTTTAAATTCTTTATTGCTTTGTATGAAAGCAGAAAAACTGACGAAGTTGATCAATGAACATTTTCGGGAAAAAAAATAGGACACATCTAAAAAGTTATGATTTGTACAAATTTAAGGAATAAGACAAATTGGCATCTGCGTAATCTATGTGTTGAGTGCCACTCCATTTCATTTGTACACAACAACAGTTTGCATTTTTTTTTCCAGACATGTTCTTGGTTTGAAATAAGAACAAGAGACCCGCGGGTCTAGCGCTCACCTGAGTATCGCAAGTTCACCTTTCACGCAGTCACTAATCTAAATTATTCACAGCTCTACCAAAATTTGACCAGGCATTCTGAAGTAGAAGATGAAAATGTACAATAAGGGCCCAAATTTTTAAAGATTCCTTAATTTGGGGAATTGGGGGCCCCCTGGGGCCCTCTGGGTGGGGCATGGTGCCCATTTTGATAAATTGAGATCCTGACCCCCTAAGGATGCTACCTGCCAAGTTTGACGAAAATCTATCATGAGGTTTTCAGGAAGAAGATGACAATGTACGATTCAGGCCCTCATTTGGACCTTCCTAACCACCCCCCCCCCCCCCCCACCCCTGCCCCCAAGAGGGGAACCCCTGGATCTCCTATGAACAAACTCGAAACCACAGTCATTAATGTACTCACTCATAGTATTATCTTAGCTGTATAACTTCTGATTCTAGAGAAAATTTTTAACGATTCCTTCATTTGGGGGGTTTGGGTCCCCCTGGGGGCCCCCTGGGTGGGACATGGTGCCCATTTTAACAAATTGAGATCCTAACCCCTTAGGGATGCTACCTGCCAAGTTTGGTGAAAATGGGTCATGGGGTTCTAAAAAAGAAGATAAAAATGTACAATTTAGGCCCCATTAGGACCCCTCCTCACCTCCCTCCCCTGGGTCCCAAGGGGGGCACCCCTGATTCTGCCATGAACAAACTTGAAACTGCAGTCATCAATGTACTAACTCATAGTATTAACTTAGCTCCATCACTTCTGGTTCTAGAGAAGAAGATTTTTAAAGATTCCTTAATTTTGGGGGATTTGGGCACCCTGGGGGTCCCCTGGGGGCCCCCTGGGTGGGGCATGGTGCCCATTTTAACAAATTGAGTTCCTAACCCCCTAGGGATGCTACCTGCCAAGTTTGGTGAAAATGGGTCATGGGGTTCTCAAGAAGAAGATGAAAATGTACAATTTAGGCCCTATTAGAACCCCTCCCCACCCCCCTCCCCTGGGTCCCAAGGGGGGCATCCCTGATTCTGCCATGAACAAACTTGAAACTACAGTCATCAATGAACTAACTCATAGTATTAACTTAGCTCTATCACTTCTGGTTCTAGAGAAGAAGATTTTTAAAGATTCCTTAATTTTGGGGGGTTTGGGCCCCCCTGGGGGCCCCCTGGGTGGGTCATGGTGCCCATTTTAACAAATTGAGTTCCTAACCCCCTAGGGATGCTACCTGCCAAGTTTGATGAAAATCGGTCCTGGGGTTTTCAAGAAGAAGATGAAAATGTAAAAAGTTTACGCACGACGCACGACGGACGACGGACGACGGACGACGGACGACGGACGACGGACGACGGACGACGCACGACGCACGACGGACGCCGGACGAAGGGCGATCGCAATAGCTCACTTGAGCCTTTGGCTCAGGTGAGCTAATAACCTTCAAGCAACATATAGAATAACATATTTTGCATGTGTGATCCACTCATAATTTGCTAGAAGTTGCAACAAATTTGACAGTAATATCTTGATGGCTAGATGAGGAGTGAAGGGGTTGGGAAAAGGGAGGGAATTAAGGGGTAGCTAACAGCTAAACAACCTTGTGGAGGAAAATATGCACAGCCTGCATCTTGGAGCAGACATAAAATGGGGTTAGCTCTGGCACCTGCCCTTTTGGATGGGCAGGTTTGGGGTTCAACGCTCACCTGAATGATTTTTTGGGTCCGTTTGAGGCTGTCCTCCCAGTTGTTACTCATCCTGAGTTCATTGAGTTCCTCATGGGTCAACACATGGTCTGTTACTATCAGTTCACTTGTTTGCATATTCTGCAGAGGAAAAAAAATCCACACAGTATACAAGTACAATTAATATTTCATAAAACAAATAATGCATACTTCCTGGAACACACACTGACTAAACTTTACACCTGGCAGACGTAAGCCTAACAGCATTTTTAACACACCACATATCTTCAGCCATTAAATCCGCACTAAGTTTGTTTCCCAGACTAAAATATGATAAAAGGGTGGTGGGGAACATGGGCTATTTCATGCATGAAAGACCAATTCAATTACACAATATGAAAATGCAATGAACAGCCTACATTGCATCGCCTAAAATTCAAACATATATTTACTTGCGAGACAAAGCACAATTGGCTCATTGCAGTGCATAATATTTCTAGATATGGGCCACCTTGCAAAGGTGAATCTCTTTGTAAGCTCTTATTCAGATCAAAAGTTCCCATCCATGCATGAATACTGCTTTGTATTGGGGTATAGGATAAACTTCTGTGTAAACAATTCAAGGCTGAAAAACAGTTACAAATGGCATTGACATTATGGTATTCATACAGCTGTACAAGTTCAAAACATAAGCCTCTTCATCCTCCCCCCCCCCCCCACCACAAAACACACACACACACACACACACAAACAAACAAAACAAACTTGATAACAACAAATAGGCCCTAAAGAGTAAAAGAGGCAGAAAATAACAATCAAAGAAGAGAGATAAAGAAAATAAAAAAAATATGAGAACACAGAAAAAGTACATGTAGCCACTAGAGTAAACACATAATTGAAAGGGGAAGGACAGAAAAAAATATTTTGCGAGCACATTATCAGTCAAACATACAGATAAACACCAATTTGAAATATAATTGAAAGAGAGAGAGAGAGAGAGAGAGAGGGAGAGAGAGAGAGAGAGAGGGAGAATCATTCTGTGAATACATCATCAGACAAACAGGAAGAAAATTACTTTAATGAAACTTGATCAAGGAAAAAGAGACAGAGAAAGAGGGACAAATATATGAGTTTGGTTGAAAAAACATGATAACCTTGGATATAAGCAAACATGAACAGGGTAAGATCAATTTACTCTAACAAGGTCAAACCCTGCTGTGTTTCCCTATACATGTTTCCCTTTAAAAAGAAGCAAAACATGGACTAAGTACAACCACTGACACACTATACCTTTATTTCACGGAAACATGCTTTGTGGCAATTCTCCAAAGGACATGAATGGTATTAATCATGCGTTCGTACTCTGTGATCTGGATGTGTGTTGTTGATTTCTTCACGTTTTTTGACAGGGGAACACCAATTTCAATGCACACTTTTGTTGCATCAGGATCTATTATAGGGCTTTTTAC
This sequence comes from Diadema antillarum, assembly GCF_040938485.1. Classification (NCBI taxonomy): domain Eukaryota; kingdom Metazoa; phylum Echinodermata; class Echinoidea; order Diadematoida; family Diadematidae; genus Diadema; species Diadema antillarum. Next base: position 1,048,568 of record NW_027271609.1, read on the forward strand.
ACTTGTGTTTTTTAACCCCGGACTTTCTCTGACCCAGGACTATCGTTGGTCCCGTACCAATTTTTTCAGCTTTTTACACTCGCCAATTAGTCCCGTACTATCTCTTGTCCGGGGCTAAGGAGAAAACTGACCTTTTTACACTCGTATTTCTTAGCCCCGGACTTTCCAAACCACATGAATATTCATAATTACGCTGTGTACTGTACACGTACACGCACGCACCGGCAGCACTTGATTACCTCGTTTCTGATTGGTCAGTGAGGGTCGGACTTCGTCTCCGTCGCTTAGCCCAGGATTATTTTTTCGTTCTGTTTACACTCACTTGCTTGGCACCGCAATTGCGGTGCTAGCACCGCAATTTCGGTGCTAACCCCTGCTATTTTGCAGGCCCAGATAGTACCGTACTATCGGTGGGGCTAGCCCACTTTGGCAAAAACAAGTGTAAACAGAAAGTGGGCTAAGGATAGTCCCGTACCAACGGTGGGGCTAAGGCCCCCCCTTAGCCCCACCGTTGGTCCGGGGCTAAGCAAAAATTTACAAGTGTAAAAAGCCCTTATGTAGCATAATTATGGTAGCCGAACTATGCAAAATGGAGGTCTACCCTCAGAATTGTCATTGCTATTACAATCTTCTTTTTTAAAAAAAATGAAATTCATGATGAGAGTGAGCTTCTTTTCACATGGGTGGAGAAACATATTGCTAATGCTGAATTACAATTACGCTAATTAGAAGTATCTATCATCCGTACACACAACTGAGGAATTAATTTGGTGATTTCTGCAATTTTGAATTTCAGAGCAAGGAGAGGAGGTGTGGATTCCTTCTGGTAACTGCAAAGCACGATATTTTTGTGGCATTATTATTATTATTATTATTATTATTATTATTATTATTATTATTTTTTTTTTTTTTTTTTGGGGGGGGGGGGAATTAGAGCCAGCAGTATATTTTTTAAGGCTTGAAATTTTTGTAAACTAGCTGCCACTGGCATTCAAATGTATTTAGTGTAGATAAGGACTTTCATGTGCATTTTAATTTAGCGATTCTTGGCTCTTGTAAAATTTGCAAAATCAAAATGAACACACGCACTTCTGGCTTTACAGTAGGCCTACCCATCAATCACTCTTGAACAGAGCTAGCAACACCATACAGAGACTCCAACTCTCCCGTTTTCGACAGGAGATCTCCCGCCGAAAACCCATTTTTGCAAAATCTCCCGTTCTCCCGCTTGAGATTTAATTTCTCCCGTCCTGGCTCTGTGTCTCCCGTTGGAAAGGATTTCTTACTTATTGCTATTGTATGTGGACAAAATAAGCCTTAGACAGCACCAGAGAGCATCTAGAACCATAGGAACTTGGCGCTTCGCACACATCAAGTTGAAGTCTCCCGTTTGCTAGGGGTTTCAGGCGGGAGAATCTCCAGATCAGAAGGTGCTTTGGGTTGGAGTCTCTGCACCATACGATTGGTAAATCTGAATTTCTCCTTTTGCTGTTTGGCCAGATTCACTTCTAGTAGACTCCAACTTTACTGATAGCGATCTCGGTTCTTGTGTTTATTCTTTCTTTCATGAAGAGGAAGATAAAAGGCACTCTGATACACATTGCATTAAAATCTAGTGATACTAAAAAATCAAGCTCACGCCTTCATCCCGTGAATGGATCACATCTAGGCGTACAACAACCACACACATTGTAATACTATTTGACTTCACTATTCCGCAGTTCATCTGATTTGACTCTGTTCTGATGTAAAGGTCAACTTGAAGATAGTGTGGAACTGTTTTTTAGACAAACTTCCAAACATCTCATGATCCTGTGTCCAGGAAGGAACTATTGCATAATTCTGGCCAATCCATTTGGGTCCCTGGTTCAAGTCACGAAGCGGGATTGGAAACTATGGGAACTTTTTAACGACGACGATGACGACCTGGTCTCGGGGCCTCCACAGAAGTGGGTCTTATCAATATCCTTCCATGAGAGTCAACCAACATAGCAGCCCCCTATGTGCAAATGTGTACAGGATGTCTAGAGGGCTTTTTACACTTGTAAATTTTTGCTTAGCCCCGGACTATCGGTGGGGCTAAGGGGGGGCCTTAGCCCCACCGTTGGTACGGGACTATCCTTAGCCCACTTTCTGTTTACACTCGTTTTTGCCAAAGTGGGCTAGCCCCACCGATAGTACGGTACTATCTGGCCCTGCAAAATAGCAGGGGTTAGCACCGCAATTGCGGTGCCAAGCAAGTGAGTGTAAACAGAACGAAAAAATAATCCTGGGCTAAGCGACGGAGACGAAGTCTGACCCTCACTGACCAATCAGAAACGAGGCAATCAAGTGCTGCCGTTGCGTGCGTGGACGTGTACAGTACACAGCGTAATTATGAATATTCATGTGGTTTGGAAAGTCCGGGGCTAAGAAATACGAGTGTAAAAAGGTCAGTTTTCTCCTTAGCCCCGGACAAGAGATAGTACGGGACTAATTGGCCAGTGTAAAAAGCTGAAAAAATTGGTACGGGACTAACGATAGTCCTGGGTCAGAGAAAGTCCGGGGTTAAGAAACACAAGTGTAAAAAGCCCTTAGGACAAACAAACCTCTTGGTGCATGTTAACTTTTAATGACTCATTGAGTACACATATTACAGTATACACCTATACCAGGCCAGGGGTCCTTTTCATGAAGTCATCACATAAAAGTCTTTACAGAAATCTCAGAATGGACAAAGTCACTCATATGCCGCTATGAAAAGAAGTAAAATCCATTTCATTAAAGGTAGGGAATCCCATTTGCATGCATTAAATGAAGAGTTGTATAAATACAGTGGCATGTTGAAGAGAGTATCATTTTAGAAACTCCCATAAAGTATTGAAAGTGGAAGGTAACATTTAGTACATTTTTATTGACCGTTAGATTTTGAATTGAATTTTTTTCGGGGCTCACCGTAAATTCCAGTACATTACTACATAGGCTACCTTTGCAGACCCATGCACTGCATGTGTGTCCATCATGTATATTTTGTGAAGAAAGTTCAACAAAACTTACAAACATTTCTATATACATTCTTGCCACACACTCGATATGTTATTACATCAGCTCTTATACTTTTAGATTTGTGTTTATAGATAAAAAAATACAGAAGACTGCAACAAAAAGGCTTAAGTGTGGCTGACACACAGAACTACTGAGTAGCTGAGTTTTGTGCATTATTCAAATTGTAGATAACTGTTGACTTCCAAATTTCTCAGCAGTGGCCTAAACAAGTCCCCTGAGGTTCATATTTAATGTTTTGCTGCATTTTGGGAGGTCTGTAAAAGGTATTCCCTACCTTTAAGTCTCTAGTCTTGTGTGTCTCATGAGCAAAAAAGTCTCTAATAAGATGTTATGAAATGGACCCCAGGTTCTACAAAGCCACCTGAAAAAAAAAAATTGTACAGCTAGATCTGGAATCAGCATGATACCTTAAATCATTTGCAGTACCCCTTCATACTAGGTGGTCCAGGAGATGATGTTGAAATTGGCATTGAAACTGAAATTCTACATCAAAAGCTCTCGAGAGATGAATACACTTAGTGAGATTTATACTAAATATACTAAATATGCACATTTGGACCAAGTTTGAACAAACCTTCCCTAATGTTTGCATTTTTCAATGACTATACAACTACAATTGTGTAACAAGAATACCGCACAAAAGAGCAAATCTTTTGAGTGCCAAATTTGCTACACTTGATATGTCCTTTACGCAGGACTATAAAATTGAACCATCAGTGATCATTTTACTAAATATGGTAATATTTACGGTTTTCATAAATATCTTGATAGTGTCAGCAAAATTCTCAAAACTTATAGTTTACTGCAGTGTTTATATATATATTTCTTTTTTACATGCATTTGAGCATAATTATACAACTCAGTCAACAAATTTTGATATCTGGATCAATCTTCTATAATGTATAACAGTGTCTGCTTCGGTATTTTCGAGTGACTGTCTGAATTGAACGACTCTGTGTGTGTGTGTGTGTGTGTGTGTGTGTGTGTGTGTGTGTGAAGTCATCAGGACGGCCTTTACTGGTCTGGACGTACATCCACCTGTTGCCATGGCTATGGTGGTTGCTAAGCAACACATGCATGCCCTGCTATCCATCCGCGGCAGTACTGCTACCGTCAACGCCGGAAGCGAGGGAATCCTTATCAATTACTCTAATCGGGATTGGTTTGGACTTTTGATTTCCTCCTAAACTCTCTCTTATTCTTTGCTCTTCTTATTTTTACAGCATTGATATCAACGACACGACCATGACTAGTATGTATAGGTGGACGACATTTCATTTGCGTTTCAACTCAATTAGCAGTATTCATCTGCCTGTGCTTGCTCTGATAAGCCCACTCATTCAAATTCCCCTCCCATTACTACCCATATTTGGACTTTGTTCTAATCCATGATGTTGCCGACAGGCAAACTGCAATTTGCTTTTGCAGGACAGGTGATGAATGTAAAAAACTATCAAATTACACAACTTTACAGAAATAAACCTCTGTATTAATTTTTTTTTTTTCTGTAATCATCTACGTAAACACTAAGATATAATCAAAATTAAGCCTGACAATGGAGTCCCTGGGAAATATGTATATCAAAAAAAAGGTGAATTTACATGCACCGAAATCAAGTTTTTGAAATCAAATTTTTGCAATGCAGTGCAAAAACTGTGGACTGTTTTTTGTAACCCAAGAATGCAATTTGCAACATTAGATTCGCACACTCGCACACAGTCCGGAGAATCTATCACTTCATTTGAAGCCAGAGGATTTGTTTTTTTCTTCATGCAAAAAACAACATCTCTTGTGTGTAAATGTGGCTGCCATAAGCTGTTTCCCCAGCATATAACAATGGCTCAAGCACTGACATTCAAATGTATCAAACTTCTTTAGTCATTGAATGATTTTGCACATTTCTATTCAAGCAAGCTGTTGCTTTAAAGGTCCTGTTTACCTTTGGGAGCAGTGATTTAAAAAATGTTCAAGATATCACATTTGATGCAAATGTGTAATTCTGTTGTATCACAAAATATCCTATCATATAACATTTTTGCCATAAAGCCTAAAATATAAGGAAATATCAGTATTTTTCTCTTTATAAACCGTAACTGTAAACGGTTTAGTCTGGAAACATTTTTATTATAACTATTGTTCACATTTTGTGTATTTAACAATACTTTACATCGATTATATGGATTCAAATTTTTATAGTGGTTGTTTCTATCCCTAACTCACATTTTAGAACTATTTTAAAGCACTAATGCTGGGTTTTTGTTTCTTCTGCAAATGGTAAACTATGCCTTGAAAGTTTACAATTCCAATTCAACTGAAGTTTCTCTGAGGGGGATGCGATAATGGAGATTAAAATCACAGTCTCCTATTGACAAAGTCATGTCATTCTGTCCCCTTTATTACTCACTACCTCGTAATCACGATGGAAAATAGAATTAATGTGTGCAGACACACTGTCTCATGCACAGGCAGTGACCTAAGTCGTGTCAATCGCCACAGGCTCGAAATTTGGTACATGAACGAACGATTGTGCTGAGAAATGGCCCCCTTGGTGAGTGTGTGTTTGTGTGTTTGTGTGTGTGTGAGTGAGTCCTTTTGAGTGTTTATTTGTCTGTGTGTGTGTGTGTGGGGGGGGGGGGGGAGTAGCAGGTTTTACTGATAATGCCATGATGACTTTGTAATGTATAACAGTCCTCAGGGGGAAAAAAAGAAACACATTTGTGAATACATTATCAAACTGGCCTCTTTCAAAGGTCAATTTGATTAAAAATAAATGTCAATTTGATTGAACACACACATACACACACACACACACACACACACAAACAAAACAAACAAACAAAAAACATAAATAACTCTAGAAATATGCGGCAAGTTCTGTAAGGCCATGCCAAGTTCAATCTGATTTCCTGCTAAAATGTGTAGGTATCAGGAAGGTAAATGGGAGTACACTTTACTTGATGTTTGTTAGCAGGATGGAGTTTTAAGTATTTTCTTTCATTCCTTTGAAGTCAATTTCAGGCTGTCACACTGATATCTTTTAATCATCTTTGGATATGGAAGGATCTCAAAGCCATTGAGGACGAATCCCGAGTATACTCGGGCACATGTCTATGAGAAATGCGTGTTGTAGCACAATCAGTCCATCCTCAACGGGTTAAATTAATCAAATAGAGTTACAGTGTGATCATGAAGCAAATGTTGCTATGTGCACAGCATAACTTCTTTCAAGTTACTTTATTCAACAAACTCTATACCTACAGGGGGGAATATGTTGCAGAGGTTTATTTTCACAAACCTAACAACTCGCCAAAATATTACCCTCCAGTTATGCAAGTCCTAAATATGACAGCTATAAATGTATGATAGACAACAACATGGGCAGGCAGCAGCTGCACACAGCTGCCTAGCGTACTATGTATGTGCACATGCAAACCTATGATTGTATATCTTGGTCGCACGCAATCAGTGTGATACTTGCATACCCGATTGCGAATTCAACCGCCTGCGATAGTATCTGACAACTCCTGATTCTCTTAATTAATATCATACCCACAAAAATAATCTGCCATAAATATGGTATACTGGGAAATGAGGATAAGTATGATGATCTTTAATGCAACATGTCACTTCTGAGTGACGCAAAGTAATCCTCTTTCATATCGCCACCCCCAAAACACCTTTGGAGCCAAAAAATTGTGTTTGTATCACCAATTGACAAGATCTGACACCGCAACGAAAGGACACAATCTGGAAAAATGATAAAAGTCAGGACTTGAAAGGCTGCCAAGGAACTATTTTCCCCCCATTCTCAATCTCTCTGTCTCCCTGTAATGAAATGTTTTGTTCATTGTATCTTGTACGTCCATCCGTGCCAAGAACATTCAACTCAGGGGGTGGCATGACTATGATATAAAACACAAATGTGTCGTCTGGGGTGACAATCATCGGCTTGGCAAATAATAAATGTGAGCACAGGTATGGACTCTGAAAATATGGCACCCTTATGACATGGCATATGGCACCTTAAAAGTGCTAATTTTGTTTGGAAAAGTACCAAAATATTTATGGCAAAAAATACTATTTTTTCCCCTAATCCTAAACTAGCATCACTGAATTCATTTGTTCAGAAAAAAACCAACAACTTTGACCAAAGATCAAAGTTTTGATAATCCTGTACCATCAGAATTATTTCTTTAAAACAACAAAAAAAAAAAACAAAAAAAAAACAAGCACACAAAAACTTCCATTGTCACTAGTCTTATAATACGGAATGCAATATTTTGATTCAGAACCGTAATACAAACTGTGGAGATTTCTGTACTATTGCTTTCTATGCTTTGTTAAAAATTTTTATCTACTTTCTTGTTCATACGATACAGATTGATGGGAATTTGCACAAAGTCCACTCATCACTCAGAGAGTTCAATATTTGCTGTCATTGCCACTGGTAGCTAGTTTTATGAGGGCAGCAGGCCTTGTCCAATACACACATATATAAACATACATCTTCTTCTTCTTCTTGCTTGTGGTCTGTCTGTCTGATCTGTCATCTTGAGTCTTATGCAGTGAAGGCTGCGTCCCTCAGCCAGGACCTGGCAGCGGGGGTGAGGCTACGGAGGGCAGTCCATCCTCCCGCCAGGCGATGGATGGTGCAGTCCTCTACCAGGTGATCTGCTGTCTGTATTTCCCCGCAGTCGCATCTGTCTGTCTCTGACAGTTTCCACTGGTGCAGGCATGCTTGGAAGCGCCCGACTCCAGTGCGGAGTCGATTAAGGCGACACCAGTCCTTTCGTGGGAGGTCGCAGCCAGAGGGATGAGATGTAAGTGGCAGCATGTTAGTGAGTCTGCCTGCAGGCTGTTGCTCCTTCCATTTGTTTGTGAGCCAGGCCTTCCGACTGAAGTTCCTGTTCTCTGAGGAGAGGGCTTGTGCAGTCCTGATAAAAGGCTTCCTGCTTTTGAGGCGCTGTCTAGGGAGGTCAGCGTGCATCTTGGTGTGGAGGGGATGGTGTTCTTCCGTGTCAGCCTTCAGTGCTGCCTGTCTTGTAGCGGCTTCTCTTCTGAGGTGATGGGGTGGAATGCCTGCTAGCACAGGGAGCTGATGGGTGGGGGTTGGTTTCAGGCAGCCTGTGATGGTGCGGAGAGCAGAGTTGAGTTGGGAGTCCACTCTCTTGGTATGGCAGCTACGCCCCCAGGCAGAGACACAGTATTCCGCTGGAGCGTAGACAAGGGCGAGGGCGGTGGAGCGGAGGGTGGTAAAATCGGCTCCCCAGTCATGGCCGCATAGTCTGCGTAGAAGGCACACTCTGGCAGATGCTTTCCCAGCTACATTCAGTGCATGGTGACGGAAGGTGAGTGAGCGGTCGAGTTTCACTCCGAGGTAGGTAGGAGTAGCACAGAATGGAAGATCAGTTCCTTGAAGTTTGACATGGAGTTGGCGGTCTGCTTCCTTGTTGTTCAGGTGAAACACAGAAGAGATGGTCTTTTGTGCATTAAGTTTTAGCCGCCATTGGTGGTAGTAGGTCTGCAGAGTCTGCATATCTTGGGTGAGGGTGTGTTCAGCTTCTTCAAAGGAGTTTGATGTGGAGAGAATAGCCAGGTCATCAGCGTAGGCGTATTTGGAGCTGCTGATGTGGGGGATATCTGCTGTGTACAGGTTGAAGAGTGCCGGTGCAAGAACCGAGCCTTGGGGGACGCCGTTCTTGAGGGTCCTTGTTCTACTGGATGCGCCGTCAATGATTACTTTGAAGCAGCGGTCTGAAATGATGTTTGTGATAGCTTGGACCATCTGTCTGTCTTGTAGTGCTTGATGGAGCTTGAGGGTAAGTCCTCGATGCCAGACTGTGTCGTAGGCAGATGAGAGGTCAATGAATACAGCTCCACATTTCTTCCTGTCCTCGAAGGCAGCTTCGATTTGGTTGGTTGCTGCAAGCACTTGGTCTTCAGTGCTACGCCCTTTCCTGAAGCCTGCTTGTTCCTCTGGTAGGAAATGCTCAAGGATAGGCTCTATCCTGTTTAGAATGAGTCGTTCGAACAGTTTCAGGGGCACCGACAGAAGTGAGATGGGGCGGTAGCTCTTAGGGTCATTTCTGGGTTTGTTCGGCTTTAGAATGGCTACAACAGTGGCCTTCTTCCACAGCAGGGGGACTTTGGCATCAGAGAGGCATCGTGACATGAAGTGTCTGAGCCAGTCATTAAGGCGAGGGCCAGTGTGTAACAGTTGTTCTGGGTGGATGTTGTCAGGGCCAGGGGCTTTCCCATGCTTGAGAGTGCCTAGTCCTTGTTTCATTTCGGAGATGGTGAAGGCTGCTGTGAGACCGCGATCAGCAGATGGGCTGTTTCTCATTTCTTTCAGTTTGTTGTTGACATCGCGGGAGAAGTCCTTGTCAGGGAAAGGGTATCTTCCGTTGTTGATGAGAGTACGTGCTATTGCATCTGGCGTGATGGGGCAGGTCTTTTTCTTGGTTGTCCTCCCAGTGAGTCTGTTGATTAGTTGCCAAGCTTTCCGGCTTGAGTGCGTGAAGTCGATGCTCTCACAGGCTTCCCGCCAGCGTGCCTTCCGCGTATCGTCAAGGTGGGACTTCAGCTGGGCTGCCACCTCTGCGGCATGTTCAGCATTTGGGGAGTTTTGGAGAGTCTTGTGGAGCCGTTCACACTCCTCGTCCCATCCTGGGATGTACTCTTTCCGACAGCCTCGTGGGATGGTTGCTTTTGATGAAGCACTGACTGCCTGGAGGAAGGCACTATAAGCCTTGTTGATGTCCGTGGTCCATGGGCAGGGAAGATTGGCTGCTAGGTTATCTGTCTCTTCCCTATAGATGTTCCAGTTTGCCTTGCGGAAGTTTAAACATACATCATATGTACAGATCAGGGATCTCGCCAACGTATATCACCCTTGTCGGTGCCGACAAGCGTGCGGTTTGAAGAAACAATTGCCGACAATGGTAAAACTTGCCGACAAGGGTAACACCACGCGTGAACTTGCCGACAAGGGGTGACTTGCTTGACGAGCTAAGTTCGGACCAATTTCTCGCCTTTTTTAGTCTTTATTATCTGGCTAGAAAAGAAGCTAGATGTTGAAAGGAGCAGCAGTTTACAAATACCAGCGCAAAAAAAGTTATCCACGCAATCACCGCACCGATCACAACAACGCGGCTCAACAGAGCGACGTGCTAGCTGATACACACCACATCACACACTTGCTCACTCACATGCGCTCTGATTTGGGATCCACGCACACATCCACAAAGGAGGTTCACATCCCTAGTTAATTGCACCCAGCCGGCCAGACAGCCGCCTGCATGTACAACGGTACAGTGTATTGTGAGAGGGAAAGAGAGGACGGAAAGAGAGGGTCGGAGGCCGAAGGAGGCTGAGGAAGGCTGACACGTGCTCGCTTGTTGTCACGCTTGTTGTCGGGTTACGCAAAAACAAACGATATGAAATGTCCGCCAAAGGTTGTATTTTTTTTTTTTTGGCTGCTTTGGTTTGTTTGTTAGTTTGTCTGCCTGTCTGTCTCTCTATTCGCAAAATAAGTCAAAATTTGGGAACAGATAAGGATAAAATTTTCAGGAACAGTTGGTTGGTAAAATGGCGCAAGGAACAGATGATTAAATTTTGATAGTGAGCAGGATTTATAATACCACCGGAATTCACCGCCAGGATCCAGGATTTTTAGACTTTGTTTCGTATATTTGAAAGGATTCGTATCAATTCTTTAGGAAGCTGGCCATCGGCAATGACGCAAAATGAGATGCGTTCAAAGCATTGCCGCAGAGAGAAAATTAACTCCATCTTTCATTTAAAAAAAAAAGAAAAGAAAAAAGAACTTATGATGGAGTAAGCGAATGCAAATTGTTATTTTGGTTTTGGTAGTTTCAGTGTTTTTTTTTTTTTTTTTTTTTTTTAAATCTAAAAAGCCATGCGTTCCATTTTATTCTTTTCAATTTCCATGGATTTGTAAACGTCATTCGTGAATATTCCATTTTCCTTTTCCGGGCCGAAATTTATAGTAATTCTGTCATGATGGTCTTTCAAGTTCAACGTACGTAATGCTCCACGTGCTTCTGGCTTGGTTTGTTAAAAGGTGGGTTAGGGGGCCTTCATGGGCAGAAAATAAATGATGATCATTCATCAATGTTCCCAGTTGGTTTACATGCTATGTACACGCTGTTTACGACCACTGAAGCAAGGTGGCAGTACGCGCGGCATTCCTCTATCTGACACCTGGCTTTCGTGGAAATTTCGTGGAAATTTCCACAAGCCATGATATCAAGTTCCCCCACTGCTTGTGGTCGTGTTTTTTTTTTTAATTCTTCATTACGAACATCAATTTGTTAAACTTGAAAAGTGTAGATAATTTGCGTCGAGGATGTGTTTCTTTTTTTTTTCACTGCAGCATCGGTAACATTTTGTTTTGTTCATCGTCCGTGCATGGCAGGGGTTCATGGGAGGAGAACGATAGGAATGACTGGGGAGAAAATAAACTGAAAGAAGGAAGCATCTTTTGAGCGAGCTGGGCTTTGTTTTTCTCTACACCAGCATCAGTTATCACCACCAAGGTTCACTTTTTTTTTCGTTACTCCGACAGATTGATGATAAAATGATGCTAGATTCTTTATTCTGAAGGTTCGTTAATCCAAAAATGATTAAGAAAAAAATGTCCGTTCATTTCACAACGAAATCAGTTTTGTTATTTCGAACGTTCTGCCAGTGAAATTTCGGAATAAAACGACGGCACAAAACAGCGTGTTTTCGTTCTCTAAGGGTCTGTTATTCCGACAGAAATAGTAATGATAAAATAATAAATTGTAGATTCTTTATTCTGAAGGTTCGTTAACCGAAAATCAAATAAAGAAATATGTCCGTAAATTTCAAAACGAAATCAGTGCGTCATTTCGAACGTTTTGCCAGTGAAATTTTGGAATAAAACGACTGCCCAAAAACAGTTGCAGTTTTCTTACTCTGAGGGTTTGTTACTCCGACAGATTAATGATTAAATAATGCTAGATTCCTTATTCTGAGGGTTCGTTAATCAAAAAATGATTAAGAAAAAATGTCCGTTCATTTCACAACGAAATCAGTTTTGTTATTTCGAACGTTTATGTCAGTGAAATTTCGGAATAAAACGACGGCACAAAACAGCGTGTTTTCGTACTCTAAGGGTCTGTTATTCCGACAGAAGTAGTAATGATAAGGATAATAAATTGTAGATTCTTTATTCTGAAGGTTCGTTAACCGAAGATTGAATAAAGAAAGATGTCCGTAAATTTCAAAACAAAATCAGTGTGTCATTTCGAACGTTTTGCCATCCACCGCAGTGAAATTTGGAATAAAACAATTACTGCCCAAAAACAGTTGCAGTTTTCTTACTCTGAGGGTTCGTTACTCCGACAGATTAATGATAAAATAATGCTAGATTCCTTATTCTGAAGGTTCGTTAATCCAAATATGATTTTAAAAAATGTCCGTTCATTTCACAACGAAATCAGTTTTGTTATTTCGAACGTTTATGTCAGTGAAATTCCAGAACAAAACGACGGCCCCATAACGGTTACTGTTTTCTTTTACTCTGAAGGTACGTTACTGCGAAAGAATAACGATAAAATACTTAAGATTCTTTATTCTGAACGATCGTTAATCGGAAAACGATAAAGAAGAAATGAAAACGGTTACAGTTTTCTTACCCCGAGGGTTCGTTACTCCGAAAGAATAATGGCAAAATAATACTCTACATTCTTAATTTTGAATGATCGTTAATAGAAAAATGATAAAGGAGAAAATATTCGTTTATATCCAAACGAAATCAATTTTGTTATTTCGAATGTTCTGCCAGTATAATTTCGGAATACAACGGCCCCAAAACGGTGTTTTCGTATACTGAAGGTTTGTTATTCCGAAACAGTAACGATGATAGATGATAGATTCCTTTCTGAAGGTTCGTTGATCGGAAAATAATAAAGAAAAAATGCTTGTTAATCTTCGAACGAAATCAGTTTTATTTTGAACATTCATCTGTAGCACCGACCTTTGGTGTTGTTGTTGTTTTCGATTACAAACCTTTGAAGTACTCAGTAATGAATCGTTTCATTTTATGATTAAACAAACCTTCGGAATAATGACCATCATTACATTTTTGTATGATATCTCTTTGATGTCACGGCCAAACTACCGCAGTATACCCAGAAAGGAAAGTGCAACGATGTCCCGAAACTAAGTTCTCGATCGCTTCTCGCGCATCTGCATGCAGTAAGCCTACCACGTGGTCGAGCAGACGGCGAGAAAGCAACACGGCGCGCGTTGTTGCGATGCAGAGACGGCTAATTATTGCAACGGTGAAACAGGAAAGGCCTAAAAGAAATCGGAACCTTCACCATCGGCACCTACTTCTCTTTCATTTATTATTTAGGAACTGCCGCTAACAAAAGGTATGGAGTTTCTGCATTGTTTCTGTGAGAATATGCCCCTCACAACGTTCATTACATCTCCGTGAAAATGTCGCATTTAGTGGCATTTTAGCGGCGATTTATCTGTGTTGTATTGAGCATTAGCGAAGGCTTCCGTACCCACCCCCAGAACAGCGCGCATAAATGCCGACAAGCGTGAAGAAATTCCTGGCGAGAACCCTGCAGATGAATAGATATGTAGGGAGATAGGTAGATAGACAAACATATGGAATATATGGACAAACTGCGTCAATACCTTGGCATAGACACAGCATTAACTGGCTGCCCTGTACCACCTAAATTCAATTCATGGCACTGCTTCAATAAGAATACTGTGAACACGATACAGGTATCTTATACCTCTCAAGTTCTTGAAACTATAACGATATGAATATATTTCTTGAGATGCCATGCTTTATGTGGTATCCCTACAAGACCAAAATATATTTTCATAGCTTCTCACATAAAATGCTGATATTACTTTGATGAATTTATTAAACCACGTAAGACTCATGATACTTTTTCTATGTTTTTGCTATCAAGGAATCAAAATATTGCTCTTGAATCCATATTCCCCGTGTAAAAGCTTTTCTCAGGAAACAATATTTACACACAATTTTTATTTGAGTGTTTTTTTTAAAACAAGATATGTAAAGGGCAAAATAAACATCTAGCACTACCTATGAACAGTTAAAGAGTGAACAATATCTAAACAGAGATATTATTCACTTATTCTATGGATAGTTGGTATGGGAGGTGACAAGAAATAAAATTATTCACCCGTTGAGGATGGACTGATTTTGCTACAACACGCCATTTCCCATAGAAGCCTGCCCGAGTATACTCAGGACTCGTCCTCAACGGACTAAACTCAAAAGAAAAGAACACTATAAGATAGATGAAAGTGATGTAGGAACAAAAACAAAACATAGAATTAAAGTAAAGAGAAAAAAAAATCAATGGCATACTAAACATACAAAAAGAAAGGGAGAGCAAAGAGAGAATTCTGAGAATGTGGACAGATTAACCAGAGAAAAATCAAAGGATCACAAAAGTGTGACTCAAACGTGATAAGGATATGGGTAAGGGGGAGATTACTAAAATAGGTTACAGAAGCATGAACCAGACTTCACTCAGCATAATGCTTATCTTGCTACATTAGTCACACATTTGATCACAGCCTGTATTTAGTATGCAGGGATTTTTGGGGAAAATGATATTTCTGGAGAGGTGGGATAGCAACATTATCAAAGCTGTTTGCTTTTTATGAAAGAAAGAAGGTGAACAAGGTCAAGGTCATATGATGATTTGTGTAGCGAGATGCCATCGGTGGGGTACGAGATTAAAGAGGTGGCTGCTAAAATCCATCACCCTAATCCACATGAGTGTGCATGTGTGTGTTGTGTGTGTGTGTGTGTGTGGGGGGGGGGGGGGAGGTAGGATGTTAGTCCTATACTGTTTTTTTTTTCAGATGCATGTGTCTAGTTTAACCCTGATGTTCCTACTAACAACCTGTTTGTTTGTATACAATGCTTAAATAGTGATTTGAAATAATGGCAGAGAGAAGATTAATGAAGGACTATTAAAGGCCCAAATCAGTCATAATGATGAATTATTCAAGGTAATACCTCTCTTATTATATTTTTAACAAATTATTATTATTATTATTATCATTATTGTTATTATTATTATTATAATTATCATCATCATCATCATTGTTATTATAATTTTAGGATGGGGGTCACTGTTGACATTACAAATCATCAGCAACATTCCTGCTCCCTTTATTTCCATGGACCATATCTTTTATAGGTTTTTTTTTTTTTAAGTTTTAAGACAGTTTATAGAACTCACATGAAAAGAAGCTGGAGGTACCCACACGGTATACTTGGTCGTGTTGGCCGATGGCTCACAGTCATTCATATTGTACATTCTGCTCTGTAGAACATCCATGTTGGCAGATGTATGACAGATATATTCCCTTCTCTCTGAAGTTTATTGAGGTTTAAATTGCCCATTCACTCAAGGGGCAATTACCGCTCATTTCCAAAAGTGAAGCATATGTGTAGATGCACATCTGAAGAGCAGATTCCATACTTGTGAAATTTACATCGTCAATAAAATTACAAATTCCTCTGGAGAAATGTGACTCATCGTATTCCTCTAGAGTTCCTTGCATGTATTCCGAGTAAATTCCTTTACACTGCCGATTCATAGCGCCCTACTGTTACACAACCTCCTTGCCAAAAGTTTGTCCTTTTCCATCAAATATCCAAGTGATTGTGTGGATTTTCCCTTTAATAAGTGAGGGGAGACTGGCCTTCTATGCTTTCACAACAAACTTCTGCTGCTGACAATGAAACAGGACTTGATGATCATGCACATATAGTCCCTTTTAAAAGAGATGAAACTGCTGTAAAAATAGAGCAATCTCACTTGGCAAAATCTCTGTGTTTTAACAAAAACACATGATGGTGTTTCTCCCTCCGGACTTTGGCTATATTCACTCACTAGAAATAGTATTCCGTACTAATTATGGAATATTGCAGATGAATCAAATGATGCTGCATGAAAAATAGATGCACGGATTGACTTCCGCTTCAAGGAAACGACTGTCTACAAAGAAAAGTGAATTCTTCTTATTCAACGTGACAAGTTTCAAGAAAAAGAAGCACTGGGACTCGGTTCAAGCCAACACATTGGCTGTTCACAGTCCCAGCTGAAAACATAACAGGGTTCGTTCACAGTGGGGGCATCCATCCACAACACTGTCAATTTGGCTCGTGGAATCTGTGTGACAACCAAATGCTTCTTTTCAAACCAAACTCTCCTGGAGAACCCTTACAATCCAACAAATAGGTGAGAAAAAGAAGCTTGAAAGTCCTTCCAATGCCTGGACTACCAGTGTAATGTCTCACATTTTGTTTCTCGAAACGGTAGCTGTTGGTTAAGTTGCTGGTGGGTGCAAAACCTCGTTAATCTTCCTTTACTTGGCCTTCAGGTCTGCTACCAGTGTGTTCACTACCTTGATCTAGTTTACTTCTATGGCAGCCACCAAAACAACTTTGTAACTCCACAAGGAAGAGAAATGTTTACAAGGATCCAGTTTGTAAATAAATCACACAAAGTAAACAAACAAACAAACAAACACGTTGATAGCTTAAGCTATCTACGACGTGCACCCCTTGTTGCCAATGACTTTCCATTCCGAGTTAATTCCCGGCCCTCTCCGCGGACCCTGCAAACACTACTTCAGCCTCCTCCCGGTGTGAGTTCGCTATCGACCTTACGCATCTCCCGTTGCTACTCCCAATTTCGCCAGCCGAAGTTGAAACGCAGCGAGTCACGGCCGCCGCGCTCTTGTGGGAATGGCCACCGGAGAGTTCTCTGCTAACCAGGCCTTCTCAATCTCACTCGTTTCCCTCCTCCCCCGAACCCCCCTCCCCTAACCGAAGAGGGTCAACAGAAATCAAGAGTCTGCCTGTGAGTAAAGGCTCCCGTGTCCACTTCCCTTGGCCTGAGCGAGCCTGGATGAAAACGAGGTCGCATGGAAGTTGCGGTTTGCCCGAATTTTTATGGATCACAGGCATTCAAATGCTAACTGTAAGTTCCCACAAGGCAAAACAAATGCTACATCTGGACCAACAATGAGTAGAAACTGCTTTGCGTGATAATGAGAAAGAGAGGGAGCAAGAACTGTGTGTGTGTGTTTGGGGGGAGTAGGGGATGGAGGAGTAATCATGCCTCATAGTCAGTCAAAGTCCCTATACACAAACTTATGTGCCAGTTTTCGTCATTTTTTTTTTTTTTTTAATGGGCTAGCCGGTTGGTTGGCAGAGAGTCGTGACAATCGGTCGGTTTGGTTAATACAGGAAGCTCATCATCTTACTCAAGACTTTGACCACGCACCTGTTGCGCAGACTGATCGGTGACGAACAGGCGATTTTGGTTTTACGGCAGTGTCTATGAATAGTAGTTGCCTACCTTCAAGACAGCAAATATTAAGATGGGACATGAATGAAACTGAAAATAAGCACCATCATGCTTTGCAATTACTCTCATTCTTATGCACACTGTAAAGTCACTACAAATCAAAACGGGCATTAACCATAGACAACTTTGAGAGCGAGTACTGTATGGTTTCTAAGGACCACTCTTTCTGTGCCTGGGATTTCAGACAGTGTGTACAATGTTCTGTTTTCTGTGCCAATTGACACTATTGAGGGCCAGATTTTTGGAAGGATACATGATTGAATGGAAACCTGAAACACACAGAAGCAAAATACTTAGATGAGTAACCCAAAATCTGCAGAGAGTATGATTGTATATAGGACTGAGAAAATTTGACGAATTATAGGAAATAGTTTTGGCTTTCCTCTAAAGTTGAAAGGAAAAGTACAGAGTTAAGACCTTAAATTAGCAGTGTAACATTTTTCTTTTTTAAAAATCTTTTCTTTGGGGGTGGGGCAATAGAAGAATATGGTTTCTATTGACAAGCAATTTGTTTTAATATTTTCCTTCTGTCACACATATCACTTACATTGACAAAATCTAGGCTGACATTCATCAGCCAAAGAAGTGTAATCTAGATCATTAGATGCAAAAAACCCCTTGTAAAACTTGCCAATTTAATCCTGTGATACAGCAGGAGATTTTCAGAAATTTGTCTTTGAAAAAATGCTAAGGTATCGCCTGTCTTCTATAACATCCCAGAAAGGGGGGGGGGGGGGGGGGGATGGGGGGAGACTTATCTAAACATGAAGGACAGTGTCTTATGGAGTCTGTAAATGTAGACTATGCATGTGAAAGCCCAGAAAACTGACAACCCCCCTTCCACCCACTATTGGTGCTTCTATACTGTTGGACAATTAATAGGCAGCTCGTAATCTACAATAAACAGGTGGTGATTGCAAATTTCACATCGACTCATTCAATCATTCCAAGAAAAACCGGAATAATGAAACTCCGCAAGAAGAGACGCTTGCCAAAATTTGGAAATCTGTTGTTACTACCACCTAGAAGCACTGACACAGGGTCATATCATCATCCGCACCTTAATTAAATCTCGTCCCCCTCCTCTTAATTGACTTTGGCTTCACAGATGGCCGTAAGGGCATTCACATCTGCAGTGGAAAATGACAGGATTTCAAATACCACTACATTTCAGCAGGGTGTTTCGTTGCCCACGATCCGAAAATTGGTCATCTTGATTTTCTTTGGAAACCTATCTCAAAGACTGATGTATGTACAAATATCTCCTCAATTCACAAATCATTTAACAAGAGATATGACCTCCTTCCTCTCAACTTCTGCAAGGAAGATTAAAAAATGATAAATGAATTACAGATGCCCAACACAATAAATCAAACTTGTGGTTGACAATTCCTAGCTCTTCATCCTTGATGGAATAAAAAAATGTTCCTTTGTGGAAGCTGTCTCTTTGAAGATATCTCCCTCTCTTCATTTCATCACCTTTTTCTCACCTTTTCGACATATCATATTTGTATTTAACTTTTTGTGTAACCATGGGCAACGCTCTTGTGGGAGATTTCCGAAAATAGACATTGGTTGACGAAATTCCGATCCTCAGACCCCGATGAGCTAATGAGCCTTGGGTGGCATATCAGGAAATGAATAATCTAGGGGGAGGAGAGGTTTTTTTTTCTCTTTTTTTTCCCTCTCCTGATACCCATGTGATATAACACCATCATCACTGCTTTCATGTGGGCCTATACATTTCTCGAAAAAAGAACAGTGAATTCTAAATGTTTTGAGAGAAGGCACTAAACCTTCTAGAACATCCTTCATCTTAACATATACTGTATATATGCTGTCTACGCCAAACTATCCCTGATCACAATACTAAATGAATCGGGACTTGTAGAATGACTTTGCAAGCGTTTAATTTATGATTCAAAACTGTCAAGAGACGGAAAGAGAAATATATACTATGCCTTTCATGAAGCAACATTAATTAGCAACTTTTTTTACCCCGAGAGATGACAAAAAACAAACAAACAAACAAAACCGAAAACTTACTTTAAATGCATGGAAATATTAACTGCGATTCCAACATGAATGTGAAGTGTATATGTAGGCCTATATGAACTGGGCCCCGTTTTATCAAAAGATAAATTTGATTTTAAATTTCCTTATCACAAAGGCTGCCATAGACTTACAGTTGAAATCAACTATATAATCAATAAAACAGGGCCCTGGTATGCAAAACACGAACAGTTTCTGTGATAACACAGCTTAGTAGACATTGTAAATCTTGGTGCAACTATTGTGTGAATGGACGCTCACACTTCCGTATTTCTTCAACAACTGCTGTACTCCATGATCGTGAGATATGACGCTCGTGAAGAATCTAGATTGACAAAAAAAAAACACACTAAAAAAAAAACCAATAGACTCCCTGAATAAATGACCCAAACTGTATCAAAGAGCAAGGCCAGGCAAAGAAATATTTTCTTGATTAATCCTTGTCTGAATATGATACTTATTAACCCACTGAAGACAAGGTGATTTTGCCATAACATGCATTTCCCACAAATACCTCTCTGACTATATTCGGGACTGGTTTTCGATGGGTTAATATCAGAGAGCAGGCAAATATATCTGTTGGGACTTGCTACAAATCCAGATCGGAAATGAGACTTGCCCCCAACAGACAATACTCATTAGACAAGAGCTTAGGATATCATCTCAGTAGGGCACAGAGAAGACAGACAGCCCGCCAGACAAACAATGGAGAAGCGCAGACGTCCACAACCCAAAAGGGTCAGACTCACATCCTGAATGGTCAAGACGACCGGCTCCATAACTTCCATGGACGAGTCTGCCTCAGAGGCAACTCTCCTATAACTTCCTTTCCAGCTCAACAATGCAATACAGTGGACCCTCACCATAATAAAACTTTGTGTAGTTTGGGACCATTGTGATCACTTGAGTACATGCAATAAGTGTATATACCAGCTTTTAAAGGTACTGTTTACCATTGGAGCAGTGATTTATGAATGTTTGAGACATCACATTTGATGAATATGTGTAGGTGAGTTGTATCAGTATCACAAAACATCCTACCATACCCATTTCGTAATAAAGCCTAAAATATAAGGAAATATCACTATTTTTCCCACTAAACCATAACTGTAGACGGTTTAGTCTAGAAAATTGTTTATTATAACTATTATTCATGTTTTGTATATTTACAAATATTGATTTTACTGATTCAAATTTTTACATTGGTTGTTTCTATCCCTAACTCACATTCTAGAACTATTATGAAGCACTAAAGCTGGGTTTTTCTTTCATCTGCAAGTGGTAAACAATATGTCTTTAACATATGAAACTCTGGGGGCAAAAAGTACTTCATCAATAAAGATGTATGCTATCAGTATTCTTTATAACAAGGGTCTACTTGACTTCAGTCCTCTGACCAGGAACAGCAATAAGCTAAAAGTGCCTGTTTTTAACCTTTGTTCAAAGGTTCAACACTGTGGGACAAATGGAGTTCCGTGTCATGCATTGAAACTCCAATGACACGCACTGAGGGAAAATCCATTAATATAGTCTAACACTGCGTTGGCCAATTTCTATCCCTAACTCACATTCTAGAACTATTATGAAGCACTAAAGCTGGGTTTTTCTTTCATCTGCAAGTGGTAAACAATATGTCTTTAATATATGAAACTCTGGGGGCAAAAAGTACTTCATCAATAAAGATGTATGCTATCAGTATTCTTTATAACAAGGGTCTACTTGACTTCAGTCCTCTGACCAGGAACAACAATAAGCTAAAAGTGCCTGTTTTTAACCTTTGTTCACAGGTTCAACACTGTGGGACAAATGGAGTTCCGTGTTGTGCATTGAAACTCCAATGACACGCACTGAGGGAAAATCCATTAATATAGTCTAACACTGCATTGGCCAATTGCAAGCATTTCATTGTATTCCATTCTATTTGCTAAAGGGAGAGAACACACGCTTGCACATACATGAAAGTCTCGTTATCAATTATTGTCTGCAACCACGAATCTGTGAAAACGTCCTATTTACAAGGCTAATAACAGAACAATGACATTCAACCTTGGACCAAACCTCAAATCTTTGCACTACACATTGACAGGTAGTGCAACTGACATTCTGATAAAAAGGATACCAGTCCCGGTCCCCAGTCCCCGGGGAGGGGGGGGGGGGGAACCACCCAACGTTGAACTTGATTTGACTGTCGGATCCTATTTGTTCTTGGTCTAGCCAACTTCACTAGACTGTACATCCACGTAAGACCACATTTAGTAGTATTGAGCATTCTATATTTTTGGAAAGATGATCTATTTGGATTCGTGTGAAAGATGTAATAAAAAACGAAATGTAGCATTTTGCCAAAATGAGTGCATTGTAATTATTGCTAAGCATTTGGTCTCTCCAAAGAACTTCAATTCAGTTGGAATGCTGTATAAACATCACCTCTTTTACTCAAAACCACATATAGATTAAATTATCAAAGCACGATCATCATGTTTTTATCTTTATCATGAAATTGTGGTTGCATTGCAATAACAGACAAATGATGACTTTTATGGGAAGCAGATAGTTGCTTAATTATAGACCAAAACCATATTTTTATCATACATTTGTGCATAAATACCACAGGGAAAGTAGTGAGAACATTCCCTCGGGCTAATTTGCCAGTCTTTACCAATTTCACTATTCAGACAAAATATTCAAAACTTTGAACTTTTAAGACTCTCCTTTTCTTGATGAAAACATCTAGCATTTGGTTTGTTTGATTTTGAAATGTTAATTAAAGTTTAACTTAACTTAAACATAGCAGGGGAAATTGCACTTTGAATATTAACAAAAATTCATATTAATTCTCCGCCTTTTCTCAAAAACAAAAGCTTAATACTCATAGACAAAAATAAGGAGATGGCAGTTGGCTAGTAGCCAAGTATTTTGATGGATTTTTCATCTGCTCATAATTCAGACGTTATTTTTCTTTAAGGCTCGATAGAAAAAAAATTGTAACTTAATTCTCTGTTCCCATTTCAAGTCACAGCTGTAATAAATAGCCTGATGACATGAGCAAAGGAGGGTGACCATCAGTCCCACACATTGCTTTTCGTGTCAGTCACCACCTTCCTCCCTAGCGCTACCAGGTACAGTTGGCATCTCTCCAGTGGGGGAAGGAGAAGGGTCAAATGACTGCAAAGCCCTCTGCACATATTAGTAAGGTTCACACTATGTTTGCAATCTTCAAAGTTTTAAACTTCGATGATCAGCTTGTAGTTTTAAATGATGATGCGCATCCACAAGATACCTAATTTTTAAGATTAAACTTTCGAGGAGAGCCCTATACTCAGATAGAAATGGAAGAAATGCATGCATACTGGTACATGCAGCACTAGCAATTCACCCTGTCATGTGCAATGATACAGTTCGTAGTGTACAACACGCACTGGAGGTTGACCTGGAAGCTAGGGGGATGTGGTTCACAGAGAGGTCACCCTTCGAGTTCATCGATTATAATGCCAGCATCACTTTTCACTATGAGTGGGGACCCTTAAGAAATCCCTTGTAGTTCTTTATCATCAACTAAACTTTAAGAATGCTACCTTTTGACTGTGTCTACATGGGGCTAAACTACAAGATAATTATCAAAGTTTTAAACTTCAAGCTCATCTTTAAGATCAGGAACGTTGTGTGAACATAACTATTACAAGCCATTCCTCATTACTCCCTGCCCTACACCCAGAGACTCCAACCCCAAGCACCTTCTGATCTGGAGATTCTCCCGCCTGAAACCCCTAGCAAACGGGAGACTCCAACTTGATGTGCGCAAAGTTCCTTGTGGCCGGGGTCCAGCTCTAGGGTTCTAGATGTTATCTTGTGCTATCTAAGGGTTGTTTTTCAACATACAATGACACTAAGTAAGAAATAATTTCAAGCGGGAGACATCTAATCTCGCGCAGGAGAACAGGAGATTTTGCAAAAATGGGCTTTCGGGGGGAGGTCTCCCGTCGAAAGCGGGAGAGTTGGAGTCTCTGTATACCAGGGAGGTGACCTCCCCGCCTATACTCCGCACTGCATACATGCAGCTTGTAGCGGGAGAAGCAGAAACCATAGAAGTAACACAGAAAACTGAATAAAGAAACCATAGAACTTATTGGGTAGCACGCTGAGTTGCTATTTATATTGTAGGAGTTGTTGGTGTGTATAGGGGTTGGGGAGGTAAGGTTTCAAATAGATGTGGACTATCACTTAAATACACAACTCCCAGTCAGCCTGTCATGTAAATATAACTACTCACACATAGCAATGATGTACCAAAGTGTAGAAGACTTCACCAAATAAATGCTGGGTAACAGAATTGATGGAATAAAATGTTACTTTAAATATCTAACTTTCCTCTCAATATGTGCAATATCTTTCTGACCATAGAAAACCTGGGACTTTTCTTTTTACTAATTTCAGTTATTTTAGCACAAAACAAAGTTCAGTAAATACACGATTCATTTCAGAATTAAAGGTTACCTGAAAGTTTTAATTTCACATTCCAAACTGTGGGGAAAAACTATGACCCACAGCATTCGACACATGATTCTGATTCTGATGCTAGAGACAAAACTTCACAGGAATCGAGAGGGGATGCAACAGAAAGCTGGGTCGGCACCTTCGGGCCATGACTCGAAAGTTCGCTCACAGCGGCACATGGTGACCTTTTCTCTCTCCCCCTGCACCTTGGGAGTAACGCCCCGTCCATCCTGCCTTGAGGAGACAAGTTCACACCAGCTGTTCCTCTGCTCTTCTCGCGGGAGGGCGTGACTGTGGGACGGTAGATCGGGTCGGGCATACGAGCACAAAGAAGGCATAACTCCTCGAAAACATGTGTTGGAATGAATTTCCTACTTCTGCACTGCTCCTTGATGATATTAAAAAAAAAAGGTTTCATGCTGTGCTGGGAACCTAGAGTGCATTCAATGACTCACTCAGTTATTACTGCCTCTTTACTCACCGTGTTTTCTGACATGCCGCAACAGATTTTTGCTGCTCCCCGGGTCTTTGTCTGCCTTGTGTGGATGGTGTTACTTTTAAATGATCCCAACACACAGGCTCATCTAGATATGCTCCCCCCCCCCCCCCATCCATGGCATTTTATTGACCTTGAACATCTTCCATTGCTGAAAGAAAACAGAAGCTTTGGATCAATAGAAAATCTCTTTTGTTTAAGGTCTTCGGTCAAGGGTGGTCCCTGATTTGAATAAACAAATTGATGTGTAAATATAATAATGGTAATGAAATAGCTAGATTTCTAGGTCAAACATCTACAGCATATAAACCTAAATTCGGTTTGGGCAAGGTTTTCTTTTTTTAATGTTTTGGTGTGTGTGAGAGAAAAAAAATAACCTTTTCATCGCAAGAAAGGACTTTGCGACATATGTATGATGAAATGAAAGCAAAAATTCCCCAACACTAATAAAACAATGTACCAAAATAGTGACACTATTCTGTTTTCATAAAATGACTAATCAAAAAAAAAAAGATTCAACTTCCGTAGCAAGACCAATTACAGTTGTATCAGACCTGAAAAACATGAGTTGTTATACATCATATCAGCACACACACATATGTATGTAGGCCCTATACATAGAAAGAGAGAGAAAGAGAGAGAGATAGATAGATATATAAATAGAGTTTTGACAGACAGTACATCTTTGCATATTACAAGACAAATATAAACCTAACAGTTCAAAGTACCATGTAGAGGTCCACTTGTGAATGCCACTTGTTGCAAGCTCCAAGCTCATTTCCTCTTTGGTTGCTAGATTCCTATTTGTCGGAAGCTAGCTTAGTAAAAACAAAAGCAGCAGCTCACAGCTCCGACACCAGGAAACTGACGCAGCAACCATTGTGCAGTCAGTTTGGATGAAAATACTACATGGCTTTCATATACCCATTCACCAATATCAAAGAAATATGAAAAAATTCCATACGCTGTCATAAGATCATCATTGTCTTTAAATTAGAAAGACATATGTGAATGTACCATGACCTTTGGGAAATTAAATATTAAGGTAAGTAGTGCTCAATGAACCTAGAAACTGAAAACACATGATCATAGTCTGTGCATATATTTGGATAGGCCTATATTGTATAATGTTTATATTTCCACATATTGGCATCAACACTTTGATAGTCCTGAGAAAAATAGTTCATGCATTTCAGCCGACAAGTTATTTGTTCAGCCATTTCCAACCAAAGCCTTGAAAGATGGGGAGGCTTTCAAAAATTTGGCGAAAAAGAAAATAATAATAGTTACGTTCACACTAAGTTGCCAAACTTGAAGTTTAGGTCGAAAACTTAACTATCGATGATTAGCTCCACTTATGAATTCGCGCGGCGGGTCCATACACGCACCTAAACTATAAGAGACAACTTACGAGCAAATCCCACTCGATGATAATACTGGAAGTGTCTTTGCTAGATGACCTTATGCCCATACAAAATAGCGCAGCTGGAGGTTGACTCGGATGGAAACGAGAAGTGAGGTTCACGCTAACTCACAAGTTCACTGATTATTGTATCCACACGGAGTGAAACTATGAGTGGGGACCCCCGTTGCTCGTGGAGAGAGCGTACACCCTAAGATGTCTCATGGTTCTAATCATCGGGTAAACTTTAAGTTTGCCAACTTTCGAGTGCGCCCACACGGTGCTAAACTACAAGCTAATCTTGAGAGTTAACTCTTGAGAGTTAAATTTTTGACCTAAACTTAAAGTTTAGGAACAGCGTGTGAACCTAACTACTTTATTTCATAAATGTTTGATCTAATGTGAGATCCCGTTCATGCAGGCGCAGTCAGGTCATTAGCTCTCACTCCTCTTATTCATAAAATAAGGATCAAACTTCAAACAGGTAAGTTCTCGTTTAATCCTTTTAACAATAACTTGTGTACTTACAGACACAAGAGAGAGAAAGGGATGATGACCTTAGTCTCTATAAATGGGACCATTGGTTCCCCCGCACAGTCTCATATCAAGGACCACAAGGGTAGAACATGATGAATGAGTCATATATTGGAATGCAACTGAGACTTTTTCAGTTTCTGAAAGCAAAACTAAGAGGGCAGTTTTGTGCCTTTGCACCCATGACAAAAGCCATCCATAGGAGTCAGTGTCAATTAGCATCTAGGGGTATATCAACTGACCTTATTAAGAAGAGCAAAACTTAAAATCATGATTTGGGAGAGCTAATATCAGTGAAGTTGCTATTGATAGTAACAGAGTAACTTTGATTGAATTTGATTTCAGCATTTTTGAAATGGGGAAAAAAGAGAGATAACTTTAATATTTTGATGCATACGAAAAAAAAAAATTATGCAAAATATGATCCTACTAAATTATAACAGCGTAAATCAATAACTTTGTGTAGCACAACAATGAGGCTCATGCAGCCAAAGTGGTAAGCAGCAAGAGAATCAACCAATCCAGTTGTGACCATATCTTTACCATGGCAAATGCAATCACTGACGCTTTAGAATTACACACAAACCTCATCCCGAAACTTGGGTTTCTTGTGAATCTCTACTTTCTTTCATTCTGTAATCACCTGCCAACTAGTAAAGATATTGCAAAAGACATAACGGAAGGGCTGCCATGCTTCCGTACAACTACTGTAGGAGCAAAAACAGAAGCACACTAAAACAGCATCTCTGAGGCAATGAAGAAAAAAGAATGGTTGAAATAATGCATACAACCAAAGCTACGTATCATTTCAGTAAAATCTTATTTCCAATTGAACAGCATATTTTCTCCTACTGGATGAAAAAAAGTAAATGTAATGAAAATGATGAAAATATACCACTTGACAGCTCTGCTAAGGTATACAAAGACATATAAAGACGGTTGACATGACAACTACAAAAACACAAAACCCCACCAAATCCCTGCATGCCATCAAAGGCTCTAAAAATCATTTCAGTAATGTCTAGATCTAGTTTTTGAGAAATCCGTTCAACTTTGGCCTATCACTTTTTAGTTATACAAAATCCCATGAACAGGGTATACACCTTGGTACAGCCTGGCAAAGTTGTGAAATCATGTTACCATGTGTACCTGCCAAAATGCACTAAAAAAAGAAAAAATGACAGCAGGAATTTGGGTTAGTGGGACTAAAGTGGGCGTACTTTTATCACTCGTATTTATGTCAGCAATTTGACAGTCAATGTTTTGAGTCATAGGTCATTTTATATGACATTAAATGAGAAGCTGAATTATGCAGTCCTTATTGATGACAAGAGTGCAAGCATCCATAATGCATAATTTTGTCACTACATTTGAGAGTTAGAGATGATGTTTAGAGTTAAATGAGAAAAATAGCTTATAGTTTCCATCATTCTGCTACTTCGCCAGCATCTTCCAATGGTATGGAAACATATAGTGTAATCTCATATGATGTCTAATGTTTCTTATCATTTTTAATATGTCACACAGACAAAATTTTCATTTCATTTCATTTCATTTCATTTCATTTCACTGATACTCTTCATGGGCTGTGAATTCCATCACTTCTCTTTTTTTAAAATATATGATTCCACTTTGGACATACCTGGTACATGGAAATTATTCTTCAATACACAACATCCACAACAAAGATCAGTTCTGATTACAAACATATTTGATTACTGTATACCTACCATATTTTCTTTTCTTCTCTTTTTCTTAAAGTTAACCACAGGACAGGTGATGATAAATTCTATACAAGAGAAGTCAATGCCATATAAAGACTGTAGGCATACGGGGAGTTCTTGTTGGGATGTCATGTTTGTTAACTCACTGACAATCAGAATAACTGATGGAATTTTCTGATTTAGCTCCACTCTCGAATTTATTGTGTCACTTTCGCTGATATCGACTCAGCGAAAACCTTCACTACGGAGAAAATGTATATTCTCACTGAACTTGTTGATTGGACAAATCATTACAACCAAGTATTACCAATAAGAGTACATGTAGTTCCCTATCTCCATCATTCTGCATTCTAGTCTCAAGAAAACTCTATGGGAAGATCCCTCTCACAAGCGGACCCCACAAAAGAGACAGAAAAAAAAAATGAAGAAATCAACCATATAAATTTCCGTTGCACCTGTCTTGTATTATAAAGAGAGCAATACAAACCTCCAACAATAAGGTAGCAGAGACTAAACGAGCAGTCTATCACTCAGACCAGACTGAATCAAACCAACAATTTTTGGTAGGTAAATAATTGATCCTCCTCCGGAAGAGGAAATCAGAGTACAACATCTGTGCCCGAAAGATTATAGATGTTTATATATCTCTCTCATAAAGTTGGATGGCAAAAAGCATCACTTGGCTTCAGGCAATTTTGTTAAAGCTTTTGTTTGTGCGTGTGTGTGTGTGTGTGTGTGTGTGTGAGAGTAAAGGGGTCCAGGTTTACTTGTGTATCATTTGTTAATTCTAGTTGTTGTTGTTGTTGTTTTTTTCGTCCTGCAATGGATCTTTGTTCATTGTTTGTTAATTCTATTTTCTTTTATTCAAATCCTGTAATGGACCCATGTTCCATCCTAACCATTCGCATATGTTGGTTGACACAGCTGTTCTTTTCCACCCAGAGTACAAAGGGATGGAAGTTCAAGTTTTATGCGGGTATGATACAGTTGATGAGGGAGAGAGAGAAAAAAAAAAAACCCTCTATTATTCCTTCAGAGATCCTCGCTGTATGAATGGAAAGTGTATGAAGATGCCACTCAAAGCACTCATTTCACTTGCTGATATCTTAAAAAATTGGACATGTGAAGAAACCAGTGGAGCTACAACCCTCCAATGGTCTGTACAAAGTGACTTAAACTAAGGCTACATTTATCTAAAAATTTTCTGAGGCAGAATCACGATCCTAAACGTGTTTGAGGCATTTTCAGGGGTTAGATAAACGCAACCGTGTTTTCAAACACGTTTAGAAACGCCATTTTGAAACGCCTTTCAATGGGCATTTTGAAACACGTTTTATTTGAAACCACGATCGCCATTCTGTGAGTAGATAAACCCAATGCCGTTTTGAAACGCGTTTATATCTCAAGGTCAAATCCCAGCTGTTTCCGGTTGTGCTCTCTAACCATTATTTGTGTGTGACTGATGAGGCATGTTTGGTGGTATGCAGTTGACCTTTACTTCCCGGGTCAAACGGCGCAAAGCAGCTGTGCAGTGACACCACTTGAATCGCGATTGTATGATGGTTAGATAAATGCGGCACCCTGAGAATCGCGTTTCAAACCACGTTTGGAAACACCATTCCAAACGCTTTTTGAAACGTGATTGTATGATGGTTAGATAAATGCGGCACCCTGAGAATCGCGTTTCAAACGTTTGGAAACAACATTCCAAACGCATTTTGAAACGTGATTCTCCCTCTCAAGTTAGATAAACGCAGCCAAAATAAGGTCACAATATCACTTGTGCCTTGATTACGCAGATTTTCTGGCAATATTTTACAGAATATTTCTGTGCTCACGCTTGTCTCCGCATTGAAAAAAAAAATCTTAGTACAGCTTTTAGGATCCTGACTCAGGGTGTATTTCAAATCTAAAAATGTCCTCGGGCAGATTCATGATCCTAAACGTGTTTGAGGCATTTTAGTGTGATGATAAAATAACCACAACTGTGTTTTCAAACGCGTTTAGAAACATCAATTTGAAATGCCAAATGTTCAAAGGGCATGTTCTGAAACACATCTGAGACCATGATCACCTTTCTGCAAGTAGAAAAGCGCAATGCAATTTTGAAACGTGTTTATATCTCTTTATAGCTGCCAAGGTCAACCTGCAGTATACAACTGTCATATACGAAAAAGTGCGCGCCTCAGTTGACGTCTACTTCCCGGGTCGATTGTGCAAGGGAGTTCCACAGTGACAACACTCGATCGTGATGATAGATGATTAGATAAACCTGGCACAACAAGAATCGCCATTAGAAACTTATTTGAAATGTGATTCTCTCTGTCGAGTAGATAAAAGCAGCCTCAGAATTATGTTGCGTTTCTTTATGAGTGCGAACGGCCAAAAAGCAAGGGAGACTTTAAACACATAATTATAGTCACACCGAAGTCAATCACAGTTTGCAAGTCTGTCTGTCTGCATTCACACTGGATTCAGTTTTACGATGCACTTGGCTGAGCTTGACCAGAATCAGAGCCACTGGGTAATAAACACATAAAAACAGCTTTATCGCATCTCATAATCCCAAACAGGAGAACCAATGTGACAGACATGGCGAAATAAAATCATTCAGTAGCATGCCTTGTGTTATCGTACTGTTGACTCAGTACGCAAAAAATAGCATGTTATTAGCTTCATGAGCAAATCTGAATGCTTGTCTAACGTTTTGGTCGTCTCGCCCACTCATCAAATAAAAGGAAATTGATCGCTGCACATTTCACGACCCGTCAGGCGGACAGGGCACTCGATATTGCAGATTTGGCACATTCTATTTTCTATTTTGAGATGACATTTAGTGGGAAATGCATCCACTTCAGAGAAGATGTCCCTCCCTACCTCAAACTGGATGTTACTAAAAGAAACCCAAGCAAAACAAAGCGGTTACAGTTTGTTATTCCGAAGGTTCGTTATTCTGAAAGTTCGTTAATCCAAAAACGAAATAAAGTTTGTTATTCTGAAGGTTCATTAATTCGAAAATGAAATAAAGTTGGTTATTCTGAAAGTTCGTTAATCCGAAAATAAGATAAGGCTCGTTATTCCGAAGGTTCATTACGAACCCTATGTCATTTTTGGATCAACAAACCTTTGGAATAACGAACCCTATTTCATTTTTGGATT
Organism: Diadema antillarum; assembly: GCF_040938485.1. Classification (NCBI taxonomy): domain Eukaryota; kingdom Metazoa; phylum Echinodermata; class Echinoidea; order Diadematoida; family Diadematidae; genus Diadema; species Diadema antillarum. Next base: position 1,079,909 of record NW_027271609.1, read on the forward strand.
AACGAACCTCTAAGTATAAGGAATTTGTGGTTTCGGATTAACAAACCTTCGGAATAATGAACCTTCAAAATGACGAACAGCATCCAACAAAACAAGGGATAAGAAGTTCATGGTAGGACTGTGGATGCATGTGTAAGACTGAAACAGTGCAAAAAAAAAAAAAAATTGCCACCGTGCCACAATTATCTACAAAGTTCTAATCAGTGTCAAGTACTGACATTAATGAATGGCTACCACATCAACATGCATGCAGTGACAGTTTCTACACGAGTGGAAATTGTAAAGTAGGAAGGCATTAAACTTGTAGACCCTGAGTAGCACTAACACCCTTTAATGCTTCTGAGCTAGCAATTGAATCATCGTGAGCTCTGCAGTTCCAATGTGACTACTGTACTATTAACAAGCAGAGCTGTTGTAACCACTGTAGTTACTTAATATTCACCATAGATGTTCATAAACAAAAGTGAATAAAAATATGTAGGGCTAGGCAATCAGCAATGAAGATTAAAGAAAGTTCTAGGAATTTTCCTCTTTTTTTTCCTGCGCAGAGTGCAAATTACAGAGCAGAGGTAAGCTGCACTTTATTTAAACTACATAAAAATCATTAAACTCTCATACTAATCCAAGTGCTAAATGCACTCATGAAAGCAAGACACTTAAACAAGAAATCAATCCAGCAATAAATTCCGTATGGTTGCCTTCAACAGAACATTTCCTACACTGTTTCAGTCAGTGTTTCTGTTGTTTTTGCAGCAAAACTTTTGTATGTTCAATTGCTATGTACTTTGCTACAGTTCACTGGAACACCAGACTCCAAGGTTTACAATGTCACAAGTTTGCTTGTCTACGTTCTAAACTTTTTAAACTTTTGAAGCAAATCTTCCTTGCAGTCTCCCTGAGATTTATTACACCTCCACATAATAAAAACTGCTCAGGAAGATTATACAGTGTCTCTGCAGTAACATGATAAAGAGTATGAATTCACCGAGAGGACATGTTATGGTATAAAGGTTGTGCAGAGATTTTTAACATTTAAAATAATGAAACCAACGATGTAATGACAGGTGCGGTATAAAACAGAGGAATGGTGGAATAGGGTCTGCATGAAATACATGAGACTACTACTCTCGGCGTAGGTCGTGGGGGTTATCAAGATAAATGTGTGGGATGGAATGTGACAATCTACATCAGATTGTTACTAACACAAAAGACAACAACAACAAATGAAAATGTATGGAAAAGGGAGGTTCACATCCATCCATTGTTGAACAACGTAGTAAACAACTATTTGTCTTTTTTTAAGATATGAAAAAGTAGTTTTCCTATAGGCCTACTAGTTTATAAATGCATTGGGGGCATTCATTACCAATGTACATTCTATTCCTCCTTTGCCCATATCCACTGAATCCAGTCAGAAATATTGGAACACTCAAATCTTCAAAAAATGGCAAAAAGAGTTACAGACCCAGCAGCACGAGATACCATATACAGTGGGAAGGCTTGCCCCGACTTGGATTGTATTCGAGAATCTCAGTGACAAACTGTGTACAGCTTTATTACTGATCTCCCTGTAGTGTAAGCACACAGACAGCCAAAGAATTCTGACTAGAGTCGACAATTACTGATGAACATATGCATCGAAGAACATTTTCGCTGAGGAGCAAATTTTGCATTAGCAGGCTGTGCCAGTTGTGGTTTTTGAATGCGGGGCTTATGCATACCCTGAAAACTGAATCAATTGTGCTAACCTTCCCACCACACAGTCTTCCTAAACTACTGGTCCTTTAATTTCTTGGCTCTTGAGCTATTGCACACTACATAACTAACTGTCACGCTAGATGACACTTTCCCAGGATACGGAATGCACAACTGAAACTACCATGATACTTGACATACAATGCATGTTGCAGCATCTATGGTTGACATGATCGCTTAATTGTTTAGGAGGACACTGGCAATGTCTTGCACAGTAGGCCTGTATGTTGGGTTGGATGTAAAGACTTCATAAATGACTGAGAGAAAGAGAGGAAAACCAGACAAAGAAAAAGTCAAGTATATTATAAATCACATGAAAATGACGCTGTATTCATTATAGGAGCCTATTCATAAAGTAGGTATACATTAATAAAAGGAAAAAATGGAAATAACAGAGTATCGGCTTTAGTGGAAGATTTTTTTTGTTTTTGTGAATTGCTGTTTTGTTTTCATTGGCTTTATTTGCTGAGAAGGGTAATAAATAAATGCCAGTGAATCTTCAAAACTACGCAGAAGTACAGGCTCTTCCAATGTTGACTATGTATGATAATTGTAGAAGAACCATGTCGCTCCTACACTGTATGTTGGTCATGTGATGATGATGCCAGTTTAACCCAGTGAGAAAGAGTCCCGAGTATACTTGGGCAAACGTCTAGATGGGAAATGTGTGTTGTAGCAAAATCAAACCATCTCAACGGGTTAAAACAGCTCCTCTGTTGCTGGCTGCATACAAAATATCGCCAACTTTTAATTCAAGTTTTAAACAACAGAGACACTCTCTTTCTCTTCGCTAAGTTCAACATAAAAAGTGTAAATGGATGACAATATTGTCAGTTTACATCATTAGTGTGACATAATAATACTTCTAAGATTGTAAGAGGCATAACAATGAGAGCTTTTGGATACACTATTTGTACTGTATATGAACCAAAAGGGTGTACTTCGAGACAGACAGTCAAAAATTATCCCATTTTGCTTCTAAAAAACAAAGTTACAATGATTTAAAAACATACAACCATCTTACTGCTTGTGTCTCCTGTGTGAAATTTTGCCTTTCAGATTTACTGCTCTTGTTGTTGCCAAAAATCTCTGTTTTTCGTATAGGCCTATTTTGAACTTTCCCTTTAAATTCACATAGCTGATCAAAGAGGTAAAGAGACATTTCTATTGCACAGTGTTGTTTGGAGGAATGAGAAAAACATACAGCACTGGTCTATCAGCGGACAAACAGCTCTTTGGGGGACTGCAAATTGGCACCGTCAAAACAGCCCGGCGTCAAAATCTGTCACCGGGCAAACTCTGCGATCTGCTCTTACCTCAATATCATCCTCACCGGCACTCCACCGGTACCATTTGGATGCAGTCTAAAACCAGAGGAAGTTGACCTGTAGTGAGAGGGCAAAGCCCCCCAAGCTCACAAAAAACACTCTATGATTCTACATGCGGAGAGCTAGAAAACAATTTGGCTTACCTCCGATCCAGATCGTTGATGGTAAAGTGGTATAATCCAAGAATATGAAACCCAAGAGTGTTTACAATTACATCCACTGAGAAAGTTCCAAATGTTCTGAGTGTGAGACTGTGCGTAAGAGTGTGCGAGAGATACTGGCCTGGCTCCACAGTTCACCTTCTGATATTCCTTGTTGGGTCTCTCTACAGAAAGTGAAGATCTGACACAGGTCTACGATACTGTTGCCACCAATGGCAATGTCCACATGTTTGCAGCAATCTCAATCGAACCCTCCAACACGATAATGAGTTAATAGACGTCGAGAGAAAATAGGTACACAGGTGCACAATACTACCAACAACCCCACTGTCGCACTCCACTAGCTACCGTCTTTTCCCCATCACAGATGGGTGACTCCATTCACAAGGTATTTCATAGCCGCCTCCGCTGTGACCAAGTTCCAACAACCCACGACTTCTTCTTCCAACTGTCCCCACCAACCACGCAAGAGCGATACAGCACTCTCAGAGAAAGGCAGATGACAAAGAGAAAAAAAACAGGATCCCAAACTTCTGAATTCACGGGACTTGAGGGAGATCAGCGAAAGAAAAGAAATCCCTTTTGTTGTGGTAGATGGAGTTCTGTAAGTGTTTTTTGTCAGAAAAAGTAGGGAATAAAAGGGAGACGGAGAGCAACAGCGACACGCTACACCGGTCCTGGTATAGATGCAGACTTTTGTCTAACTCAAGCCGTAAACAGCACGTCGCATCACTACACACACTTACACACATGCACTCACAAATGGCAGATAACCCCCATTCACCGCTGCAGGTTGATATAGACCTGTACAGCGTGTGTGTGTTTTGAGGTGGGCAAAAAACTTTGACCGACTTTTTTTCTGGTCTCAACTGGGTTTCAACCCCTACTCACTCTTTAGTCTAGATGTGCAGACTCTCTTATGATAATAGTTTGTAGGATTACAATGTACAATCATAAACTACTGTACAAGGAATGGAAACTTTGCATCAATTAGAATGCATTACAGAGGATGGAGAAATACTCTTGAATCTAGATTTAATCAAACTGAATGTCACATGTGAATAATGAAATGACTGATCAACAGTGTTTACATGTAAGCATGGCAGAAAACGTATGCACACTTTTTTTTTTATAGGCTTATATAGCATCTTTTCTCTTAATAATCAATACAAGATAAAAGTATCATCTGGAAATTTATTTGATATAATGTTGCTTTTCCGATGTGATACTTCTATGAATGTTACTATAATATGCTCCATGTCAATAAATACCTTATTGCCTGATTCTTTGAAATTGTCAAATTGTTATAATTCTTTATTTGGTAAAATGTGATAATCAAGATGATAACAGTAGTAGTAATGATAATAATGATAATAATAATAGTAGTAGTAATAATAATAACAATAATCATCATCATCATCATCATCACCATCATCATCACCATAATGATAATAATAGCACTGATAATTGTAATGACAGTAATGATAATAATTACGGTGTATAATTGTAATTATGATTGTTTTAACTATTACTGCCGAAACTATACTACCACCACTTGTACTAGCTACTAATAACAATAGAAAAATGATAAAGGCCTGATAATTTGAGTAATGATAATAAGCCTGGAAACAAAAGAAATCACAATTTTGATAAAAGTAACATACTGAATTATTCAAATAGAAGAATATTCCAACAAACAGTAAACAGAAATAAAGGAAATGTTGGCTGAAGGAGAACGACCTGAACAGAACAGGACTTCGACAATCATCTTTTTCAAAATAAAGATACGTCTGGTGAAGAATAGTCTGCGTAATGTTGTCTTGGCCAATAAATTTGCCCTTATAAATGTATTGTTGGCAGCAGGTTTATATAGGGCCTACAATGTCAACAGCAAGTTAGTATGGTATGGGTTTAGGTGAAGGAGATTTACCACATTCTGTGGCAAGGGGTCTCCTTGTCTAGACTAATCATGCTTTTGATTTTTGAGGTATGCAACAGCTGACGTTTCTCCTGTGTACATCTCAGCATGAATTTATCTCCTGCTTGGAGATTTCACATTCAATAAGTCAATGTCAATACAGTGTGAACTCACTGTTGACCAAACACACAAACCAAAATGGACATGTTTGCACAGGCTGTACACACAAACACCCACATACTGAGGCATGTTCACATTTGGCCTTCTCAAGGGTCACTCGCAGTTTAAAGGTGCCCTTAGCCTTTCCCCCCCTTTTTTTTTTTGCAAGCGCAGGATTTACTTTCAAACAGAGGTAAATTGTATCAAAGCTATCAACTTATTAATGAAAAATCATGTTGCAAACATGAAACTATGGTTGTAATGGTGTGTTTCCTATGGTTTAAGCACCACATAGAACTCAGCTGATATCACTCAGTGTTATTTCAACTATAAGGAAAGGCACTGTAAACCTTAGCATTTCCAATTTCACGATAACAAAATGAGAATTTCTATTACCAAATTCCACCAGGACATTAATGGATTAAATATTTACAGGAAACCAAAACCCAAATACAAAGTTGGAATGAGTGAAAGTTAGCAATATTAGTAGAATATATCATTTAAAGTTTGAAAAAAAATTGTACGTACAGTCAATTCAAAAGTTATGAATTTTTAAAGTTTCAGTGCAGTCACTGCTGGATAAGGAGACTACTACAGTTCATGATGTCATTGTGGACAACGATATAAAGAAAATATATGGAGAATTCCACAAAATTTATTTTTAATGGAAAGCATGCATTCTGTCAACATGCTACTGACACATGTTAAGGGTATTATTATTCTCTATGCTTTCTGAAAGAGGTAAATTAAGTGCTCTTTCATAATACTAGAGAAGTGAAAATATGTCGAATTTTCTTTGTATTTTCTTTATATTGTTGTCCATGATGACGTCATGGACTGTAGTAGTCTCCTTGTCCAGCGGTGCCATAGTCTCCTTGTCCAGCAATGATGGCACCGAAACTGTAAAAATTCATAGATCAAATTCATCAATTCATTGATTCATTTTAATATCAAAATTTGAACGGAATGTCCGATTTTCTTCAAACTTTCACTGATGAGTTCAACTAATATAGTGTACTGTTGCTTTCACTCCATACACATTTATATTTGGGCTTTGGTTTCCTTCAAGCTAAAAAAAGCCTCTTAATACAACTATACTTCAACCTGCCTCTTTTTGCGTATATCTGGTCATCACTTCTAAGGACTGCCAGCGTGAATGTACCAGCCACATGCCATTGGACACAAAATGACTGGTCAACATTATTAGCTTCCCTTTCACAGTTTAACATACAGGTATAATGTTACAGAAATAAACTATCACAAATTGATTACACTGCAGATTTGTCAGGAAATCCTTGCTTCGTTTCCTGTATGAAGTGTGGATACACTGGCTATTAAATGTTTCAATAGTTGATTGTTCGTAAGTTATTATAGACTGATATAAATTCTTCTCATTCATCCAGTCTAAGTACAAGATTATATAGTTATTTGAATAAAAAACATTTTATTCCCTTGTTGCGACATTTCACCAATTATCAATTGGCTTCTTTGGGCAATTGAAACTCCCATTGATGGAAAGACCTTTATACAATGTGTCCCAGAAAAAAACGAAAAACCCAGTTTCATTGCATCCTTTTTTCTTTCATAATCATAAATCAGCTTAATAAGATGTATGTGAATGGAAAGATATGCTTCTCTTCTTTATTTTGATGCATATTATATTCAAACTAATGTTCATTATTCATGCATGACTGGTGTAGAACAAATGATTGCAACTTAGAGTGAGTTTTTGAGACTTTTACCATTATCTTTTTGAGAAACACAGTTCTTAACTAAAATATCCAAACTTTCCTCGTTTGTATGAGACCTTTATATGCATAAAATATGAATGATTCCTGTGAGCTAATGCACACTGGAACACTGCTTCAATTTGTCTTACACATGGGACTGGGCCGTTCGCAGGATTCCAAATCATCTTTCTCGCTCTGGACAAGGTCCAGTTTGTATTTGCTCTGCACAATCTCCCACTATAATCAATGAGAGCTTCAATTGCCCAAAGAAGCAAATTGATAATTGGCAAAACATTGTCACAATTGAGCTCATTTCCATTAAAAAAAAAATTCAAATAATTATACAACTTATCATATTGCTGAAGTCATTTAAAATCTTGGCTCTTTCTCCTGGTGATGGTATTACGAGTGCAAATGTGGAATGCTGGATATGTATCAAATTGTTGATTTCATAGGAAATCTTGACCTCAACCATTAATTTCCCTGAGCACTTATGACAGCACAAGAGATGTACATCCTATGACTCATTTGAATGAAAATTCACAATGTTATGACGCAATCAAAGAATTTCTGTATTAATTCAAGACAAGCTGACTCACAAAAGCAGAACAATTATTTACACCTGTTAAAGGGGCTCACAGTGACTATGACGAGTATGAACACAACACACATGTTTTTTCCCCCAGCTCTATGTTCATAACCATACAGGGAACCAGCATAAGCCAGTCTGTTTTGTTGTAGCCAACTTGCCTGTGGAATAATCTTGAAGGCTGAAAAATGCCTGCTTATCTCATCAAAGAGAGTGCAGTCTAGCAAGAAATGACCAAAGTAACCATAGAACAAAAAAGACAAAAAAAAAAAAAAAAAATAGAAGACTATGAATCAGAAATTATGCTTTCCAGTAATAAGTCATCATGAATATTAGTCTCAATTTTCAGACACTCTGCTCATTATTTTTGTATTTTTTCTTTATTTTTTTATTATTATCTTTTTGCTGCTTGATAAACTCTTTCATGACTCCTGTATGGTGGCTGCAAGTATGATTATGATTACACTTCTGGCAGACTTGTGTGATCAAGCCCCATGAATTTCAACCCGTTGAGAATGAGTCCCAAGTATACTTGGGCAAGTGTCTATGGGAAATGGGTGTTGTAGCAAAATCAGCCCATCCTCAATGGGTTAATAGGCCTCATCTCCTCTCATGTTGAGTGAATGTTTGGAGGAATGAACCCTGTTAAGAGGTTTATAGGAATTCTATCCCTTTTACATGAGCATTGGATGTAAAATCTTACACTCGGCAGGATAATATCTATCAGAAATCTGACACCGAGAGTCTAGAAGTCAAAGACTAACCACAGGCGACTCCGGCCTGAACTTCGTCCCCTTCAAGTGCCGGGGATGGAAGTCACCGTCATTGCTGGAAATCTTTCTGCGGTTTGACGCAGCAGGTTGGTATGGCTCTCACGCCAGGGGAGTCGGGGAATTTACATTATGCAAACGTCACTTATTTTTATATCATTTATTATTTTCTTATAATTTTCTTTCTCTATTTTCTCCCCCCCCCCTCCTTTGTGATGTCATTTTGAGTCTCCTTTCCAGTACAGCAATAAGGAAGGACAGACAGGATTGGTTCTCTAAACCCAGGAGAGTGCAGATAATTGACTAATATGAGATAATAATCCTTGCATATTAGACTTGAAGTAAGCAAGGTAACTGTGTAATTGGATGCAGAATGCATCAAGAGATAAGATTTTAAAGAATGTCTCAACTTCTGTTTTTCTTTTTCTTTTGCTTACAAAAGAGTATTTTGAGAGAAACTCCCTACGCAGATTGCCCTACATGGTTTATATTGATCATTTTGCTCTCTCACAATGTTGATCCAGTAGACAAATGAACATTTAACAAATCTCCAGAAAACTTTGGCAAACAGAAAGTCAATAACAAACACAAGTATGGATATGTGGGACCAATTAAAGTACAAGTTTGTCTATGCGATATTCCTTGGTGTAGAGTGTATTCAAGTCAGAAGACGGCGTGGAATCTTTTGATCTACAGTCCTTTCAGAACTTGGTATTCCCTTGCTTGAATGAAAGGCCAAAATCTCATTAGGCTCGCAGATCTCGAAAGTGCATGATATTCCCAAATCATACTGGCTTTTTACAACAAACATTGGAATTTTGTCACGAACAAAATAAAAGGGGCACGTCATTGCACACAAGAAAAACTAGCAACATTCATTTTAATGTGGTAATGCACCAGGCCATTTTTTTTTTTCCCAAGGAGACGTGCAAATGGCTGCATATTACTGAAAACGAGTACATTTATGGAAATAATACCTCACATTAACCCATATGGCCTATTCATAAATTTCACAAAATTATCTGTGTAATGTCTGTTTATGGCAGACTCCAGTTTCTTGTTTGTTTTTTTCTTTTAATGTAGTGAAAAAAGCGGCTGAAAACTAAACTGCTTATCCAGCAGTGGCGAGCCAATGGAGTTTTGTTGTTGTTGTTGTTGTCTTGATTGCTTGGAAAAGACATACAGAACATCATGCAGAAAGGGTCGTAATTTACTGCTGCAAATGGTAGACGGGGACAAGATAATTGAATTTCTCCATGGATACCACTAACGAGGTCGCAGAAAACCAAATCAAGATGTCACGAAGGGAAAGTTTCCAAAAACCTTTGTTCGACTGCTTGTGGTACAGATGTACTTCATTTCCCATTCGTCTGCCTTCAATCAAGCATCGATTGTAGCATGAAGGTTTCTTGACCAATAAGAAGGTAGTTTCTGCTCAGTATCTGTCTGCTTAACTTCCTCTCTTCTTCTTCTTCTCTATCTCCATCTCTTTCTATCTCTCTCCATCTTTTTTCATCTCTTATCTCTCTCTCCCTCCATCTCTTCCTCCCTCTATCATCTATATCTCTCTCTATCTTCATATCTCTGTCTCTCCCCCTCCATCTCTCCCTATATCTGTTTCTCTCACTTTATCTACCTATATGTATTATTTCCATCTGTTTGTCTGTTTCTCTTTCTCTCCTTTTCTGTGAAATTGTATATACCTTTTTTTTTCTATCTCTACTTTCTACACTGTGGTCTCTGTCTGATGTCATCTCTCCTATGTAAATTTCTACAATCATCAAATCTATCTTTTATCTCTTATTCTCTTGCTCTATCTCTCACTTTCTCTACATTATCAAATAAGGAAAAAATCAGATTAAAAAAAAGACACATGATTATCTACACAGTGAACACGAGTTTGAGTAGATATATGAAATGACATGTAGAGTAATAAAAACACTGCATGCTTATATTAATTACTGTGATGTCACAGAAGAAATTATTGCTCTTTATCAGTTTTCATTCATGAATTAAATCCATCTTTCCCAAACAAATTCTCATTTTGTTACTTTCATCAAAATTTTTAATAAGAATTTAGTCCAAAATAGAGATCTACTTGTGCCTGTCCACACATTATAACAATTATTATCATTTTTTGTTTTGTTTTGCGAATTATGCCAAGTTCTGAATATTCTATATCTAATCTCTGGTTACTAAAATAGAACAACATGAGCAAAACTGCCAGACAGCAGCCAGACAGCAAAACAGCTATGACTCAACCTGGCTACATACTCGCATCATTATGTCATTCACAAAACAACAAACAGAACCTGCACGACTTCATTCACAAAAATGCTCCCTTGCAATACAACTTTACAGATTTCATGACAACATGCACTTTTTTCTTTTTCGCTCTGTCTCTCTCTGTCTCTCTCTCTTTTCTTAATCATGAAGACAGAAATACAACCAACTAGACAGTGGGATGACAGCTCTACAGAGGTGACTCACCTTGCCTAAATATCCATTTCATTATGTCACTCGCAAAACAACAAACATAACCCTCGGACTCTGCCAAAAGAATGCTTCCTAGCAATCAGGCTCTTCACAGTTGGTGTAAATATGCCCCCCTTTTCCTCTTCTTCTTAATCTTGTTCTTCTTCTATTATCATGCAGATATAAATATATCCTTCTTTTGCTAAATCACTAAGCTGAAGACATATTTGTTCTCTGAGTCACAGTGAATGGATCACCCCCTACCGATTATCTGCGCAAAATCTGCACAGATTCTTTTTGTCCTTCGAAATTCCCTAGAAATCCTGGAGGTGAAGAGGTTAGCAGTGCAACCCAGTTTGACTCATACCTGTCAACTTCATTGTAGGAGTGTTTTTCCTCAATGAGCGATGATGACTTCAAGTCCGATTATGGTACACACTTGTTCCCTGCTGGTTTTCTCTTCTTTTCTCCCATTTTTCCCTTTTTTCCATCTTTCTCTCATTCCATCTAACTCATCTTCATTAGTGCTTTCTAAACAATTCAATTTTTGCTTGGTGTTTTCCCAATCTACTTTGCATCTATATCTTCAGTGGTTGTCCTACACATCTCTTCTCTTTCTTGTTTCTTCTCATTTTCCAGGAATTTTAGTCACAATCAAAATGTCATCCATCCAATTCTACTCGTCAACATTTTATCATGCAGTTTTAAATTTTGTGACTGTAAGTCTACTTCATGTCTGTTTTGTGAAAGAAAAATTCCTAGAAAATAACAGTAGTACTGATTTATTTTGAGCCTCCTTTTTTCTTCATATAATTTTAAACATACACCCTATAATATTATTATTATTTTTTTAAGAAGATAAAAACTTGAGTGATTCGTGACTAGTTTATGCTTTGGTCATTGTTAGACCATGGAGCCAGTTATAGTAGCTCCATGGATAGACATGCCCAGATTCTTACACACATCATAATCCGGATATCAATAGCTACGTTCACACGCAGTTGCCAAACTTGAAGTTTAGATCAAAAACTTAACTATCGATGATTAGCTCCACTCATGAATTCATGACGCGGGTCCACACACGCACCTAAACTTTAAGTTACAACTTATGAGAGAATCCCATTCGATGATTACACCGGAAGTGCAGAGTCTTTGCTAGATGACCTCATGCCCATACAAAATAGCGCAGCTGGAGGTTGACCCAGATGCGAACTAGAAGTGAGGTTCACGCTAATTCATAAGCTCATTGATAATTGTGTTCAAACAGAGCGAAACTATGAGTGGGGATCCCCGTGGCTCATGGAGAGAGCGTAAACCCTAAGATGTTTTGTAGTTTTAATCATCGACTAAACTTGAAGATTGCTAACTTTCGAGTGCGTCAACACGGTGCTAAACTACAAGCTAATCATCGAGAGTTAAGTTTTTCGACCTAAACTTAAAGTTTAGGAACAGCGTGTGAACCTAACTTATAGTTCTCATGTCTGGACGGGCTTTGCATGTCCACTGCATCATCACATCCTCATCAGATGATCAGGAATTACGTTCTGTCAAGTGTACATGATCAATTTCAGTCTGTGAAATACAAACTGGCTGGAGTGTGATAAGGAATTCTTCTTTAGGTGCGATTCCTATCCAAGAGCAAGTTGATTGTGAAGTGATATTAGGCGTTTTCACATCAGCTCGATAAAAATTCCAAGCTCGAGATACAGAGACTCCAACTCTCCCGTTTTCGACGGGAGATCTCCCGCCGAAAACCCATTTTTGCAAAATCTCCCGTTCTCCCGCTTGAGATTTAATTTCTCCCGCCCTGGCTCTTTGTCTCCCGTTGGAAAGGATTTCTTACTTATTTCTATAGTATCTTGAAAAAAAAATAAGCCTCAGATAGCACCAGAGAGCATCTAATACCCTATGAACTTCGCGCTTCGCACACATCAACTTTGAGTCTCCCGTTTGCTAGATGTTTCAGGAGGGAGAATCTCCAGATCAGAAGGTGTTTTGGGGTGGAGTCTCTGGTGATATTTTTCGCAGAAAATAGTCAGCAAAATAGCGCGCTATTTCGAAACATCGGGCTGATGTGAAAACGCCTATTGTCAAGACCTCACATACAATGTAATTTGTATACATGTTTGGAGCTTGTGACACTAATTCTTGAAATGTTTGGAACTTATTAAAGTACTATAATTTACATGTATTCTCATTTCTGACTCTGATGAAACACATCATGCCATTCTTCATGTTTTCTTGTATTCTATACTTTAAAACCATTCTGATAATGAAGCAGAACCATACTTTACAATAAACATACATTCAGGTGCTAGCATACAAACAATCACGTCTTCAATTACCAGGTCCTCTATCAGTACATTATGTTAGTAGTGTTGCTTCCAGGTTTTGGTCTATCTCTCCACTTTTTTTTTTGGACTAATCCTACAAGTGTATCAAGGTTTAGCTCCTTGGATATAAACAGGAATAGAATAATAGCCTAAGTTCCAGTCTGCCCTAATTGCCTATAAATAGGATGGGCTTGGTGATAAGAATAATAAAAAGCCTCCAGCCTGGGGTCAAAGCTAATTTGAATTGTACGTGGTCATCATCTTCTTGAAGTAAAAAGGGGAAAAAAGAGGAAAGAGTAAGAAGAATCAGCCTGATGAAATGTTCCTACTGTCCAGGTGAACTGACCTCCTGATAGGTATGGCTGGCATGTAGCAAACCATTGATCTCTTCCAGATGGTGAGTGTAGATTACAAGGCATGCCCCCAACCCATCACTAGATTAATTGACAGGTGGAGACATTCACCTACAGGGCATTGACCTTAGCAGGTCACCAGGTTTAGACTGTGGGTTAGTTTATAGTTTCAGACCCAACTCAAACCCTCATAGCACTAGTGACTTGGCTTATGATGCAGACATTTCTATCATTATGAAAACGAAGTCCTATACTCTAGCCATGATGGAAGTTCTGATTACAATTACCCTCAACATCATCATTGTTCTTATCAACATTATTATCATTATCATTATCCTCATCAACACGGTATACTGTTACTATCATCATCATCATGATATCATAATCCTCACATACTTGTCATCATCAATCGATATCATCACCATCATCATCACCATCATCATCATCACCATCATCATCATCATCTCCAGGCAAGATATTTACTGGCATCCCAGCACAGTGCATTTTAATCAGGATGTTTGTCTGATTTAGCTTTGCCAGATTTTCTCTCATCTACCCTCTCCTGTTCTACTGTTTTTTCCTTTTTGCTCCAGAACATTACATAATCATCACACTTTCTGAACAGTAAGTGGGATGAAGTGCTTTTCAAGATAGCTTACAGAAGTTGTGATGGACTTGTTTCTAGTGAGTGGGCAACATGACATGATAATAGCCCAGGATCCAACAAGTGCAATAACCGACTATCAAAATGGACATCCCGATTCTCGACAAAAACTGTGCAGTGTGACCGTCGGTGATTTGATACTCTCAATGACCAATTACGCAGGTGAGAGGTAATTATATCCTAACGGGGGAAGTCACAAAACCCTGTTTAGTCTGGGCTTTGTCTGTCCTTGGGGTTATTGTTCAATAACCCATTGTTAACTCTGCCTCATGCACAGTTCTGTTCAGCAAGTTAATGTGATATCATTGTCTTCACGTATCATTTATCAGCATGTGATCTATATCTCCTTTCACCAAATAGAAGGACTACTATGGCTACTAAGAGCACTCATTAACCATGTGATGGAGAAGGAGGTCTAAATGAAAGACAAAGGTTATTCAAAGTTGTATTAAATGCAACTTACTTGGATTTCTAATGGTTTATCTATTAGGAATGACAACATGAAATAAATTATATGTCTTATTCATTGATGAAATACTGTCAAAAATATATATATTTTGATTTTCACATACAGGGAGTTGGAAGAGAAATACAGCCAACTACCATATCTACTACATGTAGATCATTCCATCTGTACCTGTCAATCAAAAAACACATTTTTGGGGGCATTTATGTTGATTATTTTTGTTGGCTCTGAACTATACGTGCATATATGTGTTTAATAAAGGAAGGAAAATATGCTTGAATAAAATTGACTTCTTTGGTGAAAGTAAAGTAAACATGTTTCTTTTAACAAAAGTATTGCAATGTTTCATGAATTGCGTAGTTCTAGAAGAATTTCAATAATTCCATAATTTCAAGGGAGGAGGGGGGAGGGCATTTGATTTCAAATGTGGCTTGTGTATTCTTGCTGCCAGTGATCTAACATACGCAGGAGGACAACTTACAAACTGAGGTCATAATCATTTCACACCTGTATCTTTCTTAGGAAAGTTTGTTGTCAGTATGAAGTCAGACAACAGTAATAGGCCGTGTCCCGCTGCTCTGCTATTTTGTGATTTGTCTCCAGCCATTTCGCTATATTGATGTCTGTCTCATCCACTTCCTTCTCATTCTGCCCCCAATGATTTTAATCCTTCTCTTTATTTTCATTTCTCATCTCGAAACCAGGAAGTAATTGGGTGTGACATAAATGTACTTTTGTTTTTCCAGATACCACACTAGTGTCACATGAGACATGTGCTTTGTGTGATAAGAACACACTGAGAATAGCCATCATTTATGCACATTTCTGAAAGACAAAGGCAACAATGTTGTGGCCTGTTCACAAATCAGAAATTAAAGGTTTTTGAAAGTTATCAAATCTTTTTAATGCTCTGCAAAAACGACTGATTTTCCTGTGTGGACACGTACAAGAAAATCACTGACGCTCATGATATGCATTATTGTGCAAAAATCTGTCCAGATTGACCTTTTTTTTCCTTCAAATATTCTCACGATAATTTGTCCTGTGAGGCATGTGTGAATAGCAGGTGAAGAAACCATGTTTTTTTTTAAAATCCCATAAGGCTGTTTCCACAAAACAATTCTATTTGTAGATGAGTGAACAGAGAATGAAACACGAAAATAAGCAAAATAAAAGTACAAATTGTAGGACAAATAAGCAACAAGAGAAATATACACACATATGGACAGACAGATTGCACGAGATAAAATAAAATGACAGACATCAAGATTAGTTGAGATAGAAGAATAATATTATAGTGTTTGAAGTACAGGAAGGAAAGAACATTCATTGTCTTGCTGTGAAGTAAAAGAGTAGTTCTAGGA
Source organism: Diadema antillarum (assembly GCF_040938485.1). NCBI lineage: Eukaryota > Metazoa > Echinodermata > Echinoidea > Diadematoida > Diadematidae > Diadema > Diadema antillarum. Next base: position 1,095,974 of record NW_027271609.1, read on the forward strand.
GTTTAAAGGGAAATTCCAGATGACTATAATTATTTCACATCATGTAGTATATAACATCGAAAGTGCCATGTATAGATTTGTGGAATTTATTGTGGTCTTTTAGCACATAAGCCAACACTCTCGAAAACCCACGATGAAGAAACGGACTAGAAACTAACTTGGTTTATTGCTGAAGGAAATAAGCAAAATGTGACCATAAACTCAACGTATAAGTCATGACTCAACTCAAGGATCCAATTCTTCATGTAGGACGATATCTTCATGAATAGTCCAGACCTCACCCACCCAAAACAGAAGGACTTCTTGGGGTTAATGGCTTTGACCTCAGGGAAGGTCAAAGGTCAACTGGGACTGGTAGACTGGAAGCTGAGCGGGGAGGGAAATGACTCATAGTTCTGGAATGACAATAGGGTGATTCCCCCTTGGGCAAAATCTGGCAGCTGGAGCTGGCCTGGCTTAGTTTGATTGGCCATTTGGGCGATGGATTTACTGGTAGGCAAACTCAAGCAGACACCTCCCGCCCTAAAAACATGATTTATTTGCTCCTTTGGAGAATATGAAATATAAGGAAATATGGACTGGAAGATAGATATTTGGCATATGCATAGCCTCTCTTCAAGGCTAAGGGTTTTTTTCCATCATTTTTTTTTCTTCAAAGCCTACTGTGATTCATGCCAGCCAAGGGAAAAAACAAATCTGATCTGTCTGGCGAACTTTCATGAATTGCCACAGGCATTCAGAGCATTATGGGAACAAAACCTTTCGCATGCATTTTTCTTTCACGAATCTTCGCTCCTCGCGATATTCACAAAAGTTTAATGCACACAAAAAATGCCTACTTTTACGGTAATGTTGCAATGACTACACATGTAAAGCAAAAAAAAAAAAAAAAAAGAGAGAGAGAGAGAAAGGCTTGAAGAATAAGATCCACATCAATTGTGCATTTGTGTGTAGATGATTATATACTCCACTAATCATACGAAACAATTACTGGATGCAATTGTCATGAGACCATTGCTGTCTGTATCTGCGGCTTTCCAGATCTTCTCCCCGAATCTCATTCCGGAGGGGCGATTACTCAACCCCTTTATTTTGAGATTCGGGAGGCCAAAAATAGCCCTGGCACTGCTCATCGAGGAAGTCATTAATTTGGGAATCACCACAATTATGGCATTCTTCATAACCACATGACCTCAATCCTATCTTGGTGGAAAAAGTTTCCATCAAGATTTTGGGAACCGTCAATGTAAATACTCCTCTTTATGCCTTACATTTTGATTGTGAGCATCTTTAGAAATCAGAACTTGTAGAAAGGACAATTTTGCAAATGATTAAAAAGCATGATTGATAAACAAAAGTGAATTAGAAAGTCTGATCTCACTTCAAAACAAGAGTCAGCAATTTTAACAAAAAGTTGACGTCACACACATTATAAAGCTTTGCATTATACATGTATATTACATAACCATGGGAAAGAAAGCATCACAACGAACAACTGTCATAACTCAAATATGATTTAAGGTGGGGAACAGAAATTCCAGTCTACATACGCTGATAACATTTTTTTTCTTTTTTTTTTCAGATTGAAGTCCTCCATCAAATAGCTTGGAAAGTTAAAGCCAGGAAGCATGAACACAAAGGCTCATAAACCTTTTCGTGTTTCAAAGCATTGACACAAATTTCAGCCAATACAGCACTCAGTACACCCCTGCAAAGTACAATCACTCTACGAAAAAGAAGTAAAAGGAGGAAGGGGAAAAAAATCCCTTCATTATACTTGTCACCAGTGGGTCCCATGTTTACCCCAACCCAATCAACAGGGTGAGTCATCCTTTCCTCTCCTGATACCCTCTTTCATAACCCTTCTGGATAGATACCGGTATAACCCCCTCCTCACCACCCCTACTCCACACCCCTAGAAATCCCTCATGTGACCTACTTTACCTCTTCTTTAACCCGTCGAGGACAGACTGATTTTACTACAACATGCATTTCCCATAGATCCTTGCCCGTGTATTCTCGGGACTCATCCTCAACGGGTTAAACTTCCTATGGGCAAGTCAACAAATTCTGATTTTGATTGCAAAATGAACAAGGAAAAGTAGAAATTACGCGGTGCGTAATATATGTCCCCGCCGGAAGTAGCATTTAGTAGCAAAATGTACAATATAGGTAAAAAGATGAAGGTCAAAGGTCAAAGGTCAAAATTCTATGTAGAAGTTTTGAAGCCCTCACCTAGTGCCATCACATAAAGCAAACGGAATCGAAATCGGGTTAGAAATGGCGAAGGAGTAGCATTTTGTAGCCAATGTACAATATAGGTAAAAAAATCAAGGTCAAAGGTCAAAGAAGTCAAAGGTCAAAATTCTGTGTAGAAGTTTTGAAGCTCTCACCTAGTGCCATCACTTAAAGCAAACGGAATTGAAATCGGGTTACAAATGGCAAAGGAGTAGCATTTTGTAGCAAAATGTACAACATAGGTCAAAAATCAAGGTCAAAGGTCAAAGAAGTCAAAGGTCAAAATTCTGTGTAGAAGTTTTGAAGCCCTCACCTAGTGCCATCACATAAAGCAAACGGAATCAAAATCGGGTTAGAAATGGCGAAGGAGTAGCATTTTGTAGGCAATGTACAATATAGGTCAAAAATCAAGGTCAAAGGTCAAAGAAGTCAAAGGTCAAAATTCTGTGTAGAAGTTTTGAAGCCCTCACCTAGTGCCATCACTTAAAGCAAACGGAATTGAAATCGGGTTACAAATGGCAAAGGAGTAGCATTTTGTAGCAAAATGTACAATATAGGTCAAAAATCAAGGTCAAAGGTCAAAGAAGTCAAAGGTCAAAATTCTGTGTAGAAGTTTTGAAGCCCTCACCTAGTGCCATCACATAAAGCAAACGGAATCAAAATCGGGTTAGAAATGGCGAAGGAGTAGCATTTTGTAGGCAATGTACAATATAGGTCAAAAATCAAGGTCAAAGGTCAAAGAAGTAAAAGGTCAAAATTCTGTGTAGAAGTTTTGAAGCCCTCACCTAGTGCCATCACATAAAGCAAACAGAATCAAAATCGGGTTAGAAATGGCGAAGGAGTAGCATTTTGTAGGCAATGTACAATATAGGTCAAAAATCAAGGTCAAAGGTCAAAGAAGTCAAAGGTCAAAATTCTGTGTAGAAGTTTTGAAGCCCTCACCTAGTGCCATCATATAAAGCAAACGGAATCAAAATCGGGTTAGAAATGGCGAAGGAGTAGCATTTTGAAGCAAAATGTACAATATAGGTCAAAGGTCAAGGTCAAAGGTCACAATTGAAATTCTGTATAGAAGTTTCAAAGCTCCCATGTAGTGCTATCATATAAAGCAAACAGAATCAAAATCGGGTGAGAAATGGCGAAGGAGTAGCATTTTGAACATTTTGATCACACACGGACGCACACACGGACGGACACACGGACGCACGGACGCACGGACGCACGGACGCACGGACGGACACACACACGTACGGAGCCCGTTTCATAGTCCCCTGCTCGAACTCGTTCGGCGGGGACAATTAACTCCATTCTTGTTACTGTGACATATTTGCAACTACAACTGTTGAAAAAAAACCCCAAAGAAAATAATAAAGAAATGTGGGATATTCTAACTCAGGTTTTCAAGAACATTCCTTGTTTTGTAACAAGTGAGGTACCATTGGAAAGGTTTATTTTGCTTTATCTGATGATGGACTTACTTTAAAATGTTTACAAATAGCACTTAAACTATTTTGTGGTCTCACTCTTCAAATATATCCTTCTACTTCTATACCTATGTGGGCATTAGGGCAAGGGCAACATGCTGTTAACAAACAGATGCCCATTCAAAATTACTATCCCAACTGCACATGTTCGTGCAGAGCAAGCTAGTTTGTGGAACCTTGCTACGTTATAAACTGCCCTGGGTAGTAATGCATATGATTGACCACTATGCCTCCTGTCAATTATTCTGTACCTCTTAATGTTGCAAGCAGACAAGTGTTCTACTTAATTCTTTATGTACCCAGGTACTTGGCTTAACTTGTCAAACTTTTTCAATGGCATTTCGTTAATCCCTCCAAGCATGACCTAGATGTCAAGTTAGCAAAGCATACTCAGATGTTGTAGCAATGTGCCTCAGTCAAAACAGAAGGTTGTGGTGAGACAATAGGGATTAGGGGGATTAAGTAATCTCTTTTCAATGGCAATTAGTTTCTATACATCTGTGCCAAATGGCAAACAAAGCATGGTATTAAAGGGTTTATAATGGGTAATACTCTGATTTTATCATTACCAATCTAATAGTACTGTCTCTATTGTCGTAATGGCATCAATACAGTATGTCAAAGGCTATAGTAAAGCACAGAGCTTCATGAGGAAAAGCAGGGCTAAATTCTTTTCCCTTTTTTCCCATATATTAAACAGTACTTATATCTTGAAATGAGGTTTCACCCTTCGCTCAGCAGTTATAACAAGCCACATGACATTCCAAGAGCCTACAAAGTTTCAACATGGGTAAGATTTGACTGCTTTGACCAATAGATGGCGCTATGTACCCTAACTACCTTAAGTCCTCACAGCCCTGTGAAGTTCACCAAAATGTTGCTGAACTTTTTTGTGCACAACTTAGAATGATGTTATGATAATCAAGAATGGACAAATTAGGAGAGAACACTGATTCCAAATGAGACCATCATAGCCAGGTGCTGGTTTATCAACTTAATGAAATTAATCAATGTCACCAGGTATTTCTGTAATGTTAAGTTTTTATAAGTAAGCAGCAAAATATCCTGAAGCGATTTGCAGAATACCATTTGAGATTTGAAAAAAAATCCCCTTTTTGTGCTTCAGAGATTTAACTGTAGCATGAACATGTACATGTATGTGTTGTAAGAACATTTGAAAACAAGTATGATTTGGGAAAACTGTTAAGAATATGAGTTTATGCAGCTTGTTGGGAAATACACTTGCTAAGGAACAATCAGTCATTAAATGTGGAATGCTCTTCTGGAGTAAAAGGGTGCATTTATCAACTCACTTCTGGTGTAGAATTAAAGGGCATGGGTAGTAACTGATCAGTGGGAATCACTGGGAATGCTGGGGGATGATTGTTCCAATCCTTGCGGGTTTTATTTAAAGTGATTGTACAGTTATGGTTGAGACATAATTTCAGGTTTCTAACAATTTTTGGTGAGATAATGAGAAACCTCTTATAAAATGTGAAAGAGCATGTAATTCTATGAGGAATTCAATGTTTATTTGATGAAAATTGGTTTTGAAATGGCTGACATATCAAAAAAGAGCGATTCTAATAAAGTGTGGGACCCACACTTTATTACGATCGCTTTGTTTTACTTTGTTTTTTGATGTTTCAGTCATTCCAAACCCGATCTTCGTCAAATAAACTTTGAATTCCTCTTAAAATGGTATGTTCTGTACTATATCATAAGTGTTTTCTTGGTATCTCGCAAAAAGTTAAAAACCCAATTCTCATCTCCACCAAAATTGTACTATCCCTTTAAGAGTACATTATATATCTATTGTTGTTGTGAAAATTATTTGCTTCAGAATGGTCTCATATTCAAGTGATGTGCAGTTTAATGTTTCCAGGTTAGCATGCTTGTACAGTGACGGGGCGATCGTTAAAGGTCCAGTTTACCTTTGGGAGCAGTGATTAAAAACAAGGCAATCGCCAAATTGTGTCTCGCCCATTCACGTACAAGGAATTAATATTTTTTATAACTCCCAGAAGTTAATTGACCTGCTTATGACCTTTGACCTTGTGGTGACCTTCAACACCCTAAGGGACATTTACCATCCAAGTTTGGTCACAAACGGACAAAGGGATCAAAAGTACTGAGCCATAATCGAAACGCGCCAAAAAAACTTAACACTGAGCCCTAAAAATTTGTTGACCCCTTTCTGTGACATTTGACCTTGTGATGACCTTTAAATCCCCAAGGGACATCTACCGTCCAAGTTTGGTCACAAATGGACATAGGGATCAAAAGTTATGAGCCACAATCAAAACGCGCCCTAAAAACATTACATTGGGCGCTAAAAGTTTGCTGACCCCTGTCTGTGACCTTTGACCTTGTGACGACCTTCACCTCCCCAAGGGACATCTTTCATCCAAGTTTGGTCACAAACGGATGAAGGGATCAAAAGTTATGAGCCATAAACGAAATGCGCCCTAAAAACTTACATTGGGCCCTAAAAGTTCGTTGACCCCTGTCTGTAACCTTTGACCTTGTGGTTACCTTCAACTTCCCAAGAGACATCTACCATCACCCAAGTTTGATTGCCATTGTAGCAACATGTGCTGAGTTACGTGTGAGTCTTGCAAGTAAACTTTAACGTATGACCTCAAATGACCTTTGACCTTATCATGTGACCTCTTACGGCACCATAACATGAAGGTACCCCCAGTGCATCCATCACCCAAGTTTGATTGCCATTGTAGCAACATGTGTCGAGTTACGTATGATAAGAGAGTCTTGCAAGTTAACTTTAACATATGACCTCAAATGACCTTTGACCTTATCCTGTGACCTCTAACGGCACCATAACATGCAGGTACCCCCAGTGCATCTATGACCCAAGTTAGGTTGTAATCCAAGCAACTTATGTGAAGTTATTTGTCAAAAAGAGAGTCTTGCAGGTAAACTTTAACATAGAAAAGAGAGTCTTGGACATACTCTTTAATATATGACCTCAAAATGACCTTTGACATCATCACATGACCTCTGACAACACCATAACATGAAGATACCCCTAGTGCTTCTACCACCCAAGTGTGGCTGCCATTGCTGTAACAGTTGCCAAGTTATGCATCATAAGAGAGTCTTGCAGGTAAACTTTAACATTTGTGACGGATGACGGACGGACGACGGACGGACGACGGACGGACGCCATTTGGATCCCTTAGTCTCGCCTTCACCTCCGGTGGGCGAGAGAAAAACTTAAAGATATCACATTTGATGCATTTGTGTAGGTCTGTTGTATCACAAGACATCCTGCTATAATACATTTTCACAATAAAGAGTAAAATATAAGGAGATATTAGTATTTTTCTTATAAACCATAACTGTAGACAGTTTAGTCTGGAAACATTTTTATCATAACCATTGTTCACATTTTGTGTATTCAACAACACTTAACATCAATCATACGGATTCAAATTTTTACAGTGGTTGTTTCTATCCCTAACTCACATTTTAGAACTATTTCAAGGCATTATTGCTGGTTTTTGTTTCATCTGCAAATGGTAAATTATGCCTTTAATGTTCCACCTATCATTAATGTGGAAGGCTCTTCTGGAGTAAAATGGTGCGTTTATCAACTCACTTCTGGTGTAGAATTAAAGTTTCCAAACAACTGAGCCCTTCTGAGCACTATGTTTTACCTTAAAAGAGAAGAGAAGAGAAAAGAAGGGAGAGAGAGATGAGAGAGAGAGAGAGATGAGAGAGGGAGAGAGATGAGAGAGGGAGATGGATACATCTAGGCCGAGATAGATGGAGAGAGAGATAGGGTGAGAGAAACTTTGAGAGACTTTGAAGGATTGTTAAAGTTATAGGTACGTGGGAGACATCACTGCTATGAATCAGCCAGCAAGTGCCATAGCCAATCAATTTTCAGCATGGCCGATTAATAACAAGGACAAAAAAAAAAAAATGGAAATTGGCCTTCAAAAATCAGAATGAAATCAGAGTTGCAATTGAGTGACTGAATCTACTTACAAAAGGCTTATTAGTCACGATGGTTTTACAGTCATGTGATGTTTTTTAGAAGATTCCATGTCACCATGGAATGGACCTTAGCCAGCCTTGAGTATCTCTTACAATTCAGATCATATGTAATGATGAACGATAAAGCAAACGAGATTGTATTGTGTCAGCAAGTAACTCCTGTATTTTTTTCTCCCATTTTTCAATCCTTTTTATAACATTCTCATAAACTTCAGTGTCATGGCACAGTCTCGGTAATAATGCAATATGTTGGTATAAAAATCATCAGAAAGTCCCCCCCCCCAAAAAAAAAAAAAAAAAAAAAAAAAAACCCACACCACACAATAAACAGAATTGTGAGCTAATGACATCATTGCCTCATAAATTTGCAACATTACATGTCATTGCGAGTATTTCACTATTTTGTAGAAACACCTATAGAAATTTCCCTTTCCATAATGATCATAATATTCTTGTGTGCAATATTAGCAATGAACGCTTTCATCATTGTTAGAACTTTTTTTGATTAATGTCAACTTTTAAAAGCATGAAAAGGTGTTCCCCTTTAAAATTACACTCAAAGAATCATTGTGTAATGTATGCACATGCACAAACAAAAATACAGACACATGGTCAAAGAAACAGAAATGCAAACACATACGTAAACACAGACACAAAAGCACACATAGACACAGAAACAAACACACCTAAACAGACACAAACACACAGACACTGACACAAACTTAGACACAAACGCATTTACAGACACACAAACAGACACATAAACACAGACACACGTATACACACTCCCACATCCACTGGGCATGACTAAGAGGCAGGACGTCCCCACCCCCTAACCCCCACCCCACCCCCAGGGAGCCACGTGAGATGTAGTGTGCATGAGGCAGATTCCGTTGCCTGTGCGAAGACAGATGCCCCCGCGCCTATAGGGGGGCTATTCCACGGTAACAAACAAACAGTCGCGCCAAACAAAAACATGTGACCGAATACAGCCGCCTCCGGGACGGGCATCCCGTACGTCTGTATGATTAACTTTCACTCCTTCCTCAATATTTTCTCTTTTTTTTCTCATTCTCAAACTGACCACTCTGCCTTGACATGATTTTAGAGGATTTAAATTTAACCTCAACCTAATTGAACGAACTCACTAAAGGCTAGCACAGACAGCTGATAAATTGCAGTAGGCAGATCAAAATTTTTTGCCAGACTTGTCGAAGTTGATACCCTCTTTGACAACTTGGCTGGTAATGGGACTACAGTTTATATCATGATTCTTACACTGTTATTTCCCCTTAATTGTATATGAAGAGTTTGTTTGCAAAAACCGATTAGTCCATATTTGCCAAATGGAGATATTTGCGATTAAAGGTCAAGAAAAATAAAGAGAATAATAAGAACATTTTTGCTTCTTTTGACCATAACTTCAAAAATATACCTTTATATGTAGTGACCAATATATCATTTAAAAGGTATCTTTTTGTAATTTATGACAGAGATCGTACTTCAGAATCTTCAAAAATGGACTTATTAGTTTTTGCAAACAAACCCTTCATATACATCTTAAAGCGAACAGGTGAATTTTGTACAGAATATTTTAATCATGGATATTTACATCAATATTCTATAACTTTGGTCATAGAAAGAAAACAAATCAAGTGCAAAAAAAATATACATGAATAAAAAAAAAGTTTTCGAACTAGTCTGGCAAGTTTTGGAGACAGCAGTTACTGTAAAAGTGGATATTTTCGTGCTTGGTCGGGTAAGATGGATTTCACATTTTTTTTTTTTTTTTTACTTCCACGGAATCAGGGCATTACCTACCGGAACATATGGCATGCAAAAATATTTGCGTGTTTTTATTTGGGTGCTAGCATCTGGCAGCGTGAAGTACGCGAAAATTTCAACACCGCAAAAATTTCCACATTTACAGTACTCCTTCTTGAAAAGAATATATACAAGATACTGTATGAACCATGTATATTTTTCGAATCAGGAGTGATAGAACTTTTATGAGTGCTTTAATCTGCAGTGGATAACAGGAATGAAAAGATATCCTTCCTACACCACTTATTGCTAGCTGAAATTCTGGTCCCAAAGTATCTCCATTAGCCTAAATTTTTATCTGCACTGTTTACATTACCCTGATAAAAAGAATAATGAAAATTATCTGAAAAAAAATCTCTAAAAAGTGAAAGTAAAAAACAAAGAAAGAAAACTGTCATCAGCCTTCAACCCCTAAAGCATTGTACATTTTCACCTACTAGAGAGACTATGTATAAGGCCAAGTAAAAAAAGAAAGTAGTTTCTCGTCCGGGTTTTTTGAGCAAGGCGATGAGGGAGGTCCTTACTATTTGATATCTTACTATTTTTTCAAGGATCGTCAAAATGAAAGTAATATGTGTTTCTCGTCCGGTAATTCTGAGAAAGGTAACGAGAGAGGGCTTTACAATTTCCTATATTCAATTTATGAAATGAAACATCACTCTGGTAGCTGTGTTATGAGACCAGGTCCCAAGTGTACGTCTTGCCTGCACTCTGTGCATTTTCAAACAAATAGATATATGTGCCATACTTGAAATGAAACTTCATGCATGCAGAAATACATTTGCTTTTTCTTTCCACTACAGATGTCAAGGGAAAATGACCATCTTAATACTTTTCTGATACCAGTGTACTTGCAATTCTGATGTATTGTGCTATTAATTGAAACAGGTGTAAAACATGTCTTTCAACAAATGTACGACTGAAATAAATTCCATGATATTCAAAACACTAGATTTATTTATTGGTGTTTGTGACTTTTTGTGTCCACACAGCTGGTATGTATATCTGCAGTTCTTCACAGTACAATTGTAGCACATTCAACTGGAAACTGGCTTGTACAATTGCAGATGGATGTCAAAATGATACTGATATGGCATTCTAGCATTAAACGTTTAAAGATGTTTCTTCATGTTCTAAAAAGACATTTGATAATCACTCATTATTTGGATGATGAATGATTGTATAACAGTACACACTACAGATGATACCACTCACGGCTGTGTCCGTGAATTTACATCGTGAAGAAAAGTATCCCGCAGAAATACGAGACAAACCAGAATCCGTGGAAAAGTTATTTATTTTGTAGATACACCCATTTAATAATTCTACATTTGCTGGAAAAGCGCATTCATTTTCTCTGCAAAATAGAATGTATCGCCGTGACAGACCAGGGGATGGGGACCCTGGACAGCTACAAAACACGCACACTTTGCCGATATACGGTGCGGCACGGCCACTGCACTGGCACCAGGGAGGTGTGGACCTCCCTGCTGGCACCGTACCTTCCGACACTGCACACACATGCACATAGTCACAATGACATGAAAATGTATACAAACTCGATACCGTACAATCCTCACAAGCATTTGTACAGTACAATTCATCCGCTTAAAATATCAGAAACGGGGAAAAATACGAACAACGCGCGAAATATGCGTGGAATAACAGCGATTGTTCGCAAAAATGTTGCCGCTATCGCGTTCACGACGTACCGAGTGCGCTGTACATCACAGCCCAGTAGGCCGGCCCGCCGCGCCGCCCATCCAACTACAGTGCAGTTCGACTGCTTTGTGGGTCATTCCTTCTTGCCGATCGGCCGAGCTCGCAGTGTGAAATGCATGCGTTATTACATACGCACTACACACAGAAGCTACAGCTGTACTACAGTCTCTACAGCTAAGTAGAGGACGCAAGGCGTAAAAATTAGAAATGAGACGTCACGATTGGTAGGTGAATTGTCGATCTTTTTTTTTCGGCGGCCGAAAAAATAGTAAATATCAAAAAAGTCGATGCGGCAACTGAAAATCGATGCGGGCGGGGAGCGGGCTGGGACGAGAATTATGAATTTCTTGGTATTTTCAGCGCCATTTTGAAAATAGTAAATAGTAAAAAAATCGATGCGGCGGCCAAAATCGATGCGCGCGAGGACGAGAAACTGGTTTCTTTTTTTACTTGGCCTAATATTCAATAAAAACATGTTCAATGTGTCTCTCCTTTTTAAAATTCTTGCTGAGCTTAGATAATTTGTCAAATACTGCAGTCTGTCTATGTGATGCTGCTAGAAGTCAAGGAAAATTATCAGCAAATGGTGACCACAGATACAGTGAAAGGGAAAAACATCAGGCCAAAAAAGAGAAAGAAAAAAAAAAGAAATGCAAAGGTGCATAGATGATGGAGAAATACCCCAGAACCACAAGAACATGTGATATGCCTGGTGAAAGAAACGATTTTGCAATACAATCAGGGGAAAAACAAGAGTGCTGAAGGGCAAAACACAACTGCACTGTAATTTCCTTTTGTCCTTGCAAATTCAGGCTCAATTCTTGCCAACATGACAGGTAGCTGGTGGGGAATACAGACATATTGACAAGTGACTCTAAACTGCTCAGTGTTCTGGACCACAAGACTACGTCATGACTACCACTTACTAGCTAAAAAAACCCTAAACGATCAGTTTGTAGCAGAGGCCTATAGCAAACTTGCTGTTGTCATCTTTATAAATATGATGTTCTCAGGCATTCACAGAATTTCCAAAGTTCTCTATTACTGCTAAACAATTCACAGGTGTAACCCATCAAGTCCCCCCCCCCCCCCCCCAAAAAAAAAAAGGAAAAGAAAAGAAAGAAAAACACCTCTGCCTTTTTGCTGTGTATCTTTAAGTCATAATTTCAATTATTCATCATAAAATAAGTTTTTGTTTTTTTCATCAGGAAGTACAAAAATTCCATTATGCAGGCAGGCCATTTGTTTTTCAAATATAATTGATTATATAATTAGCAAAATTTTCAAATGCCTCTTAAATTGCTAAATTGACATCTTATTCTTACATTGGCAATACATCTTAGAAGATTAAAGTTCCTGTCTCTCTATTTCAAACTTGCCCTATTTTTTGGTGGGGGGGGGGGGGAGTAAATTTCTTTTCGATTTTTGAGTACACATTTAGTGTGATTTTAACCACTGCTATGTAATCTCTCTTCAACATAGGCTATGCAGAGGCTTTTTTGTTTGATTTCTCAGATTACTGGAGCAAAATTCCTCCACTGCTTCATGGGTATTATAATTGACAAATGCTGTACTAAGTTTTGAGTGTGAATGAACCCGCTTAGGTGACTTAGCTTCAGCGAGAGGAGAAGAGGATCTCCAAGTGTGGGTTGGGCCATCCAGACCCCAAGGGCTGAAGAAATGGATCCCTTACTTCTTCCTTACTCATCGTCACATACCACATCATTTCCCCAGCTCCCATCCTTGTTCTTCCTCCCCTCCTCCTCATTCCCACATTCCTTCTCTCCATCAATTTTCATCCATCTCTCCCAACCAATCAACAAATTTATCAACCAATCTGGCCATCTAGTATTTTATCTAGGCCTACCTTTCTCTTCAATGTTCATATATCTCTAGCTATGTATCCACCTATTTCTTTATATATATATATATATATATATATATATATATACATACATTTATTTATTTATTCATTTATTTATCAATCTATTCATTTATTTATTTATTCATTCATTTATCCATCTATCTATTTATCTCTATTTATCTATCTTTCTTTCTTTCCAGCAATCCATCTTTCTCCATCTCCAGTGGAAGAAATTCTCCTTTGATTTCTTCCTCACAACATCAATTTACAGCATCACGGAGGTCTCTTTCAAGTTTTGATTGATTCCATTGAGACTATAACATGCCATGCAATCAGCAAGTATGTAGGACTCAAGACTATTTATCATGCCATGCAGATGGGGAAAATGAAATAGGATGACTCACAGCATAAATATGCTATATCTAAAAGACCTGTTGTCATGTTCAATACAATAAATTTCAATCATTTTGCCTACCAGGAAATAGCAAGATACCAAATGAACCCAACCAAAATAAAAGAGAAAAGGAAGAAATGAAAGAAAGCAATACCTTTTTTCTACTGCCAAGCACTGTAAGCATACTAATAAAATCTCAATATTCTGATACTACTTACCTGGGGTGGTATTTTGAAATCCTTCCTAGGAAGAAATGTCTTCCTAAGTCCGGATTTTTTCCTAAGTGGTATTCTGAAAATCTTCCTAAGTTTCTTCTTGAGTGTCTTCCTAACTTTTTTCCTAAACTTAGGAAGATATGCAAATGAGGATGAGATATGAAAATTTCTGACTAAGGAAGAAGACAGTATTCTAGAATGCATGTAGGAAAGAATTTTAGGGAGATAGTTAGGAAAGCCCCACCCCTGTCCTAAGAACTTTGTTAAGATACAGCAAGCTGCAAAACATCATGATAGGCGCTTGTCATTCACTACGCGCAACATGTACTTTGATGCGCGAAATCAGGGGTCGCACTTAACTTCTTTTTTTTTTTTTTTAACTAGCCAGGCGGACTACTTAGAATCAATTCTGACACTGAAGCAATATTTTGGCTAGCCAGATGGACTAGTAACTTCAGAATTTTATGATTTTTCGCTAGTCCGATGTGATTTTGGGTGGCCAATGGCCAGCGGACCATTGCCAATTTCGAACCCTGGAAATGGGCATGAGAAAGGGGACATGGCGCGCACACGTGTATTTGACCCTACGTCATAATAATACGCGATTGTCATTGATTGGTTCCTTATGATACGGCATTTTGTATTGGCTTAAGAAAGGATGTGGATAGGGATAAGGATGGCCTAATTTGCAAAAGAAGTTCCTAGAAATACCAATTCTGTCTTTCCTTGGCACTTCCAAAGTTTCTGACTTAGGAAGAAAGTTAGGAAGATTTTCAGAATACCACCCCTGGTGTCTATGATCCAAATTAAGACAGATATTGGGCATGCATGCTGACAGGTTCTGCTGGAAACTTGGGAAAAGAAAAAGAGGGAAGATGTTCTTGGATCAGTCCAGTCTTACCTTGCCTCCATAGTGGGAGAGCTCGTAGACACACCAACCACCAGGCATTGTTGTTCCTTCGATGGTGTGTACCACCATCTTGTCCTCAAGGCAACAACCGATCCTCCACCAGGGCGCGCCCCTAGAGTTTTGCCCTCCTCCTCCTCCTTCTTGTCGCCCTCTTCCTCTGCCACCCAGGGCTGGGGATGCTCTTGAGCAGAATCCGAGTGTCCCACGCGCACCTTCTGACATGCACACCTTACATCATTCGGACTCCAGCAATGAATGAGAGGGGACTCCAGCAATGAGAGGGGGAATCCACAACAACTCTTTCCAAATTCCTGGACTGGTGTGGTTTTTCCTGCAGTTGTTCACTTAACTCTCTCTGATCGACTTCCTTTACAGTTGGAATGTAAGTATTTTTCTGCCTAAAGTCTGTTTTGGTGGTGTTGCATTTCCAAAACTTTGCCGAGAAAAAAACATCACTCTGTTTCCCCCCTTGATACCACCTGTCAGAGACGTGGAATGCGAAGCCATTTACTGCCGACGATCCGATTTTCGAGTCGATTTGTGTCACCGATTTGAGAACACTCTTTGACTTATGTGGGTCACCAGCCAATAAGCCAAGAGAGAGAGAGAGACTGACAGAAATGACTGGAAATATTTGCAGTGGAGTTAGATTTCGATAGTGCAGTTATCAAAGTTTTTCTTTGGTGGTAGATGACATATGTATCAATCATGCGTTACAACCCTGCAACAAAATACTGGCTCCTGCTTTCGATAAGATCCATTTTTTTTTTCTTCTCTCAATCTCAACCCTCGCTGTAATGCACCTGCTTGTAGGTGCAAGACACCAGGGCAATTAGATAAATGGTTTATTAATGTTTGCCATTTAATTGTGATTTGTAAAGTGACACTCAGATGTTGGGCAGATGATGAACTCTAATCAATACACCTGATGAAAGATGCACTCAGTGGTCCTCTTATTTGCAGTCTGTGATGATTCTATTAATTGTTCCTTTGGCTTGGATTGAGACGAGGCGGCCAAAACGAGAGCTAACTTCAGCTTACGCATGCCACCGGTCAATGCGCACTCGTTCTGTTTACACTGTCCGAAGATGGCGGATATTACGGCGCTCATAACTCCCAGGCATCGGGCAATCCATTTTGGAGAGTTAATTGGATCGAAAGTGACCGACCGTTAATTGAAAGGACCGAAGCAGAGTTTCTACGATGGATGGAAATGGCAGTTTAGGCACACACATCCAAACAAAAACAACTATCCACACTCTTGCATCCAAAGTTCACGCAGACTAATCATTCACTGTAGTTGTTGTTTGTTCTCTCTTAGCCAAATGACTGAGGGTATCATGCACATTGTCGCACACAAAGCCCGTATACTCCTGTAAGATGGTAGAACGCATTATCACAGATTAATACCGGTGTCCTCTTAATGGTGAGCAAAAAAAAAAGATAAATAAATGAATAAATAAATAGATAAATAAAATTAAAATTAAAAACAAAATAAAGTAAAAATATAAACAATACAAAAACAAACAGATCATAAGATGAAGGTCTAGAAGTATTTGTTTATTCTATATATCATTATTATTTGTGCAAAACTGCAGTTTTGCCATATTCAGACTTTACTACCCTGCAGCTAAGGATGTGCTATGTAAAATCAAGACAATGATCCCCTTTAAAATTTTGATGGTGTGTATTCACCACAACTCTCATGAAACAGGTTTCTCTTTTGGTCTCAAAGAGGTAAAAACATCCTAAAATATGTTTAAGAGCATTTAGAATTGAATGAAAAAGTAATTTAATAGCAATTATGGAAAGGCCACAGTTATTAACACCTGAATATGAGAAGAGATCAAAAATATGATTGAAACCTATCCAGCAAGTAGACCTTAAAGCAAGACAGTCATCATGTTGCCTGAAAAATAGCATCAATGCCCTTTTGCTTCTCAGGTGAAAAAGACAAAAACTCAACCAGCCTTAGGTATCACACCCCACTGACAGCAAGGACCACACAACTCACATACAGTATCTACCTGGAGAACGCTTCTTGAAATCTGCTAAGATGATTTCATTATGGAATTTAAAAAAAAAAAAAATGTCCCTGCTTTGCATGTATATCCTGCGATGACAGCATCCGAGACAAGACCGTGACAAATTCAAATCACGCTCTACTTGCTCTAAACAACTTATCGGTCAATACCATCTGTTGACTCAACCTTTAGAACAGACCACCAGCGATAAACAGAAAGAAAAGGCTGAGGAAACTTTGATACAAACAAGAAACAGAAAGAAAACGGGCAGGGCAAAAACTCTTTCCATGCCCAGCTTGCATTGTACAACCAGCGCTGTCTTCTTGAATCACATCCCCCCTAAATGACAGATCCCGAAGACGCGACGATGACAGATGAATTGCTCCCGACCATGTCCTCCAGAGGTCTGGGCGGAAAATATTCGAATATGTACATAGAAAGTAAAAGAAGAAATGAAGAAGAGGGAGTAGCAAACGGTAATATTTGGACCACTTGAAAGCGTAAAGGGACTGTACAGTACTGGTTGAGGTGTCGATTCATGTTTTGAACATTCTTAAGTGAGATAATGAGAAACCTCTTATGAAATATGAAAGAGCATGTAATTTTAAGAAGGATTATTTGATGAAAATTGGTTTTCAAATGGCTGAGATATCCAAAAAAGTGATAATGATAAAAGGCGACATGCCACAACTTTATTAGGATCTCTTTGTTTCACCTTGTTTTTGGATATCTCAGCCATTTCAAAACCGATTTTCATCAAATAAACTTTTGATACCCCTTAGAATTGCATGCTCTTTGACATCTCATAGAGTGGTTTCTGAATATCTCGCAAAACGTAAAAAGCTAAATCCTCACCTCGACCAGAACTGTACACACCCTTTACAGGACAAGTCCATCTTTATATACATGTGGATTGAGTGAATGCAGCAATATTAGTAGAACACATCAATGAAAGTTTGGGGAAAATCCGACAATCTGTTCCAAAGCTATGAATTTTTGAAGTATCTGCCCAGTCACTGCTGGATGAGAAGACTACTACAGTGAATGATGTCACGTGCGCGCAACGCTATAAGGAAAATATAAAGAGAATTTCACACAATTTCACTTTTTGAAAAAAGTGCACATTTCCTAAACTTGTCACTGACGTATGTTAAGGGCAATATTATTCTTCATTGCCTTCCCTGAAAGAGGGAAGTCAAATGTTCTTTTTTATGCGAGAAAAGTGGCAATATGTCGAATTTTCTTTATATCGTTGTACACATGTGACATCACAAGCTGGGCGGTCGTGTTTTGACAAAAAGGTGTATGTCTGCCGTTTTACAGCAACTACAAAGCCGAGAAAATCGACCTTAAAGTTTTTGCAGTCTCCTTGACCGTAGAAGCCATCTAAACTGTGCAGCGCTCAGGGATTTAATTCCAGGATTTAGTATACACTTCAAATTTCATTTCCTGATAATTTTCTTGCATCAAACTTTAAAAAATACTTGAGAATTAGCACTTTTAGTGACATACACCGTGAGAAATCGTGCATTTAAGTTGGCAAAAAGGTGTATGTATAAAGATACACCTTTTTGCCAAATCAAAAGCAGGAAAACTGATAAAATGATACAGAGATAGCCCCAAATATCTCGGCAACAAAGGCTCAATGACTATGAAAGTTGGTCACATGAAAATTTCGGCATTGAAAACTCCCCAAATGGTAAAAACCAAAAACATGATATTTTTCAGACATACACCTTTTTGCCAAATCACGACCGTGGGGTAGTCTTCTTATTCAGCAAAGACTGAGCAGAAACTTCAAAATTTTATAACTTTCAAAGGGATTGTCTGATTTTCCTCAAACTCTTGCTGATGTGTTCTATTAATATTGCTGCATTCATTCAAACCACATGTCTGTGAAGGTGAACTTGTCCTTTAAAACTATCATTTGCAAGTTATCAAGAGGGTAGGCCTACTGAATATATCTTAAGACAACATATGATAGACGTTCTTAGCACATCACTGCATAGATTTCCATCAGGTTGACCTGACAACTTAAAACATTCTAAATGCATCCTGAGTCAACTAAAAATGATTTTTGTTTTCTTTAAACTGTTCTCAATTTATCGACTTGAACTAGGGGCAGGGGAAGAAGTGTATGGCTAACATGAGCTGAAATACTTTCTGCCACCAATCTGATGAAAAAGAGGGGTTTCATACTGCAAAAATGTTGCTTTTGTAATGTTTCTACAACATTTTTTCAATCATGGTTACAACAAGTAATCAACAAGTAATAATACCAGATTATGTATATGTGAATTACAAATCAAGAGGGTATTATTACTTTTAGAATGCAACTCCTGAAGTGGATTGGACCAGATCAAACTATTAATTGCAGCTATTTAGATGAGGTTTCTTGGTATAAATGATATCTGCTTTCCCCCATAAGTTATTAGCTCCTATTTTGATTTATATCTTGATTTATATCTTTGAGTGGGAAACTCAAAAGACTATTTATAAATCACTTTCATTTATCAAATACTGTCCGCAATGATTCAGTGTGGAGCTGCCATTAGAAGTGATTTACCAAGTAACACAATATGGAGGTTCAGAGAGGGGTGGGGTAGGGGGCGGGGCATAATGATGCCCCCCTGAAAGCTACTAACGTATATAAATGAGCAAACCTAATACCGCACTGAAACTAAAATTTGACAGATACTGGAGCCCATTACACATAAATCAAATGCTTGAAGAATGCGCTGGTCCTGAGATCTATCATGCACATTTCCCTGAAAGCAGCACTCAAACGTATGCACTCTGCCTCCGACAAGGAATAGTTTCAGTCGGAGGTATATTTTACAGAATTTTTTTTCGAGAGGGGTTTCTCCAACCCTGAGAGCTTGAAATACATCTGTCATCACAACTTTTAAGGCCTGAGTGTAGTGTTTGAAAATGGGTCCTGAAAATACTGCCAGTATTTCTCTTGGATATGCGTTGCCATGGCAACAGGCTAACACTGGAATGCGATCCGATGATGGTGATAATAGTGATGACACTAATACTAATGTTTTACTGCTGCTGCTACTACTATTACTATAATATTAATGCTGATCAATACTAAAAACTATGATGATAATAAGCAAATAATGACAGATTGATAATAAGCAAATAATGACAGATTGATAACAAAAACGGTTATGATAAAAGTAATGAAAATAACAATTATGATAAAATCTATTATAATCTAATAACAATAAGCAACAGCAACAAGGATAATGCTACTGATGATAATAATGATAATACTAAAGGTAATGATAACAATATCAAGAAATGGAAAACAGGAATAACAGTGTACAATTTACCTCATATATGTATAAAATACTCTATAAAATAATCAACCTTATCATTATCCAAATAAAATATCTCAGAAAAGATATCTCTATATTATACTTCAGACACCTGCTACTCTCACTTCTGGGGTAGTAAAGAAAGTGGCTCTATGTTTGTAACAGGTGTTGCTATGACAGGCAAGCCTTTTGAAAAGAAATTTCACAGAAACTCAGGGAACGGCAATGAATAACAGAAGTGAGTGAAGCACAAATAAAGTCTGATTTATATGTCAAACTACTAGTAGTTGTCTTATCGCGAGATAGAAACTTGTGTGGCAAAGAAAAAAAAAATAGATAGGCAGACTTTTTATTATGACAAAGCTGTAATGTTGAAATGATGAGACTTGCGTTACGTGATAATACTGATCTGTTGAGAATGAAATACTTAGTATATGGAAATGATCATGACACTTGCCAGTTGGAGTCTTTTGATCCGTGAGCAAAAATGTCTACTGTTAGTTTTCACAATACGTTTCGTTCGGAATCACAAAAAGTGAGCTCTAATTCCATGCTGTGCTTAGATATGTGGAGCATTCCAGCAAATATCTGCAGGCTTGTCAGTTCTGTTTGGACGTCGATGAACTCCGGCGACCTCATCTCTCTGTGCTTACACCGAGTCTGTGAACCCTAACCAAACCAAACATTGGTGTCACCCCGCACCCCCACCCACTTCGTTTCTTCTTTCTTCAATTCTTCTCATATTTCTCAATCCACAAGCTTGCTTTTCAGTATTAGAACACTTTTACAGGGTGCACGAAGAAGAGACAAATTTACCACCTCAAATGACTTCTTTTAGGAAAATACCTCCAAGCACATACCAACATCCCTTTACATCTCATATATTGCAATTATTGCTACAGACAGCTCAAAAAATTGTGCTAAAGTGCAGGTCTATATCAATAACAGATGATGGTTGTATCTATGACATGAGGACTTCAAGTGATATTCCTAATTAGGACTAATAGTATTTGCTTTCTTCTTGAGCACCTCTTGTTTTAGACAGGCTCCAGTTTAAAGATGAGGACATCTGGTAATCCCATTATGTAGCAGTAGTAAACTTGTGATTAACTCAAAGCTAGAACGATCACGTGATAAAAAGCTTCGAGATTGTATTACTTACAGTGAAGCTTTTGGCTATTATTTCACATTTTTGTTATTGCCTCATTGCTATCATATTACAAAAGTGTTTTCTAATGCATTTCTTAGATGTGTACATTTTAGAGCAAAAATAAACAGTTCTACATGGTAGGCCTATATGAGAACTATGTTTCAGCTTCATCTATGACAACAATGATACAAAAGCAAAATAAAATTCGGAAAGCCTGGACACCACAGACTACGAAATGAGGCACCTGCAACACCCTGCTGATGCTGATGATTGAAAGGAAGATGTCCCCAAATTACTACCCACTACAGTATTGGAAGAACAGTACCCTTTGACCTTTGAACTCTGACCCAGGGTCATCAAGTTCACCTATACATGTTATTCTGACCTTTCTGCTGCTGTCAGTTGTCAATAAAAAGGAAAAGCTACAAAGATTTACTGAGGAAAATTTCAAACAAACAAGAAAAAATGCATGCATATTTTTGTCGATGATAGATCATGTTAAAAAATATGGAATTTTGACATTTATGGGATAGCTATGACCCCTCTCTCTTTGTGTAAAGCAAACTATTAACAAATACATCACCCTCTGCTATGACATGACATTTATTGGAAATATGTGATAACTTAATGACTGTTTGGTGATTGCTGGATGAAGCATAGGTCTGATAGTTGATTAAAGGGACTGTACAGTACTGGTTGAGGTGGGGATTCATGTTTTGAACATTCCTAAGTGAGATAATGAGAAACCTCTTATGAAATACAAAAGAGCATGTAATATTAAGAAGGATTCAATGTTTATTTGATGAAAATCGGTTTTCAAATGGCTGAGATATCCAAAAAAGTGATGATAACAAAAGGTGACAGGCCATACCTTTTATTAGGATCTCTTTGTTTGACCTTGTTTTTGGATATCTCAGCCATTTCAAAACCGATTTTCATCAAACCGATTTTCATCAAATTTTGATACCCCTTAGAATTACATGCTCTTTGATATCTCGTAGAGTGGTTTCTGAATATCTCGCAAAACGTTAAAAGCTAAATCCTCACCTTGACCAGAACTGTACACACCCTTTAAGTCTGAACAAAATTCAAATGTGAATATGACATCTAGACAGATTAACAATGCCCCCTGATCCAAATACACATAAAACTTCAGGCAAGGAATATAGAAACTGATGATGTCTATGATTAGATAAGTTTCACATAAATGAACTAGAAATGTCGCTTTGGCGACTGGTATGCCTCCGCCATAATGCATGATTTTCCCAATAGGTCTAGATAGTACATGTGGACAATGTGTAATTACATTTTCACAAAATTGGCAAAATATTGAAATAACAAATTTGTCACAAATGTGTTGAATGTTCACCTTCCTTGACCTAGGTTTAATTGGATGAATAGGAGAGCATGTATCTAGGGATTTAAGGACTTTAACTTGACTTTGACCCATTCATACATTTAGGCATTGAGTAATTTTCAAGGTACAGGTGTGGAGAATTGGTGTAAATTTCTGAATTGAATAGTAAATTGTTACCATTTTCATCTGGCCCTTGACCCTAAAATTCATAAGATAATCACTTTCAGGTAGAACATGCATAATATGTACTAAGTTTCAAGATAACTTGAGCCACTTCTGAGATATGGAGGAAAAAGTTAGTTCAGCACTTTCACTTGATCTTTGACCCTTTGACCTTTGAGGCAAAAGAAGAGAATTTCCAGAGAATTTCTACACATGCATACACCAAGTGTAAAAAAAAAATAACCCTGCTGGATTTGCATAAATATGAGGGAAATAGTAAAATTTTGAAGTGTTGCACTTGACCTTTGACCCCTGACCTTTGACCCCATGAACCCTACATTCTCTAGATAATCAATTCCAGTCAGTACATTGTATGTATGTTCCATGAAGATACCTTGAACAATTTTCCAAGGTACGGAGAAAAAAAAGACGTTTTAATATTTTTACTTGACCTTTGACCTTTGACCTCATGACCCAAACTTTCACCAGAGAATCTTAATTGGGTAATACATGTATACACTAAGTTTCAAGAAAATATCTTCAGGCATTCAATAGATATGGTGGAAATAGTGAAATTTTATGTATTTGACCCTGACCTTTTGACCTTTGACCACATGACCCAAACTTTCACCAGAGAATCTTAATTGGGTAATACATGTGTACACTAAGTTTCAAGAAAATATCTTCTGGCATTCAATAGATATGGTGGAAAAAATGAAATTTTATGTATTTGACCCTGACCTTTTGACCTTTGACCTCATGACCTAAACTTTCACCAGAGAATCTTAATTGGGTAATACATGTATACACTAAGTTTCAAGAAAATATCTTCAGGCATTCAATAGATATGGTGGAAATAGTGAAATTTTATGTATTTGACCCTGACCTTTTGACCTTTGACCACATGACCCAAACTTTTACCAGAGAATCTTAATTGGGTAATACATGTATACACTAAGTTTCAAGAAAATATCTTCTGGCATTCAATAGATATGGTGGAAATAGTGAAATTTTATGTATTTGACCTTGACCTTTTGACCTTTGACCTTGACCATGTGCACCCAAAAGTTGATAGGCACAACTTCACCCCCTGATACACATACATGCCAAGTTTCATTAGGATACCTCAACAGGTTTTGATAGTTACCTTGTCCACAAAATTCATTACGGAAGGACGGAAGGACGGACGGACGGACAACCCGAAAACATAATGCCTCCGGCACCACTTCGTGACGGAGGCATAAAAACAAATCACAAACAACAATGAACAATAAAACAACAGAAACAAAAAAGTGACCCCCAATTCTGCCTTGGGATTCATTATCTTAGCACGCACAGTTCGAAGGATGGTTCCAACACATTTCCTAACCAGAGCTCTTTTTTGTTTCGATTAACTGTCGATGGCAGATAGTATCATCTTCAGTCTAGGCCGACAGTCACTGACAAGATAGATGTGGCCATTTACATACATTACTTGTCAAATAAAAGTAGAGAGCTGGCAATGGTAAGGGTATAGAATGGGACCACACTACCCTGGGGCTTTGACATTGTGACAAGTACAAATGTCTTGATCACCAAAAGGCTGGCACCTTTTCACGAGAAACGCTGGATCTTATTGAAGAGAAACTTGGGTCTCATTTGCTTGAATTGATGACTAACCTAGTCGGCATGTTACAATGCTCATGATTCACAGTCAAAATGCTTCTTTTTTTTAAACAGAAAGGTTACATTGTTGTATCAAAAAGACGGTATGGTTCCAGAGATTGTCTCACATACTCGCTGTTGCTCTTTGTTAACTCTTTATGTGCCATAGTGGAAAACCCCTGTGTGCCACATCATTCTGAGACACCAACGTTGTCATGCTTTGACAAAACATTCTGTTTTTAAAAATCAGTGTGTCTTCCATAGAATTCTGTTAAGCTGGGCACATAGTGAGTAAAGTTGTAGAGAAAATGACAACCCTTGCTTTGATGCCAATCGTATGATAAATCTCTGATTGTTTTTCTTTGAAATGACTAGTAGCTAAATTAATGTAAAGACATGACTTTTGCACAAAAAATAGTGACAGCAACTTAGAATTTACAAATCCAGTACAGAACACCTCTTGTTAGTCAATCACAACATAAAATGCAAGCTATATGTGAGAGGAACGAAAGCGGGAGAAACACTGTCATTTTACTGCGGCATTTGGCGATTTATTGATCGGTTTTGGCGGGTTTGTGCGTTTGAGCAAAATATGCGAAGTTCGCACCCCGTCGACTGAGTCTGACATGCAAACGTGGCACATAAAGAGTTAAAGACTATGTTGTATCTGATTTCATTATGAACACCAAGCAAAAAAGAAAAAGAAAACAAAAAAAGAAAGAAGGAGGAACTAGCCTGAGATTCAAACCTGCGTCACCTTCTGCTTACAGGGCTCATCATTGAGACTATCATAATCTACTACTACTGGAATTCTTATGCTTTCAGATACAATAGTACATACAAGATGCTATAACGAATACTTTTTAATATACACACATGCATATTTCTAAGATTAAATGATTATTTGATGAGCATATTAGAGGAAATGTCATATGAAAAACTCAACAGCTGATTGTGAATGCCAGGGTCTATACGATGTATGCAGTGCCAATGAACTTTAAGTGTGTTTGGCTACAGCAATTCTGCATATTGCCATGGTGAATTGCATAAGGCTTTTATGGCTAACTGAATTGCATAAAAGGAGATTAGATGCAATGAATGGAGCTGAGCCATAGCTGAGTGCCTCCGACTTTGCCCCATTGATTAGATTTTTAATTGGGATGATTGGACTGGACACTCGCCAGCTACCGGGCGTCAAAATCAAGCAATCATAATATGCTTTTCTCCCTGCAGAAGGAAATGGTTTAAAAGAACGAGACTGAAATAGACACTGTGAGATTAACAGGCCTTCATATGGATTGTTAGAATTTTGAATATGAAACACTTGTCCACATTTACAAACCCAATGATTAAGGGTGCTCTTTAACAATGCTTTCATTGTGAAAAATCTGACCAACATAGTTGTCCTACATGCTACACATTTGTGTGTGTCTGCTATATCTAAAGTAAGAAAAAGATCCATTGAAAATGCTGTTGAAAGATAGAGCTAAAATGCTTCAAACAAGTGACAATCTGCAAGCGATAGCATTCATCATACTCTTAGTCTTTTACCTATCAACCAACTGTAGTGTTTTAATGAACTATTCAGTGGATGGTTCATGAGCTAGATAATATTTGTTCATACTTTACATTGACAGTTACAGCATGATTTCAAGAATATGTGGGTGCTTTGGTGTCTGTTAATCCATTTGTACATCTACAAACAGCTCAGTCAAAGTTTCTAAAATTTCTATACTGAACTACCATAGTACTAAACAACGTTTTCAAGGTATTATGAGTCGTGGAATTAAACAATGTAACCCACTTGCTAATGATCCTACTAAAATGATTCAATTATTACCACTTTTCAACACTGAACAGATCCACGCTTTCCAAGTCTTGACATCTGCCTGCAGAAAAAGCAGCGCAACAAGTCATTTTCACATTTTTGGCAATCAAATATCTTCAATATTAGACAGTGAAACATAAATAGTAATGTTGATACTATCGACATTTTATCTTCAACATATCAAGCATCATACACATCCAATAGTTTTTAGGGATTTTAATTTTCCTACTGAGCAATATTGGACAGTTGGTTGCAAGAATACAGGCGTGTGTCTATTTTCCACAGACTGGATTGATTATTTTCAGCTCACTGTGACAGCCAAGTGAAAGCAGAGTGATACAAAGGGTCATTGTATTACAACAATTTCAGTAATGGAAAAGTATCTGCTGAAATGTCACTTTCACAATTAAGGTGCTAAACCATCTTAACGCTAATCATATTGATTAACAAAGTAAGATGTATGATTCTCTTGCCTTTCAACTCAACTCAAGTATCATCATATCAAAACTAACTGACAATAAAACAAGAATGGAAGTAATACAGCCAGCATCAGTGCATCTGAATGACATAGAAAGAAAGAGAGAGAGAGAGTGAGAGAGAGAGAGAGAGAGAGAGAGGGGGGGGGAAGGAGTGATGTACATCACAGGCCAAATCCTGTATAGACATGAGGAAAAAGGAAAGTGAAATAGAATAGATGGTGGAGAGCAAGTGAAAGAGAAAGAAAACAAAAATCAGAAAGTGAAAAGAACAAAGAGCACAAAGAGATTAGAAAAAGGGAAGGAAAAGATCTACCCAGCTGAGTAGGCCTACTTACAAAAAGCAGAAAGAAATAAAATGAAATAGATAGATGGAGAAAGATGGAGAAAGAGAGAGGTAGATATAGATAGAGAGATAGTTAAAGGAAGATGGGAGGGGGGAGGGGGAGGTAGACAGCCAAAGAGAAATTGACAGAGAAAGATAGACAGATAGAGGGAGGGAGATAGAAATAGAAGGATAAAGAGAAAAAGAGAGAAAGAAAGAGAGAGATAGACAAAAACAGACAGTGAGCCAGATACAGAGAGAGAGAGAGAGAGAGAGAGAGAGATAAACAGTTAAAGATATGCAGATAGAGAGAGAGAGAGAGAGAGAGAGATAGACAGAAAAAGATAGAGAAAGTTATGCATAGAAAGAGAGAGAGAGATACAGAGAGGAAGGTAGACAACTAAAAAGAAACAGACAGAAAAAGATAAGACAGTCAAATAGACAAAAAAAGATAAAGGGAATAGACAGACAGACACAGAAAGAGAGCAACAGATAGAGAAGGATTGAGAGATAGAGGGAGGTAGACACAGAAAGATAGACGGAAAGATAGAGAGAGCTAGAGAGATATACAAAGAGAGATAGATAGAAAGAGATAGACAGAGAAAGTATACACAGAAACAGATAGACAGAAAATAGACAGATATGCAGAAGATAGACAGATAAAGAAATAGATAGTGAGAGATAGGCAGAGGTAGACAGAAAGAGATAGAGATAGAGAGGGACATGTGGACACAGAAAAATATCGACAGAGCAAGAGAAATATATAGAAAATGAAAGAGAGACAGATAGCGAGAGAGAGAGATGGATAGAAAAACAGAACAAAACATTCAGATTAAGAAAGTAAAAGAGGAAGGAGATAGCTGTAAATAAAATAGAGAGGAGAGAGTAAGAGATGATGGTACAGGTGGGGGAAGAGGAGATGGATCGAACTATGGAGGAAGCTCTACCACTGTGTGTCCTTTACCTTTCAACCAGTGGGGAAAGAAACAGGTTAATATCTAAATTGGATGACTTTCCTCCAAGCTGGAGGGGAACACACCAACTCTTTACTTAAAAAGCCCTCTGGATTCACTTTATCGTGATCCACTCAAGGTGTATATAGAACACTCAGCAGCAAGAGTCACAGCCCTCAGTAACATATCGAACAGAAAGAAAAATGAGGTCAATGTCTATATATCAATAAATACAAATATGATATAAAACATATGAAGTATACCAAATGGCAGTGCTTGAGTTTCTGCTGCTACACTAACCCCACCTCCTCTTCCATTCCTCCCTTTCTCATTCTCTCCATCTTCCATTATATTCATATAGGCCTATTTGTCTATCTATATACCTGCTGGTAACTACCTGTATATCTATCTATCTACCCTCTATAATTATATCTACATATCTATTAATCTACCATCCATGCATCTATCTACATATCTATGGTCTATCCGATCTATCTATCTAACTGTCTCATCAACCTATGGTACAAAGATGTATCTATCTACCTATCTATCTATCTATCTACCCATCTATACTTACCTATCTATTCATCTGTCTATCTATGTATCCATATGTCTCTGTGGTTTGCTTTCATCTATCACTCTTTCACTATTGAATCAGATAAAGAATGAATCTACCTCTCCAATACAAAGTACAGGTGTCCTCTTTTCCAGAACACCACAGTAAATCTACAGTAAGACAGTACTGCAAAGGTTATTTTGGATTTGAGATGGTCAAACATGAATGAGACCGCAGTGGGCTTATCTTACACAGCTAACACATCACGTCACCTGTAACGTTATGACGCCAAAGTCATGCATCTCTGATGGACCACTGTGTGCCAAGGCAAATGGACAAAGCATGCCTTACATGAAGATTAAAGAGATAAAAGATATAAAGGAAATTATAGAATGCTTCCAAGTCAGACTCCTGTATGCGGCTCCCTATTGCTAAAATGCCAGTCACGTTATTCATCCATTAGATTTAACCTTCAGATGAAAGTTGGCAGAAATCTCAGGGGGCAAGGAGGTTGCATGAGACAACTAACTCCCCTTAAAGGTCTCTGAAATCTTGAGTCTACAAGAAAATATTAATATTTAAGTCTTGCCTTTTTTTTCTGGCAATGTAATCAGCAACACAGAAAAAACTGCAAACATCAGATTGGGACTAGGAACAGCTTGCATATGAATCCATGAACACCACAGTTTGACATGAAAAATCACATGTATGTACACATTCCCAGCAGAAAAAAAGGAAACCGCAGCAATTTTCCTTGGCAATCACCTTGTATGTGAAGAAGCAGCATAGAAGTACTATCCCTGTTATCAAACATGTGAAGCTGTCTGTTGTTGAACACATCTTTCCTGTATATACGTATCATTTTTTTTTCCACATGTACATTTCTGATCTAGGAAACACCATAATTAAGGATGAATTCATAAAATCATCTATTATATGCATTTAATTATTCATTCTTAATAAAAGTCAGTTTCAAAAGAAATGGTTTATCAATTGAATTTCTACATGGTCTTTAAGTGACGCACTTCATAGAGGTGATCACTGCATAAAATCTAATTTTGTTGGAACAACAACATAATCAGTCAAGAGGACATGAAATAACTGTTAAAAAAATACGTGCAGCAACTGAACTTTTATGTGACCTTTGAACAATGCACTTTTATGAGAGGTGATCGTCCCTCAGTTAGCAGACTGTTGTTTGAGGCGAGTCTACAGTGTAATGAGATTACCTGAGTGCACACAGCTGGTCGAGGACGAAGAGCGTGAGCCAAAATCTCATATACTACGAACCGTGACTTAGCAAACTATATAGCGCAGCATATGTGCGTTTATATGTGCCTGTGACGGTTTGAGACATTCTGGCACATGTTCTTATGTTGCTGTTTTTCCTTGCTCATTAACAAAATAAAAAGACTGGCCACTGTTGTAAAAGATAAATGCCCTCGAGTCTCGTCTTGGAACCATCATTGGGACGGTAAAGTGGAACAACTGTAAGATGATGACATCACCAAGAGTCCCTTTCATGAAATTCTCGCATAAAAGTCTTTACATTAATAAACTTCAGACTGGCCAAAGTTACTCATGAACTCTCTAAAAAAAATCGAGTGAAAATATTCACTCTTAAAAGAGTGAATACAAAAAAGACTGAATTTAGAGTGAAATTTGTGAATGAAAAAGTTTTAGAGTGATCTCAGGGATCACTCCAAAATCTTCGAGTGATCCCTGAGATCACTCTAAAATGAGTGAAAATGAACATTTTCACTCAAAATTCACTCCAATTTCACTCTTTTTTGTATTCACTCTTTTAAGAGTGAATATTTTCACTCGATTCTTTTTTAGAGAGAATATGTATAGATTTATGAGAGACTTTCAAAGAGGAGTAAAATCCATTTCATGAAGTCTCTCATAAGTGTGTCCTACGAGCAAAAAGTCTCTCACAAGACTTTCATGAAACAGACCCCAGGTGGTGTGACTTGTGAATGTCCTTCTGACCAATGTTATAACACATTGTATCTCAAACATCTGTAAATTAAATGTTCCCTAACTTCCTTGGCTTATATCAGAATTAAATGAAGCTACTATTGCTTAAATTCTTTAGTTTGTTTGTCATATGTTATTCTATTTAACTCAGTCAACTTGGAGTGTTTCAAGTTAGGTAGGAAAAGATGTATGAAATTCCATTTCTTTTTTTAAAGATAATTCTTCCTAATATGTCATACTATTCTTCAATTCTATTTCTTTTTCCAGAATACAATTTATATGAATGACTCATATTTAAAATCAAAATTTATGATGGCAGGGTCAGCTGCCAAAAGTGTTTGCATTTTTTTGGGGGATTTTTTTTTCCCGTAATATATGGGAACTTTATATGATTCATTCCTCAAAATATGCTTCACAGCAGTCTTGTAGCATAAAATCATAATGTAAGCATTGGTAAGACTTGAATTACCTTTCAAAACTTGACACCAGTATTCCGGTAGATAAAATGTTGTATTACATGTCAGTAGGTAACGTTTGACCATTATTACAGAGGACACTGCAGAGGCAAAGTGCATTCACCCTCCCCCAACCACCACCCACCATGAAGGCAACCTTTACAGAGAGGGCTAAATTGATTTTTGACACAATGATGGTATAGCCCTGTGAAAGGCCTCTGCATAGAACATTTACTCTGCCTGCAGTGTGCTTCTATAACACTCGACATCACACGTTCTGTGTCGAAAATGCAAAGTCACAGTGACGATTAGGCGGCAAAGGCATATACGTATGAGGTGTGAGGGTGTATGTGTGTGTTTGTGTGAGGGGAGGGGGTCCTGGATATTAACTTGGGGGCTGATGGTAGGTTCATACAATGCTGCTAATCTTAAAAATTAACTCAAAGTTTTTAAACTGTAAGAATTAGCTTGTAGTTTAACCAGACAGACTTGAAAGTTAGTAGTTTATATTAAAGGTAAGTAGAAGATTACAACTACAAGATGCATTGTGGTATATGTTCTATCCACGAAATGCAGGGGTCTTCACCACCCCTTCTCTCTTAGATTCCAGATTAACTTCCAAAATAAAGATATTATGCGAGCATGCAGTACACTAACATATCACACATTCATGGGTGTATCACTAGCACTGTGGGAATAAATTATATTCTTCCAGTTCCGTGGTTTAATCATTGAGTGGGGCTCTCGCTCGACAGTTGCATTTTACAGATAAGGTATTGTGTGGACACTCCTGTGGGGTACGCTCTTTACCAGCGATGATTAGCCTGCGTCTGAACACGCCTTTATTGAAGTGATAACCTCTCCAGAGGGGACAGCGATCTCTCTGCCAAGGGGATGACCCTGAATCAAGACTAGTGTGACCGTGACTAATCAGCTATAAACATGGCTCATTCATGATGCTCAATCGCTACCTGCAGGGGAACCTCAACGTGTCTATACCATCCAGATCGAGGGTAGGAAATTCAAGGGATGAAGCACAAAAACCTTCTATCAACTTGTCAATAACATTTTCTGCTGAATTTTGACCTCAAACCTCATGTTTAGCTGGGAAAAACCACCCGCGGCATTGTGAAATCTGTGAATTTCCCAGTAAGACGACACTGACGCAATATATGATGTGTTTTTGACTAGTTTTGACTAGTTAGAGGACAATACTTTGACAACTTATTTACTGATGTATGTTTTGGATTTTTTTTTTCTTTTTCACCAACAGAAAATAGTAGTTCCACGTACCCAAATTCATGCTAGATTCTCTTGGAGCTCACACAGTGTGGAGTCACTTTTAAATTCATAAAAATATTACTTGAAATTTGCATGTCCAAATAGTCATGACTCAAGAGGAACACTGAGAACTTTCTCAATAGAATCTAAAACTAATCCGACACTAATCCGACAGAAGCTTCTTGGAATGTAGGTAATCATAAAATACTTTTTTCCCTTTTTGGAAAAAAAGAAGAGCAAAATTAGATTTTTTTGGAATTATATGTTCAGGGATGGAACACTGAAAGAAGCATTGGTTTTCAAACAATTCTGTGAAAGTTCATGGCTTTTTGCAGACACATTCAACAGCCAAATCAAGATTTT
The DNA here is from genome assembly GCF_040938485.1 of Diadema antillarum. Classification (NCBI taxonomy): domain Eukaryota; kingdom Metazoa; phylum Echinodermata; class Echinoidea; order Diadematoida; family Diadematidae; genus Diadema; species Diadema antillarum. The sequence goes on from NW_027271609.1 coordinate 1,128,528, forward strand.
GTTTCACAGAGCAAAAACAAAGAGAAATGTTAAATATTTTCAGTGTTATTCAAATATGTTGTAGCTCTTTTTCTTGTTGAACAAGACTTGTAGGTATGAGTAATGTTGTAAGCAAGAAAACCAACCCTGCACTATATACACCATATATTTTGCTAACATAATATAGACTTGATTGTGGGTCTCGTGTAGGTCCTGGGGCATTTTCTATGTTCCCCACTTTTTGTAACACAAGTGAGACATTGACTATTTTCTTCATCGTATTTATCACCTATAATATCATTCATTGTATCGTTTGTTATCAAGTGATACATACTTTCTTTAAGAAATATGAAAATGAATGACATGAAAGTTAGATAAAATGAAACACACAATCATAAGTGATTGAATTTGCTATGGAATGGAAAATAAAAAAATTAAGCAATTTTCAACCTTTTATAATAACCACTTTTGTTATCGGAGTCAATTAATTGAATTCAATGCATATCAGTTGACTTGCAATAATTACAACATGTGAAAATACCATGAAAGATACAGCATTAACAGTAACTGATTGTATTCCATAGTCTTGAAATCATTTAGTCATGACCAGCTATCTACAACATTGTGCCTACTTCTTGCATTTACATCAATACGTTTGATATCCAGCTTATAGGCTGCAGTTAGATTAAGAATAAGGCACTGTAATTTTACCCTCAAGAACTATCATTCAGATCTGCAGGACCCACATTAAAGGTATTGACTGAAAATGTTTGAGTTATCACATCTGATGCATATCTGTAGGTCAGGTATATCTCAAGACATCTTACCACATAAACATTTTGCAATAAAGCCTAAAATATAAGGAGATTTCACTATTTTTCTCAACAAACCATAATTCTAGATGGTTTATTCAAGGAACAATTCTATCGTAACTATTGTTCACATTTTGTATACTTAACAATACCTCAAACATTGATTATTGATTTTTACATTGGTTGTTTCTATCCCTGACTCACATTTAAGAACTATTTTGAAGTACTAAAGCTGGGTTTTTGCTTCATCTGCAAATGGTAAATGACAACTTCAAGGTTCAGACCAACTCCCATCCTGTATAAAACTGCCCAAGTGTAAGACTTCAACCTTCCAGTTCAGCCCATGAGCACTCTACTTGGAAATAATGAGACAGCATTTAGAGTCAATTGATTATACATGGAAAAGCAGACGGAGCCTGGAGACCAACTGCTCCGGCCAGACAGACGGAGCATCAATCTATCGTGACTGTCTCATCACCATTATTGTCGTCCAGGTCTGCTGGGCTGGCTTGTCTACACAGCCTGAGAGTCAGGAGTAGTACTACAGTGGAAACACGATAAAAGAAATCTGGGCCCTGTTTTATGAAGAGTAATAATTGATTATATACTGTATAGGGCCTAAGCCGTTATTTTTGCATACAGATATTTTTTCGAATGAGGAGGTCACAGAAATTTTTGCAAGATGTTGTTTTCTCGAATTGACACTGAAGCTTATTGTTAATGCACTATTACCATAGCACATGGAGACATTTTTGTTTGCCGTTAAATTCGAGGTCCAACTAGGATTTGCGATATTTGAAAAAATTGAACCTTTGCAAAAATAACAGCTTATAGAGTACTTTTCTATCATGTAGGTCTATGACAGCCTGTATGGTAAGGAAATTCATAATCGATTATATCTTTTGATAAAACGGGGCCCTGACATAACAAACTAATTCTCCAGTCCCAATGAATTTATTTCCTTTGTTTTGTATTGTTTATTGAATACTGATATAACTAGAAATGTCGCTACAGCGACTGGTTATACCCCCGCCAAACAACATTTCATAAGCTTTGGTCAAAACAACATTTCATAAGCTTTGGTCAAAAAACTGAGGAAGTAGTTAAATCCGCAAGATCTTTCCTTGATCTTCTGCCATTAATATGCCGTTACCATGGCAACGTACTTTCGGGTACTGTCGAAAAACGCGTCTTGCACATCTACAACCAAAGGCACACATCTGTACCAAGTTTCATGGAAATTGGGCAAAAACTGAGGAAGTAGTTTGCAACACAAAATTTTCCATCATTTTGGCTCATAATATGTGAGCTGTTACCATGGCAACATACTTTTTGTCACTGTCAAGAAATGTGTCATGCTGACCTATATCCTAAGACAAACATTCAATATGAATTCCATGAGAATTGGAAGAACACTGATGAAGCAGTTTTGCAATGAAGCATTTTGCCCTATATTTTACCAATAACATGCCGTTACCATGGCAACGCACTTTTTGCCACTGCGGAAATATGTGTCATGCACATTAACATATTCAGATGAACATCTGTACCTAATTTCATAAAAATTGATCAAAAACTGTGGGAGGAGTTCGCGACGCAAGATTTGTACCCATTTTTGCCCATAATATGCCGTTACCATGGCAACATACTTTTGGGTACTGTCAAAAAATACGTCTTGCACATCTACAACCCAAGGCACACATCTGTGCCAAGTTTTATGGGAATTGGTCGAAAACTGAGGAAGTAGTTCGCGACGCAAGATTTGCAACGGACCGACAGCCCGACCGCCCGACCGTCCGCTGATTCCTATATACCCCCTTCAAACTTCGTTTGGCGGGGGTATAACGAAATATCTGATATTATGAACAAATTGTCTTGGTCCAAAGGATCTTGTTATACCGAGTTTCCACAGTACAGTCAACCTTGCCTAAGTCGAATCTATTTGGACTGAAGAAAAAGCTTCAACTTTGAGAAAATTCAACTTATGAGGGATTCAAAATCCGTAGAATATAAAGACAAGAGAACTTCAAAAGACCTTAGATTTAGACAATTATTTGACTTATGAAAGGTTGACTTTTAAAAGCTAGGTCGACTGTAAGTGTCATTCACGCAGAGAAAATAGCGGAATGTCGATTGCGATCAAAATACTGAGATTTTTGCTCCCATTCAGGTGGACATAAACATCTTGTTCATTGCCAATCGCAATAATTTGTCGACCAAACTGTGCATTGCAGCTGAATTTCATGAAACTGCAACTGAAGTTAATGAATTTGAACAAACTGCGCATACCTGAAATCTACTGCAGTGATGACCCATGCTCTTGCGTTTGTGCACTGTTGTGATGTGTAGTTTGAATGATGGGATAAAAGATTGCGAGATTCTTTGTTCCAACATACAGATACTTGCTGCATTGCAAATCATTGCACGATTTCTCTTACAATCGTGATAATTCTAAAATAACTGCAAGATAAATGGGGATTTGGATTGCGATGCTGATCGCACTATTTAGTGAGATTTTACATGTTCACACTGGCAGACAGATATCTTACGATAAGGATCGTGATGCAAACCTCAAGATTTGCATCCCACTAATTTGTATCAGTAGTTACGTTTAGACGACGGGCCCTAACCTCAAGGTAAGGAAACCTTGAGGTTAAGCTCTTGCCCCCTAACTTCAACATGCGTCCACAAGACGAAGCTTAACCTCGAGGTAAGGAAACCTCGAGGTTAAACTCCTGCCCCTTTGAGTACGTTGATTTTTGTGTCCACATGGTGCTTAACTACAAGTGGGACCCCCGCGGCTCGTAGTTAGAGCGCTAACCATGAGATATTTGGTGGCTCTTAACATCCAGCTAACCTCGAGGTTAGCTAACTACGAGTGCATCTACACGGTCCCTAACTACAAGCTTAACCTCGAGGTTAAGGCTTTTCGTCTGAACGTAACTAGTGTGAATGCTACTGTAGAAGTAGAAGTAGTAGAAGTAGAAGAGGTAGAAGTTGTAGTACTTAAGTAGTAGGAGAAGAAAAAAACAGGGGCAAAAGGGGGGGGGGGTAGGGCCTGTACGTGCCCTTCGGAGTGGCATGACAGGAATGCATAACTGACAAGTTCTGATCCATGTCAATTACACTGTCTGTTGGTAGACTGTGGGTGGGAGACAGGGAAATATCTTGTCTACGGTTCATGACATGTACAACTTCTCTAAATGACCTTAACATTTCTCTGTCTGCACACAGTACAAGGCTGGTTGGTATATTAGTTTTAAAGATTCATCCATCCCTACAAGGAAAACCAATTGGATTTAAAGTTGCAAAAGCCCAAATAAGGCAATGCAGCCTGGACAATTTTTCTTCTGATCTGCCATAACCCTTCAAGTACAATCCTTTTAATGTACCACTCAAATCAACCACATTATAGCAGTCAGTGATGGTACAATTGGAAATAGAATATTTTGATCCATACATATTCAGAATTAACAATATGTGCCAAAATAGCCCTTCCCTTGACTATTGCAAATATACTGTTGGGATTTTCATTGACTTGAATTCATGACTATGGATTTCACTTTCTACTATTCATTCCATTGCCATAAGTTGTCAACAGCAAATCAAACTCCTTGCAAAGTTATCTTTTAAAATAATATAACTGCCAATTTCTAAGACATCTTGCTCACAAAATGCATGGTTTATACAATTATATCATAAAAATGAGAGACACATATAGTGTATAAATATATGATTCTTATCTCTCTCTCTCCCTCTCTCCCTCTCTCTCTCTCTCTCTATATATATATATATATTAAATATACCTTTTAAAAAATCTCTCAAGAGATGCATACTGTGCTATCCCCATGCTATTCACTTGAGCTGGTTGCTAGGCAACAGACTTTGCCGATGGAGACATGGCACAGGAAATGGCAAGTCTGAAGAGTACGCCACTTTTCTGGATGAATCAGGAATTTAAGGATGATTACCACACTTCCTCACCAAATCTTTACAGCATAATACCTTGTTGGGGTTTTGAAGGAAAGGAAAAAAAATAGAAGCGACAAGTAAAAGACCGGTACCAGAGAAGTTTCTTCTAAGTTTCAACTCATCAGTTTGGTTATATATTCAGCAATGATTTCATACATTTGCAGAATAAAAAAAAAGTAGAATAAACTACTGATCTTACATACAGTTGGCCTCAAAATAGTATAATTTGTTGTTTTTTTGTAGCACTTTTCGCAGCCAGTGTTATACAAAATTTATAGCTGAACACATTTCTTTGAAGATAGTTCCAATACATTCTGCATGGTCCATGCATCAAAAAAGGCACTTTAGTCGTGCAGTGAACTGCTCTCTCTCTCTCTCTCTCTCTCTCTCTCTCTCCCTGTCCCTCCCTGTCTCGATCTGCCTGTCTGTCTGTTTGTTTCTCTGTCACTCTCTCAAGACACCTGATGTTATTCTAAGCAATACTCAAAACTAATGGTCTTGACTTAGAAGTCAGTCTTGAGTCTATCATCATGAAGGTATGAAACTCACACTCTTTAAAAAAAAAAAATTAAAAAGGAAGAAAATATGAGGATCCGTCTAGAAAACTAAATTGTAACAACACAACCACCTGCCCCCACAAAAAAAGGTGGGTAAATAAGTAGCAAAATATACAATGAGAGAAATATGTTTAGTTAAGAAACAGTTTTGACCTTGATTCTTGTATGCAATATGAGTTTGATTCTACAATGTATTTATAGATAGCAAAACAACTACAAGAATATGATAACACAGTCCATGGTTTCTGTGACACAAAAATTCAGACTACATAGTTTCACAACTTTCAACAACGGAACTTGAGCAAAAGAGGGCAGACTAAAATTCACCTCTGTAGTAACTTCCACATTCTTTAGATTAAAGGGTGTGTACAGTTCTGGTCGAGGTGAAGATTTAGCTTTTAACGTTTTGTGAGATATTTAGAAAACACTCTATGAGATGTCAAAGAGCATGCAGTTCTAAGGGGTATCAAAAGTTTATTCGATGAAAATCGGTTTTGAAATGGCTGAGATATCCAAAAACAAGGTGAAACAAAGAGATACTAATAAAGTTGGGGCATGTCGCCTTTTATTATTAGCACTTTTTTGAATATCTCAGCAATTTGAAAACCAATTTTCATCAAATAAACGTTGAATCCTTCTTAGAATTGCATGCTCTTCCATATTTCATAAGAGGCTTTTCATTATCTCACTTAGGAATGTTCAAAACATGAATCCCTACCTCAACCAGTACTGTACAGTCCCTTTAAGGGAAATATTTTGCAACAACGCCTTGGAATGTCCAGTCAACACGTTCTTTCTTCTTTTCCACCTTTTTCTTTTCTTTTCTTTTTGACGGTGCACAAGTTTTGAATCTGAAACTAGTAGGTATTCATTCCCAAGTCTTTGAAAAACTGTTGTAGTTAAGTTCTGTTATCCATGACTACATTCTGATTGGTGCATTTCGATCAGCATTTCCTCGGTATATAAGCAAGTTATTGATAGGTATATATGTCCATGAATCTGTTTGATTACATTTTTATTTCTTGGAAACATGTAAACTCAATGAAAGCATGGTAAATTTCTAAGATATGAAATTAAAAAAAAAGAAATCATAATTTCTGCTTGATTTTGTCAAACCATCACTGTAAGCATGATGCAACTCATACGATGAGTCAAATTGAAGACAAAAATGGAATTTCCCTTTTTACACAAACCATCCACTCAGAAGGTTACATACACTGTGGGTGGGGGGGGGGGGGGGGGGAGGGTTAGGATCATGAGGAAAATGAGATCAGAGATTAGCAAGAGATACGAGTATATCCTGCAGAGTGTAAGAAAGACTACATGATAATACTCATTGTAACTTAGCAATAGATCATCTTAACCTGTTCCATACGGGAACCTGGTGGCCTGTGTTTACCTTTGGGAGCAGCGATTAAAAAAAAAAATTAAGATACCACATTTGATGCATATATGTGAAAGTCTTTGTATCACAAAACATCCTACCATATAGAATATTTGCAATAAAGTCTAAAATATGAGGAAATATCAGTATTTTTCTCATTAAATCGTAACTGTAGATGGTTTAGTTTGGAAACATATCGTTCATATTTTGTGTATTCAATTATTTCAACAATAGTTAAAGGGATAGTACAGTATTGGTGGAGATGAGAATTGGGTTTTTGCGAGATACCAAGAAAACACTTATGAAATAGTACAGAGCATACCATTTTAAGAGGAATTCAAAGTTTATTTGATGAAAATCGGGTTTGAAATGACTGAAACATCCAAAAACAAGTAAAACAAAGTGATTGTAATAAAATGTGGGTCCCACACTTTATAAGAATCACTCTGTTTTGGATATCTCAGCCATTTCAAAACCAATTTTCATCAAATAAATATTGAATTCCCCATGGAATTACATGCTCTTTCATATTTCATAAAAGGTTTGTTATTATCTCACCAAAAAAATGTTAGAAACCTGAAATTAGGTCTCAACCAAAACTATACAATCACTTTAACATCCACTATACCGATTCCAATTTTTACAGTGGTTGTTTCTTTCCATAACTCACATTTTAGAACTATTTTAAAGCACTAATACTGGGTTTTTGTTTCTTCTGCAAATGGTAAATCATGCCTTTAAGTCTAATGGGACTTCAAAATCAAGTATGGAAAATCTTCCACCCATCAGTATGACAACAGAGCAGGGATACTGAAAATGCTAACCATTTGAGCAGAGCAATGAACACAACTTTACCCAGCAAGCGACACGAGTAAATGCATACTATGAAATCCATGACATGGCAGCAATAGTTGTCAATGGCATCCACATGTTCCGCAGTGTTGTTACAACAGCCACAACTTCACTTTTCGGAGAGAAAAAACATCCATGTGACATAAACCAGATGAAACTCTCAGTAAACAATCACAAAACGGACAATCGCTGTTGCTTTTCCTATGCCCAACGCTCCAAGCAAATACAATATCTGGCACTGATTAATGGTGTGTACATCACAAGGAATTAAGACACACAAGTGCAATGATTGACATCCAAAGATTATCTACTGGCAAGACAATGTGATGTCCAATCTGCTCACCAGGCAAATATTTCCATATTCAGACAGAAAAAAATATTGAGTGTGGTCCTTCAAACTGACATATTTTCCAAAATGATATCACGTTTTCCTCTTGTAGTACTCACTTGAGGAGATGAGGATTCCCGCTGGACAAGTTCGCAACATCACAACATTTTGAAATTCTTAACACTTCCGCGCTTACCCATCTCTCCCGAAAATAAAGCAACCACAAAACTGCTGTATTTTTGGTACAAGGTCCCTGCTAATCAGCGGGTTCGAGCCGAGAGAAAGGGAGAGAGGATATAAAAATACCGTGGAGCGTTGTATGACGTGTGACACAATACCAAGCAACGATTGAAGCTTGTGAGATACAGCACCAGCTCCCTGTACACATACACACACACACATACACATACACATCTATAGGCAAGTACGCTGAAACTTTCACAAGCTCTGGAAGCTCTGCATTTGATAGTCTCTGTTCCCAGACAACTTTTTTTTTTTCTGTAGTGTTGAAGGCACAGCATTTCTTGGCTTTGCAAACTTACAGAATCGTTTGAACTAGAATGTTACTGGTTTGTCATATGTTTTGTTTATTCATGCAGTTGCATTAACTACATTGATTATTCCACTGATAACAGATTGGGACCTGATTAGTTTCTTGCACTTTTACAGTAGTTAAAGGGATCGTCTAGTTTTGGTTGAGACCTAATTTCAGGTTTCTAACATTTTTTGGTGAGATTATGAGAAACCTCTTATGAAATATGAAAGAGCATGTAATTCCATGAGGAATTCAAAGTTTATTTGATGAAAATTGGTTTTGAAATGGCTGAGATATCCAAAACAGAGCGATTCAATAAAGTGTGGGACCCACATTTTATTACTATCCCTTTGTTTTACTTTGTTTTTGGATGTTTCAGTCATTCCAAACCCGATTTTCATCAAATACAGTTTGAATTCCTGTTAAAATGGTATGCTCTGTACTATTTCATAAGTGTTTTCTTGGTATCTTCCAAAAAGTTAAAAACCCAACTTTCATCTCTACCAATACTGTACTATCCCTTTAATTTTTTTCCTGAGCTGTTTTCTTCGACACACAATACAGCCCACTGTTTGTCTCTATCAAGTTCATTCAAGGGCTTTTTACACTTGTGTTTCTTAACCCCGGACTTTCTCTGACCCAGGACTATCGTTAGTCCCGTACCAATTTTTTCAGCTTTTTACACTCGCCAATTAGTCCCGTACTATCTCTTGTCCGGGGCTAAGGAGAAAACTGACCTTTTTACACTCATATTTCTTAGCCCCGGACTTTCCAAACCACATGAATATTCATAATTACGCTGTGTACTGTACACGTACACGCACGCACCGGCAGCACTTGATTGCCTCGTTTCTGATTGGTCAGTGAGGGTCGGACTTCGTCTCCGTCGCTTAGCCCAGGATTATTTTTTCGTTCTGTTTACACTCACTTGCTTGGCACCGCAATTGCGGTGCTAGCACCGCAATTGCGGTGCTAACCCCTGCTATTTTGCAGGGCCAGATAGTACCGTACTATCGGTGGGGCTAGCCCACTTTGGCAAAAACGAGTGTAAACAGAAAGTGGGCTAAGGATAGTCCCGTACCAACGGTGGGGCTAAGGCCCCCCCTTAGCCCCACCGATAGTCCGGGGCTAAGCAAAAATTTACAAGTGTAAAAAGCCCTTCAGAAAGCTTTGGCAAGCAAGTACAGAAGAAAAGACTTTATAGTAGACTAATTAATCGCAAGTAAAGCAGAACCATTGTGACATCACTGAGACTATTGTTCCTGCGTTGTGAAACTTGGCAAAGACTCTATCTCTTGATGCCATCTTTGACACCCCACCCCCAGCGCTAGCTCCTTCCTTAACCCTGACTTAACCCTTCCTGTGCCAAGGGCTTTAGATGGTGCGCATAATACTACAAGTTTTTCTGCTCCAACTGGTACTACAAGCACACAAGTGATAGAAAGAAGAAATATATGTACACTCATATATACACCAACACATCTTCATTTTGAAATGTTTCAATTTATTAAAAAGGTCCTGCTTACGACTAGGAGCAGTGATTTTTAAAAAAAAATAAGTGAGTTATCACATTTGATGCACATGTGTAGGTCAGTTGTATCACAAAACATCCTACCATATATAAAAAATTGCAACAAAGCCTGACATATAAGGAGATATCACCTTTTTTTTTCTCAATAAACCATAACTGTAGATGATTTATTCTAGAAACAATTTTATTATAACTATTGTCCACATTTTGTACATTTAACAATGATAAACATTGATTATACTGATTAACTTTTTCACGTTGGTTGTTTCTATCCCTAATTCACATTTTAGAACTATTTTTAAGCACTAAAGCTAGGTTTTTATTTCATCTGCAAATGGTAAATAATGCCTTTAACCCATTAAGGACGAATCTGGAGTATACTTGGGCCAGCGTCTGTGGGAAATGCATATTGTAGCAAAATCAAACCGCAGCCGAGTGCATGTTTGCAACCGTTGTCAATACTCGAGAGTGAGCCGCACCTTCACTAACGCCACGAAATAATCCTGTGCATCATTAGTTTTATAAAATGGGTCGAAAACTAACAGCATTATTCACGTATCTTTGTGGGTCAATACCAGTCAGCTACATGTAGCACTCGCTCAAAAGTCAAGATGTCCGAAGATGTTCGTCCCAAACATTTACGCACGTCGCACTCGGAAATCCCGCACAGTACTGTACGTACGTATAAGAGTATACGTACGCCACGTACTGTTATGCACAAGAAAGGCCGCCGGCTGTTGTGGCAGCCCGTGGCCCGAACTAGAAGTTGTTTACAGGATTGACAGCGCGTATAGTAGCGCGTGACGCACTTGTAACAACTGAGTGAGTGCGCACTGCTAGTGTAAAACATTGTGACGTACGTCAGGCCAGGGAAGTGGAAGAGAGACTCTTCTTAGTGCTTACCTGAAGAAAATAATGCACGCACACGTGACTCATTTCAGCGCTTCCAATTGGCTACATTCTTGAACCCATTTTATAACAAAAGATAATGGAATGAAACTTTCCCTAGACACATGCACTGTCTTTTGGTAATAATATCCTATCATCCACTAGGTGAAATAGTATATAATGTGTCTGCATGTATGCAAGCTGGAATTGTCAGTTCCTGAAATAGATATTTCCTGAACAAAGATGACTTTCATTTGCAGGTCAATAATGTATCAAATAAGTATATAAAGGATAAGTTGTGATTCAGTTGATGAACTCCAATGCTGAATTTTCAATAGCAGAACATTCAAAAACTATATCCCTTTGCATGCATGAGTTTTTCATCACAAGAATCAAGAATCCAAGCTGAGACCACTGAAAGAAGTAGGCCTATACTTTGAAAATTTGCATCAGCACCAAAAACAGGTCATTCTTTGCATTGGAGGTGAAATTTTCTGAGGTCATAAGTCCTTGACCTTTAAAAAAAAAACTTGACATATGGGGCCTGAATGCAAGACTAATGGGAAGCACGCGGCTTTGGTGAATTTCATGGGCATGAGGTCCCATCACTGTAAATGACGTGGATGCCTAAAATGTTTTGAATACCAACATTCACATGGATGATGAAGCAACATCATCGTTATGGAAACACGCGGCCAGCATTTTTTCAGACCTCATGACACTAGGGGGCCTACAGCTGCGCTGGTGTCGTAAAAAAGACCTCAGCCAGATGAACGCGCCCATTTCACATTTATATACTAGGACTGGTTTTTGGCAGCACTCTGGAGTGAGCAAAAAGACTGAACAGTACCTCACAATGGCATAAGTACATCCACAACTGAAAATTAAAGTGAAACTACACCTCATGATGTATTCATCTTTGTAATGAATAATTCTCATCATCTATCAGTTACACGTTGACTTCAGATTCTGGCAGACATACAGCTATCTTTGATAGACATTACATCTGGGGGGGGGGGGGGGGGGGGGACAAGACCTCAAATATTACATCATGTATTTTCAGGAGAGTGAAATAAAACTTTTTCTTTTTCATTTCTGTGACATTTCTGCAAAATAATGTTGCTGTTCTTATCACTTTATGCAGAAACATTGATTGGATTACATTAATAACTAATATTTTACAACTTACATCAGTACTTTTGATACTCACATTTTTGAGTTAGGAGGATTTTTATGTCGGCCAATTGAGATATGACGTCTTGACGCCCCAGGGATAACAGGCCGGTTTAATTTATAATTCAAACTGATGCTTCTGGGCATTTTGAATTATTTAACTTATAAAAAAAAATGTATTCAATCACGGGTCTTTGAGATTTGATGCAGTAAATTTTGGATGCTATATCTCCTGCAATAATTAAATTGTAATAGTCCACTGATTATTTCTAAGGTATTTCAAGCATAGGTGAGAAATGCACTGTGTATTCATTTCTACCTCAATTCATTGTGTTTGTATGAAATATCAACGTATTAAGAATATGTATTTTTATATTGTTTTCTTTTTTTTCTCATGCTTTGTTTTGTACAATGTCACTCTTTCTTGAAAATGATATGATTGGAAATGGAAATGGAAATGCATTTGTGAAAGGGGTATTATTCTACAGAGGAGCTAGTTGCTCTGGTTGGATGAAAGTCTGCTATCCCGAAATCTACACAGAATGTTTGGAATGCCTGGCATTGCATCACATAGAGGGATGACTCTAAATCATGTGCACATTACCTGTCTGGCTTGACATATAAACTACCTTGTAAAAATTACTTGTAAATTGAATTTTGGAGGAGTGCCATTGTAGAGTTACTAACTGTGCTGATGCTATAGAAGAGACATGCTGACACTCCCACCCTAACCTTTTACGTGACAGTTCATGGTGAAGGTGTAGGCATGGTTGATCAAGGAGCTAATATTATAGATCCTTCAAACTCAGCAAACCATGAATTCTTTGTGGGGTACTTGAAAGGTGTTCTAATGATGATCAACTTTGCTCTCTCTTCTATGATGAAATGAATACAAAATTATGGCAAATATCTGAAAAAAATACAATGTATATATGTAAGCATGCTATTTTGAATGTAATCACATCTCAGTTGATATATATCACTTCTTGTTTCATTTTTATTACATTTGGTACGAAACTGGGAGAAAGCTTGTTTACACACAAATTGAAAAAGATCAGCGCTGTCTTCACTCAGTTGCTGGGACATAAGATGTCAAGGAATTTGGGTGAACTTAAAAACCACAGCCATGCTGTTCACGCCCGAGGACAAGTTCAATCGAGAAAAAGAAACTTAAACCAAGTAGCCTACATCCACTAAGGCCAACTTTATCCCCAAGCAACCTATGATGGGGTGCCTCATGTCCGTATCCTCTCATAAGTCTTTCGAGTCAAATTTCCACCCCAGGGCGTTGAGTGTACCCCTTTGGAGGGATTGCAGTTTCTCTATCAGGATGGGTTGGGGGGGGGGGGGGAGGGGGACGTCAAACATTTACACGTAAATACAGTATTTCTGGTCACAACTATGATGTGATTCTATGGCTATCCTATGGATGAAATCTTTTTACTCCATTTTTCTCCAAGAGACTGTAATTTTCTTCAGGGACAGTGCATAGTGCACCAGATTTTCCTAAACAAGGTTTGAAACATTGGGGATATTATGCTATAATTTTTTTTCTTACACACTTCCTTTTTTTCCTATTCAGGAAAGCAAAAAACAAAAAAAGAAAAATATAGAGAAAAAATAGAAAGAAAGAAGTGTATTCTTGTGATCTGATTGTAATGAGAACAGCCTCTTCATGCTAAAGAATAAATGTATGTTCCTAGATGCCACAAATATTTTGCTGCATGGTCTTATTTTTGCTAATCTAAAAAGCTGAGTAGTACCCTCAAAATCAACAACATGCCATAATATTAATGCCTCCTTTGTAATACCGATGCTTAGGAGAGGGGGGGAAAAGGTCAGAGCAGGGATGAGGTGGAAAGGAATACATGATGCTATTTCAGAAAGATATGGCGCAAGAGAAGACAGAAGAGAAATATTGACTGAAGAAATGAGGAAAAGTGAAGCCAGAAAAAAAGATGATGATAAGAGAAGAGAAAGATAACACTTGCAGAGAAAAGGGATAGAAGATGAAAGAAAAGACAAAGCACAGAAGAAAGGGAAAAATGGAGAAGAGAAAAGTCATAGGGAAAAACAAGAGGAAAATAAAATGAACAGAGAAAATGAAGAAAGGGGGGAAAAGGGATAAACGGGAGAAATGGGAAGATAAGGGGTCAGTCTCATAAAATGGGACAGAATGCGATACGGATCAGAAAGGTATAATGATCTAAACAGCTCCTTCCATGCCTGCCACACGCACATCTGAGGTGTTTACGTCACTGGCGGCACACGGCAGAGCGAACGATAAAGAAATGAATGCGGCTCATGTGGAAGTACCAGAGGAAATTGAGGTTGAGAGTTGTGTCTCTGCGTCGCGTGAAACGAAGCAACCGTGCTAACCAGGGCTTTCTCTGAAGAGTGACGAAACTTGTACGGGGCTTGTCATCAGGGCCCTAACGACTAAACGTAATTAAATTGAAATTCGTCAGCAATAAACAAACAGAAGCAAATCCGAACACACGTTCGGTCATGTCAGGTAAGAGACCTTTCTAACGGATGAAATATCCATGGACAAAGTCATACTGCAGAAAGAAAGTAGCACAACATGATAATAAACTTTCGTGTACGTTCCTGAAATTCCAGTAACCTCTCTAGACAAACATTTCGATAATTATGGTCATTTTGAAGTCATGAGGTCATCCAGATTACTGCTATCTAGGGACAACTCAAATACAGCCATTATGATCTTGGGAAGAATGACACTATGAGTAACACTGCTTACGCCCCTCCCCCTCTCTTTTCCTAAAAGAAAAAAAAAAGTATTGATTTCAGATTTTCATATGTTAGAAAGCCATCTACATGACTACTACCAGTAAATGGATATGAAAGAAATGAGTTTCATTACGCCCTTTCAGGTTGACTAAGACCTTGTTTGTTTAACTCCATGTCAAAAATGTTTAATGTTAACATTTTTGTGTGTGTGTAAGTCTAAAGTGAACTACATTGACACATCTCCCGACTACATTTCCCAACTACATCTCCCAAATACATTGGCTAACTGTTGTCAAGGGGTGTTTACTGATCAAGTTCAGCTAAATTCTGGGTGTGTGTTCAGTCTTTAACGGTTTACAAATGAAAGATGACTAAGGTGGTGTGTAGATTGCCCCTGCATTCGTCTCAGCGGAGGCAAATCAGTAAATTAACTCTTGTACAAATATCAAGAGTTGCATAATCATCCTGTAGTTCCTAGTTATCCCTAAATACCGTGACAGAAATAATGATATATTTATGAATACATGATGATAAGGGGTCATTCACAATTATCAACATTTTCACAAGTGTACAAACCATACACTTTTCAAGACCCCCCCCTCCCCCCAAAAAGTGTACGAAGAAAATGTTGATTTTTTCCCCCACATTTTATAGCTACGGTCACAAAGGTCCTTGCGAACGCCGTACGAAGGACTAATTTGTACAGCCACAATGGGACAAAAATCATTCGTATGGCGTTCGCAGGGCCATTTGTGACCGTAGCTTTATTTTCACTGTGTTCAGTTCTTGCTTGGTCTGTTTTTTTTTTTTTCCAGTTTGTTTCCCTCCTTAGTTCTTGCTTGGTCTGCCTTTCTTCAGTTTGTGTCCCTCCTCATCCTGGTGCTTCAGCAGTCGATACCGAGTGGGATACTTCTGGTCACACACTGGGCATCTGTGGCTGGCCTTGTCCTGATTGGCATCCCTCAAAGCACGTACTCCACCGTGGATCAATTTGGTGTGCTTCTCTTCATCGGCTTTGCTGGTGAAAATGTATCTGAAAGTAAAGGAAAGAGAAGGCCACATTAGTTTCTGTATTTAGAGCACAAGATCAGGAGGGCAGAAATATGCAGAAATAATGTGCCCATGGGGCAATTAATACACTGCTGGGAGATAGAAGTTAATTTGAATAGCCACAGCTAGGATGAAAAAGTCACTATTATAAAATTATATATATCTGCAACAACATATTCTTCAGTCACAGTGTAGGTTACTGATTTCCAAAATGTGGTAGCCCACTGGGTTTATTTTAAAATGTAGAGCAACCACACAGTTCTGTACTATGTTCATGTATTTCAGGGCAAATCTCTTCTGTGATGGCTGGGCTATATTAAACACATAGAGTTTATTATTGCTTTGATTTTTTAAAACTCTTTCGCCCCTGTTGTCCAATGGTCTATGCATGTATTGTATCAGTAGCAATTCAATTTTTATTCCAAATATAAAAAGGAAATGAATGAGCAACAACAAAAAATGGAGAATATGAAAGATATTGAATACATGTACAGTATAATTATATTGTTTTGAATTGTGTAATTTTAACTTGTGGAAAAATGAACTCGAAATGAATAAATGAGCAACAAATAAATTGAGAATATGAAAGATATTGAATACATGTATAATTATATTATTCTGTATTGTGTAATTTCAATTTGTGGAAAATGTACTTGAAATGAAAATGAGCAACAAATAAATGGAGAATATGAAAGATAATGAATACTTGTATAATTGTGTTTAATATTTCATATTGTGTTTATATTTTGATTTGTGGAAAAATTAACTTGAAATGAACTTGAAATGAACTTGAATGAGCAACTAACTAGGAACTTTAGTCCATATTTCAAGATTGTATAGACTTCTGTGTTCTGTGAAAACACACCAGTGCAGAGAAAATAAAACTAGTGGTGTGCTGAGAAACCTATTCAAAAATGAACTATAGATCACTGATATCATATACAGTGTCTTTTATTCACACTGCATATGACATTAAACAGTAGTAAGTAAAGAAAAAAATTTATTAGAAATTATATGCAGCACAATAATCATACCTGCAGTGAGTGCAGCTGCGAGCTTCAAAGTTCTTCAAGTGCTGATCTGGACTACTGAAGGCCAACGATCTTTCCAGCTGGCGGAGTGTCTTGTAATGGCCTGGGTGTTCAGGGTCAGGGGTTATTGGAGGGAACAGCCATTTGTCACCACTTGGCATCTTCCACACTTTTGAAGCCCGGACTCCATCTTCCATGCACTTACATGTGCTTTCTCCACAACTGCCCTTGCGGAAGCACACAAAGCCACTTCTCCTGTCCATATGCGCAGAGATGTACTTCCACTCATCATGGGCCTCAGACAAATCTGAAGACTCCCGGATTCCACGTAGACTGGAGTGGAACATGTTCCGAACAACAGTGTATGTCCCATTTTCATCACCTGCGTTGGGTAACACAGCTTTAGAAGTGATCCTGAATCCATCGTGGACTCTCCCATCCCAGTACATGTTCAGACGGTTCAGAGCATTTTCGAACACAATTGTCTCCTTTTCCAACTTCTCGTCAGGTGAAATACTCTGAAGAGCAGGTGGAACCGTCTCACCTGGCAGGCATGCCGGGAGAGACACACCTGCCAGAAACTTCGACAATGGAGACCAGAGGTGCTCAATTGGATTGTAGCGAGAGAGACCAGCTGGCATGCACGTACTGATCAACATGTCATACTTTCCCTCCTTCCAAAGCTTACCAAGGAAGAATTCATTCAGATTCGTTTTAGGTGTCCAATCTGGGCCGCCGTCAGTTACAAGTACCAAGATGGGCTTGTCTAGACTGGGATTGTCCTTCATTATCACTTTCAGATCATTCATATGGTCTTCGATAGTTGTGGAAGTGTTTTTCACAGTCCGATTGAAAACCCAGAGGGGACCAGTGGAAGGGACTTCCACCACATCTCTGCCACATTTGTCCTTAGTGCTTGGGGCTTCAGCCTCTTTCATCTGAAGTTGCAGGTAGCCATCAGGTTCGATTAGATAGCCAGGGACTGGAAAATCATGGTCAGCATAGTGTGGGGTATCATCGCCAGGAAAAAATGTTCTCAGCTGGTGGTATCTGGACACAGCTTGTCCTCCAATATGGATCTTGGCCTTGCTGTCACATGAAAATGCTACACATTCATCTGGATACATTGCACACATCTGTCGCACGTTCGAGACAGTGGCAAAATATTCATGTGCATTTGGATTGTCTTTGCTGACATCACATGACTTCGTCCCAACACGTATATCAAGTGCGTCCTTGTGTCTGGCAGCTTCCCTTGAGTTGACTCTTGCAGGCTTCATCAAGTAGTACACTTTCGTCCGCGATATAGTATCCAACCCCTCCACATTTTCCAGAAGGTGTTTGCGGACATCATCGAGGGTGACTCCACAGGAGGTTGCAGTCCCAGTTCGCCTGCGTATGTGTGCACCAAAACCATGTAGCTGTACAAAGTTCATCATCACATCAAGCAGCTGTGGGTACTTTTCTTGCAGTGGTGTTTGTCCTGATTTCTGATAGAAAAAAATGCCATCTTCTGAACCATTATCTGACTGCTGCGTGCTTGGCAAGTCCTCGGTCTTATCAACAGAATCCAGGGTTAGGACCTCATACACAAGATTGGGTCTGAATACCAACTCAACATAGTCTAGAAGAACGTAATGTCCCCCTCTGGCAACACACAGCAATGGAAACATATCCAAGAGTTCATCAACAGCATTCTTGAGTTTGTCGTCTGTCAACTTGAAATGTTCAGCTAAAACATGGCCTGGTATCCCCAGCATGTCAGAGCGATGGCACATGTCCTTTAGGCTAGGGAATGAGTACAACTGCATAGCATTCAGTGGATCGAAGAGACTTTTGTCCCCATTGGATTCCATTTCGGTAATTTTCTCTACAGCTTTCTCCCAACTAAGGCCTAGAGAATTCCCGGCAAGCAGTTTATATTCAGAGTTGCCCGTCAGCCGATTGAACCTCCTGGCATTCTGTGCTCGAACACTAGCCTGCAGACTGTCAATTGCTGTTTCTAGGGCAGTCTTTGCATTGAACAGAACAGGAAGCATTTCCAGCATTTTCGTCAGTTTCTGCTGACAGGACTTAAGCTGGAGACCAAGATTCCCGCTTACTACTTTTAGTTGCGCAAGCTGTGTCAAATGGTGCGACAGTTCACTGATACTGGACTCTGCCTTCTGCTGCCTTTGTGAAACAACAGAACCTTTCTTCACAAAAATTTGCTGTTTCTGCCACGAAGCAACTAGAGGGAAATAATCTATAGCTGAAGCCGACACTGACGTCAGAGCTCTCATAAATTCTGGATGAGATTTCACGTCCTCAGTGAGTAGTTCCGTTGAAGAGATTTTCAATTTTTGACAGAGGAATGATACAGCAGTTATTTGTCCATCCAAAATGTGATTTTGAACTGTGCTTGTATTCATCTGAGAAGAACCAACCGTTTCCTCTGGCACCTGAACTGTCACAAGAACTGGCTCTTTTTCTGGCTGGCCATTGTCATGCAAATCTTGATCCACAGTTGCTGCCTGAAATAAAGACAAATCATGTTCAATGTTAGTTTTTGAAAGTGGGTCAAACATCAAGGTCAAGGGTCAAAAGTAAAAAAAAAAGTTTTGGTATAATGTGCAAGGTCTTGCTGCTGGTAATACAATATGAAAGCCATATCTGCTCACATTCAAAAGTTATGACCAAGGTTAAAGCGGAATTAAACCCACCTATGTGCATTTTTATTATATGCAGAAAAATCAGAGAAAGAAAATGGTGAAAGTTTGAGCAATATCAGATAATCCATTCAATAGTTATCAATTTTCAAAGTTTTACCAAATCTGCGTAATGGCCACCTAGGGGATCCTTGAGTTGGCCACTGAGCCAATTTCTGTGATATGGACAACTCTCCATTCGTTTTGTACACATATTTTCACAATTTTTTTAATCAAGAGTATACATTTCCCCCTTGCTTGTTATTCTTATTCTTGCTTATTCTGTCCTTTCATAAAAATGAAAAATAGTGGTAATCTGTGTGGAGAGTTGTCCAAACTCTAATACACTGATATTAGGAGAGTTGCCAAAATCAAGGATCCTCATAGGTGGCCATAACGCAAATTCTTATAGCAAAACATTGAAAATTGATAACTCTTGAAAAGATATCCGATTTTGATGTATAAAAAAAAAAACACCATTTTCTTTCTCTAATTTTTCTGCATATATATATTGAATGCAGATAGATGTCCGAGTTTAATTCCCCTTTTTATAAAAAAACATATTGAGTACTTGACCACACCAAGATGTTAAAAAATTATTAAGAATTATGTACCAAAATATTCTGTAAAATATGAGCCCTCATTTGTCACAGTCATATGTTAGAATGGCTCGCAGGAATTTTTTAAAGGCAACATAAGCTGCTAATCCTTAAAATTGGCAAAATTTAAAGATTCAAAATCACTATTATAGGTGCAAATTCGCAACTTTATATATTGGAAAGGATTGCCAAGTGTTCATATTTTTATATTGTCTACACAAATCAAGTTTCACTGAATTGTAATGAAATTAGAAAATATTTGTTGCCAATTTGATATTCATTTCCAAATGAGATGTGGTCTTGTACTCTGTGGGTTCAAGTTTCTGTGAGACAGACAGACAGACAGACAGACAGAGTGGCAGACGGATGCATGAATAACGTTCCCTTCCTTTCCTGAAATAAAGCAGGAAAAGCAAAAAGAAAAAAAAAATACCCGAAATCAAATGTGCAGTTATTGGCTATTTATCGTGCTACTGGTCTCCAGGGACTACAAGGAGTTTGTGCCAACAATTCCTACGACTCTTTCAACTTCATTTGTACTTCAAATTTGATGTCTTAAAAACACATTAATTTTTTGTTGGAATAAAGCATACATGTAATCATTGCTCACAGAGCAAAAACATTCAACAATGCTGGTTTCGAACCCCCAATGCATCGACGAGCATAAAAATCGCTGCCCTCAATTTTAATATTGAGCTGTGCGAGATTCGCTGCCAGGGTGGGGTTGTCTACAAATATACATATCATCATTATGAATTGCGCACTGGCCGTGCACAGGACTCATTCTATTCGGATTTTTGTGTATTCATCTGTGCCACAGAAAGAATTGCCCGCCAGTGCCGTATGTAGTCCCTGGTCACATTTTCACGATAATGCCTGTTTGTTCAATAATCATGGGGGCTGAAAGTGGGGATATTTTTTATTACAATAGATCTCTACTTCTCTTGAAAAAGAGATCTGGTAGCTCCCAGCGACTAATCATAAAATTTCTAGGATGACAATATGTGCACACTACACGCCACCGTGGTGCACGGCGGCACCTTTTCCAACTTTCAAATCTTGTTCAAACAAATCTAGATCTAGATCTATACCGTATGTACACGGGAGAGAACTGGGCCCCACAACATTCAGCTCAATAAAATTAAGTTTTTCTTGCTATTGCAAGAACAATCAACAGCTTCAAAAACCCATAAACTATTCCTGGATTTTGGTATTAGCTGTTGATTATTCTTGAAATAGGAAGGAGAACTGAATTTCGAGTTTACCAAGGCCAGGGGGCCCCGAGTTCTCCCCTGTAAACGGTAGACATTACTGGTTGATCTATTACTTAGACTATTCTAGATATGTAGGCAAATTTTCCTAGAAATAGTTTGATTTTAATTTGTATCTGAATATTTTCTACATTAACGCAATTTATGATGGTGGAATATGAATTCAAATGAAATCTCTTACTTCCTCAAAATGGTCGTAAAGTGCGGCAAAAGTCATTAAAAATTGTGCGCAGAGTAATAATTGAGCGGGGCTGAGCCAGCCGCACCGCCGGCTGAGCCCGCCGGCCAGTAGCGCCGGGCGGCTGGGCCACCGGTCCGTGTTGCACTCCCAGTCCCACACTCTACAGCCTGCTTCAGGCCTGCTTCATAATCGGGGTAATTCTTCGGCATGTAAACATTGAAATACAAATTGCCATCAAAATATATGATAGAAAATCTGCCTACATACCAATAGAAAACAATTTATACACGAATCTCAAATTTTACTGAAATTAGTTACCTTTGGAACGACTTGGAAGAACGATTTGATCGTCCCCTTCTGATTTTTAACACGCTCCATCTTCAGCAGGGCTTTGTCCAGAACTTCAGTGAAGAGAACACATTGCGTAGACGCAGTGCGCCACAACTTTTGACCTTCCAACACGGCATCTGCTCGTTTCCGGTGCTCATTCACAAACACAAAAGCATTTATGAAGTTCATATATTTGTTAACGGGATTTTTGTGAACAATGCACCCTCGCTTAAGGAGGAATTCTGTTAGATTTTCCGGGTCAGTAGGTCTATTGTCCCTATTGTTCGCCATCTTTGACATTGTTTCCACGTACGTACGTACGCGCACATTTTTCTACATAATAATATAATATACCTAGATACCAAAGATCGCATGCGCGCGTATATCGACTACGCGACTTTCGGTGGCACAACTCACCAACCTTGAACATGAAGAAGGTGCGTAACTATGCATTCTTCACTCGCTGTTTCATTTCGGATCCAAAGTCGGTGATTCGTGTATTAACCGAAAGTCGTGTAGTGTGCGGGGGCCTAAGATAGCTATCTCTCGGTCATAAAGTGAAACGATGCCGCGAGAAATTGTGGGATTTTGATGGAGTGCGCGAACTATTCGGTCAGCGTGGAAAGTTTCCAGCGAGACGAGAGGCCGGGCCCGTGATCAGACGGGATGGGCGCGAGAGTATGGATCGACATTTTTTATAATTTGAAAAGCGTACGCCGGGTGCTGACCCCCTCCCCCCCCAGCGTACGGTTTGTACGCTCGTGAAAATGTTGATAATTGTGAACGGCCCCTAAGTAAATTGATACAATAATGTTTAAGTAACAAAGCATTCCATGTTTATATTAACTTTGAGAAACAGAGCAAAATCAAATTGACAGCCCACAGAAAGTTTTATAAAAATTTGACAAGAAACATAAAGAAAACAGTTAGCAAGTAAATCTTTTTTTTTTCTTGATGCAACAGAGTGTATATCAGCCCTAGAGAAGTAGGGCCTAAATGAGATGTCTTGAAATGTATGTTTATATATTTAGTCTCACATTGATTTGTAACCTAATTGATGTACGTGAACAAATATCATACTGGGAATAACATTTGATTCAAAGTGAACTGAATCGTGTCATGGCCTCAAAGCTTAGAGTCAAAAGTGAATGATTGCTTGAAGAGACAAATCCCAATGTGGCCATATTTCAAGACACTGCAGTAATGTTAACTACACAAACAGAACTTTGGATCAATGTATCTCTACACTCTAAAGAATGAAATGGTAAATCAACATTTTAAATTTTGTCACCCCTCCAACCTGTTTGTAAATGTTAAATCAAACACTCAAAATGTAAACTCTAGCACTCAAAATGTTGAACTACCATTTCAGAAATTGTAAATCCAACATTTTGTTTGTTAAATTTAACATTTACACAAACATCCGAGGAGTGACAACATCTAAAATGTTGATTTACCATTTCATTTTTTTAGAGTGCAACATGGTGTGGGATTGCACTTAAATTTTGCTTAAGGAGGAGGCTAAGGAAAGATGATCTATATGTCTGGCTGTGCACGTGTGAAACAGTGATTTGTCAAAGTTGTGGAGGGAAATTACTGACTGAGCATTTGCACATGATCAAGAGGAACTTGATCTCGATAAAAGTAAAATGTGCAGGAGCGAGAGGATGAGATTAACAGCTGCAACTTCCAGGACAACCTACCCCCCTTCCAAATCATCGGCAGCAGGACAGCGGTAGCTGCATGGCCTGCCCGAGACTGATTTTCGAAGGAGCGCCTTGTTTACGAAACCTGGGACTGAGCTGAGGCTGCATATTGGAAAGACAAGGAGAGCGAGAGAAGGAAGGAGATGTTTGTGACATTTCTTGAGTTTCAGTCGGCAAACAAGGAAAAGTTTGCAGCACCCTGCCCACGGGAAGATGACAAAAAGGAAGAAGGGACGGGCATCTCGGGAGCCCGGCTGACAAAGAGAGAAGAAGACGACTCCCCCGACTTCAAATTGACACCTTCCCCTTGACGAATCATTAGTCAAAGCGTCGGAGACAAAAGGTGAACTTTTGTTACGTCCTCCCGTCACTTTCGCTGTCAGTCCCCGAAGGAACACAAATGTGACATGACATTGTGGCTGACTAATGGAACACAGATGTATGAACAATGACCTCCATTCGTAAGGGGGAAAGGGGGCTGAGGTTCCACTCTCCATGCAGGAATATATGACATACTGTTCGTATAGTATGACTTCTTTTTTTCTGACGTTCATGGGATGAGCAACCACATGGGCCATGATCATGAATTCACTCTTTGGACTTATGTTGTGATTTGCTTTACTTTTACCAGTTTGGGGGCCACAAGGTACGACACCATTACATCCTACTCCAGCATATCTCTAGACTAAAAGTCTTGCCTGGGAGAACACTGGCATCCTCTGTCAAATGGAAAGTCGCCCTTGACAAAATTAATGTTGTCCTCTCTTTCAGACTTAGCCTGGTTGCACAGAATATCATACTCTGTGTAAAAAGGAAGCGAGGTTTATCCATGCTGAACCGTCGTCCTTCTTTCCATCTGTGCCTGGATATACAGTCTCCCTTGACCTAATTCTAGTGTCCTCTGTCACATGAAAAGTTACCCTCCTGTTAAGATTGTCCCCCTTTCTCAGTCTGCACTGGGATGTATATCATCACCTTGGCAGATATATTATCCTTTGTTATACAGAAATATGATCCTACCATGAATGTTGTCTCCCTTTTAAGCCTATCCCTGGACAGGAACAGAAGAAAAAGTACCCTTTATCGCATTGAAAGTTATCCTCCATGAACTACTGTCCCCTCAGGTCCTCCATGGAAAGCTGTTATCATTTTGACAAAATAGTATCAATAATATGATGTCTATCAGACAAGCACAAATCTAATCCACTGCTACACTACCATTCACTCTTTTCTAAAGTTACAAATTCATTAGAAAAGTGTTCAAGAAATCCTACATCTACTGGTACTTCTCTTAAGCATTGAATGACATTGCACTTGCTTTTTAAATCAACACAATATTTTCAGATTAAAATCCTACTGGAATAATTCAATATGCTAGGTGAAAGGTTTGCAACTTAAAGGCTAGATTTACCTAATTTTCTACTGGATGAGGACGACATCCATGACAAATATATCAGGGCTTTGTCAATTTGAAGTAACAGCAAGTTGGGCTACAATACATATTCATTATGGTCATTCTTGCACTATCAGAAGCAGCATTCAGTTTATCCTAGAGATGATGAATTAATCAGCCACAGTAAAACAAAGAAGGCACTATACAGTGGGTGAGCCTGAGGATATGAAAATTAATGACTGATTGTCACTTGTTTGAACTACATTTGAGAAGGTCAATCGATTGTATTATAGGATACTTCATTTTCGCAAGGCAGAAATTATCAATACTTACGTGCACACGCAGTTGCCAAACTTAACTGTCGATGATGAGCTCCACTCGTGAATTCACGATGCAGGTTCACACGCGCACCTAAACTTTAAGTTACAACTTATGAGCCAGCCCCACCCAATGATTACAATGACCTTGTGCCCATACAAAATAGCGCAGCGAACGAGATGCAAGGTTCACGCTAACTCACAAGCTCATTGATTATTGTGTTCACTTGGAGCGAAACTACGAGTGGGGACCCCCCATTGCTCGTGGAGAGAGTGTATAAACCCCAAGATGTCTCGTGGTTCTAATCATCGACTAAACTTTAAGATTGCTAACTTTCGAGTGCGTCCACACAGTGCTTAACTACAAGCTAATCATCGAGAGTGAAGTTTTCGACCTAAACTTCAAGTTTAGAAAGAGCATGTGAACCTAACTAATAATACAACCCTCAGGGTGCTATAAATGCACCTGTTCCATTGCTCACTGTTGGGCGAGTTAAATGAATGGGCACTTAAACAAATCCGATTTAGGTGAGTGGAAGATACTGTTGGTAATGTTCTACATTTTTCTTCAGGACTGAAAATGTTGGCTCATGGCTGCGCTTATCATTTTTCTCCTGTTTGAAACACATTTCACCACTATCAAAACGACTTTGCAGAGGCCTTTTGGAACACATTTCTCGAGTAGCTGCATTTATCATCTCTGTTGCAAGCCGAAAGTAAAGCAGCTCCATTGAGCTGTTTGACCGAAGTGAGCAGAGGTCATGTAGTTGCCGTTAGTAGGTCCGAGCTGAAAAGGCATTTCTATACGACTTTGCGATCATTATCTCTATAGACACAAGTTTCTGGCTCAGATGCATTTGTGACCCTGCACCTCAAAACAAACAAAAAGTCACCAGACATGAATTTTTAGTTAAGACTATATTCTGAAAGAGCAGACTTTAAGCTTTAAAATGATGTATAACTCAAATCAAATGGACTCTCCTAACCTATCTAAATATTGGAAAGAAAGCACAAACTCAGGAAAAGTGTGAACTGAGAAAAGAGGCTCTAAAGTACAGTGTCTATTCAAGCGCTTAATCTTTACCAAACCGTGCTGGCTGTGTGATAAATGGGACAAAAAACAGGAAGTAAACCACCAGAGTAACAACAATTAAGGGATTATCAGATTAAACTGAAATCAAGCATGCCTTATTACCACATTCTGTCCATAATTACTGCTAACTTTCAAAGGAGTAGCACTATCCTTTCAAAAGTTATTAGAGTTGAAAGTGAAGAATGTGGACAAGGTTTTTCAGAAATGAAAAAGGGATTCTAAAGACACATCTAATCACACTATATTCTACCAAAAATGTTAGAGATAAACTGCGAAGAGAACACACTTTCCTGCCCGTTTTATGATACCAAATTTTAGCATAATGTAAAAGAAGACCCGCTCTTTCAGAAAATATGAACAAGTCAAGTTCGGCTAGATTGACCCATTTCACTTATTTTCAGTCCTCACGCAAAATCAGTGTGTGCGACTTTACGTTCGTTTTGAGGTGTACGGTCACATTTGATCAAGATCATACTTTTTTCAGCATTTCAGGAGCATCTTTCTAACCCCATAATCAAAACAGCTTTGCATTTATCAAATGCCTAAATCTTCCTGAAATTCCTTTGGAAACCTTAATTCTATGCCAGTAGTGAGTTGATAGACACCCTATGACTGACACATATGACATTCTATCAAGTTTCCCTGGATACAAAACGGAAAGACATCTACAACAACAAGGACCTGACTATTGATGAGACCACCAAGGACAAATAAAACTTCATGAATGATGAATAACCAACAACTTCGATTACACAAAATCCTGGATCTTTAAGAATATTATAAATTGCAAATTGTATTACTGTATTTGGTAGACAACAGTCTATGAAAAAAAAAAACAACACTGAAAAAGAATCAGTACTGTACATCTATTTCAAGCTCACAGAAACAAGCTAGCAGGCCCACATGATGTCTATCAGAAATGACAATTTGAAAATCAAACACCCTTAGGTGTAAACCTGAAGATTTTTCGCAGTGGTTACTTACACATGATGCTCCTGCCTGACAAAAAATGTGTTCCACAGTATTAAAAGACCAGGTAAATCTCAGTAAAAAAACACACAGCCGCAGTAAGGCAATCTACATAATACTCACAAGTGAAAAAACATATTCCTCTTAAAATCCACAGCTGCAGGACTAGTGCACACAATTCCAAAGGCTACATGTCAAATATGATTTTCCCCATATCTGTCTTCTCCCTTAAGTATGTGAAAAGTCACTGAGAAGCATTCACTCAATCATTTCTTCCCATACTATATGCTGGAGAGCTAATTTTTTTTTCTCATCGAAAATGAACAAAATGATGGCATACCTATTGGCAAAATGACAAATTTACGTCAAAAGCTGCTCCTGTGGGAGTTTGGTTCCTTCTGACTCCTGACAACGAGGGCCCAACAATCTCAAAACATTCCACTGGCAAAGAAAAATAATATCGCACGACACACATCAAATGGCATCAACTTGTCAAAGAAATGACTCCGATTGTGCCTTTGTCAATGATCCACAATGCCAGTCACTCAACCGTGTAATACTCACTGTATGAAAGAAATTTCATGCTCACAGCTCCTACGATCTGTGCTCTTTTCAGAATAGAAGTGGTGGCAAATCAAACTTTGTTTGTTTGCTTGTAACTTTTTTGGGGGGAATGGAAAAGAAGAAAGAAACAGGAGAGAAGAGCGATAATATGAAGAAGAGAGAGCAGTAGTTTGTTGACTTTCCAGAGTTCTTCCTGTGGGCCACACGCAGAGAGAGAATTGTGAGAAATGAGGGGAAACGTTGATTTGGCACAAAACTTGTTGCCGATGTGATCCTCGCTTTTCATTTTCAAACCCCAAACCCATTGCCCTCCTAAATCCCAGCCATGTGAAAAGCTCTCTTTATGACGAGCGCTCTTTGTACTCTGTTGAACAGTTCATATCTTCTCTGTAATGTTTTATCATCTTAGCTTCATTCATCAGAAACTGGATATTAGAAGGTTGTACTTTTTCTTTGATATTAATATATGAAGAGTTAAATTGCAAAGCAAGTTAACTCCATTCTTGTTGAACTGAAATTATTTGTAATTAAAGCTGCTAAACACAAAAACAAAAATGAGCAGAAAATATGGGATATTCTTAATCATAACTTTAAAAAAGTCCTCGCTGTGTTACAAGGTATCACTGGAAAGATTTTATTTTTGCTCTTTTGGATGATGGACTTACTTTAAGAGGTTTAGTAATGATGCTTGGTATCTTCTGCATATATATCTTCAGCACAGAAAAGAAAATTTTACCCTAAATGTATACTCTCATCAAGTTTGCAATGAATTTCCAAATTTAATTTCTTTCCAGCCAGATTACTTTCTTGGAAATGTGAGTAGCCCATTGCCACTTATACTAATAGCTATAAAGTATTACCATTTTGAATAATGCAGAAACACTCCTTCTGACGATTTGTGTGTGTGTGTGTGTGTGTGTGTGCGTGTGTGTGTATTTGGGGGGGGGGTATACAAATCAGCTCTATTTGAACCTTCAAAACAAAAACATGACTAAATGTGTATTTCAACAATTCAGGATCTACCTTTTAAAGACTTTCTGTGCATTAGTGTGCTCTCATCAAAATCTGACATAATAATTATATTTCTGCACGCAGAAAAGAAAGAAATAGAGAAGAGAGAGAGAGAGAGAGAGTGAGAGGGAGAGAGGAGGAAAGGGAGAGGTATCAAAATCCACAGGAAGTTTCACTTTTTGAGAGTGGCGTTGCTAACGGCAACCCCCACTCCTGATGAAGGATGCGCATTAGGTGAAATCTGGCTGAGATTTGGGGAGAAAGGCAAAGTGTCAGAATCTTTATGCAATCGTCCTTACGGAGGATAATGGACACAATAAAACCAATCACAAAAAGACGAGACAAGAGTCTGGATAGTGAAAGGATGCTGTGATTTGCTTTTTTTTCTGAAAAATGTCATTTTTTTTGGTCCATGTTCAGCATGTCTTAATTAGTGTTCCTGCACAAAAGTATGTGTGAGTCTTTGACAGCGTCATCGTAATGAAAATTCCATCTTATTTCAGAAAGCCTTTTGTGTCAGTGAAACTACTAAAGGAGAGTTGATGCTAATCCTTAAAGGACTGGTACAGTTTTGGTTTAGATGGGGATTCAGGCTTTAACTGTTTTGGCAAGAAAATTAGAAACCATGTATATGATATACAAGAACACATAATGTTTTTCTGGAGGAATTAAAAGTTTATTTGATGAAGATCAGTTTTGAAATGGCTTAGATCTCCAAAAACAAAGTTGAAGATACCCTCATAAAAGGTGGGATAGGACCACTTTGTTTTGTCCAACCATTTTCAAAACCGATTTTTATCAAACTTTTGATTCTTCTTAGGATCATTATGCTTTTTAATATTTCATATATGTGAATTCTAATTATTTTGCAAAAAAAAAAAAATAAAACCTGAATCCTAGTCTCAACCCAAACTATATCATCCCTTTAAAGCATTCAAGCTGAACTGACATCCCAAAGGACATGTGAGCCCCTTCTCAACAAGAACCCATTACTTTCACACTGAGCTGGCTGGGCTTCAAGTCAACTTGATATCAGCAAACTTTGATGATAGCAGAGCCCCAAGGGAGTTAAAAATCAAGTGAGGGACCTTGTAAACACTCTTTGTAGTTAGCTACAGTAACTTCTAGTTTGCATTGATAATCTTGTACGCTTGCAAGAAATTTAGTGGTATTGAAGTTGCGGATGATTCAATGAAACAAGTATTCCTATCAGAGCATATATCTAGCATAATTATTATGGGTGCGCTACCACTGACGATGCAACTTTTGATCTCATTTTAATTAACATTATCTTCAAAATAAAATCTGCTATTAACTTGACAAAGCCCTTTTGGCAAAAATTCATTATAACAACGTCTTTCACGGAGTTTCCTTAATTACAACTGTTGTGAACGAATACGGTATATGCCCAATATTTCGTGAGGTATTTACTTTTGCGAATTTTGCGAGTCGGGTGCTATTTGTAAATTTAAAAGCATGCAAAAATAACAACTGTAACCCCGGCATAATTGTGACATGCACCTATACATTTCTCTGTTCAGTACTGTACTCCACGTCAGTGGATTTAACCACTCGCGAAATCGTCGGAAAGTCCCGATTTGACAAAAAAAAAAATTAGACTCGGTAATTATATAAACAATGTATATAGAGAGACAGACACAGGGAAATGACTCAAACACAAAAAAACAGATGGGGAGACTAAGAAGGTCTAAGTCTTTATTTCATTTTGCAAGTCTGTTTTATATGCCACAGAACAAAATTTTCAAGAAAGAGCTGATTACTATCTGGTAGTAGCTGAATGTGAGGCTAACCTGTCAACAAGTATAATGAACTTTCAGGAATGAATGGAAGGTTAAATTAGCATGTGTGAGGTCATGTCCAGTAGAATGATATTCCACATTTCCTTTCCATAGCGCCGCAACATCAGCTAAATTTGCTAACATTGACAAAAATAATCAGCTGGAGGGGAAATGAAATGACATCGACAGACTTCATCAAAAACTCATTACACTCAATTAGCAGCAAACAGCTAAACTGCACATGACAGGAATTATGAGATATATCAACATGTTGTGAGCCACTTCAAAGTGATGAAACCTGGAGATTCTGAATCAATTTTACTCTGTGTTTACAGAACTTTTTCATAAACATATTTAGAAGCATCATTCACTTGTCTCTGACTAAGATATTTTTCCAAGTGGGAAAGGAGATGTGAATCATTTTTACCAAATATTGGGCTTTATTCATTCATTTATTTTAGTTGTCAATTTCTGTTCCATTCTTTGAGCATGTTGGTAGTTTAAGGTGCAAGTTTGTGTTTTTCATGTTCAAAGAAACTTGATGTCTTATCAATAAGAAGCAAAAAAATCATTACTTGACGGTAAAAAATGTGGGAACTGATGATATGCCCTTCTGCTTCTAACATTTTGCGAGGGGCCACCACTGGGAGAGCAGTTGATTTTGGCTATTCTGTTTTGTTTTCATTTCTCAAAGAGAGTGAGAGAATATGGAACGCTCTTCAGACCATGATATTGGGGCCAGTCTTCAGACCGTGATATCTGGGCCACGTTGCGGAGCCGTGCGTGGGGGGCAAGCGGAAAAGCATGGCGAAGGAAGTAGGGGCTCGGGTTCCTGCGATCCAAACAGGAAGTCAAAAGACAGACGAATGTGACAGACCTCTTGAAGAGCTCCATCGCTTGGTAGGATGGTCTGCTCTATCACACACGCAAACATTGATATATTAAAGGACAAGTTTACCTTAATATACATGTGGATTGAATGAATGCAGTAATATCAATAGTACACATTAGTGAAAGTTTGAGGAAAATTGGGCAATCCATTCAGAAGTTATGAGTTTTTAAAAGTTTCTGCTGAGACACTGCTGGATGAGAAGACTACTACAGGTCATGTGATGTCACATGTGTAGAATGATTAATGTAAAATGTAAAAAGATGTTGAGATGTTGTGATGATACAGAAGATGTTAAAGATGTTGTGGTCTTACAAGTCTGGTATATAGCATTTTCACTATCTTCTTTCTTCTCTTTAACATGACTTCAAGAAGAAATTCAACATAGATCTGCAGTGGTAGAAATAAGCGATTCTAATTTTGAAAGAGAAGGATCGGGGCCTTAGTTAGTGAAGTCCTGACCCCCCCCCCCCCCCCAAGATAAAAGGATGTTTTCAGGTTAAAAGATTTCCACCCCTTCACAAAAATGGGGGTTGGGAGGGGGGGGGGGGGAGGTAAAAAGAAACTCATAATTATTGTCTTTCCTTTTCCTCTCAAAGAGAAAATCAACTCTCTCTGTATTCTTTGTCATCAGGATTTCATTCATTTTGTAAAAACAAAAACAAAAAACAAAACAAAGACATGGACACACGCACACACACACATACACACACACACACACACACACACTCTCTCTCTCTCTCTCTCTCTTGCCTCAGCTCTATGCGCTCTTTTTCTTTAACTGCACAAAAAACAACACCAACAATGATATATCAAGCACTTCTACAAAATACCTCCACCTATGTGCAAATTATGCAACATCATAACAGAACAGAATGTAACAAACCACTCGTGCATTCCAAAACATAAAACTGAAAAAACAAATAACAACAATAGAGGTATAAGTATCAAAAACTTACCTTTGGATGAACCTTTCATTACATCATTCCAGCTTCTGCATCAAATGCTGACCATCGTCTGGAGCACTTAAAGCTTGACCTATAGAAGATGGGATGAGGGTGAAGAGAAAATAAAAAACTGACTCCACCATGAAATCAATGTTTTGCTTCATTTGGTTAGACAAAATAACTAAATTTTTCAATCAATGCAAGTCTACCGACACAGGAATGATGTGATGCCAAATATAAGCTAATTCTTGATTGTAATTCTAAAGCACTCATAAACATGTCTTTAATAGATAGAAAAGTAATGAAAGCAGCAACATTCTTTTCATAAGTTTTTTTTTCTTTCAATTTAGAGTAAAAATTGACAAAAGAATGATTGAATGAACAAGCAAGACTTACAATAGAAAGCAAAAGTAACGAATGCAGCGACATACTAAGCCTATGATCTTACTTGTGATTTACGAATACCACCTACATGTACCTAAAACATGTACTGACATGGCCTCTCTCATTGATCATGACAAGCAGGTGTGTTGTGTGATAACTTTATGCAGACATCCCAAATCTTACGGCCCAGTTACACTACCGTGTACAGGGCTACTGTGTGTACAATGTTTTGGGTCATTTAGGGTATACATTAGTGCCTTTAAGGAGTCATTCGTTTGTGACATGTTTGACATGTATACATTGTACTCAAAGGCAGTTTGTTGAGGTTTACAGAAGTATGTTGGGGCCCTCCAAATTTTGAGTGTGCAACAATGCACTGATCAATGTATGTTGACCATTCACTGTAAGAATGAGATTTTACACATTAGGAGTAGGGTTACTCTTCTTTATTACTATGGTGATAGTTATGTGATAAGCAATCATTTATGATATATTGAGCTTTTGTTCTTTACATCTGGACTTCATTAAAAAGAGAATTTTGGCTAGGAATATGAGAATATCAGATCTGTTCCCTGCATCTCCAAACCACATCCCAGAAATACATCCCAAAACTAAATACAAAATTTATTTGGGAAAAGTTGTTGGAGCTGATTGCTTATACACCATCTGCTGAGATACTGTACTAAACATAATCTTGAGCAGACTTTGGAGAAAAAAAATAGAAGGCTGATAAAAAAACACAGATGAACTGATCTACTTTGGTGAGCGCTGCATGAGAATGTTTTCCACAGGAACTGTCACCTCAAGCTTTGACAAGCCCTCTTCATCTAATGAGGCAATATGCCTAATGTGTCTCTATCTTTTGAAGAAAGGAGAGGAAAAAAAAATGTTACAAGGACGTGATTTGATTGAATTGCCAGATCTGACACATACGCGGCAACATTAAAATCGTGCGGGGAGAGAGGAGAGGTGATTGGTCGCAAAATGAAACATAGCGCTGGAGAAAGAGATGTGGAATGTATTTCAATAACGGAGATAATGATCCCATTGGTGTGAGTGGAGAGACCTCCTGATCACCGTAATCAGCTCCTGATTACCCCAACGCTCCACTTACAACTTCACTTTCAATTCCATCAAAATCTCAGATTTTCAAAGGAGAATGTTGGGGGGGGGGGGGAGCGGGAGGGGCTGATGGTCGAGGTTGAAATTGCTGGTCGATCTTAAAGATAGATATCAGGTGCCACGTCACTGTGTGTAATGTGGAGACAAATTCAATTATTGGCGCAAGTAGACGGCGGTGGCATATGGCGGGAGTTGAGTCACGAATTATGATTTAACTTTGCTTCTTTTGAGTCCTCGGGTAGAGGCAACAAGGTCAGGGATCGAGGTGCTAATGAGGTAAAGCACGTTCCAAGTCTGTTTCTCTTGCAAGTATTCATTACTGGCATAAATTTGCTGCAAACCTGGTCTTTTATGGGGATTGACACACTTTTATAGATGTCCTTTTGCACAGCAACACTGTTGTCATGGAAACATGCACATTAGTCTTCTCTGGACAACAACTTAGACCTAATGTCTTCCCTATCTCTCCAAGAAAATCTTACATCTTGAATTTACTATCATTACTGTTGTAAGGTTTTAAAAGCATCAATCTCTTGCGAATGTGGAATATTGCACATTGTGATAATCACTGCAAATTTCACTCTGAAACAACTACTGCAAAACTGATAACACAGCTCTAGATATTTTTGAAAAATATTAAAATGACAAATTGAATCTATGTTCCATTACAATTTCATTTCATCCATGAAATATAATGAGATGGAAAAGGAAAATACTGTATAAAATTTCCATTTTCACAGTATTTATCACCAAAGATGTCTTAGTGACAAATCATATCACAACATACTCTCAGTTGACAAAAATAAAGCAAAATTCCATCATGTTATCACACCTTTAACTGAAAATTAAGATTGTGCTCAGACCTAAAATACATGTATATATCACAAGAAATAATGAACTGACTGACAGTTAAGTTGGTAACTTCTATGTATAACTGAACCACATATGAACTTCCACCTCGACTCGATGATTCATATGAATTTCATACCCTTGATGAAAGACTATTGCGGGAACAGTTTTCTAACAGACTTCCATTACAAGCCGTCTGAGACTGACAAGGCACAAATTTCTTCTTTTTCTTATCTCTTAATTTCTCGCCCCACAAGACCAGTGGGCAACCCTAAGTTTTCTCGCAAATTCAGAATTTAATCAAGACCGTAATCAACGTCTGGTAGAGCAGACAGTTTTCAATGAATCATTCTTTTCCTTGCTATTACATAGCACACTATGGGGTTTTGGTAATCCTCCCCCCCCCCAAAAAAAAAAAAAAAATCAAACTGAATGACCAAGGATTTTGTTTGAGAATTGTACTCTTGCTAATTCTATCACCTCTCAAATCTAGTCAGCTTTGCCATTAAATGCAGGCTCTTTTTTATTTTCCTTGTCTGCCACCCTTAACAAAAAATAGGTCATGGTGGTGATAAATTGAATTAATCCCGTACCCCCTCCAACCTTGCGATGCAATATATTAAGTCTCTGAATGTCATCATTTTTCTACTTTCTACACTGGTCATTATTTGTTTTATGTTTAACTACATCTGTGTAAAGTATGAATGAATATTTGCACATTCATTTCAATTGATGGAAAGATAGATGAATAGATAGACTGATAGATCATAGATATAGAAAATTAACGATATTCCCAAGTGTTAATTCCTAAATTATAGAAAAAAAAAACTGTAACACAATCGACTATTTCACAATTTTCGATGGTGTTATACTCCAGAATGTATTATGAACACATTTCTAGCATTTTCAAGGCTTGTATAAACACTGTCATCAGATGAATGTCACTTTATCAGTGTAAGATTTTAAGATTTTATCTAACTCTATTGACCCCTGATAGGGAGCACGAGTCTCAAGAAGAACATATGAATAAATGAACAAAAATGAAAATATTTACAATAATGAATATGTGTATAAAAATGAACATTCACATGGGTTGGTGTGTGTTTCAGAATATTATTGGTACATATTTGCTCATGCAATATAAATTGTGGAAAAATTAGGATTTTCTGTGTCATTTTTTATTCTTGTATTTTTCCTTAAACACTTCATTTGAGCACGTCAAGAACATTGCTGTTTAGCTCTCACACCCTGTTGACCTTCTACCAATGTGGTAGGTACCCCTTGGTAAACCCCAAATCAATTTCCCCACTGGTAATACACTGTTCTTATCCCACTGATTGCTTGTCATATCAAATATGACAGCACTTTGCTAGTCTACCTTCAAGACTCTTGGTGATAGTGTGGGCACAATTTCCTTTTATTAAATGTCTGGTGGAATGGAGAGTCAATTTCTGTCTTTTTTATTTATTTATTTATTTTTTTCATTTTGGCACCCTCCCCTGCTGAATCTTTTGCATTCTCATCACCTGCCAAATACAAATACAAAATCATAATCTTTTTTTGTTGTCAATAGCAAATGCAAGGCTGCTAATCTCCGCAGTTCATATCAAAAATATATTTCAAATGTATGTATGCATGCATGATGAACAACACAATTTAGATACATTTGAGGGTAGATATCATATCTCTGTTCAAAAAAAAAAAAAAAAATGGAACCATGCACACATAAACATGCCAAACCAAATTTCAAAAAAAAAAAATTGTAACTTCAAAAATGAATTTCCTTATTGTTGAGGGGGAATAGCATTGAATAGAATTAAATTCTATTGAATAGAGATTACCTAATTCCCTTAATCCTATCATGTCCCCATGGCATTCAATTTGGACTGAAGTTAATTGCTACACCTGAGTGAGCTTACTAACTTTCCAACCAGGTTGATTTTGGATGGACTGCTGAATGCTGATGAAAAAGTCAGACAGATTCAAAAGCTACATATAAGTATATGTGAGGATTTTCTTGTTTTTCCTCTCAATATTGCCTATTTAGTTGTTTTTTTTTATTGCTTGACAGAAATGCAATGCACGTAAAATCAATTGTTCTTATACAAACTGTTATGGGATAATGTCACAATAATTCTTCTATTGGAATTCGCAAAAACATTACGCAGTTTTTGAGTGAAAGTCTGCAGGGAAAGAAAAAATAAAAGAAACAACAAGGCTTCTATTGAGAGTTTGTATCAAGTAGAAGTTGATTTGCATGGAAATCAAACATAAACACATCCAAAGTACACACCTGCCAAGTGTACGACAGGCCTATCTGATTTCTGTGTTTAACCCTCACTGGACAGTATGCTAAGAATGTCACTGACATTGTGTACAAACCCAGTTGCCACTGGAACAGGGAGAGAAGTTTAAAACAGGTAATGCTTTATGGCATGCCCACTTTAGGTCTGATTCCACCAGGCTTTTTTCCAGCACTACACACTTTTCAAGTACAGAGGGCGCTATTCCAATATCTGCACCTCATCCTTCCACGCAGACCTGGGGATATCCCAATCAAGGATACTCCTCACCTGAACTAGACTGAGCTTCTTGAATTTCTACTCATAAAATGCACTAACTAAAATCTTTAGATTTCAGAAAGTTCAAGCACTGCATCACTTCAGCCATAAGTACACTCTAATTTCAACTGTTTGTAACAAATAACCAAGAAGGGAGGATATGTGATGCCTCCTTGCCAGAATGTTGACATTGCTTTGGGGATTTTGTGCATTCATTAAAAGGAAATTATGAGTTAGATGTGTGGCGCCATCTCTTGGCAAATGTCAGCACAATGTTTATTCTGATTTTTTCCCCCCTCATTTAATCTCAAAGTTGTGGCCATCTTATTCTAAACAAATACTCCACAAAAGAAAACAAGAAAAGAAAAGGAGAGAGGTTTGTCAGATGTAAAGTATATTTCTATGATGTTAATAGTGTTATGTCACAAAGAGTATTACATCAAATTCATAATCTGATTAGCATTATTCTACCACAAGTTGTAAATTGACCAAAAGATTTATTCCCTTACAAAAGGCTGATGAAGAAGGGAGGTAATATTCAAATGATAACCTGTCTGGTGTTTTCTTTCTTTTTTTAAGTACAATTCCATGCCATGTTCAAGTTGGCCTTAGCAGAGCAAATCAACCAACCAGAATGTGTGAAGTTTCATCAAAATCTGACCTTCACTAAATTTCTCATAATTTGAAGAGTTTGTTCGCAAAAACCAATAAGTCCATATTTTCCAAATGGAGAAATTTGCGATTAAAGATCAAGAAAAATAATGAGAATAATAAGAAAAATTTTGCTTCTTTTGACCATAACTTCAAAAATGTACCTTTATTTGTAGTGACCAATATAGCATTTAAAAGGTATTATTTTGTATTTTATGTCAGAGACTGTACTTCAAAATCTTCGAAAATGGACTTATCGGTTTTTGCGAACGAACACTTTATTTCAAGATAGTATTTTGTCCTGAAATTTGGAGCAACCACATCCCCTTATGAGGGGACATGATGATATCACCTGACCTATGACCACTTGCACGTACGTCACAACTCCACTGAATTTTACTTTTTGATGTGAAATCCACATGGATTGGTTGTATTCACATATAATTATAGTAGTCATGTAATTAAGTTGCTGTGACAACTGTGAGAGGGTAAGAGGCTGTAGCTATTTAACATCATTGAACAAAAATGTTTCTGTTTGTGCACAACGCAATGGGGAGCTGAGAGGCGATGACAACACAGCTCTGCTAATTTCCATATTAAAGGTGCATGGTCCCGGTCTTTTTTAATAGTCAAATGCGTACGCGGGCGCACGGCCCAAGTTTCCTATAGAGACCTACATGTACTCTATCGACTCCTCTTTAGCGCTTACGCTTTGGCCCACTTCTCCGAGTCCGAAGAAGTCCGATTCACTTTAGTCAGTGGTCCAATCACAGTTCGGCTCATGATTTGGCTGAGGGGGATGACAGCTTTAGCAAACTTCTTTTGTGATGTCATAATAACAAGCACATATGCACGCACCCTGGCATTACTACAGACTGCGCGATGTGCAGAGAAGACAACGAAGGCAACGTTACTTAGCAACACCTACGCACTTTACTCTTGATGACAGTTCAACTTCGGTAATCTTCGTATCAATGCTAACGGTGATTGGCAGTATCATCAACAGCGCCCTCTACACTACTGGGACTATGCCCCTTTAAATGCTTGCAACAAAATTGCTTTTCAAGGAAAATATGAAGAGTTTGTTTGCAAAAACCGATAATTCCATATTTGCCATATAGGGATATTTGCAATTAAAGATCAAGAAAAATAAAGAGAATGATAAGAAAATTTTTGCTTCTTTTGACCATAACTTCAAAAATGTACCTTTATATGTAGTGACCAATATATCATTTAAAAGGTATTATTTTGTACTTTATGACAGGGACCGTACTTCAAAATCTTCAAAAATGGACTATCAGTTTTAACAAACTCTTCATAATGTAGAGTTTAAAATATAATTGTGATACCAGTACTGTACTATGCTTAATACTGTAAAACCAGAAACATTTGTGACATGAAACAGATTGGAGCTAATGGCCTTTTTCGCTGCATGACACTTTCGCAAATTGCCACTAGCATTCAATGCACTGAGTAGACAGTATATTTCTACCTTGTATATTTTGTATTAGGTATCGCCTTTTATTTGGTGGAAATAAAGCAATGGAATTGAATTGAACTGACAAACACTTCTGCGTGTATGTTACTTTCGCGAATTTTGGCTCCTTGTCAAATTTGTAAAAATTTCATGGACATGATTATTTCTGTTTTATAGTAAGCCTTACAAAACAGATATCACTGCCCCGGTGAGAGATTTAAACCATTAGTCTACTGATCCCCCAGTTCATAGGTCTTGTTGAAACAGAACCATAAAGTATTCATTACCAGTTTACTGTAGAAGATAATCTCACGGCATGACATATTTGTGAATTCTTCCCAAATAGTCACTGGCATTCAGTGATCAAGATGAGACAAGGACTTACATGTATGCATGCATTTTGATTTCAGAAGTCTTGGCTCTCACATGCGAATATTTCTTCTTTTCCTGCGGTCCATGATAGGACTCTGAGACATTTGGTTCACAAGTGCTGCGCATCAAATTCACATGGTATCCTAGT
Organism: Diadema antillarum; assembly: GCF_040938485.1. Lineage (NCBI taxonomy): Eukaryota > Metazoa > Echinodermata > Echinoidea > Diadematoida > Diadematidae > Diadema > Diadema antillarum. The sequence goes on from NW_027271609.1 coordinate 1,168,691, forward strand.
AATGGACACAATTGTTGGATGATCATGAGTTAAAAGTAAGCACATCATTTCAAAGAGTTAATCATTTTCAGAGTACCTCTCACCTACTCAACCAGTATGTGAAAAATGATGGTCAGAGTCATTCATTAATTTTTCATGTCATGCAAGTTTGTTAATCATTCACTGTGAAATGCCAAAAACATTTGTTTTTATGTGCCAAAACACTTCTCAGATAAAGACTGACAATCCTTAACCCTCTCTGCACCAGGGACTTTGTACAGTGTGTACAATCCTATGGAGGTTTCTGTGCCAATCATGCACTCAAAGCATGCAAAGGGTTAAAGCAGGGAGGTGGGGATATTCCCACCTCCCTGCTTAAAGTGGTAATACTCTTTTGAGATGTCTGGTAATATGACTTCATTGCTTATCTTACAATAAATGAGATTATGAAGACACACACACACACACACACACATACTTTCATTTGAAAAGATAGATTGCATTTTTCGGATCATAATGGAGGAAAAAATACAAAACAATATGCAAAAAGAAGATAATGAATGTTAAGGAGATCATATTAATTATCAAACTTTGAACATATCAAGTCCAAGATCATAGTCTATCTAAGCCTTCATGTGTTGTTTGCCAAGCAAACTTTTGATGGTTTTCTGCATTCATAATGCATGAAACGATTAGTATAGTCACTATTACACAACATAAATGGCAAATAAAATGGTTCAATATATGAATTTTTGCAAGAAACTGAATTATTAAACAGCATTATCAAACAGAACATATAGTAAGAACAAACGGTGAAGAATACATTCATATTGGTAATGCTGATGATAAGCCCTTTGCAGCACACATCACAAAAAATAAATCAAAATTTATATGCCCTTTGAAGGTGGGATAATATAGAAATAAAGAAAAATAGACATGAGGGAGATATATTAGAAGAGATAAGGTGATATTAAAGGTGACAAATATTTGACAAATTGCATAAGAACTAGTCCACTAACAAAAGAACAATATGCTTTAAAGAGACAGTTGAAATTGCTAGTAGTAGTCTATTACCCTGCCTGACATGATTCTAAAGTGAAATATTCCATAACACTGTGGATGCTACTTGCAAAGATATTGCTTTATTCTCCTCTTTTTTTCCTAGGGAAATAGAGCCATCTTACACAGCAAGCATCAATCCTTAGCTTTAAAAATGAAACCTTAAGTCTCTGAGCTCCACCACATAAGGATGCTAATGACAATATACAGAAATTAGTAGCCCAAGGTGATGACAGGGTTAATAAGAGCTTCTATTCCTTCCATTCATTAAACAAGACTCATGGTCTGCTGCACTCTTGGACTCTAGACCTCATCAGCGGTGGGCCTGTTCACACTCTCTGGACTTCTATCAAATTCAGCATTATCTACACTACATCACATGTACTGCTTTTTGATGCGTGGATGAGCAAGTGTGAATGAAACTCGAAATTATATTCATGCAGTGAGGTGTAATAGTCAAGCCCTTTGGTCTGATGACACAGCCGAGTGATACTGTATGATGATCTTCGAGAAGACAAAATATTGGGTCAGTTAATATAAGAAGAGGATCAATGGTCATTGCATCCAGTACACTTTGGATAAATATGGATAAGTATTTTGTCTATTCACTCATTAAATCCTGAACTACAGTTATCTACTTGGCAAAATGATAGATTCATCCTTGTTTCCTTCCGCTGCTGAGCAAGATGAAATAATGAACCAAATGTAGTATTCCCCCTAGGATAATAACTAAAACTTGTAACTGACATAAACACATGCACATACCTGGTACACACACAGAAATAGAGACACACTGCATTCACACTCATACATTGATACATGACACTAAGTTTAAAGACAGGAAGTTTTCATGTAAAAATAAAATTATCACCAAGTTTAAAACAGGTTTGGATTAGGGATTACAGGGATTAGATAATCTCCTTTCTTTGGCAATAAGTTCTAAGACATTCTGTGCCTATTCGCAAATAAAGCTCAGTAACTTCGGTTATCAAATACCCTCATCCAGGTATTGCCCTTCACATTACAAGTATACAGCACAATCTATGAGCTTCAATCTGCATCATGTATTTTTCCCCCTTTAACACATCTGATACATGTACTGTTCCTCTCTTTTTCAGACTGCATGACACAGGGCATAGTCCTGTCTCTCCATAATGATTGCCTTCTGCGATAGGAAAACAGAGTCTGACTTGTTACCCAGTGGAGGCTGAAAAACATCCTTTTGAAGGAAAGCTCCTCTGCTGGCTTGCGCGTCTTGAAAATTAATTTTGAGACAAGCCCTCATCACAAAGACAGTGTCTCAAACTCTGACCTTTGACCCTTGCTTGCTGACAGTCGGGCCAGAAATATATCTTTTTGATTTAACTCATATGACACTTCATCATGCTCATACAGAACATGGGTAGGTATTCCTTTCTCTTATGAAAATCATTCAGTCTCAAATCAACACTAACTTTGATTTTGTCTAATCTTCTGATCAATGTCGCAAGACTTACCATGCCTTGTTCACCAATAGGCACGGCTCTCTGGAAACTAACTGTCAAATGAAATGAGATTAATCAATTCCTAATATGTCACAATGGCCTTCTAGTTGGACTGAGGAACACTGCTACCGGGCAATTACCCCCCCCCCCCCCCCCCCCCCCAGCTACATACTGGATTAGTGATAAGGTTAGAGTAAAGATTATGGTTAGGGTTTGGTTTAGGGTGAGAGTTTGTGTTAGGGTTAGGATTAGGTTCAGAATTAGGATTAGGATTAGGGTTAGGGGAAGGGGAAGGGTCTGGGGTGATTGCCCAGGGGTAATTGCCCCTAGACCCTTGTTAGCATCCGAGTGAGCTTACCAAAGAGCATGGCGAGACGAGCTACCAGGCTGTAGTTGTAAATGCCTGGGTACATGTAGGGTTTTTGAGGAAAACAAACCAACAAACAGTCCTGATGTGGTAACTCTTTGAATAACTGTAAATAAACCTTTCTCTGTTCATGGGTGCAGTCAGTAAGCTTCTGAAGAGCCTTTTCAGTACGTCAGCATCTTTTTCCTTCAGAGCTTGAAGGGACTGTACAATACTGGTTGAGGTGAGGATTCAGGTTTATAATATTGCTAAGTGAGATAATGAGAAACCTCTTATAAAATATGACAGAGCATGTAATTTTAAGAAGGATTCAATGTTTATTTGATGAAAATTGGTTTTCAAAAGGCTGAGATATCCAAAAAAAAGTGATAATGATAAAAGGCGACAGGCCATGCCTCTCTTTGTTTCACCTTGTTTTTGGATATCTCAGCCATTTCAAAACCGATTTTCATCAAATAAACTTTTGATTCCCTTAATAGAATTGCATGCTCTTTGACATCTCATAGAGTGTTTCTGAATATCTTGCAGAATGTTAAAAGCTACGTCCTCACCTCAATCAGAACTGTACAGTCCTTTTAAGTAAAATGCAAGTTAGACAAACCACTCAGGTGTGATTATGCCACAGTATCATACAATGAAAACCAAAGTAGTACCACGGAGATTATGCTTATTACTTTAATGTGTATTATAAATAACAGATATTTTACAGATCATTAATCCTGATTGGCTGAGAAAACAAGTCAGTAAATGTGCCAATGAGCGAGTAAAACACAATATGAGTTCAAATATGTATACATATATGCATAAAGCATAAACATTGGACTGTAAGTTTGCAGGAGTCAAAAGTAGAATCTTTTAAAGTTAGAATGTGTCATGTCACCCTCAACATTTGAACTCATTTGTCATCTCTAATCTAATCAATTCATTGATAACTCGTATGTGTCTCCTCTAATTTGGCAAAATTCAAACTGCTTGAGAGATTTTGCTCATATCTTTTAAAGGGATGGTACCAGTATTGGTGGAGATGAGAATTTGGCTTTTAACTTTTTGCGAGATACCAAGAAAACACTTATGATATAGTACAGAACATAACATTTTAAAGGGAATTCAAAGTTTATTTGATGAAAATCGGGTTTGGAATGACTGAAACATCCAAAAACAAAGTAAAACAAAGCGATCGGAATAAAGTGTGGGTCCCACAATTTATTAGAATCACTCTTTTTTGGATATCTCAGCCATTTCAAAACCAATTTCCATCGAATAAACGTTGAATTCCTCATAGAATTACATGTTCTTTCATATTTCATAAGAGGTTTCTCATTATCTCACCAAAAAAATGTTAGAAACCTGAAATTAGGTCTCAACCAAAACTATACGATCCCTTTAATATCTCTCTGAAAAACCCTTCCTCTAAACCACAATTTGTATACTTTCTGATTCTGCTGGATCCATACAAAGTTATCTACAGCTGATGTGGACTTTCTCCAATGTTCTCATCGAGTCAGATAAAGAGGTGGAAAGTTTCCTGTTTTAGAAGGCAACTCACTTCACACATTATATTAACTATTATCCATTACTCAGAAAACGAATTGAAGCAATAAAAATACATCTTTTTGGGAATAGGGCCTACTTCAACTTCACAGTTGATATGAAGACAAATAGTTTCTCCTTTTCTTTCTTTCCTTTCATCACCAAACAGGTGCACATCAATTGATGTCACCTTTTCACTTCAGTATATAAATTCAGTAACTCTCTGCATGCCATGTTAATTTCCTGTCCATAGATATGTGTGCGGAATTTGTTCACATTTGACTCACTGGCACAGACATTGTTTTTAACTGCACCGGAATGTTCTCTCCAAATGTAAGTTTTGGTATTAATCAATTCTTCGAATTAAAGGGAAATTCACTCCACAGATAAACAGTGAGAGGGCCTTGAGGAAAGGCTATCACATCTGTGGTTTGACTTTGAGAGGGATGCACAAGACGGGCTGAATCCCCCTCTGTAATTCTCTTTGAACAGCATCTGTTGGTTTGAGATCTACTCTTTTGACACAGAAATGCAGACATACCTCACTGTCTACCAAGCTGGCACAGCCTGAGAGGGATAATAACAGTGCCATATTGCAACCATTTCACAATGATGGGTTTCAGACTTGCAAAGAACTCGCTTGAAATTGCATAGGTCATATCTGAAACATGTAACAACTTCTGCAAATGTAAATATATGCTTAACCCATACATGACTGGTTCCGAGTATAAACAGGGAGGTGTATAAAGGAAATGTGTGTCAAAGGAAAATTAGCTCATTCTCAGTGAGTTAAGGTTATAGTTGTACAACTTATTCGAGCACTGACCATGAGTCTACTCACAGACTGCTATTAAACAACAAACAATATATAGGCCTACACTGTATTCAATACAACAGCAAGGTCACACACACACACACACGTGTACACACACACCCATAGCTTCTTGACCAGACACAACACAGCTGTATACATCATATGATAGAGTATGAGCATTTATAAATCATTATAACAAAATATCAAGAGGAAACAGAGAAAAGGTTTTAGAACAGTAGTATCTAAAGTAGATGGCGAATCAGTAGAGAAAATTCACACTCTTTAAAGGCAGCCAACACCTTGTGGTATAACAGTGACATGTAGCCTGGAGCACTGTCCGACTTACAAGCTACCTTGGGTATTAGAAGGTACATCGCATATGGCATCTTGTCCAATTCACATCTCATTGGCTGCTAAATGAGATAACCAGAGCATAGGACACGTGGGTCCTCCGACCTACCTGTTCACACTGAAAAAGTAAGATATGGTCTTATCATATACCCAGGTTAGCCTCATCAGTGTTAGGACGTTTCTGCCACGTAAGCGCCCTGCTGACATCATTATGCAAGTGTTGCTGGTATTCACCTTTACCCCTGGGTTGAGAGGGACATGATGAGTGAAAACATCTTATCTCAGAAGTATTTGAAAGCATTTGGCAGGAGCCAAGCTCGGTACCTCTGTTTCAAACCTAAAACTAGACCCGGAATTTGTCAAGACTGACAAATTAGGTGATCCGATCTTTTGAAAATCAATGATTTGAGTTTTGATCCCAATATAGGCATGACTATACAGGTTTCCTCTTGTGTTTAGGGATGTTGGATGTGTGATGTTTGGATACTGATTTTGAAAAGGGAGTCAGGTCTGCCATCTATGGTACCAAATTCCATTCACACTATAACGAAGATACAGAATGAAGTTTATTTGAGCATTGAGCCCACTTTGCACAGCCAAGATGGCATCTCAGCAAAAAGTGGTTATTTTGTGAAATGATTCTTGTAACATGGTCTTTGCGTGCGCAAAATATGGGAAAGATAAGACATGTCTTCACCAAGATACAGGATGAAACATTTATGACCTTTGACCCTAATTTACATACCCAAGGTGGTGTCTGATCAAGTAGTTGTTATTTTATGAAATAATGTATGTAACATTAACTAAACATCTGCAAAATATGGGGGTGATAGGGGCTATTTTTCTTGAGTTATTGCAAAGAAAATTGGAAAAAGAAAGAAATATGAAAATACATCGAAGATAACCTTTAATTTCAACCACGTTTTTGGACGTGATCCCGACACCGTATGAAAAACAAAGGGAACACGTACGATAGCGCAAAGTCTCAGCTACAACATATTAAAATCTGGGAGAAATTCACCAAAGGGTAAGTGAGCTAGTGCTCAATAAAGACAATCATGTCAATTTTCACATCTAGAAAAATTCCCTCCCATAGAGATAACACGTCATAACGAAGATAAAGAAAGAAGTACATATGACCTTTGACCCCGATCTGCACAGACAAGATGGCATCTGAGCAAAAAATGGTTATTTTGTGAAATGATCCTTGTAACACGGTCTTTACGTGTGCAAAATATGGGAAAGATAGGACATGTATTCACCAAGATACAGGATGAAACAATTATGACCTTTGACCCTAATTTACATACCAAAGATGGCGTCTGATGAAGTAGTTGTTATTTTATGAAATAATATACGTGACATGAAATAAACATGTGCAAAATATGGCGGTGATAGGGTATGTTTTTCTTGAGTTATTGCAAAGAAAGTTGGAAAAAGAAAGAAATATGAAAATACATCAAAGATAGGCTTTGATTTCAACCCAGTTGTTGGACGTGATCCCGATACCGTATGAAAAAATAAAGGGCACACTTACGATAGCCCAAAGTCTCAGCTACAACATATTAAAATCTTTAATAGAGAAATTCACCGAAGCATAGGTGAGCTAGTGCTCGAAAAAGATAGTCATGTCAATTTTCATTTCCAGAAGAACTGCACTTCCATAGAGATAACACGTAAACTGGTCAAATTTGACAAGATTACTTTCAATCCATTTTTACGAGGTGATGCCGTCATCTAATCAAAATGTTATCATATTAACGAAAGAGCATTTAATAAGCTACAACATACTGAAATTTGGGTAAAAATTGGCAAAGGATAAGTGAGATACGCTCGAGTGAACTTGAAATTTGATGACGTAATTTTGAAAATTTACTTCTTTTATTTATTAAGAAATTTGATATCTTTTAATCACTTTTCCAGCATCGCCAACCCATGAAATGTATTTACAACTCATCAGCTTTCAGAATATGTAACGAAAATGGGGGGTCACTGTCCATTCTGACGAGTAAAATCGGATTTAAGATTGGCGGTTTTTTGGCATAGTTGCACTGTATATCGCCATTGACGCACGCGCGGAATTTCAACTTTGACGGGCCCGTATGACGTCATATTGAATCAGATTGACTTGAAACTTGGTAGAAATATTCCTTGACATTTCAGGCATCCGATAAGAGTAAAAAAACGGGAAATTTCTATTGCATAAGAGCTGTGCGTGCGTATATGTGCGCGCACGTATGCGTCCGTCCAATTTTTTCAATTTTTCAAAAAATGCTCTAAATTGTCTGAAACGTATGCAAAAAAAATTTGAGCTCGATTTGAGCATACAAATATTTCAACGCGCGCGTACGCGCACGCTTTAAGGATTAATATGAATTTTGAGAATATGAGTAGAATGCGCTTGACTTAAAATATATGTGACGTAAATTTCATTGAATAATTCCATTCCATTAATGAGATATGAATGAGAATGTGTTTTCACATAATGACGTCATAGTGACGTCACGGTCGACTGATCACATTGATACATTAGATTTGTCGTCGTTGGGACATGATACATACATGGTATAAGTTTTAAATTGATAGTCTCAGGATTTTCTGAGCTTACCTCTGCACAACTTTTGAGGAGAAAGAAGAAAAAGAAAAAGAAGAAGAAGAAGAAGAACAAAGAATCAGTACAGATACAGAAGGTGATCCGAGAGGATACTCGGATCATCTAATAATGTCCTATCCAGTAGGCCTATACCACAGTACCTCCATGAAGCAATGTCACTTACTCATGTAAGAGTAATTTTTTATTAATTAACTGCATGTGTGTGTGCATCTGTATGCATACATAGGTGAGTCTACCTGTCTGTCTGTATGATGGGAGGTATCATGTAAGAAAGCCTGCTTATAACATACACCCTATTCACACCATAAAGGTTTTGTGTGATTTCTTGGCATATAGATGAAAGGATTTGTGCAACTTTTTCTTTCACATCAGTTTCTCTCTATGCACAACTGGTAATTGCAATTGTAAATAGCTGTTTTTTTTTCTTTTCACAACATGCATTACACAGCTAATCCTAATAATGTAGTAATGCTTCCATAAGTGGCGTAACCCCAGTGTGTGAATCTTTATGAGGGTTTGAAGTAAATTATTGATTTTGCCCTGTACCCTAAAAATGTTCCCTAGAGAAACTTTTTGCCCCATTTCCTCTATGCACATATATAAAAAGGGTCTTCAATGTGTAACAGGAAATGATTTTCTCAGGGTTTTCTCTGTTAGTAAGGATGGTGCATTGATAAAATTATGGTTATTTTCAGGCAAACATACAATTGTTCGGAACAAAAATATATACTGACCAGCCTTGATGATAGACTAGACTTGGTCCAGCGCTGTCATCTAGCTATCAAATGTTATATACACACATACAGTGAAGATTACGATGGCAGGGCTCAATCTTGAGCCTTCCACCATTAGCATCAGTTATGACAGTGAACATGAAACTATGTAGTCTATGCTTTCAGACACAAAGTAATTTGATTGTTTAGCAAGGCACCATTCTACAGTTTCAACATGCGATGTTTATACGGTCATTGTCGGAATCTTATATTTTATAGTTTCTGGCCCAAATGTATGCCGAGGGCCAGTGTCAAGCATCATACATCCTCCCAAAATTATTTTTTTGTCTGCTGCGACTAAGGCTAGATCAAGATGTCTATGATTATTTATAAATTGTTACAGAATAGTGAGAATATAGACAACAGTATTATCTAGCAACATAATAATATGATTGTCGTTCATTCACGGTTAACTGAGTACTGTTCTTAATCTAATTCCAGTATACAAAGGAATAGTAAGTTCAAATTTAAGAAGTCTGGATATGTATAGACTCTCTAATAATTTTTTCAATTATATACATGTATGTAGGCCTAGGCCCTACACAGGAAGAGCAATTTCAAATCTTAGAAGTCTGGATAGTTAGACTCTCTAATAATGTTCCACTGATACAGGAATACACGGAGTAGCAATTTTTAAGTTTGAGAAGTGTGGATAAGTACACTTTCCAAATATTCTGTTTACTACAAATAGCAATTTCAAGTTTGAGAAGTCTGGATATAGATTCTCTATGAAATCCAGTATTATATACACCGTTGGCATAGCAATTATTTTAAGTTCAATGAGAAGTGTGTATGGATACATACTCGTTCCAAATATTCTGTATACTAAAAATAGCAATTTAAAGTTTTAGATGTCTGGATATATTTGTACAATCTCTACTAATATTCCAGCATATCGTAAAAAGGAGGAATGTTTGCGTGTATTTTAATTTCACGAATTTCGTGAGCGGCAACATTTGAAAAATTAAAATGTACGCGAAAGTTCTTGCCTACACAATATGCATTGGATGCAAGTGGTAAGTCACAAAAATTTCATGATACGAGAAAGGCCGTTGGCTCCAATTCGCGAATTTTCATGCAGCAAATATATCGTGTTTTACAGTACAGGAATAGCAATTTCAAGTTTGAGAAGTCTGGATACGTAGACTATTACTCTCTCCTCCCTCTCCCTCCTAAAACCATCAACACCCCTGGTACTGGTTCCCATCATCGCATAATTCACAGATTGAAATGTCATCAGCCGCCGAGATGAACAAGAACCTGACTGATATGCAATACTGTTTGTATGAGGGTCCAGTGGTGTTCTCTTGGTGAGGGAGGGAAAACTGGGCGAACATTGCAGTATATTTCACAGACATGACATATAATGCCTCCTTCTATTCAGCATATTGTCTATCTATAGATACATACATACATGTACATCATACATACATCCATAAGGCTTACATACATTCAAGCATGCACACATAAACACACGATATAAGACATATAATATGTATACACAAACAAACAGACAAACACATCGCATATTTTATGCATAGTACAAATGTGTACATAAAATGAATGTCTGTATGCATGGCAAACTCAGTGTGTTTTTCTATTGGATTTAGATTTTTCTTTCCTTCATTATTTTTTAATATATTTGGTGACTATTACAGCCAGTTTTATCTGTTGACCATAACAAGGTGTAGATTTTACAGATGATTGCTCATGTAAAATTGCCAAAAATTACCTCATTAAATGTTTGCAAGCTAGAATCATACCTTTGAGACTTATTATTAAAGAGACAATGAAGGTAATACAGTACCCGTCAAACACTACAGATTCTTTAGATCTCACGATGCCAAATCTATGCATCTGAAACAGTTGGTATTATTGGTTTTTTGTTTTTTGTTTTACAAGTATTTTTCATTGTGCCATGAAAAATAACCTCAGAATTGTTCACAAATTGCACTTTATACTTTGCGGTGCATTCATCCGCTAGTTTGTGCTCTTACACCTTACAGGTCCTGTTTACCTTTGGGAACAGGGTTTAAAAAAAGTCAAGATATGACATTTAATGCATATGTATGTAGGTCTGTTGTACAAAAAATCATCCTTTGTGATAAAACCTAAAATATAGGGAGATATCTGTATTTTTCTCAATAGACCATAACTGTAAGAGGTTTGGTCTGGAAACATTTTTATTATAGCTTTTGCTCACATTTTGTATATTTAACAATACTTAACATCGATTTTACCAATTTAAATTTTTACAGTGGTTGTTTCTATCCTTATCTCATATTTTGGAACTTTTTAATAAGTACGAATACCAAGCTTTTGTTTCATCTGCAAATAGTAAATTATGCTGTGAATAAGCCATGCCTACTTGTAATGGACATACATGTATTTATGGACATGAGAGCACTCAAACACAAATGAACATGGATGAACGTGCATGGATTGCAGTGTACCTATGTTACATTACCTACTATTTAAAAGTGAAACGATGCTGACACTATCATGTTGATTTACATGACATATAACCATATGAGGTATCAATATAAGAGCATTCAGACATAAAAACATACTGTAAACATGTTTCATCCATATGTCATAAATCCATACAAAACTCTCCAGTCTGAAAGGGGGTAAGTTGCTGGCAAGATGGCTGGGGGAAAAAAAAAAGGACTGCCCTTGGTCTCCTTGCAAGGAATTGATCACAGTTGTGTCAGCAGACAGACATGAAATATGGCGGCCTTGTTAGGCATGAATCAGAGATTTATGATCACCCCTGGACAGAGTGAAATACGGACATCGCTGACACAGGTGAAAACCAATGTTTTCTTAGGCCATGGCAGTTCCTTGTGGGATACCTTTCACAAGTTGTGATTGGGGAGTTAAAGGTAATGAATAATATTTTTAGACGCTGAAAGGGGCCTTATGGGGAATATGAATTGACAAACAGTGCATCACTACACAATGAAAATGACTCCTAAAAATCATTGGATTCAATCTGTGTTGCAGACTGAGGCTAAAATTCCCAGCTCTCTCCTTCTTCCCTCTCTCCTTGTACATGGAAATCTGCTAAACTCTACCTAAAAATGACAATTGAATACTGCACGGTCCAGTTTACATTTAAAGTGTCTCTGAATGAGAAATTCAATAATAAGAAGGAAAAACATTTGAAGAATTAAAGAGATAATGAGGCTGACTAGCAGTGCTCCTTTTATAACCAACAAACAACAATGTGAGTCTACAAAATAAGAAAAGTAGAATGCATAACCCAGCCTTCAGTTTGAAACAATGATGGTACTGAGGTTATTGCTATTTATTGCTCCTTTAGGGGCAGATTCATGTAAGCACTAGAAAATGGGATCTACTAATCATTAGATATTTAACTGTCAACAGGCAGCCATGGCAACTGTTTGTGTAACAGAGATGCGCACAATGCACCTGCTTAATCCAAGCACAGCAACGACTGCTTGGTTTTGAACTTTGAATGTAAAAGGTCTTGGAACATACAAACTTACTAACATCTACCATTCTACACCACATCGCATTTGCTGCATGAAATTTTTCACACGAATCACACACTATAAAACCAAAAATTTTGCACGCACGAAACTTTTGCAGATTTTATGCAAACATAAAATGCATGCAAAAGTTTTTTTTTTCATGCCACTAGTGGCAAGAAGTGTTAGCATGTCACCAAATGAAATATTAAAAGTGAGATCTTAAAGGACAAGTTCACCTTCATAAACATAAGGATTGAGAGAATGTAGCAATATTAGTAGAACACATCATTGAAAGTTTGAGGAAAATCAGACAATCCGTTCAAAAGTTATGAATTTTTGAAGTTTTTGTGCAGTACCCGCTGGATGAGAAGACTACTGCAGCGTATAAATAACTTAGATGTCACATGCGTACAACAATATAAGGAAAATATAAAGAGAATTTCACAAAATTCCATCTTTTGAAAAAAGTACACATTCCCCTGACTCGTTACCGATAAATGTTATGGGTAATATTATTCCCCCTACCTTTAGAAAGAGGCAAGTCAATTGCTCAATTTATTATGCGAAAAAAGTGAAAATATGTTGAATTTTCTTTTATATTTTCTTTATACTGTTGTACGCATATGACTCACAAGCTGTAGTAGTCTCCTCATCCAGCGGTTCCAACACAAAAATTTAAAAAACTCATAACTTTTGCACCGATTGTCCAATTTTCTTCAAACTTTCACTGATGTGTTCTACTAATATTGTTGCATTTTCTCAATCCTTATGTTTATGAAGGTGAACTTGTCCTTTAAGCAACTGACTCAATGGCACAAAAATTTTCAGACAATTGTAAGATACTTGGTAACTTGCTATGCTATGCTTGGTGACTTATGAGATTTAATATGTTTCTCTTGAATCTACTGTACGTTTCAAACATGTAGGCAAAACATAACAAAGTTTGATGACTTCTGATATCACAATACAATTATGTGATCTGCATTTATATAACAACTTTTCACTTTCACTTCAACAGAAGAAACAAAACAAAAAAATACTGCAAATGCGACAGTTTGTGATAATATACCTTCATGTTTTGTTTTGTTTTTTAGCTTTTTTTCTCCCACCTTGCTTTGGCAAGCAAATTCTGAAAACTTTTCTCCCCTGTAACTTTTGACCTTTATCAATATGACAGGCTGTTTCAACTTCAACATCACTGCCATTTTCTCCTGCCAGATGGTAGTAGGTACCAGTGATGTACAGGAGCAGAAGGGCTGAGAGACAAGGCAAGCAGGATTTCTGGGTCATGGTCAAAGATGTAGCATCATAATTTATGGGACTACATGTATGTCTCGCTGCATCAAAGGTGACAGGGGCACAAATTCAATTAGGAGCTTCTGACACTTTCACTTTGGCCTGTAGGCAACGAGAAGCAAGGAAAACAGGCAGTAAGATTGCCTGGTTGAGAGAAAGAGAGAGAGAGGGGGGGGGGGAGGCAAGAGAAGAGAAAGAGAGGGAAAGAAAGACAGAAGAAATACAACTGTAGTTAGCAAGTAACAATAATTAATATACTGCATCTAAGCTTTTATTGGCTCCAATACAAAACCAATAGAAACCAGCAAAACCAACAGAATCTAACTGGACCAATATAATGTCCTGCTGACAATAATGCATGGGCTCCATGAAACCAACAGAAACCAACACACATCTTGTTGGTTTGAAGTCTATGGGTTTCTATTGGATTTCTGATGGTATTTTTTATAAGCACCGAAGTCATTAATTGAGCGCTGTACTACTGGATGGAGTTTCTATTGGTACCAATAAGAGAAACCAACAGAAACCAATAGAAACCAACAAGAGCTCTTGGATTTCTGTGTGAGTCTATGGGATTTTTGACCACTGTAAGCTACTGAGTTCAAAAGAAGTCATTCATGTTGGATAAATACTTGTATTCTACACAAAGTTTAAATGGTCCACTGTAAATCTTAAAAAGGTCAAGTTCAAGTTCATCCACTTTAACCTTGGTGTGCACATGCATTTCAATACTTGGAATCAACTTGGAATCGAGTTTGCAAACAGCAGTTGTTTTCATGTCAGGCAAGCCTTCAGGTTGTCAGGAAAAACCAAGATGTTATCACAAAGGTCAACCTGAAATATTTTAGTAAACTGTATAGGAGAGTTTATGAACCATACAGTTCGGCAGTCAGCAAATACCAGACATACATTGTCGTGTGTGATATTGATTCTGTCTGCAGCTCACACCACCCCATTCACGTCTGATCAATATAATAATTTAATATTAAATGGTGTCCCCCACGGTGCATTAGCGGCTAATGTGATGTGTAGTAGTCTTAGTGATGCAGACACAGTGAAGTTTCTACTCCTTTTAGTCTGGTGATGGTATGTATGGTGCCTGACAGTACCAACATCCAACATCTATTACCAATATTCATCTATTAATTTTTCAAACATGTTTGGAACAAAGAGACCAGATTGAGCTCTCTTGCGGCACTGAGTGTATTTCCTGCAGTTTCACACCATAAGCTTTATACTCATATGATGGGTAACTAAATTCTTTAAAAATTCTTTTTCATTAAAATCATTCTACATAAAAAGTATTCAGTTTACCCTAGAGGAAGTGTGGAGATAACCTGTGATATTATCAATTAATTAGCTATTCACAGCTACTTTTTTCTTCCGAAATGCCCCCCCCCCCCAGCCCTCCATCACACAAACTACTTCATCATAGCATAACTGTCAAATTGCAGCTTAATTAACAGACCTCTGGGAAGAAGAAAATTAAGGCAGGAGCAATCAATTTTGTTTTATACAGCATCTCTCTTTGAACCCATACAGCCAATACTTGTTTCTGTCTAACAAAATCAATCATTGTACGAATTTAACAATTATTTTGGTTGTTATAAACCTCATAATCACTTAATACAAAAGAGAAAAGCAAATGACCACTGAGGTGAAGAGGAAACAATGTATGAGTGGACAAGATCATGAGATATGACCAAGGACCACCCTCTTTAAATATGAAGTGTCATTAATTTCACCAAAGACTCTTATTTATCTATTTAAGCATTACACGCGTTAAAATATGTAGGTCCTAGGACTAAATGCACACCACTGGTCATTCAAAGGGAAAGTACAGTTTCGGTTGAAGTGGGGCTTCAGGTTTCCAACAACTATTGATGATGATTTGTTGAGATTACAAGAACAATGTATGAGAACCTTCTTATGAAATATGGACAATTTTTAATTCTACAAGGAATTCAAAGTTTATTTGATGAACACCGGTTTTGAAATGGCTGAGAAATCCAAAACAGAGGGATCCCAATAAAAGGCTGGAACCATCTTTTATTAGTCCTGATTGCTTTGTTTTACAGTGTTTTTTTTTTTTATATCTCAGCCATTTCAAAACCGATTTTCATCAAATAAACTTTGAATTTCTCTGAGAATTGCATTCTCTGTTAACATTACATAGAGTGATTTCTAATCAATCTCACAAAAAAAGTTTAAGGCTGAATCATCACCTCAACAAATACTATAATACCAACCATGAGTTTGTTGGTTTTTCTCTCTATTTCTGCAGTACAATGCATCTGCCTTTCTCTTCTCTCCCTCCCTCTCTATCAATAATGAATAGCTGTAATACCACCACAATCTATGCTATTCTCACTGAGTTCTGATAAAAATTCAAACATTCATTCTCTCTCCTTTCCCCCAAACTCACTCATACCTTTTCTATGATTTTCCTTGTCAATATATTTAACTCTATGAAGAAAAATGGACATGAAATCTTGAAAGAGAGAGAGAGAGGGAGAGAGAGGGGGCTAGAGAGCTAGAGAGCTTGAGCTTGAGTACACCTCCCACTTCTTGAACTTTTTGGTTTCATTGGTTTGGAGAAAACATCATCCATCCTACTTTATTGTACCTGTCCGACAAAATGAGACTGGTTGGTTTCAAAGGCTTTTCAGGGGCTTTGTCAGATCAAATGCCCTTAAGAACCATGGCAATGGGCAGAAAAACACGTATGCCCGTGGCCCAGCTTTGGATAATGGACGCAGTAAATCCCAGAGATAACGGTCCAAACGGTTCCGAAATCTCCCGCACACAAAAGCTTCTCTTTTTGTCTCAAAAACTAACCAAAGAAAGCGGAAAAAATACACACACACAAAAAAGAAACCAGACGAAGAATGCACATTCTTATTTCTAATTCCAATACGGCTGTATAAATACATAAATCTATACAGGATCCTTACAAAAGTACGCTTCAAAATATTTAATACGTGTACATTATGGTTGTCAGCCATGGTCACTGATGATGAAGCAAGTTACACGAGTATGATACAGTTTAGACAAAAAATTGTAGTTTAAAAGAAACTACTAGCCCTCCATATTTACCTTACAATTTAATCTCATTTCATTTAATTTCATTTATTCAATTTCCAACCAAACATTCTGAAAATAACAGCATAACATAAATATATTTTATAAACATTTCCTTTCTGACAAAAAACAACAAAGTGAGCTGAATTGATTCTCATTGTAACATGTGATATCCCTTTAAAAATCAGTGTTTACTCTGCACTTTTTAGTCTATGAATTTATGCACTCTAGCAAGATTTTTTTTTTTAATATCATATTATCTATTTTTGATATTCTCTGATGGTCTGCACAATAAAGAACAAGAACCAAGGACTGTACTTCCAATCGCCCATTCAGAACCAAGTCCAGATGGCATCTCCTCACTTCCCATACCATGTACCAGATCAATGCTAGATTCTCAAAAGAGAACACAAAACATACCATGATCACCTCCCGTCTCCCTTAAAACCCCTGAATTGGGGTCAATTTGAGAGGTGTCTGATGGGGTACACCATTCCAAACACTTCTATTCTAACTCGTAGTCCTTAGGGGGAAGACACCAGGATTCCCAGCCTAATATGGTCAGGGAGATTATCTTCAAGAGTGTCTCACCAGATGCATGGAAAAAGTACATCTAGCTTAAAGGGATGGTACACTTTTGGTTGAGATAAGGCTTCAGGTTTTCAACTTTTCGTTTTGATAATTTTTTGAGATGAGAAACATCTTAATAGTCATATGTAAAAGAGCATACAATTCTAAGAGGAATTCAACATTTATTTGATGAAAATTGGTCTTGAAATGGCTGAGAAAACAAAGCAATCCTACTAGGATCCCTTTGTTTTTATACTCTGTTTTTGGATATCTCACCCACTTCAAAACTGATTTCCATGAAATAAACTTTGAATTCCTCTCAAAATTGTATGCACTTTTACATATCATACAGAATTAATACATGTAGATATCTTGCAAAAAGTGCGTTTACTCTAGCTGAATCCTTGACTCAACCAATACTGTACCATCCCTTTAAAGAGAGAGAGAGAGAGATTTGGAAAAGAAGAGATAGAGAGAGAGAGAGACAGAGAGACAGACAGACTGATAGATAGGCCTATAGATAAAGGGTGGGGGACATGGAGCAATGCAAGGAGTAATTATTCTCAAACATCTCCCAAACCTAGGAACCAGCCCCCCCCCCAAAAAAAACAAAAACAAAAACAAAAACCAACAACTAACAAACAAACAAACAAACATCAAACAAACTTGCCAGTCTTAAGCTGAGAATATGTAAATTACAGTTTGGTGCCTCAAAAATAAAAGTACAACTACCAGGTACCTTGCCTCTTACCAAAAAAAAAAAACAACAAAAAACAACAAACATACAGTATTTAAATGAGTAGGCACCCTATTTCCTTTTTGGGATAATTGTAAAACTGTATTCCTGTAACCTATTTCCCACACATTGACTACTGCCTCACGAATATATTGAACTCTAGATATTTGGAAACAATCACTAATTCTCAATCCCTTCAGCTCATTCACCACTAGATTCATTATTCTTTTTGTTTCATCAAAGAAATAACATGCAAACCCAGAAAAATGGCAGATGCTACTTATGCTAAGTCATCATCATGCAATATTCCAACAGCTTCAAAATTGGGAATGTATACTCACTAGGATCCACTGCACTGCACAGCAACTAATTACTGTAGGTCCTATACAAGTCATTCCGAGTTGAAAATAGGGAAAAGTCTTCAATCAAAATGAACGAGGTTCTTATTCTAGCTCCACAGTAGAGCAGCCCTACCTTCTTTTCGCTCACAGGTGACAGAGAGTACACACAGTGTGATGTATAGGTCTTCAACCGCGGCAATGGAAAGGGGAAGGGTCCACAAAATCAGAAAATCACCTCAATTCAAGTCAGCGGATTATTCCTTTTATCGAGAAAATGCAGATTATGATGATGTGATGCTCCTCAAAGTAATCCTCCAAGAACGTTGAAGAAAGGACGAAAAGAAAAGACGGAGAATTTCACATTCTCGAAGTCCACGTCGCGACTAGTGGTTTCCCACCTCCCTATATCCAGGTTTTACGGTTCATCCAAAGACGTCAAACTCCCCTCAGGGTCTCTCTTGGTGTGAATGGTGCCGATACCGTTTCACTGTCGCTGTAGGGCCTACATAAGTTTCGCACGGCGTCTATAGTCGGGCAAAACAAACGCGAATGTTGTCAATGCTAGCAGTCTCAATCCAGAATCCAGATTTAAAAGATAACAGAAGTTTCGTTTCACCAAAATGTTGTAGACTCCCCGATCACATATAAACGTTTTGTTGTTGTTGTTGTTGTTGTTGTTTCCATTCAATCTACCGCGGGCTGCAATTGGTTCGAAGTTTTCCCAGGTAACTCAGTCTCACCACGTCGCATCCACCACTGCACCAGGATCGAACACGGTCGTTCGATTGATTGATCTACCTAGAACTCGGGGCTAACTTCTTCCCGATTCTCTGTGTAAGCACACCTTTTTTTTGAAGGTGACTGTGTCACTGACGCCGCATTAACAACTAAAGTTTTCTCCGTTGGAAAAATAATCGTCCAATCACTCGGATGGTAAGTCACCTCATACACCGCCTGTCTAGAATGGATCCATTAGAATACGATGCGATGTAATACTAGTCGATGTACACATGCATCACCAGACTACTCAGTACATGCAGCTGTACGGGTCAGTCCTTTACCTCGCCACCCTACCTCCCACTGAAACCACAGCACAAGTTTGAAAGTACAATAACGTGGGCCAGTGTAACACGTGGGATGTAACACGAGTAATCAGGAAGGTGGGAACAAACCTCCCTGATATAGGGCCTACAGACAGATGATGAAGAACTATCCGATAGATCTGTGCACACGGGAGAGGCGATCGAGGCACCTACCAGGCTCTGGTGTCGGGTGACACCTATGGTATCACCCAGAAGCATGGCAGGGATGAGGGGATACAGTCTCTGCGTACCGGTGCCACCAATAACTTTGGCAATCAAAACACTGGTGTTGGGAGCCAGCCGACAGCCAATGAGATGGCGCTATACCATCTTCAGAGTACGAGACCAAAGCGCCGTGATCAAAAGTGTCATCCTAAAGCTAAGATTAGGCAATAAAGATCTATGTAGGATGTATGCGACCTTGCCAAACTGCAGCCAGGAGACACAAACAAGAGTAAGACCTCGTGCTTGATAGTCGGTGACCGTATGCAATAAGTCACAACTGTTATGACACCTCAAATGGTCCTCTTAAATAATTCACTTAATCCTGTTGTATGCTTTACATTGTTTACATTGCTGGACATTTATACACTCTATAACAATTTCAGAAAACAATAGAATCAAAGGCAAAGTGAAATCTGCAATAATGTCATCAAGTTTACCTCCATTCGTAATATCACCCTTGCAAAATTTTATAACATTATTATGTCAAGGTATGCCACCTTGGTTGATTCTGAAGGCAAGCTCTGTCCACTCACAAGCGTTTTCAAGCCACAATACTTTTTAAAAATTCGTTTTATATTTCATATTGCCACAAGCACAGGCTGTGAACATATAATATCTTACGCTCTTAATATGTTGCGTCAACTGCGAATTCAATATGAGGTCGCTGCTCACATCGAATGTAGCGTGACTATTATAAGTAGGCCTATGTCATAACGAGGAAAAGTGGAAATCCTTTCCATAAAGTGACTTTTTTTTTATCACTGGAGTACAGTCAAACATGTCCACTCGTAACAGTGCAGACTTCACCACACGGGACTTTTTTTCTCTCTCTCTCTTACATGAATGTAGAAAAAGGAATTTATGTCACTTATGTCACAATTTACAAGCATGCTTTTCAGTAGACCTCTAAATTCTTTTTTTTTTCTCCCAACATAACTTTGCATTTTGCCGGTATGCATGTATAATTTTTATCTGCTAACCATTATCTATATCATGTAAAGTTGAATACATGCCTGTGTTATAACTCCTGGGTCCCGTCTTATAAAGCCTTCAAATCAATCACAAGTCCCCAAATCAATCGCAACTTGCATTGAAGCTCTCAAAAAACTTGTGATTGATTTCTATCACAAGTCTTTATAAGACGGGCCCCTGATTTATTCTGTGTTATGCTTTACTGAAAAAAGAAAGAATGAAATAAATGAAATGAAATGAAATATAGATCCTGTCATATTTTCCCCATACCAAATGAGTAACAGTCACTCCTTTAAGAAAAAAAAATCTTAACCATTGGCATAAGAATGATTTTCGATTTTAGTGTGTAAAGCAGCAGTTGAGAGTTGTGGGTTCATGTTCATGGGGCCAAGGCCCCGTCTGATTGTGAGGACGACCATAGTCTTAACTTAAACATCATTCAATACAAAGCCAGAAAAAGCGTGAGATTTACTTTTCATTGATACAATCATGCCAAGGAAATATAATCATGTTTGTTGATGTCACTTTTCCGTGCCAAACATGCACCGCAAACTTCCTCAAAGCCTGAAATAACTATAACATCCGGGTTAGCGCTAACAAACACCTCCATATTCTGTTCAACTTCAGCATTCGAATTGTTGTAGGTCTGTTCATTTCAGAGGGTGCTGTTTCGGTTATTTATTCGATCCTTTCATAATCATCAGCAGCCGATGGTATCTAAGGGATAAGGTCTCATCGACATAGACAAAGATCATCTATGCATGGTCATTTCACTTTTTTTATCTAGCTAACTTTGACGTCACATCATGTACACACATCTCCTTGCTCTGCCATCGTTTAAGGGGAACGCAGTTGCTCTCCATGAAAATGAAATGCAGGGAATTCCTGAACTGGGTTTGGATGGGTTAATAATGATAACAGTTCACAACATTTATATAGCACATTATCACATGAAATGTCTCTAAGCACTACGGGAAAAATAGAATTTTAGGGAAGAAGAAAAAAGGAAGAAAGAAGAAGAAGGTACAGTTTCAGAGACTGTAAGACATCATTCATAGTCATAGAACTTTTAACTCAATAAACAAATAAGTTTTTAACATGGATTTAAATTTGTCTAGCGAGTCTGTTTGCTTCAAACATTCAGGCAAACTGTTCCAGAGTTGAGGCGATGCTGACTGAAAAACAGGGAGTTGGAAAGAGAGCTCTATAGAACCATAAGATTGTGTATTGACAGGAAGAGGGATTAAAAGGGTTTAGGGTGATCGGTCCCGCAGTCTCAGCTATACCAGTGCACTTACAAGGCATCCTGACCTGTTCCGTATCATTCTATCGTATCATGAAATAATTATGATTGCGGTATCGTTCAATTTGTATTAATGTTAGAAATATACTTCGTGTATCACGTACAAAAAGTATTTATTGATTACAAGTATTTCGCAATCGGTTATGTAATTTTTTTTTTGTTATCAATGTTTAGGATATCTTACAGATCTAGATATTTCCCATGGTTTGTTATTTACGTCAGTGTCTACTGCCTTCTTTTAGGAAGATTGTATACAATATTATTGAGAAATAATTATGATTGCATTGATTGATGCCTTACAACGGGAGCTTTCAAAGATCTGATGCTATGAGAGAACGCTTATTAAGAGACCAAACACCGGGAGCCGATAGTCTTATTCGAATCAGGAAGACACGAGTGCATAACATACAAACTGCGACGTCATCCTGGGTTTAGAAATGTGATTAAGATTGGCTAGAGACCTCTGTCCCTTTCCCAATCACCCCTCCCCTCCCCGAATAAAAAAGAGGAAGAAGAAGAAGAAGAAGAAGAAGAAGAAGAAGAAGAAGAAGAAGAAAAAGAGGGTTGGCACGGACAGCCGAAAACTGTAGTCGCGATATACGCACTGATCTCCACGGTAGTACTGACTTCAGCGTAGACTTCTTTGTAAAACCTTGCAGTTCGCCTTTAATATAGCGCCATCTATCGGAGAATCCACGGAATGGACAGATTACGATTTGCGTGCTTCAATCTGTAATCATCTTCAGTGAACATGCATCGTAAAATTTTTGCAAAATATTGATGAAAGTTTTTCGTGACTGATTAGAGCCAGCTGTCCTCCAGTTCCTATACTGGAAAGAACGCAGTGTTCCACAGTGTATTCACAATGATCCACAATGACGGATTGTGTTCACATAGTCGACTATGTGAAAAGGCTCGAATTTAACAGTGTCAGTGAGTGTGAAGATGATTTTACTCTGGAGTGTGGTTTTGCACAGAGCGTTCACATAGTACTGCTTTGTTTCACACTGTGAAATGACTCACATGGGTTCACATTGTTAAACAGTGTGGAGGGATTACACACTACGTTCACAGTGTTTACACCGTGTTTCTCACAAGCAGGGGTGATCTGGTCTTTAAGTCCTACACAAATGAGCATTATTTCCCTGTTATGGCATTTATAAATCACATTTTAGTACATTGTATTTCATACTTCCCTCGGAAGAGATTCACCAACGGAGTTTACATGCAATGACACACAATAGTTATACCTCAGAGAATGGGATGACGGAAGAAGAATCAATTCATAGTTTGTATCAATCGACGCAGCAATTTGTTTAGATAATAAGGTACTAAAAGTAAACATTCAAACTTTGTTTTGCAAACCAGATTATCGCCTGTCTTTACTTTTTAACATAATGAACATAATAACCGAGTTCCATCATTTTGTGAAAATGGAAAAGACCAATAATCTATACGAAAATACAATGTCGGATGAAGTGATATGAAGGACATCGTGTCTGAAAGTGTTTGCTCATTGCTTTACAAGCACCCCACTGTCTATTCATGCGTATTTAATTCGTCAAGTGTTATTTATTGAGTTTTACAAAAAAAAAATGCTTAAAAAAATCATCATATTATCATTAAACTTTTGATAACTACTGCAACAATTGCTAGTAAGGATGTTGATTACGAAAAACAATGGAATTTATATTACCATTGTCAGGACTGGAGCCCCCTGACATATTATGATTATCATATTCGACGCACGAAGAAAGACAGACAAACAGACACACAAATTTGTGGCAGGATAGTTAGATGTCCCTGCTGGAAAAAACATTGTGTCTCACAGTGTGAAGCAAAATGTGAAATACAATGTGAACACACTGTGAACACACTGTGAAATCTTTTCACATTGTTAGATTCGAAAGCTTTTAAATATTGTGAACACATTGTAAATCATTCATTCACAATGTGAAACAGAACAATATACTGTGATGAGAGCACTGTGAAAAATCACACCACATCATGAAACCATCTTCTAGCGCGTTCACAGAGCTGACTATGTGAGGACATTGTTGACACACTAGTGGGATACTGTTACTTCCATCAAGGATAAAATGATGCATTCATACTGTTTTGGTGGATATGTATAAATAATGTTCGATTATCTTTTAAATTTCTTTTTACACAGAGAGGCAGATGAGAGCTTGATGGGTGTAACGGTCACCTCCGGAAAAACGAGGTCATGCATCAGGCCCGTAGCCAGGATTTTTCAAGGGGGGGTGCGGTCACTAAAAAAACGGACCTTCGGTACCAATACCAATGATGACACACACACACACACACACACACACACACACACACAATTATATATATATATATATATATATATATATATATATATATATATATTCTTTGGACGACCGAACTATACAAAAGTTGTATAAGAATTTGCGCGCGAAGCGCGCCGCAAATTGTGAATTTTGACTGTTTCAATGACGTTTTAAAGTCTCGAGGAAATTTGTATTTTTGTCTGTTGCATGCAATCGCGTTACGGTATTTCATCTAGGAAATAGTAAAAACTCATTTTGCCAGGAAGTTGCAAAGTTTAATTGTGTTCGAGACTCTGCGCGCGTAGCGCGCCGCAAAATTGAGAATAGTGATTTTCCTGGTGTTGTTTTAACTTTTATTTTTTCTATTGTATACCCGCGTTAGCAGGCCTGAAGCCAGGATTTTTAAAGGAAGGGGGGATTGCGTTAATTAACAAAACGGTCCTTTGATACTGTCCCGGGAGGGGTAGCGACAATTAAAAGGTGGACACCATGCTCATACATGGACTTTCAAAATGGCCCCTAAACGAGTAATGATCATATGATTTTTTCGGGCCTTAAAAACAAGTATTCCTTAAATGTTTCCTGCACCCTAAAGAAGTACTTCATCATGATTGAACAATATACCATTTTCCCAAATTTCGGCCTTTTTGATACCCTTTGATTATATACGCTCGTACATACCACTTTCCATCTAATCCGTGAGAAAAAACGACCCCTATTGCGCGTTTTCTTTAGCGAGTATGGTCACGGTGTCCACCTTTCAGTTGGAGTTTTCCATCCCATTGGATGCTGTTTGGAAGATGAAACATTCACTTTACTATACAGTATATCAGCCGTTGGTATGCGAGTTTGTCAAAAACGAAAATAAATAAGAAAATTTTTAAAACAAAATGAATTGTAAATGTGAACCATTTATATTTTGCCTCCTTGTGGTAGGATATTTCCAGCATGTCCGAACTTTCAAATAATCATTTTAGATTTAATAATATTAAAGGTAGTAGATCCGATTCGCAAACATCTCCAATATCAGTCAAATGTCATATTAACCATCATGCTAAGAAGGTTTTCTTTGTGAAATTTGGAAGTCAGTGAAATTCAAAAATTAAACATCCGTTAGCCATTGGAAGAAGTTGAGTGCAAATTCAGACCTCAGGCTTAGTGCTCAGATGTTTTCCTATTTGATTTGATCTGTCTTACTGTGCACACTAAGATACATACTGGAATGGTTATTTCTTATTTATTAAATCATAGTAGCATATTTGGTTACTAGCTGTCTCTAGGCATTTTCGAATTTGGGCTGCAAAGAGATCCACTATAAGTTAGAAGAGAGATAAGTAAATAATGATAAAATAAACAAACAAAAAAGAATGAGTTTCTTTTATAATACTATCTGACAAACTTTTTACTTTACCATTTTACTTCATAGCTCAGCACTTTCCATTCTCTCTCATACCCTCTTACCCATTACATTTAAATGAAATACAACTAAAATGAGTTTGCGTGCCTGCATACTCTTTGGAAATTATAAGTGAGAATGTTCTTAGGTTTTGGCTCACTTTAAAATGAGAACCAATAGAACTGTCACAACATGAGAAAATGTATAAGTAATAATCAACAGCACATTTCCGAATTTGGCCTGCAAAGAAATCCGCTACCTGTAAGTTAGAAAAGAGATTAGTAAATAATGATAAAATAAACAACAAAAAAGAATGAGTTTCTACCGCCGTATCCAGAACAGAGCCTGAAACGGTGCAGGCTCAAGAAATCGTTTGTACTAATACGTCTTGAAGTACTGTGTGATACTGTTGACTCAGACTTCTACAAAGCTGATAGTGAGAATTTTAACCCAATCCGGCTCATTACCTGTGTTTTTTATGAAAAATATGAATAAAGAATGTAAATTAAATAACGACGCGTCACAATGCAGTCTAACGCTCTCACAATGTTATCATACATAGGGTTTTTCCCTGACTGTTTTTACTCCGGAGCTCTTGCAATATTCAGGCTTTTGTAATACTATCTGACAAACTTTTTACTTTACCATTTTACTTCATAGCTCAGCATTCTCTCTCATACCCTCTTACCCACACATTTAAATGAAATACAACTAAATTGAGTTTGCGTGCCTGCATAATACTCTTTGGAAATTATAAGTGAGAATGTTCTTAGGTTTTGGCTCACTTCAAAATGAGAACCAATCGAACTGTCACAACATGAGAAAATGTATAACTAATAGAGAACTGGAGTAAGACAGGCCTTTCATTTTGTTTTGTCTCTCCTGATCGTTCGTAAGAAATGTTAATTCATGACCACCTTTTCACAATTTGATTGGAGCATGCATTCATAATGGAAAATAGTTGACATAATAATCTATCCCCAGGCATTATCATGCCAACATGTACTTATATATACATGTACTATATCTTTAAGAGACGTAGATATAAAATGTCTCAGGTTTTCGATTATAGTAATTTCGAGGAAATTTCTTTAATTTTTATCATATATGTAAACTTGAGGCTATTAGATTTTCATCCACTTACCTCTGTTCCTGTGAAAAAATGCAAGTGTCAACCTCAATGTCATCCACGAATCGCACGTACTCGGGCGGCCAATGGAAAAAAAAAAAAAAAAAAAAAAAACACCGGTCACACGCGCCAAGGGCCATGGCATGCAGTGCCGATATAATAGCTCGCACAAATTGATACATAACATTTGTGTTTGTGTACATGGGGACGATCCGGTGGTTCATACAACAAAAGGGTTTCGTACAATTATTTTTAACATTGTTAAACGTACTCTTCCACATTTACGTAGCATATAATGTGTCTTTATATTTATTTGGATTGTTATCTTGAGAATTGCTAAAAACCGTTATTATGAAAAAGTGGACCTTTCAGAATTTGGGGGGGGGGGGGGGGTGCGTACGCACCCGACGCACCCCCCCCCCCCCCCCCCCCCCCTGGCTACGGGCCTGTGCATTGAACTAAGCGAGTATTGAGAGAGATTGTAAGATGTGAAAAATATATATCTACCTCTTGTCTGCTATGGATGCTGCCTCTATAGGGGTTTCTTTTTCCATTATAAACGAATATGGTTGGTACATGCGAACATATCACATAGTGCAAGAATTGATTAAAGTGATGAGAACTTTAATAGATCAGGGTAGTTTCCTGCTTGGCAGACGTGTACTAGTATGTTGCCTAGGTCTAGGTTGTGTTATGGTTGTCTGTGGCGGGACGAGGACGAATCCTGTAATATATTTAGAGGAACGGTACAGTTTCGGTTGAGATTGTGCTGCACGTTTCCAACGTTTTTTTTTTTTTTTTTTTTTAAATGATGATGACTTTTTTTTAAGATCATGAGAAACCTCTTACATGAAAGAACACAATGAGTCTAAATTCTAAGAGGAATTCAAAGTTTATTTGGTGAAAATTGGCTTTCAAACAAAGTAATCCTTATGAAAAGGTGGAAACCATGCACGTTTTATTTGGATCACTTTGTTTTACTCTGTTTTTGGATATCTCAGCCATTTCAAAACCGATTTTCACCGAATGAACTTCGAATTCCTCTCAGAATTGTGTGCTCTTTAACATTTTATAAAGTGGTTTCAAATTATCTTGCAAAAAAAGAAGCTAAACTCTAAATTCAATACCATACTAACCCTTCAATTCTTCTAATAATTATGATAAAAATGTTCGTTATGCCAATTGCATTCATGCCCATTTAACTGTCTTCCATCGTTTTATGTTTTGATGTCTTTATTTGTTTATTCATTTATATATTCAGTCTTATTTTAACAGGGTATAGCCCCATCAATGGGCCAAAATGTCGCCAAATATGTTCGAAAACTATTATGTGGTAATCACGTTCAATCCATGATGTTCATTTTATCTTATTCTATCCTGCTTATTGTTTCGTGCAATGCTCAATATCTTTGCCCGATAAATGCACCTATCTATAGGTTAATTGTTCTTCTTTTTACCATGTTTATGTACAGAAAAACAAAGCTGAAGAAGACCAAGTGTCGAAAGCTTCAACTAATTCAGCTGGCATCCTGCGACATCTCCCCGTCAATTTGTCACGATTGTATTTATGGTTAGCTGGCTCAGTCGGTTATGGCACGTCTGCCTCACGATTTAAAGGACCCGGGTTCGATTCCCGAGTCTCACTGAGCAATGTGTGTGTAATCATACCGTCCCCCCTAGTAAGAAGCAAAACAATCTGTCCATCAAAAATGACATGAAATAGTGGTCCCGTGTGTGAGAGAGTAAAGACTCATGCACGTAAAAGATCCCACTTCATTAATTTATTCATCGCAAAGAGCAAGGTATTTAACCCGGTGAAGTGGTCTCGCCTCACACCCACCTTGACCCAATGGAAGATCAGCGAGTGTAGCTGAATGTGGGCTATCCAGCCATCTTCTCAGTTGGAAAATAAAACAAACCAGCAAACAAAGAAACAAAAAAAAAAACGGTCCACAGAGGACAAAAGCGTCTAGTACTCAGTATCATACGATATAGAGTGGAACAGAAACTCCAAATTGTAATAACAAAAGAGAAGAAAAAAATATATTCCTTTGTGGCTCACATTTGAAGTTCACTTTGAATGAAATTGGCATTCAAGATGATTTACATAATTGCACATCTTATAAGGCATAAGTTAATAGTGCCATGTATCGATTTGTGACTTTGATTGTGGTCCTTGAGCAGATAAACCAATACTCTAAAGACCCAAAACATACTACACTGAGAAAGGGTGATGGCATGAGAGGCCCATAAATGTAGCATGGAATTCGATGACATGTTAGACCATCACTGTGTAGGATTTATGCATGTTCTCCTCTTTTGCAGTGCTTCCTTCAGTACTAAGGCATGCATTCCACTGTGAAGCTGCTATATGTCATCATCCTCGTACATTATGATTTGTCATGAATTCTGAAAAAAAAACCAACATTCGTATTCCTCTTTTCAAACACTATAAATTCTGAAACTCTGTAAAGTAGTACTAATGGTGGCATATAGATAGATAGTTGTTCAAATGCACAAGTCAGCTAATCATCCGGAGGTCTCCTTTAACGGATGTCATTACCCGCGTTCAGATACTAACGTCACAACCAATTAGTGCAGATCGGTGAAAACAAACAAACAAACAAACAAACAAACAAACAAACTCCCACATATTAAATCCAGAATTACCAAAATCGCTATAGAGGCCGAAGGTTGAATTTTTGAATCGGTAGAGGAGATATTTTGCATTATTCAGAGCTGAATCATTGAGAAAAAGGGGCGTGGGGTCAGACTACCGGCTCGTGATAATAAGGATGCACACTCTGACATTCGTCGATTTGAAAATGCCCTCGCTTTGATTATCTGCATGTGTTGATAGCTTATCTATGACGTGGGGGTGGGGGCGGGGGCTTATAAAACAAACAAACAAACAAACAAACAAACAAACAAACAAACAAACAAACAAACAAACAAAAAAGCTATCATGATAATGTCGCGAAGTTCAAGTCGCTCTGTCGAACATGACATGACCTGCATATAAGTTTTTTGTTACAGACACTCAAGCTTCTCGCTGTACCGGGGATTTCCACAGTCCTTATCGAGGCCTTGTTGACATTTCTGCCTCTGCGTCGCCAGAGTTACCTTTACGTGCTCGTCTACATTGCGGTTATCCTAATTTGTTCATTTTCTCTGTCGAATGTTCTCTCACAGCTGTTATTGAGCAAGATTGCTTTGGCAGCATTTTTATTAAATAGGTGGCAATTAGGTGGGTGACATTACATAGGGAGTTCAGTTCACTGTTTGACTGTATTGAGCCACGGATCAATCGAGAACTGTATTTAAAGCTTACATCACAGGAACCATAAAAATTACATCTTTTATTTGCGACCAGCTCAAATATGGCCATTTGATCTTCCAACTGGTGAAATGAATGAAGAAGCAGTGAATGTTGTGAATTAGCAGGACGCATTATAATCCATCCAGGTAACATCAGCGTCAATAGTTTTCAGGAAACTGCTAACAAAATACACCAAGTCAGAAGGATGGCTGCAAGAGAAGCACCAGCTATTGGAATCGATTTGGGAACGACCTACTCGTGTGTCGGTGTGTTCCAGAACGGCAAAGTCGAGATCATTGCCAACGACCAGGGAAACCGGACCACGCCGAGTTGCGTCGCCTTCACCGATACGGAGAGGCTGATCGGAGATGCTGCAAAGAACCAAATTGCCAAGTAAGTACAGAGGTATAGATTTTGCTTTGATTGTCGTTTTTTCTGTAAATCAGAGCCGTGTTCTGCGCTTATGAACCACCACATACCGAAACAACAAATATCTTCAAAAGGGAGCGTTGTGATTCATGGACATGGGTTCCCAGATATTTTTTTTTTTCATTCTCTCATCAACATGGATTTTTTTTTTCAATTTCAATTTCAATTTATATCTGCAACTGTTTCATTCAAGAATGTAGACCGTAAAAACAACAAGACAAAAGTAGATTTTCAATTAAAAGATTTACGAAACAATTTCTGTAAACGATTAATGACTTTTTTACTTCAATTTTAAGTTTCGAGTTATATCTGCAACTTTTTTCTTCCAAGAAAAAACAACATTAAACAAAAAACACAACAGTAAAATTGACAGTTTGGTAAAGAATGCATTGATATCTTGCAATTTGGCTAAATATGTGTGTGTATACACATAGTATATTGTTGCATTCCTCTTCAAATGAATTCATGATTCCAGGACACCAAAATGTTGTTCAGCTAGAGAACTAATATAGCCCAAAATGGCACTGTTGTAGTCGTGACTCGAAGCAAATTTTCGCGAAAAGGGCTTAGTCAAGTTATTCCATGTCGTTGTAACAGTGCGACTTGTGTAAACACACTTAACCAAAATCATAACATACACATCTTACACATCATTATTTATATCAATTCAGTCTGAACCGATTGAGATGTTGATAACACAGCTCCTGCTGACCCCGAATAAAATGGTTGTTTGTGGAGAAAAGAATTGTTCTTCATTTGTTTAAACTGTTAAAAGAATTACAGGAAAAAACTGTAAATCCAAAACAGTGGGGAAATGCTCTTCTACACCTTTCGATCATGATATTAAAGAAATATATTATATAAGATATATATTGAAAAAAAAATAGAGTTCCTATGTGAGTCATAGTAGCGAAAAAAGTAGTTAATAGTGAAGAGGAGAAAGAGAGAGATATACAGAGAGAGATGGAGACGGAGAGGGGGAGAGAAGGAGGAGATGAAGAGCAAGGGAGAGAAGGGGGAGATGAAGAGCAAGGGAGAGAGAGAAAAAGAGGGAACACGATGTATGACAAAAATATATCACCTTAAGCAGGGCTCCACACTAACTTTTTTTTTGGTGGCCCGATGGGGCCACCAAAATCATCAATAACAGATTTTTGGTGGCCCGAGAGAAAAATTTGGTGGCCCGAAAAAAACAACAACAATAAAAAACATTAAAAGTCGTATTTTTTTTTAATGAGTCAAATATTTAAGTTTTATCATAGTAAGAATTGGAAGCTGGACATATCTACTCATAAATAAACCTTAACAAACTCGCAACACTCACTCTCAGGCACTCATTCAGTCTTTTTCATCCATCCTTTAAATAAATTAATTTTAATTGCTGAATGGTGAAGAGTAAGTATAGATATTAATTTACAGGCACATGGGTTGCAGCATCTAAACATAAATAAATGACATCAGATTACATGCAAATCATTAAGCTAGAAGAAAAATTTCTATTTCTCAAAACGCAAAAGACAAAGTTACTACGTTAGCACACACTCACTGCATGCATTTATGCATTTTCGGCGCAAAAAGTTACGAATTTATTGACATACTTTTCAAAAAAATTTTGGTGGCCCGAGGCGGGCCACCAAATTTGCCCTTTTTGAAATTTGGTGGCCCTACTTTCATTTTTGGTGGCCCCGGGCCACCGTTAGCGTCGAGCCCTGCCTCAAGCATGGAAAGGGATATCCATCCCTTGTGGTTAGAGATAACTGACAATTACATTCATATTGATTCTCTGTGTGTATTTGGGCACGTTTAATCATTTTACACTTCTTTGTTCTTCTTCATGGGGAGTTGGGGAGGTCACAAGTCCTTTTGTTGTTTTCTCCTTCTTTTGGCTTTGTTGCGTTGTTGATGTGTGTGTGTGTGTGTGTGTGTGTGTGTGTGTTTGAGAGTGGTTGTGTTTGTTTGTTTTTCGTCGGGACCTATCCCGCATGCATCTGCGTTTCTGTATAGGTTCCTCTCCACATATAAACTTAATCATCTCATCTATGAATGGAACGTACATCTATTTAATCTGACTTCATCCATTTTTCTGCCGTGAACTATTATTCACAGTTTGTATTCAAGGACTTTTCAAATATGTGTTACTATTCATTGATCTCTTAATGTGTGTTACATAGGTAATCTGTGTGGAAATTCATGAAAAGTAATGACTTGTAATGAAGCTAACCGGTATGTTAGAATGCTACATGGGACACGCATAGGCCTACAAATCAATAACTGCATGACGCCAACTGTACACATTAGAGAACAGGTACACTTAACTTGAAGAGTTCCATGTTTGATGAACTCTTTCATTGACGAATTGTACTTGAGGGTTCCATGACATTTGCTAATGCTACAATATTTCTCCAATGAAATATCTGCACGCTAAGTCAAACATAAAACCAACCCACAAACATAACCCCACCCTAATCCTAATCCTCATATCAAAATGAAGCTAACACCCTATCAAAACCCTAACTCTAAGACCTTGGAAAAGATCTGGCCGGGCAATTGTCGCAGGATCAAATGTCGTGTTACTTGAGAGGAGATATTGTAACATTATACTTGCAAGTATATTACGACAAACCGTTCGTTTCCACGAATATTCTTATCAAATACCTCAGGTCAAAATGGGGAAGGGGACAACCTCCTGATGACAGAAATTCTAGATATTGCAAACTGATCGGATTTCCTTCAATTTTCGAAATCCGACTTTCATTTTTTCCCCCGCTACAGGAACCCCAAGAACACAATCTTTGATGTCAAGCGACTGATTGGTCGGCGATTCACAGACGAGAGTGTGCAAGCTGATATGAAGCACTGGCCGTTCAAGGTAATTAACCAAGGAGGCAAACCTTTGCTGCAGGCCGAGTACATGGGAGAGAATAAGACCCTCGCTCCAGAGGAAGTCAGTGCTATGGTTCTCACCAAGATGAAGGAGACGGCCGAGGCATATCTGGGTCAGAAAGTCACTGATTCTGTCGTCACCGTTCCCGCCTACTTCAATAACGCCCAGCGACAGGCCACTAAAGATGCGGGTATCATTGCGGGCCTGAAAATCCTTCGTATTGTCAATGAGCCAACGGCAGCTGCCTTGGCATACGGACTAGATAGGAATGTGCCAGGCGAGCAGCGTGTCCTGATCTTTGACCTCGGTGGAGGCACATTCGATGTGTCCATCCTGGCGATCGATGAGGGTATCTTCGAAGTCATGTCAACTGCTGGAGACACCCATCTTGGTGGTGAGGACTTTGACAACAGGCTTGCCAACTACCTTGCAGAGGAATTTGAGCGCAAACACAAGAAGGACCTCAGAAACAATCCACGAGCACTTCAGCGTCTCCGAATAGCAGCTGAGAGAGCTAAACGGACACTGTCTAGCAGCTCCTCAGCTAGCATTGATGTCGAATCACTCTTTGAGGGAGTTGATTTTTGCACAAAAGTCACCAGAACTCGCTTCGAAGAACTGTGCTCCGATCTCTTCAAGAAGTGCCTTGACCCAGTCAGGAGGGCCATCGTTGATGCAAAGATTGACAAGAACGATATCGGCATTGTGGTACTAGTGGGAGGATCAACCCGCATTCCCAAGATTCAGAAACTTCTGCGGGATTACCTAAACGACAAGAACCTCAACAAGTCCATCAATCCAGATGAAGCGGTGGCCTACGGTGCAGCAGTCCAGGCAGCCATCTTGTCGGGTGATATGGGCAAAGAACTCAAGAATGTAATCCTCGTCGACGTTGCTCCACTCTCTCTTGGGATTGAGACCGTTGGCGGAGCAATGACGACCCTAATCAAGAGAAATACGGTAATTCCAACCAAGGTAGCTGAGATCTTCAGTACAGCCTGTGACAACCAACCAATGGTGGAAATCAAAGTGTTTGAGGGAGAGAGGGCGCTCACCAAAGACAACAACCTGCTTGGAGATTTCATGCTGAGAGGGATTCCTCCTGCTCCCAGACAGGTGCCACAGATCAAAGTGACCTTTGACATCGACGCCAACTGCATCATGAATGTAACAGCCAAGGAACAGTTCACCGGACGCAGCAACAATATCACAATCTCCAGTGACAGTGGTCGTCTCTCCACAGAAGAAATTGATCGCATGGTCAACGATGCTGAGAAGTTCAAAGCTGAGGATGACCTCCAGAGGAAAAGAATTGCAGCCAGGAACCAACTGGAGAACTACGCCTTCAGCGCCAAAACCGTTGTCAACGAACCATCAGCTGAGAGGAAGCTGACTGCTGATGAAAAAGAGGCAATCATCAGGGCTGCAGATGATGTCATTCAGTGGCTGGATTTCAACTCCATGGCAACCATAGAAGAGTTCACTCACCAACTGGAAGAACTTCAGAAGACGTGCTCACCAATCATGTTTGAGGTGCATGCCTGGAGTGGACAACTGTAGCTACCATCCAACAAGCCTCACTGTGGTAGCACTAGACTCCCTGTGGCAGAGATGGAGTAAATTAGCCAAATTCATGAAAGAGAAGTCGATAGCGATATGTTTCAGGTGATACAGCAACGCGCGAGCCAAACAGCTTTGCTAGCATCAGTGTGAATGTATTTCACGCTGTCATAATTACAAAGGGTACTGATAAACATGGATGAACGAGTGCATTGCATTGTTGGTCAAGAGCAAACCAATGGCCACCCTATGGACGTTGTATGATCTATAGTTGCAAGGGTTGGAACTAACATTAAGCAAGAATTTTCATCAATATATTTGGCTAAGTTCTACAAATCACATGATAGAGAATATCAAACGATGAGTTGACATTAGCCTAGTTACGTTATATTAAAGAAAATGATGAAAAAAGCAAACTTGCATGACATTACATTTGACACTTGTTAGCTTAGAATTGGGCTTTTAACTTTTTGTGGGATACCAAGAAACCAATAGTACAAAGCATACCATTTAAAAAGGAATTCAAAGTACATTAGAAGAAAATCGATTTTAGAATCACTGAGACATCCAAAAACAAAGTAATACAAAACGATCCTAATAAAAGGTGGGTCCCGCTTTTTATTCGGAATGCTTTTTATTTTTGATATCTCAGCAATTTTAAAACCAATTTTTATCAAATAAATGTTGAATCCCTGTTGAAACTAAATTCTCTTTCATATTCCAGGCGAGGTTTCTCATTATCTCACCAAAAAAAAAAAAAATAAAAAAATAAATAGAAACCTGCAGTTAGGTCTCAACCAAAACTATACGCTCCCTTTAACATAGACTCGTCGTTTAGTACTATGCACCTCAGTAATTCAATTTGTGGCTGATTGCTTCCAGCTGGTTAAATTTTCAAGGGATTATACAGTGAAAACATTTGTCGTTCTATACCTGTACATACTCTATATATTTATACTGCATATATATCCCGAAAAACACACAAAAGAACCATAAATGATTTATGATTACAGTTGGCTGGAAACCTGCGTTTCTTTTCTCTATCTCAAAAATATTGCAGCTGAAATCATTGATCCAGGGTAGAGTCCCACTTTTAATCACAGTCGATATAGTTTCGGATTTATAGTCAACCGTTTCTATACTGAATTCAGTCATCCATTCTCTTTTTTCTTGTATCATAAATTAGCATAGATGTTTCTTTAAGCAGTTAGAGCTTGTATGGTGCTCCTTCGATTTAAGCACATTTCTGTTGTTATTGTTGTTGTTGATATTGCGAAAAATAGTTGGCTTTGTATGTCCAGTCCGTTGGCTATAGTTACCTGTTTGTCCTGTGTATACGAATCTCCACGAATTTGCACAGACGGTATATTGCGTCATGTCACCCATTGATTTTTTTCCCCCTTGGATATGAATGGGGTGTAATGTCACATTTTTCACTTTCTTCTGTTTGGCTTTCTTTTTGCCCCTTATTTACCTAAATTTCTCTTGAGACAAGCAGTCAATGACAACAACAAGTTGTAGTCCGTTTGCAGATTCGTTGGTATTTTCATGATCTTATTTCTTGTTTGGTCAGCGATTCTTTTCCGTTAATAATCACTATAAGCTGCAAACTTAGCGTATTTCTCTTGTCATTATTATTTTTATTATTATTTCCATTCTCATCATCTCAATGGTTTACAAGTCTTCTCTGCTTGTTTTTCTTGAATTTGTGTGGCTTGTACATATTCTGAGAACGTGAAATACGACTCGAAATAAACTAAACATACAAAGTAGTATATAGATCCCTATCATATTGAGGGTTTTCTTTCATACACATAAGAAAGGTATACTGTGTAAAAGTTTGTGTTCTATATGCGCTTTATATTGCCATTGAAGCGGCCTATACACCGGAATGCAATAGAAACATCTATTTCTTTACTTTGCCTTATGTATATTTTTTTATCCTAGTCTAAGATCCACCTTCTAAACCTCTCATCCTATCTTTGGTAATCGGCAAACTTGCAAAGACAATTACAGGAACAGACGTGATAAGCATTAAAACCCACACTTTGCAGTGTACAACTGTAACTCTTTTTCAAAACGCAACAGGCGGACAGGCATTCTAAGTTGTGCACTTTTCTGGGACATAAGTAACGACTGATTGGTATTGTTTTAATCAATTCATTTCCATGAATACATAATAAGAGTAGGGCGAGAGAGAATTCATTGTACTTGCTGGCTATATCAAGCATTGATTCATTGTCATGTTGTGTTTTTTATTTTCAATTTGCTTTTATTTTCTTCCTCTCGTGAACCAGTGTTGGGAAAATAATAAAGAAGAAGAAACTGACTACTCTGAGGGGCATAGTTTTCTCATCCATTGAGTTTTGCATAGATAAGATTCGAGTGATAGACAAGACGTTCAGAAGTCATTGTTCGTCCCCCACCCCACACCCCCTTTTTTTGGGGGGTGGGGGGTGGGGATAAGGTACTCTAATGCAATGGCAATTATGAATACAATACATACTGCATTGTACATTGTGTGAATAACCCTTTCGAAATCACCGCAGGAGATGTATTGTGTGGGGGTAGAAAAGAGTGGGACCACTGATGTCTTTGCAGATCCTTCCCTCCCGTCTTTCGGGCATAATAGGGAGCTTTAGATTTTAGACGCGCGGACGTTCAAAGGGAAAAAAAAAACATGGTCTGA
The DNA here is from genome assembly GCF_040938485.1 of Diadema antillarum. Classification (NCBI taxonomy): domain Eukaryota; kingdom Metazoa; phylum Echinodermata; class Echinoidea; order Diadematoida; family Diadematidae; genus Diadema; species Diadema antillarum. The sequence continues at coordinate 1,206,486 of NW_027271609.1, forward strand.
GCGTGCGCAGAAGAGCGGCGTCAACTTGACGTGCGCTTCTGCGCACGCTCAGATCATGTTTTTTTTTTTTTCCCCCTTTGAACGTCCGCGCGTCTAAAATCTAAAGCTCCCTAATGATATACCGGAGAGTAATACGACAGTCAAGAGTAATAAGTTTCATGATGTGACAAAATGACAGGTTTTAATCGATTCAGAAGCAGTCAAGGAGATAGAATTAAACATTTTGTTTTGTGATTGCGTATATAACTCGGTTTGCGAGAGAGCGCAGCCAGCGAGCTCTATTAACATGATTAAAGACCTTTGTTTTTGCAAAAAGCAAAGTAACCTTTTCAGTCCTTTATTAACCCACTTGTGAAATATAGTGAGGACTGTATGAAAGACATTGAGGCAGCGTAGAGTTTGAGACAGAGAGAGAAAGAGAGAGAATGATAAAAGAACGTGTTATAGCCCTATTTATCACAATGATTTTTCTATATGGAAAAAGTAAACAACACTTCGAGGGAGGGTCACACACACACACACACACACACACAAACACAAACTAATTCCATTCACGACATTGGCATATCAAATCCTTAAAGGGAGCAATTAGCGAAGAAATGGGTCTCTTTTTTTTGGGGGGGGGGGGGGGGGGGGTAGCCCCTCTCTCCCATTCCTTTTACACGACCGGGAAGGGGGGGGGGGCATTTCATAAAGCATTTTGTCCGACAAAGTTGTCGGACAAATTTGCTCTAAGCCAATCAGGTGCGATGCAGGGATTTCGGTATAGTTTGTAACAGTTTGTCAGAAAAATATCCGACCAAAATGCTTCATTAAATGCCCCCCTGGTTGATAACGATAAATCTGCGTAGAAACAATTCCTATAAATCACAGGACTACTGTAGTCCACAGAAGCGGATCTAGAGGGGGTGGGGGTGGGGTTGCAACCCCCACCCCCCCCCCCCCAAAAAAAAAAAAAAATCCGGGGACCATTTTTTTTTATCTTATCTTTTTTTAAAAACTTTTTTCTATTTATGTATTGCACATGGCAATGACCTCTATACCAAAAATAGTGGTGTTTTAGATGCAAGAAAACGCCATTTTCACATACGGATTTTCAAAAATTCTCCCTACTGCGGGAGGGGGGACACCCCCCTCCAAAACCCTCCCCCCCCCCCTCGCTCGCTCCGCTCGCTCGGGCTCGGTCGCTACGCTCCCTCGCATACCGCTCCCACCCCCTTTACAAAAAGCTAGATCCGCCCCTGGTCCATAACGAATGTATTCCCTGTTTGCACCAACTGTAACCTCAATATTCCCTTATCAAACGAACAAACAAACACGACCCGCTACGGGCCCCATCACTTCGCCTTACAAAGTTTTTCTAAAATATAGGTTGAAAGCCAAAGAGAAGTTTTATGAAAAGAAGTAGGTTCGAGTCTCATGAGTTTAAGTTGTTGTTGTTGTTGTTGTTGTTGTTGTTGTTGTTCATTTTCCATCTGTGAAGATGGCTGGATAGCCCATATTCAGCTACACTAAGCTGGTCTTCCATGGGGTCCAGTTGGATGTGGGGTGGGACCACTTCACCGGGTTAGACACCCTGCTCTTTGCGATGAATGAATGAAGCGGGATCTTTTACGTGCATGGGCTGTGACTCTCTCATACACGGGACCTCCATTTTATGTCCTATCCGAGGGACAGAGTGTTTTGCCTCTCGCTAGAGGGGACGGTATGTTTACACACAACATTGCTCAGTCCAGACTCGGGTTCGAACCCGGGCCGCGTGATCGTGAGGCAGACGCGCTACCGACTGAGCCAACTCACCACCGTCTCTAAAGAGACTATACCTTTAATAAGTGAAACGGTTGTTTTTATACTTTCCTAGAAAACAGTAAATATACTCTAAATTATTCTTGATTAGCACACTCCTCTCTGTCACGAGAACTATATCAGTAAAACTCGACGCGCCTTGTGTGTAATTCTGAAAATGTAATAAAACAGATATACAGAAACACTGATGTGTCCTTTCATTTTTTTTATTTCGTTACGATGGTTTATCCCTGTCACGGATGACTTGGTCTGTGGTGAGCTGTCGATGTGCGCGACCCTATACCGGGTGTCCCAAAAAAAGCGGAACGGTGGATTTTCAGTACCTTGCGGTCTAAAAGTTATATATCCTTTGACATCATTAGAAAGAGCATCTCCCGCAGAAGACTATGATACCAAAATCATTAAATTTGGTTCAGTACTTTTTATTCTACGCCAATTTCTGAAAATGCAGTCATTGTCAAATTTCGCCGGATTTTTGCGACTTTGAGATAATAATTTGAGTGCGACAAGCGATCCATACGGTGAATATTGTGTAAGCTCGGTGATCCATGTCAACAAAAGATACAGCTTTCACATTGTGTGTGTGTGTGTGTGTGTGTGTTTGTGCGCGCTCCCAATATGAAAGCGTTATCTTTTGCTGACATGGATCAACGAGCTTACACAATTCACCGTATGGAACGCGTGTCGCACCCAAATTATTATCTCATAAGTCGCAAAAAATTGAAAATGACTGCATTTATAGAAATTGGCGTAGAACAAAAAGTACTGAACCAAATTTAATGATTTTGGTATCATGGTCTTCTGCGGAAGATGTTCTTTCTAATGATGTCAAAAAATATATCACTTTTAGAATGCAAGGTACTGAAAATCCACCGTTCCGCTTTTTTTTGGGACACCCGGTATAGCTATCGCATGTTTCTGGACTTTGCCTTTGCACTGACTTACTTGTTATTCCTGCCCCTATAAATGACGATTATTCGATGGCAAGTTTGTCTAATAATCGGTTACCTTCATTTCCTCATCTTTTGTCTGCTGGGTTCTCTCAGGACAAATCTTGCGCAAGATTCCATTGGCGAGTTGCCATAAATTGAAATATTGTTGTATGTGAGGATTTAGCTGAGTGTTCGAAGCTGCTAATCAAGTTAACGGCTCAGAGCAGAACAGAACATCAACTTTACAAAATAACCAGTGAAGGAAGAAAGAATGTTGTTGAGTATTAATTAAGCAAGCAGGAAAATAAACAGTGAATTCCTTGTAGGCATAACACCATCAAGGGTGACTATTTTCCGGAATTGTTATAACTACTGCGAATTTGGACGATAAGCAAGAATATGGAACCAGGAAAAGTACCAGCTATTGGAATCGACTTGGGAACGACCTACTCGTGTGTCGGTGTCTTCCGGAACGACAAAGTCGAGATAATCGCCAACGAGTATGGAAGCCGGACCACACCGAGTTGCGTCGCCTTCACCGACGCGCAGCGGCTCATCGGAGAGGCTGCTAAGAACCAAGTAGCCACGTAAGAAAACTTTCAACGCCAAGATAGTTTGAGTGTGTTTGTGTGTGTCTATATTTTAACCTCAACCAATGAGGTTATGTTTTTACCGGCGTTCGTTTGTTTCCCTGTTTGTTTGCGAAATAACTGAAAAAAAGTAAAGGGATTTGGATGAAATTTTCAGGAAAAGTTGAGAATGATACAAGGAAGAGATGATACAATCTTTGCAGTAATTCTCATAATCGTCTGGATCCACGATTTTTTCTGAATTAATTTGATGAAGGATTATTTGTCATAGAAATTTAGGGCCACGTGTATATAACTTCCCAATAAATAACCAGATAACCAAGCCTTTTCATCATTCGTAAAAATGTGTACACAATATCATCATGATAACCGTTGTTTATCTTTGTTGTTGTTGTTGTTGTATTTGCGCAGTGAGAAACTTCATTGATTTCCACCACGCTATGCTAGACGCAGCAGACAGTGGGGAATTCCAAAGCGGGAAAGATGCCGTGGGGAAAACCCAGCATTTGCATATCGCCGTTGTAGACATAACAGACACTATAGCAATCGAATGATAATATGAAGGACTATGGTGATTATGGGGTGAAAGTCAGCTGTTCGGCGGCGGGCTGCGCTCTCAGAGTGCTTTTCCAGTCTATAATACTAGTCTACACTTTATACCCTATATTACATGTTTTCACAAGGGGTCTTTGTCATGATCAGTGTTGTTATTTTTCATCCACGCCCTTCCGAAATCTTTGTAGATTCTTTCCTTTATATTTTGTTTGCTGATGACTCCAAACTGTTTTTGTTTTATACACTTTACCTCCATTACTACCATCATTACAATAAATTAAGAACTGAAATTTGCCTTGTATGACAATACTTCATACACGTCGATAGATTATCACTCACTATTGATAAAACTCATTGTAGGTCTATGTTTTTAGTATAACATACTAGAACAGTTCCTTATTGAATGATAGCGCATTAAACCAAGTTGAGCGTTAAAAATTTATCGTTGATGGTGTATCTTGGAAATCCCATTGGTGTATATCCCAACTAAACAAAAAAAAATGTTTTTCCTTGTCAAACTCTTCTCAATGTTAGTTTATTCTACCTTAATAGCTCCTACCGTAAAAATGAAATTTCTTGTGTGAAAAATGTTTCTCTCAATGCACGTTTTCTTACCCATAAGGCAGCTGTGAGAAGAACCACAGTTTATAGGCTACCTGCCTCATTATACCAAGGAGGCCTCACCTCCCTGCTCATACCAACAACTTATTCTTTTATATACAATGAAAAAATAGATTTGTTTAGCTACAATGTCGGCACAAACATGTGTCAGTTTTTCTGCCATGGTTACGGTATAATTTAACTATAAAGATTATGATTTGGAGGTCATTCATATCTACGTGAATCCTACACGCCAACATGACGCATTCCACCTTCCCTTCTGCTTAAATTAATCCATACGTGAATTAAGGCTTCATTCCCTGTAAAGACCTAGTCGCATGGGGATCCGGGAAACTTAAAGGGGATGGCTAGTAACTGATCAGTGGGAATCAGTGGGAATGCTGGGGGACGATTGTTCCAATCCTTGTGGGATTCATTTAAGAGTCCATTATATACCTATTGTTGTGTGAAAATTATTTGCTTCAGAATAGTCTCAGAATAATCAAGTAATGTGCAGTTCAATCCAGGTTAGCATGCGATCGGTAACGGCCCGTTAACGATCGCCCCGTCACTGTACAGGCATGCTAACCTGAAACATTGAACTGCACATTACCTGAACATGAGACCATTATGAAGTAAATAATTTTCACACAACAAGTACTCTTAAATGAATCACACAAGGATTGGAGCAATCATCCCCAAGCATTCCCACTGATTCCCACTGATCAGTTACTCGTCATCCCCTTTAAGGCTTCATTCCCTGTAAAGACCTAGTAGCGTGGGGATCCGGGATACTTAAGTAGCCATGGAGTGGGGAGGCTGGCCTCAGAAGTGGATACATCTGGGAATCCCCGTTATGAACAATCTTCAGCTTTATCACTGATCTCTATGTACGTACTAGTCTGGTTTCCAGACCCTTTGTCAACTGTACCCCCCCTTTTTTTTTATAAAATGCGCCCTCCATATAGGCAAATGGACCATCCAGCTAAACCAGCTACTTCTTTTGTCGTAGAGGGCGTTAGTAATATTCTGGGAGGAAAAATTAGCACTAGCAGAAGGTCTGAAAGCCAGACTACGTACGCACAAACACAAACACACAGGCGTAAATATTCATAACTGAATGACATACGCCTTAAAATTAAAACAACAACAACAACAACAACAACAACAACAACAAAGACGAAGCATCTCGCCGAAGTCGCCCATCACCGATGAGCACGCTTCGATGCACATTTTCGCTGCTGGCGCTGTTCGTGGTTTTGCACGTGGGTGGGGGGGGGGGGGGGCAGCGTAGGAAGATCGATTCAATCGGGGGCCCGTTTCATAAAACTTGTCATTAGTGACAACTGCCACATTTCTATGAAAAATTTGCTGTCAGCCAATCAGATGCAAGTAATTCAGTAGCTTGTCACATCTATGACAACTTGTCACTGATGACAAGTTTTATGAAACGGGCCCCGGGTCACCCATCCCTACCTTCATGATAGGCCTACATTTGAATTGGGAGAAGACAATAATATTAACAGGAGACGCCAGTTACAGTTTGAGAAAAATTGGACAATCCGTTCAAAAGATACGAATTTTTAAAGTTTCAATGCTGTCATCGTTGGATAAAAAGACTACTTCGAATTGTGACGTCGCACGCGTAAAACGATATACAGTTAGTATAAAGAAAATTCAACATATTTTGACTTTCTCGCAATTAAAGAACACTTGACCTGCCTCTTTCAGAAGGCAGAGGCAATAATATTAACCTCACTATACGTAAGTGACAAGTAAATAGAATGCATACTTTGCAGGGTTTGAAATAGTAAAATTTACTTCAAACGTCAAAGAGGAGGTACTGGTTGATGAATTATCGATCCAAAGTTCATTTTGTGCTGACGTAAGTTGTAAGGTATTATCACGTCACTGTGTTTGCTTACATGCTTATCAATCGATATCGCTGCCTTGTGAAAATATGAACTGTGTGATTCCCCAGCATTCTTTCTATATGTGTAATTTAAGGCAATCTCCGCATTCACGTGAACGCCAACTTAAAAAAATTGAATTTTACTGTCACGTCAATAAAGAACACAGACTAACAATGCATCGTGAACACGACAAGTTCCCATAGAGCTCGTTCAACAACAACAAAAAATAAAAAATAAAAAATAAAGATTACTACTCGGTAGTCTTAACTACCACCTATGCTAGTGAATATCTCAGCATAAATATCTAGAAACAGAAAATTGAGACTCATTTTTTTTTTATCATTGGTATGTCCTGCTCTTCCTATTTCTAATAACGACACCAGCATATTGTGTGATCACCCCTTCTCCAAATTTCATATTCCTCGCAAATTATAATGCTATCTATTGCGTTATTGCGCACAAAGGCCTGAATAGGGGAAGATGACACGTTCTTTGAGATATCTAGGTTGGCCCGTTGGTTAAAATGACCGAGTCATTTCCTACAAAGTGCATTCCGATGAAATTGGACAGGAATGGTAGTTATGGATATAGATTGGAAAGTTATTCAAAAGACACACGGGGTCCGCATACCCTACTGGATTGAGCACAATGTCGCACAGTGTGTTCACAATGTGTTCACGTAGTCGGCTATGTGAAAACGCTCGAATCCAGTAGTGTGAAGATGTTTTCACACTATGACGTGCCTTTTCACAGAGTGTTCACATAGTAGGTCTGATGTTTTGTTGCACACTTTCATACTACAGATTGAAAACATCTTCACACTATTAGATTCGAGCGTTTTCATATAGCCGACTATTCGATCACATTGTTAACACACTGTCAGACTGTGGGACACTGTGTTCTTTCCCGCAGGAAGGGTAGAGACTGACCTTCATCCATCGAGTATAACGATTAACTTGAATTGTATGTAGTGGCTATTGCCTATATTTGTGCAGAATAATACACTGTAATTGTTTGATACGCGGTCCTCAACGATTCAAGAGAAGGAAGTTGTATTGAGGTGAAAATTATGTTTGGAGTAATTATACAATCAATAAAATTAATGCCATGTCCATTTCCTGTCTTTATACAGAAATCCAAAGAACACAATCTTCGATGTCAAGCGACTGATTGGTCGGCGGTTCACAGACCAGAGTGTACAAGCGGACATGAGGCACTGGCCATTCAAGGTGATCAACCAAGGAGGCAAACCTGCTCTAGAGGTTGAGTACATGGGGGAGAATAAGATCCTCGCCCCAGAGGAAGTCAGCTCCATGGTTCTCAGCAAGATGAAGGAGACGGCCGAGGCATATCTGGGTCAGAAAGTCAGAGATGCTGTCATCACCGTTCCCGCCTACTTCAATGATGCTCAGCGACAGGCCACGAAAGATGCAGGCGTAATTGCAGGGCTGAATGTTCTACGCATCATCAACGAACCAACAGCAGGTGCCCTCGCATATGGACTAGATAAGAAGTTGCAAGGTGTGCAGCATGTCCTGATCTTTGACCTCGGCGGAGGCACATTTGATGTATCCATCTTGCTTGTCGATGATGGACTCTTTGAAGTCAAATCAACTGCTGGAGACACCCACCTTGGTGGCGAAGACTTTGACAACAGACTTGTCAACCATCTTGCGAGGGAATTCAAGCGCAAACATGAGAAGGACCTCAGAAACAGCCCACGGGCACTTCAGCGTCTCCGCGCTGCAGCTGAACGAGCTAAACGGATTCTATCTAGCAGTGCAAAAGCAAGTATTGAATTAGATTCGCTCTTCGAAGGAGTCGATTTCTGCACAAACATCACCAGAGCTCGCTTTGAAGAACTGTGCTCTGATCTCTTCAAGAAATGCCTTGATCCAGTGGAGAGGGCAATCGTCGATGCAAAGATCGATAAGACAGGCATCGACACCGTTGTAATGGTTGGAGGTTCAACCCGTATTCCCAAGATCCAGAAGCTCCTGCAGGAGTACCTGAATGGCAAGGACCTCAACAAGTCCATCAACCCAGATGAAGCTGTGGCCTATGGTGCAGCTGTCCAGGCAGCCATCTTGTCTGGTGATATGAGTGAAGAAATCAGGGAGGTCTTACTGGTTGACGTTGCCCCACTCTCACTTGGAATCGAGACAATTGGTTGCGCAATGACAGCTCTGGTCAAGAGAAACACGAGGATTCCCGTAAAGGTCGCTGAGATCTTCAGCACATGTACCGACAACCAACCAGGTGTGGACATTCAAGTGTACGAAGGAGAGAGGGCGCTCACCAAAGACAACAACCAACTCGGGCAGTTTAGATTGAGTGGCATTCTCCCAGCTCCAAGGGGTGTGCCGAAGATAAAAGTGACCTTTAATATCGACGCCAACGGCATTATGAATGTAACAGCCAAAGACCAGAGCACAGGTAGCAGCAACAACATCACGATAACCAACGACAGCGGTCGTCTATCCAAGGAAGACATTGATCGCATGGTCCACGATGCTGATAAGTTCAGAGCTGAGGATGACCGCCAGCGGAAGAGAATCGCAGCCAGAAACCAACTCGACAGCTACGCCTTTGGCATCAAATCCGCTGTCAACGAACCATCAGTTCAAGGTCAGCTTACCGCTGATGACATAGACACTGTCATCAACGCCGCTGATGTCGTTTTACAGTGGCTGGATTTCAACTCCTTGGCTACAGAGGAAGAATACACATACCAACTGGAGGAGCTTCAAAATACGTGCTTACCAATCATGATCAAGATGCATGCTGACTATGGACAACAAGATAACTGCAATTCACCGGGACTTCAGGCGGGAGCCAGTGACAAGACTAGTCCTTCTGTGGAGGAGATGGACTAAATTGGTAACAGTACTTAAAGAAGAAAAGTTGAAATTATACATTGTTATTCATTGGTACAGATACCGGATATTTTAGCAGCTTGAGTAACTTGTATCAATGTTAGCTTTTAATTTTTGTATTACAAGGGCTATGATATTGGAAATAATGATGCCTACTGTGCGCACTGTAATATGTCTTACATTAATGGGGGGGGGGATACGTATAAATAAAAAAAATTGTATCATTTTAATTTCGGGTAGTTTCTATGTATATTGAACTTTGATTGATTGATATTATTCATAAATAAGTTTGGTCGAATACACAAGAGGAGAATAAATAGATATGAGGATATATAAATTAAATGCTAATGGCACTCTAAATGAGTACAATTTGAAAATTACCAAATCCTATTGTATATGATTTTATAATCATAAACTAGCATTCATTTTGTACTACTAGCTTAAATTTTATGCAATATGGTCCATTGAACACAGAGATATGAGCCTTCTTTCAGCACTCATCAGAAAACCTCTCAATCCAAGTTTCGTTATCACGTTGAATAAAGTACGTAGTCCAATTACGTGTGGAACGTTGTTTCTCCTGCAACTTTGTCGGGGTTTTTGAATGAGGCTTTGCCTCACGTGGTCCATGTCAATGTTTTCTTGTGTTCGAACTGTTACTCTTCTCCCCGATCTGCCCTTGCAAAGGTTTTTGCATGTACCCGTTTCCCTGTATTTGAGCACATTTCTGAGTATTGTCACATTGCATGGTGCTCGTTGATTGAATTCCACCTCGAACTTATCTTAATTGTACCCTGTTCAGATTTTGATCAGATTTCGTCATGTTTCTCTGAACGTATGAGGGAGGGATGAATGAATAGGTCATCCCCAGTTCTGAACAAAAGAAAATCTTTGCAGATTTACGCCCGCAGCTGAACGTGAATAGATATTATTTGTCCCACTTGACTACATGACAGATTTTGTTAGCTGAACATGCCGTCAATCCCTCGTTTGAGGCGAGTCCCCAACTGGAGAATACCCAAAGTGGGGTGCGTATATTTGTCGTTTGGGAGTTGGGAGTCGAAGTACTTGTCCATTGCAAATAAGCTTTCTGCTCAGGCGTGACAAACCTGGAGGCCAAGCCAGGGTTTGATGACTCCAGCAGCTGTCGTATTACGTAAGAGCATGATAAGGATATCTGCCTGTGGCAGACCATTCAAAGTGAACTCAATTTTCTCTATCCTTTTTAAAGTTTTCAATTTTATATTCTATTGAGAAATTCTATGGTCATCCATTTTACATTTCGAACGAAAAAAATTGACCCGTAAATAACGAAAATACAGGAATAAGAAGGAGAGCATTGCCAGTTTGCCGGTGCTATTTGGCAGTGAGTTACAACGGGGAGGTGAGACTACTCCCTGGTTACAATCAGCCTGCTGACTGGATCATTGAGAAAGCAGCTGTCGTATTACGTAAGAGCATGATAAGGATATCTGCCTGTGGCAGACCATTCAAAGTGAACTCAATTTTCTCTATCCTTTCTAAAGTTTTCAATTTTATATTCTATTGAGAAATTCTATGGTCATCCATTTTACATTTCGAACGAAAAAAATTGACCCGTAAATAACGAAAATACAGGAATAAGAAGGAGAGCATTGCCAGTTTGCCGGTGCTGACAATGTGCTATTTGGCAGTGAGTTACAACGGGGAGGTGAGACTACCTCCCTGGTTACAATCAGCCTGCTGACTGGATCATTGAGAAAGAGAGAGAGGGGGAGAGAGAGAGAGAGAGAGAGAGAGGGAGAGCGAGTGGGAGAGAGGGAGGGAGAGGGGGGAGAGATGGGGGAGGGAGAAGGGGAGAGCAAAATGGAATGACAATAGTTCCGGTCACTACAGTACAGGCATGCTCTGTCTGCATACGCTGAATGTCTACACTCACACACACACACGTACACACACACACGCACCATGGAGCTACATGGCCCATGCCAAAACCAAAACAATCTCCTCCTCTCGCGGTGCCCCCCCCCCCCCCCCCCTCCTGTGGCGCTGTGGCCGATGACTGATGCTTAGATTAGGCCAGGGTCAAGAAACAGGTGTTTTATATCTTTGACTTTAAGTCATTGATTGCCAAGATATGCACTGGCATTATTTACTGGGGTGTAGCCTCTTCAAACGAGAGATTTGCGTCATGACCTGAATACAGATACTACTTAATAACTTGGATGGAGCGGTTTCCTGATGTGTAATGAAAAAATGCTCATATGTTTGTGATTATTAGACCATATCTCACAAGAAATTCATCGATTTGTAGAAAACGAACTGTAGTTTACGGTTGTGCAGATCATGTTGTAATTTTAATATTATACTCATCTAGAGCGCCATTAGCATTTTTTTTTTTTTTTGGTGGGACACGCTGTATATTATATTGTGTGTATAAATAATCTAGTATGATGTATAATAATCTAGTATATTACTCCACGTGGTGACCATCTAAGTTGTGACTGTTGCGGGTCCCGAAGCTCCCTTTGTTTTAACCTGTACACCACCATCTGTCCTTGGCCATAGCGTCCCATACCAAATCCACTGTCCAGGTATCTCATTGGAAAGGTGTGTGAATTGATGATGCTTTGTTTCACGCAGGTGATAAGTAAGCAATGAATATATGCAATCCAGCAGTCGGATTGACCGTCCAGTCCGACGAACTAGGCATTGAGTATAAAGTGCCTTACCTTGGGGCACAACCTGTCTTGCTTCAGGACTCGAACTTGTGCCTATAATATGTCTCAAGTTTCCATGTTTGATATGCTACACACAGAATCACAGTCGGGAATTCATGGGGAATTATTAGCCACCATGTTACTCCAAAAACTCAAACTCCAAATTTTATTGTCCGAAAATGGAAATTCTTTTTTGCCCAATTGATCGTGGGCCCGGCAGTCACTGAGCAGCGCCAGATCGACGTTGCTCTAACCTTTTCAACTGTTGAACGGCAAACAAGGTAGCAGCAACTCCCATCTTTAACGTCTTTTGGTATGACACGGCCGGGGTTCGAACCCACGACCTCCCGATTGTGAAGCAGCCGCTCTACTTTCTGAGCCAACACAACACACTGAGCCAACTTACATTCGTAAGTCTCATGGCAAGAGAGTTGCGACTTGTAAATTATTTCAATTCAGTTTGCTCACCCGTTTGCTCATCATGTTACAAAAATATGTACACATCAGGGGCGGATCCAGGAATTCTGTAAAGGGGAGGCGCCTTTACAAAATTATAGGGGGCGCACGGCCCCCATTTTTTCTTTTTTCTTTTGTTTTTAATAACAAGATGCGCCCCCGATGCGCCCCCTCTGGATCCCCCACTACACATGAGTTGTTAAACGTATGCATTGGTTTGTTACTGTGCTCTTAAACTTATTTTTACATTATGTTGAACAAGTGAATCCATATAAGTTGCAATGTATGACCTTTGACCTTTAATGTTAAAGTGAACGTAGTCTGATGATGTAAGTAGCGTTTTACATCACCAGCTGTGTGGCTAATTGCTTCTGGCTTTGAATGAAGCTATGACTCATACAAAAACACTCGACTATACATTTACGCGGCACATCATACAACATAGTCCTTTTCAAAAAAAAAAAAAAAAAAAAGGAAAAAACAAACAAACCCCAAACCCAAGATATAACAACCCCCATGAACAAACAAGGGTGAAACAATCCAAACGACATGATTGCCGGTCGGAATATTATGTGGTATTTTTTTTATTTTGTTGTTGCTGAAAGGAGTTAAAAATTGAAAATAAAGATGCGTTTATGCAGCTGTCTGTTTTATGTTCGATGTTTTAGTGGTTCAATATCACCTAACAAAGATCAGTCCTATAATTCGACATTTCTGACATTATTTTGTCCAACACACTTATAATGAGGATTTTTTATTGAGATTCATACGCAGAACTTCATTATTGTAAAGGCCGAAGGAAATAACAATATGTTTCTTTTAGCATCATCCGAACCATATCTGTACTTTTCGTTTCATTTCAGAATATACGCATACATCTTTTTAAAAATATCTCTGTATTACATAAAAATGTATCACGGTTCGACACAACTTTTTTTTTCTCTGGTGTCCAATTCCGGCCATTGAAATTTTTAAATCTGAAGTTTTGGTGGTCCCAAAAAGAAATGTGGCCTCAAAATAAACGGAAACATAACAGCCCATTTAGAAACTTATGTGCCCAATTGGGCCATAATATTATGATAACCTTTTTTAAATTTGGTGGCCCGACATGAATTTTTAATAGCCTTGAGGCATCATTAATATCGATTTCAGTATGTATATATAGGTATATATGTATATATATATATATATATATATATATATATATAATATATAAACAATCTGGTATAGTCCTTGTGAATTTTTGGCCAATAAACTTTATGTTAAAACTCCTGAAGAAGTCATGAGACACCTAAAATTTGAGTCAAACATAATTATAATTCATCGGCCAAAAAATGCATTTACGGTACCACTTTCTTTTTAAATTTTTTTTTTTGTGGAGCCAAGTGCAATTACAATGAAATTAACATAATATATATAATATATATACATAATATATATAATATATACATATATATATATATATATATATATATGTGTGTGTGTGTGTGTGTGTACTGTACATATATATATATATATATATATATGTATATATTTACATGTATACATATATATAAACATGGGCTATTCAACATGTATATAGTCGACAAAAGTGACATGGTAGAATAGCATATAGTGCTGAAGTTGCACATTACTATTTTCAGCAGGTCAGATTTATTCATATGTATACACAGATAGGTCCAAATTTTGATATCCACAAGCCACGCATATATGCCCTATTATGTCAATCGAACGGAAATAAAAACTGTTGAACTACGTTAATACTTCACTAAAAACTTGAATAACTCAAGGGAACACGTGACAAGGGAAGAGTGGCGCGACTTCCTGAAACTGGTGAAAGGATGAAGAAGAATAGTAACTTCCTGTCACCATGGTAACCATGGACGGACGTGAACAAATAGTAGGTAGCGACAGGAATCTGGCGACACGAGTTGCTTCTGTACCATCCAGTATGATACCGTAGCTGGAGACAAACAATTCAAAAAGCAATTTGCAAAGTGTCTCCGCAGCCTAAGCTCCCAGGGGCCTGATCTAGCTGAAGCAGGACTGAATCGGTCATTGGGTGGGCTTTCCCCTACTCGTATCTATAATAATCAACTATTTCTTACACTTCATTCCGCTCAATGAAGAATGCTGTGTCTTGAAACACCTAATGTGAAAGATAAGTATATTTCTCGGAAATACCGTCACCGACTGTCTGCTTGAGCTATTGTCAATGTAGATATCATTGTAATACTCATGCTCCCCCCCCCCACAGAAAGAAATTAAAAAAAAGTTATGTATAATAATCATGGTATACTCGTTCGAAAACTTCACGAATGCCAAATTCGAGGGCAAACGCTCTAGAGGTTCGACTACTTAAGTAACAGACAGCAATGGTCCTGTGCCACATCAATGGGGACAGTTTCTATCTTTTCAACGGTAGTCTTAAGACCCCATTCTAAAAAGAACGCATCTCTTTGTTGTCCACGTTAAATTTATTGTCAACACATCTCTCTTGTCTATTGCACTCTTCCTACGTCACTTGTGCATCATGTTGGCACGAATGTCACTTTTGTTGGCAAACGTCCAGTGGACCCTGGGATAATGTATATTTCTAGACTTTCCCTCGCCAGTAACATTGTGTTATATCTGCGTGCATTTCGCGCAAACGTTTCTCGCGGAGAGCTACATTTCATCACTTCCGCACTGAAAAAGTTATCTCAGAGCCTTTATTGCGCAAGATCGCATTGGCGAGTAATCATGATATAAACTAAAAGACTGACACAGGCGAGCTTAGTTTACTGTTTGACAGCTCCCTGTCAAGTCAATAGGTGAAACGAGCAAAGTCTTGTAACTTTACAATACAAATTAGAAGCTAGATTTTGCCGATATGATTAAAAGCCGAACTTTGTTTTACAAGTGGTAAACGAGCAAGTGAAGAGAAAAGCAATTTTCAGGTATAACTCCGGGGTGCTTATTTTCGGATCTATTAGAATCACCTGAAAAACATCGAGTAAGGAATATGGCACCGGACAAGGCACCCGCTATTGGAATTGACCTGGGAACGACCTACTCGGTTGTTGGTGTCTTCGAAAACGGCAAAGTCGAGATCATTGCCAACGACCAGGGAAACCGGACCACGCCGAGTTACGTCGCCTTCACCGATAAGGAGCGGCTCATCGGAGATGCAGCCAAGAACCAAATTGCCATGTAAGTAGATTTGCTGGTTTGTCATCTAGCTTTGATTCAAAGAACCGTATTCCGCATTTGTTTGACATCACTTTGCATGCCCAAACAATACATAAGTTAACATATTTAGCTGAAAAGAATTCAACGAAAGAGAAAATGAGGTGAAATGCTGGTTAGCATTTTAGTATTGGCGTTTAACGTCCCTAAAGGCCGTGTCACACCTTACCGTACAAACCTTGCGTGCGACTTGCGAAGAACAATTTTTTACTACCAGGAGGCCCCCCGCAGATAACCCGCAGATGAAAGTACCTAGCACGTATCTCACCCGCAGTTACCCGGAGTTGCTCACGCACGCAAGTCCTATTCACCCGAAGCCAAGTTTAGGCCCTGTCCCACCTTTCCGGGCAAGCTAGGCGGGCTTGCTGCGTGTGGGGATTTTCCAGCACGCAGGACATTACTTTTTTTTTTTTTTTTTGCAGGCGGACAAGGTTTTGGGCAAGTTTCGCATGCGTCTTACTTGCTGGACCCGTGCTACTTACGTTCTACTTCCGTGTGACCTGCGTGTCAGGCGCATGAGTGGCGAGTGAGGGCTGACAACTCGGTGAAGAAATCCCTCTGAAGGAATGGCAAAAGTCCTACAGAATGTCATTATCTTGGCCGCATACGGGTACTGCAAAGTGCCTGCGTGGGAGTTGCCTGCGAGGTGCTGCCGCTAAGGGCCTCCTACGGGCGTTGTGCGTGTACCTCCGCCGGCAATCCCCGTGACTCACCCGGAAAAAGTTTTGGTCATGCTCAAAACTGTCAGGTGCTGACCAACTGCTCGGAGGTCCGGGTAGCAAAAAATATTCCCCGCTAATCAACCCGTCAAGGCTCTCCAGACACGGTGAGAGAAGGCCTTGAGCATGCTTGAAACTCGTTCCTGGTGAGTCGCCGGGGTTTGCCAGCAGAGGTACACGCAGAACACCAGTAGGAGGCCCTTAGCGGCAGCACCTCGCCGGCAACTCCCACGCAGGTGCTTCGCAGCTGTAACGCAGGTACTTCGCAGTCCACGTATGTCGGTCGTAGCTGGAAATGGATCGGTTTCAAAGTTTTCACGCGGGTCACGTGGAATACACGCAAATAGGAGGTTAAATAGCACGCCTCTAGCAGTAAGACGCAAGTACGGAACTCGCCAACAAACAAAGGACAAATGACGAAGGATGAGGGCAATGGCATCAATTTTCCAGGGGGCTAATGCTTTATTACATGATATATATATATATATATATATATATAATATACAGTACACACAAATAATGTAGTACGACGTACATACGAAGTGTTCATAATTATACAAACATTATGACATACAATGTAAAAAGTACATGTGTTTCGCTGTGTACTGTCTTTATTCTAAAGGGGTGTTACAATCCTTGAAGGAACAATTACCTCAGACATTATGTGGATTCAATGAATGCAGAAATATCAGAAGAGCACATAACTTCGTGTTGATAGTGAAAGTATGTAAGGAAAACATCTTCATTTTATCGGCACGATACAAGAGTCCTTGAGTTTTAGTTTTGACTTAACTGTTTGACTAGTTTTAACTTTTAGTTTTGACTATTGACTAAAAGTCAAGAATTCTTTACTTTCTGTCAGAATTATATTATTACCTTTATAAGTCAGCTGCAAGTCTAACGCAATGTGTGTACTTTTATGGCAAAATAAATTTTATGTCATTCTCTTTTTATCGTTACACTTTTGTGCCATCAAGTATTGTTTCGGGGCGATCAACTTTAAAAGGAAAAATTTACAAAACTTTAAACAAACCTTTAAAAAAGTATTAGAATTCCTTTTCCTTATTTTCTCTTTACTGCAGGAACCCCAAGAACACAATCTTTGATGCAAAGCGACTAATAGGTCGACGATTAGCAGACCACAGCGTGCAAACCGACATGAGCCACTGGCCATTCACTGTCATTAGCCAAGAAGACAAACCTGCGATACAGGTCGAGTACATGGGGGAGAATAAGATCCTTGCTCCAGAGGAAGTCAGCTCCATGGTTCTCAGCAAGATGAAGGAGACGGCCGAGGCATATCTGGGTCAGAAAGTCAGAGATGCTGTCATCACCGTTCCCGCCTACTTCAATGATGCTCAGCGACAGGCCACCAAAGATGCTGGTGTCATTGCAGGGCTGAATGTCCTTCGCATTATCAACGAACCGACAGCAGCTGCCTTGGCATATGGACTAGATAAGGATTTGCAAGGTCAGCAGCATGTCCTGATCTTTGACCTCGGCGGAGGCACATTTGATGTGTCCATCCTGCTAATCAATGACGGTGTCTTCGAAGTCAAATCAACTGCTGGAGACACCCATCTTGGTGGTGAGGACTTTGACAACAGGCTGGTCAACTATCTTGCAGAGGAATTCAAACGTAGAAACAGGAAGGACCTCAAAAACAACCCACGAGCCCTTCGACGGCTCCACACAGCAGCTGAGCGTGCAAAGAGGACACTCTCAAGTAGTTCCTATGCCAGTATCGATGCAGAATCCCTGTTTGAAGGAATCGATTTCAACACTGAAATCACCAGAGCTCGCTTTGAAGACCTCTGCTCTGATCTCTTTAGAAAGTGCCTTGACCCAGTTGAGAGCGCTCTTGCTGATGCAAAGATCAAGAAGAAAGACATCGACACTGTTGTGCTGGTTGGAGGATCAACCCGTATTCCAAAAATCCAGAAGCTTCTGCAGGAGTTCCTGGATGGCAAGGACCTCAACAAGTCCATCCATCCCGATGAAGCTGTGGCTTACGGTGCAGCAATCCAGGCAGCCATCTTGTCTGGGGATCAGAGCAAGGAGATCCAGGACGTCTTGCTCGTCGACATTGCTCCACTCTCTCTCGGAATTGAGATCGTTGGTGGCGAAATGTCGACCATCATTAAGAGAAATACGACAATTCCAACGATGGCAACTGCATCCTACACCACAGTTTCCGATAACCAAACACGTTTAAATGTTCAAGTGTACGAGGGAGAGAGGGCGCTCACCAAAGACAACAACCTACTTGGAGAGTTCGTGCTACGTGGCATTCCACCAGCTCCCAGAGGAGTGGCAGATATCAAAGTAACCTTTGATGTTGACGCCAATGGCATCATGAATGTTACAGCCAAAGACCAGAGCACGGGTCGCAGCAACAAAATCACGATCACCAACGACAGCGGCCGTCTATCCAAGGAAGACATCGATCGCATGGTCAACGATGCAGAGAAGTTCAAAGCTGAGGATGAACTCCATCGGCAAAGAATCAGAGCCAGAAACAAATTGGAAAGCTACGCTTTTAGCGTCAAATCCGCCGTCAATGAACCATCAGCTGAGCGGAAGCTAACGGCTGATGAGAAACAGTCGGTCATCAAGGCTGCAGATGATGTCATTCAGTGGCTTGATTTGAACCCCAAGGCAACCAAAGAAGAGTTCACACACCAACTTGAGGAGCTTCAGAAAACTTGCTCACCAATCATGATGAAGATGCATGATGGCAGTGGACAATAAAGTGACTACCATCCTGCTATAGAAGAGACTGACTTTTGATTAGCCACAATCACTAAATAGGAATTAATGTTCAGTGTATAGTATACCCTTTTTACTCAGCGGTACTTTTACTCTCTTAGTGCTTTTGCATTTTTAAATTACAACGATGATTATGACTCTTGATGGCTGCATGAAGATTACTCATTTTACTAAATGTCGAGGGCGTAATAATTGGCACTTTGATTAAATTTTATTTTATTTACATATTTCATTTGACAGGATATATTTGGTGATTTCAAGTTCGGTGCTAGTGTTAGTGCTAGTGCTAGCCCCAAAATAACAGCGTTAAATCGAGCTCCAACACCGATACCGATCAAAATTATCGATCCCAGCACTGGGTGTTGGAATCGCACTACCGCGAGGACCGCGGAATTTGCGCGACGAAAAAAGTGATGGTGCGTGATTACAGTCAAATATTAAAATATGTAGCCATGACTGCTTAGTTTTAGACACGTAACGAGGAAGACTGATTAAAATGCCACAAATTTCATCCCTTCTTCAAAACACAATTATCCTAATTTTGCTCTAAGGCTCAGATTTATAAAGCCATGTCTTGAGGGTTCGTGTACGTTACGTGGGCGACCACTGCATTAGCATTGACTTTGCACGTGAAACGTGCATGTATTATATGTATTACGGACGTGGATAAGAGTCTCGCACGACAACGCTAACACCAGCACCGAACTTGAAATGACGAAAATGATAATCCCTAGGGGCTAGTGTTAGTCAATGGGGGGAAAGCACGTAAATCGCTAACGCAAAGTGTTAAACTAGGACTGAGCACGACTCTTTGTTATTGCACTCATTTATTTGCCTGAATGCAATAATTGAGATTTAGCATCAAATATAGCATCAAGATAAAATGGTGAGATGACTACTGATATGAGTTACATTAGATATGTCTTGAATTATGAGTATGCTAGTATGTATATACAAATTGTATCAAATGAGCTAAGGGAATTCGTTTGCGGAGAGAGTGTATCGTTGTAAAGGTACGTACACACTTTACTTCGTTTATGTACGGTTTCTTATGGAAAAAGAAATTCTCAACAAAGATAACCTTAAACACAGTTGGACGGAAACTGTCGGCAGTTTCTTTTATTTGTTATATATATATATATATATATATATATATATATATATATATATATTGGCATTCAGATAAAAGTGAAGCATAAATTATCCAGGTTACTGTTACGCGTCTGATGCAATGATTCCATGATGAAGTTTGCATGGATATTGTCAGACGATCTACGTATTGCGTTTCTCAATGCCACTTTGGTTGTTATGCATTCTAGCATCATCCTTAACATACTGTGGAATTACACACCCGTGTGTACAAACATGCAAACAACCACGAAATAAACATGTATAAATGTTTAAAAACAGGATTAAGGCCATTAGTCTCACAGAACAATCACGACATTAAAACAACAAGGTCGTAAAAGAATGAAGTGACAAGGGCCTGATTTGCATGTATTCTGTATTTCTATCGTCACAGGCATCTTTGGTTTAATCAGTGTATGCCTATTACATGAGTAATGCTGGCTTAGCCTCTGATTATCGTAGTTTCTGACTTATGTCGTCCGTAGTTCATTTTTATCCACAAATTGTAAAGATTTCTTTTTTTTTATAGTCCCCACTCTACGCCTTGATGTGTCGAGTCTGAAACGTATTTGGAGTGATACTTATAAGTTATACTGTATCAGTAAACATGGTAAAAATACGTAAATGACGTTTGCGGAAAATCTGATTTTTCTTAAAGTTATGAATTTCTAAACTGTTGGTGCCTCTCTCTTAGATAAGAAGGCTGCTCATACAGTTTGTGATGTCGCAGAAAATGGACCGATATGAAATAAGTTGAGGGAATGAACCAATTTCTTCTAAAAATAAATTTTATCAAATAAATGCATATTTCTTTGCATCTATCCACGACAATGAAATCACGATTTTTTTGTAGCCCTCTAATCTAGCGATGACGGCTCATGGGATTCATCAAACTTTGAAAATTCATGGGTTTTGAATGAATAATTCGTATCGTCTTTGTTTCCCCTACTATATCGCATTTACTGGGTGTACATAATCTGTTTGGGGCACATTCCCTAAGCAGAATCTTTGGGAGAAATTAACCGTTGTTTATGTGAGACAAGACTAAATTTACTGAAAGAAACAAATGAATGAAATACGTAAAATGCCACGTTTGGTTACCTCGGTTAAGGAGACCCGGGATATTTCCTGTCACCAATGTTATAGTCTGCACAAATGGAGTCATGGGACGAGACCGACACCTACGAGTAAATATAACCGACGGGTTCGACATTGGAAAAAAGGTCCATGATTCATACAGCCCACTACAGCACATGAGTTCTACACTATAGGCAAATAAAGCCTATGAGGTACAGAGAGCCCACGAGTTCGACATTACAACAGGGGGATTAATGTGTCGGTCTCGTGGGCCTTGTTTGCCTATTGTCGCACTCATGGGCTGTATGACTCGTGTCATGCGTGTTGGTCTCGTGACGTGCACCCATGCATTAATCATGTAGCTCCCCTTTTTTTTGCCGTTCTGTTGTAAGAGAAGCAAGCTGCTTTATAGCTCTTCAAGCTGAAACGTCCTGTTGAGGTCTTTGGGTGGGATTATCATTAGCATGCAAGCTTTCCATCTGCGACGCAAAAGTAAAGACTACACTAATTAGGCTAAAATGGTGATCTGCACATGCTCGAGGCAGCTGTTTCTATTGTTCAACCCTGGAGGCTGCGTTGTCTTCAGCGTTCTCGTCGCGGATCGAAAGCTTGCTATTCATGAACCAGGAGATTGCAAGATACGCCCATTGCTAGTAAGTATGTGTGGGCATAAGCTCCTTTGATCTTTAAGCTGATTTATTAAAATTTTTGTTACCAACTACTGGTATAAATAGAAATGTTGCTATATCGCATTACTCTCCTAATCGGCCTACCTATCAGAAGATATAGCCAACGTGAGACAGCAGTTTTACATATTTAATTGGGAAATAATCACAATCTGGTAATACATAATTTGTCACGACAATGCTTTGAATTATTTTCGCAATCTTGACAAAAAAACTAGTGGAATTTTAACGCTTTCTTTTGGCCTTTAGTTAGTATTTCCCTACATAATCATTGTGCAGCAAAGCATGTAAGTGTATGCATCAAGTCATTTCTAAGTTACATCTCTGAATGGAGAAAATAGTGTAAAATCATCATTAAATAATATAATTTTACCTTAATTAACCTTTATGTGACCCTTGGCTTTTGACCTCATATCTCAAAATTCCTCAAGAGAATCATTGCTGGGCATGTGAACACACATAGTAAGCCTCATAGAGATTACCTTGTGTCATTTCAGAAATATGGAGAAACTAGAAATGTCGCTATGGCGACTGGTATGCCTCCACCATAATGCAGGATTCTCCTAATGGGTCTATAGTACGTCTTGACAATGTGTGATGACAGTTTAACATAATAAGCAAAATATTAAAATGACATAATTGTCACAAATGTGTTGAAAGTTCACTTTCCTTGAACTAGGTTTGATTGGATGAATGGCTATATTTTCTAAGAGAGTATGTATTTGGGGATTTGAGGATTTTTACCTGACTTTTGACTCTTTTTATAAATTTTATATGCATTGAGTAATTTTCAAGATGTGGAGAAAAAGTATGATTTCAGTATTAAATAGTAAATTGTTTGAATTTTAACCTGACCTTTGACCCCTTGACCTTTGACCCTATGACCGTAATATTTCCAAGAGAATCACTGCCAGACAGAACATGCATTAATATGTATTAAGTGTCATGAAGATACCTTGAGCCACTTCCTAGATATGGAAGAATTGAAATTTACCACTTTCACGTGACCTTTGACTTTTTGACCTTTTACCTCTTTTTGCGAAAGATTTCCCAGAGAATCTCTATTGTGTAATACATGTCTACACTGAGTTTCAAGAAAAATCCCGCAGGTATTGCATGAATATGAGGAGAAAAAGTTAAGATTTGAGGAGGTAACCTTGATCTTCGATCCCTGACCTTTGACCCCATGACCCCACAATTCCCTAGATAATCACTGCCAGTCACTTCATGCATATGTACTAAGTTCCATGAAGATACCTTGAACCACTTCCGAGATATCAGGAATAAAATGAAATTTTAACATTTTCATTTGACCTTTGAACTCTGACCTCATGAGTTAATACTCTGTCTAGAGAATCTTCATTTAGTAGTACGTGTATATACTAAGTTTCAAGAAAATAACTTCAGGCATTGCATAGGTATGGGGAAAATAGTGAAATTTAGAGCATTTCACCTTTGACCTTTGACCTTGAGCATGTGCGCCCAAAAGTTGATAGGCGCAATTTCGCCCACTCATACATACACATGCCAAGTTTCATGAGGATACCTCAAAGTTTTTTTTTTTTTTTTTTTTGTTTTTGTTTTTTTTTTTTTTTTTTAATGACGCTGTCCACAAAATCGATTACGGACGGACAACCCGAAAACATAATGCCTCCGTCGACACTTCGTGGCGGAGGCGTACAAAGGGTAAAATTTTACCGGACCCCCCCCCCCCCCCCCCGCCCCCCCTCCCCCTCTCGAGGGGGGAGGGGGTGTTGATGGAATACCTTATGTAGACCATGAACGAAACTTGATCTTCTAGAATATGGAGCTTTAACTCCGAGGTCACAACAAGTATAGATACTATGCACCTTATACCTCCTTGGTCAAAAGAAGGTGCTATAGGTGCTCTGAAGATAATGAAAATTAAATGCTGACAAAATATCTGGTCGGTAAAAAGGACAAGTCTCATTCCCCTGCCCCTTCATTACGCACATAATTATAATACACACACATAAGTCCTATACATGTTTTTGTACCTATCATTACGAAGTAATAGGGGTACAACGGTACATGATATATATATATATATATATATATATATATATATACATATACATATATATATATATATATATATATATATGACCCTGCACCTCACAACAAACAAAAAGTCGCCAGATATGAATTTTTAGTTAAGACCATATTCTGAAAGAGCAGACTTTAAGCTTTAAAATGATGTATAACTCAAATCAAATGGACTCTCCTAACCTATTTAAATATTGGAAAGAAAGCACAAACTCAGGAAAAGTGTGAACTGAGAAAAGAGGCTCTGTAGTACAGTGTCTATTCAAGCGCTTAATCTTTACCAAACCGTGCTGGCTGTGCGATGAATGGGACAAAAAACAGGAAGTAAACCACCAGAGTAACAACAATGAATGGATTATCAGATTAAAGTGAAATTAAGCATGCCTCATTCACACATTCTGTCCATAATCAATGCCAACTTTCAAAGCAGTAGCACTATCCTTTCAAAAGTTATTAGAGTTGAAAGTGAAGAGTGTGGACAAGGTTTTTCATAAATGAAAAAGGGATTATAAAGACACACCTAATCACACTATTCTACCAAAAATGTTCGAGATAAACTGCTAAAAAAACACACTTTCCTGCCCGTTTTATGATACCAAATTTTAGCATAATGTAAAAGAAGACCCGCTCTTTTAGAAAATATGAAAAAGTCAAGTTCGGCTAGGTTGACCCATTTCACTTATTTTTAGTCCTCACGCAAAATCAGTGTGTGCGACTTTATTTTCGTTTTGAGGTGCACGGTCACATATATAAATAAATATATATAGATCTATTGCCATTTAGGTTTTTATCACATATGTATATATATGATATATATATATATATTATGTTATATTATATAAGTCAATATCAGGAATAATTTTTCACACCAATCTATCCATTCCATTTTAAGACATGTTGTGTTGTATGTTTGTTTTAGTTTAACAGTTTAACAGTGCTGTTAAAAGATACGCACGTACACACACCAGCACACCCACATACATGCTTACATGTTTGCACATGACTCCACTCTCAATAATAATTTTCACGTGTATACGAAATGTAATTGTCACTCGCACCAGTGGTAACTCACACACGAAGTAATTGGAAAAAAAGACGAAAGATGTAGGTCTAATTGATCATACCTTTAGAATTAATATTGATAAAATGAATAAGCCTCAGTGAGCATTCAGGTAGGAACACAACAGATTATGAATCTTCTGTGAAATTGTGTCACATAGCCAACATTTGTGTATAATGAAGGCCCTATCCACTTCGTAAAACACAAGTAGCTTTGAGAAAATGTTGGCATACCTTTTATTGCAAGTACATGTTTTGAAAATCACTATACTACAGCGCGTCCCAGAAAAAAGAAAGAAACCGAGTTTCATTACACCGTTTTGCTGTATCAAAATCATAAATTTGTTTTATAAGATTCATGTACACCAATGGAAAGATACGCTTCTCTTCTTTCATTTGATGCACAACTCAAGTGTTCAATATTCATGCATGACTTAGTTAAAAAATGGACAGTGCATTGGTGCTACCGAATGTTCATTTTCAAGACTGGAAAACTCAAAGTCGCCATTTGCGCATGCAAATGAAAAATTGGTAGCGCCACTGTCCATTGTTCTGCTCAGTCTTGCATAAATATGAACGTTAAGTTCTGCATCAAAATAAAAGAAGAGAAGCATATTTCTCTATTGATATGGTATCTCATAAAGCATATTTATGATTTTCATAGCAAAAAGTTGCAACAAATCTCGGTTTCGTTTTTTTTTTCTGGGACACGTTGTAAAGCCAATTGTTAAGTACACATATAATTTCAACTTTCCATTGATAATGTACTTAGCATGAATTCCTGACAAAGCATCAAATTAGAATATGTCACCAAGAAAAGGTCCAGTCATTAACCTCGGAACGAATTCCTCGTGTGTAGTCCTTTAAAACGGCAAAGTCGACATTATTGTTGTTGTTGTTGAGTTTTGAATTAAGAAGAGAGAGAAAGAAATGGTGCCCTATAAAACAAATAATTTGCCCCAAAAGATCATTGCCAACGACCAGGGAAACCGGATCATGCCGAGTTACGTCGCCTTCACCCAAAACAGAACGGCTCATATAGGATACGCAGTCAGAAGCCAAATTGCAAAGAAATGGATATTTTGATTAAATGTATTCTAAAACAAGGCTACAGTTGCATAAATCCATAGAATCCAGGACAGACAGGGGTATTTCATTCTGTAATCAACATTAAAATCCATCCAGGTTCCAGCACACTAAGATTGTTTAAAATGACTACATGAGGGATTACAGTTTACCTGGCTGAACGCAAAATAATAATGATAATAACAATGATAATTAT
Source organism: Diadema antillarum (assembly GCF_040938485.1). Lineage (NCBI taxonomy): Eukaryota > Metazoa > Echinodermata > Echinoidea > Diadematoida > Diadematidae > Diadema > Diadema antillarum. Next base: position 1,232,928 of record NW_027271609.1, read on the forward strand.
GAACAACGCTTATATAGCGCACAACACACAGTGAATAATCATGTAGGCCTACCTATGCGCACAAGAAAAGGAAAGAAAGTTATGTACAATAAAAGATAAGGCACTGTGCATCACACACAAACCATTCTGGCAATAATATTGTTTTACAAAAACAGTCACTGTTCATTTTGGCTGAAGCAAGACTAAACCGTTCACTGGGTGGGTTTTCCCCACACACAATCCGCGATGAACTCCTGTCCACTTCCATTGCCGATTGGCATTGCACTGTGCACAGTGTACTTTGCCCTGCGTTTTGAGCCTGCACATCGAAAACTAAAGACAAGTATATTTCCCATGAAGTATCGTCAACAACCGCCTGCCTAGGATATACTGTATGTCTTGAGGTAATGTAGACATTTGATTTGGAAACAATGCTATATTAATACACTATTCGTTCAAACGCGTTAATGCTAAATTCGCGGGCGAAAGCTTTCTTGGTTCGACTGCTTTTGTAACAGATATCATTTACAGGCATACGCCATGCCCATGGCATATCTGTGGACACATTTAATTGTACAGCTTTTTAACGATAGTCCCGTAAGACTTTATTCTAAGAACGTGCCTCTCCTCTTAATACGTTAGCTATATATATTTTTCCTGTCAATTTTGTCTCCTGGTATTTGTGACTTGTGTGCGGTTGTAGTAATTGTCAGTTCTGATGACGAACGTCTGATGTATGCAGATGATCCTCGGATAATTCTAGACATTTTACCACTGATGATTTTGTGTTATTTCTACCTACATGTCCTCGCAGTGAGCTAGATTTCACCACTTCCCCTCTGTAAAGGTGGCCCAGAGCCAATATTGTGCAAGATCGCATTTTCGAACAGCCATATAAATTACGAGGCTGCCATATAAATTACGAGGCTGGCATATACGGAAGCTCAGTTTAATATTTGACGACTCCTTGTCAAGCCAGAGGTGATTAAACCAGCAAAACAATCTAACTTTACAGTACGAAGTAAGAGCAACATTATGCAGACCTGATTACAAAAATCGAAGTATGTTTTGTGAGTGGTTCAAGCAGTACGTGACGAAGAAACATTTTATCGAGCAGGAGAACTAGGAGGAGAAGTACAGTTTTCGGATTTTATCGGGGTAATGATTTCTTTTTGACTTTTTTTGAACTGTTAGAAAAACGTCGGGTCAAGAATACTGTAGTATGGCACCAGGCAAAGCAAAAGCTATTGGAATAGACTTGGGAACGACCTACTCGTGTGTTGGTGTCTTCCAGTACGGCAAAGTCGAGATCATTGCCAACGACCAGGGAAACCGGACCACGCCGAGTTGTGTGGCCTTCACCGATACGGAGAGGCTCATCGGAGATGCCGCCAAGAACCAAGTTGCTATGTAAGTGAATTGACTCCTTTGGTTATCTAGCTGTGATTAGAATCGTCTTCTGCACTTTTAAGATATCACTTTGCATGCCAGGGCAAGTACCCCCGAGGGCCATTACCCCCTACACCCCCCCCCCCCCCCCCCCGGGCAATTACTCCCCAAGGGTAATTACCCCCCCCCCCCCCGGCTACATACGACCAAGTGGTAAGGTTAGATTAACGATTAGGTTTAGGGTTAGGAGTTTGGGTTAGGGTTAGGGTTACGATTAGGTTCAGGGTTAGGACTAGGATTAGGGCCAGGGGAAGGGTCCGGGGTAATTGCCAAAGGGGGTAATCTCGGGGGTTATTGCCCTACACCCCCTAACAACACATAAACTGAAAAAAGGACAAACTATGCAGAAAATGAAGCGAAATGCTGATCAGGATTATTGACATGTCACACATGCCAACATTTTGATTTGAGAAAGAGGTAAACTCCAGGCGACCAAACGGTTTGAGAGTTTATAGGGAGGGGGATTTCCCACCTCCCAGAGCAGGGAAATGTGAAATTTGAGAAGTAAATTGGCTTGGGCTATATTTTATAGATGTCCTGTTTCAATAATCATCAACACGATGAGACTCTTAGATGAATTTTGATGTCAGTTAATTTTACTTTAGGAATGGTATTAATCATGCAAGACGAGTAATACGTTAACATGTCCTCAAAAGCAGTCGTCTTGAAAAACTCAAATCCCTAAGGGATGCAAAAGTTGCATCATGCAGATTGGGTTTCAAAAACCATCAAATGTTCTCAATTTGAATGTCCGTTTGAAACGCGTTTGAAAACACGGTTGCGTTTATCGAACCCCTGGAAATGCCTCAAACGCGTTTACGATCGTGATTTTGGCTCAGAAAATTTTTAGATAAACGCAGCCTTAGTGTCACTTCTACAGTTTAATCATGAAGATTCTGATTCAGCACCTTCCAAACGCTATAGATCGAACCACGAATTGTTTTCAAATTTTCAGCAAGAAATATAAAAGATACAAGGGAACTGTCAGTTTTGGCAGCCATTTGGGGGGCTATTTTGAATATATCTTAATGCTCTCAAGGATGCAAGAATTGCATCATGCAGATTCGGATTCAGCACCCTCAAAATATGGTAAAACCACCAATTGTTTCTAATTTGTCACCATTGAGATGGAAATACATAGGTACTTCCTGCGTTTTTTTTTTTTGTGGCAGCCATTTTTTTTTTTTTGCGGGCACCTTAGATATATAAAACTCCTTATAGATGTAAGAAATGTATCATCCAGATTTGGTTTTAGCACCCTCAAAATAGATTCAATTTATCAATAGTTTTCAATTTTTCCTCATTTCGAAGGGAGTACATGGGGAATTCCATTTTTGGCGGCTATTTTGACGGCCATTTTGAATATTTCAAAATCCTCAAGGGTACAACAGTTGCAGATTCGGATTCAGCACCCCCGAAATAGGGTAACACACACACACACACACACACACACACACACACAGACACACACACACACAAAGCAAACAAACAAACAAACAAAACAAAAACAAAACAAAACAAAATACGACAAAGGTCAGCCTCTAGTACCCATACTAAAATGTAAACAGAGTGTTCGAATGCTTCAATATTTCCTGCTAAACCTAATCTTTTCTATGCATACTCGGGAAGAAAAAGAATTTAAAAGATAACTCCCGCCTCATGGTAAACGTTAAAGGTAGAATTTACCACTAGAAGAAGTGATTTTAAAAATATTCGAATTATCAAATTTGATGCATATTATGTAGGTCAGTTGTATCACAAAACATCCTACCATATAAAAATTGTGCAATAAAACCTAAACATTATGAAAAGATAACACTATTTTTCTCACTTAACAATAACTTTAGACGGTTTAGTCTAGAAACACCCTTATTGTAACTATCGCTAACACTTTGTACATTTAACAATACGTGCATTGATTATTCTGATTAAAATTTTTACATGGGTTGTTGTATCCCGAACTCACTTTTAGAACTATTTTGAAGCACTTAAGCTGGGTTTTTGTTTCATCTGCAAATGGTAAATAATGCCTTGAAGGGTGACAATGGGGAGGGAATATCTCCCTCTGTATCACAATGGATGTCTGTTTAATTGTTACAAAGACTCGTGATACAACGTCATATTTTATATTCTCTTCTTCATGCCTATTATCTTTCAGATATATGAAAAGCATTTGATTAGTTTTCATCTGTTAACCGTGCATTCGCTACCTGGCAGTCTGGTACCCACTGTCTCGATAGTCCAACTTACTTTGTCACTACCACAAACTTTCGATATTTATAACATGAAAAGGGTATAAAGTACCCGACCCTTATTACGATTAATATATCATATCATCCCTCGGTGCTATTTGTGCTTGGCTCAGTGAGAAGATAGCACGGGTCATTTTGCGAAATTCTGGTAAACCCTAACTTCATTTTTTTTTTCGTTCATGTTATCAGAAAGAAACAAAATCCAACTCCAAAGCCTATTGATATATTCTTTGCAACTCATACATGATGGGCAAACGCACATAATGTAACACACTCACAAACACGCACGCACATACACATACATACACACATATATATACTCTCTAAAAAAAAAATCGAGTGAAAATTTTCACTCTATAAAGAGTGAATACAAAAAAGAGTGAATTTCGAGTGAAATTGGAGTGAATTTTGAGTGAAAATGCTCGTTTTCACTCATTTTGGAGTGACGTCAGGGATCACTCGAAGATTTTGGAGTGATCCCTGACGTCACTCCAGGTATATAAATATAAATAATACAAAGATTAGAATGGGTTAGAATGTTTCCACAGCCAATACCATGCTGTCCTTTTAAGAGCCCTTTAAAATACATAATGTTTTGTCTATTGTCAGTGATGATAGACATTGCGACCTGGTGCCGATTTATCACGCGTATTTCCTCCCCACGATGATTTCGGACAATGTCTGTTTATTCAAAACTTCAGTCGCAATGTTCATACATTTTCTGGGAACTTGCCAAGTTGAGTGTGGATGAAAGGACAAAAATATTTGGGGAAATCATAGTCTATACTGGATCATAAACAAGATCGTGGTGTGTAGAGCAGTATTTGTCTAATCTACTTACATAGGTTGCTGAGATGACATATCCAGAGAGAGCCTTCCACAAATTGGCAACTCTCTCTGTCTATGAACGAAAAAATATTTCCTCAAGTCAAGTTGATACTGCTGTTTGTCCAGTTGTCATACTATGGCCTCTATATTTCCTGTGAACAGAATCAATATATCATAATTTTGTAGCATGCATTCCAGTCAAATATTTAAAAACTTCAATTATTTCTCCATCCTGTGCCAGTGAGCAAGAGTGCGTAATTTAGTTGCACTATCTGTTCGCGATATGACAAATTTCTAAATCCTGAATTCATTGTAGTTGTCCGTCTCGACATACTCCAATTTCCTCTGCTCACCTTGCCCATAGGTATTATAGCGTCCGCACTGACTGATCGTATTCCAAAATGAGTCTTACTCCATTGGACGAATATAGCATTGTTATAATATCTGCATCAAGATTCACAAAAAGTCCTACCAAAATTCTTAACAATTCCAAGAACTGTACTATATTTTCACAATTTTGAATCTACTAAAACTCAAAGAAGTACACGTCTTGTAAGGAATTAATGAAGCGGCCACTTTGTAGCTAGTTCTTCAAGTTTCAATAAATCGTCTTGAACTTGCACAACAGTCTTTTCTTAATCTGAGAGAATATACACTGTCTAATGTCATCCGGGAAATCAATATCAAAGATTAAAAGAAAACTCGGTTCACGAGAGTGCGGACATATGGCGCGGCCGGGCAGTGTAATGACTTGTATTTTCATCTCAATTTGCTCTATCATTTGGCATGTTTGGTATGGTAACAAATTCGGCAAAAACTTTAGATTTCTTTTAAAATTCAGTAGGCTACTGGGATCTCTCAGAATGGTTAGTCTACATCCAAAAGTGGTAGGGTTGACAAATATTACATTTAACAACCCTATATACCCGGCATACAGATCTCAAGCGTTGATGACTGTGTATCCGTCTTGATGAAACAATCGTCTTCTGCTCTTTTCAAGGTATTGTTTACCATTAGAAGCAGTGATTTGAAAAAAATGTTCGAGTTATTTCATTTGATGCATTTGTGTAGGTCAGTTATACCACAAAACATCCTACATATAAAAAAATCGCAATAAACCCTATAATATAAGGAAATGTCACTATTTTAATTAATAAGCCATATCTGAAGACGGTTTATCCCAGAAACAATTTTGTAATTCTTATGACTGTTGTTCACACTGCGTGTATTTAACAATACTTAACATTGATTATTCCGATTAACTTTTTTTTTAAACATTAGTTGTTTCTATTCCTAATTCGCATTTTAAAACCATTCTGAAGCACTAAAGGTGGGTTTTTGTTTCATGAGCAAATGTTAAATATTGCCGTTAAATTACTACGAATAAAAACAACACGCTTTGAAATGGCTTACACACAGCTCTCTAAAATCTTAATTCCTACAGGCGTATTTCACTGTCCCATCAAGATAGTTCTAGGACATGTAATTGTGTTCATCCAAGGAGAAACCCAAGTTTCGAAAAAAATGATGGCGTGTGACAATGGCATCGATTTGGGGGGGGGGTGATTGGGGGTCATTTTAAAATGAATAAACAAAGAGAGAGAGAGAGAGAGAGAGAGAGAAGGGCCATTTCAGAAAATATGTTAGGATAGCAACTAGTAGAAGAATAGCAAAAGCTTATCATGAATTAGGTTTATGTCATTGCCATGACATTTAGTAATAAGCAAGAGTTTCTATCATACTGGGTGTCTTAAAAAAAAAAAAAAAATACAATCTTGAAATGGCCGCCAAAGAAGAAATATATGATTCTGGGGAAAAAAAAAAGTTTTTATGTATGGATAGCTTATGGACTCATCTTTCATATGACACCAAAAAGTTGAAAAAATAATTCAGGCTTGAATGAGTACTGCTCACTTTTGTAAAGGGTGTGAAAATTAGGCTGCGCAGGAATTAGCCTTTTAAATTTGCGACATGTGAGTCCGTTGGAGCTTACAAAACTGAAGTTGATATGATAAATTTATGATCAATTGCGATGAGAATGGGTTTGCTGAGTGTATTTTATGGTTTATTAAACCAAGCTTTTATGCATGAGTAAACCCCAGTTGCATCTATTTTATTCATTGTAGCATTGCAAATTTTCCTGGTAGACTCAATGGTGTATTCATATGAGACAGGATGAGGGGATGGTACATGTTACAATTTTCATGTTACACACTCTTATTTTTTTACATCTGTGACTTGAATGAAAACTTTAACCCCACATTGCAGTTATTTTCAGCTACTGGCTACTTTTATTCAGGTTACCCATTGAACTAAAGAATAAATAGCTGACACCTTTGATATTTTTTTTTTTGACAATCCAGAATTGAATATTCAATGTTACATAATCCCTACCTGATTGCTAAGTAAATCAGTGAGATGTTCAATGTGGGTTGGAGGTTTTTATTCAAAGTCAGTGATGTTAAAAAATCTGACAGTGTGTAACAGTGTGTCACTTGATCATGATACATTAAGAATAAATCAAGAGCTGTAGGTTGTTACTCAGCCCTCATTCATCTTGGAGTCTTGGACTGACAACCAAAGATGGAGAGGCCTGAGTTCACACCGCAGCAGCGTTCTTTTATGGTAACAGAATACCACTTTGGTGTCATATGAAAGATGAAACCATATTGTAACTATCCTTACAAATAAATCTTTTCCCACAGATTGCAATTGATCATGAATTTATCATATAATGGACCTACGTAGGTCCATGATCATATCAACTTCAGTTTTGTAAGCTCCAATGGACTCAGCTCTCGTAAAATTGGAGGGCCAATTCCTGCGCATCCTAATTTTCATACCCTGTACAAAAGTGAGCAGTACTCATCTAAGCATGAAATATTTTCAGACTTTTTGGTGTCATATGAAAGTTGAGTCAATAAGCTATCCATACATATAAACCTTTCTGTCAGAATTGTATATTTTTTTTTTAATCGGCGGGCATTTCAAAAGTGTATAGTTTCTTTTTTTTGTGAGACACACGGTAGTATCTTTTTGAATGTTGCCCATGATTCGTGTCGTGAAAAAGACAGCTTTGACATTGAAATTAATGTATTCTTGCGTCGAGTTGTTTTTATTCTAACAACAGGTGTAACTGCGATTCATTGACATAAATACACACCGATTTTCACTGTTTTGCGAAATAGCCATGATAAAAATCATGGGCATTGTACTTGGGTGAGATAGTCCGCCATAAATGGCAGAAGCTTAGTAGTCGAGTGCATTTGACATCTATATTGCAATCAGGATGTCATGGCTTCGGATCTCACTCGAGTACGTTTTGAGATAAACTTGATTAATGATAAACTTGTAACAGATAAAAACAAAAATGGTATTAACACTTAAAAAAATAAATACACAGCCTCAAAAAACAAAAACAAAAACATGCAAGCAACAGATAATCGCCTCTAGTTGGTTCCGCAGTCATTGAAAGTGGGATTGTGCATAACACGCTAGTCGTTCTACGTTGCCACCACTACTAGAATTCTAGCCTGGATTGCAGGCTCTTATGTGGCCACCAAAGTTCGGGCCATGTTGAGCTCATAACGCTAGAAGGTGTTGTATTTGTAATATCTGTTTATGAAGACTTTGAAAATATCTTTATTCATTTCGATATGACGATCATTGCGACAGTTTTACTTCTTTACAAGTAGTTTCATTTTCATTTTCTCATGCACTACAGGAACCCTAAGAACACAATATTTGATGTCAAACGGCTGATTGGTCGCCGATTCACAGACGAGAGTGTACAAGCTGATATGAAGCACTGGCCATTCAAGGTGATCAACCAAGAAGGCAAACCTAAGCTAGAGGTGGAATACAAGGGGGAAAAGAAGATCCTCTCCCCAGAGGAAGTCAGCTCAATGGTTTTGACCAAGATGAAAGAGACGGCCGAGGCATATCTGGGTCAGAAAGTCACTGATGCTGTCATCACTGTTCCTGCTTACTTCAATGATGCTCAACGACAGGCCACCAAAGATGCAGGTGTCATTGCAGGGCTGAATGTTCTCCGCATCATCAATGAACCGACGGCAGCTGCCCTGGCGTACGGACTAGATAAGAGGGTTGAAGGTGAACAGCGTGTCCTGATCTTTGACCTTGGTGGAGGCACATTTGATGTGTCCATCTTGTCGATTGATGATGATATCTTCGAAGTCATGTCAACTGCTGGAGACACCCATCTTGGTGGTGAGGACTTTAACAACAGGCTGGTCAGCTATCTTTCTCAGGAATTCAAGCGTAAGCACAAGAAGGACCTCACAAACAACCCACAAGCCATCCAACGTCTCCGCACAGTCGCTGAGCGTGCAAAAAGAACCCTCTCAGCTGGTCCCCATGGCAGCATTGAGGAAGACTCTCTCTTCGAAGGAGTTGATTTCTACACAAGAATCACCAGAGCTCGCTTTGAAGACCTTTGCTCTGATCTCTTTAGAAAGTGCCTTGACCCAGTTGAGAGGGCTATTACTGATGCAAATATCAACAAAAGAGACATCGACACTGTTGTGCTGGTTGGAGGATCAACCCGTATTCCCAAGGTCCGGAGGCTTCTACAGGAGTTTCTAGATGGCAAGGACCTTAACAAGTCCATCCATCCAGATGAAGCTGTGGCTTACGGTGCAGCAATCCAGGCAGCTATCTTGTCTGGAGATCGAAGCGCAGAAATTCAAGATGTAGTTCTAGTTGACGTAACCCCTCTCTCTGTCGGAATTGAGGTCGAGGGTTTCGAAATGTCAACAGTAATCAAAAGAAATACGACAATTCCCACCGTGGCAACTAAGTCCTACAAGACGGTTTCTGATAACCAAACTCGCCTGAGGGTTCAAGTGTATGAGGGAGAGAGAGCACACACCAAGTACAACAACCGACTTGGTGAGTTTATGCTGACAGGCATTCCTCCAGCACCAAGAGGTGTGGCAAAGATCAAAGTGACCTTTGACATTGACGCCAATGGCATCATGGAAGTGACAGCCATGGACAAGAGCACAGGTAGCAGCAACAATATCATGATTACCAACAACAGGGACCGTCTATCCAAGGAAGAAATTGAACTCATGATCAACGACGCTGAGGAATTCAGACTTCAGGATGACCTTCACCGGAAAATCAATGCTTCCAGAAACAAACTGAAGGACTACGCGTTCAGCGTTAGATCTGCTGTCAACGGAACATTAGCCGAGAGGAAGCTAACCGATGGAGACAAAGAAAAGGTCATCAAGGCTGTAGAAAAAGTTCTTCACTGGTTGGATTCCAACTACAGGGCGACCGAGGGAGAATTAAATCAGCAGCTCGAGGAGCTTCAGAAAACCTGCTCACCAATCATGATCAAAATAAATGTTGCGAGGGGACGATAAAATGACTACCATCGAGTAGGGCTACAGCAAGGACTACCTGATTAATTGTCTTACTGATGTGGAAGAGATGGAGTAAATTGGCCATAAACCATTAACTAAGAATAAGCATTTCAATGTATACTCTTGTTTAATATCCACTGCATTATGTATGAGGGAGTTTAGCTACTGTTATGCGTAACCTTTTTCAATGCTTTTTATTTTCATATTGCGGATACTTTTGGTAAAGATATGGCGTGAAGATCGTGCAGTTTTGCGAGTAAGGAGCAGACTTAGTGTCACCCTTAGTAAGGACTGGTTGTGAAAGGGTACAAACTCAAATTCAATTAATTTTCTGAAATGTTTGCTTGGACGCAGAACTTAAAATCTTCCAGCAATTTGCACGAAAAGAGGAATCGAGAGGAGAGTTAAAATGAAATGCTCGAACAAGATAGTGAATAAGACCATTTTTATTTTTATAGCTTTTATGTCCAGAGAGATTAACTACTTCAAGACTTTTAGAAAATCCCTTTATTTACAACATGCTGATTATCTTTCAAGATTTTCCAGCCAGCAAAAATTATCAGGATATATCAGATCCTGTTTAATTGCTTAGATTATCCACTTTACGGCACTAAATAAGGTAGAATATGACTAGCTGGTTGATTATTTCTACTTTTTTTTAAATGAATTCATTTTCTTGCATGACACACAATAAAAATCTTTCATCATTGTACAACTTAACAATTAGACATGTATCAGATATGCACGCAGGAATGAAAATGGATAATTGCTATTACAAACTACGGGTAACAACAAAGATAAGAGACTATTATAGACTGAATACTTCACAAATGGATCCAAAAGCTTTCTTAGGCAATATCGGCTTATTATTCCGGTTACAAGATGTACCAAAGAAACTGACATTCATCTCGTACACATAATCTCGTTAATCTAGCAGAGCCCTTCCATTGTATAACGTAGTTAGATATATCATATTTACTGAATTTGAGTGTAGGGAATGAAGGTATATTATTACGGGACCTTGTTATAAAATCGGCCTCATGGATAAAGTCCTTTTGATTTCAGAACCATTGATAATTACGAAAAAAATCTACTCATTTTGGATTTAAAAAAAATGACATCTTGAATAGCCGTTCTGACATTCTTGCTTTAATTATAAACAGTACGATTTATGTTCTAGTGGTTCCATTGCGATTTGATAGAATGCATTTTCTGGTCGATGTACTCGATGGTTGATTAACTTTTGTCTATTGCTTCTTGCTGTTGGTACGTCACTGAGATTTTCTTTTTCTTTTCTTTTTTTCATGAGAACACAAAGGAAGATAACATTGCATATGACAATTAAAAGTATTATAGTACTCAATCATATAGCAGAAAATATGAAAAGTTTGAATACAACTGTAATCATGTTGTATACCAAAAATATTTCACTTTTTTTTTCATCGTAATGTATACATAATTATACCACGAGACGATCCGATGAATTTTATCTTCCATTTATGAGTTAATGAGAACTGTACATACTCAAATACGTTTGTGTATGCTGGACTCAGGTTTTGGAATACATGTACCTTAGTAGCAGTAGAAAAATCTGTTAAGTTAATTACATTTAAATATTGTTGCTTTCCACGTATACTAGATAATTGTGTTGTCTATAAAAAGTCTCTATTTATGGATTATATCCACCTGTCCTTCAGATTGAAATGCCTGCCCACAGACCTCTTTCCTTTTCCTTTTCATGCTTCTTTGCTCTTTTTTTTGTTCTTCGTTACGCAGTAACTGCGTAAGCGTATTTTTCTTCATATCTGTTATTTCTGTGTTTTGTTGTTATTGTTGTTTTGCGTGACCGCATGTATGTTTTATGTTTTGGTCGCGTTTTCTTGGTACACAAGGCTAAATGTAATGAATAGTGTCTGTGCCATAACATTGTTATGTTACAATGCATTTTGTTTGGATTCTTAAACAAGTAGCGTTGATAGCAAGCTTGTACGATTTATCAGCATCATATGATTAATGTACAATGGTACATTAATACATTAGGACCTATATTGGTACATGGTGTGCAATATGGCTGTTTGTTTTCTTTTGAGTGTTTTAATGCAACATTCATTTTCATTGTTTTGATTACTTCTTCTTGTTTGTTAGCATATGGCAAAGTATGCATTGTTCCTTTTTACTTCTTTCCTATTATTTTGTATCGTGTCCAATGATCTGTCGTTCCAAACTTGATGAATCAAATTGACAAATGTACCACATTTTATCATGTATTATTTTCTTGATGGAAATAAATAACAATTGATATTGAAATTGAAATTGAAAAATGGTTTATGCATAGTCATCACATCTATGTTTTCGTAGCTATATCTACACTGCATTAGCAGCTTGATTAGCCTGGGTATATTGTATGAGTACAAGTACGTGTGCTATGGCAGGTGTTAACCTCTTACCTAGGGCCTTAGTTCCGTTCCATAATTCTTGCGTTTTCCATATGTTGAATTCAGAGAAAAGATGCCACATGGCACAATTATTGATATACGCCCTTGCAGGTATTTTCCTGTATCTATAACGAATGTATAATACATAATTAGGTGTACACATACAGACTATTGATGGGAGTGCATCCCGTACCACATTGGACATGGATTCATTACCAAGATTCTGGTTTATAAAATATTTACCACAAATGTTGAATTGCACATTATTTTTTGATAACATGCGTAAAATTCAAAAAATGGGGCATTTATAAAATAAATGAGCATTCCTTCCACAATTATTAACATTCCCTATAATTCCTGTCATGCACCTATACACTCATAACTGTGTAAACGTAGACATATAAGATTGTCATTATACAACGGATGCGAATCGCGTAACAGCGATGTGGGTTCGGTATCATAGTCAATAGCCGGGTTCACACGTACATCAATTAGCGGGATACAAATCTCGAGATTTGCATCGCGATCGTCATCCCGAGTTTTTTGCACGTGTGGACAGAAAAAACCCGAGTATTAGCGGGATAAGCATCGCGATGCTAATCCCAAGAAATCTTGCGCTGGTTCGTCAATTAGCGGGATAATTGGCCCCGCGCTGGTACGTGTGAACGGTCGGGATTAGAATCTCGAGTTTTTATATCCCATCATGCAATGCGCACATCACAACAGCGCACTGGCGTAGCCAGGGGGGGGGGGGGTGGGCGATGGGGGCGGTCGCCCCCCCCCCCCCCCCCCCAAGATTTGGACCAGGGATTTGGGAGGCGGAAAAAAAATGCGTGTATACTGTATGCATGCACATGAAGCGGGTCTCCTTTGCAACCTTTCATCAAATAAGATATATTTTTTTAATATTTCACTCTAAGTGTGCACCAGATCGTTGAATTTCAATTCAAAATATGCAAAATCTCTCGTGCTTGGGAGGGGGTATCCCCCTCCCAAACCCTCCCCCTCTGTGCCTCTTTCCCTAGCTAAGTACACTTTTTAGATTTACAAAAAATTATGAATAATTCTGAGTGCACAAGAATTATCACTTATATTCCGAAAACTCAAGGTTCCCTCATGTATTAGGGGAATTTCCCCTTTTAATCGACCCTTTCCTCCCTCAGCCCCCCCCCACCCCATCAGTTTTTTTTTGTGTGTGTTTTTTTTTTTTGGTGATTTCCCAAATGTTGATTCCATCAAATATGCGTATACGAGATATCTCAATTTCAACCTTCAAAAGGAAGGGAAGGGTGGAGATAACAATCGCCCACGCCTTCTCCCTGCTCGCCCCCCCCCCCCCCCCGCCATGCATAGAAGTAGACTGTGGCTATTACCAGATCGCTTTATTTCAATTCTAAAAACGCAAAAGCTCCACGAGCGGGAGGGGGAATCCCCCTTCCCCTAAGCTCTACCTCACTAGACTTTATACATACACACAGATGGTGCACATTCGGAATAAGAGCTAAATCCCATGATTTTAACACTTCGATGAAAAAGTATGGCACCAAAAATTTGCACCAGATCGCTGAATTTCAGGTCTGAAAACGCAAAATTACCTTCGTGTGGCAGGGGATATGTCCCTATCTACACCCTCGTGTGCATGCTTTTTCTGTTTGATTGCTGAACAGACAGCGTTCATGATATTCAGTGAATACAAGAAGACTAGTGTATTTAAATTATACCATTTTATAGGCAAATTGTTCAATAATAATCTACACTGAAATATACTGCAACCTTAAACAAGTGGGACTGTTTCAACTCGTTAAAACACGCAAAAACATGCATCAAATTGCACCATTTGCAACATCAAAATGCAAAAAGTTCTCACCGTGGGAGGGGGTGCACCCCCCTCCCACACCCTCCCCTCCCCCCTCGCTCGCTCCACCCGCTCGGGTTCAGTCGCGTTCATGATATTCAGTGAAAAGAATTAATATAAGAAGTGTATTTAAATTATATCATTTTATAGGCAAATTGTTCAATAATAATCTACACTAAAAAATACTGCAACCTTAAACAAGTGGCACTGTTTCAACTCGTTAAAATACGCAAAAACATGCATCAAATTGCACCATTTGCAACATCAAAATGCAAAAAGTTCTCACCGTGGGAGGGGGGACACCCCCCTCCCACACCCTCCCTTCCCCCCTCGCTCGCTCCACTCGCTCGGGTTCAGTCGCGTTCATCAGTGAAAAGAATTGATACAAGAAGTGTATTCAAATTAAATCATTTAATAGGCAAATTGTTCAAAAACAATCTACACTAAAATATACTGCTACCTTAAACAAGTGGGACTGTTTCACGTCGATAAAACGCGCAAAAACATGCATCAAATTGCACCATTGCAAAATCAAAATGCAAAAAGTTCTTACCGTGGGAGGGGGGACACCCCCCTCCCACACCCTCCCCTACCCCCTCTCTCGCTCCGCTCGCTCGGGTTCAGTCGCGTTCATGATATTCAGTGAAAAGAATTAATACAAGAAGTGTATCTAAATTATACCCTTTTATAGGCAAATTATTCAATAATAATCTACATCAAAATAAACTGCTACCATAAACAAGTGGGACTGTTTCACGTCGATAAAACGCGCAAGAACATGCATCAAATTGCACCATTTACAACGTCAAAATGCAAAAAAGTTCTTACCGTGGGAGGGGTAATAATAATCTACACTAAAATTTACTGCTATATACCTTAAACATATATACCTATATACCCCCCTCCCACACCCTCCCCCCCCCCCCCTCGCTCGCTCCGCTCGCTCGGGCTCGGTCGCTTCGCTCCCTCGCAGACTAACCGCCCCCCCCCTAGAGGCCACCGCACACTACACGATCAGACTGGTCTTAAAGTCTTAAGCCAAGCTGGGTCTTAAGACCAGTCGTACGACCGGACACCGCACACTATACGACCCGACTGTAAAGCGCGCGCAGTGCGCACTGCGTGCGTTTTCATTTTGCTGCATTGTGAATGGCTGAAAGCTCACGACTGGTCGTAGAGATTCAACATGTCAAATCTCTACGGCTGGCGCTAAGACCCAGTCGTACGACTAGAAAACGGCAAGACTGTGACGTCACACTTGTAGTCTTAAGGTCTTAAGACCGGTGAATCGGGGCAAAATCGTGTAGTGTGCGGCGGGCTTAAGATGAAATCCTGGCTACGCCGTTGCAACAGCGAGGCCTCTGTGAAGAGGTCCTTCACCTCTTTGGAGCACAACAACAACAGCGCGCGAACCACACCACTGACGCGTAAAAGACAATGGACAAAGGTATAAGTGCGCGCAGGCAGTGGTAGAGAAGGGCGCTGTGTGACCCAGTTTGCAGGCTTTGCTGTTATCTCTATCGGCAATTAGCGGGATAATTCGGTACGTGTGGACGCTCGCCAAATTAGCGGGATACCGATCGCGATCGCTATCCCGCTAATTTGGTACGTGTGGACGCTCGCAAAAAAACTCGGAATGAGCATCGCGATCGTCATCCCGCTATTTTGTACGTGTGAACCCGGCTAATAGCCGGGTTCACACGTACACCAATTAGCGGGATACAAATCTCGAGATTTGTATCCCGCTAATTGGTCATGTCAGAAATAGCAAGAAAAAACAAGTGAAAATCTTATTTTTCTTAGGAAAGTGGACATTCCCTTAGATAGTAACTGTATTGAGAGGTAATATTCTTTCCGCTTTATTAAGGAGTAAAGACAACAGGTCTTTCATCTTGAAATGTGTCCGATTTACCTCGAATTTCATTTTGTACTACTCACATTTGTAGCTTCACTGAAAGTAAGTTTATTTTGGTGTATATTCTCCTTTTTAAAGCTACAATTATTATAAGTACACGCTCCTGTGACAAATTACATGTATTTTCTTCCATGCAGTGAATGTAACTTCGTACAATGAGCATTTTTTAAACAGCCACAGAATATCACATTACATATAAATGTACAAAGGAACATGTATATACCTTAAATATTATGATATTAATCACAGTTTCGAAGCGAATATATGTCAACAGTGTCCGTGGTAGCTTGTTCCATCTTACCTACTGTATGTATATTCCTCTTTCACACAGTTTCGTATTTCCTCATTTCAGACTCTTCCATAATGGATCTATATATGCATCCATTGGTTCATTCTATCCCAAATGTTCAAATTCTGATTAAGGGACATCTGACAATTCTTGCACATATATTTTTGTTCATTACATCAAGGCAAGTGTAGCTGTCTTGCTGGTTTATTACAAATCAAAGACTCCTTAGCGTAAAATAAAAATATCATGGCTGGTTAGCAAAATTTAAATATACCTGTCGGCTGAACATCGCAGTCTATTATATCTCTTACGACCTGCCAAATTCAATCGATAACAACGTACGAGTGATTGTTCAAGCAGAAAGGCGTAGATATATATATATATATATATATATATATATATATATATATATTGATTAAGATCTTTTGTCACACCATGGGCACTGATGAAGAGTGTGACCTTGCCTTTCAGTATTTGAGAGCTACGCTCCGTTTTTAAGATCTTCAAGATCTAGGATTTATTATTATTTTTTACGGCGTTCTTTTTCTACTGATTCGTTTACTATATATATATATATATATATATATACACACACACACCCTGTTGGCAAATCAATTGTGTGTAATGTCATACTGTGGCTGTTTACGAGCAAAGGCTTATCAAGAGATAAATCCCTTGCCAAATAATTCAATTTGAAAAGTATGAGTAACTGTTTGGGTATACCTATAGATACGCCATTTTATTCCTGCAAAATTCGGAGATGTGCCTACAGATACGCCTTCGTGTCGTATGAAGAAAAAGAGTATTGCTGAAAGGTAGGAAATTGCCTAAAATATTTTGAAAAAAAAAATCGAATTATTAGAATGGTTAAATCGAAGTGTGCAAATTGAAAAAAAAAGAAGCAAATACACAAATTGTTTGTTCTTTCACCCTTAGACCCTATTATCAAAAAAAAAAACAAAAACAAAAACAAATCACCCCAAAACAAAGAAACAAAAAAAGCAACAACAGCAGTGGACCAGAGTCCCCTAAATCTCATTTTGCCAGGGGACAACTACAACAGTTCTTACTCCAGAGTTGTCTTTTCCCTCTGTCATGATACCCAAGAGCAGTGTATGAAGAAGGAGGATTGAAGCAGTTGTGACAGCTTCAGCATAGTTTGTGGATGCCGAGGCAGCAGTCAATGCTAGAAAAGGTAAGCAAGATGGTTGCAGAGGTGGAAAACAACATTGATTGTTACCTTTTCCGGAAACGTTTGTTGGACGCAGTCTTGGAGTCGCCTTGGTGAAAGCGCAATCCTTAATCTCGAGTAACCCTAGTCGGTGCTATTGCTTAGTCACCGAGGTCGGGGTCACATCCTCGGCAATGAGAGTCCTTACAAAAGGCTTTACTTCATGTTTCAGAGACAACACTTTTCTCTGTTTGACCCTCCTGAAGTCTGGGAATAGGCCAACATACTACTTCATGCATTTTATATTCCTTTACTTTTTCATTTGAAGAGTAGGCCTAATAATAACCATCGATGCATTTTAACAACTGTTACAACTTTTACTACTTTTTACAACTATGCCGTGTTGCCACATCACTTAAACCAGACCCATCGACTTTCTATACGAAAGAAATACATTGTAGAGTAATGAAATAATTTCGTTCAATTCAATTCATTTCAAGTAAATACAGTACAATTTTAAATCCATCATCAACAAAAGTAATACATAAATGTATTCATTTGTCGGTTCATGTTATTGAGCGATTAAAATTAAAGAAATACAAATCACGAAGAAGTAGCATTTTTAAAATCATTTTTTGTTTTCACTCAAATGTTTGTTCCATTTCAATTCCATTCGATTCAATACTAAAGCTGCACGATTTTAAATCCATCATCAACAAAAGTAATACATAAATGTATTCATTTGTCGGTTCATGTTATTGAGCAATTAAAAAAAGAAATACAAATGACGAAAGAATGATATGATGCAATTATATATAAATTATACATCGGAAAGACAATGCACACTTTGCAATAGAGAACAAGAAAAAAATCGAAGCAAGGGAAAATAAGGAGCTGTCTATCGTAGTTTACTCGAGAAAAAATAAAACAATATGCAAATATATCCAAATTTGATATGAACATGTTCCATTAAATCATTTGATATATATATATCATTTTTATGTTGGCATCATACTTTGCCAGATTATAGTCATCAATGGGTGGCTACTGCTGTAACTTTAACGTTTCGTTTATTCTCATATCGAGATAGATTTGAACAATCAGGTGAATGTTTCAACCAAAATTATTTGTGCTCCTTTTGTGTTTGTATAATTGTAATGATTCCCTATGCTTTTTCTATAGAAATATGAAAATATATTGAAACGAAATAAAATGAAAGAATACACACGGCGATGTATACGTCGCCACACACACACACATACTCACATACACGCGCGCACACACACACACACACACATAGGCTTATATATATATATATATATATATATATATATATATATATATATATATCGTCGCTGGGGCGACAAGGCCTCTTATCTACGAAATATCAAATGTTCAGGAGAGCCAAAAAACATGGCGGCCAAAGCACTGTGACGAATGGGATATCCTTTCCTTTGACATGCCGTGGTGGCTTCATTTTTGGAGTAAGACAGTTGGGATTTGTACAGGACATCACTTAACCCAATATTTGACCATTAGTCCAAAAAAGTCATTTTCACCAAATTTGCAGATACAAGGTCTTGTCACCCCAGCGACTATATATATATATATATATATATATATATATATATATATATATATGTATATGTACATATATCATCCCTATGTGGACATCCAAAAGTATGCCTCTTGGGGTCATCCCACGAGACCGACATCAAAAATAGGTCCATGAGTCATACAGCCCATGAGTTATACGGCTCACGAGTCATGCAGCCCATGAGTTCGACACTAAGCACAAAGGCTCACGAGACCAACACTAAGCAAAGAAAGCCCACGAGACCAACACTAAGCACAAAAGGCTCACGAGACCGACACTAAGCAAAGAAAGCCCATGGGACCGACAATACACAATTAAGGCTCACGAGACCGACAGTACGAAAAAGAGGCTCACGAGACCGACCCACGAGACCGACACTAGACAAAAAAGGCTCACGAGACCGACAGGATGAACAGCGCCATCTACACGTCAATTACAAACATCTACCTGTACAGGGTGTTCAATATCGTTACGCTGTCCAGCGAGAGATTGTAACTAACTAATAACAGCACCATCTGCATATCAACGACCTTAAGTATGTATTTGTATACATGTGGCTTTTAGGGGGCAGTTCTGTCTCGCTACGGGGAGCGACATTGTTACCATTTTTTCTTTAAAAAAAAAGATAAAATTGTCCTCTTCATGGGACCACTACCAACCCCCAAAATGTATGAAAAAATGAACGATGAATGGTTTAATTTCAGATGCCATCGTGCTATATTTAATAGGCTTTCCTAGTTTGTAATTAGACGGTGGACAGGATCTAAGATTTTTTTTCGCCCTTTCCTTTCTCGTTTCACAAGTTAAGTAGGCCTTATCAGATATCCTATCTGCCTGCCTATACCCGCCTGCTCAGAGTTTGATTTGTAACGTTCTCTTTAACTATGATGTATGAAATTCAACGGCTGAAAATGTTTTTTTTTTAATCACAGCGATTCACCTCGATTTCAGTGGCGTGTGTTTGTAAAATTATTCTCCTCAAAACGGTACATTTTTGACGAAATAGAAAAGTTGATTTCACGGATGCACCTTCTGTTTCCAAGGTGTGGACTACAACACTGACCATTTTGTGAATAATGTTCTTGTAGTGAACTCCATTTCATACCTGGGTGTTTTTCTAGTTGGTTGATGTGCATGTCCACATCATTTCATTATTTTTTTTTTCTAAGTAGGTGTATACCGGTATGGGCTTTTCAGATAAGGAAAAGAGGGCGTTTTGGCATTTTCGAAAGAAATGTTGAAACATCTCATGCACTTTTACTGAATTCTGTTTATTCTTTCACAAACACTCACATACGCAAACACAATTAAAGATCTTGAACCGTTCAGGGGGTGAGGGAGGGCAATTGACAAGGTAACACCCTAGCAACTCTCCTTTTCCATCTCTTATACCTTCTTTATGCCATTATCTGGACACCCTATACAATCAATTAGTCAATAGGTGGCGCTGTTCATCCTGTCGGTCTCGTGGGCCTTCTTTGCCTAGTGTCGGTCTCGTGAGCATCTTTTGCCTAGTGTCGGTCTCGTGGGCCTCTTTTGCCTGGTGTCGGTCTCGTGAGCCTTTTAAACGTAGTGTCGGTCTCGTGGACTTTCTTTGCTTAGTGTCGGTCTCATGAGCCTTTTGTGCGTAGTGTCGAACTCATGGGCTGTATAACTCGTGGGCTTATTTTACTTGGTGTCGAACTCATGGGCTTTATTTACTCAGTGTCGAACTCGTGGGCTGTATAACAAGCGGGCTGTATGACTTGTGAGCCGTATGACTCGTGGGCTATATGACTTGTGAGCCGTATGACTTGTGGGCTGTATGACTCGTGGGTGTCGATCTCGTGACGTGCACCCATGTTTCTTTTCCTCTCATTTTACAATGTTGGTACCTTTCACGAGATTACCAGGTTCCCCGGAAACAGAGGAAGTCAATTGCTCCATTAAAGAAGCGGGGTAAAGCCACTCTCCTGACACGCCTGACGACAGAAGTCATCTGATTCGCTAATTTCAGGTGCAGAGTGTTAAGTTGAAATATAATGTTGATAAACTTAATGGGGTTATTCCCCATTTCTTTCCTCAACGATTGGCAAGGCAACTGGTGAACACGCAAATGACAACCGTACACGTACAGCTGACGCCAGGATAAAAAATGAAGGCAAAATATGCGTTCTCCCTCATGTCTGTTTTGTTCTTAACCCTCACAATTCATGCTAGTGTGGAATAAGTTGCGCATATAGTGGAATATAAACCTAGGCCAAGAGGACTGACACGAAAAAAAAAAAAAGTTACCCTCTGCAAGCTTCTCCTGAAATAGTTCGTGCGGACTCCCCCCCCCCCCCAACAGCCTAGTAATTAAACATTTAGTTCACCTGTTCCTACCCATTCAATAACTTGGACAGGAATCCACTTAGTTGTTGCGAGGCAGGGCAAGCTTTGTTTTTTTGTGGGTTAGTTCACCTTCATGTACATGTGGATTGAGTAAATGCAGCAATATTAGCAGAACACATCAGTGTGAGTAAGGAAGATTAGACACTCCGTTCAAATGTTATGAATCTTTGAAGTTTCTGCTCAGTCACTGCTGGATAAGAAGACTACTACAGTTTCTAAAGTCACACGTGTAGAACCATTTAAGAATACATGTAGAAAATTCAACATATTTTTATAATCTCGACTTAATCTACATCTTTCAGAAGGCAGGGAGAAAAATATTACCCTTGACATACGTCAGAGACAAGTCGAGGAAATATGCACTTTTTTTTTCAAAAAAGTTGTGAAATTCTCTTTATATTTTCCTTTTATCATTCTACGCATGTGACATCATTTAGTGTTGCAGTCTTCTCATCCAGCAGTGATTGCGCAGATAAATTCATAATTTTTGAATGGATTGTCCAACTTTACCGAAACTTTTTTCTAATGTGTTCCACTAATATTGCTGTATTAACTCAATCCATATGTATATGAAGGACTTGTCCTTAAAGGTTTTTTTTTTTTGTGAACAAAACTAGCATAAAATTCGAATACATTACCGAAACGGTTTACACCTGTACAGCATTAGGGTCTTTGACAAAGACCAGGGAATGTTCGATACTCGCGCCCCTCGGATATTCTGGGACTTGACCGCGTTTTGTTGTGAGCAATGCCAATCCTTACCATGACATTGAGTTTGCGATTCTGATTGGAAAAACAAAGTTCCTCCCACGGCTTTCATTGCGCAAGATCGCTTCGGCGAGTAGCGAAATAGATTTTAATGAAGCAATAAGCGAGTTTAGTTCATTGTTCAACGGCCCCACGTCTAGCCAATTGATCAAACGACTGGAGATATCTAACTTCACAGCACGAAGCAGCAGCTGTATTGTGCCGACCTGATGAAAATATGAACGTCGGATTTTTAAACTGTGAACCAGCAAGTAAGGAAGTAACAAACGTTCCAAAGTAGCAGGTAGGTGCAGACAGTAGACACGCTTAACTCCTTCCCGGTTATATAACAAAGTCATAATTATTGGAATTCTTCAATTGGTGAATAAATAACAAATCTAGAGTATGGCACAAGGAAAAGCACCAGCTATTGGAATCGACTTGGGAACGACCTACTCGTGTGTGGCTGTCTTCCAGCACGACAAAGTCGAGATCATTGCCAACGACCAGGGAAACCGGACCACTCCAAGTTACGTCGCCTTCACCGACAGGGAGCTGCTCGTTGGAGATGCCGCCAAGAACCAAATTGCAATGTAAATATCATAATCTTTCTGCTTAGGTATAGTAGTGTGTTCTAAGTGTGTTGTGTTACCATTCTCTACTTGTGAAATACTACGAACCAGAACAACACATTTGCCGAAATAAAAAGCTTTATCTCTAGATTCCTGGACATGTAGCGGTTTAAAGGGGAATTAACTCCCAAAACATATTTTGATTCAGTGAATTGAGCAATATTAATAGAATAAATCAGTGAAAGTTTGACGAAAATCGGATAATCCATTCAAAAAATATGAATTTCTGAAGTTTTGATGACGAGACCGGCGGATGAAAAGACTACTACGGATCCTGACATCACATACGGACTACCATGTAAAGACAATTTGAAGAAAATGAAACATTTTTCCCCTAAAATTTTGCTAGTGCATGGAATGTATTCTTTTCATATTAAATGAAATTCGTGGAATTTCATTTCATATGAAAAGAATACATTCCATGCACTAGAAAAATTTTAGTGATATCATGATCTGTAATAGTCTTCTGATCCAGTGGTCTCGTCACCAAATTTCAAAAATTCATAACTTTTGAACAGATTATCCGATTTCCAAACTTTCATACATGTGTTCTACTAATATTGCTATATTCACTCAATATACATGTATAATTATCTGGGGGGTTAATTCCCCTTTAAACTCTCTAATCAAGGTGCAAATCCATCCCAGACACCATCGAACGTTTCAGGGGAATAACGGGTTATTACAGCTAAATTCTACAGTCTGAAAAGTAAGAGTAACGTATTACAACAACAACAACAACAACAACAACAACAACAACAACAACAGAAAACATTTCTACCAAAACTGAATGAAAATCGGGAAAGCAGTTACGCGAGCTTCCACAGAGCAGTTCCTGAACAGTCAGTATGAATATGAAAACAGTGAATAGATAATGCCATCTTACCTTACCACACTGCAAAAAGTCCGGTGTCAAATGTGCAACACCGAGCTGGTGTTTCATTTCCGGTGCTGATTTGTGGTGTTGAATTAACACCTCCGGGTGTCACTTCAAAATATAAACTATTTTTTTTTTTGCAGGTAATTAGTTATTGCTTTTTTTTGTTGTTGTTGGTTTTGAACTTCAACAAGATGAACAAGAACTTACTGATAAAGTGCTTGATTTTTGAAAAAAAAAAGTTGCGAACACATTAACACCACATAGTAACACCAGTTAGTGTGGTCTTCTCATATTGACACTGGGCGTATGTGATAAGATTGACATTAACACCAGATATATCAAATTAACACCATGTAGTGTCATTGTTGAATTAACACCGGCGCAGTGTCAAAGGCCGTGTCACACATTTTGGGGCAAGGTGTCACATTAACACCACGAAGTGCCAGATGAACAATCAAATATAACACCAATATTTTTTTTTTTTGCAGTGTATATTTAAAGGTAATGTATTGTATATATTTTGAAGAATGGGTGTAATGGGGTAAGGATGGGGCAGAAATGGGCGAAAGTTTCTTATAAAACAAGCAAACATGTGTACACAACCCAGTCAATCCATTAGTCCATTAAATTTTGTTTAATGCTTTTGTATTGTTCTGTGTTCATGTATTCTCGGTTTTTCATTTCATGACATTTTGAATTATAAGGTCCAGTCAGCAGTGCACCAAACAACATAAAGACAATTTAAACATATACTCCTTGAAGACACCGCACGCACTAAAAAAAGGACAGCGTTCCAACAGTAACCAAACAATGCGGCACATTAAAAACAAGTTATGACACACAATGATCTCACATAGTCCAGCAAAAGATAACAAAGACAATATCAATAAACAACAAAAATGTCGTATTTTCCGTGGAGTCGATATTATTTTTCTCGAAGGTGACAATCAACCTCCCCTATTATGCTCGTTTGTATACAGTGCCTGATGTGACTGTATATGGCAGCCATTTTACCCTAAGCTTGTCATACTCGTTCAGTTCAAATTTTACTTGAGCAGGTGGACCTATACGGCAGAATAAATAATCTTAATCATGAAGCCTTATTCAAAGCTATGTGAAAAAATACATATACACGGCCCCTAGTAAGCTAACTAAATGCAATATTTCCTTTAAATTGAATGCACTAATTTTGAACATGTTTGCCTTTTTACGATATTTGAGTGACCAACTAAATTCCATCGTCGCTGTGTGCCGGCTTAAAATGAATTTGAATGGTCATTGCTGAAATGCATTCTCCTATCTTATGACATTCACCTTTTTTTTTACTATGTTTTTCCAAAATCATTTTCGTTGCTATAGTAATAACATGAGAAAAACTGCTTTATGTAGAAAAACATATTCATAATAATAACAAAAATAATTACAATAGTGACAAGGTCTCCTAGTAGCCTCTTCAGAATTGCAACTGCTGTACCAGAGGGCCCTGTCATTATTATGGACATGGTGGGTAATCTTGTCCAGGGAAATAAACACTGGGCGGGAATCGAATTCGGGTACTTCAATTGAGAGTCGGGAAGCTTAAATACGGCATTTTTATCCACGATGCCCCACGTTCCCCACATTTGAAAGGAAAGAAAGAATAAAAAAAACCAAATATTTAAAAGCATAAGCGTTTTGTCAGCTTTCTCAATTTTTGATCCCAGTGTAACTTTTGAGAGTCTGTTACAATCGAAACCTTGATTATCCATAATCATGGTTAATATTAAGTAAAATGGTTGTCATGGAAATGCCTTGATATTTTTGTAAAAATATAATGTCAAGGAAAAGCTTGAAATTATGGCTTAAAATTCGGAGTATTTTTAATTAACAAGACTATCAGCAATATATAATTCTTTTTGTTTAAAATCATTTTTGTTGTTATAGCAACAGCATATAAGAAACACATTTTTTCAAAAAAGTAAAATAACAGAGAATACAAATGTGAAAAAAAAACCTAAAAAGAGTTCCATGGCTCTTATAGTGACGTATACCTGAGGGTCATCCTCATTTGTGATAATTAATTTCAGCCATAGTTTTAAGCTGTTTTTTAAGATACTACTTTCTCAAAAAAATAAGGAAATGTTTACCATTGGGAGCAGAGATTTAAAAAAATGTTCAAGTTATCACATTTAATGCATATGTGTAGGTCAGTTGTATCATAAAACATCCTCCATATGTGACCCTGCACCTCACAACAAACAAAAAGTCGCCAGACATGAATTTTTAGTTAAGACCATATTCTGGAAGAGCAGATTTTAAGCTTTAAAATGATGTATAACTCAAATCAAATGGACTCTCCTAACCTATCTAAATATTGGAAAGAAAGCACAGACTCAGGAAAAGTGTGAACTGAGAAAAGAGGCTCTCAAGTACAGTGTCTATATTTAAGCGCTTAATCTTTACCAAACCGTGCTGGCTGTGCGATGAATGGGACAAAAAACAGGAAGTAAGCCACCAGAGTCACAACAATGAAGAGATTATCAGATTAAACTGAAATTGAGCATGCCTCATCAACACATTCTGTCCATGATTAATGCCAACTTTCAAAGTAGTAGTACTATCCTTTCAAAAGTTATTAGAGTTGAAAGTGAAGAGTGTGGACAAGGTTTTTCAGAAATGAAAAAGGGATTCTAAAGACACACCTAAATACACTATTCCACCAAAAATGTTCAAGATAAACTGCTAAAAAAACGCACTTTCCTGCCCGTTTTATGATCCCAAATTTTAGCATAATTTAAAAGAAGACCCGCTCTTTCAGAAAATATGAAAAAGTCAAGTTCAACTAGGTTGACCCATTTCTCATATTTTCAGTCCTCACGCAAAATCAGTGTGTGCTACTTTGTGTTCGTTTTGAGGTGCACGGTCACATATAATGAATTTCGCAATGAAAGCTTAAGATATAACGAGATATCACATTTTTTTTAAAAATAAACCGTAACTGTAGATGGTTTAGTCGAGAAAAAATCTGTTATAACTATTGCTCAAATTTTGTATATTTAACAATACTTTAGCGTTGATTATCCTGATGAATATTTTTACATTGGTGGTTTTTATCCCTAAATCATATTTTAGATCTATTTTGAAGCACTAGAACTGTGTTTTTGCTTCATCTGGAAATGGTAAAGAATGCCTTTAAGTCATTTCCATGACAAGTATTATGCTAGATATTAAACCATTATTACGGATATGTATGTTTTTGAAAGTGTAATATTATCAGAAATGCAGGTAGCGTGCTAAACCTTTGTGTTTTCACATATTTGTTTTTTTTTTTGTTTATCGTGTTCTTTCTTTCCTTTTCTAATGAATTTTAATTTCCTTAAAAAGGCAGTTTTTCTCATATTATTGCTGTAGCAAGGAGAGCAGTGTGGGATGAACATAGTGGAGAAAAAAGCTAATAGTAATTTGTAATAAATATGCTACTCAATCTTGTCATATTCTTATGATTTTTTTTTTAAATGAAAATATCATTATCTTCTGTAAAAATGATATCACGGCAACCGTCATTGCTACGAGGTCACCTTGTAATTGGAAAATAGTATGTTCTATTCAATTAAAGAGATATGTTCATATTGACATATTTCTAGGTCAACATCATTTTTATGTTAAAGAAGAACACATGCTGTTTTAAAGATTTTTTTTTGCCATGGCAACGGCTGAAGATGTCAATTTGAAAAAAAAAACGGCAACAGGTAGATTTCTGTTTAGCATCAACAAGATAGACGAAAGAGCAAAAAAAAAAATAGACTTTACACACATTTACCATTTATCTATTTCATTCATTCTTTCCTTTTTAATGAAATATTCCTTCTTTCTTTAAGAACAGTTTTCCGCATGTTGTTGCCATAGCAACCACAATGATAAAGGATGAACATAGTGAAAAGAGAGCGCATAAACATCATAATGATTTGTCATGAGTACCCTACTCAATCTTGTCATATTTTCTTTCTTTTTTCATGAAAACATCTTTCTTTCTTAAACGAAATTGATACCATGGCAACCGTCATTGATTTGAGGTAACCGTGACATTTGGAAATAGTTATTTTTAATGAAATGAAAGAAATATATATTGACATATACTGGAAATTACAAAATGTTTTTATAATGTTTAATGGAGAATCCATGTTCTTTGAAAAAAAATCGTTTGCATAGTAACGGCTAAACATATCCTTAATAGAAATATGGCAAAAGATGGATTCGTGTTCGGCACCCGCAAAATAGGGGAAATAGCACTAAAAAGAAAGAAATCTAATTCTGCGGAAATTTGTTATCTAATGCTTCTATTTATTATTTCTTTCCTTGAATAAAAGGACAATATGCCATATATTTACAAAGATACAAGACGAAATGTTTTTTATTCTTGACCCTACTTTACACCCTCAAGATGGCGTCTGATTACAAAGCTTTTATTTCAATTAACGATCGATATGGCATAGGTTACATATGTATAAAATGTTGGAGTGATAGGGCACGTAATCACCAAGATATAGTATGAAGTAATCTTGACCCTTGGCCCTGCCATGCACAATCAAGATGGTGTCCATGTGCAAATCTGTTGAGCGTATATTAACCGAAACACAAAGTAGATAATTTTTGACCTTTGAACCTCAATTGCGCATACAAAATGATCTATCTATCGAGGTCCATGTGTGTTCAAAATATTAAAGTCATACCATATACACTAAGTAACCCTACTTAAAGTAACCCTACCCTCGACGTTTCGAATGATTATTCCCCAACGCGTGATGCTCTCGCCGCGACCTTTTATGACGTTTTCTTTCAATTTTTGAGACCAACATTTGCTCCCGGGCATACTGATTTGAAGCCACGCCCCTTTGAAAAAAAAAAATCGTGATTTTGTGTACAAATCCAGTGTAAATTGTGTTTTTGCAATTAATTCATATGAAAATAAATATGTGAAGAGTCTGTTCGCAAAAACCGACAAGTCCATATTTGCCAAATGGAGATATTTGCGATTAAAGGTCAAGAAAAATAAAGAGAATAATAAGAACATTTTTTCTTCTCTTGACCATAACTTCAATAATGTACTTTTATATGTAGTGACCAATATATAATTTAAAAGGTATTATTTTGTACTTTATGACAGAGACTGTACTTCAAAATCTTCAAAAATGGATTTATCGGTTTTTGCGCACAAACTCTTCATTTCTACTTTCAATGGCTGATAATGGTTTATTTTAGCCTGATTATGCTTTAAATAAATTCTGTAAAAATTTTGATGAACAAAAACAACAAATGCAAAAAGTAAAAAAAAAACCATAGAAATACATGAGAAATTCAATAAGCAATAAAATACATAAGAAATATTTATGGAGCCAATTTTGTGCTTCAATATTTTTGTTGAAGATATTGAAAAGAACATGTTTACCAAAAATTAGAAGTCTTGGACCTTGATTTGTTTTTATAGGCAAAAACGATATTTTTGCATAAATTAGCATGAATTAATTGATATAAAATACATGAATTAAAATTTGAAAAAATCTAACCATACAGTCTTGTAGATTACATTTGCCGCTACCTTAGTGCAAATCATCCACGACCGAGATCTGAAGGGGGGAGGGGGGGGGAGGGCAAAAAGCCCGCCGGTCGTTTCAAGTCCCTCAAAAAACCCGGTGGGATTGGGGTAAGATACAGAGTAAAGTATATTTGACCTTTGACCCCTACTTTTCAGAGCTAAGATGGCATCTGAACAAAAAGTTGTTATTTTGTAAAATGAATACTAGAACAGAGTTCTTACGTGAGCAAAATATGGAAAAGACAGGAAATGTATTCACAAAGATACATGATGGAATATTTATGTCCTTTGACCCTGGTTTACCTATCCAAGATGGTGTCTGATGAAGTAGCTGTTGTTATATAAAATAACGTTTGTGATATGAACTAAACATATGCAAAATATTGGGGATGATAGGGCCTGTTGTTTTGAGCTATTGCAGAGAAGGTGGAAGAGATTAGAAAAATAAGAAATAAGTAAACCGGTTGTATATAAATTTGAAGAAGGAAGGGAGAAAAAGACCCACTAAGGAAATAGCAAAAGTGTAAGGGCTAAAAAAATCAAAAGAAAAGAAAATGGCAAGCGCGAGTATCGAACACCCCAATCCTTCGAATCCGAGTCCAACGTGCTATCCACTGGGTCGAGATATATCACCTCCCATTGGCACTGTGTATAAAGCAACAGCGCTCTATGTCGAACCAAGTGTCAATTTCAAGCAAGTTTTTCGCACGTGATCCTGACGTCCAATGAAAAAAAACAAAAACAGAAACGGAGGGCTAACTTCCAATAGACCGAATTCTCAGCTAAAACATATAAAATCTGGGAGGAATTCATCGAAGGACAAGTGAACTGGTGCTCAATAAAGACAGTCATGTCATTTTCTTTTGATGTCATAAAAAAGAAAAAGGAAGAAAATGGCAAGCGCGAGAATCGAACACCCAACCTTTAGATTCCGAGTCCAACGCTAGTGCATACGAGCTGCAAGTGCGTATATGCGCGCACGTACGCGTCTGTCGATTTTTTTTTTAATCAAATGCTCCAAATGATTTGAAACGTGTGCAAAACAATACAGTTTGAGCTTGATTAGAGCGTGTTTAAATTCCAGCACGCGCGTACGCGTACGCTTTAAGAGTAAAGATAACTTTTGAGAACATGAATAGATATAGAGCTTGACTTCAGGTATATAAGATATAAATTTCATTGAGAAATTCCATTCCATTAGTGAAATTTGAATGAGAATGTAATTTGAGACAATGACATACTGACGTCATGCTTGACTGATCACAATGATACATTAGGTCTGTTGTCACTAGGACATGATACATATATGTTATAAGTTTGAAATTGATAGTCGAAGAACATTTTGAGCTAACCTCTGCACAACATTTGATGAGAAATAGATAATGAAGAAGAAGAAGAAGAAAGAATCCGTACAAAAACAATAAGTGATACCAGAGGATACTCGGATCACAACCAAGATGGCGTCTGAGGAAAAAGTTGTTATTCTATGAAATGATCCAGGTAACATAGTCCATATTAGTGCAAAATCTGGCTCCTGTAGGGCATATACTGACCAAGTTACAAAATATATTTTTTTTTAAACCTTTGAACCTCATTTGCATAGCCAAAAGGGATTCTGAGCAAAGAGTCGCTATTTTTGTAAAATGATCCATGTATCATGCATGGTCCATAATATGTGTCAGAAATATGGGGTGATACCGCTTACACTATAACGAAGATACACAGCTAAGCATATTTGACCTTTGACCCCACTTCGCACAGTCAACATGGTATCTGAGCAAAAAGTTGTTATTTTATGAAATGATTCTTGCGACATGGCCTTTACGTGTGCAGAATATGGGAAAGTTAAGACATGTATTCACCAAGATACATTATGAAACATTTATTGTCTTTGACCCTAATTCACTCAGCCAAAAAGGTGTCTGATGAAGTAGGTGCTAATTTATGAAATGATGTTCGTGACATGGATTAAACATATTATGCCAAATTTTGGGATGATAGGGCCTGTTTTTCTGAAGCACACTTCCGATAGCCAAAAGTGTCAGCTTCAACATATTATTTAGAAGTTCACTGAAGGATAAGTGAGCTAGTGCTCCATGAAGACAGTTATGTTAATTTTCATTTGTAGAAAAAAAGTGCACCCTCATAAAATAGAGATAACACGTAAAGTAGTCAAATTTGACAAAGTTACCTTAAACTGATTTTTTTTCAAGTAATAACGTCATCCAAATGAAAATCTGCAGTTACGTATCTAAAAGATAATTGAACAAGCTACGACATTGTGAAATCTGGGTGAATATCAAAATATGGCATTAAAATGTTGTATAGAACATTGAAAATTCTTCCAGATATTTTACCCACAGTGTGCACTAGTTCGACGAATTTCGGTTCTGAAAGCTCTCGTTGGAGGGAATTACTCCTCCCACAACTCTTTCCCTTTACGTGATAGACAGTGATGAAGCAGGGGCGGCGCAGCCGTGAGAGCCGTGGGGGCTCGGGCCCCCACACTTTTTGTGCACCATGCAAAGGAATACATAAGGTGTCATCACTTTGGGCCCCTACACTTTTTCAACCCGGAAGTACGTAAGTGGCACTAAAATGGGAGGGGAGAGAATGAGCTGAGGACCTTTTTTTTTTTTTTTTTTTTTTTTTTTTTTTGCTTGTTAGCTCATGAAAGGTGGAAGTGGGCCCCAACACTTTTGAAAACACTGCGCCGGCCCTGTGAAATATAAGTTATAGATGATTTTGATATTTACTGTTTTCTGCAAACGTTAAATCTCATTTTAATTTCGCTTGTACTATAGGAACTCCAAGAACACAGCTTTTGCTGTCAAACGACTGATTGGGCGGCGATTCACAGACAAGATTGTTCAAGAGGATATGAAGTACTGGCCGTTCATGGTAATTAACCAAAAAGGCAAACCAGCTCTACAGGTTGAGTACATGGGAGAGAATAAGATCCTCGCCCCAGAGGAAGTCAGCTCCATGGTTCTCAGCAAGATGAAAGAGACGGCCGAGGCATATCTGGGTCAGAAAGTCACAGATGCTGTCATCACTGTTCCTGCTTACTTCAACGATGCTCAGCGACAGGCCACTAAAGATGCTGGGGAAATTGCGGGGCTGAATGTCCTTCGCATTCTTAATGAACCGACAGCAGCTGCCCTGGCTTATGGACTTCATAAGAAAGTACGAGATAGAAAGCATGTCCTGGTGTTTGACCTTGGTGGAGGCACATTTGATGTGTCCATTTTGCTTGTCGATGATGGTATCTTCGAAGTCCTGGCAACTGCTGGGGACACCCATCTTGGTGGTGAGGACTTCGATAACAGGCTGGTCAACCATCTTGTAGGAGAGTTCCAACGTAAACACAAGAAGAATCTCAGAAACAACCCTCGAGCTCTTCAACGTCTCCGCACAGCAGCTGAGCGTTCAAAGAGGAGTCTGTCAGGTAGCTCCCATGCCAGTATCGAAGTAGACTCGCTCTTCGACGGGATTGATTTCAGCTTTGACATCACTAGAGCTCGCTTCGAAACCCTCTGCTCTGATCTGTTCAAGAAATGCCTTGACCCAGTTGAAAGCGCCATCGTTGATGCAAAGATCAAGAAGGAAGACATCAACACTGTTTTGATGGTTGGCGGTTCAACCCGCATTCCCAAGATCCAGAAGCTTCTACGCGAATACCTAGATGGCAAGGACCTAAGTAAGTCCATCAATTCCGATGAAGCTGTGGCTTATGGTGCAGCAGTCCAGGCAGCCATCTTGTCTGGTAATGAGAGCAAAGAAATCCAGAATGTCACCCTCCTTGATGTAACTCCTCTCTCTCTTGGGACTGAGGTCGATGGTGACGAAATGTCAATCATAATCAAGAGAAATACACGAATTCCCGTCAAAGCATCGCACAACTACACCACAACTTCAAACAACCAAACAGGCATGCGCATCGGCGTGTATCAGGGAGAGAGGAAGCTCGTCCAATATAACAACTTACTTGGAGAGTTTCAGTTTACAGGTATTCCTCCAGCTCCAGCAGGTGTGCCGAGTGTCGAAGTGACCTTTGACATTGACGGAAATGGGATTTTGACTGTGACAGCATTTAATAAAAGTACAAGTTGCAGCAAAACCATGACGATCACCGACTGCAGCGGCTGTCTCACTGAGGAAGAAATTGAACTCATGATCAAGGATGCAGAGAAGTACAAAGCTGAGGATGACCTCCAACGGAACAGATATGTATGCAAAAACCGACTAGAGAACTACGTCTACAAGATCAAATGTGCTCTCAAGGAACCTGCTGCTCAGAGGAACCTAACTCCTGAAGACAAACAGACGATTATTGAGGTTGTAGATGATGTCAATCAGTGGTTAGATTTGGATTCTAATTCAACGAAGGAAGAGTACATTGACCAACTATCAAAGCTTCAGAACATCTGCTCGCCAATCCTAAGCAAGATGCATGTTGAAAATGAAAAGCAAAATAATGCCCCTCCAGCAGGTCCAGTGCGGTCTCAGTCTGAAGAAAGCGACAATACTGGAAGTGACAATACTCTGCTAATCGTAGTCTGCATTGGCTTGCTACTACTATTACTGAATGTTCTTTACATGCGGCTGTGGTAGCAGTGACAAATAATTACAAAGCATATGAAGAGAGAGAGAGAGAGAGAGAGAGAGAGAGAGAGAGAAACAAAATCTATGTAGCATTTGTCATATCTAGTCATATCAGTGACCCCGACCACGGTAACCGTTACATGCTGTGATCTGTTATTTGGTTTAGTTTATTTCCGGTCACAAAAAAAGACCTAACAAATATACAGCGTTTACAGAAATACAATGTTTTACAAGCATATGCAAATAAGAGAAAATTGATATAATTGTAAAGTAAGAAGTAAGGACAGGGTAATAGATGAGTAAAAACGGCTGGAAACCCATATTCAGCGACACTATTATAGAGTCACTGGTCTTATTTTTAAGATGATTCTTCCCGCTCTATTTTGAAGTTTCTGCATTTGGTCAAGAAGTTGCTCACGTGATGATTGAAATATAATGTCTGCATAATCTAGATGAGGTAAAATAACCGTGCGTATATCAGAGAGGGAGACAAGAATCCCAGTCGACAGTTGACGGAGATGTCTCCGCTTCTCACGCGGTCACTTTATCTACCACGAGAGCCTGACCCTTTAGTTACATTTGATAACGCTCATTTATCTCGACTACATCAATTAAAAATTGACGCCTAACCTTCTCTGCACGAGAGAAATGTGTTTCTATATATTACACTTTGACATACGTACATTTAACGTCCGTCTTAACATTATCTGCTTTATCTAGCCCAGTTTAGATGACATCTAATCTTTCACCCTGTCATTTCGACCAAGTGAAAGTGGAATCATTTTATCCTTAACTCCAAGTGATATAACCAATATGGTACAAATGGATATATTTAGTCGAATTTGTGACAAAAAGGACAGTTTTAACCAAAGTTCAGTGACCTGTGACAGTAACTACTTCCTGTCTCCCCTATCTCAAACAATGAAAAATCAATCCTTGGGCATCCCTAACTAAAGAGATGACCTTTTCTGCAGCTCACATCAGCCAAAGCTCAAGCGAGCCACAATAGCTCCTCCGCTAAATTCCCTGTGTCGAAGTTATAAGTTTCGTTCAGACCGTGATCCTTAATTAAGCTTGTAGTTAAGTATAGGGCGCCACGTGTCTCGTGGTCTCTTTCGTAACGAAATTAGTCATTTCGTCACAAAATTACAATTTCGTTAAGAAATTTTTTATCTTTGGAAAACAATTGTAATTTCGTGACGATACGACTGATATCACGACGAAAGATAAAACGCCATATTTGGAGCCCCATAATTAACTACGATAATACCCTCGAGTTAGCTTATCATCGTCTGAATGTAACTATTGTCTGCAAGAATGCATGTGTGAAAGATGAACTTGTGATACTTGCGACCATAATTTATATGTGTTTACAGGGAAGTGTTGGAGTGTGTGGTTTGGAGGGATATGCCGTATCCTTAAATATTAATTATGTGCAAATGCAGGGCATATAATGTGTGTGTGCATATGTATCAGTGCAAGATGATACACATTCTGATAGTACATCTTTGGTGTAGTATTGGCACCTTTGTCGCTGATATGTGAAAGGAGTAGTAGCTTTGCTGTTATAACCTTGTCGCAAGTAACTGCCATAAAGGTATTATAATTTCATAGTGACAACAATTTGAACAAACTTCGCATGATCTCATAGTTCGCTTGGTTTATAAATCAACTTTATATTTAAATACAATCGTCCAATAGAGAAGAGATGTACACTGCTTCAGTTTATCGGATAAAACTCGAGAGAGAGTGTCTGCTTGCCTTCTGGTCTAAAACAGTTATGGAACTAACAAGGTAGGAGTCTGTTTAGATATGTATGGATATCCAAGACGAGGGGAAAGTAATGTTGTGGAAGGTTGTGGGAAGTTGTACTTTGATATCAGAATATGCCGGCTTGTAAATAATCAATGTCCAGGAGTATCATGTTTATCATGTTTGTATCGTGTTTAAGCGATGAAATAGGGACTCCGTTTGAGATAGATATGAAGAGTTATTAATGATTAAAAAAAAATCTTGCTTTGAATCATATGTGAGCGCACTTTCGAAGCACTCTAATCCATCTTTGTGCACATTGTTGGGGGCAACGATGTCTTTAAACGGTGGCAAATAGGAGGGTCATAGTAAGGTCAGCAGACCAATAAAGCACAGGTATGAGTGGTATATTATAGGTAAAGTTTGACTTACTATAACAAGTGGATATTAAGGATGACATTTCAGTTGTCTATGAATTGCACCCTTTTAATGAAATAATTGTATACTCGTTTTCATATTAAAGCTTAGTGCTATTTGTATTTGTAGCACTACCGATGAATACCATTTAGAGCAAGCTTAATGAAGGAATGTTGACGTTTCCAACTGTATTTATGTTGTTTTGTGCCTGATTGGGGAAGTGTGCCTAATGCAGAGGTTAGCATGAGTTTACCATTATATGGTATATATGAGACAAAAGTAATTTGGTCTGACAGCCTGTACTCTTGCTCAAGTAGTTGATTTCAGTAGACAAGTTAGAGGATTAAAACAAAGGGGAATCAACTTGACCCCAGAACAGGGGATGATACAATATGCATCATTCAAAGACATGGACTGATGTTTGTTATTTGCGGTACACCCATATTCATGCAAGTATAGGCAAGCTCTTTTCTGTGATATGAGCGAAATAAGGAGGTGGCTAGCTAGACTAAGTTCAGGCAAGAAGGTCTCTGTTGATGCATATAATATTTAACGTTGTTGTTATAAGGTAAGTCCATTAAATATGTATGTAATGTTCAACAAAGTCAGGTAGTTTCATACTGTGTGTGATGTTAAGCATAAAACTGTATATAGATGATAAAAGCTTTGATTTAAAGGAGTTGAAGATTGCTGGCTGTTTCAGATCTGAGAGAAAGTCAAACTGTTTTAATAGATTGTTTTGTTTTGTTTTGTTTTTTACAAATTGACTTAATGACGGCTGAAGTTGTCGGTCAACAATTAGTGCTGGTGTACTTTTAGATTGAAAAATCTTTGAGTTGAATAAATAGCTTCATAATTTGTTCTCGCATGCACGTCTTCCGTGAAATACTAAATAAGGAAATACTAAATAAGGTACATGCATTTACATTGATGATTTTAGAAACAATCAAGACTTCTGTCAAGTGGAGGTACCCCAGAGCACTGCACATGCTGTAATGTGAGAGATAAATAGTTTCCTCAATACTATATGATATAAACAAAAACAATACGTGAGGTATTTTACGACATACATGTACACTATTCTTTTGGCCTTTGCAAACGTTATTTCCCCGAGTTGCTTCGCCTAGTGCCACCAAGTTATTTTGTTATTGCTGCGTTTAGGAGATAAAGCTTGAACGATAGCCGAAATGACGCTATCAAATTCTTTAGGAATGTATAATAATTAACAGTTGCAGGCTACGACCGTGAAATGTATGCTTTAACAAATGAATGGTTTGATAACTGATAATCAAAGATTATAGCCGTTAAAGCGCAGCAAACTTTGATTCAGATAAAAATAAGAAACGTTCATATTTATCAATACTTATACCAAATTGCAAATATACTTATCAATATTTGATTTTCACTACCATAGTGCGTAAATTAACATTACGACTGGATTAATCCTTGCGTTGTGAATATAAGGCTTCAGTGGAAAAGGGACATGGACTGGCTGTATCATGCGTCGGACACTGAATTGAGTTGTTTAGTTTCATTGTTAGGTTATCGCTTACAGATGGTTATGTGTTCTTTGTTATCGCGTCACAGATCTCGTCGTTGTATTGCTTTTCTTTATAGCGCAGTTTTATTGCGTTATTTTATTATTGTTATTAAGTTGTTTTTATATTTGCTTCAATTTTCGTTTCAGTTCAAGTTTCGATTTATTGTCAAGCATTTGTACTGTATTTAATGTTGTAATTCTGTTTAGTTATGGTCGGGATGACTACTTTTGACTCTACCTTTTGCTGCAAAGACGTTTGTTGTTGTTCTTGTGATCTTCCTAAATCTGAGAGTACATATTTCACACATTCTATATTCCTTTACTCTGTTATACTTATTTAGAGTAAGCCTAAAAATAATCGATACATTTTAACAACTGCTCTGTGCTTTCGAAATTATGTTATGTTGCAACAACACTCAAACCAGACCCATTGCCTTTCTATACAATAAATCATACGCTATGAAATAACTTGTGTAAATATATTTGAAGTATGTTGTTGCTGTTTTCCCAGCCAAGCTGAAAGCCCTTAATCTCATCTGCTTCTTTTATGTTAGCATTTTATTTTTCGCAATAATTTTTTTGTTACTCAAATGTTTGTTCAAATTTGTTTTCCATGTTCTATCCCTAAACCGGATTTAAAGGGGAAATCCAGTCGAGCTCAACGGTATAATTTTGATAGAAATCGAATGAAAAATAAGGAGATTATGACATTTTGAAGTTTCACTGTTTTTTCAGGAAACAGTTCTTGAACAGTCAATATGAATATGCAAATGGCAAAGTGAGCATGTCATCCCTTCACAACGTACCGTGCCAATGTCCATTACAGCATCAGTGACACCATTGGTCCACCAGTGCTATGTTATTTACACTTTAAAGGGTACCAAAACCCAGAGAAAAATGTGAATTGAGTGATAGCAGCAATACTAGTAAACATATCAGTGAAAGTTTGAGGAAAATCGTACAATCAATGCAAAAGTTATGATTTTTTTTTTTAAGTGTTGGTGCTGGAACCGCTGGATAAGGAGACTACTGGAGGTTATGACATCATATGTGTAAAACAATATTTTATAAAGAAAATATAAAGGGAATTGCACAAAATTCATTTTTCATGAAAATTACACATTTCAGCAACTGTATTATTTTCCCTGCTCTCTGGAAGCGGTTAGTTAAGTGCTCTTTCACTTTCTTAAAAAAGTGAAAGCACGTTGAATTTCCATCATCACATTTATATTCTTTATAATTGTCCACACATAATGTCATAAACTAAAGTAGTGTCCTCATCCAGCCGTTCCAACCCCAAAACTTAAAAAATGCGTAACTCTTGCATCGATTGTCAAATTTTCCTCAAACTTTCACAAATGTGTTCTGCTAATGTTGCTGCTTTCACTCAATCCACATTTCTCTTGGGTTTTGGTTTCCCTTCAATCACACTGTATACCTGGCGCCGGTGGACCATATAAGTGGTCCAATGGTGTCACTGATTCTAGAATGGGCATGCATCGCACCAATGCTCACAGCGAGGAATCTCATAACGCAATGATTTCCCTGGGCGCTCCTTACTTTTCTCATAACCTCTTCATAAGTCATATACAGCAGAACATTAAACCAGGGAGGTTAAACTTGACCACAAGGGGCAGTACTGAGTATTCTTCTCACTTTTCATGAAATTACTGCAACTAAGACGGCTTTGATAAAGGCTAACCTAATAATGTCCGCTACGCACCACCCTCAGAGGAGTGGTTATTTATTATTATTATTATCATTATTATCATTATTATTATTATTATTATTATTATTATTATTATTATTATTATTATTTTTATTATTATCATTATTATCATCATTATTTTGGTTTGCTTTTTGCTGTTTTTTTAACACCGAAGTTCCGTCCTTTCGCCTAAACATATCGAAATATAACGGCTCAAGACTAATAAATGAGCGTAACGAAGCTCGCTTGGCACAATGTTAAAGTTCTTCCATTCCTGTCCTCTTCCTTTTCTTTCTCCATTCTTCCCTGCTCCTCTTTCCTCGTTCTTTGTTGTCCAGTAACTGCATGTGTGCATTTTTTCTTCATATCTGTTATTTTTGTGTTTTGTTGGTATTGTTGTTGGTGTTGTTGTTGTCGTTGTTGTTTTTTGTGACCGTGTGTATATCTTCTTCCAATTTTTGGTCACATTCCTGGTAAACACGGCCTAATACTGCCTGCGCCATCATATTATTATGTAGTGTTAAATTTCATATGCATTCTAAGATGACTTAGGTGACCGTGCATCACAAAAACAAACAAAAAATCGCATACACTGATTTTGTGTGAGGACTTAAAATAGGGGAAATGGGTCAACCTAGCCAACCTTGACTTTTTCATATTTTCTGAAAGAGCAAGTCTTCGTCTACATTAAGCTAAAATTTGGAATCATAAAATTGCCAGGAAAGTGTGTTTTTCAGCAGTTTATCTTGAACTTTTTTTTTTGGTAGAATAGTGTGATCAGGTGTGTCTTTAGAGTCCCCTTTTCATTTCTTAAAAACCTGGTACACACTCTTCACTTTCAACTCTACTAACTTAAGAAAGGATGATGCTGCTGCATTGAAAGTTGACAATAATTATGGACAGAATGTGTTTATAAGGCATGCTCAATTTCAGTTTAATCTGATAATCCCTTCATTGTTGTTACTCTGGTGGTTTACATTCTGTTTTTTTTTTTTTGTCCCATCCATCGCACCGCCAGCACGGCCTGGTAAAGATTAGGCGCTTTAATTGAATAGACACTACTTCAGAGCCTCTTTTCGCAGTTCACAGTTTTCCTGAGTTTGTGCTTTCTTTCCTATATTTAGATGGGTTAGGAGAGCCCATTTGATTTGAGTTATATATCATTTTAAAGCTTAGAGTCTACTATTTCAGAATATGGTCTTAACTAAAATTTCA
Organism: Diadema antillarum; assembly: GCF_040938485.1. Taxonomy (NCBI): domain Eukaryota; kingdom Metazoa; phylum Echinodermata; class Echinoidea; order Diadematoida; family Diadematidae; genus Diadema; species Diadema antillarum. Next base: position 1,273,532 of record NW_027271609.1, read on the forward strand.
TATCTGGCGATTTTTTGTTTTTCTTTGTGATGCAGGGTCACATAGTAAGTATTGTTTATAGATTACTTGTACAGCAATATCAATCCTTGAATGTACACTTGGTATAGAGATGAAGTTGATATGAAATTATTTTATTGTTTTGTTGTTGTTGTTTGCATTCCATTGTTCTAGTGATATACGTCCTAAGTGGTTGGTTTATTTTCTTCTCCATCGTTATAATGATCGCTTTTTTTTTCGTACCATTACAAAGTGTGCATTTTTTTTATTATAATATCATATACATGTGCATGTTTGATGAACTATCCTTGTCAGATGAATGGAAGTCAAATTGACAATTTGTATTGCTTTGAATCATGTTTTTTATGGAAACAATAAAGTACATTGAATCTTTATAAGGGGTTTCGTTTATCAGCCCGATTGGAAATTAATGGAGTTCTTGTGCCCCTGGAATAAGGTAAAATTCGTATAGGCAGAGCACAAAACTAGGGCAAAAACGACAGATTTATCTTTACTTTAGGTGTATTTTTATTTTCAGCAATTTACGTATAATCTAAGTGAATCTAGCTACCTCGGCTCATTAAAGGGAAGGTAAACCCAAAGAGCAATGTGGATTGAGTGAAAGCAGCAACATTAGTAGAACACATTAGTGAAAGTTTGAGGAAAATCGGACAATCGATGCAAAAGTTATGAATTTTTCAAGTTTTGGTGTTGGAACCGCTGGATGAGGAGACTACTAGAGGTTATGACGTATGAGTGGACAACAATACCAAGAAAATATAAAGGAAATCCAACAAAAATTCACTTTTCTAGAATTATGAAAGAGCAATGGACCAACCGCTTTCAGAAAGCAGGGGGAATAATTGCTACCCTTAACATATGTCAATATCAAGTTGATGGAATTTGCAATTTTCATGGAAAATGGATTTTTGTAGAATTTTCTTTATATTTTCTTGGTATTGTTGTCCACTCATACGTCATAACCTCTAGTAGTCTCCTCATCCAGCGGTTCCAACACCAAAACCTTAAAAATTCATAACTTTTGCATCGATTGTCCGATTTTCTTCAAACTTTCACTGATGTGTTCTACTAATGTTGCTGCTTTCACTCAATTCACATTGCTCTTGGGGTTTATCTTCCCTTGACTGTCGGTAAATGTGCTCACGTACAACCGTCTAACATGCGATTCAGAAAGTACGTGGCAGGCCCCACATTTATTCTCTTGGCAGAATATTTTGCCAAGCCAAGAAATATATTTCATTAATAAGCTGATCAATCACAGAATAGGGTATCAAATTAGGTAAGTTGTAATGAAAGAAGTTATACAGGGCCTATATCTCCAATTTAACAAAACTCTAGCCACTGCAAAACAAACTATAGACCATACAGCTAATGTATTAAAACCAGTCAGGTAGGTCTCCGTGTACTGAATAGAAAGATCAACACAGACTTGTAGCATCTCTTTAACTGCTTCTCTCTCTCTCTCCTTCACAATCTCTCACTAGCTCATCACCCGCCCTCATGTTATTTGTATAAGTACAGTCAAACCTATATAGCGGCCACCCAAGGGGGACGGAAAAAAATGACCGTTATAGACAGGTGGCCGGTATAGACAGGCTATCCAACTTCGTGTGCATTGCCTACATGTACATGTTTCATGGTTGTATACATCTATAAATGTACTTACATGCACATGTTGTATGTGTGTATGCATACACACGTGTGTTTCAAGCACTGAACAACGCCGGTGTTTATGAAATTGTTGCACAGTAGCATGTGTATTATCATACAGTCGTAAAGAAAGCTTAATGAGTGATAAATGCAGCAGTGGCAATCACTGAACGTTGCCCGGGAGTGACTGTTACGGCTATACAAAGCAGAAAAACACGCTGAATTACTGGCTCGGCTACGACTTCATCGGGTCTGTGGCCGCTACAGACATGTTAAAATCTACCGCGGGGAGCAAATTTTGCTGGCCACGTTAGACAGGTGGCCGGTATACACAGGGTCTGTAACAGGGCATTTTTTTTTTCTGGGGGGGGGGGGGGGGTTTCCAGTGGCCGCTATAGACAGGTGGCCGCTATGGCAGGTTTGACCAATAACTGACCCGCTCCATACTTGTTTCGCTAATTTCTCCTTGAGCTACTATAGCTAGATACATTGTGTGAGAAACTGCTCGCTTTCCGAATCTGAATCTCTGAATCTCCAAAACTCCAATTTACTATGCACAACGTGTAGCTCCATAGTAATCCAAGGGGGTGAAAGAGAGACCTTTGTTGGTCGGGAAAGGAGTCTGCGCCAATACTATTACATGCACCATTTTGGTGAGAAGCTACAACCATGGAGCTATAGTAGCTCCATGCTACAACACAGGACTTGAATATGGAATAGTAGCTATAGGTTTCCAGGCACAAGCCCTTGTTGGTCGTAAAGGAGTCTGGGCCAAGACTTCTACATGCATAAATACATTTCACATGGATACATTAGGACCTATATTGGTTAATTGGTGTGCAATACGGCTTTTTTTTCTTTTGAATGTTTTTAGTGCAGCACTCATTTTCATTGTTCTGATTACTTCTCCTTGTTTGTAAGTATATGGCAAAGTATGCACTGTACTTTTTACTTATACAATCTGTACCGCGTCCAATGTTCCGTCTTTCCAAACTTGATGAATCGAATTGACGCATGTACCACATTATATCATGTTTTATTTTCTTGATGGAAATAAATAAAAATTGAAATTGACATTGACATTTTAAAAAAGATTTATGTATATTCAGCACATCTATGTTTGAGTAGCTATACCTGCACTGCATCAGCAGCTTGATTAACCTGGAAAAATTGTATGAGTACAAGTACGTGTGCTACATGTATGACAGATTGAAACCCCTTAATAAGGACGTGAATTCCATTCCAATATTTTTGTTTTCCATATTGATATGTTGAATTCAGGGAAAATATGCCACATGCCACAATGATTGATATACGCCCCTGCAGGTATTCAATTATTTTCAGTATCTCCAGTGAATGTATAATACATAATTGGGTGTAAACATAGACACTATTGATGGGAGTGCATCCCGTACCATGGGCATAATTATATTCGTTACCAATATTCTCGTTTATTTATTTTTGTTTGAAATTTTGAATTGCACTTTATCTTCTGACAATGCAACGATAATTATAATGCAAAATTCAAAATAATGGGCCATCTATACAATATATGAGTACCCCTTCCACAATTGTCACCATTCCCTTTTCCCGTCATGCATGTATACACGCATAACTGGGTAAAGGTAGACAAATAGATTGTCATTGTACAACGGGTGTGAATCGCGTAACAGCGTCGTGGGTTCGCTATCATAGTCAATAAGTACTATTTCATGTCAACAACGAGCTAACATTTTCCAATACATACACATACACATACACACACGCACACGCATATATATATATATATATATATATATATATATATATGTATATATATATTATATATATGTATATATATATATATGTATATATATATATATATATGTATATATATATATATATATATATATATATATATACATATATATATCATAATTATAAACATGCGTGGAACGGTGATTGTGAGTGAAGCGGAATTTACCCAAGACATATAGGTGGCCGTCCAGCTCAATAGCCACAAAAGTAGGCAATCATGAATTTACATTTTTCTACATAGTTTAAAAGAGTAAGCTTTAAGCTTTAAAATGATTTATAACTTAGACTATCATAATTATACATAATTAGACTATCATAACCCAATCAAAAAGTGATAGAAATAAGAGGGATTTAAGAGGTGCAATTTCATCGAAGGAAGAAAAGATGATTTGAAGATTAAGGTAACTCAGGTGGCTGTGCAGATGTATCAATGAATATGAAAATAGTCGACAAAAACCCTCTCATTTTGACAGTAGGTAGAGAAACGATCACTCTTTTAGGTAAAGACAAACTTTGAAAATTTTGGTCGGTCAACGCAAATGACATATATTGGTCTACTACAAAGAGTTTTGAGCTGGGCAATCACATATACATATACATATATATATATATATATATATACATATATATATATATATATATATATATATATATACATTTATATATATACACACACACACACACACACATATATATATATATATATATATATATATATATATATATATATATATATATGTATATGATATTATACAGATGTATTTTTGTATATAGAAGATATCAGTGAAGTTTGATAAAGATTTGGCCAAATCGCAATTACCGCTGGATGGAAAGGGTTCAACTGTATGTTATGTCTTGGGGAAATACGCACTCAATGCATCTCGATAGACTGTTACGTCTCCAGAAAGAAAAAAAAAAGCCCTTCGTATCATTTACAATGTATCATGGAGATCTCATGCAGACGTTTTATTTTTTGAAATTTTTCTAAAGGTATCTAATCTTTATAATTATCACCTTGGTCAATTCATGTGTAAATTCAGTAATAATTTATTACCTCCTATTTTTACTGGGACGTTCCTGAAAAACAACTGAAAAAAAACAACAGATACCCAACTCGTCATTCAAATGAATTTCATTTACCTTTAACCAGGACCATATTTACTCAATCTGCATTTTCTTTTGTTAGACAAAAATTTTTGGAATAGCCTTAGTGATAATTTAAAAATGGCCCAAAGTTTAAATTGTTATAAAGTCAAGTGAAAGAATATTTTTTTTTTTAGATATTTATACCTGTAAAAGGTCATTTGAATGTTATCATTTAAAATACATGATATTCATTATAACAAATGGATAAACTTTTGCTGAATCGTTAATGATTGCAGAAGTACTGGAATCTTCACTTCTATTTTTTTTTCATAATGCGTATGGCTCAGCGGCTCCGTTCACTATTCACTTCTTGTCTTCACATCGACATTGTTCTTTCTTTATCCAATCTTCCAACCATGTTATCTCTTCTTCTTTATCTCTCTGTCTTTTCTTTCCTGTTCTAGTCTCTGCATGACATCAACTTAGTGTTTGAATTTGTCTGGGTGTTCGTCTAGGGTAGTTAGGTGATACGCTATCAGCGTATCACCTATTGTGATTGTCAAAATTTCTCTTTTTAGGTGATACGCTTTTAGCGTATCACCTATTGTGTTTGTCAAAATCTTCCTTTCTTTCTTTTTATTAGGTGATACGCTATCAGCGTATCACCTATTGTGATTGTCAAAATCTCTCTTTATTTTTTTTTATTCTTCTTTCTTTCTGGACAATTTTGTGTCGTCAATATCTCAACAATGACATTACGGAATGACATGAAATTTTCAGTCAACATGTCTCATAACAATATCTAGCCACAATAAGGTTTTCATGACAGTAACATATCTATGACGTCATCTAGGCGCCATTTTGTGATTTTCGGACCTTGTCACATGATCGATCATAACTTCATAACTAGATGTCATTTCTGCATCATTTTCGGTGGACATAAAGTTCAGGTCACGCTCTATCTTACTTTTTAACGCTAGTTACCCAGGTCTTCATTACGCGCGCCTACGCGCGCGTCAAAATTTTAAAAGGCTCAAAACGACTTCCCAATGGGAAATCTCGAAGTTTCAGACAATTTTAAGCGTTTCAAACATTTTCTCGCGTGCGCGTCCGTCCGCGCAATTTCACGCGCAGAGGGCGTAACCAACATGAAAATGCAATTTTTTTGACTGATTTGGATTCCTGATACTTTGAGTAACAATATCCACTGATTTCCGATCGATGTTGACCTATAACAAAGGAATGCACTGGCGTCAAAGTTGAAATTCCGCGCGCGCGTCTTTCTGCAAATATAGTGAAAAAACATGTCTTTGTTTATTTCGCCATAGCTCTTTAAATCGTCCGTTGACCCGATATTTCTATTGCATATTACAAAAGCATATGAATTGTAAATAACATTCCTAGTATCAATATTGCCAGGAAAACGCGATGAAGTGATCATATCGTCATTTTGAATAAAAAAAGTGGAATTGATTTTTTTGAGGTACTGTTTCTGACATTCATTTGCTCGTATCTCTGTTGTTTAAGCTCAATATTATCCCAAATTCACATATGTTGTCCTTTAAACATTTGCCTTTCAAGTCCATGTCATGGTTTTGAAATTTGATGACGTCATCATACTTTAAATTGTGATTAAAAGTAAAGATGCAAAATCGGACAAGTTTACGTGTTATGTCTATGGGAGGTGATTTTTTTTAAAAGCATGCATTGACTTAACAACGTTTAAGCACCTTTATCTCAGCTGATTTTGCTTCATTTCCTCTGAAACTTTAGTATGTTGTAGCTGAGACAATAAGCTGCAGTAATCATGCATTTTATTCTTTGAAATCTCCTCATCAGATTGACAATTTTGCAGTTTAAAACTGAAAATGAAAATGGAATGTGGACAAAACGATTCCTCATGTATCTTTCATATACATAAGTTTACGTTCCCCATATTTTCTCGTCGAGACGTATGGCCGAGTGGTTAAAGGCGCCGTCTCAGAGACGTGAGGTTGCGGGTTCGAACCCCACAAGATCACGAAACAATTTTTTTTTATTTTACTTTTTTTTCTTCAATTTGTATTATATATTCGTCCATGTAGAAATCACGTTCGTATATAAACGCACCTATACACACACACAGACACACACACACGCCATATCCCTCTTTTTTGTGTGTTGGAGACCACATTGCTTCGACTGCAGCAACATTTTGCAGGTTGACTTTGTCAAACCGATCATAGTATGTAATGACGACGACTGAGGTGTTGTACTTTGAACAATTGTCTTTCAAGACGATGTCATTGTTTTGTAATTTGATGACGTCATTACACTGAAAATTGTGATTAAAGGCAAGGTATCAAAACCAGCCGATTATAGGTTTTATGTCTGCGGGACGTATTTTTCCCAAGTTGCCAGAAATGGCATAGCGACCTCAGTCGTTACAAGGCCGCTTTTCCGTCTAGCAATGCAATAGATGTTCACACGGCCACGTTAGTTGAGTGGGCATTGACTTTCCCCCTGTTATATCTATACATTGTTTTTTTTTTTTGTCTTACCATTTCCGTGGATGACCCGTGGCCGAGTGGTTACAGAAACGGTTTCGCATGCACGCTCAATATAACTTCAAGGTGCCTATATCACATTCTTTTCTTTGTCGATCACAGATGACTGTCATCTGATGACCACAAGCGTATCACCTAACTCGTCCTCAATGTGACGAGTTTTCATGTCTCGTTCTTCTTTCTTTCTGGCACATTTTGTGTCGTGAATATCTCAACATTGACATGACGGAATAACATGACATTTTCAGTCAACATGTCTCATGACAATATCTAGCCACAATAAGGTTTTCATGACAGTAACGTATCTATGACGTCATCTAGGCGCCATTTTGTGATTTTCGGACATGTTACATGATCGATCATAACTTCATAACTAAAGGACATTTCTGTATCATTTTCGGTGGACATAAAGTTCAGGTGACGCTCTATCTTACTTTGTAATGCTAATTACCAAGGACATCTTTACGCGCGCGTACGCGCGCGTCAAACTTTTTAAAGGCTCAAAACAACTTCCCAATGGGAAATCTCGAAGTTTCAGACAATTTTAAGCGTTCCGCGCGTTCGCGTCCGTCCGCGCATTTCCGCGCGCAGTGCGCGTAAGTAACATGAAAATGCACATTTTTTGACAGATTTGGATTCCTGATACATTAAGTAACAATATCCATTGATTTCCGATCAATTTCGACCTATAACAAGGGAATGCGCTGGCGTCAAAGTTGAAATTTCGTGTGCGCGTCTATGTGGAAATATAGCGAAAAACATGTCTTTGTTTATTTCGCCATAGCTCTTTAAAACGTCAGGTGACCCTATGTTTTTATTGCATAGTACAAAAGCATATGAATTGAAAATAACGTTTCAAGTATCAATATTTCCCTAAATACATTATGACGTCATCATATCATCATCTGAAATCAAAAAAGTGGAATTAATTTTTTTGAGGTACTGTTTCTGACATTTATTTGCTCGTATCTCTGTTGTTTAAGCTCAATATTATCCCAAATTCAGATATGTTGTACTTTGAACATTTGTCTTTCAAGTCCATGTCATGGTTTTGAAATTTGATGACGTCATCATACCTTAAATTGTGATTAAAGGTAAAGATGCAAAATCGGACAAGTTTACGTGTTATGTCTATGGGAGGTGATTTTTTTTAAACCATGCATTGACTTGACAACGTTTAAGCACCTTTATCTCAGCTGATTTTGCTTCATTTCCTCTGAAACTTAAGTATGTTGTAGCTGAGACAATAAGCTTCAGTAATCATGCATTTTATTTTTTGAAATCTCATTATCAGGTTGACAATTTTGCAGTTTAAAACTGAAAATGAGAATGGAATGTGGACAAAACGATTCCCGATTCATCTTTCACATACATAAGTTTACGCTCCTCATATTTTCTCGCCGAGACGTATGGCCGAGTGGTTAAAGGCGACGTCTCAGAGACGTGAGGTTGCGGGTTCGAACCCCACAAGATCACGAAACAAAATACTTTGCTATTTTACTTTTTTTCTTCAAGTTTGTATTACATATTCGTCCATGTAGAAATCACGTTCGTATATAAACGCACCTATACACACACACAGACACACAGACACACACCATATCCCTCTTTTTTGTGTTGGAGACCACATTGCTTCGACTGCTGCAAAATTTTGCAGGCTGACTTTGTCAAACCGATCATAGTATGTAATGACGACGACGGAGGTGTTGTACTTTGAACAATTGTCTTTCAAGACCATGTCATTGTTTTGTACTTTGATGACGTCATCACACTGAAAATTGTGATTAAAGGCAAGGTATCAAAACCAGCCGATTATAGGCTTTATGTCTACGGCGCGTATTTTTCCCAAGTTGCCAGAAATGGCATAGCGACATCAGTCGTTACAAGGCCGCATTTCCGTCTAGCAATGCAATACATGTTCACGCGGCTACGATTGTTGAGTGGGCATTGACTTTTTCCCCCTGTAATATCTATACATTTCTTTTTTGCCTTACCATTTCCGGGGATGTCCCGTGGCCGAGTGGTTAGAAAAACGGTTTTGCATGCACGCTCAATATAACTTCAAGGTGCCTATATCACATTCTTTTCTTTGTCGATCACAGATGACCGACACCTGATGACCCCAAGCGTATCACCTAACTCGTCAGCGTGACGAGTTTCATGTCTCGTTAGGTGATACGCTATCAGCGTATCACCTATTGTGATTGTCAAAATTTCTCTTTTTAGGTGATACGCTTTTAGCGTATCACCTATTGTGTTTGTCAAAATCTTCCTTTCTTTCTTTTTATTCTTCTTTCTTTCTGGCACATTTTGTGTCGTGAATATCTCAACATTGACATGACGGAATAGCATGACATTTTCAGTCAACATGTCTCATGACAATATCTAGCCACAATAAGGTTTTCATGACAGTAACGTATCTATGACGTCATCTAGGCGCCATTTTGTGATTTTCGGACATGTTACATGATCGATCATAACTTCATAACTAAAGGACATTTCCGTATCATTTTCGGTAGACATAAAGTTCAGGTCACGCTCAATCTTACTTTGTAATGCTAATTACCAAAGACATCTTTACGCGCGCGTACGCGCGCGTCAAACTTTTTAAAGGCTCAAAACAACTTCCCAATGGGAAATCTCGAAGTTTCAGACAATTTTAAGCGTTCCGCGCATTCGCGTCCGTCCGCGCATTTCCGCGCGCAGTGCGCGTAAGCAACATGAAAATGCACATTTTTTGACAGATTTGGATTCTTGATACATTAAGTAACAATATCCATTGATTTCCGATCAATTTCGACCTATAACAAAGGAATGCGCTGGCGTCAAAGTTGAAATTTTGTGTGCGCGTCTATGTGAAAATATAGCGAAAAGCATGTCTTTGTTTATTTCGCCATAGCTCTTTAAAACGTCAGGTGACCCTATGATTTTATTGCATATTACAAAAGCATATGAATTGAAAATAACGTTTCAAGTATCAATATTTCCCTAAATACATTATGACGTCATCATATCATCATCTGAAATCAAAAAAGTGGAATAAATTTTTTTGAGGTACTGTTTCTGACATTCATTTGCTCGTATCTCTGTTGTTTAAGCTCAATATTATCCCAAATTCAGATATGTTGTACTTTGAACATTTGCCTTTTAAGTCCATGTCATGGTTTTGAAATTTGATGACGTCATCATACTTTAAATTGTGATTAAAGGTAAAGATGCAAAATCGGACAAGTTTACGTGTTATGTCTATGGGAGGTGATTTTTTTTAAAACCATGCATTGACTTGACAACGTTTAAGCACCTTTATCTCAGCTGATTTTGCTTCATTTCCTCTGAAACTTAAGTATGTTGTAGCTGAGACAATAAGCTTCAGTAATCATGCATTTTATGTTTTGAAATCTCATCATCAGGTTGACAATTTTGCAGTTTAAAACTGAAAATGAGAATGGAATGTGGACAAAACGATTCCCGATTCATCTTTCACATACATAAGTTTACGTTCCTCATATTTTCTCGCCGAGACGTATGGCCGAGTGGTTAAAGGCGACGTCTCAGAGACGTGATGTTGCGGGTTCGAACCCCACAAGATCACGAAACAAAATACTTAGCTATTTTACTTTTTTCTTCAATTTTGTATTACATATTCGTCCATGTAGAAATCACGTTCGTATATAAACGCACCTATACACACACACACAGACACACACACACACCATATCTCTCTTTTTTTGTGTTGGAGACCACATTGCTTCGACTGCTGCAAAATTTTGCAGGCTGACTTTGTCAAACCGATCATAGTATGTAATGACGACGACGGAGGTGTTGTACTTTGAACAATTGTCTTTCAAGACCATGTCATTGTTTCGTACTTTGATGACGTCATCACACTGAAAATTGTGATTAAAGGCAAGGTATCAAAACCAGCCGATTATAGGCTTTATGTCTACGGCGCGTATTTTTCCCAAGTTGCCAGAAATGGCATAGCGACATCAGTCGTTACAAGGCCGCATTTCCGTCTAGCAATGCAATAGATGTTCACGCGGCCACGATTGTTGAGTGGGCATTGCCTTTTTCCCCCTGTAATATCTATACATTGTTGTTTTTTTTTGTCTTACCATTTCCGTGGATGACCCGTGGCCGAGTGGTTACAGAAGCGGTTTCGCATGCACGCTCAATATAACTTCAAGGTGCCTATATCACATTCTTTTCTTGTCGATCACAGATGACCGTCATCTTATGACCACAAGCGTATCACCTAACTCGTCCTCAATGTGACGAGTTTTCATGTCTCGTTTTTTATTCTTCTTTCTTTCTGCCACATTTTGTGTCGTCAATATCTCAACAATGACATTACGGAATGACATGACATTTTCAGTCAACATGTCTCATAACAATATCTAGCCACAATAAGGTTTTCATGACAGTAACATATCTATGACGTCATCTAGGCGCCATTTTGTGATTTTCGGACCTTGTCACATGATCGATCATAACTTCATAACTAGATATCATTTCTGTGTCATTTTCGGTGGACATAAAGTTCAGGTCACGCTCTATCTTACTTTTTAACGCTAGTTATCCAGGTCTTCATTACGCGCGCGTACGCGCGCGTCAAAATTTTAAAAGGCTCAAAACGACTTCCCAATGGGAAATCTCGAAGTTTCAGACAATTCTAAGCGTTTCAAACATTTTCTCGCGTGCGCGTCCGTCCGCGCAATTTCGCGCGCAGAGGGCGTAACCAACATGAAAATGCAAATTTTTTGACTGATTTGGATTTCTGATACTTTGAGTAACAATATCCATTGATTTCCGATCGATTTTGACCTATAACAAAGGAATGCACTGGCGTCAAAGTTGAAATTCCGCGCGCGCGTCTTTCTGCAAATATAGTGAAAAAACATGTTTTTGTTTATGTCGCCATAGCTCTTTAAATCGTCCATTGACCCTATATTTCTATTGCATATTACAAAAGCATATGAATTGGAAATAACGTTTCAAGTACCAATATTGCCAGGAAAACTCATGACGTCATCATATCATCATCTGAAATCAAAAAAGTGGAATTAATTTTTTTGAGGTACTCTTTCTGACATTCATTTACTCGTATCTCTATTGTTTAAGCTTAATATCACCCCAAATTCAGATATGTTTTACTTTGAACATTTGCCTTTCAAGTCCATGTCATGGTTTTGAAATTTGATGACGTCATCATACTTTAAATTGTGATTAAAGGTAAAGACGCAAAATCGGACAAGTTTACGTGTTATGTCTATGGGAGGTGATTTTTTTTAAAACCATACATTGACTTGACAACGTTTAAGCACCTTTATCTCAGATGATTTTGCTTCATTTCCTCTGAAAATTAAGTATGTTGTAGCTGTGACAATAAGCTGCAGTAATCATGCATTTTATTCTTTGAAATCTCCTCATCAGGTTGACAATTTTGCAATTTAAAACTGAAAATGAGAATGGAATGCGGACGAAACGATTCCTGATTCATCTTTACGTTCTTCTACGTTTACGTTCCTCTAATTTTCTCGTCGAGACGTATGGCCGAGTGGTTAGAGGTGTCGTCACAGAAACGTGAGGTTGCACACGTACGGGTTCGAACCTCACAAGAGCACGAAAGAAAATAATAATTTTTTTTTTACTTTTTTTCTTCAATGGAGTACTACACCTTCGTCCATGTAGAAGTCACGTTCGCATGTAAACACACCTATACGCACACACTCACACAGTATCCCTTTGTTTATCGTTGGAGACTGCATTGCTTCGACTGCTGCAAAATATTGCAGGCTGGGCTTTTCAAGCTGATCATGGTATATTGTAACAAAATGAAATTTGTTCATATCAATTCAGTAACACAATGTAGTCGTGGTTACTTTGTGCTGATTTTATACATGTAAGAAGCTATACATTGTAAAAAAAGGTATTTGAATTGTTCCTTTAAGTCAGTCTTCTGTATTGATGATTATTTGTCAATTAGTGGTTTTTGTGGAGTTTCAGATAATGATAAAAAGTATGTATGATAAGTGCAGCGATACTTTCTACAGTAAGTTCAAAGTTGTGTTACAGAGGTTTGATACATACATTTAGCATTGTGTTTGTGTGTCCACGTGTGTATACAGGTTGGCCATATGGCACATTCTAGACAATAAATCTTAATTAATTAGCAAACGCGATCAGCTATGGAACTGAATATGGTACTAATGTATGATGTTCATGATTCTCATTAAACTGTGACGAGTTTAAAGAGATAGCTTAACTGTGTGTAAAAATAAAGCAATAATAAGGAAATTTTAAGGGAATTTGATAACCATGCCTATAATAATTTCATACAGGTACTAATAGCTGCCTCATATTCGTGTGATTGATCGTCATGTCAATAGCAAACTGACAACGTACGATTAATATATTATACATTAAACAACTGTCTTTCAAATCCATATCGATGTTTTCTTGTTTGATGACGTCATCATACTTTAAATTGTGATAAAAGTAAAGACACAAAATCGGACAAGTTTACGTGTTATGTCTATGGGAGATGATTTTTTTTAAAACCATGCATTGACTTGACAACGTTTAAGCACCTCTATCTCAGCTGATTTTGCTTCATTTCCTCTGAAACTTTAGTATGTTGTAGCTGAGACAATAAGCTGCAGTAATCATGCATTTTATTCTTTGAAATCTCCTCATCAGATTGACAATTTTGCAGTTTAAAACTGAAAATGAAAATGGAATGTGGACAAAACGATTCCTCATGTATCTTTCACATACATAAGTTTACGTTCCCCATATTTTCTCGTCGAGACGTATGGCCGAGTGGCTAAAGGCGACGTCTCAGAGACGTAAGGTTTCGGGTTGGAACCCCACAAGATCACGAAACAAAATACTTAGCTATTTTACTTTTTTTTCTTCAATTTTGTATTACATATTCGTCCATGTAGAAATCACGTACGTATATAAACGCACCTGTACACACACACAGACACACACACACACGCCATATCCCTCTTTTTGTGTGTTGGAGACTACATTGCTTCGACTGCAGCACAATTTTGCAGGTTGACTTTGTCAAACCGATCATAGTATGTAATGACGACGACTGAGGTGTTGTACTTTGAACAATTGTCTTTCAAGACGATGTCATTGTTTTGTAATTTGATGACGTCATTACACTGAAAATTGTGATTAAAGGCAAGGTATCAAAACCAGCCGATTATAGGTTTTATGTCTGCGGGACGTATTTTTCCCAAGTTGCCAGAAATGGCATAGCGACCTCAGTCGTTACAAGGCCGCTTTTCCGTCTAGCAATGCAATAGATGTTCACACGGCCACGTTGGTTGAGTGGGCATTGACTTTCCCCCTGTTATATCTATACATTGTTTTTTTTTTTTGTCTTACCATTTCCGTGGATGACCCGTGGCCGAGTGGTTACAGAAACGGTTTCGCATGTACGCTCAATATAACTTCAAGGTGCCTATATCACATTCTTTTCTTTGTCGATCACAGATGACTGTCATCTGATGACCACAAGCGTATCACCTAACTCGTCCTCAATGTGACGAGTTTTCATGTCTCGTTTTTTATTAGGTGATACGCTATCAGCGTATCACCTATTGTGATTGCCAAAATTTCTCTTTTTAGGTGATACGCTTTTAGCGTATCACCTATTGTGTTTGTCAAAATCTTCCTTTCTTTCTTTTTATTCTTCTTTCTTTCTGGCACATTTTGTGTCGTGAATATCTCAACATTGACATGACGGAATAACATGACATTTTCAGTCAACATGTCTCATGACAATATCTAGCCACAATAAGGTTTTCATGACAGTAACATATCTATGACGTCATCTAGGCGCCATTTTGTGATTTTCGGACCATGTTACATGATCGATCATAACTTCATAACTAAAGGTCATTTCTGTATCATTTTCGTTGGACATAAAGTTCAGGTCACGCTCTATCTTACTTTTTAATGCTAATTACCCAGGACATCATTAAGCGCGCATTAGCGCGCGTCAAAGTTTTTAAATGCTTAAAACGACTTCCCAATGGGAAATCTCGAAGTTTCAGACAATTTTAAGCGTTCCGCGCGTTCGCGTCCGTCCGCGCATTTCCGCGCGCAGTGCGCGTAAGCAACATGAAAATGCACATTTTTTGACAGATTTGGATTCCTGATACATTAAGTAACAATATCCATTGATTTCCGATCAATTTCGACCTATAACAAAGGAATGCGCTGGCGTCAAAGTTGAAATTTCGTGTTCGCGTCTATGTGGAAATATAGCGAAAAACATGTCTTTGTTTATTTCGCCATAGCTCTTTAAAACGTCAGGTGACCCTATGTTTTTATTGCATATTACAAAAGCATATGAATTGAAAATAACGTTTCAAGTATCAATATTTCCCTAAATACATTATGACGTCATCATATCATCATCTGAAATCAAAAAAGTGGAATTAATTTTTTTGAGGTACTGTTTCTGACATTCATTTGCTCGTATCTCTGTTGTTTAAGCTCAATATTATCCCAAATTCAGATATGTTGTACTTTGAACATTTGCCTTTTAAGTCCAAGTCATGGTTTTGAAATTTGATGACGTCATCATACCTTAAATTGTGATTAAAGGTAAAGATGCAAAATCGGACAAGTTTACGTGTTATGTCTATGGGAGGTGATTTTTTTTTAAACCATGCATTGACTTGACAACGTTTAAGCACCTTTATCTCAGCTGATTTTGCTTCATTTCCTCTGAAACTTTAGTATGTTGTAGCTGAGACAATAAGCTTCAGTAATCATGCATTTTATTTTTTGAAATCTCATCATCAGGTTGACAATTTTGCAGTTTAAAACTGAAAATGAGAATGGAATGTGGACAAAACGATTCCCGATTCAGCTTTCACATACATAAGTTTACGTTCCTCATATTTTCTCGCCGAGACGTATGGCCGAGTGGTTAAAGGCGACGTCTCAGAGACGTGAGGTTGCGGGTTCGAACCCCACAAGATCACGAAACAAAATACTTAGCTATTTTACTTTTTTTCTTCAATTTTGTATTACATATTCGTCCATGTAGAAATCACGTTCGTATATAAACGCACCTATACACACACACAGACACACAGACACACGCCATATCCCTCTTTTTTGTGTGTTGGAGACCACATTGCTTCGACTGCAGCAACATTTTGCAGGTTGACTTTGTCAAACCGATCATAGTATGTAATGACGACGACTGAGGTGTTGTACTTTGAACATTTGTCTTTCAAGACCATGTCATTGTTTTGTACTTTGATGACGTCATCACACTGAAAATTGTGATTAAAGGCAAGGTATCAAAACCAGCCGATTATAGGCTTTATGTCTACGGCGCGTATTTTTCCCAAGTTGCCAGAAATGGCATAGCGACATCAGTCGTTACAAGGCCGCATTTCCGTCTAGCAATGCAATACATGTTCACGCGGCCACGATTGTTGAGTGGGCATTGACTTTTTCCCCCTGTAATATCCATACATTTCTTTTTTGCCTTACCATTTCCGGGGATGTCCCGTGGCCGATTGGCTAGAGAAACGGTTTTGCATGCACGCTCAATATAACTTCAAGGTGCCTATATCACATTCTTTTCTTTGTCGATCACAGATGACCGACACCTGATGACCCCAAGCGTATCACCTAACTCGTCAGCGTGACGAGTTTCATATCTCGTTTTTTATTCTTCTTTCTTTCTGCCACATTTTGTGTCGTCAATATCTCAAGAATGACATTACGGAATAACATGACATTTTCAGTCAACATGTCTCATAACAATATCTAGCCACAATAAGGTTTTCATGACAGTAATATATCTATGACGTCATCTAGGCGCCATTTTGTGATTTTCGGACCTTGTCACATGATCGATCATAACTTCATAACTAGATATCATTTCTGCATCATTTTCGGTGGACACAAAGTTCAGGTCAGGTTCTATCTTACTTTTTAACGCTAGTTACCCAGGTCATCATTACGCGCGCGTTTGCGCGCGTCAAAATTTTAAAAGGCTCAAAACGACTTCCCAATGGGAAATCTCGAAGTTTCAGACAATTTTAAGCGTTTCAAACATTTTCTCGCGTGCGCGTCCGTCCGCGCAATTTCGCGCGCAGAGGACGTAACTAACATAAAAATGCAATATTTTTGACCGATTTGGATTTCTGATACTTTGAGTAACAATATTCATTGATTTCCGATCGATTTTGACCTATAACAAAGGAATGCACTGGCGTCAAAGTTGAAATTCCGCGCGCGCGTCTTTCTGCAAATATAGTGAAAAAACATGTCTTTGTTTATTTCGCCATAGCTCTTTAAATCGTCCATTGACCCTATATTTCTCTTGCATTTTACAAAAGCATATGAATTGGAAATAACGTTTCAAGTACCGATATTGCCAGGAAAACTCATGACGTCATCATATCATCATCTGAAATAAAAAAAGTGGAATTAATTTTTTTGAGGTACTCTTTCTGACATTCATTTGCTCGTATCTCTATTGTTTAAGCTTAATATTACCCCAAATTCAGATATGTTTTGCTTTGAACATTTGCCTTTCAAGTCCATGTCATGGTTTTAAAATTTGATGACGTCATCATACTTTAAATTGTGATTAAAAGTAAAGACACAAAATCGGACAAGTTTACGTGTTATGTCTATGGGAGGTGATTTTTTTAAAAACCATGCATTGACTTGACAACGTTTAAGCACCTTAATCTCAGCTGATTTTGCTCCATTTCCTCTGAAACTTAAGTATGTTGTAGCTCAGACAACAAGCTGCAGTCATCATGTATTTTACATTTTCAAATCTCCTCATTAGGTCGACAATTTTGTAGTTAAAAACTGAAAATGAGAATGCAATCTGTACGGAACAATTCCCGATTGTTCTTTGCAACTGGATATTGGTCGAATCCACGCGGCCACTTGTGGGAAGTTGAATAGCGCCATCACAAGTCAACGCTATAACGACAGTGTTATTATACATTTAAGTTTCTCATTCGATCTTCAGGACAGCCGTATGGCGTAATCGCTTAGCGCGCTGGGTGTTCATAACGCCATACCGGAAGGAGAGAAGTTCGACTCCCGCAGGACTTTTCCCGTTCTTTCTTTTTCTTTTTTTTTTCGGCAGTTCAGCTTTACTCCGATGTCATTTATCATATTACTTTATCAAGTGTACGTAACCCGTGAACACGGCTGCTCTATTTCTCTTGTTTTGTATTGGAGTTTGGAGATTGGGTTTGCTTCATTAATTTTGTCACACTTAATGTTGTAAATTGCCCCTTGTTACAGTGTCCCGCTTGCCACCTTTCGTTTGCTCTTTCCTTTTCTCTTCATTGGTTATTGTTATACTGTAACAGGATAGGTAGGAACATGTACGTTTAAATAACTTGCAGGAATGGGAGCTGAATTGATTAACTCTAGTCCAGGTGTATGGCGTCTCGCTCATCTCTTTGAAATTCCAGATTGTTATTGTTTGACCTAATAACGGAGTTGTAGACAGGTTTTATGTTACTATAGAGGTATCTTGTGCCACATGAGTGGAAGGCATCACTGTTTAGTGGTAGTAATGAACTTTTTCATGTTGTATATGGTATAAAGATATAAATTTCACATCCAATCTTTGGGACAGCCGTGTGGCTTTATAGTCACTTGGCGCGCTGCATGGTCATTACACACCACCTTAGGACGAGATGTTTGAGACCCGCAGGACGCTATTATTTTTTTCTCTCTCTTTCTTTGTTTTTCTTTTGGCAGTTCAGCTTCATTCCGATGTCATTACCCCACGACACACAGTCACTCAAGTTCCCTTTTTTTTTTTGTCCGAGGCTGGAGGTTGGATTTGCTTCATTTATCATACGTAATGTTGTAAATTGCCCTTGGTATACAGTGCCCCGCTTGCCACCTTTCGTTTTCTCTTTCCTTTTCTCTACGTTTGTTCCTGTTACACTGCACAAGACAGGTCGGAAAATAATTTACATAACACAACCGGAGCAGGAATGGCAACTGAATAAATTAACTCTAGGCCAGGTGTATGGCGTCTCGCTCGTCTCTTTCAAATTCAAGTTGTTATTGTTTGACCCAATAACGGAATTGTAGACAGGTTTTATGTTGCTATAGAGGTATCTTGTGCCACATGAGTAGAAGGCATCACTGTTTAGTAGTAGTAATGAACTTTTCATGTCCCTCCTTGTCAATTATAGTGTGTTCAAAGGGGTTGTGTGTCTATCTGCCAAAGAAAAGGAAAACCTTATTTTCGTCATGGCTATTTCTCTATACGTAACCGTAGGTGATGAGTATTGTTGGTATCTGAGCAGTGAATAGCACAGCATCAGGCTAAAATCCCCTTTAGTTATACGCGCTAAGCGTTCAATTTGATATATCTTTATTTATGTAGTCAATCACTGCTAATGGAGTTACAGAATTATGTTATGACACCTCTCACTGAAAGTTTGTAAAGCAAAGTTTATAGACAAGGCAAGCAATTGTACATGAATAATACCAATGATTTCAGAGGGAAATTATGGTATACCTAAATGTAAGGGTATCATTGCTTTGGAATTGCTGAGACAATATCTTGGCACGAGGGCTTCCACCTCTAATAACTGATCCCTTTTAAGATGTGTCGGTCACGGGTGATCGTCATGATTCGTCTTTCACGTAGAAGCTTCCGTTCCACATTCTTAGTTCGAGAAGACTTACCATCATACTTCAAATTGTGATTAAAGGTAAAGACTCAAAATCAGACAAGTTGACGTGTTATGTCTATGGGAGGTGATTTTATTTTTAAACCATGCATTGACTTGACAACGTTTAAGCTCCTTTATTTCAGCTGATTTTGCTCCATTTCCTCTCAAACTTAAGTATGTGGTAGCTCAGACAATAAGCTGCAGTAATCATGCATTTTATTTTTTCAAATCTCCTCATCAGGTTGATAATTTTGCAGCTAAAAACTGAAAATGAGAATGGAATGTGGACCAAACGATTCCTGAATCATCTTTCACATTATAAGCTTACGTTCCTCAAATTTTCTCGTCAAGACGTACATGGCCGAGAGGATAAAGGCGACGTCACAAGAGACGTGATGTTGCACACGTACGGGTTCGAACCCCAAAGGAGCACGAAACAAAATACTTATATCTTTTGCTTTTTTTCTTTTATTGAGTATTCACCTTCGTCCATGTAGAAATCACGTTTTCATGTAAACGTACACACACACACAGGCACACACACACACACACACACACACAATATCCCTTTGTTTTGTGTTGGAGACCACATTGCTTTGACAGGCAACTTGGACTTGAAATTCAAATGTTAAAGTGAAGATGACTCTTAAAAGACCGCATGGCCATGTTTGATTTTTTTTTTTACAATATAAAGACCTATTGGTAAATATTCATTCACATATCCTTTCCAATCAACTTACTTGAACACGCCGACACCACACGAAATTTTCAATTAGTTGCATGACAGAAACAATTTCATCTGAATTATGTAGGACTGTATAAAGAATTGGACTTCACGAATATTTCTCAATATTACTTCAAGTCGCTACTTAACATTATTTTCGTTGTCGATCACTGAAAATGAGAATGGAATCTGGTTGAAACGATTCCCGATTTATCTTTGTAACTGTATATTGATCGAATCCACGCGGCCACTCGTGGGAAGTTGAATAGCGCTATCAGTCACTTGACGTATATAGCCAAAAAGCTGAATATCAATGTAAATTTGTGTTGTGTATAGCATACATAGATAGATTTAAGTTTCGCACAAGATCATCGGATCTTCCGTGTGGCAGAATCGCTTAGCACGCTGCGTGTTTATAATGCCCGACCGGAAGGAGAGAAGTTAATCGAGTCCCGCAGGACTTTTTCCTTTTATTTCTTTTTTTCTTTTTTTTCTGCAGTTCAGCTTCACTCTTATGTCATGAACACAGCTACGCTATTTCCCTTGTTTTGCATTGGAGTTTGGAGGTTGGGTTTGCTTCATTAATTTTGTCACACTTAATGTTGTAAATTGCCCCTTGTTACAGTGTCCCGCTTGCCACCTTTCGTTTGCTCTTTCCTTTTCTCTTCATTGGTTATTGTTATACTGTAGCAGGATAGGTAGGAACATGTGCGTTTAAATAACTTGCAGGAATGGGAGCTGAATTGATTAACTCTAGTCCAGGTGTATGGCGTCTCGCTCATCTCTTTGAAATTCCAGATTGTTATTGTTTGACCTAATAACGGAGTTGTAGACAGGTTTTATGTCACTATAGAGGTATCTTGTGCCACATCATGAGTGGAAGGCATCACTGTTTAGTGGTAGTAATGAACTTTTTCATGTTGTATATGGTATAAAGATATAAATTTCATATCAAATCTTCGGGACAGCCGTGTGGCTTTATAGTCACTTGGCGCGCTGCATGGTCATTACACACCACCTTAGGACGAGATGTTTGAAACCCGCAGGACGCTATTATTTTTTTTTCTCTCTCTTTCTTTGTTTTTCTTTTGGCAGTTCAGCTTCATTCCGATGTCATTACCCCACGACACACAGTCACTCAAGTTCCCCCCCTTTTTTTTTGTCGGAGGCTGGAGGTTGGATTTGCTTCATTTATCATACGTAATGTTGTAAATTGCCCTTGGTATACAGTGCCCCGCTTGCCACCTTTCGTTTTCTCTTTCCTTTTCTCTACGTTTGTTCCTGTTACACTGCACAAGACAGGTCGGAAAATAATTTACATAACACAACCGGAGCAGGAATGGCAACTGAATAAATTATCTCTAGGCCAGGTGTATGGCGTCTCGCTCGTCTCTTTCAAATTCAAGTTGTTATTGTTTGACCCAATAACGGAATTGTAGACAGGTTTTATGTTGCTATAGAGGTATCTTGTGCCACATGAGTAGAAGGCATCACTGTTTAGTAGTAGTAATGAACTTTTCATGTCCCTCCTTGTCAATTATAGTGTGTTCAAAGGGGTTGTGTGTCTATCTGCCAAAGAAAAGGAAAACCTTATTTTCGTCATGGCTATTTCTCTATACGTAACCGTAGGTGATGAGTATTGTTGGTATCTGAGCAGTGAATAGCACAGCATCAGGCTAAAATCCCCTTTAGTTATACGCGCTAAGCGTTCAATTTGATATATCTTTATTTATGTAGTCAATCGCTGCTAATGGAGTTACAGAATTATGTTATGACACCTTTCACTGAAAGTTTGTAAAGCAAAGTTTATAGACAAGGCAAGCAATTGTACATGAATAATACCAATGATTTCAGAGGGAAATTATGGTATACCTAAATGTAAGGGTATCATTGCTTTGGAATTGCTGAGACAATATCTTGGCACGAGGGCTTCCACCTCTAATAACTGATCCCTTTGAAGATGTGTCGGTCACGGGTGATCGTCATGATTCGTCTTTCACGTAGAAGCTTCCGTTCCACACTCTTAGTTCGAGAAGACTTACCATCATACTTCAAATTGTGATTAAAGGTAAAGACTCAAAATCAGACAAGTTGACGTGTTATGTCTATGGGAGGTGATTTTTTTTTTTAAACCATGCATTGACTTGACAACGTTTAAGCACCTTTATTTCAGCTGATTTTGCTCCATTTCCTCTCAAACTTAAGTATGTGGTAGCTCAGACAATAAGCTGCAGTAATCATGCATTTTATTTTTTCAAATCTCCTCATCAGGTTGATAATTTTGCAGCTAAAAACTGAAAATGAGAATGGAATGTGGACCAAACGATTCCTGAATCATCTTTCACATTATAGGCTTACGTTCCTCAAATTTTCTCGTCAAGACGTACATGGCCGAGAGGATAAAGGCGACGTCACAAGAGACGTGATGTTGCACACGTACGGGTTCGAACCCCAAAGGAGCACGAAACAAAATACTTATATCTTTTGCTTTTTTTCTTTTATGGAGTATTCACCTTCGTCCATGTAGAAATCACGTTTTCGTGTAAACGTACACACACACACACAGGTACACACACACACACACAGACACACACAATATCCCTTTGTTTTGTGTTGGAGACCACATTGCTTTGACAGGCAACTTGGACTTGAAATTACAAATGTTAAAGTGAAGATGACTCCTAAAAGACCGCATGGCCATGTTTGATTTTTTTTTTTACAATATAAAGACCTATTGGTAAATATTCATTCACATATCCTTTCCAATCAACTTACTTGAACACGCCGACACCACACGAAATTTTCAATTAGTTGCATGACAGAAACAATTTCATCTGAATTATGTAGGACTGTATAAAGAATTGGACTTCACGAATATTTCTCAATATTACTTCAAGTCGCTACTTAACATTATTTTCGTTGTCGATCACTGAAAATGAGAATGGAATCTGGTTGAAACGATTCCCGATTTATCTTTGTAACTGTATATTGATCGAATCCACGCGGCCACTCGTGGGAAGTTGAATAGCGCTATCAGTCACTTGACGTATATAGCCAAAAAACTGAATATCAATGTAAATTTGTGTTGTGTATAGCATACATAGATAGATTTAAGTTTCGCACAAGATCATCGGATCTTCCGTGTGGCAGAATCGCTTAGCACGCTGCGTGTTTATAATGCCCGACCGGAAGGAGAGAAGTTAATCGAGTCCCGCAGGACTTTTTCCTTTTATTTCTTTTTTTCTTTTTTTTTCTGCAGTTCAGCTTCACTCTTATGTCATGAACACAGCTACGCTATTTCCCTTGTTTTGCATTGGAGTTTGGAGGTTGGGTTTGCTTCATTAATTTTGTCACACGTAATGTTGTAAATTGCCCCTTGACACAGTACCCCGCTTGCCACCTTTATTTTTCTCTTTCCTTTTCTCTTCATTTGTTCTTGTTA
Source organism: Diadema antillarum (assembly GCF_040938485.1). Taxonomy (NCBI): domain Eukaryota; kingdom Metazoa; phylum Echinodermata; class Echinoidea; order Diadematoida; family Diadematidae; genus Diadema; species Diadema antillarum. Next base: position 1,297,511 of record NW_027271609.1, read on the forward strand.
TACTGTAGCAGGATATTTAGGAACGTGTACGTTTACATAACTAACATGAATGGGAACTGAATTAATTAACTCTAGTCCAGGTGCATGGCGTCTCGCTTATCTCTTTGGAATTCCAAGTTGTTATTGTTTGACCAAATAACGAAGTTAAAGACAGGCAGGGAAGGAATTCATAGTAACTTGATATTGCTTCATAATGAGGAATTTCGGGCAACACCTTTCCAAGTGTAGTGATTATGACGGGGTTCTCTGTCGTTTATTTTCGTCATGGCTGTTTCACTAGTTAGCCATAGGTGATATATGTTGCTGGCATCTTGGAGAATAGAACAGATCAGTACCAAACTGGAATAGTCCTATAAGCAATGTGGTAAACGTTCAATTTTTTGCATTATCTTTCTTCTTTAAAGTCAATCACTACTGATCGAAATACACACTATAATATGACACGTTCCACTGATAGTTTAGGAAAAGGGAGTTAATACACGATGCAATGATAAATGTGCTACCATTGATTTTAGAGACGTCATTGTGGTGTGGTACTGGTGATGGTAAGGGAACCATAGATTGCTTTTAAAGTAATGAGACAATCATTGGACCTTTGCATCAACACCGTATTCCCATCTAGAATATAATGCGGCGTGCGGCGTTTTTTAAAATCCTGACGTGGACATTTTCTTTTTCTTGTTTTTAATTTACGAATGTTATATCTAAATTTGTTTCTTTCCCCTAACATTTTTTTTTTGTTGAATGTAAAGTTGGACGTTCCTTGACCGAGTCGAAGAGCAGCGATTTAGTTACAGTTTCAATGCATCTTGTTTACCATCTTCTCTGACATTAAATTGATGGTTTTTATATTTGACATTGTCTGTCTATTTGCCTGTTTATGCTCATAAAACACTGCTATAACAACTAATACCTTTGCTTCACTTGTCACACGCAATGATATGGATTGCAGTTGTGCATGCAGTTTTACTTCTGCCACCTCTCGTTTTTCTCTCCCCTTTTCCCTCACTTTGGTTTTGTTATACTGCAGATGGGAATGATTACACTAACATAACCCAACTTGAAGTAGGAATGAGAACTAAATAAATTAACTCTAGGCCAGGTGAATATAGCGTCTCACTCATCTCTTTGAAATTTCAAGTTGTCATTGTTCGACCAACGGAGTTGAAGACAGGCTTTATGTTGCTATAGAGGTATCTCGCGCCACATGAATGGAATGCATACGCTGTTTAGTATTAGTAATGATTTTTTTCATGTCCATCCCTGCCAATAAAAGTGAAGTGTGTTTGACGGGGTTCTGTGTCATTCTGCCTATGAGAAAGGAAAGTTTTATTTTCGCCATGGTTGTTTCTCTATGCGTGGCCGTGGGTGATGGGTGTTGTTGGCATCTGGGCAGTAAAGAACCGAGTATCATGCTATAATACCCCCCCCCCCCCCCCCTTAGGTTCTAAGCGTTCAATACGGTGATATATCTCTCTTCTTTATCATGTCAATCACTGCTGATGGAATTACAGAGTTATGTTATGACACGTTTCACTCAAAGCTTAAAAAACAAAGTTTATGCAAGATACAAGCAATGGTGCATGAGTCCTATAGGCCATTGATTTTAGATGAGAAATTATGATATGCCTATAGTAGGGGTGTCATTGATTAGGAATTATTAATGACACGATTAAGCACTCCTTCCACTTCTAACTCTCCCCTTTGAATGTGTGTCGATCACGTGAGATCGTCATAAATTATCATTCACGTATAAGCTTTCGTTCAAAGTGTACTCTTAGTTGGAGGAGACCTATAGTTACATGGTTAAAGGCGATGTCTCTTTCGCTGGAGCCGTACGTTTCGCCCGTTTTTCTTTTGCCCTTTTCTCTTTAATTGAGGTATCACTTTCGTCCAGGATAAATCACATTCTCATGTAAACAGACTCAATTGCTCTGTATCCCTTGTTTTGTATCGGAGGCTTCATTGGTTTTACTGCTGGTAAATCTCACAGGCTTGTATATAGCTGTAAGAGCTCTCTGAACTGATCATTATGATAGCAAGATTAGAGGGAGTCATATTGGTTATGTAAATAATGGTCAAAGGTCATGTTTTAAAAGGCCACTGTTAAAGCCAGGATGGTTATAAACACTTAATTGTCATGTTTTAGGCCAAGTAAAAAAAGAAACCAGTTTCTCGTCCTCGCGCGCATCGATTTTGGCCGCCGCATCGATTTTTTTACTATTTACTATTTTCAAAATGGCGCTGAAAATACCAAGAAATTCATAATTCTCGTCCCAGCCCGCTCCCCGCCCGCATCGATTTTCAGTTGCCGCATCGACTTTTTTGATATTTACTATTTTTTCGGCCGCCGGAAAAAAAAAAAAAAGATCGACAATTCACCTAACAATCGTGACGTCTCATTTCTAATTTTTACGCCTTGCGTCCTCTACTTAGCTGCAGACTGTAGTACAGCTGTAGCTTCTGTGTGTAGTGCGTATGTAATAACGTACAGTAGCCTGACTAGTAACCGCTCACTTTGATACTTTATTGTGAATAACTTTACCAAATTATATCCTTCCCGATCCAATCCTGTGAAATGTGGTTGGCGATATTGCTCTTTCTTATGTGTATTACGATCATCTGCTCACGAAGTCCTATAACGGAATAAACGCGCGATACCTTCGTCGTTACATCCTGTACTAGTAGCCGCTCACCCCTGACTAGTAGCCGCTCACTATAATACATGGCGCGCGCGCCGCACATTACAAGGCTCTGAATGATGCTAAGTCCCTTTCTGAATGATGCTAACTAGCAAAGGGCAAGTCTGCCAACACGTGTGCCGAGGCTGAGATAAACATAAATTTTTGGCAGCATACGGTGTGGTGGATATTCTATATAATTGTATTCAATTTCCATGTCCGAATTCGAACAATCTAATATCACATTAATGTTCGGTTTGTTGTTGTTCACTTTCTTTATTGTGTAAGTATGCTGCATTGGACATGTGTCGTTATTATCATTATGTGGAAGACGGGTCTGCTTATTTATAGTTGCGAAAATAGAATTTTATAGATGGGAATCCCGTTATAACGAGATCGTCGGTTCCGGGTGATTTTGCTCGTCATAATAATCCGGATTCTCGTTGTATCCTAACGCTTGTGGAATTTATACTTTATATATAAATGCTCTATTAAAATTGGGCTATCTGCATTTTATTATGACGACGTCATATTGATGAACAGAAAAACAAGAAATGCGACAGGAAAATGAGAGAGCATTCTCGCGATGATTACTATTTTTGTTCTAGACACATGTTATCAAATATTTCAGATTTGACAAATCATATAATCATATCGTATATGGGGCCTTCCTTTTGTTAGCCCCATGCTGATCAAGCTGCACATCTGAGAAGAGAGAGAGAGAGATGAAGCAAAATTTATGCAACTACAGGTAAATATCGCGCTATCAACGCTGCGTTTAGCGCAACTCGCGTGGATGAAAGCTGTGAGTAAAATCCGAATGTATCCTTCATTCTATGACAAATTACTGATATCCCACGTGTACTATGGTGAAAGTTTACACCACAATTTACACTCTCATCTTTTATTTCTTCCAGGGAAACAGCTTCTCGGTTGTGATGCATGAGGTTGAATGCGTGCTTTGCGTGAATGTTTTACCCGATGACTTTGATGGGTCAATGCCGTTTTATAAGAAAACGAAAACCACGTATAGATACCGGCTAACTGTGGATTGCAAAATCGAGTGAAATATTAGTACTTGTATTTCGATAGGCTATATATAGTTGACTTAATTAAAATTTTATCATACGATCCCATCGTATTTTAATTTTGACATTTAATTCAATTCATCTTATCAAAGTTACGTAAATGGGTAATATAACTGAGCGGCCAATGTTTGCGAAAGCATGCAGCGAATAATGGCAGATTCTAACTTTCGTCAGGGCTCGGTAAGGTTGCGATCAAACTCAAGAACAGTTTTAATTTTAACAAGCAGTTCTTTCTATCGCAAAGGATTTTTGAACATGTTCAAAGCTCCCAAAACATACAATTCGCTTTGTTCGCCGCTCACAGATATTCCCGTATATCTTTGGAAACATTTAGGATAGTTCATACGTAAACATTATACTGTATATAAACACCATATTTTTTTCTTGTTTAAGCCATTAGATAACGTTAATTCGAATTGTATAGAGTTTGTGATGACATTTCGGCATAATATAGCTTCTACATATTCCGATGCTGTTCCATCACGGCCCTCGGAAAGAGACTTTATGAACTCTATATAGCGCCATTATCACCTTGATTGCTTCTGTTTGGCACTGGCATAATTATGTTAGTCTGTTTGCACGAAACGATAGTTCAAATAATTACGGAAAATTAACCTTTTCTGGTTTTGAAATAAAGCGTGATTTTGCCCATTGTTAAGTTCGGCTTAAAAGAGAATAAGTTGTCGTTGTATAAAAATCCGCACAAATTCTCTTTGCTTTTCTCCGTTTTTAGGCCCGAAAATTATCTCGCAATAGCCGGAACTCCAAATCTCCATGTAGGCTAACATGTAAATTTGTTTGGGACCGGACGATTTATCTCGTTATAAACGGATTCTCGTTGTATCCGATCTCATTAGAACAGGATTCCCCTGTATACAAGTTTTGAAATAGCCATTATTCATAATGTACTGAAATGAATGATTCGTGAGGTCTTTGATGTATAGCGATCAATTATTAAAACATCTAAATAAAACGCAGAATAGATCCAATGCAAATAAATTTACGTGCATTATACCAGTGCCCTCCGCTGTTTTATTCTAATATTCCTTTTCTTTTTTCTTGTTCTTTTCTTGCTTTCTGTTTCTTCCATTTTTTTTCTAGGATCATTTCAAGTTGTACAAACGTGGCAAACAAGGAACTTTCCAAAAGAAATCCATTCAATTATATGTAATGTCAATGTCTCACAACTTTTTCAACAAAGCTTTCGTTATAAACATCATTTATCACCCATCCATTAAAAGCCTAGACGGCGTGCTCTGTCAATGTCTGTCGGCCTATACAGTATAGATTTCAGAACTGGCATAAATTGGTATTAGGCTCAAAACTTTCCATAAAACAAAAGGCTTATCGGTATACATCATTCTACGAAATACAGAAACATATAGCTTGAAAACAATAAATTTAACATTTATACCAAAGTGTGGACTTAGATACCACCCGTTTCAAGGTCACATAACTTATAAACTGGCAAAATCAGGGTGTTAAAATTCTTACGCCAACATGGTGTAAACATAATTATCTTAACACCGTTGATAACGCCAGGATTCACTCAAATCGGCCACCATAGATAAAACGTAATGTTTAAATTAACCTCTAAATACCAAAGTGTGATTGCCTGGATGTCATGGAGTCAAACCACGCCCGTAACCAGGCTGTTTTTTTTTCCCTATGGAGGCGGGGGGGGGGGGGGATGCGTAATTAAGAAAAGGAAACTGACTTTTCATGCATGCAAAAATTATTGTTTCGTTAGCGCCGACAATCTCGCTCAGCGGGAGGAGGAGGAGGAGGAGGTGGGGGGGGGGGGTTTGCCTCATACCTTTGTGATCACACATTGATATAATCTCTTGTTGATCATTGCATCCCAATTTCCATGGAATTAATTATAAGTATATGAAAAAGGACTATAGAAGTATACATATTTATACAGTTCACCACACAAGCTTTTAATTCTATATATATATTGAATGGAAAGTCCCCCAGACATTCTGGTCATATAGGGAATGCTGAAAAAGAATAAAAACATACCAGTTATGAGCACTTCGAAAAATGTTATCATAAAAAAAAGTATCTACAAACATTTCATAAACAGGCAAATCTACAGCAAGGCTGGCGATCTTTTCAAACATTGTATACCTTCAAACATGTAATACTTATGATAATAAATCTTACGAATGCAAGAGTATGTTTGTGCTTAAAATTTCGGTCATATTAGTAATTTTCGTTAAATATGTCTGAAATAAAGATGCATAAAAACAAACTTCAGTGGTATAACTATATATACATATATATATATATATATATATATATGTTTTTTTGTATATATACAGCAAAAATATTATATGGGATATAGTCATAACAGCAATATCACTTTTGAGTCCTGTAAATACCTGTATTTCTCAGCCGCTCGCTCATACGTATTATTTGTTTTATAATGTCGACGCACATATTTCTTCTGAGAAAAGAAAAAGTCAATATAATCTACACACACCTCAACACTATTTTGAATATACAGTTATTCAAAATATCATTTTGAAAATTCCATTTAAATACAATATGAACAAGATCATTTTTTTCCACTGGTACGCAAGGTTATCCAAAAGGAAGAAGGGAAGAGAGAGAGACTGCGAACATGCTCCCCTTTCAGTTCAGCATGGCAGAAAGGACACCGATACATGTATTTTGATATGTCTTCTTCAACCTTATTGTAAGTTCACTGCATTCCAAGTGCAACCATGTGTCGCAAAAATCACAAGAAACCCATTGATCTTCACGGCTTCTTCTTTCCTGCATGCTGACATACATATCTGACATCGTCTGATTCAATTCCTTCCTTTTTGTTCCTCTTCTTTTTTTTCTTTTCTTCTACGCTATTCTTCTTCGTAGAGTCATCTTCTTTGTTTTCTTCTCTCTAGTTTTACATTTCTTCTTTCAAGCTCACTTCTCTCTCTTTTTTTGCACTCAGATTCTTCAAAGTTCATTTCTTCCTTCTGTTTTATTTCTTCTAATATATGGTTCATTTCTTCTATCCTCATCACAATCCCATCTCTGTGATCTTTCTTTTTCCTGTACCCAACTTCATCTCTTCTATCTTCTTCTGTAGATCTTCCCTCTTCTTTCTCAATGTCTTTGTGCCTTCTTCTTTTTTTCTTTGTTTCTCTCTCTTTCTCTTCCTTTCTTTTCTTCAACTCTCTCTTCTGTTTGGATTTCATGTGAGTTTTGAAATCATCTCCTCATATTGCTTCAGTAGCTGCAATTTCCTTTTTTGACTTCCTGGAACGTGTACTTCGGGAAACTCGATATAATGTTCGAGAAACGGGGACATTTTTATTTGAAACCTTATTTCATTTTGGGACTAACGAACCTTATTATGAATAACGATCGAGTTGTAACCGTATATATACATGTATTATATATATAGTTATATGTATACATATATTTATTCATAACAATGTCACAATAGAGGAATGCATTAAATGTCAATTGCTTTGATTATAATTCAAAATCTGAATTTTCGGGGGCCTCCCACTTCGTCGGAAATCCAAGAGGATAGTTAGCAGGGAGGAGGGGGGAGGTAATAAATCAGTGGTCTGAAAGCGCACGCGCCACATACTGTACACACGTAATTATAGTAAGGGGGGGGGGGGTGAGCGGTAACTAGTCAAGAGCCATCTCTGTACGAGTTTCGAACTTTTTTTGTTCGCGTACGCAATTCCACGTAAATACGTACACTACTATCGTTCAGTTATTTGCCGACAGTTGTCAGGTCGACGACTAGCGCATATTCGTACGACTTTATCTCAACTTTGCGGGGCTTTAACTAAAAAATCACGGCCTACTCACTAATTCCACTAACTTCAGTAGACGATACCTTTCCGGCCATCGGGAATCTCCAGATGTGGCTAATTGCATTTAAACATCATAAAATAGTCGTGAATACTTTGAATATTGCAATTTGTTTGAGCATCGAATTCTTAGCATTGCGCACACGCGTACTGCAGTGCGTGCAGTGCGTATTCGAGAATGTAGGGCAGATATTCGCGGTCATCATCAACTACACTCGTGCGCTAAGGGGTGAGCGGTTACTAGTCAGGCTACTGTACGCATGCATAACACTGCGAGCTCGGCCGATCGGCAAGAAGGAATGACCCACAAAGCAGTCGAACTGCAAGTAGTTGGATGGGCGGCGCGGCGGGCCGGCCTACTGGGCTGTGATGTACAGCGCACTCTGTACGTCGTGAACGCGAATCGGATAGCGGCAACATTTTTGCGAACAATCGCTGATATTCCACGCATATTTCGCGCGTTGTTCGTATTTTTCCCCGTTTCTGATATTTTAAGCGGATGAATTGTACTGTACAAATGCTTGTGAGGATTGTACGGTATCGAGTTTGTATACATTTTCATGTCATTGTGACTATGTGCATGTGTGTGCAGTGTCGGAAGGTACGGTGCCAGCAGGGAGGTCCACACCTCCCTGGTACACGGTGCCAGTGCAGTGGCCGTGCCGCACCGTATATCGGCAAAGTGTGCGTGTTTTGTAGCTGTCAAGGGTCCCCATCCCCTGGTCTGTCACGGCGATACATTCTATTTTGAAGAGAAAATGAATGCGCTTTTCCAGCAAATGTAGAATTATTAAATGGGTGTATCTACAAAATAAATAACTTTTCCACGGATTCTGGTTTGTCTCGTATTTCTGCGGGATACTTTTCTTCACTATGTAAATTCATGGACACAGCCGTGAGTGGTATCATCTGTAGTGTGTACTGTTATACAATCATTCATCATCCAAATAATGAGTGATTATCAAATGTCTTTTTAGAACATGAAGAAACATCTTTAAACGTTTAATGCTAGAATGCCATATCAGTATCATTTTGACATCCATCTGCAATTGTACAAGCCAGTTTCCAGTTGAATATGCTACAATTGTACTGTGAAAAACTGCAGATATACATACCAGCTGTGTGGACACAAAAAGTCACAAACACCAATAAATAAAGCAGTGTTTTGAATATCATGGAATTTATTTCAGTCGTACATTTGTTGAAAGACATGTTTTAAACCTGTTTCAATTGATAGCACAATACATCAGAATTGCAAGAACACTGGTATCAGAAAAGCCATTACAACACTAAATACCAGTATTAAGATGGTCATTTTCCCCTGACATCTGTAGTGAAAAGAAAAAGCAAATGTATTTCTGCATGCATGAAGTTTCATTTCAAGTATGGCACATATATCTATTTGTTTGAAAATGCACAGAGTGCAGGCAAGACGTACACTTGGGACCTGGTCTCATAACACAGCTACCAGAGTGATATTTCATTTCATAAATTGAATATAGAAAATTGTAAAGCCCTCTCTCGTTAGCTTTCTCAGAATTACCGGACGAGAAACACATAGGCCCTATTACTTTCATTTCGACGATCCTTGAAAAAATAGTAAGATATCAAATAGTAAGGACCTCCCTCATCGCCTTGCTCAAAAAACCCGGACGAGAAACTACTTTCTTTTTTTACTTGGCCTTATTTGTACGTGCCGAGGATCCCTTGGACCCCGTTTACAGTGTGAGGCTCGGCCGCGCCGAGCCCACCTTCATTTCGGTGTAAACGCGCAAAAGGCCAAATGCGGGGCCAAATTTGGCCTCGCATTAGGCCACGCTCTGGAAGTGGTCTCGGCCGCGGCCGAGCCGCGGTCGCGCCCGGCCTTTTTCTCAGTGTAAACGCAAACTGGGCTAAATGCGCGGCCAATTCTAGTCTGGCTTCCAAACCCTCGCCTGTACTATTTCGCTATTCAGGATATTAACCACTGCAACGTCGAAAACTAGTATAGTTGAAGGTGGTTTTGTCCTGCAAAGGATTTTCTCCTTCGGCAAAAGCCTTTGCCCTAACGGCGACTTCGTCGCCACGGAATTCAGTTGGCAAAGGATCTGAAAACCAGACAATACCAAATTGCGTTTGTTTACAAGTAGAGCGCCACTACGACAAAATAATGAAAGGTTTGAATCAAAAGCGCGGTCGAGTCCGGCAGTGTAAACGGACTAAATTGCGGGGCTCGGCCTCGCAATTGAGGTTGGCCGCGGCCGCGGCTCCGCCCAGCCCCGCACCGTTAACGGGGTCTAAGTTTATGCACTGTACGTACTCAAAAAGTCCGTAAATCAACTTAGTCGCACACGCACAGAATTTCCACCTAGTTTGTGTGACAGAAAAACAAATGTGATCTGAATAATGTAGGCCCAAAAAAGTTCAACTAAGTATCTCATTATAACTTCCAGGTGCTATATTGCATTCTTTTCTTTGTCGATCACGGATAACCGATATTTGATGACCCCAAGCGTATCACCTAACTCGTCTTTAAAGTGACGAGTTTCATGTCTCGTTTTTCTTTCTTTCTGCCACATTTTGTGTCGTCAATATCTCAACAATGACATTACGGAATAACATAACATTTTCAGTCAACATGTCTCATAACAATATCTAGCCACAATAAGGTTTTCATGACAGTAACATATCTATGACGTCATCTAGGCGCCATTTTGTGATTTTCGGACCTTGTCACATGATCGATCATAACTTCATAACTAGATATCATTTCTGTATCATTTTCGGTGGACATAAAGTTCAGGTCACGCTCTATCTTACATTTTAACGCTAGTTACACAGGTCATCATTACGCGCGCGTTTGCGCGCGTCAAAATTTCAAAAGGCTCAAAACGACTTCCCAATGGGAAATCTCGAAGTTTCAGACAATTCTAAGCGTTTCAAACATTTTCTCGCGTGCGCGTCCGTCCGCGCAATTTCGCGCGCAGAGGGCGTAACCAACATGAAAATGCAATTTTTTTGACAGATTTGGATTTCTGATACTTTGAGTAACAATATCCATTGATTTCCGATCGATTTTGACCTATAACAAAGGAATGCACTGGCGTCAAAGTTGAAATTCCGCGCGCGCGTCTTTCTGCAAATATAGTGAAAAAACATGTTTTTGTTTATGTCGCCATAGCTCTTTAAATCGTCCATTGACCCTTTATTTCTATTGCATATTACAAAAGCATATGAATTGGAAATAACGTTTCAAGTACCAATATTGCCAGGAAAACTCATGACGTCATCATATCATCATCTGAAATCAAAAAAGTGGAATTAATTTTTTTGAGGTACTGTTTCTGACATTCATTTGCTCGTATCTCTATTGTTTAAGCTTAATATCACCCCAAATTCAGACATGTTTTACTTTGAACATTTGCCTTTCAAGTCCATGTCATGGTTTTGAAATTTGATGACGTCATCATACTTTAAATTGTGATTAAAGGTAAAGACGCAAAATCGGACAAGTTTACGTGTTATGTCTATGGGCGGTGATTTTTTTAAAAACCATACATTGACTTGACAACGTTTAAGCACCTTTATCTCAGATGATTTTGCTTCATTTCCTCTGAAAATTAAGTATGTTGTAGCTGTGACAATAAGCTGCAGTAATCATGCATTTTATTCTTTGAAATCTCCTCATCAGGTTGACAATTTTGCAATTTAAAACTGAAAATGAGAATGGAATGCGGACGAAACGATTCCTGATTCATCTTTCACGTACATAAGTTTACGTTCCTCTAATTTTCTCGTCGAGACGTATGGCCGAGTGGTTAGAGGTGTCGTCACAGAAACGTGAGGTTGCACACGTACGGGTTCGAACCTCACAAGAGCACGAAAGAAAATAATAATTTTTTTTTTTTACTTTTTTTCTTCAATGGAGTACTACACCTTCGTCCATGTAGAAGTCACGTTCGCATGTAAACACACCTATACGCACACACTCACACAGTATCCCTTTGTTTATCGTTGGAGACTGCATTGCTTCGACTGCTGCAAAATATTGCTGGCTGGGCTTTTCAAGCTGATCATGGTATATTGTAACAAAATGAAATTTGTTCATATCAATTCAGTAACACAATGTAGTCGTGGTTACTTTGTGCTGATTTTATACATGTAAGAAGCTATACATTGTAAAAAAAGGTATTTGAATTGTTCCTTTAAGTCAGTCTTCTGTATTAATGATTATTTGTCAATTAGTGGTTTTTGTGGAGTTTCAGATAATGATAAAAAGTATGTATGATAAGTGCAGCGATACTTTCTACAGTTAGTTCAAAGTTGTGTTACAGAGGTTTGATACATACATTTAGCATCGTGTTTGTGTGTCCACGTGTGTATACAGGTTGGCCATATGGCACATTCTAGACAATAAATCTTAATTAATTAGCAAACGCGATCAGCTATGGAACTGAATATGGTACTAATGTATGATGTTCATGATTCTCATTAAACTGTGACGAGTTTAAAGAGATAGCTTAACTGTGTGTAAAAATAAAGCAATAATAAGGAAATTTTAAGGGAATTTGATAACCATGCCTATAATAATTTCATACAGGTACTAATAGTTGCCTCATATTCGTGTGATTGATCGTCATGTCAATAGCAAACTGACAACGTACGATTAATATATTATACATTAAACAACTGTCTTTCAAATCCATATCGATGTTTTCTAGTTTGATGACGTCATCATACTTTAAGTTGTGATAAAAGTAAAGACACAAAATCGGACAAATTTACGTGTTATGTCTATGGGAGGTGATTTTTTTTAAAACCATGCATTGACTTGACAACGTTTAAGCACCTCTATCTCAGCTGATTTTGCTTCATTTCCTCTGAAACTTTAGTATGTTGTAGCTGAGACAATAAGCTGCAGTAATCATGCATTTTATTCTTTATAATCTCCTCATCAGATTGACAATTTTGCAGTTTAAAACTGAAAATGAAAATGGAATGTGGACAAAACGATTCCTCATGTATCTTTCACATACATAAGTTTACGTTCCCCATATTTTCTCGTCGAGACGTATGGCCGAGTGGCTAAAGGCGACGTCTCAGAGACGTAAGGTTGCGGGTTGGAACCCCACAAGATCACGAAACAAAATACTTAGCTATTTTACTTTTTTTTCTTCAATTTTGTATTACATATTCGTCCATGTAGAAATCACGTACGTATATAAACGCACCTATACACACACACAGACACACACACACACGCCATATCCCTCTTTTTTGTGTGTTGGAGACCACATTGCTTCGACTGCAGCACAATTTTGCAGGTTGACTTTGTCAAACCGATCATAGTATGTAATGACGACGACTGAGGTGTTGTACTTTGAACAATTGTCTTTCAAGACGATGTCATTGTTTTGTAATTTGATGACGTCATTACACTGAAAATTGTGATTAAAGGCAAGGTATCAAAACCAGCCGATTATAGGTTTTATGTCTGCGGGACGTATTTTTCCCAAGTTGCCAGAAATGGCATAGCGACCTCAGTCGTTACAAGGCCGCTTTTCCGTCTATAGCAATGCAATAGATGTTCACACGGCCACGTTGGTTGAGTGGGCATTGACTTTCCCCCTGTTATATCTATACATTGTTTTTTTTTTTTGTCTTACCATTTCCGTGGATGACCCGTGGCCGAGTGGTTACAGAAACGGTTTCGCATGTACGCTCAATATAACTTCAAGGTGCCTATATCACATTCTTTTCTTTGTCGATCACAGATGACTGTCATCTGATGACCACAAGCGTATCACCTAACTCGTCCTCAATGTGACGAGTTTTCATGTCTCGTTCGGTTTTTTATTCGTAGTTCCAAGTTCAAGTTTCAAGTTCATGGGCGTCACCAGGGGGGGTGCGTTGGGTGCGAACGCACCCTCCTTCAGATCCTTACAAAAAAAAAAAAAAAAAAAAAAAAAAAAAAAAAAAATCAGTCTGCGAGCGACCTCAACGCCGGACGCTAAATAATTATTCTTTTCTATTTTTTTTTTAATATTTTGCACCAGTGACACACACACACACACACACACACACACACAAATCGTCGGCAAGAACAATTCGCACCCCTGGTTTTGGCAGCACTGATTTTATACATATCTATTAGTATTCTACAGTGTTTACTATATATCGACCGTATACTATACATCCGTACGATACGGAGCACTTCAATACACGTTTGCATGTACGTATGCTGTACGTACAAGTATGTAGGGTCTATGTACACAGTACGTTACTTCTGACCAATCCATACTGCCAGCCCAAGAGCGAGCCTTGGCCTCATTGAAAAAAAAAAAATGAAAAAAAAAATGGAGGGGCAAGCATATCATTTTGCCCACCCCTCCCCCATAATTCCAGAGACGAGAAGATTTTCTTATCTTTTTTTTTGACAGAAAAACAAAAAGTTACCCTCATAAGAATATCGGAGCAGCAAGCATATCTTAATTTTGCCCCCCCCCCCATGATTAATAATTCCCGAAATGAGAAGATTTTCTTGCTTTTGAAAGAAAACAAAAATGTTGCCCCCATAAAAATATTGGAAGGCAAGCGCACCATTTGCCCCACCCCGCATAATCACAATTCCCGCGATGAAAAGATTTTCTTGCTTTTTTGTTAGAATTCAAGAAATCTGTCCAATTATTTCACCCAAAAACAGTGGCGTAACTACGGAGGGGGGGGGGGGGTGCGCCCCCCCCCCATCCGCTGGTTAAAAAAAAAAAGACTTACCGAAATAGTAGTTCAAGTGTTAGTAAACTGCTTTTGAATGAAAGGGTGATCAAGAAATAAGATATTTTTCTATGATTTCTTTTAGCCATAACTAAATAGGTATATAGTGTGAAACATTGTTCAAAAAGCCCGGACCCGACAAAAGATTTTGATTCAGCATGAGATTCCTGGTTGGCATTCTGCATATAAGCAGGATGTGCGCAGTGTACATCCGAACGAAGAGTCGCTACAATGTTCGTTATATCAAAGCTAGATCATTGATTTTGCAGTGTTGCTTTACATACTAGTCTATATAAAAATGTCTTGCATTTCCAATAAAAAGACTTGACCTGGGCTAATTCCTAACTTTTCCATGTCTATAATACACACACACAAACAAACACGCACAATAAGCCAGTTCGTATAGTTCCACTTTGCGCATGAGCAGAAAAAGGTCATTTGTACCAAGAGGCACGCTGGTTTTTAAATTCACTGAGATAAGCATCTGTCATATAATGATTATTCATGTCATCCTTGTTTAATGTTGTTTGCCAGTACATCCACTTGACAGCAAACTTGGTATTTGGCAATATGAATAAAACAGTTTTTTAATGCATTCAGAGCAAAACAATGAAATGGATGCTTGCCCGATGGTTGGTTGACGGACCATTCTGGTCACCTGGTCTATGCAAGTTCATTTATTATTAGATTGAACACGAATTCCATGAATTGTTACGTCTGCTAAGCTTCCCGGTACGAATAATGTCTCTTTGAAAACGATTAAAGTGCCTAACCAATTGAGAAAAAAAGAAAGGTCATTTTTGTACCAACGTGCCCATGAGCTATTTACGAATTGGCCTATTAGTTTAGGGGATGCTCTAAAGTGCAGATTTTGGACATCCTTTCCCCGCTTGGTCACTTCGACACCACCTCGCTGGTCATACCTCCCCCAGTCATGAACATAAGCCCACACCCTTGACTACCAGTGGCGGATCCAGGGGGAGGGGCGCACCGGGCGTTCCCCCCCCCCCCCTTAAATTTCCAAAGCGAAAAAAAAAAATAATATAGCTTCAAACGGCAGTTTTTGGACAGCAAAATGTCAAAATTTTCAAGCTCGCTCGCTCCTCTCGCTCGCATTTAGTCGTAATGCCATTCTCCTGAAGTTGCTGCCAGTAATTGCCGGCAGTTGCGCCTGGTGCGCCCCCCCCCCCCTTAATTTCCAAAGCGAAAAAATATAGCTACAAACGGCAGTTTGGGGACTATAAAAATATAGTTCGCTCCGTTCGCTCGCATTTAATCTTTATGCCATTCTTCTGATATTCCTGCCAGTAATTGCCTGCAGTTGCGCCCGGTGACCCCCCCCCCCTTAATTTCCAAAGCGAAAAAATATGGCTAAGAACGGCAGTTTTTGGACTGTAAAACGTAAAATTTTCAAGCTCGCTCTCTTCGCTCGCTCGCATTTAATCGTTACGCAATTCACCCGATGTTGCTGAAAGTAATTTCCAGCAATTCCGCCCGGTGCCCCTCCCCCCCTTAATTTCCAAAGCGAAAAGATATGGATAAGAACGGCAGTTTTTGGACTGTAAAATGTAAAATTTTCAAGCTCGCTCGTTCCGTTCGCTCGAATGTAATCATTATGCTCTCCCGATATTGCTGCCAGTTTGCCAGCAGTTGCGCCCGATGCGCCCCTTAAATTCTAAAGCGAAGAAATATAGCTACAAACGGCAGTTTGTTTGTTTTTTACTGTAAAATGTCAAAATTTTCAAGCTCGCTCGCTCGCTCGCTCGCATTTAATTGTTACGCAATTCTCCTGATGTTGCTGCCAGTAATTGCCGGCAGTTGCGCCCGATGCGCCCCCATCCCCCTTTATTTCCAAAGCGAAAAAATATGGCTCCAAATGGCAGTTGTTGTACTGTAAAATGTCAAAATTTTCAAGCTCGCTCTCTTCGCTCGCTCGCATTTATAAGTTGTTTTGCCATTCACCTGATGTTGCTGCCAGTAATTGCCAGCAGTTGCGGCCTGTGCGCCCCCCCTTAATTTCCAAAGCAAAAAAATATGGCTACAAACGGCAGTTTTGGGATTGTAAAATGTCAAAATTTTCAAGCTCGCTCGCTCGGTCGCATTTAATTGTGATGCAATTCTCCTGATGTTCCTGCCAGTAATTACCGGCAGTTGCGCCCGTTGCACCCCCACCCCTTCTTTGTTTCCAAAGCGAAAAAATATGGCTCCAAATGGCAGTTTTTGGACTGTAAAATGTCAAAATTTTCAAGCTCGCTCTCTTCGCTCGCTTGCATTTTATGCCATTCACCTGATGTTGCTGCCAGTAATTGCCAGTTGCGCCCGGTTGCACCCCCACCCCTCCTTTATTTCCAAAGCGAAAAAAATATGGCTACAAACGGCAGTTTTGGGATTGTAAAATGTCAAAATTTTCAAGCTCGCTCGCTCGCTCGCATTTAATTGTGATGCAATTCTCCTGATGTTGCTGCCAGTAATTACCGGCAGTTGCGCCCGTTGCACCCCCACCCCTTCTTTGTTTCCAAAGCGAAAAAATATGGCTCCAAATGGCAGTTTTTGGACTGTAAAATGTCAAAATTTTCAAGCTCGCTCTCTTCGCTCGCTTGCATTTTATGCCATTCACCTGATGTTGCTGCCAGTAATTGCCAGTTGCGCCCGGTGCGTCCCCCCTTAATTTACAAAGCAAAAAAAATATGGCTACAAACGGCAGTTTTTGGACTGTAAAATGTGAAAATTTTCAAGCTCGCTCACTCCGCTCGGTCGCATGTAGTCGTTACGCCATTCTCCTGATATCGCTGCCAGTAATTTGTCGTTTCACACCGTCATTCCATAATCCATTTATAGGGGGTACAACCCCCTCCGGCACTTCCACACCCTCCCCCCACCCTTGCTCGCTCCCTCGCATACTCCCCCCCCCCCCCCAAGATGAATTCCTAGCTACGCCGGTGCCCTTTCCCCGCTTGGTTTCCCTCAAAAAACAGTAAAAGTCTAGGGATTTAGAGCTTCCTGTATTCCGAATGTGTGTCCAAAAAATCTCGTAAACATTTAGTGTCAAAACGCACCCCCCTTGAAAAAAAGCTGGTGACGCCCCTGAAGTTTGTATAAAATTTATTTTCCATCTTTTTTTCATGTAGGAAATCACATGCATGAAATTATTGTACAGGAAGGCAGAACCTCAAAAAAGCAAAGCTTGTGGTGAGCTGCCTTGCAAAATACATTACATCACAAACACAAACACACAAAAAAACAAACAAACACGAAAACATGATAATAGTTCCCATGACAACATTGAAATGAAATATTCCTCAAAGGGAGTAGTACAGAGAGGCAACAATGAGTATGAAAATACATTGTATGTGACAAGCTACAGGCTATGGCAAATGTTGCATATACCTGGGTACAGCAAACCTCGCACGAGCCGAAGCTCTCGGGACTGAAAAAGAAAAAAGAAAATGCGACTTTCGCGAGAGTCGATTTTATTTTTTATTTTTTTTTGGACTCACAGTTTACATGTATAGTACGATTGCATGCATACATGTGTGTGTGTGTGTGTGTGCATACATGTGCTGTGTTTATAGTGCAACATAGGTAGCGACTGCTGGCAGACATTCTCTCAGCTGTGTGCTTTCATCCCTGCCGACCCTGAAACAAAACACTCTCCGAGACCCCCGGTACCCAAACTATACAGCCAGCCGGTCATGCACAAACAAGCAAGCTCCGCCCACTTGACCTGTGTGTGTGTGTGTGTGTGTGTGTGTGTGTGTGTGTGTGTGTGTGTGTGTGTTGTGTGTGTTGTGTGTGTTGTGTGTGTGTGTGTGTGTGTGTGTGTGTATATACATGTGTTATGTCCACGGTGCAACACAGGTTGCCACCACTGGCGGACACCCTCCTAGTCTGGGCTCCGTCCCCTTTTCCTTGGTGCGACCAAGAGAGGGCGCAAATTTTCTGATTGCGATAATCGAGAGACTGCGCGCCCAACTCGGGTATCGCAGTTCTCGGCGTATCGCAATCCTCGGGTGTCACGCCCTCATACGTCTTGTCGCGTACACTGAATCACCCCTTCGAGTAAAAAGAGTCCAGAAGCTAGACTAACACCCTCCCAGCCTCGTGCCCCCATCTCCGCCAACCCCGAGACAAATGATCCCAGGCCCATCCCACTGCCATTGCAGTCCGCACAAATAAGCTCCGCCCACTTGGCCTGTCACTAAAAATAATGAAACAGCGATTGGCTTGAACAAGGAGTTCTGGCTTGACATACATGGATAAAGAAAGTATAGATGTGCTGTGTAAATGGACAAAGTATGGATCAATATACAGTGTGTATATGTGTTCGACATGCATGCAGAGCAGTACTGCACTCCTCTAATGTAATGAGAATGCCAGACAAATCTTCTTCGGCTCAAGTAATGTAAATAATGTTTTGTTTTGTTTTGTTTTTGTTTTGTTTTGTTTTGTTTTTTTTTTTTTAGGCAAAAGGGACCGACTGTTTAACTTCGACATAGCCGAAATTCGACTCTCGCACTTCAGCTTATGCATATATTTCTTAGAGAAAATACATAAGGAAAAAAAATAAGAACTTTTTATTTAGCTTCGAATTAAGTGATTTTCAACTCACTCGACGTCGACTTATCCGAGGTTTACTGCATCTGAATTATCCTTTGCATATTTAATAACTGCCAATAATATGAAACCTCTGCACAAATGTAAACAAGACAATGGATGAAATGCACTGGTTCCAACTAGATCATCCAAAATGGACATGGCACTGTTGGAATGAAATATTCCTCAAAGAGAGATATTGCAGTCTACCAGAGAGGCGACAGTTAAGTATGAAAATATGTGACAACCTATGGTCAGTAGCAGAGGTTACATATATCAGAGTTAAACATTGAATGTTTATACAATGTAACTTCAAGTAATGCGAAACATCTGCACCGATGTAACAAGACAATGACTGAGATGCACTCTTACAGTACCTACTGAATCATAAACAAACCACTTTGCTGATATATTTAAATCTTGTACGTATCATTTGAACAAAAGTTGTTCCTAGCAACCTGAAAGCTCACACGAGGCCTGTTCAACACAATAACAACTGGTGTGTGTAAAGTGGATTCGCCCGATGATAATGCACGGGTTACTAAAATGACTCAACACCAGGCACTGCCAGGCCCCGAAAGAACAAACTTGACCGCAACAGCAAGAACTCCGTCATTCCAGAAAGAAAGACGATTTATAGTGGCATTTAAATAGACTAAAAGAAGGTACAGATTTTAAATGAGCTGGAAGATTATTCCAGACCTTGGGACCAGAAAAACGCACTGTGTGTTGAAATGAGACTTTTTCATGCTTTGGAATGTGAATTAGTGAAGCTGATCTGGTTTCATACTTATGATATTTCGAGTTTACTTCAAATAAGCGACATAGATGATCAGGAAAAAGATTATTTGCACACTTATACATAAATAAACCCAATTGGAGTGTATTGATATCTTTTAAACGCAGTAATTTAACTCGTTAAACAATGTATCAGTTCGAACACCACCAGGACCTAAATTTCGTACATTACATAAATATCTAATGATATGATTTTGATAAACCTGTAATCGTTTCAGATTTGATTCAAACGTATTTCCCCAGACAATATTACAATACGTTAGGTAAGGTAAGATAAGTGTACAATAAAGCATACGTTGTATGTTAAAGGGATCGTACAGTTTTGGTTGAGACATAATTTCAGGTTTCTAACATTTTTTGATGAGATAATGAGAAACCTCTTATGAAATATGAAAGAGCATGTAATTCTATGAGGAATACAACGTTTATTTGATGAAAATTGGTTTTGAAATGGCTGAGATATCCAAAAAAGAGCGATTCTAATAAAGTGTGGGACCCACACTTTATTACGATCGCTTTGTTTTACTTTGTTTTTGGATGTTTCATTCATTCCAAACCCGATTTTCATCAAATAAACTTTGAATTCCTCTTAAAATGGTATGCTCTGTACTATATCATAAATGTTTTCTTGGTATCTCGCAAAAAGTTAAAAGCCCAATTCTCATCTCCACCAATACTGTACTATCCCTTTAACAGGCAAAAAAAATATGCAAATTTACGAATAATACCAGTATTTTTAGACACTTTTCGTTCAACTTCTGCAATATGAAATTTCCAGGATAACTTGGAGTCTATAAATACACACAAGAACTTTGTTTTATCAACTTTAGGGATTGCATCATTATTTAGATAAATATTAACATTTCTAACATTAACCTTTTTCCTATTATTAAAAAGAATATAATTAAATTTTTTACTATTCAAAGATAACCTGTTAGCTTGAAACCAATCACATACGTTTTGAAGTTCGCTATTGACTTCATTGCATAGAATATCCAGGTTTTTACCACATGAAAAAATATTTGTATCACCAGCGTATAATATAAAAGAAAGCTTATTAGAAACAGTATCCATATCATTTATATATGATATAAAAAGAAGTGGGCCAAGTAGTGAACCCTGAGGAACACCACATTGAACTTTACTGAGTTGTGAAACAACAGAATTTTATTTACATACACTGTCACGAGTGGAGTGACAGACGCTCTCCTCCACTGAGGTCAATTTGCATAGAATTTGTAAATAAGCACTTAAGTATGTAAATTGATGCAAACTGTTTAGCATTTCAATAGAAGAAATTCCAGACCGCTCTCGGTAGAGCCACGGTAGTGCTATGTGTGGCAAGGAGCGGCAGTATGACATCAGGCCTTGAAGGGGACATCACGCTGTGGTGCTGTCTCCGTGACACATTGCATGAGAATGGCCACTCGGTAACGGTGACAGGGGCCGCCACCCCAGTCAAGCGGGGTTCCCACTATCACGATTGGCGCCACGATTGAAATCGTGGTCTTAATCGTGAAGGAATCGTGGTGATCTTATCAGATCTTGACGTCAGTCGTGGCAATCGCATTAATCGTAGAAAAATTTTGGACGGTTCAAAAATTTTCTACGATTAACACGATTAATTGTTGATCGTGATCATCGCATCAGGTTGTCTTGGATCGTATCAAAACGCAGCAAATCTCATCTAATCGTACTTCTTAATCGTGTTGATCGGGATCGACTTTTTCACTTCCCTCCTATTTATATACATATATTTATTCTTCTTTTTTTATATTTGCCCTTATTTAGCTCCAAGATCGTACATATTTTGTATTATATATTTTTATACATATCATTATTATCACTATACATTGTTTTACCACAACACAGACGCACAAAAACGGAGTTCCCCGTAATCAATTTGGGATAATTTTTTAACAAAAAAAAAATAGCAAAACTAAAATGACTGTGGTATGTCTGCACGTATTGACTAAGGTCAGTATAAAAATGAGAATTATTTCCTGAATCGTGCATGAGTGAGCACACATCAAAGGCAAATTTGATTACTTTTTAGAACTATACTACAGTAATTGTTGTTGTTGGGTTGTTTGTTTGTTTGTTTGTTTGTTTGTTTGTTTTTGTTTTTGTTTTTGTTTTTGTTTTTGTTTTTGTTTTTGTTTTTGTTTTGTTTTTGTTTTTGTTTTGTTTTTGTTTTTGTTTTTGTTTTTTTTTGGGGGGGGGTAAAGTATTGTTTCTTGTGTTATCAATCGCTTTTGTTGCTTCATCATCCATCATTTGACCCCTTCACATCTATTGTAACAATTTTCATGTTTTGTTTGTTTTTTTTTTTTTTGTTTGGTTTTTAGAGGAAAATAGCTGTGTCTACTCTTATTAAACTGCAAAATCCATTTAGTTAAGGATTGTTGTCAGATGATGCAGCCAAGATCTAGCAGCCCATGTCAAGTGAGCATAAGAAAGAGTAGTTGTGTCTTCATTGAGTAAGCATGTACACTTTAAAGATGGAGCAAAAACTGCAAAACTGTACTTTTGATATTGAATAGGGGAGGGCTGGCACAATGAATCCTAAAATAACACCATTGAAAGCAGAATGTTTCTCATACCCCACGAAAACTTTTGTGACTTTTGAAAAGTGACCATTGTCACTCATACATGACTATAAAGATCACTGTCATTTTTCACATAGAGGTTAGTTGATAAGACGTGTAACAATACCACTGCGAAATAATTTTGCTTCAAACTTATTTTGTGTTAAAAAGTGACATTAGGGGAGTTACTTTTCTGTTGTGTGTATATCGGTTTTGTTAAACACTGTTGAAAAAAAACTATTTATCAAGCTAAACCCACCAAACTTTCAATACCCCATGAGATAACGACATTTTGAAATAGAAAGGCATATATACGTACTATGCGAATATGAAATCAAACACATAAACAATACTAAGTTCGGTCAACTTTCTTATAACTGAGCCTATAACACATAATAATCTAAAAATAACCTAAAACAACTGCGTATGCAGTTGTTTTAGGTTTTTTTAGGGGGGGGGGGTGCTGAGGCCGAGCATGTCGATTCAATAATCTTTAGGTTGAATTAGAAAAGGGAATTTCTGACGTTGTGGCTGGCCTAGGCGCTGCTTTCTCTCTGATGATAACGTAATTGTCATTCGCAATATTGCAAAGGTCACGTTGTCGTCATCCTCAGTCAACCCTTGCCATCATCAATGGTTGTGGATAAATAGGCCTAATCACTCTTAAGAAGTTAGAGAAATAATAAAAGACATTGTCAGTCGGACTATAATATTCCCATTCGGGTCCAATCGCGCCTTAAATCGAGTCGCTTTTGATCCCGATCGTGAAAGATATCGTATCTTATCTCAACAGCCCGCATTGCTTCGCGGTATTCGTACTGGAACGTATCAGAACACAGCTGCACGCACCAGATCGGGGATCTCGATCGTAATGATCGTGTTAGATCGAAACCAATCGTAGACTCAATCGGGACAATCCTATCGGGTCATATTTGAATCGGAGACCACATCGTGACAGATCGTATTGCTTGAAATAGACCAATCGTGACCATATCGCATCCCAGCGAACCAACACGTATTGACTCGCATAACCTCATATCCAAACGTGAAATTTCAGACGAGTTGAACAAATTTTCCACGATCAGTTACGAATGTCCAATCGTGGCGTTCGCAATGGATCGCACGATAGTGGGAACCCCGCTTCAGTATTAACTAGAGATACCCACAGATAGTGGTAAGTGCATTATTTTTGTAATTCTTACATTGTTAATTGGAATAATTCGTTTGTGTAAATGATACCCGAAGTGAGAGCGAATTGTGATAAAGGTTTCAGTTAATATGTGATGTAGATATAATGGTTATTGTTAAACGCTCCAGTTAATATGTGATATAGAATATAGTATGGTTGTTATTTATGGTTGCATGAGCTAAGATACATTTGTATATTTATAATGAGGTAATTTGAACATTGATTAGGATAATATGAATGTGCTCAAGTGCTCTGGCTGTAAGTGATCTGAATATTATAATATTTGAAGGGTTTCCGGGTTTCCCGAAGGGTCAAGGGCCCACTGACACTGCAAGAGGCAGGTGCATAAAGGCGTCGTTGACTGTCGACCAGCTCCGAGGCAGTAAGGGATCATAGACTGTCGACCGGACTTCATTCCTGGATGCTGAGGAGACACCGCTAAGACGTCCGTCGGGAGAGCGACCACGCGAACGGCAATCGCGAAGAGTTGCTACGACAGACCACTCGACAGTCCACACCAGCACCAGCGTAACGGGGCCCCGTCGTCGACCGACATCGTCGTCGACCTGCATTGCCATCGTCATACGTCGTCGTCATAAGCAATCGTCACACAACGTACATCCGTGACAGCCATTCGAGGTGAAATGAATCCAATTTGAGTTAAACATAGTAAAGTCCTAAGAGCCAGAAAGCCACTGAGCAGGAATAATTTATGTTCGTTTTTTCTCTTTTTATAATTTGCTGTAAAACCAAGATTCACAGTTATAGACAATTAAAATATTTGAGTTAACTGAATGCACATTGTTTCCTCCGTTTCATCTTGTATGAGTTACAGCCTGCCAACAGTTCTCAGAGGTTATGAAAATTTCTTTGTTCCATTTATTTCCATATAAAAGGATGGAAATCGGGCAAATTCTGTGACATACACTGATAACGATCTTTAAGATAACTAGAAAACCAGCTATGGGCAGTACCTCGAAAACCATAATGATGTAACTTAGAAAGCAGAATATCATGTATGAGAGTATCGAAAGTCTTTGACACGTCAATGAACACTCCCAACGTGTACATATCATGTTCAAAGGCATCAACAATCTTATTTGTTAAATCAATTAGGCTAAAGATGTAGAGAATTTTTCTCGAAAACCATATTGACTATAAGTTAATATTTTATTTTTATAAATAAATTTCATAGCCCGTGTAAATATAATCTTTTCAAGTATTTTATTAAAACACGAGAGGACGGTTATAGGTCTGTAATTGCTTATTTCAGCTTTATCTCCACTTTTGAATACAGGGGTTATTTTCCCAATCTTTAATTTGTCAGGAAAAACACCTTTACTCAAAGACATATTAAAAATATGACAAAGTGGTTCACTTAGAAATGATATGACATTTTTAACAACACTAGGTTTAAAATCATCAACACCAGATGATTTACCGTTCTGAAACGATTTTGCAATGTCACAAATTTCATTTTCAGTTACTGGATATAAAAACACTGTTGCATGTACAGGTGTGCGAAGATATTGCTGGAAGTTCCCATGATTTTCAGGTAATTATCTTTCAAGGTTTGGCCCGATGCCAGCAAAAAAAGAGTTGAAACTCTCAGCTACACCTTCACAGCTGTCAATAATCTGTCCATTATTTTTCAGTTTAATATCCCCATCTCTGCCCTGTTTAAATGGTAACAATGAATTAATAACATTCCATGTATTTTTAATATCAGATTTATACTGGATAAATTTATTAACGAAATACTTCTTCTTAACCTCTCGCAATAAAAAAATCAATTTATTGCGAACACTTTTATACTTAATCTCGCTATCAAGCGTACTTTATGTAAAACAAATCTTATATAATTTATTTTTGTACCGTACGAATTTCAATAAACTATCAAACATCCATGGCTTCAGTCGTCTCTTTTTAGAAGGTATACGTTGAAGAGGGAAATATGCATCATATAAACCACGTAATCTTAATTCAAACGTATTATAAGCTATATCAATATCATCAGTTTCTTTAATATCATCCCAACACGCATCCTGTAGAGCATTTCTGAAAGAAATTATTCTGTCTTTTGTAATACATCTAGAATTCAAATCTTCACTACTTTTATTAGATTTACAATTGAGAGATGTTATCTGAAAAAATGATCAGTTGTATCAGAGTATAGAATACCACTCTCAATAGGTAAATCAAATTGATTGTTGAAAATATTGTCAAGTAAACTTGCAGAAGTTCTAGTAATGCGTGTTGGCCTAGATATCAAAGGTAAACAACAATTACTTGACAGAGAATGCATAAAATCTTGAATGTTTAAATGTGTATTAAATTTCAGAAGATCAATATTCAAATCACCCATTATATAATTCTTTCTGACAAGTTTTCTCTGACAAGATCACATATCAATGTAGAAAAAAGCCTCATTAAATCGTGTGATATTCACATTCGGAGGTTTATAAACAGTGCCGACTATTATATTCCTTTCTTGTGGAGAGTTAATTTCAATGAACAATGAATCACAACACAAACAAGGAAAAGTAGAAATTACGCGGTGCGTAATATATGTCCCCGCCGGAAGTAGCATTTAGTAGCAAAATGTACAATATAGGTAAAAAGATGAAGGTCAAAGGTCAAAGAAGTCAAAGGTCAAAATTCTATGTAGAAGTTCTGAAGCCCTCACCTAGTGCCATCACATAAAGCAAACGGAATCGAAATCGGGTTAGAAATGGCGAAGGAGTAGCATTTTGTAGCCAATGTACAATATAGGTAAAAAAATCAAGGTCAAAGGTCACAGAAGTCAAAGGTCAAAATTCTGGGTAGAAGTTTTGAAGCCCTCACCTAGTGCCCTCACATAAAGCAAACAGAATCAAAATCGGGTTAGAAATGGCGAAGGAGTAGCATTTGGTAGCAAAATGAACAATACAGGTTAAAAATCAAGGTCAAAGGTCAAAGAAGTCAAAGGTCAAAATTTTCTGTAGAAGTTTTGAAGCCCTCACCTAGTGCCATCACTTAAAGCAAACGGAATTGAAATCGGGTTACAAATGGCGAAGGAGTAGCATTTTGTAGCAAAATGTACAATATAGGTCAAAAATCAAGGTCAAAGGTCAAAGAAGTCAAAGGTCAAAATTCTGTGTAGAAGTTTTGACGCCCTTACCTAGTGCCATCATATAAAGCAAACGGAATCAAAATCGGGTAAGAAATGGCGAAGGAGTAGCATTTTGAAGCAAAATGTACAATATAGGTCAAAGGTCAAGGTCAAAGGTCACAACTGAAATTCTGTATACAAGTTTCAAAGCTCCCATGTAGTGCTATCATATAAAGCAAACAGAATCAAAATCGGGCTAGAAATGGCGAAGGAGTAGCATTTTGAACATTTTGATCACACACGGACGCACACACGGACGGACACACGGACGGACACACGGACGGACACACGGACGGACACACGGACACACACACGTACGGAGCCCGTTTCATAGTCCCCTGCTCGAACTCGTTCGGCGGGGACAATTACTTGGGAGCAGCAGATCGGATCTCTCGTTATAAGTGCAACACCTCCACCTGTTCTATTACTTCTGTTATTAAATAATATGGTATAACCTGGTATGTTTACAGATGGATTTGTGTCTTTCAGCCATGTTTCAGAAAACCCGATAACATCAAATGGAAATTCAAGTGAATGTAATATGTCTGTAATACACTCTAGATGTTTTGGAAGACTCCTAGAGTTAAAATGTATACAAGAAAAGGTATCATTCTTTAAAGGACTAAATCGACTGGCAAAGTTTTCTAGTTCATAGTAACGACTAGAATTTTCAAAATTACTGAGAACAAAATTCCTATCTGGATCTAGGTCATCGGTCCCAAACAAGCCATCAGATACAGAAAAGGGATTGAACTGTAGGTTCGACAGTCGATCTGGATCTACTGTGTGACTTTGAAATTCATTGAGAAAACTGATATCATCAAGTTGACTAAAAGGAAACTGAAAAGCTTCATGAGAAGCTTGAGATGTTACCCCATCAAACATGTTGTGAAAAGATATGGTTGAATTTCTTGGTGTTCGAGTACTAATGAGAATGTATAGACGTATGTTTTTGCAGCCATGGGAACAGAAAAGGACCAACAACATAGACATAGATATAAAATCAGTATACATAATCATCTACAGTAGTACAGATATTAAATCCACAATGAATGTGTCCAAACATCTATATACCGTATGCAAAGAAGTAGTTTATGTAATCCATTTTGTAAATTTATGAAAGGTAATAATAAAGTTGTATAAAGAGAATGCAATATTGGCTTTGGGAAGAGATATTTCAGTTTGTGAATAATTCCAACATTCTTGCATTTTATATGTATATTATATATACATATATATATATATATATACATATATATATATATACATATATATATATATACATATATATATATATATATATATATATATGTATATATATATGTATATTTATATACATATATGTATATATATATTTATATCATACAGATGTATTTTTGTAGAAGATATCAGTGAAGTTTGATAAAGATTTGGCCAAATCGCAATTACCGCTGGATGGAAAGGATTCAACTGTATGTTATGTCTTGGGGAAATACGCACTCAATGCATCTCGATAGACTGTTACGTCTCCAGAAAAAAATCCCTTCATATCATTTGCAATATATCATGGAGATCTCATACAGACGTTTTATTTTTTGAAATTTTTTCAAAGGTATCTAATCTTTATAATTATTACCTTGGTCAATTCATGTGTAAATTAAGTAATAATTCATTACCTCCTATTTTTACTGGGACGTTCCTGAAAAACAACTGAAAAAAACAACAGATACCCAACTCGTCATTCGAATGAATTTCATTTACCTTTAACCAGGACCATATTTACTCAATCTGCATTTACTTTTGTTAAACAAAAAATTTTGGAATAGCCTTAATGATAATTTAAAAATGGTCCCAAGTTTAAATTGTTATAAAGTCAAGTGAAAGAATCTTTTTTTTAGATATTTATAAAAGGTCATTTGAATGTTATCATTTAAAATATATATATGGATATAATTTTGCTGAATCGTTAATGATTGCAGAAGTACTGGAATCTTCACTTCTATTTTTTTTTTCATAATGCGTATGGCTCAGCGGCTCCGTTCACTATTCACTTCTTGTCTTCACATCGACATTGTTCTTTCTTTATCCAATCTTCCAACCATGTTATCTCTTCTTCTTTATCTCTCTGTCTTTTCTGTTCTAGTCTCTGCATGACAGCGACTTGGTGTTTGAATTTGTCTGGGTGCTCGTCTAGGGTATTTCGGTTTTTATTCGTAGTTTGTGTAATTCATTTTGTAAATTTAATTTCGTGTACAAGTAGAAGATCAACAATATAATATGTGCAATGGTTTTTTCTGTTGGAGATGGAGAAAATCAATGAATGAATGAATGTCAGAAATAGAAAGACAACAAGCAATAAAAATCTTATTTTTAGGTGGAAAATGTTTATCCGCTTGGTTAGTAACTGACATATGTTGAGAGGTAATATTCTTTCCGCTTTATGGAGTTAAGACAAGAGGTCATTCATCTGGGAATGTGTCCGATTTACCTCGATTTAATTTTGTACTACTCATATTTCTAGCTTCACTGAAGGTATATAAATTTTTGATGTATATTCTCCTTTTTAAATCTACATTTATTATAAGTACACGCTCCTGTGGCAAATTACATGTATTTTCTTCCATGCAATGAAAGTAACTTCGTACAATGAGCATTTCTTAAAACAGACACAGAATATCACATTTCATGTAAATGTACAAAGGAACATGTATATATCTGAAATGTTATAATAAAATCAGAGTCTCGATGCAAATATATGTCAACAGTGTCCGTGGTAGCTTGTTCCATCTTACCTACTGTAGGTATATTCCTCTCCCACACACTTTCGTATTTCCTCATTTCAGGCTCTTCCATAATTATCTCCATCCATTGGTTCATTCTGTCTCAAATGTTCAAATTCTGATTCACTCCTACGCTTACTTCTTAAGTCACAGCTGACAAATCTTGCACAAATTTTTGTTCATTACACCAAGGTAAGTGTAGCGCTCCCTTGCTGTTTTATTACACATCAAAGACTCCTAAGCGTAAAATAAAAATATCATGGCTGGTTAGTACAATTTCATATAACTGTCGGCCGAACGTCGTAGTCTCTTATATCTCTTATACCTGCCAAATTTAATCGGTAACAACATACCAGTGATTGTTCAAGCAGAAATGCGTAGCTATATGTATACACCCTCTTGGCAAATTAATTGTGTGTAATGTCATACTGTGGCTGTTTACACGCAAAGGCTTATCAAGGGATAGATCCTTTGCCAAATAAATTCTTGGGGAGCCCGTTCATTCCGCGTGGCTGCTGCAAAGATATGGAATGGCCTTCCACAGTCTATCCGCAGAGCTCTTACCACAGAATCTTTTAAAACAGCTCTCAAGACCCATCTCTTCAAATTGAAAAAACTAGCCATTGTGTAAGAATGTATGTTTACACATTTGGAGACAATTACTTCCTGGAACTATTTCTTTTTATTTTAACTGTCATGTCACAAGAGGTGCACCCATCAAATTTAAGCTGAATTATGTATTTATTTTGGAGCAAGCGCCATGAGCGCCTGACTTGGCGGATACCGGCGCTATACAAGACTTCATTATTATTATCATCATTATTATTGTTATTATCATTATTTTTAAATCAATTTAAAAGTACGAGTAATTGTTTGGGTATACCTATAGACACGCCATTTTATTTCTGTAAAATTCGGAGATGTGCCTACAGATACGTCTTTGTGTCGTATGAAGAAAAAGAACATTGCTAAAAGGTAGGAAATTGCCTAAAATATTAAAAAAAAATCGAATTATTAGAATGGTTAAATCGAAGTGAGCAAATAAAAAAAAAAAGCAAATAAACAAATGTATTATTCTTTCACCCTTAGACCCTTTTACCAAAAAAACAAAAACAAATCACCCCCAAACAAAGAAAAAAACAACAACAACAGCAGTGGACCAGAGTCCCCTAAATCTCATTTTGCCAGGGGACAACTACAACAGTTCTTACTCCAGAGTTGTCTTTTCCCTCTGTCA
Source organism: Diadema antillarum (assembly GCF_040938485.1). NCBI lineage: Eukaryota > Metazoa > Echinodermata > Echinoidea > Diadematoida > Diadematidae > Diadema > Diadema antillarum. The sequence continues at coordinate 1,328,190 of NW_027271609.1, forward strand.
TGATACCCAAGAGCAGTGTATGAAGAAGGAGGATTGAAGCAGTTGTGACAGCTTCAGCATAGTTTGTGGATGCCGAGGCAGCAGTCAATGCTAGAAAAGGTAAGCAAGATGGTTGCAGAGGTGGAAAACAACATTGATTGTTACCTTTTCCGGAAACGTTTGTTGGACGCAGTCTTGGAGTCGCCTTGGTGAAAGCGCAATCCTTAATCTCTAGTAACCCTAGTCGGTGCTATTGCATAGTCGCCGAGGTCGGTGTCACATCCTCGGCAATGAGAGCCCTTACAAAAGGCTTTACTTCATGTTTCAGAGACAACACTTTTCTCTGTTTAACCCTCCTGAAGTCTGGGAGTAGGCCAACATACTACTTCATGCATTTTATATTCCTTTACTTTTTCATTTGAAGAGTAGGCTTGACAATAATCATCGATGCATTTTAACAACTGTAATTTTCATTTTCTGCTTTTACTACTTTTAACACCTATGCCATGTTGCCACATCACTTAAACCAGACCCATTGACTTTCTATCCAAAAGAATTAGAGTAATGAAATATCTCCTCTATGTCATTTATGGTAGCATTTTTAAATAACTTTTTTTTTTATAATGTCACTCAAATGTTTGGTCCATTTCATTTCAATTTAATTCAATTCAAGTAAATACAGTACAATTTTGAATCAATCATCAAGAAAAGTAATACATAAATATATTCATTTGTCGGTTCATGTTATTGAGCAATCCGAAAAAAAAGAAATACAAATCACGAAAAGGTAGCATTTTATAAATCATTTTTTTTTCACTCAAATGTTTGTTCAATTTCAATTCAATTCAATTCAATACTTTACCTGCTCAATTTCAAATCCATCATCAACAAAAGTAATACATTAATGTATTCATTTGTCGGTCATGTTATAGAGCAATTAAAAAAAATACAAATCATGAAAAAAAAATATGATACAACATGTATATGGGTGAGAATTTTGAACGATGTACAATTGCCAATTTTCGCACCTTATGACATTCTTTCCCTTAGAACACGCCAGGATGATCCAAGAAACCAGATTTTTTCATGTCATCTCAAAGATTGGTAAATTTCCTTTCAGGAAATTATGGTTTGGTTAACTTTTGCCTGATATTTGTCATTTTACAAGGACTTAAAACGTAAAAATACGGTAAAAACGCTATTTTCACAATAATTTTTGTTTTTCAAACTAATGATGTGCATTTTTTATCGTACGTGGCATCTAATATCTGACCATGTTCTGGATCTGACACATCATGGGTATGTACCACAAAATTATAAGAACTTTATGAGCACGTATAAAATTACAGAGAACAATTGAAATATCAAAGTCCTAAACAGACGAACTTCCGTGATGCTTTTATTTCTATCGCTGCTGCAAATTTTGGTTTGTTGTCCCAACTGTAATGTATACGAAAATTTGGTGTTCCACCTAATGAACATATCCTGCAAAAATTGTACGTCTGCTGGCTGTACATGGGACGTAATATTCTTTTATGCAAAATTATACTCAGTTTTCGTCACGGACGTGCTTCCGCTATTTTCTAATAAAGATCGTAGCCCATTAAACGTTATTGGCGATATCGTTCTGAGTCGTAATCAACTAAGATCTAGCCACACGATAATATGTTTGTTACCTTTGGCTCTCTAGACGAGGAGCTGCATGTCATTTTTGGAGCGGACTGAGGTTCGTCCGCAGTTTTTGGACCATGCAATTCACCGAAAACCAAGCAAATAATTGATATTTTCGCTGAAAATTCACCTCCTGATCCCCCTCTGAGCAATACATATGTTGTAAGGATGTCAAATTTCTTATAATTTGTATTGACAGTACCTTTTCAAATTTTTGAAAGAGTTAGGAAGACTAGGTACGCTCTGCCGATTAGTTATCCGTCCTGAAACATGACCCTAGTAGTAGAACGAACGTCCGTGACAATTCCAGCGAACGTCCGTGACGTATGCAATCCCTCCAATAGGAATAACTTGTCCCGAAAGTGTCCTGTATTCTTTAAAAGTTTTGGCTCCAATAGCGACAAATAAAGTTTTACAAAGTAAACAATGAGTTTAGAGCAGTAGTCTCAGAAGTTTTTAAGGCGTTATGTGATCATGATAAACAAACAGTTAAAAATTTACTCAAAATTTTACGCTTGTTTTCCCTCTAATTATACAAAAATAGCTAAACACTGAAAACAAAGTTATAGGAAAATGGAGTTTTGCGTAATCTGTCATTTCTGTGCATTTAAATGTCTTTCTAATGAGGTTCTGGAGACAATTTGTACTGTTACATGTTCTGAAAGTTTCGTTCACGGACGTTCTGTCCGAGAAAGGAAATTTCTGATAATTACAAATATATCACAGCACATAAAGTTAATGTTAGTTGAAAATATTAACAAATCACCGAGCCGCTCATACCCAAAAGTGAATAACGTGCAGCACTCAATTTACCTGTAATAACAAACGGAAAACGTTTTGGTCACGGATGTTCGTTGGTATTAAGTCAGTGGATTACATAGTAGGAGAAAGAGGATCAGTGCCACTTTTTAGTGACAGGTGCTCCAAGTGTTTATCTTTTGAGTATGGTAGTTGCCGTCTCAAACAGAACACATCCAGTTTTGGTCTCCATAACGGACGTTCGCTGTAATTGTCATGATATTAAATGGCTTAATTCATTCTTATTTTTCTCTTCTTGACGATTTTTCTCTCATTCCCTCAATAGCCTGAACATGCTGCGACCAAACAGAAAACAAAAACAAAACAAAACAAACCAAAACAAATCCGAAAAATGCTACGCAATCACATTCAGGATAATGCCGGAAGAAGTCTGTAATCGTAATGGGCATGTGTTGAATAAGAAACGGAAAAGTTTCAAAAGGACGTGGAAGTAGTTGAATGAAAATGACTGAGAAATAGAGAAGGGATCGAGCTCCAACACACAGAGAAAAGAATTGCCAGTGCACTCCCGTTATACCAAATTCCTCTGGAGAAGTTTTTGTTTGCTTGTTTATGTTTTTTATTCATCGAAATGCCGTCACAAGCGAACAAAAATAATGCAGTATAAAATTATTGTCTGATGAAAACACACAAATCCTCCGCTTATCATCACATAGTGTTGTTTCATACTCATCAATGAAAAGCAATGTTCATTTATAATTCTTTCCAAGATTTTTTTTTTATTTTATATTTAAGAGACAGAAAATAAAATAACATTATGTTACATCCAAATTAAATGTAAACAATGTTTCGTTAAATAATTTGATATATACATATATATATATATATATATTTTTTAATTCATGTTCCATATTCCACATTTCGTACAAGTTTTATATTCCATTTGATTTGAAGCAGAAATGTTTTTCACACAATGGTCAGTTTCAACCAATAATGCACAAATGTATAAGGACATATAATTAACGTGTAATATGAGGAACCCACTAAAAAGCAAAGCTTGTAGGATGTGGGTTCCAAAAATATAACATAGGGTTTTAGTACAGTATATCAAAGTCAGAAGTGACGTAACATGCAAAATTCAAAATATCGAGAATATTACAATGTTTACGGGATGTACAAAGTATAGTATATAATGTTTATGATTAACTTATGGCATAAATGCTTAGAAAAGTAGCAAGTTAATCAAACTGGTGAGGTCATCCGAGCGAGGCATCATTTGAGTATATGCAAAAAAAAAAAAATTAAGCGATTACGGCAAAATAATTACACATAGGATTTTAGAAAATTGGCTTTAAGATTTTTCTTAAATGAGCTTAAAGAACTTGAGTGCAACCGAATCGAATCTAACTCATTCCAGAAAGAAGGGCCGGTAGATGTAATTGTCTTAAGGGCTAAAACTGTACGAACAGGGGAAAAATGATAGGATTCACTGTGTCTTGTAGGATAAGTATGAATTTCACTGTTTTTCACAAACATTGAGGAAAATATACTAGGAAGGTCACCAGTATTCAACTTATACATGAAAATTCCAACATGATATAAATACAAATCAGAAATTTTTAACAGTTTACTTGAAACAAACAATTCATCATTGTGATCAAAAAATTGTGCTCGATTTATAATCCGCAAGGCCTTTTTTCTGAACCAAAAATAACGAATCAATTTTAGTCTTTGAGCAATTCCCCCAGGCTAATATTCCGTAATTCAAGTAAGGTAATAATGAAGTTGTATAAAGAGAATGCAATATTGGCTTTGGGAAGAGATATTTCAGTTTGTGAATAATTCCAACATTCTTGCATAACAATTTACATAAATAATCAACATGTACCTTCCATGAAAGGTTACTGTCAATATAAATACCTAAAAATTTTGTTGAATCTATTTGATTTAACTGTAAACCGTTCATTAAAACTCAACCTGGAAGAGATTTTATTGTGTTACTGAAAACCCTATAATTGGTCTTATATATGTTAAGCGACAATTTATTTGCCTGAATCCACTCAAACACCAACTTAAGTTCATTATTCAGAGAATCGAGCAAAACATAAGGATCTGAGTGAGAATAAAAGAGACTTGTATCATCTGCGAACAGAAGAAAAGACAGCAGAGAGGATGAGTTACGGAAGTCATTGATGTATAAAATGAATAAAACAGGACCTAAGAGGGAGCCCTGTGGAACACCACAACAAATCGAGTTTATATCAGATTCATGATTATTTACGGAAACAAATTGAGATCGACCGGTAAGATAACTTCTGAACCACTCCAAGGCCTTTCCACGAATGCCGTAATGATTTAGTTTATACAAAAGAATTTCGTGATCTATTGTGTCAAAGGCCTTGGAGTAGTCCAGAAACAGACCGACTGTATGCGACTTTGTGTCTATAGCTCTTACAACTTTCTCAACCAGTAGTAATATAGCATGGGTGGTTGCATGTTTTTTTCCGAAACCCGAATTGATTATCAGCTAAAATATCACAATCGTTTACAAATTTGATTAAACGATTATAAATCACCTTCTCAAGTAATTTAGAAAAGGATGACAGAAGCGATATTGGTCGATAATTTCCTAACTCATCCTCTCTGCCTTACTTACAGATTGGAATAACTTTAGCAATTTTCATTTTAATGGGCACAATACCAGTTAATAAAGATAAATTCAAAATGTGGTCTAAGGGTGATAGTATTTCGTTTACAATACATTTCATGAGGTGATTAGAAATCCCATCATGACCTGTACTCTTCTTGGGGCTAAAAGAATTGACAATATCTTCGACCTCTGTTTCAAGTACTGGGAGAAAAAAAATAAAGACTTTGGATTGGAATTTAAAAGGTAAGAATGAAAGGGTCTGTGTACAGATGAAATATTGCGGGCCAGATTCGGACCAATGTTAACAAAAAAAGAAGAAGAATTGAATGCTTCCGCAATTTCCACATCATCTGTTAAATTCTTCCCTTCACAAAGGATATTATCAATGATACCCTTATTTACACGTTTATGAATAACGCTATTTATTACATGCCAGGTAGATTTTGCATCTGACTTGTGCTGCTGAAACAAAGAACAAAAGTAATCTTTTTTTTTTGTTTTACGTAACAGGGACGTAAGAGTATTCCGATATTTAATGTACTTTGATTTATTCAAAGCTGTAATACATGATGTATATCTGTAAAATAAAGTATGTTTTCTGTTTATGGATCTAACTAAAGCTTTTGTTATCCAGGGTGAGCGCGGAACTGTTTTGTAGTTTCCTCTTTGATTTCTCAAAGGGAAATGCAAGTGACATATAGGTACCAAAATATTCATAAATCTGTCGTACGCGTCATTCGGATCAGTGGAGTTTAAAACCTCATTCCAATCAATTTCGGATAAACTCAGTTTGAACAGCTGGATATTATGATCGGAGAACACTCGTGATTGCGATAAATTTTTACACACCTTTTGTTTATGCGATTCAGGTACAGTAGAAATGGAAGAAACTATAACGGGAAAATGATCTGATATGTCCGTAACAGCGATACATTGATCATCATAATCATGGCTCTTTAAAAATATGTTATCGATCAGTGTTGCGGAGGCTCCAAATAATCTTGTAGGCTTGGTGATACAAGGAGTGAAAGAGGATGATACCATAGTATCAAGAAAATCACGTGTATGTGGCTTACCATAATCAAATAAGTCTAAGTTAAAATCTCCCATTATGTACACGTGTTTGTTGCGGAGATAGGGAGAATCTAAAATAATTTCTAAGGTTGAGATGAAGTCAGAATGATTACAATTTGGGGGCTTGTAAATTTTTCCTATCAATACTTTTTTTACCACCTGGCATACTTATGTCAATGAAAATACTTTCAATTAATTCAGACATATAATTTAACTGGGTTATCATTTCAAATTTCAAATTATTCTTCACATAAAATGCCACACCTCCACCTCGTCTACAAACTCTGTTATTTGTTACCAGTGTGTAACCATCTAATTGTACAAGGGAAGTGAAATTTTCAGTCACCCAAGTTTCAGATAATCCCAAAACTGAAAGTTTTACATTCAAAAGTGTCAAGAAATAATTGTAACTGGTCAAAATTTTTAATCAAACTCCTTATTATTATAATGCAAAACTGAGAAAGTATACTCCGCTCTGAAAGACTTAAGCTGTGCTACGTGTTGCGGTAAAATATAACAAGATGTTGTTAGTTTCGGATGGAATGTAGCGTCATGGTCATTATGAATGAGGTCAAGATTAGGCATATCATCATTAAGAATATTGATATCATCAATACCGTTGGATACACTACCTATCATTTTTAACAGACATACATAAGTAAGGTAATAAGGTGGTGTAACATTGCTTGGGATCATCCTCAGAAGAGAATACAATAACATCTCACTTTGCTCAACCAATTTGTTACAATCTATATGAAGACGCACATAGTACGAGTATCGCAAGGGTGACTTGGCACCATCAGAGCCGTAGGGCAATGCACACGACAGTATGCACATGTTCAAAAAGAGAAAGCATGAGAAAAATGCAACTTTGAACTGTCACTGAACTGACGACTCGATTTCCACAAACATAGACTCAGTTTGAATAATACAGTAGCTGTGAATACATATGACTTTTTAAAAAAGCCGAAGGCAACAAGATTAAGGAATAGTAACCATTTGTTTGGTGTGACCGATGAAAAGCTACAACATTGGATTTGGGGGGAAATGGAAGTTATGGAACAGAACCCCACCACCATCCAGTTCATTAACAAGACAACAATCACTATGTAAGGGGAAAAGGCTGGATATGGTTTGTGCTGAGGAGACATGGCATACAATTGAATACTTAGTACATGATAAGTCGCATGATGCGTCGCATGGGTGACTTGGGAATACCAAAGCTCAAGAACAATGATCTCGACAAGACGCGATACAAGGCATGAGAAAAATGTGGCGTACAACTTTCATGAATTCTCAGTTTACAGAGAAACAGACTCGGTGTTGTGTATACACTGACTAACGCTATGAATAAATGGAACAATTAGGCCATGGGGTGAAGCTGAAAAAGAGGCTTAGAAAATGGGTTTCGTTCTAGCAACACTGGCACTACTTTCTGAATGCGGAAATGTGATGTTTTGTACATCCTAAATATACTGTAAAAAGTTCTCCTCGAAATATCCTGTAGTTTTTGCGAAAATCCATATTTTATAAACTGCGACCAGCAGCCTAATACACATATCGTAATGGGGCTGTGAACTGTAGCATACAGGATTATGGCAGAAGTTTATCGCGGACAAATATCAACTTAAAATCGGGAAAAAATCTTCAATTTGAAGACTTTTTAATAAATTTGAAGTATTGATAACAGAGTTCGTGCAAGGTTTGCTTCTGCAAATAGTTCCTTTCTGTTCAAATTGATGACTAAATGTGACTCGGTCGAGAGGAAACTGGGAGAACTACGCTGAAATGACGGTCAGCGCAGGCGCACATCACTGCGCACAAATTTCGAATCCATTGACTGGATATTAGATGTCTGTGTGTGCATGCGCTGGCCGTCAATTCAGTGTAGTTCTCCCAGTTTCCTCTCGACCGAGTCACATTTAGTCATCAATTTAAACAGAAAGGAACTATTTGCAGAAGCAAACCTTGCACGAACTCTGTTATCAATACTTCAAATTTATTAAGAAGTCTTCAAATTGAAGATTTTTTTCCCGATTTTAAGTTGATATTTGTCCGCGATTAAACTTCCGTCATGATCCTGTATGCTACAGTTCACAGCCCCATGACGCTATGCGTATGGGGCTGCTGGCCGCAGTTATGCGTATGGGGCTGCTAGCCGCAGTATAGTTCCCATAGTGTTTCTAAGCTGAAATACATATACACATTTGTAAAGCACTGCTTTTAGCCATATACCTAGAAAAAAAAAAAGTGAAGTTTTGGTTTAATAGTTGCATTATATCTCATGTTTCAGCTTTTCCTGATGCTGGCTATGCAAAGGAAGACAAGAGCAAAGTGGTTCGAGACCATAAGAGAGAGAGCACTGACTGACCGTCAGAGGTCAAGGCAAATGCCTTATATTCTGTTCAAAGACATGTTATTAATCAAATGACTAATCATTCAAGGCAAAAAAAAAAGAAGAAAAAAATTCAGTGCGTTTGTTTGTGTGTGTGTCCGCGTGCATGTGGGAAAATCTTATTGTACACACACACACACCCTAGAGATCACATGCACACACACATACGCACACACATAGTTATGAAGATTCAATATACCCAAGTGTATTAAAATATTATTCTACATGCCTTGGTCATTTATCACATCAGCATCATAAAAAAGATTATCATAAACATGAACACACACAATAATATAATACATCGCATTGATCAGTGCATTACACATACACAGGTGCATAAAAACGCTGACATATTATATACACTCACACGCACACATACAAACTCATTTACACACATGAGACATTACTATTAAACAGATCATATTGTTTATCAGTAAACATGTTTTTCTTTTCTTCTTCTTCTTCTTCTTAAGAAGCTTTAATATACTTAGATCACATAGCAATCACGTTGTTCATGAAATATTATACAGTACTTTAGAAAATTTAATCTTCATAAAATTTCCTGAAGTTTTCATTGCTATCATTAGGTTACAACATGGTGGGACACTACCTCCTTTCATGTAAGATAGTTCAAAATGATAATCAGTCAAATTTTCTAGTTTTAATAAATTTCCTGGAACATTCCATGGTCCAAATATCCTTGAAAGGGTGTAAAAGTTTTGAAAAATGCCAATATATAAGATAAAGGCAAAATTATAGTTTACCCATTCATGAGTGAAAACTGTTGGATTCTGTATTGGAGGCAATGTGTACCTGAAAATCTTGGAGAGAATAAAACAGGTTTGGCATTGAAAATTATGATAACATTGCAATTAACTTCCAATATCAGAGGATCTGTGCAAACCTGACTCAACTTTATGCACAATTTTCATTTGGCTGGTGTGTATTAGTTTTAGCAAACTGATTTTGTACTCACACCTACATTGTACTGACCTTTCTACATGAACATTCTGTTTCAGTATTAATAATAGTTACATATTTTTTTTTTCCCAGAGTGGGAGAAACAAATTTTTATTGTAGTCATTCAGTTTTATGAAAAAAAAAACACACTTAGGAAAACATCTTTGTTCTTAGAATAATTCAACCCTAATCAAATCATAATAGTGGGCAGAAATGTTTGCTAAAGGGCGAACTATCACATACTGAGGCAAGGAGTCAAAACATGTTGCATAAACATTGGCATTCAAAATACAGGAAGCAATCTGTATTTGGATACAAAGACATTTTATCATGCACAACTTTGGTAAGATGTCAGTTCTTGAATATCAATCACATTGACCAAAGCATTGGTGCATATACAGTACATTCTGCTGTTTCTGAACTTTGCACTGAAGTTCTTTGTGTATGTGTGTGAATGTTTCAGTGGTGTATATATATTGCTCCAGTTTATCAAGGACAACTTATAGTAACATGACAATGTTTTCATGCTTCAATATCAATCATATTAACCTATTTCCCTTGGCAAGTAATGAGCAGGTTGACTCTGTTGCAAATGATGCATTTTACAGGCAACACAGCAGAACCTGAAGAGCTTCCAGAAGAAAATCTTGATCTTGATGTGAGCGTCTTAGGGGAGGAAACAGATGCTCCTGCTGACAGACCAGGCTCCTCCTTCAGCTTTCGTTTCCTAGCGAGATTCAGGCGTTTGCTATCTATAAACCTCTTGTAGCACGTTTCATGGAATCCTATTTAATACAATGGAGAAATGAACAGCAATGATTAGCCGTTGGATTTTGTTAGGGGGAAAAAAAAGGTTAAATGCTAGAGGGAGGGGTTGAACATTACACTCAATATATCATTAAATGTACCACGTACGGTAGACTATTGACTGCCAATATTTGAATCTTGTAATTACCAATAGGCCCTTACTATGCCAGGTAATCATTAACACCTCATGATCATTGTCATCATCAACTACTTCAACTTGTACTTGCAGTGCAATTACTGATTTTAAATTACATCTACAGCTTTCAGCACCTGATCACATGCAATATCAATTATCATAATTATGAATACAACTGCCTTATCATCATTAATACTAGTAATCCTTGACCTTTCACTATCGCCACCACCCATTGCTTTACAGTTTGGCACAGCATAATGGTAATCATATGTTTTAGGGAGTTTAGTTGTTGAAATTATGTTATTGTCATTGTTCAATGTTGGTTTTTTAGACCTATTTATATCAAATATTAATAAGTTAATTTAATGAGATGCTAAATGTGTGTTTTGAGGGGGGGGGGGATTTGCCAATTTCGGGGTGAGAGAAACAGGATGGATTTCTAATATTAATACTCCATGGCCATGATTATGAAAATATAAATTTACATGCAGTTTTTTTTTTACAGACCTTTTTCAATCCAGTCCTGTGTGTCAAGATTTTTACAAAACAATATCACCGATCAGCTACATCAACCTAACCTGGGCTGTCGCCTGTACATAGAACAACATGTAAAATTACATCTAGGCTACATTATAACGGCGCTATGCCATGCCAAGGTGAAATTCAAGATAATTTATCTAAAATGTAACAGACACGCTAACGGCTAAGCTACTGCATTAGCGCCCATTATAACATACATAACATACACAAGCAACGTTCATAACATAGCTAACGTAGCACTTGTAGTCATCATGGTCATTAACATTACGCATATAACATGAGAGAGACTGCATTGCAGTGTCGACTGCTACGACTGTACGCACGTAAACTACTAACCTGTAAATTACTCAGTATCCTACGTAGGTTGCAGTCAGTCCCCCGAGCAGCTGAATCACTTCGTTCTGGTCTGCGATTTCACGGTCTCCCCCACTCAATTTGATCCACTCTTTGGCACACAAAATAGGTTTCGTCTATCTTAGGTTTGTCATAGCCGTGAAATTTTCAAACTTCATCGATGTTACATGCATAAAAACGCATCTTAAAAGTTTCGGCAGAGCAGACGACGTAGACGCGTCGACAGGCTCACAGGGGGCGGCCATTTTGACTCGTAAACGATAATTCTCGATTCGGATTGGATAACATACATCACATGATCGTTCGCGAATGAATATCGTACACGGCAAAGTGTACATATTCAGCTCCTCAGTGACAAAAAAAGTTCACTGTTTTCCCCTAAATTACCAAAATACTACAGGAGGGTTTGTGTCGAACTTTTTCCTGTAGCCTTTTTGGTTATTTGTTTACACGTAGCTGTGGAGAAATTTTAGTGCCGCAGTTGTCGGAACGAAACAAGCGAAAAAACCAGCTCACCCCATGGCCTAAATATGATGAAAGCCAGAGCTACAGAATAATGGAACTGTGAACGCACATCTGGTGTGACTGATATAATGACGCAAACAGAACTACAGGACCTGAGTTTGGCTGGAATGTAATCCCACCACCACCACGTTCATTGACATGGGACCAAACCACATACAACAGAAATGCATTGATTTACATTGATTTCCATTCTCTTTCCGCTTGTTCTATATGTACGTATGAAACATGTTCTGACATTGAGAAAAGAGAAAAGTCGGCAATGATATTCAGACGACAAATTCGGAGCAGGATTTTAACCGAATATACAAACGCATAGTTTACTCACAAAATTTCTCTCGTAAAGGAGCTTATCAATGCCAACAAGCAAAAAATAATAATAAAAAGGATGATACTGAACCTGAATTTAGATTATCATAATGAATTTATACCAGAAACAAAAACAGATTTGTATTATTCACTGCCATACACATTAGACAAGTTTAAGAGAACTAATATCTGTATGGTTCCCATTTCCTCGTACCTTTTTCCTTGCAAAACAAGACCACGTCGGTGCCGACGACTGCTATCTTCGTTGACAGTTTTTTTTCCCCTGCGAAGTGTGAACGCAGTGTTGGCGAGCTTGCTCCGTTTGGCTTTTAGGGCTGGGGGGGGGGGGGGGGGGAGGTCAGATCGTACGGTGATCCTCTTTCCGGTGCTAGGCGCGTTTCCACCCGCCTTGTCAGCAGATTCGAATGCCGTGAGGACGCGGTTACGCTGAGACATGTAAACGAATTTGGCGATGATCGGTGGGGGTCTGTCGTCTCCCTCGCGCTGCGGAAGTCGATGGACGTTCACAAGGCTGACGGTATCGGCGTCATCCTTGGGAATGCCGAGGTGAGTGAACGTGTGTCGAATAACCGTGTCGACATCCTCGTTGGCCGTGGTCTGCACACCATAGAAGAGGAGATTGGCCTTCCGCTGAAAAAAAATCTCGGCAGCCATGATCTTCTTTTCCAGGTCAGCAATTCTGGCTTGAAGCTTAGCTTCTATACCTCCGGTATCTTGCCGTTTTCAATCTCTAGGACTCTTGCCGAGTTGTCTTGCACAGCCAATTCTAGATCGATTACTTTCTGGTTGATCGCAGTTATGTCCGCATGCATTTGCTCGAGTTTGGCACACACTCTGGTTTCCGAATCCTTGAGTGAGCTCTTGACATCAGCGGGTGTGAACGTGCCTTTGTCACCGGCTGCTGCAGTGGTAGTAGTCTAGCTTCTGGACTCTTTTTACTCGAAGGGGTGATTCAGTGTACGCGACAAGACGTATGAGGGCGTGACACCCGAGGATTGCGATACGCCGAGAACTGCGATACCCGAGTCGTTGGGCGCGCAGTCTCTCGATTATCGCAATCAGAAAATTTGCGCCCTCTCTTGGTCGCACCAAGGAAAAGGGGACGGAGCCCAGACTACAGTGGTAGCTGCGCGTTGCTGTGCAGGGCGTTGGTTATCGTTCGGCATAGCTGTTTGGTGAGATTTACTTCTCAAGTTGTAGGAGCTTTCCATCAGAAGCGAGCAAAAGTTTGGTTTCAAATGTTCTTACGCCTGAAGTTGAAGTAAAGACAGTTCAGTATATACGTTCAGTACATACGTTTGTAGTTGCTGGCTTCCTAAAGTTGGCGAAGAACCAGTGGTGGTGGGAGAGCTCAAGACTCATGCGTCCTCCATGTTCGCGGTCGTTACGTCATAATATATGAAGAGTTTGTTTGCCAAAACCGATAAGTCCATATTTGCCAAATGGAGATATTTGCGATTAAAGGTCAAGAAAAATAAAGAGAATAATCAGAAAAATTTTGCTTCTTTTGACCATAACTTAAAAAAATTATTTAAAAAATATATACCTTTATATGTAGTGACCAATATATCATTTAAAAGGTATTATTTTGTACTTTATGACAGAGATCGCACTTCAAAATCTTCAAAAATGGACTTATCGGTTTTTGCAAACAAACCCTTCACATATATATATATATACATACAAAAATGCATACAAAAATAATGCTTTATCGATACAATTTGTTATGCGTGCTCTTATTTTCTCACACAGGATTTTTTGTTGGGACCTATGACTTTAACAAGCCTGCTTTTATGTTGGCATCATACTTTGCCTCTGCCATCAATGGGTGGCTACTGCTGTAGCTTGAACGTTTGGTTTATTCTCATATTGAGATAGATTTGAACAATCAGCTAAACGTTTCAACCAAATTATTTGTGCTCCTTTTGTGTCTGTATTATTGTAATGATTTCCTATGCTTTTTCTATAGAAGTATGAAAATAAATTGAAACGAAATGAAATGAAAGAATACACACTGCGATGTATACGTCGCCACACACACATACACGCACACACACACACATATATATTATATATATATATATATATATATATATATATATATGTGTGTGTGTGTGTGTGTGTATGTGTGTGTGTGTGTGTGTGTGTGTGTGTGTGTGTGTGTGTGTAACCGTGCACCACAAAGTGAACAAAAAAAAACGCACTCTGGGGGATTTTGTGTGAGGACTGAAAATAGGGGAAATGGGTCAACCTAACCGATCTTGACTTTTCATTTTTTCTGAAAGAGCAAGTCTTCTTCTACATTATGCTAAAATTTGGGATCATAAAACGGGCAGGAAAGTGTGGGTTTTTTTTGCAGTTTATCTTGAATTTTTTCTGGTAGAATAGTGTGATTAAGTGTGTTTTTAGAGTCCCCTTTTTCATTTCTTAAAAACCTTGTACACACTCTTCAATTTCAACTCTAATAAATTAAATCTAATAAATAATAAAGGATGGCGCTACTGCTTTGAAAGTAAGCATCAATTTTGAACAGAATGTATTAATAAGGCACGTTGAATCTCAGTTTAATCTAATAATCCCTTCATTGTTGTTACTCTGGTGGTTTACATCCTGTTTTTTGTCCCATTCGTTGCACAGCCAGCGCGGCTTGGTAAAGATTTATCGCTTGAATAGACACTGCACTTCAGAGCCTCTTTTACCAGTTCACACTTTTCCTGAGTGTGTGTTTTCTTTCCGATATTTAGATAGGTTAGGAGAGTCCATTTGATTTGAGTTATACATCATTTTAAAGCTTAAAATCTGCTCTTTTAGATTATGCTCTTAACTAAAATCCTTGCCTAGCGACTTTTTGTATGTTTTTTGATGCAGGGTCATATTATATATATATATATATATATATGTATATATATGATCCCTATGTAGTCATCCAATAATAGTATGTTTCTTTTCCTCTCATTTTACAATGTTGGTACCTTTCACGAGATAACCAGGTTTCCCGGAAACAGAGGAAGTCAATTTCTCTATTAAAGAAGCGGGGTAAAGCCACTCTCCTGACTCGCCTGACGAAGGAGGTCATCAGATTCGCCAATTTCAGGTGTAGAGTGTTCAGTTGAAATATGATGTTGAAAAAGTTAATGGGTTTATTCCCCATTTCTTTCCTCAACGATTGGCAAGGCTACCGGTGAACACGCAAATGACAACCGTACACGTAAAGCTGACGCTAGGATTAAAAAAGAAGGGAAAATATGCGTTCTCCATCACGTCTGTTTTGTTCTTCATCCTCACAATTCATGCTAGTGTGGAATAAGTTGCGCATATAGTGGAATATAAACCCAGGCCAAGATGCCTGAGACGAAAAAAAAGTTACCCTCTGCTCGCTTCTCCTGAAATAGTTTATACGGCCCCTCCTCCTACAGCCTAGTAATTAAACATTTAGTTCTCTTGTTTCTACCAATCAAGTAACTTGGACAGGAATCCACTTAGTTGTCGCGAGGCAGGGCATTGTTGCGAGGCAGGGCAAGCTTTGTGGTTGTTAAAGAAAAGTTCACCTTCATATATTTATGGATTGAGTGAATGCAGCAATATAAGTAGAACATATCAGTGAGCGTTTAAGGAAAATCGGACTCTCCGTTCAAAAGTTATGAATCTTTGAAGTTTCTTCTCAGTCACTGCTGGATAAGAAGACTACTACAGTTTCTAAAGTCCTATTGTTTCTAAGGAAATCGGCCTCGATAGGATTCATACGGCCTTTACTGATCCCTCACGTGCTATGATTGTATATATTTTCTCTTCTGTTTATTGTGAATGTGATGTTTTCTTTTTAGCATGTGAAATTAATTCAAATTCGAATAAATTTGAATTTGAATTTGAATAAAGTCACAAGTGTAGAACCATTTAAAGAATGCATACAAAAAAAATCAACATATTTTCATTTTCTCGGCTTGACTTGCCTCTTTCAGAAGGCAGGGAGAATAATATTGCCCCTAACATACGTCAGAGAAAAATCGAGGAAATACTGCACTTTAAAAAAAAAAAGTTGTGAAATTCTCTGTATATTTTCATTTTATCATTCTGCGCAAGTGACATCATTTACTGTTGTAGTCTTCTCATCTAGCAGTTATTGCACAGATAAATTCATAGCTTTTAAATTGATTATCCAATTTTACCCAAACTTTTTTTCTAATGTGTTCTACTAATATTGCTGCATTAACTCAATCCACAAGTTTTTTTTTTATTTTTTTTAAACGGAACAAGCATAAAGTTTGAATACATTACCGAAACGATTCCCACCTATACAGCATTAGGGTCTTTGATAAAGACCAGGGAATGTTCGATACGCGCGCCCCTCTGATTTTCCGGGACCTAACCGCGATTTGTCATGCTTATGTTTGTGAGCTATTCCAATCCTAATTGCCATGGCATTCAGTTTGCAACTATAATTGGAAAAAAAAAAAAAAGTTCCTCCCACGGCTTTCATTGCGCAAGATTGCTCCGGCGAGTTGCGAAATAGATTGAAATTAAGCAATGAGTGAGTTTAGTTCATTGTTCAAACGGCTCCATGTCTAGTCAATGGATCAAACAAATAGAGATATCTAACTTCACAGCACGAAGCAGCAGCTGTATATTGTGCCGACCTGATGAAAAATGAACGTCGGATTTTTAAACTGTGAACCAGCAAGTAAGGAAGTAACAAACGTTCCAAAGAAGCAGGTATAGGTGCAGAAGACATGCTTTTGCAACTCCTTCCAGGTTATATAACAGCGTCATAATCATCGGAATTCTTGAATTGGTGAATAAATATTAAATCTAGAGTATGGCACCAGGAAAAGCAACAGCTATTGGAATCGACTTGGGAACGACCTACTCGTGTGTGGGCGTTTTCCAGTACGGCAAAGTCGAGATCATCGCCAACGACCAGGGAAACCGGACCACTCCGAGCTACGTCGCCTTCACCGACAGGGAGCTGCTCGTTGGAGATGCCGCCAAGAACCAAATTGCAATGTAAATATCATAATCTTCATGTTTGGATTGTATGGTAGTCGGTTGGAAGTGTGTTATGTTACCATTCTCTACTTGTGGAATACTACGAACCAGAACAACACATGGGCCAAAATAAAAAGTTTTATATCTCTAGATGCCTGGACATACAGAGCTATTTAAAAGGGGAATTAACCCCCAAAATACATGTTGATTGAGGGAATGGAGCAATATTAACAGAATAAATCAATCCGTTCAAAAGTTATGAATATTTGAAGTTCTGGTGACGAGACTGCTTGATGAGGACTTCTACAGATCCTGACATCACATATGGACTAGGTACCATAATAAAGAAAATTATATTTTTTCGTTTTTCTAGCATAATGATACAGCACTAGACTTACCTCTTTCAGAAATCTGGGGTAATAATGTTACCTTTGACATATGACAGTAACAATTTCAGGGAAAGCATTTCAATTGAAATGATATTTTGTGAAATTTTCTTCGTACTTTATATCCTAGTTTTGTCATGATTTGTAGTAGTCTTCTGATCCAGTGGACTCGACATCAAATTTCAAGGAAATTCATAACTTTTCAACGGATTGTCCGATTTACCTAAAACTTTCACTGATGTATTCTAGTAATATTGGCGCATTTACTCAATCCACTTGTATATTCTGGGATTAGTTCCCCTTTATACTCTCTAACCAACGTGCAATTCCATCCTATAATCCATCGAACCTTTCAGGGGAATAACGGATTAGTTTATAAATGGTACAGTCTGAAAAGTAAGAGTAAAGTATTACAACAACAACAACAACAACAGGAAACATTTCTCGCGAGCTTCCACAGAACAGTTCCTGAACAGTCAGTATGAATATGAAAATGGTGAATAGATATTGTCATCTACCTTGCCACACTGCAAAAAGTCCGATGTGAAATATGAAACAACAAGCTGGTGTTTAACATCCGGTGCTGATTTGTGGTGTTGAATAAACACCTCCGGCTATCACGTCAAAATATTAAACTGTTTTTTTTAGGCAGGTAATTAGTTATTGTTCTTTTTGTTGATTTTGAACTTCAACAAAATGAACAAGAACTTACTAATTAAGTGCTTGACTTTTGAAAAAAAAATGTGAACACATTTACACCACATAGTAACACCAGTTAGTGTGGTCTTCTCATATTGACACTGGGCGTATATGTGATACCATCGACATTAACACCAAAACTATCAAATCAACACCATGTAGTGTAATTATTCAATTAACACCGGCGCAGTGTAAAAAATATCACCAGCTACACTGTCAAATTAACACCACGAAGTGCCATATGAACACTTAAATCTTACACCAATATTTTTTTGCAGTATATGTTTAAAGGTAATGTATTATATATATTTGGAAGAATGGGGTTAATGGGGGTGAGAATAGGAGCAGAAATGGGTGAAATCTTTTTTTAATAAAACAATCAAAGATGTGTACACAACCAAGGCTTATATGCATTAGATTATGTTCAATGATTTTGTATTGTTCTGTGTTCAAGTATTCTCGGTTCTTCATTTCAAGACATTTTGAATAATTTATAAGGTCCAATCAGCAGTGCACCAAACAACTTAAAGACGATTTGTGACCCTGCATCACAAAACAAACAGAAAGTCGCCAGACATGAAATTTTAGGTAAGAGCATTTTCTGAAAGAGCAGACTTTAAGCTTTAAAATGATGTAATGGACTCTCCTCATCTATCTCAATATTGGAAACTTTAAAGCACACACTCCGGAAAAGTGTGAAATGAGGAAAAATGCTCTGAAGTACAGTGTCTATTCAAGCGCTTAATCTTTACCAAGCTGGGCTGGATGTGCGATGAATAGGACAAAAAACAGGCACATGACAGGATGTAAACCACCAGAGTAACAGCAATGAAGGGATTATTAGATTGAAGTGAAATTGAGCATGCCTTGTTAACACATTCTGCCCATAATCAATGCTAACTTTCAAAGTAGTAGCATCATCCTTTCAAAAGTTATTAGAGTTGAAAGTGAAGAGTGTGTACAAGGTTATTAAGAAATGAAAAGGGGACTTTCAGACACACCTAATCACATAATTCTACCATAATGTTCGAGATAAACTGGTAAAAACACACTTACCTGCCCGTTTTATGATCCCAAATTTTAGCATAAAAGAAGAAGAAGACTTGCTCTTTCAGAAAATATTGAAAAGTCAAGATCGGTTAGGTTGACCCATTTCATACACCTATTGTCAGTCCTCACACAAAATCAGCGTGTGCAACTTTTTGTTCGTTTTCTGTGCAGTTCTGGTCGAAGTGAGGATTTAGCTTTTAACGTTTTGCGAGATATTCTAAAAACACTCTATGAGATGTCAAAGAGTATGCAATTCTAAGGGGTATCAAAAGTTTATTTGATGAAAATCGGTTTTGAAATGGTTGAGATATCCAAAAACAAGGTGAAGCAAAGAGATCCTAATAAAAAGCGTGGCCTGTAGTCTTTTATTTTTATCACTTTTTTGGGATATCTCTGCCATTTGGAAACCAATTTTCATCAAATAAACGTTGGATTCTTCTTAAAATTGCATAATTTTTCATATTTCATGAGAGATTTCTCATTGTCTCACTTAGGAATGTAAAAAACATGAATCCTCACCTCAACCAGTACTGTACAGCCCCTTCAAACATACTCCTTGATGACACCGCACGCACTAAAAAAAGACAACGCTCCAGCGAAACAATGCAGCAAATTAAAGACAAGCTATGACACGCAACGATCTCACATAGTCCAGCAAAAGATAACAAAGACGATATCAATAAACAACAAAAAAGTATATTTTCCATGAAGTCGACATTATTTTTCTCTAAGGTGACAATCAATCCCCCCCCCCCCCCCCGTTATGCTAGTTTGTATACAGTGCCTGATGTGCCTGTATGTGGCAGCCATTTTACCCTTGTCATACTCGTTAAGTTCAAATTTTCCTTGAACAGGTGGACCTACACGGCAAAATAAATAATCTTCATCATGAAGGCAAAATTATTCAAAGCTATGTGATTAAAGATAATATAAAGTTTTGGTACCTCAAAAGTTTCCCTGAGTTTCCTTGTTTCGTACCAGAGCAGAGCGGGCTCTGAAAAATTCGAACGAGTCGTTAGTTTGACTCGACGCGGTACCGCGACAGTCAATATACACGTATTATACGAAACCATTATTGCATGATTACTAAGACATAAGAGCACTTTGGAGCGAGTAAGTCTCACAGTGTTAGTTATATGAAAGGTACTTTAACCTGAAACACAAACTAAGACAAGGAAACCCAGGGAAACTTTTGAGGTACCAAAACTTTATATTATCTTTAAGACACACACTAACCTAACTAGATGCAAGACTTCCTTTAACCCTATTAAGCCCAAGCTATTTTGGCCCCTCGCAGGCCCAAGGAGGGGGGGGGGGGGCACATTATGCCCCCTATATAACTTTTTATTATTTGATTTATCATCGTCATATTTGGCACATGGGTAGATTAATTCGTACTATACATGACCGTACACTTAAATTTTCTCAAGGTCACCCCTGGAGGGCGCTATTTACCAAAATATAAAGAAATACATAAGAAATATGCTAAAAACATGATTTTTCTGTATAATCTATTTATCCCATTATATATGTCTTATTACACACCAATCATTTTCATATTTGCCACAAATAATAAGCAATTGGAATCTTATTATTTGTTATGGTTGACATTTCTCAAGGTCACACATGGGGGCGCTATTCATATCCACATAAATTAGTAGGCCTACATTATGAGACCTGAGATGAAATGCTTGGGATGGGTACATGTAGTTATGACATTTCATATTCTGATAATAGTGGTATTTTGAGATTGCCAATTAATAATATGATAAACTTATAATATTAGAGGCATAACTTGAATGAAGGAATCAAAATAACACAAAATAGAAGGGCAATCTTTAGGAAATATTATTGTTTTCAATTATCTCTATTATATCTATTGTTTTATGCCTTTGTCACATGAAAAAAAGTAAATAATAAGAAAAACTTTCCAGGACCATAATTACTTCAAATTTTGCTCCGTCAACAAATTTCAGCCAAGAAATCCCCATTCCATACACTGTAATGCTGTTAAATGAAATGGGAACAGAAAAAAGATGCAAAATCTGACTGACATGGTTGTCAGTTTATGGTTGCCATGGTAACCAGCGACATCAAATATAGCTAAATTATACATAAGAATGTTTGCAATAAGATTTTAGGAAAAGTCACTAAATCTTGTTGAAATCGCATAAAGGGCTAAGAGTGGCAAATTAAAATCTGGTGGGGGGGGGGGGGGGCACAATGTGCCCCTATTTGGCTTTATACGGTTAAATTGAATGCACTCATTTAGGAACATGGTTGCCTTTTCACGAATTTGAATGCTCATTGCTGAAATTGATTCTCCTATCTTATGACTATCAGCTTTTTTTCACTATGTTTTTTCCAAAATCATTTTCGTTGCTATAGTAATAACATGAGAAAAAACTGCTTTATGTAGAAAAAAATATTAATATAATAGCAACAATAATTACAATAGTGACAAGGTCTCCTTTATCCTGGGTAGCCTCTTCAGAATTGCATCTGCTGTAGAGAGGGCCCAGTCATTATCATGGACATGGTGGGTAATCTTCTCCAACGAAATAAACGCTGGGCGGGAATCAAATTCGGGTACCCCGATTGAGAGTCGGGAGTCATTATTATCCACTATGCCCTGGTCCCCCACATTAAAAAGGAATTTCAGTTCTGAAATTAGATCTCATGGGGGGGGGGGGGGGATTACTCTCCCCACACCTCGATCGTTCCCTTTCCATAGAAGACAATGCTGAAGTATTAATTATGGATGATTTCGATATCTACTGTTTTCTGCAAACGTTAAATCTCATTTTTAATTTCGCTTGTACTATAGGAACTCCAAGAACACGGTTTTTGCTGTCAAGCGACTGATTGGGCGGCGATTCACAGACAAGATTGTTCAAGAGGACATGAAGCACTGGCCGTTTAAGGTAATCAACCAAAGAGGCAAACCAGCAGTACAGGTTGAGTACATGGGAGAGGAAAGAATCCTCGTTCCGGAGGAAATCAGCTCCATGGTTCTCACGAAAATGAAGGAGACAGCTGAGGCATATCTCGATCAGAAAGTCACAGATGCTGTCATCACCGTTCCCGCCTATTTCAATGATGCTCAGCGACAGGCCACTAAAGATGCTGGGGAAATTGCAGGGCTGAATGTCCTTCGCATTATCAACGAACCGACAGCGGCTGCCCTGGCTTATGGACTTCAGAAGAAGGTACAAGATAGACAGCATGTCTTGGTGTTTGACCTTGGTGGAGGCACATTCGATGTGTCCGTCCTGCTTGTCGATGATGGTATCTTTGAAGTCCTGGCAACTGCTGGGGACACCCATCTTGGTGGCGAGGACTTCGACAACAGGATGGTCAACAATCTTGTACGCGAGTTCCAACGCAAACGGAAGAAGAATTTTAAAAACAACCCTCGAGCCCTCCAACGTCTCCGCACAGCAGTTGAGCGTTCAAAGAGGAGTCTGTCAGGTAGTTCCCATACCAGTATCGTAGTAGACTCGCTCTTCGACGGGATTGACTTCCGCTCTGATATCACCAGAGCTCGCTTCGAAAACCTATGCTCTGATCTATTTAAGAAGTGCCTTGCGCCAGTTGACAAGGCCATTGTTGATGCAAAGATCAAGATGGAAGACATTGATACTGTTTTGATGGTTGGAGGTTCAACCCGCATTCCCAAGATCCAGAAGCTTATACGCGAGCACCTGGATGGCAAGGACCTCAACAAGTCCATCAATCCAGATGAAGCCGTGGCTTACGGTGCAGCAATCCAGGCAGCTATCTTGTCTGGAGATGAGAGTGAAGAAATTCAGGATGTGGTCCTTGTTGACGTAACTCCACTTTCTCTTGGAATCGAGATCACTGGTGGTGGAATGTCAACCGTGATCGAGAGAAATACGACAATTCCTGCCAAGGTCTCTAGACCCTACACAACACATGCGGACAACGTGATAAGCTTGGATATTATGGTGTACCAAGGAGAGGGGGCTATTACCAAAGACAACAACCTGCTTGGAGAGTTTACGCTGAATGGCATTCCTCCAGCTCCAAGAGGTGTGCCAAAGATCGAAGTGACCTTTGACATTGACGACAATGGTATTTTGACTGTGACAGCATTGGATAAAAGTACAGGTTGCAACCAAAACATCACCATCACCGACTGCATCGACTGTCTCACTAAGGAAGAAATTGAAGCCATGATAAATGATGCAGAGAAGCACAAAGCAGAGGATGAGCTCTTACGGGAAAGATTTGTATGCAAAAACCGACTGGAGAACTACGTCTACAAGGTCAAATCCGCTCTCAAGGAACCTGCTGCTCAGAGGAACCTAACTCCTGAAGACAAACAGACGATTACTGATGTTGTAGATGATGTCATTCACTTGTTAGATTTGGATTCTAAGACAACGAAGAAAGAGTACATGCACCAACTGACAAAGCTTCAGAACATCTGCTCGCCAATCCTAAGCAAGATGTATGTTGAAAAAGAACAGCAAAATAATGCCCCTCCAGCAGGTCCAGTGCAGCCTCAGTCTGAAGAAAGAGATAATACTGAAAGTGACAATACTCTGCTAATCTTAGTCTGCATTGGCTTGCTCCTACTATTGCTGAATGTTGTTTACATGCGGCTGTGGTAGCAGTGACAAATGATTACAAAGCATATGAAATGAGAGAGAGAGAAAAAAAAAAATCCATGTAGCATTTGTCATATCTAGTCATATCTGTGACCCCGACCACGTTTACCGTTATATACTGTGATCTTTATATTTGGTTTAGTTTATTTCCGGTTATAATAAAAGACATACAAATTAATAAAATGACTTTACAAATATATAGCGTTTACAGAAATACAATATTTTACAAGCATAATTATGCAAATAAGAGAAAATTGATATCATTGAAAAGTAAGAATTTACAGACAGACAACATATACATCAAAAACAAGGACAGAGTAATATATGAGATAGAGTAAAAACGGCTGGAAAACCAATGTTCAGCGACACTATTATATAGAGTCACTGGTCTTATTTTTAAATGATGTGATGATTGAAATATAATGTCTGCATAATCTAGATGAGGTAAAATAATCGTACGTATATCAGAGAGGGAGACAAGAATCCCAGTCGACAGTTGACGGAGATGTCTCCGCTTCCCACGCAGTCACTTTATCTCCTATGAGAACTAGGCCTTTACTTACATTTGATAACGCTCATTTATCTCGACTACAGCAATCAAAGATTGACGCCTAACCTTCTCTGCACAAGGGGAATGTATTTCTTTATATTACATTTGACAAACGTACATTTAACGTCCGTCTTGATATCATTTGACTTATCTAGCTCAATTTAGATGACCTTTCACCTTTCACTCTGTCATTTCGACCAAGTTAAAGTGGAATCATTTTATCCTTAACTCCAAGTAATATAATCAATATGGTACTAATGAATATATTTAGCAGAATTTGTGACAAAAAAGAAAGTTTTAACCAAAGTTCAGTGACCTTTGACAGTAACTTCTCATTGTCTCCACTATCAAACAATGACAAATCAATCCCCGGGCATTCCTAACTGAAGAAATGACTTTTTGCAGCTCACATCAGTCAAAGTTCAAGTGATCCATCATCCCCCCTCGCTAAATTTCCTGTGTCGTAGTCCTAAGTTACGTTGAGACGGTGATCCTTAATTCCTCAAGCTCGTAAGGACGCTTAAATCCTTAAGCTTGTATAGGGGCGCCTTGTGTTGCGTGGTTTCTTTCGTCACGAAATCAGTCATTTTGTCACAAAATGACAATTAAAGTTGTTTTTTATCTTTGAAAAAAAAATAATTTCATGACGATATGACTGATTTCATGACGAAAAAGCCCCATTCTTAACAACGATAATATCCTTCAGTTAGGTTATCAACGTCTGAATGTAACTACTGTCTGCAAGAATGCATGTTTGAAAGATGAACTTGTGATACTTAATGATACTTAGTAATTCATGTATTTGTGTTTATAAGGAAGTGTTGGAGTGTGTAGCTTCGAGGGATTTGCCATATCCTTGAATGTTAATTATGTGAGAATGTAGGGCCTATAATGTGTGTGCATGTGTATCAGTGCAAGATCATACAAATTCAGATAGTGCATCGCTGGTATAATGTTGGCACCTTTGTCGCCGATATGTGAAAGGGTAAATAGTTTGCCTCTTATAATCTTGTCGCAAGTAAATGCCATAAAGGAATTATAATTTCATTTTGACAACAATTTGAACACGCTTCGCATGATCTCATTGTTCGCTTGGTTCAATTGTAAATCGACAATATATATGGGTATATGCAATATTGTCCAATAGAGAAGAAACGTTCACTGCTTCAGTCTATCGGATTAAACTTGCGAGAGAGTGTCTGCTTGCCTTCTGGTCTAAAACAGTTTTGGAATTTACAAGGTAGGAGTCTATTTTGATACGTATTGCATGGCTCGACATTAACTTTTTTGTTTGGTGGCCCGATGGGGCCACCAAAATCCTAAATTTCAATTTTTTGGTGGCCCGAGAGAAAAATTTGGTGTCCCCCCAAAAACAATAAATAACATTAAAAATCATCTTTTTTTTTTTTAAACGAGTCAAATATTTAACTTAGTAAGAATTAGAAGTTGGACATATCTACTCACAAATAAACTTCAACAAACTTGCAACACTCACTCTCAGGCACTCATTCAGTCCTTTTCATCCATCCTTTAAAGATAATAAAAAGTTTTGGTACCTCAAAAGCTTCCCTGAATTTCCTTGGCTTGGTTTGTGTTTCAGGTTAAAGGGAAGGTCCTGTTTTGGTTGATGATGGCACGTCGGGATGAAATTTTTTGGCAAGATAATGAGAAACTACTTATGAAATATGAAAGAGCATTGAAATTTATGGGGAATTCAAAGTTTGTTTGACAAAAATTGGTCTAGAAATGGCTGAGAAATGCAAAAATACGTCGTCCGATAAAAGTGTGGGACCCACACTTTCCCCCGTGATACGACCTTACCTCCCTCTACCGTTTGAATTTGACTACATTGGGCTTGGGGCTTTTTCAACCGTTATCTTCCGCACACGCGAGCGATGTGTACCGCACGGCTTGGTCTGGGAGGTTGACCTTTTCACCTCCGTGAATTTGGGAGAGAGACGGCGCGGCGAGGGAATATTGCGTAATCATGGGGGTTCATGGCACTCTTTGCAGACCTGTATGCACGTCGTGTGTGCGTGGAGTTCTGTGATCGCACTGCGCTATCAGCCGTCGCGTCGTTCCGTTTGTTTACTTGAGGGCACATAGTCTCTTTTCCTCGGTGTGATGCTGCGTATAGAGCTCTACGGATTCCGACTCGAGAGCAACTAAAACAGTTAGGTTTTGCGAGACGAGGTGTACATACGTCTCCGACCCAGAAATCTCGCAAAAGAATATAGAATCTTTCGAAATGAGGCGTAGGGGACAACGAAGGGATCGCGATTATTGAAACTGGACAAGATGCCTTCATCCCGTAGAAATGAACCGACGCGACACCTGGATCTACCGACCCCAGCTCGCGATGTCCTGAGTGAAAAAGTGAGTATACAGGCATTTAGTGTAGAAGTGTCAGTCCGACCCATCTTTATCCGTAAGTGCATGATGTGAGAGCTTGAAGTTTATCTCGTGAAGAATATCCTGTGCCTGCTAGAAAAGATGTATGTAGGATGACCCACAAAAGACTTGATTACTTTATTTTTTCACCTTGATTTTCAAGGTTTTATGCGTGTAAAAAGTTCAGAAAAATAGATTTCTGAATAATGAAATTCGCAAGGGGTAATCGGCCAAACGAGAATGAAGTAGGGTCCCTTAGTGCCGAGTGTTCGTTGATCTGAAAATGAAATAAATTTCCTTATTCTGAAGCGTCCATAGTATTCTCAAGATTATGTGTATCGATCCGAAAACGAAATAAGGCTCGTTATTCCAAAAAGGAGATTCGTTAGTCAAAAATGAAGGAATATTCGTTATTAATTCTAAAAGTGAATAATATGTGCCCGAAGAGAATGGGGGAAGGGGTGATCATAATTTCTGTCGAGTATAGTTTACATGAGATTTGGAAGGGGATGATCTACACTGTATACTACTAGGTAGTATCAGAAACAGGGGAACACAATGGCGCGGCAGCATTGCACCCTCGTCGTGTTATTTTCTTTTCCCTACCTTTGAGTAGCCCCTATTTGTAATAACCGTTTCTTCATCATATTACATAGCTCATCCTTATGATGTAATTAATCTGTCATATCATAATCATAAAAATGAAGTATGCAATACCTGCAACATAACGACTAACGCTGGCCGTTTGGCGGAGGTTCAGTGGTCCGATGCATCATGATAATGTGCGTGTGTTTACGTATCATTTTCATTCAATTTTCTCTGCGTAGTATCCTATATACTTTTTTAATCTACATGTATATGCCGTAGACTCTACATGTATATGCCGTAGAAGACTGTAGGTTGTTCATTCACTGTGTCAGTTTTGTCCATCTATGTAGATCGTACATGTTGTACATAGATCCATCATGATGAATTGCTGTTTGCTTTGATGTGCCCTTTTCTTTGAAGTACTGAATGAATATGAAAGTTATGATAAATGGAAATATGAAATAGATTTTGTAATTTGACAAGCTATAAGATTTGCAGGCTGCATAATTCCATTTCCATTTCATAATTTGTTATCACAGTCAGTGAGAACAGCTTGATGTCAGGTTCTAAAACTTTTTAGGATGCTATGATTATGTTCCCCGGATGAATCCCTTCTGAGAAAAAAAAATCTTCAGATGTATTTTTTTTTCTCAAAAGGGATTCATCCTGGGAACAATGCGTGTATAATTTTTCATAGATTGTCGGTTATGAATGCAACCAATGTCTTTTCCTTTTACACTTTCAGTAGGCTATGGATACTCTACATCTCCAGTGGCACTTTACTGGTTTCTCGGGACCTCTGAAAATGAAATCAGACCACCTAACTTCTAAACAGTTTATATTTTGACGGTTCCATCGGAGAACTGTGTCGAAAAAAATGTTTCCTTTCATTGGTAGGCCACGATACATTTCTTTTTTCGGGTCATCAAAATTCGAATTGAACGTTTTTGTAAGCGATCCGAACAGGACACCAAAAATAAATGAATAAATAAAACTCAGTTTGTCTCGGAATTAACTTGTGAAAACTCAATTGATTCCATTAACAGGGAACGCGGGATATTACGATGAATCATGGTAGTCAATGAGATACGTTGTATGACCCGACGTTACTCTTTCAATATACGTTTACGCGTGAAAAAAGAATGAATCTCTAATTCCACTGTATCAATTTTCTTTATAGATCTCAGGAGCAAATCGAGAAAAGACAGGAATGCGCATTGGAAGCCAGTCAACAAAGGTAATGTTATTCTAATAAATATATCAACAAACGTGACCTGTTCTTTTTCGCATTGGGTGTGTGTGTGTGTGTGTGTGTGTGTGTGCATGTGTATTTGTGTTTTTGTTTTATTTTGTTTTGTGTTTTTTTGTAGAATGTGAAAACACGTAAGGCCTATATCGGCCTATATGACGCTTATTTTTATTCCGCGAATTTCTTATTAGTCAGAATGGAAGGCATTGTGTGAATATCATTTTACTCTGGTACATAAACTACAGGATGTGCAATTGAATCGTATATTAGTTGAAGAAAATGTCTACTCATGGAACCATGGTAATGATAAAATTATATATGAAAATGTTTCTGTTTTGTTCTTTATTACACAGGCAGATGTGTTCAACAGAATAACAAAACCAAAACCAAAAGCACTAAAAAAATTGGAGAGGTTCGGACATGCCGATTTTCTATTCCCGGCCACGAAGTATCGCCAGAGACAAGTCGCTTTATCCATCTGTCTTTCTCCTGAAAAGTTTCTTCCTCCACCTCTCCGAAGTTCGGCTGAGCCCCTTCACAGCCTGAACGTTCCTGGCGAAAACCATGCCCAGCCCGAGGCCTGTCATTCCATCTGGCCCGCTGCTACCACTGCCCACCTGTCTAAAGAGTTGATCATTGGGGAACGACGTTGATGGCATCACAGCGAGTATCCACGGTGGTTGTTCAAACTGTATGAACAGTTCCTTTGGTAATCTACTCTGCTGTGGAATCGGCAGTAGACTATATCATGGTGTACTGTTAGGCCGTAATTTTTTTTTTTTTTTTTTTAATACAGTGTACTGTACATTGTTCTAAGTTTTGCACACAACTATATCCCCACAAACACAAGAGCCACTATTAGGGTTCGCGCGTATGCCAAAAAGCGGGATACAAATCTCGAGATTTACATGACCATCGTAATCTCGAGATTTTTGCAAATGTGCACACAAAATCCCACTAATTTGCGCGATCAGCATCGCGACGGTACCCCCAACAAATCTTGCACTTGATTTCTGAAATAGTGCGCTGATTTGCTCCCGGTGACCGCGTAAACGGCTGACCGAAAATACTTTACTCATCTCCAGATTTTATATTCCATCATTCAAGCGAGCATCACAATAATGGGTAAATGACAACATCACACTACTGTGTGGCAGCTGCGTAAATATTGTCGGTACATGCAAACGCGTGAAGAGGGGGAAAAATCTCGAGATTTGGAGTTCAATCGTCATCCTGGGTCGTCATCCCGCTATGTTGTTATACGTGTGGCTCCGGCTAATTGCGCGTAGATATTCTACATACTGGAAAGATAGTAAACACAATATCAAGACATGCATGATCATGAATGCGAACGATCCGGGTTGTTTCATTGTACTGATAGGGTATTATGAAGGAAATTGTACGTATAAGGTCCACGAGTGTAGTAGCCACGTTTGTACGTACCATATAGCGGGTTACCAAGCTCCCCGAAACTCGAGTTTTTATTTTGTTTTGTTTTATTTGTTTTCTTTGTTTTTGTTGAAACTGTTAATCGACACTCTCCAAATTAATTGGTTAGTAGAGTATACTATGCGCTCGGAAACTAGAGTTTGTTGGGCTTTTTGTCTGTTTCTTTATTTGTCTGTTTTTATTTTTGCAGCCTTTCTCCCTCACAGAAATACTAGTAACTCGCTAATTGCCTATCGATAAATCGATAAAACTACAAGCATTGTTCTTGAACCTCACATACATTGTCGAGTGCACGCCGTTGTGGCGTGCGCTATGAATGATGGGATATGAAAGATTCGAGTTTTTGTGGTCGACCGTTCACACGTGTGTAGTGTATTTGCGGGACAAAGATTAGCGCGCTAATAACAGCAAGATTTCTTGGGTTTAGCATTGCGCTGCTGACCGCGCTTTGTTGGGTTTTTGTCAACTCGTGCAAAGAACTCAGTTTACTAGCGGGTTACAAATTTCTCGTTTTGTTACCCAGTAATTTTTATACGTGTGAATCCCCCTATAGGCGCGTGTATAGATGAGTAATGAATGCCAGCGCGTTTTCACTTATTTTTCATGTTTATATAGGCTGTATGTTTGTTTATTATTGCCCTTGTCATATTCAACAAAACAACAAATTACGATACAAAATAATAATATTATACTCAGTATACATTACGCAACAGTCACTCCAAAGATATTACCCTGAATGCCCATCCCCCGTCACATGGACGTAGGGCCTAATTTACACTGTACAGTGACGTTCAAACAGTAAAAACATTGACTCAACGATCAATCATTAGTTCACACATTGTATACACACATGTTTACATGTATGCTGGTTAATTTCTTTGGTAGTGCAATACGCTGTACAGGCCTGCTGGTAAATTCCCACAAGATGTTCGTAATCTGTCCTTTTTAGTACCTCGGATAAGCTTGATTTTCAGACATTTCCTTTTTTATGTCGAAGGTATATTTTTTCTCTTCCTTTTCTCATATTATCCCTGTGAATTATCCCTGTATGAATTTTCTTTGCAAATATGTGGCTTGACCGTAAGTTTCTTATAGATAATCTATTACATCGGTAAGTATGTAAATTTTGCTATTAACAAACAGGCAATGTTCGCACCTCTTTAAAATAATGGCAGAGAGAAGTTTAAATTTGCGCTTTCAAGCACAGCGATATGCTTGACGTGGAATTATTATAGGTGATATATATTGAATACGACTGGGAAGAACACTGTCAAACCGAAGATAATGATAATTCACATGTTACTGCTCAGTATTATCAGTGTAATTCATTTTTGTATAATATTCACATTATTAGTATTATGTCTCGCCATCGTTGTTGTTCCTGTTACTGGTCATTGGTCATTGGTGTTTTTTGTTTTTGTATGTGTGCTATATGCCTATATCTCGCGAATCGTGAAGAGGCTAATGGCTGGGAGCCAAATGATATCAGATAATTATTGTCGATAGCATTAGCACTAACTGGAACGGATTCCACGTACTCTGGCGTTATGAGCATCGTCAAAATAATCTTGACAAAACATATTTTCTCCTCAATCAAAACAGAGGTTCTCGGGAGGTTTGTAATGACAACTTATATAGAGAATGAAATCATTTGTGATGATGATAATAGTACAGTATTCATGATAATCATTACAATGGTATAAAAAACGGTAACAACAAAGGCAACAATTTCAAGCGGGAATACCAATTCCAGGAGTTAGCTGTTTTGTTTAGCAATAACCTCGATTTTTTAGCTCACCTGAGCCAAAGGCTCAAGTGAGCTATTGCGATCGCCCTTCGTCCGGCGTCCGTCGTGCGTCGTGCGTCGTGCGTCGTGCGTCGTCCGTCGTGCGTCGTCCGTCGTCCGTCGTCCGTCGTGCGTCGTGCGTAAACTTTTTACATTTTCATCTTCTTCTTGAAAACCCCAAGACCGATTTTCATCAAACTTGGCAGGTAGCATCCCTAGGGGGTTAGGAACTCAATTTGTTAAAATGGGCACCATGACCCACCTAGGGGGCCCCCAGGGGGGCCCAAACCCCCCAAAATTAAGGAATCTTTAAAAATCTTCTTCTCTAGAACCAGAAGTGATAGAGCTAAGTTAATACTATGAGTTAGTTCATTGATGACTGTAGTTTCAAGTTTGTTCATGGCAGAATCAGGGATGCCCCCCTTGGGACCCAGGGGAGGGGGTGGGGAGGGGTTCTAATAGGGCCTAAATTGTACATTTTCATCTTCTTCTTGAGAACCCCATGACCCATTTTCACCAAACTTGGCAGGTAGCATCCCTAGGGGGTTAGGAACTCAATTTGTTAAAATGGGCACCATGCCCCACCCAGGGGGCCCCCAGGGGACCCCCAGGGGGGCCCAAATCCCCCAAAATTAAGGAATCTTTAAAAATCTTCTTCTCTAGAACCAGAAGTGATGGAGCTAAGTTAATACTATGAGTTAGTACATTGATGACTGCAGTTTCAAGTTTGTTCATGGCAGAATCAGGGGTGCCCCCCTTGGGACCCAGGGGAGGGAGGTGAGGAGGGGTCCTAATGGGGCCTAAATTGTACATGTTTATCTTCTTTTTTAGAACCCCATGACCCATTTTCACCAAACTTGGCAGGTAGCATCCCTAAGGGGTTAGGATCTCAATTTGTTAAAATGGGCACCATGCCCCACCCAGGGGGCCCCCAGGGGGGCCCAAACCCCCCAAATGAAGGAATCGTTAAAAATTTTCTCTAGAATCAGAAGTTATACAGCTAAGATAATACTATGAGTGAGTACATTAATGACTGTAGTTTCGAGTTTGTTCATAGGAGATCCAGGGGTGCCCCTCTTGGGGGCAGGGGTGGGGGGGGGTGGTTAGGAAGGTCCAAATGGGGGCCTGAATCGTACATTGTCATCTTCTTCCTGAAAACCTCACGATAGATTTTCGTCAAACTTGGCAGGTAGCATCCTTAGGGGGTCAGGATCTCAATTTATCAAAATGGGCACCATGCCCCACCCAGAGGGCCCCAGGGGGCCTCCAATTCCCCAAATTAAGGAATCTTTAAAAATTTGGGCCCTTATTGTACATTTTCATCTTCTACTTCAGAATGCCTGGTCAAATTTTGGTAGAGCTGTGAATAATTTAGATTAGTGACTGCGTGAAAGGTGAACTTGCGATACTCAGGTGAGCGCTAGACCCGCGGGTCTCTTGTTTTTTAATACCACGAACTGCGTGTTTGTGATTGATGAAAAAAAAAGTTAAGTGCATTAATTACTTCACGCAATCACATTGGCCTCATTAGCTGTTATACGAGTTGATAAGAATAATCACAGAAATATTCATTTTCAAAAGTGATCGACACTTCGTCTTGTAATTGTACTTACATTTCCCTTGAAATGTTGGTATGTACGGTCCGATATCACCATCTCCGGTTCTGTCCGAGGTCATAATGTGCAGTAATCGTGGATACTGGTTAGCTCGGTTAGCTTCAAGAGGGATAATTTTAAAGCGAGATGCCGATCCAGAGCACTTGCAAGATAAACTTTATACACTGACGAGAAACTAACTGTAAACAATCGAGGGAACTTGATTAACCACAACTGAAATGCTCTTCCAGGGAATATAAAGCATATGAAAATATGTATGTATAGGGTTCACCTTCAAGATCAACTCTTCTTGTTTTGTTCTAATTTATTTATATTGTAATTCAATTATTTTTAGTGTCTTTTTATTGCACTTCATTGTACTTGAATGATGGTGAATAAAACTAGACTGAACTAAACTAGAACCGAGTTTGTAATCCTTGACAAGATCAACCTTGTTTCGTTCGTCAAGTTCACAGCTTTGTCGACCTCATGTTTCAGCAAGGAACTGTGAACGGAAAGATATCTCCTCCCTCTCTCTCCCTCCCTCTCTCTCTCTCCTTCTCTCTCTCTCTCTCTCT
This sequence comes from Diadema antillarum, assembly GCF_040938485.1. Taxonomy (NCBI): domain Eukaryota; kingdom Metazoa; phylum Echinodermata; class Echinoidea; order Diadematoida; family Diadematidae; genus Diadema; species Diadema antillarum. The sequence goes on from NW_027271609.1 coordinate 1,362,305, forward strand.
CTCTCTCTCTCTCTTTCTGACCTTAGTTTCAGGCTTACCGTGTTGTTTTGTTTCAGTTTTTACATCAGAATTGTCGGAAAAGATTTGAATGTAATCCATGGTCGGGGAGGTGTGCTGCCGCACAGTTTCCTCCCTCGTCTTGGTGCATCCGATTGAAAAATTGCCTTTTATACATCGACGTTTATAAGCATTAGAAATCTGATCAGTGTTTTTGAAGTATCTTTGACAAAATAAATCATGGATGTACATAATCGAAAAGAATTCAAACCTACGACCTCCTGATCTCCGGATTTTCAGGAATATATTGACATCTTATTCCTACACAAAATTTTGGTACACTGTCTTTTACATCTATGTATCTGTATATGCCCGAAATGAGTTGGATGTGATGTATACAATTTCTATAAAATGATACATGTATCTATAGTTCACACCAATGTCTCATCTGTATTATGGTTTGCGAATTGTCTCCATGTTGATACTTTATAGTTTTCCCCTCCAAAATAGCCCAAAAGAGTCTTGCTATTTAATTTAAAGAGAATTGCTGCAGTCTGTAGGCCTATCGTTGTATTTTTATACTATGTGAAAATTATTTACCATAATACACGCATTTTTTTTAAATATTCCAATGTTAAGATCAACAGATTTATCATTTATTATAAGGCTTGTTTCTTATGCTACTTACCTTTTCACATCAAACAAGATACATTGTTTAGCACTGTCAGAATTGTGATTGAAAAAAAAAAGATGTGGTGTGGTTTACATGTAGGTACATGTATACAAGTATTTGTTATATATACAGAGATATATATATATATATATATATGTATATATATATATATATATATATATATATATATATATATATATAAAGTAAAAGAATTAGAAGAAGAACGCCGTAAAAAATAAATCATAGATCTTGAAGATCTTAAAAACGGAGCATAGCTCTCAAATACTGAAAGGCAAGGTCACACTCTTCATCAGTTCAAGAGTGTGACCTTGCCTTTCAGTATTTGAGAGCTATGCTCCGTTTTTAAGATCTTCAGGATCTATGATTTTTTTTTTTTACGGCGTTCTTCTTCTACTAATTCTTGTACTTATTATCATCAAGATGCCGAGCAAACCAATTTTCTTATTACAATTCTGTATATATATATATATATATATATATATATATATATATATTGGCCTCTTGTTATTACTATTTCTATTTCTGTTCAAATGCATGCAAATTGGTTGCTATTTTGCTTTTATGTTTATGTCTCATCAAGCCCTTGAAAAAGGCTGGTGAAACAGCCGAAAGCTTGGGGAATAAAGGCAAGACTGAACATCACTGCAACGTCTATACTGCAAGTTTTCCTTCCGTCACACACACACACACACACACACACACACACACACATATATATATATATATATATATATATACGTAAAACTGTCTCGAAATTACTCAAATTTCCAGTTCTATTCTGAAGAATGGGAAAAGACACGCGAATACAAGCGGTGTTCAAAATTTACAATAAATACACATGTACACACATCTCTGTATGAACACTGTCAAACACTGTTTGTGATATGATGGTCACTGCATGTTATAGATTTTGCTTGTGGAGATAGATTGACAAGAGTTTTTGCTTGACGGCATCGTCTTCCATACGGTTACAGCTCGTTATTCCGAAGGGTCGTTATTCCGAAGGCTCGTTATTCCGAAGGCTCTTCAGTCCGAAGTTTCGTTATTCCGAAGGTTCGTTATTCTGAATTTCATTTTCGGATTAACAAAATCTTCGATAGCGAACCTTCTGAATAACGCTACAAAAATGTTCGGATTAACGAACCCTTTTTCATTTTCAGATTAACCAACATCTAGGTATAGGGAATTTGTGTGTTTCGCATTAAGGAACCTTCGGAATAACGAACCTTCGGAATAAAGAACCTTCGGAATAACGAACAGCACCCTTCCATGTACAGCCAAGATTTCAACCTGCAGATGAGCCAAGACACCTTGTTTCATACGTGAGTATATAGGTATAAAAAGCTGTCATTGATTTGAAATTGTAACACGACATTTCCATATAGAATAATGTAAACCTAAATATAGAATCATATAAAATGTCTTTCAGGGTGTCTTACTAAAAAATTTTGATTAAAACATTGTTGATTTCTCCGTACCGAAACTTTTATGGATCATCACATCGCCTCCAATGTATACGTTGTTTAGAACAAACGCTCAGTAAGATTTGTGTAATATGAACCATGACTCCATTCTGTCAATATATTTCGAGTTTCGCAGTCGAATTTCACTGTGGGGTGCTTGAGAGATGTACATCATGATAACTGCCAGGGAGTTGAATGTTCCAGCATGATCCTGTCGAATTCACTTGCATTATAGGTATACATCGGAACTCTATTGTAGCTCGATCCACTAAACATGGGCAAGTCAGTTTGCATGCTATGCACAGTGAAATCAGTGAAATTTCGGCCACTATGATTATACTGAACAAAACATACGATCCCATCGCTGACAAAAACCTGACAATTGATATTATATATAGCATTCTAACTAGAAGTTTCCATGAAGTATAATACAACATAGATATGTAATCAAGTCACTGCCAGGGGGTCTTACCAAAAACAATTCTGAGTAAAATATTTTTGATTCAATGATTCATCACATCGCGTTCGGTTAGTGTTTACTTATTTTGTTTACACGCGCTAAGCAGAATAAAGCAGAATGAACCATTTGTCAAGCAGGTAAGTCATATCATTCATGACGTGATTGACAATACAGACTTTGCCACAATAGTTCCGTAACGGTAAATTAACACAAAATCTATGATCATCGTTTGATGATAAGAAACCAAGTGTTGTCTTTATTATATTCCATGAATACTTCACGTATAAAACGTTGTGATACTATTACGTACGATACCTGCCCGTAATATGGATCATTCACGTAAACAAATCCCCGCTCTTATTTTTTTTTCGGCAGTTGTAACGGGGAAGTGACTGTAGGTGTATCAGACACAGCTATTAAAAAAAAGGTGATTTCATTCATGCAAACGTGTATTATTACTATTTTGTCGCATGATTTCGGACATGAATTTCATACATTTCAGAAGCAGCAGTGAGATTGAAATATTAACATACCTATAGAGATGACCCTTGGTTGCTAAACATACCGATTTGGCAGTCAAAATCAAGGAACCAGCCAATAAATGGTATATATTTTCCTTCTCTAATTCAATTCAATGTATTAATTTCTTTATTTCCATCTTTGAAAAGACATGATTAAGAAAAAACTTTGAATTTCAGAAACTCAAGTCCTACAGGCCTACCGGTAATTGCAGTGTCGTTGATTTTCAATTGACAATTACAAATGTATGTCGCATAACTCACATTATTATCAAACATAACTCTCTAAAAAAAAAAGATTGAGAGAAAATATTCACTCTCGAAGGAGTGAATACAAAAAAGAGTGAATTTAGAGTGAAATTGGAGTGAATTTCGAGTGAACATGTTCATTTTCACTCATTTTGGAGTGACCGCAGGGATCACTCGAAGATTTTGGACTTTGCCACAATAGTTCCGTAACAGTAAATTAACACAAAATCTATAATCATCGTTTGATGATAAGAAACCAAGTGTTGTCTTTATTATATTCTATAAATACTTCACGTATACGTTGTGATACCAAGGAGGTACTACGTACGATACCTGCCAGTAATATGGGTCATTCACGTAAACAAAAATCTCGGCCTCGAATTATACGATTGGTAACAAAAGCTATCATTGATTTGAAATTGTAACACGACATTTCCATAAAGAATAATTAATAAACCTAAATAAAATGTCTTTCAGGGGGTCTTACTAAAAATTATTTGATTAAAACATTGTTGATTCCTCCGTACCGAAACTTGTGTATGGTTCTATCACATCGCCTCCAACGTATACATTGTTTATAACAATATAACGCTCAGTAAGACTCAATAAGCGCTTTCACATCAGCCCGATGTTTCGAAATAGCGCGCTATTTTCTGACTTGGGAAATTCAAAAATATCTCGAGCTTGGATTTTTATCGGGCTGATGTGAAAACGCCTATTGTGAACCATATAACTCCATTCTGTCAATATCGCCGGTGGAGCTCTTATAGCTCGATCCACTAAACATGGGCAAGTCAGTTTGTATGCTATGCACAGTGAAATCAGTGAAATCTCGACCACTATAATTATACTGAACAAAACATACGATCCCATCGGTGACAAAACCCGACAATTGATAGTATATATAGCATTCTAAGGGTGCTGTTCGTTATTCCGAAGGTTCGCTATTCCGAAGGTTCGTTATTCCGAAGGGTCGTTAATCCGAAACACGCAAATTCCCTATACCTACAGGTTCGTTAATCCGAAAATGAAAAAGGGTTCGTTAATCCGAAAATTTGTGGCGTTATTCCGAAGGTTCGTTATTCCGAAGATTGGTTAATCCGAAAATGAAATTCGGAACAATGAACCTTCGGAATAACGAATCTTAGGAATAAAGAGCCTTCGGAATAACGACCCTTCGGAATAACGAGCTGTAACCGCATTCTAACTAGAAGTTTCCATGAAGTATATACAGCATAAATATGTAATCAAGTCACTGCCAGGGGGTCTTACTTAAAATAATTCTGATTAAAATATTTTTGATTCAAATTATTCATCACACCGCGTTCGGTACGTGTTTACTTATTTTGTTTACACGCGCTAAGCAGAATAAAGCAGAATGAACCATGACGCGATTGATAATACAGACTTTGCCACAATAGTTTCGTAACAGTAAATTAACACTAAATCTATTATCATCGTTTGATGATAAGAAACCAAGTATTGTCTCTATTATATTCTATAAATACTTCACGTACAAAACGTTGTGATACCAAGGAAGTACTCCGTGATACCTGCCCGTAATATGGATCATTCACGTAAACAAATCTCTGCTCGTTAGCTTTTTTTCGGCAGTTGTAACGGGAAGTGACTGTATGCGGTAAATTTTGATTAAAAAATGATAATAAATGACCGGACGATAGATTGCCTGAATTTCACCCCAGCAATTTTTTTTTTTTTTTTTTTGGGGGGGGGGGGGGCTGAACTTCACAATTAATTTCTATAAAAATGTAGTGTTTATACTAATGTATTTTGGCTCATTTGGAAGTTGAAATCTTGATGCAAACTTCTTTCGTTTCATGTGTGTGAAGCTGCAGACTGCAATATAGGTGTAGCGTTTCAAATATTGGCGTCGTCTATCTGTTTGGATACTTTCTGTAATGTCTTGACACACACACACACACACACACAAAAAATCGGAAGTTACCGATCGAGTTTTTTTTCCTACTTTTGGGAATTGTGAGGGTGGCTAGTCGCGATTATTCAATAGTGCCTCACATGCGCTGATCAAGCCTGTGTCAAGACAGTCATAAACATATCTCTGAGCTGGCGGTTTGAACATCAAAAATTCGATCGAAATCCATCTAGGATCTTTTTTCTGTGTGTGTGTAGTAGCTAGTACACGTGTGTCTAGCTTCAAACTTTCATGTTCGAATAGATGATAAAATCGTTGATGCCGGTGGGCTCAAGTACAGACATACGTGAAATATCTACAGTCGGTGCCATAACCATTCAATTACTTTCTTCGGACTCACAAAGTTTAGTACCCAATGGCACAACCTTGGATACATAGTATTCAATGGATGGAGCTGTACATTACTAGACATTCGGATCATTTCCATAACCAGGTAGGTAGGGATACTGGTATCGGCGACCCAACACGTTCAATGGGGTTACGATACCGGTGTGTGTTCCACCGTACACCAAATGAAGCAAGTGGCTGGGCATCATTGGGTATTGGGTGTGTTTCTCTGGTGTGTGTAGGTCTGTACGGCGAGAGTTGGGAGAAGGGGAGAGAGATTCTGCCGAGAGTCCTTGGGGAGCTCGCAGAGTGATAGGAAAGCCTAAAAATAGATGTGTTTCGGTCAAGGGGTCAGGAGGGCCTGTCGCTTGGAGGAATGGAAGGCGTGGAAGGTGGCTGGAGTTTGGCTCGCAAAACGCAGAGACAGTATCGTATTGCAATGGAAACGGCAGGTGGCGCTCTGTATGTAACGGTCATCCTGACAGATGTTTGAAAGATTTTGCCTTCTTGCAGCAAATTACTATGTACTAAATTCGTAATTTTCTCATCTATTTTACCCTGTAATGTGAAACGAACCATCGTGGATGTTGATACTATCCTTCCTCAGCACAATTTCATCGAGTATTCTGCAAATACTAGCAAATAACATTCTGATACGCCACATAAACAGGAACAGGACCATCCCTTTAAAGTACGTTGTCTGTGAGAATTACTCGCCCCAAAGTGCTCTCATGTCGTAGTAATCATGCAATAATGGTTTCGTACCAGAGCCGACGCTGACCAGCGTCGATAAATATTGTACGAAACCACTGACTGCGACCAGCAGCGTGCAGCCCATTGTACGCATAGCTAACTGCGACCAGCAGCCCCATACGCATAGCGTAATGGGGCTTCGCATTGTAGCATTCAGGATCATGACAGAATTAGTATCGCGGGTAAATGTCAACTTAAAATCCAAAAATTTCTTCGATTTGAAGACTTACCAATTAATTTGAAGTATTGAAAACAGGCTTCGAACAACGTTTGTTTCTGCCAATAGTCCCTTTCTGTTCGAATTGATGACTGAATGTGACTCGGTCGAGAGGACCTTGGGAGAGCTACATACACTGGATACCATGGCAAGCGCATGCGCACACAAACATCTTATCCGTTCATGGATTTGAAATTTGTGTGCACAGATGTGTTCGCATGCACTGGCTGTAGTATTCAGTGTACTGTATGTAGCTCTTCTAAGGTCCTGTCGACCGAGTCACATTCAGTCATCAATTCGAACAGAAAGGGACTATAGGCAGAACCAAACGTTGCCCGAAGCCTGTTTTCAATACTTCAAGTTAATTGGTAAGTCTTCAAATTGAAGAATTTATGGGATTTTAAGTTGACATTTAACCTGCGATACTAAATCTGTCATGATCCTGAATGCTACAATGCGAAGCTCGATTACGCTATGCGTATGGGACTGCTGGTCGCTATGCGTATGGGGCTGCTGATCGCAGTTCATTGCATGATTACTAAGACATGAGAGCACTTTGGGGCGAGTAAGTCTCACAGTGTTAGTTATATGAAAGGTACTTTAACCTGAAACACAAACTAAGACAAGGAAATTCAAGGACACTTTTGAGGTACCAAAACTTTTTATTATCTTTAACTGCTAATTTCCGTCGCAAAAAGTTACGAATTTATTGACATACTTTAAAAAAAAAAATTGGTGGCCCGAGGCGGGCCACCAAATTTGCCTTTTTTTGAAAGTTGGTGGCCCGACTTTCATTTTTGGTGGCCCCGGGCCACCGGGCCACCGTTAGTGTCGAGCCCTGCGTATTGATATCCAAGACGAGAGGAAAATCATGTTGTAGAAAGTTGTACTTCAATATCAGAATATGCTGGTTTGTAAATTATCAATGTCCAGGAGTATCATCGTGTTAACATGGTTAAAGCGATGAGACAGGGACTCCGTTTGAGATAGATATGAAGAGTTATTAATGATAAAAAAATCTTGCTTTGAATCATATATAAGTGCACTTTAGAAGTACTCTAATCCATCTTTGTTCACATTGTTGTGGGCAACGATGTCTTTAATTCTTTATGTGCCACATTCGCACGCCCGACTCAGTCGACGGCGTGCCAACTTCGCACATTCTACTCAAACGCACAAACCAGCCCAAACCGATCGATAAATTGCCAAATGTCACAGTACAATGACAGCGATTGTCGCGATTCTATTCCTGTTACATGTAGCTTGCATTTTATGTGGTGATTGACTATCAAATGGTGCTCTCTACTGGATTTGCGAGTAATTCAAGGTTTCTGTCACTGTTTTGTGTGCAAAAGTCATGCTTCCACAATAATGTAGCTACTGATCATTTGACAGAAAAACAGTCATAGATTTGTCATACAATTTTATCTCAAAGCAAAACTGGGCACTTTCTCTACAACTTTGCTCATTACCTGTCCAGGGTAACAAATGAAGTTACATAGATTTCAGAAACTGAATGTTTTCCCAAAGCATAGCAATATTGCTATCTCAGAATAATGTGGCACACAGGGGGTTTACACCATGGCACATAAAGAGTTAAACGGTGGCAAATAGGAGGGTCATAGGAAAGTCAGCAGACGAATAAAGCACTGGTATGCAAGGTTTTAAATTGTGGAGATGCAGAGCATTCAGTGATATTTACGAAGCCGAGAGCATGATGCACGGCATTTGGAATTCCAGAGACTGAGCCGCATCTCAACTAACTCCTCGAATGTAATTTTGAGCAGCAGTTGGGTCACAGTGATGGCATCACTCGTCCCCCTTCCTATATGACTGCACCCGCTCATTGTTATAATATCAATACATGTATGTCGCTTCAATGTATCTTATACTTCCTATTGACACATTGGTGTATCTGCAAGACATCATACACAGTGTTTTTGTTGTATGGCATAAAGGATAATAAACTGTGATTGAAGTTTGACAGGTGATTTGCACAATCATGGGGATCACCCCCTCCCCATATGTGCAACCTCCCTGTGAGGGTGAAGGGTGCTCAGAACTTATTCAGAAGGGGCACTTCCTTTTGACCATTCTTGCGAAGACGTCCAAGTAGACAAAATCACTTTATACCTATTATAAGTAGCTATTATTCAGTGACTCACCTTTTGTTCTGAAGTAATAAAATCTGAATGATGCGTCATATTTTTTTGTATTAAAAAGCAGATCTAATGTTCACTTTATGAAATAAATAATACTTCGCTTTTACTAACAATCGTATTTACTAATAATACTTACTTTGTTGGTCCTGCAAAATTATCAATTTTAGGTAAAGTTTTACTAACCATAACAAATGGATATCAAGGATGACATTACAGTTGTCTATGAATTGCACCCTTTTAGTGAAATTATTGTATCCTCGTTTTCATATCTAAGCCTAGTGCTATTTGTATTTTGTAACACCACTGATGAATACGATTTAGAGCAAGTTTTATAGAGGGATGTGATCACAGTTGTTAAATACAGTTTTCAACTGTATTTATATTGTAAGTGCCCAGGGGAAGTATTCTGCGTCGGGCAGTGTTTCGTCGTTTTGTTTCATTGCTTTAGTATGGCGTTATAGATAGTAGTGTTTTCTTTTTATCGCATCACAGAAATCGTTGTGGTATTGTTGTTCTTTAATTGCATAATACATAGTAGGCTTTATATTCCACTTGCTATAGGATTGGCCAAGAGCTGATCACGTTTCAGATGTGGAATAAAATGGGAATATCTAAGACCGTAGATGTGGAATATAAAGCAAGTAATCAACTTTTGGTTTTAGGCAATGAGACAAACTACCACTTCCTCGGCAATCTGAATGTGTACGATATCTTTCCTCAGCTTCGCTTCGGAAAGATAGCTACATCCAGATCGCCTGGGAAGTGATATTTTGTCCCATCACCTTCAACAACGTTGATTATTTGCTTGATAGCGTAGTTTTATTGCTTTATTGCAATATTGTTGTTTAGTTGCTTTTGCATTTGCTTCAATTTACTTTTCAGTTTAAGTTTTTATTTATTTTCTGGCATTTGTACTAGATTTAACGTCATAATTCTGTTGAATTTTGGTCGGGGTGACGTCCTCGGGTAATACGATAGGCCCCTTGGGCAAAGAGGTCTGACAAAAGACTTTACTTTTTGCAGCAAAGACATTTTTGGTGTTGTTGTGATTTTCCTGAATCTGAGAGTACATATTTCACACATTCTGTATTGCTTTACGCTGTCATACTTATGTAGAGTAACCAAAAAGATAAAAAATAATAAAAAATCAATACATTTGAACAACTGCTGCCTTTGTTTTCGACATTAAGCCATGTTGTTACAACACTCAAACCAGACCCATTGCCTTTCTATACAATAAATCATAAGTTATAAAATAAATTGTGTAAATATATTTGAAGTTTGTTGTTGCTGTTTTTACAGCCAAGCTACAGGCCCTAGATCTCATTTGCTTCTTTTATGTTAACATTTTGATTTTCGTAATTTTTGTCCCACAAATATTTTTTCAAATATGTTTTCCATTTGCCATATTCTCCTAAGCCGAATTTCAAGGGGGAAATCCCGTCGAATATACGTATAATTTTGATAGAAATCGGATGAAAAATGAAGAGATTATGACATTTTGAAGTTTCGCCATTTTTTCAAAAAACAGTTCTTGAACAGCCAATATGAATATACAAAGGGCAAAGTGAGCATGTCATCCCTTCACAACGTACCATGCCCATGCCAATTCTAGCATCAGTGACACCATTGGTCCACCGGTGCCATGTTACCTAAACTTTAAAGGAACCCAAAACCCAGAGAGAAATTCGCACACACTGATTTTGTGTGAGGACTTCAAATATGGGAAATGGGCCAACCTAGCCAATCTTGGCTTTTTCATGTTTTCTGAAAGAGCAAGTCTTCTACATTAAGCTAAAATTATTTTGGGATCATAAAATTGGCAGGAAAGTGTGTTTTTCAGCAGTTTATCTTGAACTTTTTTTGGTAGAATAGTGTGATTAGATGCGTCTTAGAGTCCCCTTTTCATTTATTTAAAACCTAGCTGGTACACACTCTTCACTTTCAACTCTCATAACTTAAGAAAAGATGATGCTACTGCATTGAAAGTTCGCATTAATTATGGACGGAATGTGTTCATAAGGCATGCTCAATTTCAGTTTAATCTGATAATCCCTTCATTGTTGTTACTCTGGTGGTTTACATTCTGTTTTCTTTTCCCAAATTGCACCGCCAGCCCGGCCTGGTAAAGATTAGGCGCTTTAATTGAATAGACACTGTACTTCAGAGCCTCTTTTCGCAGTTCACAGTTTTCTTTCTAATATCTTATATTTAGATAGGAAGGAGAGTCCATTTGATTTGAGTTATACATCATTTTAAAGCTTAGAGTCTACTCTTTCAGAATATGCTCTTAACTAAAATTTCATATCTGGCGATTTTTTGTTTGTTTTGTGATGCAGGGTCACATAATAAGTATTGTTTGTAGAATGCTCTTACAGCATCATCAATCTTTGAATGTACACTTGGTACAGAGATGAAGTTGATATGAATATATTTTATTGTATTGTTGTTGTTTGCATTACATTGTTCTACGTCCTAAGTGGTTGGCTTATTTTCTCCTCCATCGTTATAATGATCTCTTATTTTTTTTTTCGTATCATGACAAAGTGTGCATATTTTTATCATAATAAGAATGTGCATTTTTTAGAATTATAATATTATAATGTTATATTATATTATAATATATCATATATTTTTATTATTATATCATAGATTTTATATTTTATCATAACATCATATATCTTATATTCACGACAAAATTCTTATTAGCCCACCTTCCATTTATGTATTTATGCCAAACTGTTATGTCATTATCTATACCTCCACACCCTCTTAGATTTTTACAATCTTAGTCGTTGTTCTCTCAATGTCCTTACTTGTAGTAGGCAATAGTTGCAACATGTGACCTTTCTGTATTTTATTCTGTATTTTATTCAGTAACACTTATTTGATCTGATCTTTGTTCGTTTTAATCGGATCCCCCAGTTAAAGTATAGTCTAAAAAATATCTGTACTTATGTTTCCCCTAATCTGATTTTATCATGGGACCTGCGGCTCTATACAAGCTTGCTTTTACGCAGGCCCCATCATAATTTTTCGCATTATGATCTCAGTCTAAATCGCATGTACGCAGACCTTGTGTTTATACCATGCAAGACAAACTTTTGAACATTCCGGTGAAGTTCTATTTTGAATTGTGTTCTGTATAATTTCGTATCAATTTGCTTTATGTTGTGATAAATGTGAGAAATATGAAAATAAATTGAAATGAAATGAAAAATATACATATGCATGTTTGATGAACTGTCCTTATGAGATGAATGGAAGTAAATTGACAATTTGTATTTCTTTTAATCATGTTTTTTATGGAAACAATAAACTACACTGATTCTTTATAAGGGGTTTCGTTTATCAGCCTGATGGGAAATTAATGGAGTTTTTGTGCCCCTGGAATAAGGTAAAATTCGTATAGGCAGAGCACAAAACTAGGGCAAAAACGACAGATTTATCTTTACTTTAGTGTATTTTTATTTTCAGCAATTTACCTAATCTAAGTGAATCTAGCTACCTGGGCTCATTAATGAAATGACTGTCGGTAAATATGTTCACGTAAAATCGTCTAACATGAAATTCAGAAAGTATACGTGGCAGGCCCCACATTTATTCTCTTGGCAGAATATTTTGCCAAGCCAAGAAATATACTTCATTAATAAGCTGATCAATCACAGAAATTAATTAGGATATCAAATTAGGTAAGTTGTGATGAAAGAAGTTACACAGAGGGCCTATATCTCCAATTTAACAAAACTCTAGCCACTGCAAAACACACTATAGTCCATACAGCTAATGTATTAAAACCAGGCAGGTAGGCCTCCGTGTACTGAATAGAAAGATCAACACAGACTTGCAGCATCTAGATTACTTTAACTGCTTCTCTCGATCTCTCCTTCACAATCTCTCAATAGCTTCATCACCCGCCCTCATGTTCTTTGTATAAGTACAGTCAAACCTGTCTATAGCGGCAACCCAAGGGGGATGGAAAAAATGACCGTTATAGACAGGTGGCCGGTATACATCTAGGCTATCCTACTTCGTGTGCATTTCCTACATGTACATGTTTCATGGTTGTATACATCTATAAATGTACTTACATGCACATGTTGTATGTGTGTATGTACAGTGTATACTCACGTGTGTTTCATGCACTGAACAACGCCGGTGTTTATGAAATTGTTACACAGTTGCACGTGTATTATCATACAGTCGTAGAGTGATTACTGCAGCAGTGGCAATCACTGAACGTCGCCGAGGGGTGACTGGCACGGCTATACAAAGCAGAAAAACACGCTGACGAATTACTGGCTCGCCTACGGCTCCATGGCTTGTGCCGAAAGGGTGGGTTGGGTGGTGGCGCGTCGCGTTAATGGGAACACCACCCTTCGTCCAAAGCCCCCCCCCCCCCCCCCCCCGGTTTTGCCGAAAGGGTGCTTTGGTACTTTTTCTCATGTAATATTAAAAGACGAGTTTTGAATTTATATTTAACCTTCCAACAACCATTTCAAAGAGGCTATCGTCCGGATCGGTTCACACTCTATTACCACTTGGTCTACAGCCAGTTGGTCCAATATAACCAGTTGGTCTAGTCATCATTTCGTCCAATTACTGTTTGGTCTTAATTGTTATTTGTTGTTTAATATCAGTTGGTTAAATATAAATTCAAAACTCGTCTTTTAACCCTATAAAGCCCAAGGGGGGGGGGGGGACGTACATTATGCCCCCTACCAGATTTTCATTCGCCACTCCTTCACCCTTAATCCAGTTTTAACCAAATTTGGTGACTTTTCCTAAATCTTATTCCGAACATTTTGATATATAATTTAGCTATATATGATATTGCTGGTTGCCATGGCAACAATAAACTGACAACCATGTCAGTCAGATTTTGCATATTTTTCTGTTCCAATTCCAATTAACCATATTATAATGTATAAAATGGGCGTTTCTAGGCTGAAATTTGCTGAAGGAGCAAAATGTGAAGTAATTATGGCCCTGAAATGTTTTTCCTATTATTTCCTTTGTTTTTCTGTGACAATGCCATAAAACAATAGATATAATAGAGATACTTGAAAATAAGAGTATTTTCCAAAGATTGCCATTCTATTTTGTGTCATTTTGATTCCTTCACCCAAGTTATACCTCTAATATCATTTGTTTATCACATTATCAATCTGCAAACTTAAAATTCCGATGTTACGGGAATATGAAATATGATACTATGCATGTACCTATCCCAAACAATACATCACAGGTCTCATAATGTATTTCTTTATTTTGTTATGAATAGCGCCCCCATGTGGTGACCTTGAGAAATTTCAACCATAAAAAATAATGAGCTTTGACTTGCAGATCATTTGTGGCAAATATGAAAAACATTGGTCTATGATAGGACATATATACTGGGGATAAAGAAATTATAACGAAAAATCATGTTTCCTATGTATTTCTTTATATTTTGGTAAATAGCGCCCTCTATGGGTGACCTTGAAAAAATCAAAGTATGCGGTCATGTAGACTATGAGTTGCTCTACCCATGTGCCAAATGTGACGATGAAACATCAAACATTAACAAAGTTATATAGGGGGGCACAATGTCCCCCCCCCCCCCCCCCCCCGCCGCTTGGGCCTGGTGATGGGAAGGGTCAAAATAGCTTCGGCTTTATAGGGTTAATATTATACATGAGAAAAAGTACCGGGGGGCTTTGGACGAAGGGTGGGGTTCCAGTCAACGCGACGCGATCCAACGCTCCCAACGCACCCTTTCGGCAAAACGGGGGGGGGGGGGGGGGGGGGGGCTTTGGACGAAGGGTGGTGTTCCCATTAACGCGACGCGCCACCATCCAACCCACCCTTTCGGCTAGTTTGCAGGCACAAACCCTTGTTGGTCGTAGAGGAGTCTGCGCCAAGACTACTATATGCACCACTTCGGCACTGTCCCATAGGCCCTGTGTTGTCAGTGCAGTTTTGCGTGTATTAGTCTTGGCACATGCAGACTCCTAATACGACCAACAAGGGTTTGTGCCTGCAAACTACCTTTCGGCACAAGCCCGGCTCCATTGGGTCCGTGACCGCTATAGACAGGTTAGCAATTTGTAGCCGCTGGCTACGTTAGACAGGTGGCCGGTATACACAGTGTCTGTAACATGGCATTTCTTGAAGGGGGGGGGGGGGGATTTTCCAGTGGCCGCTACACTGTAAAAACATCGGTGTTAGATTTAAAACCACGGGTGTTAAAGGGATCGTACAGTTCTGGTTGAGACCTAATTTCAGGTTTCTACCATTTTTAGGTGAGATAATGAGAAATCTCATTTGAAATATGAAAGACCATGTAATTCCAAGAGGAATTAAATGTTTATTTGATAAAAATTGATTTTGAAATGGCTGAGATATCCAAAAAGAGCTATTCTAATAAAGTGTGGGACCCACACTTTTTAACGATTGCTTTGTTTTACTTTGTTTTTGGATGTTTCAGTTATTCCGAACCCGATTTTCATCAAATAAATTTTGAATTCCTCTTCAAATGGTATGCTCTGCACTATCATATGATAAGTGTTTTCTTGGTATCTCACAAAAAAAATTAGAGCCGAACTCTCATCTCCACCAATACTGTACTATCCCTTTAAATCTAACACCGATCAAACTTCAATAGACTTATAGAGGACCACACCCACAGGTGTATAGAAAATGCACTGTGATGGTGTCGAAAAGTGTTCACCTGACACTTCGTGGTGTTAATTTGGCACTGTACCTAGTGTTATTTTGACACTGTACTGGTGTTAATTAAAAAATGACACCACATGGTGTTGATTTGATATTTGTTGGTGTTAAAATCAATGGTTTAACACCCGTCCAGCTTCAATAAGAGACCACACCAGCTGGTGTTACTGTGGTGTAAATTTATTTTCACATTTTTTCAAAAATCTAGTATTTAAATGTAAAATTCTTGATCGTCTTGTTTAAATTAAAAATAAAAAAGAAGTGCAGTTACTAAGAAACTCTTCAAAAAAACAGTTTAAAATTTGGAAATGACACCCGGAGGTGTTGATTTAACACCATAAATAAGCACCGAAAATTTAACACCAGCTCGGTGTTCACTATTTAACACCGGACTTTTTGCAGTGTATAGACAGGTGGCCGCTATGGCAGGTTTGACTGCATAATCTGGCCCGCTCCATACTTGTTTCGCTAATTTCTCCTTGAGCAACTGTAGGTATAAGTTGTGTCAGAACTGCTCGCTCTCTGAATCTAAATCTCTGAATCTCCAAAACTCCAATTTACTATACAGAACGTGTAGCTCCATAGTAATCCAAGGGGGTGAAAGAGAGACCTTTATGGTCGGTAAAGGAGTCTGCACCAATACTATTACATGTACATGCACCATTTTGGTGAGAAGCTACAATACAGGACCTATAATAGTAGCTGGTTTCCAGGCACAAACCCTTGTTGGTAGTAAAGGAGTCTGGGCCAAGACTAGTACTACATGCACCATCCTCGCACTGCAGCCTCTCCCAACAACTTGTTGGGAGAATCATTGGGCGCGCAGTCTCACGATTGACGCAATCAGATAACTGGCAAAATATCACACCGAGGTAAACAGTCAGGGGCCCAGACTACTACCAGTCTTCCTGGCTGGAACTTTGATTGCATATCTCGACTCGCACGGTAGCACGTGCACCAAGTTCCTCGCGGTCATGTAGATTTCGGTATTCTCCGTGCAGAAAGTAAACCAGCGAAATATCGCAGTGCGAGTTTTAACTACACTAGTTGCGTTTACAGTTTGGCGGCTGCACGAGGCCCAATGATAAACGAGAGGAGACATGAAGGCATGGTTATCATGGAGGCCGGCCGATAAAGGAGCTGAAGTTTGCTGATCGGATGAACAACGGACATTTCATTTTGCATCTGGTGAAAGCAGGTGAAGGGTCATGTGAGCAGGCAGAACAGGAGGCGGTAGATTTCAGCCGGTAGCATCAGTGTCATTATTCTTTCGGAAATCTTCGAGCTGCTAAGAAAAAACAACAACAACAACGAAATGGCACGAAGAAAATCACTAGGCCTACCAATTGGTATTGACTTAGGGACACAGTTTTCCTGTGTTGGAGTATTTCGTAATGGCAAAGTGGAAATCATAGCCAATGATCAGGGAAATCAAACCACACCGAGTTACGTCGCCTTCACTGACGCGCAGCGGCTGGTCGGGGAGGCAGCCAAGAACCAAGTTGCTATGTAAGTACATGTACACTGTACTATAATCTGAAATACTATACTTCTTTAATCATCGTTAATCAATCAGCTAACTAGCTGCGCTGCTTATTGTCTACCCAGGGAGCTCGAGGTGATTCTCTCTTCCACCTCCCTGCTCTACCTTAGTTGGTAAATATGACTGGAATCGTGTTCTTCTGGTTCGCTCGTATATTCACTGTAGAGGATTCTATATGTCCACTTTCCATTGACGAACAGCGATGAACGGTCACCCGGTACTCTGGTTCGATTCCCGAGTGTAGTTAGTACGTTTGTTATTGACCGAAAGATCGGTCTGTATCTGTCCGTCGGGGAATGTTCCGCGGAGACTGCGTCTGGCTTCACGGATAAAAGAGTCCTCCCGACAGACGGATCTTTCTGTCCATCAAATTTCCATGTCAAGTTCTTCTGTTCAAACTTTGTCCAAGGGTCCACAAAACCAGACTACAAGTTCTTGTCACTCAAAAAATCTCCTATTTTCTATACACGTACCCAATGAAATATAGTCCCTTCAAAGATGGGGAGCAGATGGGGGGGGGGGGGGAGGAAGGGATCTGACACAATAGATCAACATAAACCAGCAGAGCTTGTGTTGGATGAATATTTCCCATTGACTTGTGTGCATTTGTGCATTCTCTATAGGCTCACCCATAGAGACGTGTTAAAATTCAAATTTCAAAAAATTCTGTAAAATAGCTGGAAGAAATGAGGTGTTTCATCTTCACTAACCTGAATAAGTGAACTATACCCTGTCATCCATCAAATTTCCATGGAAGGTTTGTCCAAGGGTCCGCAAAGCCAGACTACAAATTCTTGTCACTCCAAAAATCTCCTATTTTCCGTACACGTACCCAATGAAATATAGTCCCTTCAAATTTCATGTGAAAAGCTTTCATCTTCAAACCAAATTGCAGTTTGTAGAGGAATTCATACTCAATATCTGCAGCTATTCAGTTTTATGCCAAACTGCATCACTGATTTTTAATTCATTTTTTCTTCATTTATTTTGGTATCTTTGGTACGAATTTGTGAAGGGGTCTGGGACATTCCATTTTATTTACATAGTGGAGGTCATATTTCTTATTTGACTTTTTAACATCATAAATGTGTTTTGGATGATATTTGCCTCTATATATCATATGAGAAATTGCACATCCAAGGGTTATAAAGATTCTCAAAGAGATACTTTTGAAAATGATACCCTTTGGAGTTTTTTTTTTTAAATCTTGCAGTTTTGATTAGTTTTTCATAAGATGAATACATAGATGCAGGTAGTTATCCTTCATTAAGGGGGTGTCATCATCACCTTATTGCCTACAAAATCCTGTAAAACACTTTTATTTATCAAACAGATTAACTTGATTGAGCTGTTTCAGTGGTAGCCCAAACAAAGAAAAACATTACAAGGAAAGTAGAAATTACGCAGTGCGTAATATATGTCCCCGCCGGAAGTAGCATTTTGTAGCAAAATGTACAATATAGGTCAAAAATCAAGGCCAAAGGTAAAAAAAGTCAAAGGTCAAAATTCTGTGTAGAAGTTTTGAAGCCCTCATCTAGTGCCATCACATAAAGCAAATGGAATCGAAATCAGCTTAGAAATGGCGAAGGAGTAGCATTTTGTAGCCAATGTACAATATAGGTCAAAAATCAAGGTCAAAGGTCAAAGAAGTCAAAGGTCAAAATTCAGTGTAGAAGTTTTGAAGCCCTCACCTATTGCTATCACATAAAGCAAACGGAATCGAAATCAGGTTAGAAATGGCGAAGGAGTAGCATTTTGTAGCAAAATGTACAATATAGGTCAGAAATCAAGGTCAAAGGTCAAAGAAGTCAAAGGTCAAAATTCTGTGCAGAAGTTTTGAACCCCTCACCTAGTGCCATCACATAAAGCTAACGGAATCGAAATCGGGTTAGAAATGGCGAAGGAGTAGCATTTTGTAGCCAGATGTACAATATAGTTCAAAAATCAAGGTCAAAGGTCAAAGAAGTCAAAGGTCAAAATTCTGTGTAAAAATTTTGAAGCCCTCACCTAGTGCCATCACATAAAGCAAGCGGAATCGAAATCGGGTTAGAAATGGAGGAGTAGCATTTTGTAGCAAAATGTACAATACAGGTCAAAAATCAAGGTCAAAGGTCAAAGAAGTCAAAGGTCAAAATTCTGTGTAGAGGTTTTGAAGCCCTCACATATGTAGAGCCATCACATAAAGCAAACGGAATCGAAATCGGGTTAGAAATGGCAAAGGAGTAGCATTTTGTAGCCAATGTACAATAAAGGACAAAAATCAAGGTCAAAGGTCAAAGAAGTCAAAGGTCAAAATTCTGTGTACAAGTTTTGAAGCCCTCATCTAGTGCCATCACATAAAGCAAACGGAATAGAAATCGGGTTAGAAATGGCGAAGGAGTAGCATTTTGTAGCAAAATTTACAATATAGGTCAAAGGTCAAGGTCAAAGGTCACAACTGAAATTCTGTGTCGAAGTTTCAAAGTTCCCATGTAGTGCCATCATATAAAGCAACCAGAATCAAAATTGGCTCATAAATGACAGAGAAGTTGCAAATGAAGATTTTGATCACACACGGACGCACGGACACACACACGTACGGAGCCCGTTTCATGGTCCCCTGCTCGAACTCGTTGGGCGGGGACAAAAATGACACAATCATTCAAAGTTGTGTGATACTGATGACTAGTTTCTACCAAGATCTAGTACCACAAGAACATAATAAGAAAACAAAGGGTAGTTAAGCAGAGTTGGGGGTAGAGGGGGAGGGAGGGGGGTGAGGAGCAGATGGGGGGGGGGGAGGAAGGGATCTGACACAATAGATCAACATAAACCAGCAGAGCTTGTGTTGGATGAATACTTCCCATTGACTTGTGTGCATTACGTGCATTCTCTATAGGGCTCACACGGGTGAACAATTCCCCATCCATAGAGACATGTGTTAAAATTCAAATTTCAAAAAATTCTGTAAAATAGCTTGAAGAAATGAGGTGTTTCATCTTCACTAACCTGAATAAGTGAGTTATACCCTGTCATCCATCAAATTTCCATGTCAGGTTCTTCTGCTCAAACTCTGTCCAAGGGTCCGCAAAGCAAGACTACAAATTCTTGTCACTCAAAAAATCACCTATTTTCTGTACACGTACCCAATGAAATATAGTCCCTTCAAATTCCATGAGAGCTTTCATCTTCAAACCAAAAATCAGATTGTAGAGGAATTCATACTCAATATCTGCAGCTATTAGTTTTATGCCAAACTGCATCACTGATTGTTAATTCATTTTTTTCTTCGTTTATTTTGGTAACTTTGGTACGAATTTGTGAAGGGGTCTGGGACATTCCATTTTATTTACAGGTGTGAGCCCTATAGTGGAGGTCATATTTTTTGACTTTTTAACATCATAAATGTGTTTTGGATGATATTTGCCCCTATAACATATGAGAAATTGCACATCCAAGGGTTATAAAGCTTCTCAAAGAGATACTTTTGAAAATGATGCCCTTTGGAGTTTTTTTTTTAAAAATAAATCTTGCAGTTTTGATTAGTTTTTCATAAGATGAATACATAGATGCAGGTAGTTATCCTTGATTAAGGGGGTGTCATCATCACTTTATTGCCTACAAAATCCTGTAAAACACTTTTATTTATCAAACAGATTAACTTGGTGTATTTTGGGCTGTTTCAGTGGTAGGCCAAACAAAGAAAAACATTAAAATGACACAATCATTCAAAGTTGTGTGATACTGATGACTATTTTCTACCAAGATCTAGTACCACAAGAACATAATAAGAAACAAAGGGTAGTTAAAGGACAAGTTCACCTTCATAAACATAAGGATTGAGAGAATGTAGCAATATTAGTAGAACACATCATTGAAAGTTTGAGGAAAATCAGACAATCCGTTCAAAAGTTATGAATTTTTGAAGTTTTTGTGCAGTACCCGCTGGATGAGAAGACTACTGCAGTGTATGAATAACTTAGATGTCACATGCGTACAACAATATAAGGAAAATATAAAGAGAATTTCACAAAATTCAATCTTTTGAAAAAAGTACACATTCCCCTTACTCGTTACCGATAAATGTTATGGGTAATATTATTCCCCCTGCCTTTAGAAAGAGGCAAGTCAATTGCTCTTTTATTATGCGAAAAAAGTGAAAATATGTTGAATTTTCTTTTATATTTTCTTTATACTGTTGTACGCATATGACTCACAAGCTGTAGTAGTCTCCTCATCCAGCGGTTCCAACACAAAAATTTAAAAAATTCATAACTTTTGCATCGATTGTCCAATTTTCCTCGAACTTTCACTGATGTGTTCTACTAATATTGTTGCATTTTCTCAATCCTTATGTTTATGAAGGTGAACTTGTCCTTTAAGCAGAGTTGGGGAGGGGGGGGTAGAGGGAGAGGGTAGGGGGTGGGGAGCAGATGGGGGGAGGAAGGGATCTGGCACAATAGATCAACATAAACCAGTATGAGCTTGTGTTGGATGAATACTTCTCATTGACTTGTGTGCATTACGTGCATTCTCTATCTAGGGCTCACACGGGTGAACGATTCCCCATAGAGACATGTGTTAAAATTCAAATTTCAAAAAATTCTGTAAAATAGCTTGAAGAAATGAGGTGTTTCATCTTCACTAACCTGAATAAGTGAGTTATACCCTGTCATCCATCAAATATCCATGGCAGGTTCTTCTCCACTCAAACTCTGTCCAAGGGTCTGCAAAGCCAGACTTGTACTACAAGTTCTTGTCACTCAAAAAATCACCTATTTTCCGTACAAATACCCGATGAAATAATAGTCCCTTAAAATTCCATGAGAAAAGCTTTCATCGTGTTCATCTTCAAACCAAATTGCAGTTTGTCGAGGAATTCATACTTGATATCTGCAGCTATTCAGTTTTATGCCAAACTGCATCACTGATTTTTAATTCATTTTTTCAAGCTATTCTACAGATTTTTTTGAAATTTGAATTTTAACACACGTCTCTATGGGGAATTATTTACCCGTGTGAGCCCTATAGAGAATGCACGTAATGCACACAAGTCAATGGGAAATATTCATCCAACACAAGCTCTGCTGGTTTATGTTGATCTATTGTGTCAGATCCCTTCCTCCCCCCATCTGCTCCCCACCCCCTACCCTCCCCCTCTACCCCCTCCCTCCCCAACTCTGCTTAACTGCCTTTTGTGTTCTTATTATGTTCTTGTGGTGCTAGATCTTGGTAGAAAACTAGTCATCAGCAGAGACTCAAACTCTCCCGTTTTCGACGGGAGATCTCCCGCCGAAAACCCATTTTTGCAAAGTCTCCCGTTCTCCCGCTTGAGATTGTATTTCTCCCGCCCTGGCTCTGTGTCTCCTGTTGGAAAGGATTTCTTAAATTGCTACTGTATGTTGAAAAAATAAGCCTTAGATAACACCAGAGACCATCTAGAACCCTAGGAACTTCGCGCTTCGCACACATCAACATAGAGTCTCCCGTTTGCTAGGGGTTTCAGGCGGGAGAATCTCCAGATCAGAAGATGCTTTGGGTTGTAGTCTCTGCATCAGTATCACACAACTTTGAATGATTGTGTCATTTTAATGTTTTCTTTGTGTGGGCTACCACTGAAACAGCTCAAAATACATCAAGTTTAGGCCATGGGGTGAAGCTGAAAAAGAGGCTTAGAAAATGAGTTTCGTTCCAGCAACACTGGCACTACTTTCTGAATGCGGAAATGTGATGTTTTGTACATCCTGAATATACTGTAAAACGTTCTCCTCGAAATATCCTGTAGTTTTTGCGAAAATCCATATTTTATAAACTGCGACCAGCAGCCCAACACACACATCGTAATGGGGCTGCGGATTGTAGCATTTAGGATCATGACAGGGTAGTATCGCGGACAAATGTCAACCTTAGATCGAACAAAAATTCTTCAATTTGAAGACTTACAAGTAAGGTTGAAGTATTGACAACAGGGTTCGTGCAAGGTTTGGTTCTACAAATAGTCATTTTCTGTTCGAATTGATGACTTAATATGACTAGGTCGAGAGGAATCTTGGAGAGCTACGCTGAATTGACGGTCAGCGCAGGCGCACACATCACTGCGCACAAATTTCGAATCCATTGACTGGATATTAGATGTCTGTGTGTGCATGCGCTGCAGTGTAGCTCTCCCAGTTTCCTCTCGACCGAGTCACATTTAGTCATCAATTTGAACAGAAAGGAACTATTTGCAGAAGCAAACCTTGCACGAACTCTGTTATCAATACTTCAAATTCATTCATAAGTCTTCAAATTGAAGATTTTTTTTTCCGATTTTAAGTTGATATTTGTCCGCGATAAAACATCCGTCATGATCCGGTATGCTACAGTTTACAGCCCCATGACGCTATGCGTATGGGGCTGCTGGCCGCAGTTATGCGTATGGGGCTGCTAGCCGCAGTATAGTTCCCATAGTGTTTTTAGCCTGAAATACTACACATTTGTAAAGCACTGCTTTTAGCCATATACCTAGAAAAAAAGAGTGAAGTTTTGGTTTAATAGTTGCATTATATCTCATGTTTCAGCTTTTCCTGATGCTGGCTATGCAAAGGAGGACAAGAGCAAAGTGGTTCGAGACCATAGAGGGAGAGAGCACTGACTGACCGTCAGAGGTCAAGGCAAATGCCTTACATTCTGTTCAAAGACATGTTATTAATCAAATGACTAATCATTCAAGGCAAAAAAAAAAAAATCATTGCGTTTGTTTGTGTGTGTGTCCACGTGCATGTGGGAGAATCTTATTGTACACACACACACACACACACACACACCCTCACATGCACACACACATACGCACACACATAGTTATGAAGATTCAATATACCCAAGTATATTAAAATATTATTCTACATGCCTTGGCCATTTATCACATCAGCATCATAAAAAAGATTATCATAAACATGAACACAGACAATGATATAATACATGTATTGATCAGTGCATTACACATACACAGGTGCATAAAAACGCTGACATATATACACTCACACGCACACATACAAACTCATTTACACACATGAGACATTACTATTAAACAGATCATATTGTTTATCAGTAAACATGTTTTTCTTTTCTTCTTCTTCTTCTTAAGAAGCTTTAATATACTTTGATCACATAGCAATCACGTTGTTCATGAAATATTATACATTACTTTAGCACTAGAAAATTTAATCTTCATAAAATTTCCTGAAGTTTTCATTGCTATCATTAGGTTACAACATGGTGGGACACTACCTCCTTTCATGTAAGATAGCTCAAAATGATAATCAGTTAAATTTTCTAGTTTTAATAAATTTCCTGGAACATTCCATGGTCCAAATATCCTTGAAAGGGTGTAAAAGTTTTGAAAAATGCCAATATATAAAATAAAGGCAAAATTATAGTTTACCCATTCATGAGTGAAAACTGTTGGATTCTGTATTGGAGGCAATGTGTACCTGAAAATCTTGGAGAGAATAAAACAGGTTTGGCATTAAAGATTATGATAACATTGCAATTAACTTCCAATATCAGAGGATCTGTGCAAACAGGACTCAACTTTATGCACAATTTTCATTTGGCTGGTGTGTATTAGTTTTAGCAAACTGATTTTGTACTCACACCTACATTGTACTGACCTTTCTACATGAACATTCTGTTTCAGTATTAATAATAGTTACATATTTTTTTTTTCCCAGAGTGGGAGAAACAAATTTTAATCGTAGTCATTCAGTTTTATGAAAAAAAAAAACACTTAGGAAAACATCTTTGTTCTTAGAATAATTCAACCCTAATCAAATCATAATAGTGGGCAGAAATGTTTGCTAAAGGGCGAACAATCACCTACTGAGGCAAGGAGTCAAAACATGTTGCATAAACATTGGCATTCAAAATACAGGAAGCAATCTGTATTACAAAGACATTTTATCCTGCACAACTTTGGTTAGATGTCAATTCTTGAATATCAATCACATTGACCAAAGCATTGGTGCATATACAGTACATTCTGTTGTTTCTGAACTTTGCACTGAAGTTCTTTGTGTATGTGTGTGAATGTTTCAGTGGTGTATATATATTGCTCCATTTTATCAAGGATAAGTTATAGTAACATGACAATGTTTTCATGCTTCAATATCAATCATATTAACCTATTTCCCTTGGCAAGTAATGAGCAGGTTGACTCTGTTGCAAAAGATGCATTTTACAGGCAACACAGCAGAACCCGAAGAGCTTCCAGAAGAAAATCTTGATCTTGATGTGAGCGTCTTAGGGGAGGAAACAGATGCTCCTGTTGACGGACCAGGCTCCTCCTTCAGCTTTTGTTTCCTAGCGAGATTCAGGCGTTTGCTAGATATCTATAAACCTCTTGTAGCACGTTTCATGGAATCCTATTTAATACATAACAGCAATGATTAGCCGTTGGATTTTGTTGGGGGGAAAAGGCTAAACGCTAGAGGGAGGGGTTGAACATTACACTCAATATATCATTAAATGTACGGTAGACTACTGACTGCCAATATTTGAATCTTGTAATTACTAATGGGCCCTAGTACTATGCCAGTTAATCATTAACACCTCATGATCATTGTCATCAACTACTTCAACTTGTACTTGCAGTGCAATTACTGATTTTAAATTACATCTACAGCTTTCAGCACCTGATCACATGCAATATCAATTATCATAATCATGAATACAACTGCCTTATCATCATTAATACTAGTAATCCTTGGCCTTTCACTATCACCACCACCCACTGCTTTATAGTTTGGCACAACATAATGGTAATCATATGTTTTAGGGAGTTTAATTGTTGAAATTATGTTATTGTCATTGTTGGGTTTTTAAATCTATTTATATCAAATATTAATAAGTTAATTTAATGAGATGCTAAATGTGTGTTTTAAGGGGGGATTCGCCAATTTCGGGGTGAGAGAAACAGGATGGATTTTTAGTATTAATACTCCATGGCCATGATTATGAAAATATAAATTTACATGCAGTTTAGACCTTTTTCAATCCTTTTTCAATATCACCGATCAGTTACATCAACCTAACCTGGGCTGTACATAGAACAACATGTAAAATTACATCTATGTTAGGCTACATTATAACGGCGCTATGCCATGCCAAGGTGAAATTCAAGATAATTTATCTAAAATGTAACAGACACGCTAACGGCTAAGCTACTGCATTAGCGCCCATTATAACATACACAAGCAACGTTCATAACATACAATAGCTAACGTTGTACTTGTAGTCATCATGGTCATTAACATTACGCATATATATGAGAGAGACTGCACTGCAGTGTCGACTGCTACTACGACTGTACGCACGTAAACTAACCTGTAAATTATCCTACTACGTTGGTTGCAGTCAGTCCCCCTGAGCAGCTGAATCACTTCGGTCTGGTCTGCGATTTCACGGTCTCCCACACTCAATTTGATCCACTCTTTGGCACACAAAATAGGTTTCGTCTATCTTAGGTTTGTCATAGCCGTGAAATTTTCAAACTTCATCGATGTTACATGCATAATAACGCATCTTAAAAGTTTCGGCTGAGCAGACGACGTAGACGCGTCGACAGGCTCACAGGGGGCGGCCATTTTGACTCGTAAACAATAATTCTCGATTCGGATTGGATAACATACTTGTACATCACATGATCGTTCGCGAATGAATATCGTACACGGCAAAGTGTACATATTCAGCTCCTCAGTGACAAAAACGTTCACTGTTTCCCCCTAAATTACCAAAATACTGCAGGAGGGTTTGTGTCGAACTTTTTCCTGTAGCCTTTTTGGTTATTTGTTTACACGTAGCTGTGGAGAAATTTTAGTGCCGCAGTTGTCGGAACGAAACAAGCGAAAAAAACCAGCTCACCCCATGGCCTAGTTAATCTGTTTGATAAATAAAAGTGTTTTACAGGACTTTGTAGGCAATAAGGTGATGATGACACCCCCTTAATCAAGGATAAGTACCTCATCTACACTGCAAAAAGACCGGTGTTAAATAGTGAACATCGAGCTGGTGTTAAATTTTCGGTGCTCATTTATGGTGTTAATTAAACACCTCCGGGTGTCATTTCCAAATTTTAAACTGTTTTTTGAAGAGTTTCTTAGTAACTGCACTTCTTGTTGATTTTTAATTTAAACAAGACGATCAAGAATTTTACATTAAAATACTAGATCTTTGAAAAAAATGTGAAAATAAATTTACACCAAGGTAACCCCAGCTGGTGTGGTCTCTTACTGAAGCTGGACGGGTGTTAAACCATTGATATTAACACCAACAAATATCAAATCAACACCATGTGGTGTCATTTTTGAATTATCACCAGTACAGTGTCAAAATAACACCAGGTACAGTGTCAAATTAACACCACGAAGTGTCAGGTGAACACTTTTCAACACGGGGATCACAGTGCATTGTTTACACCTGTGGGTGTGGTCCTTTATTGAAATTTGATCGGTGTTAGATTTAACACCCGTGGTGTTAGATCTAACACCGATGTTTTTACAGTGTATGTATTCATCTTATGAAAAACTAATCAAAACTGCAAGATTTATTAAAAAAAAAACTCCAAAGGGCATCATTTTCAAAAGTATCTCTTTGAGAAGCTTTATGACCCATGGATGTGCAATTTCTCATATGATATAGGGGCAACTATCATCCAAAACACATTTATGATGTTAAAAAGTCAAATAAGAAATATGACCTCCACTATATAGGGCTCACACCTGTAAATAAAATGGAATGTCCCAGACCCCTTCACAAATTCGTACCAAAGAAACCAAAATAAATGAAGAAAAAAAAAATCAAAAATCAGTGATGCAGTTAGGCATAAAACTAAATAGCTGCAAATATTGAGCATGAATTCCTCTACAAACTGCAATTTGGTTTGAAGATGAAAGCTTTTCTCATGGAATTTGAAGGGACAATATTTCATTGGGTACGTGTATAGAAAATAGGAGATTTTTTGAGTGACAAGAACTTGTAGTCTGGTTTTGCGGACCCTTGGACAGAGTTTGAGCAGAAGAACCTGACTTGGAAATTTGATGGATGACAGGGTATAGCTCACTTATTCAGGTTAGTGAAGTTGAAACACCTCGTTTCTTCAAGCTATTTTAAAGATTTTTTTTTGAAATTTTAACACACGTCTCTATGGGGAATTATTTACCCGTGTGAGCCCTATAGAGAATGCACGTAATGCACACAAGTCAATGGGAAATATTCATCCAACACAAGCTCTGCTGGTTTATGTTGATCTATTGTGTCAGATCCCTTCCTCCCCCCATCTGCTCCCCACCCCCTACCCTCCCCCTCTACCCCCTCCCTCCCCAACTCTGCTTAACTGCCTTTTGTGTTCTTATTATGTTCTTGTGGTGCTAGATCTTGGTAGAAACTAGTCATCAGCAGAGACTCAAACTCTCCCGTTTTCGACGGGAGATCTCCCGCCGAAAACCCATTTTTGCAAAATCTCCCGTTCTCCCGCTTGAGATTATATTTCTCCCGCCCTGGCTCTGTGTCTCCTGTTGGAAAGGATTTCTTAAATTGCTATTGTATGTTGAAAAAATAAGCCTTAGATAACACCAGAGACCATCTAGAACCCTAGGAACTTCGCGCTTCGCACACATCAACATGGAGTCTCCCGTTTGCTAGGGGTTTCAGGCGGGAGAATCTCCTGATCAGAAGATGCTTTGGGTTGGAGTCTCTGCATCAGTATCACACAACTTTGAATGATTGTGTCATTTTAATGTTTTCTTTGTTTGGGCTACCACTGAAACAGCTCAAAATACATCAAGTTAATCTGTTTGATAAATAAAAGTGTTTTACAGGACTTTGTAGGCAATAAGGTGATGATGACACCCCCTTTATCAAGGATAACTACCTGCATCTATATGAAAAACTTATCAAAACTGCAAGATTTATTTAAAAAAAAAACTCCAAAGGGCATCATTTTCAAAAGTATCTCTTTGAGAATCTTTATAACCCTTGGATGTGCAATTTCTCATATGATATAGGGGCAAATATCATCCAAAACACATTTATTATGTTAAAAAGTCAAATAAGAAATATGACCTCCACTATAGAGAATGCACGTAATGCACACAAGTCAATGGGAAATATTCATCCAACACAAGCTCTGCTGGTTTATGTTGATCTATTGTGTCAGATCCCTACCTCCCCCCATCTGCTCCCCAGCCCACCCCTACCCTCTCCCTCTATCCCCTCTCCCCAACTCTGCTTGTATACCTTTTGTTTTCTTATGTTCTTGTGATACCAGACCTTGGTAGAAAGTAGTCATCAGTATCACACAACTTTGAATGATGGTGTCATTTTAATGTTTTTCTTTGTATGGGCTACCACTGAAACAGCTCAAAATACATCAAGTTAATCTGTTTGATAAATAAAAGTGTTATACAAATATGTTATATCAAAACTGCAAGATTTATTTTTTACAGAATTTTGTGCAATTTGAATTTTAACACACGTCTCTATGGGGAATTGTTTACCCGTGTGAGCCCTATAGAGAATGCACGTAATGCACACAAGTCAATGTGGGAAATTGAGTATATGAATATAAGAACGACCCAAGTCCAATTTTTGGCCAAATTTAGTTTGACATGGGAAATTGTAGCTTATGCATGGACTCATCTTGTGTGTAAATGATAAATCCTAATTACCCCCGGAAGTGCCTGAAATGAATGAGTTAAATCTTATATTAATGTAAGAATGAAGGACTTGGGTCATTCTTACATTCATATAATAGCGCCCTCTCTCATCCTTCTCCCATCTCTATAGCAGAATATCATGTATATGAATCAAAGAACAACCCAAGTCCACCACACAAAATGGCCTCGCCACAATTAATGTAAATTATGTTAATTGTCATAATAATATATGTTCTAGTTTGTATATACAATGTTGCCTTCCCATCACAGTTAAATAGAATATTATTTGACAAATAAAAAAGATATGAAGTTTTTTTTAGTTTACTCGAAATGATCTTCCATGGACTTGGGTCGTTCTTATATTCATATACTCAATTGTGTACCCGTGTGAGCCCTGCAGTCTCACGGTTATTGCAATTGCGCCCTCTCTTGGTTTGTCGCAATGGGCAGAATATCGCATCACGGAAAAGGGACGGAGCCCAAACAATTGGCATTCAAGCACTGTTGGACGAAACAACTCACATTCAAGCATCAAAGCGAAACGAGAGCCAGGTCTGTAGCGCATAAAGACAGATGAGTGCCTACATCAAGAAAAAAAAAAAAAGAAGAAAAAAAAAAGGACGCTCACTTTGGTTGGTTGTCATAATACTCTCTAGAAGAAGAAGAAAGCTCGATGATCGGCTCGGCGCGTGGACCCCTGCAGTAACACTCTAGCTTTGGCCCCCGGGTGCGCATTTCCGTTTTGCACCTTGGTCTAGGCAATTTCGCCAATAATAGTAACAAACCAACTGGTGAACGTAGTCTATACATATCCCTTGTCAGCTGTCACGCATGCGCATTGAGCACCTGAAAAAATGCGTCATTCTGCATGGAATTGCAGTCAGTCAATACTCATTCTTTATACGCGTTTATCACCTCTCTCTCTTTCATCCAAAGAGATTTTCCCCAGCGGTGGGGAGGAGAAAAATCTCTTTGCTTTCAACTCAGGATCCGTTATCAGCCTACTAAGATAAACGTAACATTATGAATCAATCTGGGCAAACCGCATGCACTTATGAAAAATTCATGCTACAACAAAACCAAAAATGAAAAGAATATATAAATACGTTAATAAAAAGTAATACATAATAAAGAAATACAGAGGTTAATGAGAATTATAAAGGCCTAATAATTACTATAATTTTTATGAGAAGGAAAATGAGGAAAATACATGTAGTATTGAATTTTTATTTTATCATCGACAAAATTGTCAAAAATATCTTTTCAAAGTTCAGATTCCCTTGGAAGGAATTTGTTTCAAAATTTGAAAATGATGGTTACAATGGCAATATCACAATAACATCAATGGTTATAAAACAATGATAGTAATTATAATAAGAGTAATCATAATAATGAAAAAAAAATAATGAAAATAATGATAACAATCATCATCATCATAAAGTAATACAATTATTACAATAACATCAATCATGTCTGATAACTATAGTAGGTTATTGATTGTTATTATTATTTTCAGGCCTATTAATAATAGTAATGATAAAACTAACAATAAAAATATCATCATTACTATTATTATTATTATACTGTGGCGTAAGGCATGCGTAAATTGTAACACTATTAAGTTATAAATTAGAATAGATCGTCGACTACTTCTAGTAGATCTACTATTACTCTTTATATTTATTTTACTAATGTACTACTTAGTTACTATAAATCATGCAGTTACTGAAGTCTTGACTGGAATCTTGAGACCTAAAGCACTTTTAAAACTAAACATCTAAGTTAAGCTATTTAGAATCTTGCCCTTGGGCTTAAACATGATCTGGACCCTTGAAACAGCCTAACTTTTAAGGCTAAGGCCAAGAGTCTAAACAAGTTAGACTAACTTCGAGAGAGTCTACATCTCGTTAAGAAAATAGACTCTAAAGTTAGACATTCACAACTCAAAATCGCCTACCAACAAAGGTGAAGGAATGGCATCTTCCTTTTACTCTGGAGTCTCTGAGACTGAGTCTGAGTCTTGGCTCTGCCTCTGAGGCTGAGACCTCGATCTGGTGTTCCCTAAATCTGAATGATCTAGTTCTTCTTCCATTGCAATTGTGAACTGATTGAAGTGAAGTTAGCAAAATAACAGCAATTAATTAATCTACTATAGTATAAATCAAGCTCCTTGCTCAGCTCACCGCTGCTCACCACATGCACATGCATACAAAAAATAGTCTATGCATAAATGCACATGCATAAGGTAACTTATCCCACTCACGAGCCGGGTTCACTCGTACAAAATAGCGGGATGACGATCGCGCTCCATATCTCGAGATTTTTTGCATCCGTTCACACGCTCCAAATTAGCGGGATAGCGATCGCGCTCGGAATCTCGAGTTTTTTGCAACCGTTCACACGTACAGAATTATCCCGGTAATTGCCGATCGAAATAACAGTCAAACCTGCAAACTGGGTAACACAGCGCGCTTCACTGCCTGCGCTTCTCTTTGCCCATTGTTTTTGCGCGTCAGTGGTGTGGTTCGCGCGCTGTTGTTGTGGTGCACCCAAAGAGATCTCTTTGGGTGCACCAAAGAAGTGAAGGACCTCTTCGCTGAGGTCTCGCTGTTGTGTTGTGCGCATTGCATGATGGGATATAAAAACTCGAGATTCTAAACCCGACCGTTCACACGTACCGGCGCGGGGCAACTTATCCCGCTAATTGAGGAATTAGCGCAAGATTTCTTGGGATTAGCATCGCGATGCTTATCGCGCTAATTTTCGGGTTTTTTCTGTCCACACGTGCAAAAACTCGAGATACCGATCGCGATGCAAATCTCGAGATTTGTATCCCGCTAATTGGTGTACGTGTGAACCCCCCTACGGTAGATACTATCAGTAGGTGGGTACGACACGGATTTCAAGTGGCAGCGCGATTTCATAAGTCGCGGCTCTAGCTCCTAGACTTTGAATCCAGCAGGTTCACTGCAATATATCGAAGCCTAGGCAAAGGTGTAAAACGGAATTGCGCCCCCGTGGTAGCAGTTCTCAGGATCGCGCTATCATTCGACGAAAAAGAGGATCGATGAAAAGGGTTCAGAACTAGACTACAGCAGTAATAACTTTCGTACTTTCACCTATCCTGATGGAGTGGCTTGTTCACAGACATCTCTTCCTTTCTCACTTGTTCCTTCTCCTTTCTCTCTGTTCTTCATTATTTTGCACTGCAATTGTGTTCCATGTTCTTGCTTCGATATTGCATCTGTTATGAGTAATTGTGTGATCTGTCTATCATGTAGGCCTACCATATTTTCGTTGATGGAAAGAATGCGTGCTAACACTGAATTGATATCACACTGTAAAATAGTACATTTTTTTTCATATGTCAGATGAAACAAAACATTACACATCAGCATTCATGAAATGCGTTAACGATTATAGATACGCATAGATTATGCGGTTTAAATTTCAAGGATAACGTGCAAAATTGGGCAGTTTTAGAGTCGAGTGAAACGTGGTCATCCCATGTATTTCACAAAACTCAGCGATGAAATCAGAGAATGGAACGTCCCGATACGAGAGAGCGAAAGTGATAGAGTGAGGCAATTCTAAAAACAGATAGGCCTATTGGGATAATTTTGCTATTGAATGCATAACAATTTCAAGACTAAAACAGAGGAGAATGATAAAGGCAGTCAAATTTTGATTTATTTTCATATGTCTGCAGAGTGCTTCATTTTAATTATGAAAAAAAAAAGTTATTGGTATAAACGTCCTGTTCCTTATATACGTCACTGCTGGAAACCGAACTAAAGTTTAAATCGAAAAAGCATCGTGTATGATTATTTGTAAATAGGAAAAAAAATGGGACAGGGACTGGCAGGAAAAACAATTATCACTTTGTTTATTCACTCGTTGTATGATGTTTAATAGCGTAGTGACCAGAACATTTTGCTAAATCATCGACCAAAACCATTGTACTTGAAAAGAAGGTTCTGTATCACTTCTATATTTTGTGAAGTCAAACTACTACAAGATGATGCTACAGTTGTATTTGCTATTGAGATCAATGATGCAGTAATCTTTTAAACAGGAGCGCTTGTTTTGGTTGTGTTTTGGTTTTCTTGCAAAATTAAAAAAAATATTTTCACTTTCTCCTGCAATACAGGAACCCCCAAAACACAATCTTTGACGTCAAGCGGCTGATTGGTCGGCGATTCACAGACGAGAGTGTGCAAGCCGACATGAAGCACTGGCCTTTCAAGGTGATCAACCGAGGAGGCAAACCGGTAATACAAGTTGATTACAAGGAAGAGAATAAGATCCTCGCCCCAGAGGAGGTCAGTTCTATGATTCTCTCCAAGATGAAGGAGACGGCCGAGGCATATCTGGGTCAGAAAGTCACAGATGCCGTCATCACCGTTCCCGCCTACTTCAACAATGCTCAGCGACGGGCCACTGAAGATGCAGGTGTAATTGCAGGCCTGAATGTTTTGCGCATCATCAATGAGCCCACAGCAGCTGCCTTGGCATACGGACTGGATAAGAAGTTGGAAGAAGAGCAACGTGTCCTGATCTTTGACCTCGGTGGAGGAACATTCGATGTGTCCGTCTTGTCGATCGATGACGGCATCTTCGAAGTCATCTCAACTGCTGGAAACACCCATCTTGGTGGTGAGGACTTTGACAACAGGCTTGTCCAGTATCTTACAGAGGAATTCAGTCGAAAGTACAAGAGGGATCTGACAAACAACTCGCGAGCCCTCCAACGTCTCCGCACCGCAGCTGAGTATGCTAAGAGGACACTCTCCAGTAGTTCCATTGCCTGTATTGAAATAGAATCACTGTTTGAAGGAGTTGATTTCCGCACGACCGTCACACGAGCTCGCTTTGAAAACCTCTGCTTTGATCTCTTCCACGAAAGCCTTGGCCCAGTTGAGAGGGCTATCATCGATGCAAAGATCAACAAGAAAGACATCGACACCGTTGTGCTGGTCGGGGGTTCATCGCGTATTCCCAAGATCCAGAAGCTTCTGCAGGAGTTCCTGGATGGCAAGGACCTCAACAAGTCCATCAATCCAGATGAAGCTGTGGCTTCCGGTGCAGCAATCCAAGCAGCCATCTTGTCTAGAGATCAGAGTGAAGAAATTCAGGATGTGATCCTTGTTGATGTAACTTCACTCTCTCTTGGAGTCGAGACCACTGGTGGTGAAATGTCAACCGTGATCAAGAGAAATACGTCAATTCCTGTCAAGGTATCTAAACCCTTCAAAACACATTCCAACAACGTGACAAGCGTGAGGATTATGGTGTACGAAGGAGAGAGGGCGCTCACCAAATACAACAACCTGCTTGGAAAGTTCGTGCTGAGTGGCATTCCTCCAGCTCCCAGAGGTGTGCAAAAGATCGAAGTGACCTTTGACATCGACGCCAACGGCATCATGAATGTGACTGCCAAGAACCAGAGCACAGGCAAAAGCAATAATATCACGATTATCAACCGCAGTGGTCGTCTATCCAAGAAAGAAATTGAACTCATGATCAAAGAGGCTGAGAGGTTCAAGGTTGAGGATGATCTCCAGCGAAAAAGACTCAAAACCAGAGACCAACTGGAGGACTATGCCTACAGGGTCAAGTTTGCTGTCAACGAACCGTCAGCTCGAAGGAAGGTAACTGCTCATGACAAAAAGATGGTCATCAAGTCTGCAGATGACGTCATTCAGTGGCTTGGTTTGAACTCCAAGGCAACCATAGAAGAGTTCACACACCAACTAGATGAGCTTCAGAAGACATGCTCCCCAATCATGTCTAAGATTTCGAGTGGACAGTAAAGCATGGTTACCATCCAGTATAGCCCTCAGTTCTCGTACCAGTGGCAGGGTTCGATTTACCAAGTACCTCCTATGACCTACCATGGAAGGACTGGAGTTGATTGGTGATATTCCTTAACAAGGATTGATCGTTTTTAACGTGTACCCGTGATATCTGTAAGTGCACTTTAATGAGAGAGAATAATCTCATATGTTTATCAAAGTAGTGACATAAGCGAGAAAATCGAGATAAGAGCTGCGATGACGGTAAAGAACACTAGATGTTTGTTAGGAATTATTGCAATAGTGTTTGCAACAATATTGCTAACTTGTAAAGAGCTTCGATTTAGTTTACATGTTATACATGTATTATAACTGTTTTGTGAAATCATCTGAGGTGCACGCATACAACGACACAATAGTAACATTGTGAGACCTAAAGAAAAATGTTTAATTGTTCTATTACACGGTGTTCTGTTAAATGTTGTTAACTGAAGGACATTATGGTAAACAAAATCGATGGATGGCACATATAAATGCAATAGGACTGTCCACCCTGTAATTTAAGTAAACTTAGACTTCTGAATTCTGATGTCCGGAGGAATTTGAATCAGATTTACTGGTTATTACCCTTTTTTGTATGAATTCTGTCAACGTTTACAATTCACGGCACTGTGTCCTTGATCCTTAACCAAAGTGCGTGACATTTATGCGGGGTTTGCTGCGAAAAGAAAGTACATGTCCTACATGTAGTTTCATACGCTGATTATTGTTTGGAAATTGTGGTTCGTTATCTTTTTGAATGAAATTGACTTCATAAGATTGTAATGTTTTTAACGATCAAATGACTGTGTGTGTTTGGTCTTTTTTTAAAAGATTTCTAGTAATGCATTGTTTTGTCATAAATCATTTTATCATAAAATAACTAATGGGCTACTTGTATAAGCACAATTTTCAAAACATTTGCATTAAAAAAATTAGCAAAAAAGTCCTTTCAGTCTATTATTTTCCAATTTCTCAACCATTCTTTGACAATGTTTGGTCATATCCCATGTACCAACATTAAAAGAACACACACAAAGATACACATACAATGTATCAACAATGACGTCTCTACCTCAACTGTGTTCCTTCAATGAAAACCTAGCTCTCCTGCTCAATTTCTGTAACGTATTCAAATTTTATGCATACATTTTGTTCAAGCAGTATTCCTTCAACAGTTTGCCAGAAGCTTTCCGGCCTATAGTGACAACTTATGAATGATAAGTGACATCTTACCTAAGAAACTTAACTGGAGAGAAGTGAATAAGAAAAAAAAAAGGAAACATATACGAGTATGAATTTTCTGTTCAGCACGAGTATGTTGTGCGTGTCTTGTTTCAAGCTTCCGAATGCGTACCCTACACGAGTTTAGTTATGTTGTTCCTCATTTTATGGAAAGTTCTGTTTTCCGAGCTTGAACTCTTCAGAGATACATTCATCTTTCTTTTCTTGTTCTTTTACTTCTTTTTTTTTTTTTTGATCAACCGTAATTAGTCAACATTGCCTTTCTGCAGTGAATGCACTACATGTATATTGATAAGAGCTATCAACAGCACGCACACACAAGCACACTCGCTTATAGGCAGGCATACACAAGGTACAGTATACCCACACATTCACACGCGCGCGCGCGAGCACACACACACACATACATACATACACACACACAAACAAAATTATTACATGTAGCACATTACATCGACACATACTACGCTGCATACACGTTCACATTCTAGAGACTCTTACTACCCAGGCCTCCACCCGGTGACTAGCCTTTTGTCAAGCGAAACGAGCCCAGCCGAGCACGACTCTATCTATCCGCCATACAGCAAGAGGGCCTAGACAAAAGGGTACTTAGTACTCGGTGACACGACATTGCAATACGACCTGCAATAAATGCTGTCTTATTTTCTCCAAGGACTTAGGGTTAGGGTTAAGGTTGTCATAGGTTGTCATAGAGTTAGTTTAGTTTGATGTGAGGACTAGGATAAGGGTTAGGGTTGTGTCTGTGAGTATAAAAGAACTTATTTAATTATGTACAATGTATTTGGCTTTGGTGTGCAGGTTTCTTTGTTGATACAGTATTCAGACACTTCTACGTTATATCATTTGAGTATAAATGAGGCTTCCACTTAAATCAAGCATTCGCTTTAATAGTCGTAGGTTTGCTCCTTCGTACAGTCTATATCAGTATTCCATTACGTGTTTTCCTATCTCTATAAGTCTTTTATATGTGACATAGATGTAGATGTACAGTTTATATTATTATATCCTTTTACGGTTTCAATAAATCATGCACATACACTGTAATTGTTTTTATTCAAAACATTTTGTGTTTCAAGCATTTTATATACATTTTTTTTTGTGAATATCATGCGTACATGTATTCATAATTGACTCCAATTCATTTTTGTTTATGATTTGTAAAAACAGCATCTAAATGCTTATTAGACTTCAATGTTCAAAAAGTTAATACGTACCGTTATACACTGATAACGTCCCAAAGATGGATGAAGTTGTTAATCTAGATGCTGATGTCGGAAACACACTAGCCATGACTGTGAATGTATATACAGTATATATATATATACCTGTGTATATATATATATATATATATATATATATATATATGTGTGTGTGTGTGTGTGTGTGTGTGTGTGTGTGTGTGTGTGTGTGTGGCCGTCCTCAGTTGGGGTTGAGAAGGGGACAGTTACCCCATCACACATTTTTAAAAACTCTGTTTTTATCAGGTAGGATATTGGACTTTGCAATAATTTTGATATAGAGAAAATCACATAAAGAATATAGCTTTATACAGTAGTTGTTGATGTGTTTGTTTGTTTGTTTTGTTTTTTTTTTTGGGGGGGGGTAGGAGTTCTTGTGCCAGCTACTTGCATTTTTATCATTCTAATGTGAAAGTACAAGTGTATGACTCTGCATCACAAAACCAACCAAAATTCGCCAGATATGGATATTGAGGGCAGATTCTTAAAGAGCAGACTCTAAGCTTTAAAATGATGTATAACTCATTTAAAAATGGACTCCCCTAACCTATCTAAATACCTGTAGTAGAAAGAAAGCACACACTCTGGAAAAGTGTGAATTGAGAAAAGAGGCTCTGAAGTACAGGGTCTATTCGAGTCCTTAATCTTATACCAAGCCGTGCTACCAGTGTGATAAGAGGGACAAAACACAGGATATAAACAACCGGAGCAACAACAATGTAGAGATTATCAGATTAAGCTGAAATTGATCATGTTCTATTAACACATTCTGTCAATGATTTATACCAACTTTCATAGCAGTAGAATTATCCTGTCAAAAGTCATTAGACTTGAAAGTGAAGAGTGTGTAAAGGATTCCAACAAATGAAAGGGGGACTCTCAGACATACCCGATCATTCTATTCTCCCCCAAAAATGTGTTGTAGAAAAACGGCAGAAAACACACTTTCCCATGCATGTTATGATCCCAACCTTAAGAATAATGTAGAAGAAGGATAACTCTTTCAGAAAATAAGAAAATCTCAAGATCTACTTGGTTGACCCATTTCACCTTTTTGAGTCCTTACGTGAAACCAACGAGTGCGACTTTTTGTTCGTTTTGTGTTGCACGGTCACATATAACATTGACCACTTGGTTCAGTGCCGTTTATTATGTCATTGCCGATGAGCACTAAATTCACCTCCACAGTATTGGTACACACAAAGGACGCACGCCTAAAACAAAAGGTGACACAGTCATTCACTTTTCCTTGGAT
The DNA here is from genome assembly GCF_040938485.1 of Diadema antillarum. Taxonomy (NCBI): domain Eukaryota; kingdom Metazoa; phylum Echinodermata; class Echinoidea; order Diadematoida; family Diadematidae; genus Diadema; species Diadema antillarum. The sequence continues at coordinate 1,401,620 of NW_027271609.1, forward strand.
TTGTATTCTTCATACACTCTAAGAGAATAACAATATCCGTAAGGTCCACCCCTAGGTCCACCTCCTATAGGCTAACATTTCTTTTTTTATATGAAAATATTGAAACCTTTGTGCGAAAAGTGTGTACCACATCGCTATACAATGTATTTAATAAAAAAAAAAAACACCTTCAATACTAAATTCTAAAATCACCGTAAACTTAATGCATGTACCACGAGATCCCAGTACATCATCAATATCAATTGTCATCATCAATATCAATTGTTTTCCTTAACAGGATATCATTCATGGGCTTTTGAAATTCAAAGCCGATATCAATTAAACGACAGATATAGCCTTTGATACATAGGAGGGTGTGATACGACCATGGATATATAAAAGTTCAATTGTGTGCACATGGATGTCAGTTTAAATTATGCATATTTAAATTCATCAATTTGACAGTGCATCAAAAAAAAAAAATGACAGATGCAAACTAGAATCGTTCCCGCAGATGTCATAACTGAGCTGTTCAATAAAGTATTCGCAAGGAATACAAGATATGTTTTGTTTTCATAGCTTTAATGCCAATAAGTGTGGCACAAACGCGTCACATTTTTTTTTTTGCATAGGTATCAATGCAATATACATGTACTAATTACACTTTACATCAAAGAGTAATGTTAGATGTGGTGTGAATATTATGGCTATGAACAGTTCACGAGCCAGCCATTCGAAGTCAACAACACAACACTGCTTTAAAATTTGTAGCACAGACGTTTTCAAGGGTAATATGCGCAGACTCCGGAGGGTGAAACTTTGGTATTTCGTATAAGAGGCCATCAGTGTCACAAATCGGCTCGATATGGCAGTCAAATTATTCCGATCATTTTCCGGCTCCCTGGCTTTTCATTTACAGCGACGGAGACGCTATTGTTTTGCTTTGTTTCGTGTCCATAACGGGCAATAGCCATGTGAAATACCACGTGTCCCACCAGGCTGTAGCAAGGAAGAGAAATAAGAAACCACCAAAAGGAAAAGACGAGGAAAAACCACGATATATTATCCATTTAAGGGTATTTACTTATACATATTCCAACGCGTATCTGGACAAGGTCGATACTCTTATACGTATGTAGATGGTATATATGTACCAGTATTATGTATGCATGTACATACAGTACCTTTATTTAGACCGGATACGCCTCTTTGTCTACATAATTTATGTTATATATATATATATATATATATATATATATATATATATATATATATTAATTACAATATATATGTATATATATAATATATATACATATATTTATATATATATATATATATCTTAAGTGAAATTATAGTTGAGACAATGTAGATAACAGAAGATGTCGCATGAAACCGGCAGAGTTGTGAAGCTTTCGACCGTGGTCTTCCTCAGCTTTAATATGTGTTTGTGAAACGAAATATATGTCTTTGAGCATAACAAATCTGGAGTCATAAACAAAATATATTAAATATAAGTTGAGCGTGAGTTAATAGTTACATGGCATACTTGGCAATATTTTTTGCCACTTTGCAACACATTCAACAATGTATAACTGTAATTGAGTATATAATGAGTATATGTAGCATACAAACATATCATACAATAAAAATTATCAAACATATATCATAAATAAACTAAATAATATAATTACCTGCTAAGCAGACGTTTGAGTTGCCTGGATGTCTTGTGGCTGATAGAGGTGTACACAGAAAAAATAAACTGTGCGACACAATTTTGTTATAATGTGGTAAGAGTATAAAGATTGTTTCAGTAATAATTTTGGTATATAAAATAATGTGTATATTGTATATCTTTGTGGTATGTACCTAGGGACAAGTGGCAACACACTATCCACTCTCTATCCACTCTCTATCTGTACCCGGGTTCCATGCCTGCTATTTTGACTGTTGGTAAATCAACTATAGGGGTTAATGACCACGAGAATGTTCATTGTATCGTAATTGTTAACGATCCTTTATCTGCACTGACACGACTGACACACTTGTAACACTGAACCAAATTTTTTATACTACCCCACTCCTGCCTGATATGCACCACCGCACACAAACCTTCCCCCAATATCACATGATCACTCACATCCCGCCACAAGACAGCCACAAGACATCCAGGCAACTCAAACGTCTGCTTAGCAGGTAATTATATTATTTAGTTTATTTATGATATATGTTTGATATTTTTTTTTTTTTGGTATGATATGTTTGTATGCTACATATACTCATTATATGTGACAGTGCACCTCAAAACGAACAAAAAGTCGCCAGACATGAATTTTTAGTTAAGACCATATTCTGAAAGAGCAGACTTTAAGCTTTAAAATGATGTATAACTCAAATCAAATGGACTCTCCTAACCTATCTAAATATTGGAAAGAAAGCACAACCTCAGGAAAAGTGTGAACTGAGAAAAGAGGCTCTGAAGTACAGTGTCTATTCAAGCGCTTAATCTTTACCAAACCGTGCTGGCTGTGCGATGAATGGGACAAAAAACAGGAAGTGAACCACTGGAGTAACAACAACGAAGGGATTATCAGATTAAACTGAAATTAAGCATGCCTCATTCACACATTCTGTCCATGATTAATGCCAACTTTCAAAGCAGTAGCCCTATCTTTTCAAAAGTTATTAGAGTTGAAAGTGAAGAGTGTGGACAAGGTTTTTCAGAAATGAAAAAGGGATTCTGAAGACACACCTAATCACACTATTCTATCAAAAATGTTCGAGATAAACTGCTAAAAAACACACTTTCCTGCCCGTTTTATGATACCAAATTTTAGCATAATGTAAAAGAAGACCTGCTCTTTCAGAAAATATGAAAAAGTCAAGTTCGGATAGGTTGACCCATTTCACCTATTTTCAGTCCTCACGCAAAATCAGTGTGTGCGACTTTATGTTCGTTTTGAGGTGCACGGTCACATATACTCATTTACAGTTATACATTGTTGAATGTGTTGCAAAGTGCCAAAAAATATTGCCAAGTATGCCATGTAACTATTAACTCATGCTCAACTTATATTTCACATATTTTGTTTATGACTCCAGATTTGTTATGCTCAAAAACATATATTTCGTTTCACAAACAGATATCAAAGCTGAGGAAGACCACGGTCGAAAGCTTCACAACTCTGCCGGTTTCATGCGACGTCTTCTGTTATCTACATTGTCTCAACTGTATATATATATATATATATATATATATATATATATATATATATAATAGTAATAATAATAATAATATATACACACAATACACACACACACAGATATATGTATGATGTCATGATGCTTACGCACCGCAGGCTTTCGTCATCTTGCAAGACAGTCATTATGCTGAAATCACACTCAATTCATTGCGTTTATTTCTCCATATGGTTGCTTATTCTCAAGACTTTTTATGTCATTCGTATATTTTGTATTAACAGACATTAAAGCAATAAAAGAAGACATTCATAGGGCTGAGATTTTCCATGCACACACTGTCATGTTATATTGTATGCTTGCTATCGCATGTTAATCCCACTTCGGAATGGTAACAATCTCAATACATGTACATTCAAATCTGAACTGAAGACCCCCCCCCCCCCTTTCTTTCAGCAACTTCGTGAATGATTTGCGACAGATTGTAGGACCCGAACGGCTTTAAGTGTGTGTGTGTGTGTGTGTGTGTGTGTGTGTGTGTGTTTGATATTAAATAGATAAATGGCGTTATAATTAAAAGTGGTGTCTCATCATCTATTGTATGTAAACTCACCATGCGGTAGTCACTACAACCAGATTTCCAGCGACTGCAATCACCAAACTGATGCCATAGTAGACGTGCAACCACATTATATCACCTCCTGGAAACCAGGGTAAAAGGACCGTACAACATGAAAATTTTTGATATCAATTTCATTCTGATATTATACTTGCGTATTTCTAAGTCTGTTTTAAGGGAGCTCTAAACCGTCTTGCTCTTGATTAGCTTGGCATAGCGATTACTAAAGAGTTTGTCCATGAACTTGTCACAGTTACAGAATGACAAGTGCATACGTTTCCTTCATGTCGCTGTTTGACCATTTTCAATAGATTACTGAAGTAATTTCCTTAATTAATAAGCTAACAGTCGAACTACGAGTCCCCTCCCCCACCCTCTCCATCCACAGCTCCACTGTTTCCTCCGTCGAGTATTAGGTCCTACATACCAGGCATGAATTCAATTCAATTCAATTCAATTCAATTCAATTCAGTTCAATTCAATTCAATTCAATTCATTTTTATTCGTCCAATAAAAAGCATTACAGGAAACTCATCGTGGGATTTTCACATATAAATTTCAAAGCATAACAAATACAATAATATATACATAAAAAAAGAACAACACGGAATAGCACTTGACAAATAAAAAATAACCGGACATGTATGCAAAATTAAACTTAAAAAACAATCGTATAAAAACGTTGCATAAAAACGGACAACATTGGCATGATGTTAAAAACTTCAAAAACCTTCCCTGTTGTTACTTCCCAATATCAGCCCCCCGTCAGCCCGTAATAAACTGAAACCCAAACCAACTCGCACTGAAATACAACACAGAAAAAAAAATTAAAGGCACTGTGCTTGGTTGAAGCTGCTTTGGGAACACTGTATGTCTTATACCCCTTTCATATTGGCACCCTCGGATGTCATACCAGACTCGAGTTTGGGATGAACTGGGAATGAATATGCTCCCAAATCCTTGGAAACAGGAGATACAACCTGTGGTACCCATTCATTCTGATTTAGAACACATTACGAACTCAACACACGTTCCCATATATAGCAACAGTGCATACATATACAGTGTATGCATGTAGGGCTGCAGCGATCAAACTTCAGATATACATGATAGTTCAAAAAAGTGGTTTTATATGATATCAGCATAATGCCTCTATTGAAAATTGATCGCCCTTATTGAAAATTGATGGCCCATGTTGATTACATTTACCTTGCTTTCGATACTGCGCTCCGACTGTCATAGGCTAATGAGGTCGCGTACTATTCATATTTCATTTCATTTCATTTCATTTTTATTTCATATAGGAGCGCTGATGGTCTTTATGTCCTGTACGTAAATAATCAATTATGATAATGTGACCCACTACAACAAAAGGATCCTAAAGTCGCTATTGGTTGAGCCGAGAAAATCGAATTGGAAGTCAGGTCATCAAAATCGATCAGAACTATCGGTTTTCTGTTTTCTGCATAGATTTGTAATCTAATGTATCTTCTATCATCTGCCGAAATTTCGAAGCTAAATGATCAAAGGAAAGGCAAGAAAATAGCGGTTTTCTGGGCCATGATTTTCCGACTTTTGACGGAACAGAAACGTGTCCGAAGATTTGGATTTTGCGCCGCTGCTAGACTCCGTCCATAGCAACGAAGGAGTGCTCTTATTGGTCAGAGCGTGGCATCCTTGTTACTGATTGGTCGTGCGTAGACCGCTGGCGCTATTAAGCTTGAATGAACATCGTGGAGTTCGTTAAGAGCACACCTTCTACTGTCAAGCGGTGAAAACTGTCTTGCCTTCCCTTGATCATGATAGCGTCGGAAGGAAAACTTCGAAAGCGGTTTTCTCGAAATGCTGATTTCCTAAACCACTCGATATGCGTCAATTGATATCTCCGCAACAGAGTACTTTCATGAGTCGTGTTGTATGAAATTAAAGTGGAAGAGCAAGGGAATAATATCATGCCATTTTCAGAAAATTGTCCACACACACATACACACACGTGTGTGTGTGTGTATATGTTTGTGTTATATACATACACAAATTTACATATCGTAAGGAATCTAAACCCCTTCTTCAAAATAAAACAAAACCTAACAAACAAAACAAAACAGACTTTTAAATTTGTTAGCTGGTATAAAACCACAGGGGAGAGAAAGAGAGAGTGAGAGAGAGAGAGAGAGAGAGGGAGAGAGAGAGAGAGGGAGAGAGGGAGCGAGAGAGAGAGGGAGAGAGAAAACCCTCTTGATATAGGTAATCGAGGAAAATGATTTCATGAACCATCACTATTTACAAAAAAAAAAAAAACTTACTTGAAGTTCCCTTCTAACTCATTTCTAACTTATTTTGTGTGGGACAAAGTGCAGGGATTTGAAACTGTTCAGTAGCCACTATAATGAGGTATAGTCGGATTATCCTTAAAGGGACTGTACAGTACTGGTTGAGGTTGGGATTCTTGTTTTGAACATTCCTAAGTAAGATAATGAGAAATCTGAAAATCATCCGGAGGTCTCCTTGAAACTAATGGCATACTAAGAAGTTATCAATACTTAGAAGTATCAGTAGTGCTGCTATAGCTTTCAAGAGTTTCCACACATCTTTTCATGAATCAATACATTGAAAACAAACAGTCCAATTCAAGTGCCAGCAATGTAAAAAAAGAATAAATAAAACGCGCTACCGAAACCTTTCAAGCTTCACAACGTATAAAGGGAAGAACTGTGCTTATCTCACGAGCCCAACATTCATGAGTCATACAAACATGACTTTTAGACTGGGGAAAAGACCCATGAGTTCGACACTAGCTAAAAAAAAAAGCCCACGAGTTTGACACTACAACACGGGGCTTAATACGTCGTTGCTTAGTACCGAACTCATGGGCTGTATCGCTCTTGGGTTGTATGTTTGGTGGGTGTCGAACTCGTGACGTCCACCCGAATAAGTCCTCTTTGCAAGATAGCTAACATCACTTACCCAAGGCACACGTCTTCATGCCATTTGGAAAATCTGTGTGCGCGGCTTTCCGTGGGTTCTGTAGATCGTCAATCACTCTAAAGCCTGTTCACATAATTGTTATATGAAAATCTGAAATGTTGTGAGAACAGCAAAAGGTTCAAAAATTATTAGTGAACCTTATTATACACCTCTTATTGTGATGAATAACCAGATGGATTAGCTACTTTATTCAAAGGGGCAAGCAAGGTTTTCAGTGTATACATCAGCACTGATTGGACAGAATAATGGCATTTTGTTAATGACGTTAGGAGGATGGAATAGGTAGGTATGAGCTTGAAATCAAAGATAGGGTCAAGTAAAACGTATTTCATATTTGTCAGATAAATGTTTCAATTTATGAAAATAACTCGTATATGTGCCAAAAATTGATAGGTTAATAACTACAAAAAAATCATGATTTCATATGTATATCATACTCATCTGTTAAACCCCTCTTGATATCAAGACTTCGGTTTTCTATGCTGTCTTTAAGAATTCTTGTATACAAATAAGTAAATAAATAAATAAATAAATAAATAAATAAATATATATATATATATATATATATATGTATATATGTATATATATATATATAATGTATTACATAAAACGAAGAATCAAGAAATAAACTAGCAATGCATTATTTCTCCAATAAGAATGGGTTTATTGTACTGAAATGTTCGGTGGCCTCCACCTTCTTCAGGAGTCTCGACGGGGAATAGCATTGAATGGCACTGAAGGTAATCTAACATGGCTACCGATAGGCTTCTGACATAGGCTAGTAATAGTGGAACAACATTACCACTTATTAATTCCAGACTACATGGATGCATAACTGTATATATATAGGAGTATTCACTAATAACCTTTCTATATCATCTGCTGCGTGATTTCAGCTTGTTCGCCGCTACTTAAAATATGGTCTGGTCCCCGTCGAGACTCCTCTTTATTTCTTGATTCTTCGTTATATTGGAGCAAATACGTGAATTTGCAACATGTTTGGACATGTCAATATATATATATATATATATATATATATATATATATATATATATATATATATATATATATATAATACTTTCTGTGCTATACAATTTCTGTTTGATCAAATAGTCTGATCTTTCCGCATTTAATGTAAGATCTTCTTTAATTGAAGTATTCTTTGATTTTATCAGAATAAAAGTAAGTAAGCTCTACTCACCGAAACAGGGCATAAAAAGTAAGGAGCACAGAAAAATAAGGAAGAGGTTGAACGTCCATGGTTACCGTTCTGTCAAGATAACAGTAGCACACGATCGCATTTTGAGAAACTTTGATGCTGGCATTGTACGTTCATAGAAGAGAAACAATCCAAAGTGACGCAAATGGCGAGTGGTAAGACGTCTGAAGATCTTCAACATTTGCCTCTAGTTTTATATATCCCTTTTCATCATATTTTCAATAGACAGCGGTCGGCAGCGTTCAAGTCGAAACAGAGAGTAGGAATTCTATCGTTTGTACGACAATAGATTTCAGAGGTCACTAACAAGGGTAGGCTGTGCCTGCCTGTATGGAATCATACAAACTATCGATACCAGACTCGTTTTTCCACAGGATTGTCATCGTCCTATTTTCAAGTGCTTATGATAAGCAGTACATTCTATGAAAACTGTGGGAAAGGATGACATGAACGAGTATGCATAATTATCATGTGACCCTACACCACAAAGCTAACGAAAAGTCGCCACACATAGATTTTTAGTTGAGCACAGAATCTGAAAGAGCAGTCTCTTAGCTGTGAAATGATTTATTACTCAATACAAATTGACTCTCCTAACATATATAGATATTGGAAAGAAAGCACACACTCTGAGAAAAGTGTGAAGTAAGAAAAGAAGCTGTGAAGTACAGGGTCTAGTTTAATCGCTTAATCTTTACTAAGCTGTACTACCTGTGCGATGAATAGGACAAAAACAAACAAACAAACAAACAAACAAACAAGCAAACAGGATGTTAACCACCGCAGCAACAACAAGGAAGGAACTATTAGACTAGGCTTAAATTAGGCGTGTTCTATTAACACATTCTGTCCTTGATTAGTCTCAACTTATAAAGCAGTAGCATTATCCTTCCAAAAGTTATTAGAGTTGAAAGTGAAGAGTGTGCAAAGGATTTTCAAGAAATGAAAATGGGCTTTTGACACACCTCGCACTATATACTCTACCAAAAAAAGGGTTGTAGAGAAACTGCTGAAAGCCAAATTTCCCATTCTTTTTACGATCTCAAGCTCAAGAATAATGTAGAAGAAGAGCTCTTATAGAAAATGTGGAAAACTCAGTATTGACTTGGCTGACCCGTTCAACTTTTTCTTTTAGTCCTCATGTATAATCAAGTTTTGTGATGCACGGTCACATATGTAATAATAAATGCATAGTGATTTAAAAAAAAAGATCTAAAATGGCATTAAAACGCTTTATCCTGCCGGGAAAGCTCCTGTTTTTAGAAACAAAGCACCAAAGAGGTTAGTTATCGCATTCTTCATCAGCGACCAGGATGCTATGCGATGCTCCCAGAATTGAAACTACTTTTGGAAAATCTTTCCATGGGTTCTGTATGCAAGCATATAATTATGCTTAAATGATGTACAACAGCTCTTTCACTCTAAAACATCGCACGTAATTAAAGGCATAGTTATTAGAATCTCAATAAGTTAATGATTGATTCAGTGTCTAAACTTCGACAAATAAACTGCTTGCGGGAACTCTGAACAGTGAAATAATTTGTTGAAATTACCTGTAGCTACCTAATATTCATGAAGTGTTACACCGATCTTTAGCATTATGTTCATAATCCTTGAATTCATTCATGACAACCATTTAGACCGGGGGCCCAGAGCATTTATTCAGCTGAAAAGGGTCACACTTTTTGATGGTCTCATCATGTAAGGATGTGGCCAAGGGTCAATAAAATGAATTGCTGGCAAGTCACATCCTGTACCGTAAGCCTAGGGACCACAAAAAGGGACCCCGAAAAATGGATTTATTCAGCCGAAGGGGGTCACGGACAAAAGTTGGTGGATATTGTTCCTTTGGGTGTACTTATCATGAAAACAGCAATGCCAGCTATTTTATCCTGTACGGGGCCCCAGACAGTAGCCCAAAAGGGCCCCAGAAATGTGATGTTATTCAGCTGAAAAGGGTCACGGCTAATTTCTTTTGCAATGGAAGTAGTTCCCATCAGAGATATCCAAAACACCAATGCCAGCTATTTTATCCTGTACGGGGCCCCAGACAGTAGCCCCAAAGGGCCCCACCCCCCATAGGCCCTACGTACAAACACACACACACATTGATTTTATTCAATTAAAAAGAGTCAGGGCTAATTTCTTTTGCAATGAAAGGAGTACCAATCAGAGATATCCAAAACACCAAAGCCAGGTATTTTATCCGGCACGGGGCCCCAGACAGTAGCCCCAAAGTGCCCCACCCCCTATAAGCCCTACGTACAAACACACACACACACATTGACTTTATTCAGCTGATTAGAGTAACGGCTAATTTCATTTGCAATGGAAGTAGTACCCATCAGAGACATATAAAACACCAAAGCCAGTTATTTTGTCCTGTACGGGGCCCTAGACAGTAGCCCCAAAGTGCCCCCCCCCCCCCCCCCCCCAACACACATACTCACACAATAGTTTCATTCAGCTGAAAAAGGGTTACGGCTAATTTCTTTTGCAATGGAATTAGTACCCATCAGAGAAATCCAAAATACCAAAGCCAGTTATTTTATCCTGCATGGGCCCCAGACAGTAGCCCCAGACAGTAGCCCCAAATTGCCCCCTTACCCCCTCCCCCCCCCCCCACACACACACACACATTGATTTTATTCAGCTGAAAAGGGTCACGGCTACTTGCTTTTGCAATCGGAAGTATAATACTCATCAGAGATATCCAAAGCACTAAAGCCAGTTATTTCATCCTGACGGGGCCCCAGACAGTAGCCCCAAAGTGCCCCCTACACACACACACACACACACACACACACACACACACACACACACACACACACACATATATATATATATATATATATATATATATATATATATATATATATTGGTTTCATTCAGCCGAAAAGGGTCACGGCTAATTTCTTTTGCAATGGAAGCAGTATCCATCGGATATCAAAATACCAAAGTCAGATATCTTATCCTGCACAGGGTCCCGTACAGTAGCTCCAAAGTGTTTTGCTTTATTCTCTTTATTGTTTGCATCTCTTCTTCTTAATATGCGCTCCTTCGTCTTCATTTTCGCGACAACGACAACGCGTCCTCCTCATCATCATCAGTTTTGCTGTTCTGGCAAACATTTTCCAGCGTATCGGCTACGTTCGATTTTAGAGCGGCGAGAGCGGAAGACGTGCATAATTGAGTCTGGGAAAGCGTAGGAACAGCGTAGCTAAAGCGGCCAACAGCGTTATCGAAGCAGGAATGAAGCGTCGTAGGAACAGGCCCTGATTTTATACGAGAGTAGAGAACTTAGTGAGAGCGTCGTTAAAGCGGGAAGGTCGTGCTTTGATCAAGAAAGCGGCGCAGCAGCGGGACCATGTCGTCGGTGTCTAGTTTAGACTAAGTATATTTCCCGTTCTTGTGCCGCTGTTACTACGGTCAGAAAAACCTGGAATTGTTACGCTCATCCCGCGGTATTTACACTGTCACTGCTCTCTCCCCGTTTGAGCTACGATTCAAAATAGGTCAATCTTGATGGGGAGATGAGGAAGAAATCTTGAACCAGTTCAAAATTTCTTCCCGATCTGTAAAATTGCCAGATCCAACCCCATCACCCAAACGCTGCTGCTACGATGCTCCCGGTCCCCGTACACTTTTGCCGCTCTCTCCCGATCTGACAGATTGAATAGATCGGGATGCAGATCTTGATAGTGGAATTACATGTGGGGACACTTTAGGAACACTCCGTGGGGCCCCGTACAGCTATATGACTGGTTTCGGTGTTTTTGATACCTCCTTGAGTACTACTTCCATTGCAAAAGAAATTATAGCAGTGATTCTTTTACACACACATTGACTTTATTCAGCTGATAAGAGTAACGGCTAATTCCATTTGCAATGGAAGTAGTACCCATCAGAGACATATAAAACACCAAAGCCAGTTATTTTGTCCTGTACGGGGCCCCAGACAGTAGCCCCAAAGTGCCCCCCCCCCCCCCCACACACATACTCACACAATAGTTTCATTCAGCTGAAAAAGGGTCACGGCTAATTTCTTTTGCAATGGAATTAGGACCCATCAGAGAAATCCAAAATACCAAAGCCAGTTATTTTATCCTGCATGGGGCCCCAGACAGTAGCCCCAGACAGTAGCCCCAAATTGTCCCCTTACCCCCTCCCCCTCCCGCCCCCCCCCCCCCCCCCCCCCACACACACACACATTGATTTTATTCAGCTGAAAAGGGTCACGGCTACTTTCTTTGCAATCGGAAGTAGTACTCATCAGAGATATCCAAAGCACTAAAGCCAGTTATGTTATCCTGTACGGGGCCCCAGACAGTAGCCCCAAAGTGCCCCCTACACACACACACACACACACACATAATATTGGTTTCATTCAGCCGAAAAGGGTCACGGCTAATTTCTTTTGCAATGGAAGTAGTATCCATCGGATATCAAAATACCAAAGTCAGATATCTTATCCTGCACGGGGTCCCGTACAGTAGCTCCAAAGTGTTTTGCTTTATTCTCTTTATTGTGTGCATCTCTTCTTCTTAAATATGCGCTCCTTCGTCTTCATTTTCGCGACAACGACAACGCGCCCTCCTCATCATCATCAGTTTTGCTGGTCTGGCAAACATTTTCCAGCGTATCGGCTACGTTCGATTTTAGAGCGGCGAGAGCGGAAGACGTGCATAATTGAGTCTGGGAAAGCGTAGGAACAGCGTAGCTAAAGCGGCCAACAGCGTTATCGAAGCAGGAATGAAGCGTCGTAGGAACAGGCCCTGATTTTATACGAGAATAGAGAACTTAGTGAGAGCGTCGTTAAAGCGGGAAGGTCGTGCTTTGATCAAGAAAGCGGCGTAGCAGCGGGACCATGTCGTCGGTGTCTAGTTTAGACTATATTTCCCGTTCTTGTGCCGCTGTTACTATATACGGTCAGAAAAACCAGGAATTGTTACGCTCATCCCGCGGTATTTACACTGTCACTGCTCTCTCCCCGTTTGAGCTACGATTCAAAATAGGTCAATCTTGATGGGGAGATGAGGAAGAAATCTTGAACCAGTTCAAAATTTCTTCCCGATCTGTAAAATTGCCAGATCCAACCCCATCACCCAAACGCCGCTGCTACGATGCTCCCGGTCCCCGTACACTTTTGCCGCTCTCTCCCGATCTGACAGATTGAATAGATCGGGATGCAGATCTTGATAGTGGAATTACATGTGGGGACACTTTAGGAACACTCCGTGGGGCCCCGTACAGCTATATGACTGGTTTCGGTGTTTTTGATACCTCCTTGAGTACTACTTCCATTGCAAAAGAAATTATAGCAATGATTCTTTTCACTTAGAATAAAATAATACGGGAGCACTTTCCAGCTACTGGCTGGGGGCCCCTTAACTGGATGGGTTTGTGTTTTACGTATCTCAGCTGTTAATTCCACTGCCAAGGAAAATAGGCATACATGACTGTTTTCACCTAAAAACAATTAATTCATATGGGGTGGGAATACCTTGGGGCTATACC